>NC_056666.1:113889755-115298505 GCF_018350195.1 Panthera tigris | reverse complement strand
AACCATCCGAGTGTCTTAAGCTAAGAGTTGGTATGATCTAATGTATATTTTAAAAAGAGGACACCGGCTTCTTTGTGGAAGATAAACCATTATAGTCTAGTGTAGAAGTTGGGAGACCAGGCAGGAAACTAGATGATGCTTTCTTGTACTAGAATGGTAGAAATGCTCAGAATCAGAGTTAATAGGATTATTGATGGATTGAATGTGGGTTATTCAGGAGAAATGATAAACTGGAAAGTTCTAGGTAGGGGGAAAGTAAGTTTCCAAGGAAGGATTAAGATGGCCTGGGGGAAGGAGAACTGACACATACTGAATGCCACCAGTGTGCCATGCTCTTCTTCTGAGTTCCCCCAACCACAGAGAGCTGGGTACTCTGTAACATGTAGGAAGGAGTTGAGAAGGTCTCCTGTGATCTGGTTCCTGTCTACCTCACCAGCCTGATTTCCATCCATTCTCCCTGTCTCCACCCCCACCAAAACATGGCATGTTCTGCCAGACGGATCTACGTATTCTCCATGCATGCCAGCCTACCTCACATCCTTTTGCCTTGCACAGGCAGCTGCTTCCGCCTGGAATTCATTCCCTCATTCAGTAAGTAATATGGAGCCTCTTCCCTGGGCCAGGCAGTGTTTTAAGCATCAGGATACAGTGGAGAATTAAAAGGGCCCTTCCTTTCCTGAACTTGCAGTCCGTTAGGGAAGACATACACTTAACAAAATGTCAACACAATCAGTTATTATTATGATTAAGTATTGCACAGGAAAATACCAGATGCTATGAGGCTGTAAAACAAGGAAACTTGAACTAATTTTAGTAGAGAAAGGGAAGTCAAGGTTAGCTTCCTGAAAGACCTGCTGTGTCCACCGAGTTACGAAGGGTAAGTAGGAGTTGGATAGCAAGGCAAAGGGGAAAGGAGGCTCTCATTAGGAATAATGTGTACAAAGGTGCTGAGGTGGAAAGGGGCATGGCATATTCAAAGAACTGAAAGACCAGAATGGCATGAAAATAGAGAATGAGGGGGAGAGTGATCAAAGGTAAGCCTGGAGGGACAGGGGAAAGAGCTTGTGGATTTGGGTCTTGAGCTGAAAAGCTTGTACTAGGGGATGATGAACCACTGAAAAGTTTGTACTAGGGATTGATGTGATCAGATTGGCCTTTTTAAAAGTTGGTTGCTGGGTGGAGAATGGTTTGGGAGGGGAAGTAAAGTGATTAAGTGGACATGGGGATTGAGAGAGGGAGGCATTACGAGCGAGTCTTCAGCTTGCACACTGTGTCGGATAGTGGGGTCATTCCCTGTGTTAAGGAACACTGGGAGAAAAGCAGCTTTGGGGGAACAATCAGGAATATAGTTTCAGAGGTGCATGTTGAATGTGAGGTGCCTATCAATCATCAAGATGGAGCCATCAATGAGACAGTGTCTGTAAGGATCTGGAGGTCAGAAGGGGGCCCAGACTTGGCATATATTTGGGAGTCATCAGCTTAGAGAAGATAAGCAAAGCTAGGAGAGCAAATGAGGATGCACAGAGACACTGCAGAGTTTATGTCGACACCTAAATTCTTCTAGTCCTAACTTAGTCATCACCTCTGTAGAGCCTTCCTGCTACCTGAATAAGGTAGTTTACTGCTTCTATGTTACTCATCTACTTTGCCTTTATTGTATAATGTGGTAATTACTTGTTTTTATGTCTCAACTCAATTAATTAGATATGAGCCCTGACAAGTGTGTGTTTTGTATGCTATGTAAGTTCATAGCTTAGTACCTGGCCTTCAGCAGGCTCCTGCTAAATGCTACTCAGATGAATTGAAATGAAGTGATGTGGACTTTAGACGCCGGAATAGCATTCCACAGTTACACAGGTACTAGATAGCATGGCAAGATCTTAACATACCTGAAATCTCTTCTATTGGAGGTTTTTCCCTTTGGAAATTCATCCCAGTCAATGGGAGAATGTGCTTGTTTAATACAAATTTGCTTTCTAGGCAATAGGCACATTCCATAAAGAAAAGAATACTTGGTTTAACTGCATTTTAAGTTGGTTTAACTGAGGAAGATGCTGATTCTTCTGCTAACCATGTTACAAAAGAAGGGCTAGAATGTCTCTACTCAGTACTGCAGACAAATGTGTGTGGTCTGTGAAAAATGTGTTATCAAGAGCTGGTAAACATTGTTTTGGCAGATCCCCACACAAGAGAGAGCCAGGAATGATTAAATGAAAGAACAGCATATGTGACATGATTTGCACAGTCAAATCACATTCCACATGCTCCCAGGGCTCCAGAAAAATCAGACGGCAAAGCTCAAATTAGCCATCTGCCTCTCTACTTTCTCTTACCTCTTCCACTGAACAGTAGAGGAAGGGAAGAGAAAAAGAGGGACAGTAAGATTCTATGAATGTTTCCTTGGAAGCTTGAGCATGTATTTTCAGAGCTTAGTTAAGAGAACAGAGATGAATGGCATGGTGGTTAAGGGTTCAATCTTTAGCCACACTTGGGTCTGATACCAAGTCATGTTGTTGGCTAAAGAAAATTGCCTAACATTTCAAATCCTCAGACTGCTTATCTGTAAATGATGCTGACTGGTGGGAGTGATGGGACTGGGGACAAGGAGTGTAAGATCCAGTAATATAGTCCATGGGGTAGCTCTGAGGGTGAGATATAATGACATTTGCAAAGCACTTAGCACAGTTGGCTGGCATGTAGTAACCGTTAAGTAAATGGCAGCTAGCTGGGGCAGTAATGGTAGAGCAGTAGAGGTAAGTGAGGCAAGTTTTGTTTGGATTAGAGAAATAAGAGCTATTCTATTTTATTTTATTCCTGATATATAATGAAAATTTGAGAACTATACTGGTTTTAAATTTTTATTTTTAAAAGTGGATTTCTACTTTTTAATAACCATGTGAGTGTATATTCTAAATGACACTTAAGCCATTTAGTAGGAAGGTACATTTCTGAGTATAATTATTATGGGGAAGGTGAGTGATTTTTTAGTATCTCCTTGACTTGGCTCTGTGCTCAGCAAAATACAACAGAATATGCCCATTCATACCATTTGCATAATGGGATTTTTAATTATAAAAACATTATTTAGGGGCGTGTGGATGGTCAGTCAGTTAAGCATCTGACTCTTGATTTTGGCCCAGGCCATGATCTCAGTTTGTGAAATGCAGCCAGGCGATGGCTGCTTGGGATTCTCTCTCTCCCTCTCTCTCTCTCTGCCCTTCCCCTGCTGCCTTTCATGTGCATGCGCGCACTGCCTCTCAAAATAAATAAATAAACTTTAAATTAAAAGCTCAAATATTCTTAAACTTAGAGTGAATAATACAATGAAACTCCATATTCACTCACCCAGATTCAAATCTTATCCAGATTCTGCCACAAATTTTTTTTCCTAAAGTATTTCAAAGCAGATTGCAGGTATCAGGTCATTTTACTCCTATATACATACTTCATATGCCTCTCTAAAACACACATTTCCTTACACAGTCCCATTCCCATCATAATGGTAGATTTTATTTTGAGAGATTATTATGTATACACACACACGCACTACCTAAAATGTGCCTCTCACTCTTGAGTATACAAAACTAAATGTGCTAATGCCACTCATCAGAGTTTTTTGGAGGAGGTGTAGTTGCAAAAAAAGCAGAACGAGAATGCCTTTTTCTGAACAAGCTTTCCCCCTGTTTGGCCCATTTCTGTCTAGATTTGAATCCTGTGGCTCCTGATGACCTGAGGGTAGAAACAAAAAACATGAAGAGTTTAGGGGAGCCCTAACAACAACTACAGTCTATTTTCCTTGTTAACACTTCCTAAACATTTGTTTATGATGCCAGATACATGTTTCCTTTACTCCAGTGTCCTTTGTAGAAATTTTTAGTAATTAATAACCTAAAAATAGCTAGTATGCTATGCTGTAAGTTTGGATTTGAAACTTGATTCCTTGGAAAATTTTTAAATTCTAGGATAATATCTCAGGTTATGGAAATAACCCTAATTATTAATTGTATGACTAGCTTTTAAGCCAAGCAAAAAAACCTCCAAATTTAAGAGACTTCAAAAGTATAAAGCAGTACATTGGGGAAGAAAACAAACATTGTGTTTGGTAAAATGCCATGTGTGCTGTAATGCCTGCTCTGATTATTTGTGCAAAAAAATCTCCGAGCTGCTGCCTGCCACTAGCATTGTTGGAGGGTAGTGGAATCTGTCGCCATGGCAGAAGGAAAAGAAGTAAGAAGAAGGCAAAGAATAAACGCTGACATCTGGTTGATGGAACCTTCTTTTGCCCCCAATAGTTCTGCCACAGAAAGGGATGAATGGCTAGAAGCGATTTCCAGGTCAATAGAAGAGTATGCCAAAAAAAGAATCACATTCTGTCCTAGTAGGAGTCTTGATGAGGTATTGTCTTTTCCTTCTTATTTTTTTTTTCAGTGCATTTCAAACAGTTTTTGCCTTAAACTTTTCTAGGGGTTTAGAAAAGCAACATGCGTTTCACAGAAAGATACATGTGTGTGTATAATTTCAGAACTAAATATCCTCTTAATGTCTAACTAAGTCTGTGATAACATGCAGCACATTTTATTTTTTCTGGTTGTAAAACTTCATTGTAAAAAATTTGGGAAATAACATAATTTAAGGAAGAAACTAATCAGCTCTCATGGCACTACCACAGACGTATTTTTAAGTTAATTTTGCATTAAAGCGTTATTAGAATATAGCTAATCTTAATATCCTGAGAACATGAAAAATATAATGGCCCATGATTTGTCCCACATCCTTGATAATTCCATCAGCATTGCCCCCCCCCCCCAAAAAAAAAGACTTGAATCTTTAGCACTCAATGTGCATGGAGATAATGAAAAGTTGTTCTTCCCCAGGCTGATGCAGAAAATAAAGAGGAAGTTAGTCCTCTTGGATCAAAGGCTCCCATCTGGATCCCTGATACCAGAGCCACAATGTGTATGATCTGCACAAGTGAATTTACTCTGACCTGGCGACGACACCACTGCCGGGCCTGCGGAAAGGTTGGAGAAGATGACACCCATCTCCGTTGTGAATTTTTATAGCTCCAGGCTGTACATAGTGAGGAAGCATATTTCCTCTTGTAAATCATGGCAGGGGGAAAAAAGATACTGAATCATGGATGATACTTTCTCTAAATATTTAGGCATAGGTCAGTCGTTACCGTGTCTACCAAGGTTATTGTAGAATGTCAATGATAGATAATTGTCACTAAAATAAAATTCACAGTTAGACTCCCATATTTACTGATATTTGTTTAAACTACATAGATACTAAGTATTTAATAGAGATATTATTTAAGTATTAAGTATTTAATAGAGATACTTTAAGTATTGAAGTTATCACCAGTGACGTTTCTAGACCTTCATGGCCTCATTAGTAAAATGAGCATAAATGGCAATGACGTCAGAGAGTTACCATGAAGATTAAACAAGGTCTGTTTCGAGAGCATTTCGTACAGGGCCAAATGCTTGGTAGAAGTGCAGCAGACATGGTTATGGTTACAGCAGGAATGATGACAGGGGCAATGTCGATGATGACAAATATGGCGACCAGAGGACTTAGTGCTTGCCATACATGGTTCCAAATATTTTGCACACATTAACACTGTTAGCATTTTATTTTATGGACTTAGCACACAGTCATAATAATCTGTGGCCTCTTCATCTTCCAGTGTGTGAGTTCACTACGGGCCTGAACTCCATAGCGGTGTAATTGAGAGTCAGTGGTTGTGAAAAGGTTTAGAAAACACTATAGGTAGACAGCATTATAAATTGTAGCAAACTAGATGGTTTGATACTGTTATTCTAAATGAAATAATTCCAATGTGTTTTCAGATTGTATGCCAAGCTTGTTCATCAAATAAGTATGGTTTAGATTACCTGAAAAATCAACCAGCAAGAGTATGTGAACATTGTTTCCAAGAACTGCAGAAACTAGGTAATATATAAGTAAAGATTTAACAAATTCCTTTATTCCCAGACGCTTTCACACAACCTTCCAAAAGAATCATCTTAGACAAGTGAGCAAGATGATTGGTGATACTCATCTCAAAATATTAAGAATTTTGCTTTCTTGGGGCACCTGGGTGGCTCAGTTGGTTGAGCGTCTTCTGCGCAGGTCATTACCTCACGTTCGTGGGTTCGAGCCCCGCACTGGGCTCTGTGCTGACAGCTCAGAGCCTGGAGTCTGCTTCGGATTCTGTGTATCCCTCTCTCTTTCTGCCCCTCCCCCACCTACACCCGTGCATGCATGTGTACTCGCTCTCTTTCTCTTTCTCTCAAAAGTAAAATTAAAAATTAAAAAAAAAGAAAGAATTTTGCTTTCTTAATTCAATTAAGCTTTCTTAACTCATAGAGTACTAATTGTAGAAATGCAATTACAGGATGAAATGCATTAAAACAGTTACAAGGGAACTTTAACTTTCAAGTAATTTTGAAGTTTTCAGTTTTACAACTGCCTGCTCATTAACAAATCATTTTTGTCTATCTGTAAAATAATTCTCTATGGAAATATACTAGGTGGCACTTTGTTAGTTTATTTCTAATCACTTGGACTGATTTGGTGAGATTCTATGGTATATCTACATGTTCAGCTTTTCACCAAATACAAAATGATAACTCATATCTGCCTACTCATTATTTGCAGGTATCCATTCCCACAGTTAAGATGAATGCAGCTAGCAGGACTGCTCAGGTCTACATTTTGAAAAGAGAGATTTGGTTAAATTCCTGAAACCTATAGGATCTAAATTGCAAAAAGGTTGTCCTTCATTTCAGCCCTATCTTTCATCTGGTCTACTGTAATAGTTTCCTAACAGGTTTTCTGCTGCAAATCCTTCTTCCTTCCTGCTGCCAGATTTTTTTTTTTCTCCTAAATTCAGTCTGCTCATGTCACTTCCCAGCTTAAAAGACCATTAATTTCCCATGACTTAAACAACAGTCCATGTTCCTTAGAACCAGCCTTTTTTTTTCCTCAGCTCTATTATTCTCCAAATAGATGATCTAATTTCATACCTCTGCTTTTGCTTATGCTGCCTTCAGGGAGTGTTTTTCCTCCTCTTTTTGACTTGGCAAACTCATACTTATACCTTAATGGCCAACTCAAACATCTTACTCTCTTCCCAGCTTTCACTGAACTTCTACAGTCAAATATAATGGCTTCCTTATCTTGTCTTATAGCCCCCTTTCTAGCATTTTGTTCATTATAATATTCTTATTTCAACATATATCTCAATACTAAACAGTGCTTTTAGGTTTTTGGGGGTTTTTTTAAGTCAGGAGCTTTTTTTCAGAAGTTTATGGAATTAGTTTAGGGGGCACCTAGGTGGCTCAGTTGGTTAAGTGTCCAACTTCGGCTCAGGTCATGATCTCACGGTTTGTGAGTTTGAGCCCCGTGTTGGGCTCTGAGCTGACAGCTCAGAGCCTGGAGCCTGCTCGGGATTCTGTGTCTCCTTGTCTCTCTGCCACTCCCCCGTACCCACTCTGTTTCTCTCTCGCAAAAGTAAACATTAAGGAAAATTTATAGAATTAATTTCAGTTAGTACATTGACATGGTTAGTACATTAAGTAGTATATTAACATGTTTCAGAATTGTGAAGGCACAAAAGGGTATTCCTTTACCATGGTTCACACCTGAAAAAGCTTAAATTCCTAGACAGTAGAAAGTCTTTCTCTCACTCAGCTTGCACCCAGCTGTCTTTTTTTTCCCAGGGGTCTCAGTGTCCTCGGTTTCTCAAGTATCCTTCCATGGATATTTTATGCAACAGTGTTTATTGATATGAATTAACTTGAATTGCAAAATGCTTACCATTGGCTACATGAGTGCATCTGATTTGTTTTAGATCACCAGCATTCTCCTAAGATTGGATCTCCTGGAAATCACAAATCTCCTTCAAGTGCCTTATCATCAGTCTTCCATAGTATTCCATCAGGGAGGAAACAGAAAAAAATCCCAGCTGCTCTCAAGGAAGTAAGTGTTTCCATTAAACTTGCAACCTGATACAGGCTGAATTATTCATATGCATATAATACACTGTTTTTCTTTCATAAAGGAAGATGTCATTTCCCACTACTATTAAGACATGGCATTTTAATACTGGTGATGGATGTGGCTGATGCCTCACTCTCTTGCTTGGTCTCCCGTATGACCTGAGTCATTTAGAAAATGGCAGTTGAAAGGTTTGGAGAACATTTTATAGCAATGATAGAAAGTAAAAGATAATTTAGACACATGTGAATTTTTAAAATTACTTTGAGGAAAACCCTTACCAGAGGGAAGAGTCTATAGAATATTTGGGGTGTTTTATTAGCATTTCCTGATCTGCACAGTTTGTTATTTGTAAGGATTCATTGGCTATATACAGCTGCACTGATAGTAAATTGTCTTTCCTTTCAACTGAAAAGAAAACTTTAAAAAGTTAGGATAGTCTGTCTACACAGTTAGACTGCCAGTGGTATAATCCACAGGCATCACCAATATCCTATCCCATCTCCTCAAATTCAAATGTTCAGTCAGCCAGTGTCATGTAACACACAGCACTGCATATCTACCACCATTTTGATTAGTTTATTAATTAGTTCCACTTCCGGCCAGTTTTTTGGCCAGCAGAATTTTGAATTTTGTTCTCTTCCTTGGATACTCTGGAGGTGTTCTGTGGAGTGTGGAAGCAGACAACTCTAAAAATTTGACCAAGATTGTGTTCTTTATGTAAAGTTGAATGTATTCCATCATGGCAGTTAAAACACTAGGAAATGATTTATAGCCAATCTCATGAAATAGTAAGACTAGGACTTAAAGTTCTAATTGCCAAGTTTCTTAAGCTACTTAAGATGATTTATTTATTTTTTAATATTTATTTACTTTTGAGAGAGAGAGAGCACAAGCGGGAAAGGGGCAGAGAGAGGGGGAAACAGAGGATCCAAAGTGGGCTCTGTGCTTGAACTCAAGAACTGTGTGATCGTGACCTGAGCTGAGGTCAGATGCTCAACTGACTGAGCCACCCTAGTTAAGGGGATTTAGTACTCTCAACTCTCCTTTCCATCACTCAGTTCCTAAATCTAAACTGACTTTCAGAACTTTAAGGTTCTTAACAAACTGAAGTAATTTTCAGTTCTCAATAACTGTTTGCCTCTCCATGCTGATGTCACAATTTATAGATACAGTTGTTACACTTACTCCCCTTGTCAGTCTAAACTCTACAGCACTGGTTGCAGAACTCTTTCTGCTCTTGACTAGAGCCAGCCTAACTCCAATCCCATTTTGTGTATCTTTCCAACCAGCCATACAAACAGACCTTCTGCTGTCAAACCTCTACTTCCTGACTGCAGCCATTTCTTCCTTTACTCCACTGGTCCTCAAAGTGTCCTCCAGAGCAGCACAAAAGCACCACATGGAAACTTACTAGGAATGGATATTCTTAGGCCCCACCCAAGGTCTACAGAATCAGAAATTTCAATAAGCATTCTCTGTGATTCAGGTGTATGCTAAAGTTTGAGAACCACTGCTTTGCTCCTTTGAAATCAAACTGGGAAAATTAATTTATCTAATTAAGTGCTATAAAAGTAAAAGTGTTGTACTTGGGAAGCTGTGGTTTTTGTCTTTTTATCTGTAATTGAGTTGAAATTCACCTAATTTATAATTAACCATTTAAAGTATACAATTCAGGGGCACCTGGCTCGTTCAGTCGGTAGAGCCTGCAACTCTTGATCTTGGGATCGTAAGTTTGAGCCCCACATTGGATGTAGAGTTTACTTTAAAAATAAATAAAATCTTTTTTTAAAAAAAATAAAGCAATACAATTCATTGATATTTAGTGTATTCACGATATTGTGCAACCACCATATTGCTCTAGTTTCAAAACTTTTTCATCGCCCCATAAAAACACCCTGTATCAATTAAATAATCAATCCCCTTGTCCCTTCTCTCCACCCTCTCTGGTAACCACTAATCTGCTCTCTGTCTCTATGTATGCCTATTCTAGATATCTCATATAAAAGGAATCCTGCAGGGCCACCTGTGTGGCTCAGTCGGTTGAGTGTCCGACTTCGGCTCAGGTCATGATCTCACAGTTAGTGAGTTCGAGCCCCGCGTCAGGCTCTGGGCTGACATTTCAGAGCCTGGAGCCTGCTTCGAATTCTGTGTCTCCCTCTCTCTCTTCCCCTTCCCCACTCATGCTCTGTCTCTCTCTCTCTCTCTGTCTCTCTCTCTCTCTCAAAAATGAATAAACATTAAAAAAAAAAAAAGGAATCCTACAATATGTGACCTTTTGTGTCTGGCTATTTTCACTTAGTACAATATTTTAGAAGCTAAGTTATATAGCATTATCAGTACTTTGTTTCTTTTTATATCTGAATAATACTCCATTGTATGTATATATCAGAATTTATCCATTCATCTGTTAATAGACATCTGGGTTGTTGCTGCCTTTGGGTTATTATAAATATCATTTGTCTTAGTTATACACCTAGGAGTGGAATTGCTTGGTCACATGATAATTTTATGTTTAACTTTTTAAGGATTGGGAGGAGTTTTTATTCCAGTAAAAATGTTCAATACATTTTCAGAAACTCATTATTTTAGAATTACATTCAGATTCTCAGTACCCTCAGTAATGGCAGGCTATGTCTCTTGAGTTAGATTTGATTTATGTTTTAAATAATCAAATCAGGGGTGCCTGGGTGGCACATTTGGTTAAGCATCCAACTCTTGATCTTGGCTCAGGTCGTGATCTCAGAGTTCATGAGTTCAAGCCCTGTATCGGGCTCTGCACTGATGTTGAGTAGCCTGCTTGGGATTCTGTGTCTCCTTCTCTCTGCCCTTCTCCCATTTGTGCTGTCTTTCTCTCTCTTTCTCCCAAAATAAATAAATAAACTTAAAAAAAAAATATATATATATATATAAAAAATATATATATATATATATATCGTTGGAAAGTTTTATGAATCATATGATTAATTTGGTTAAGACCAATTTTATTTTTAAAAAGATAATAGAGGACTATTCTCGACTCAGGATTGTGATTGGTATTCTTTCATAGCTAAAAAACTAATTTAAGAATATTCCAAAAAAGGAACATACAAAATATTTTGAGCAATGATAGTAACACTTAAGTACATAGTGGCATCCCAATATAACTACATTTCCAGCAAAATTTCATTTGAACATAGACATTCTAATTGAAAAAAAGTTATTTGTAATCTTCTACAAGGATGTTATTTTTTTATATAAATTTGTTTGCACTTAATATTAAAGTTCCCACTAGCTGGGACACCTGGGTGGCTTGGTTTCAGCTCAGGTCACATCTCACAATTTGTGAGATCCCATGGAGCCTGCTTGGGATTCTCTCTGCCCCTCCCCCGCTTGCATGCATGCGCTCTCAAATTAAATAAACATTAAAAAACAAAACTGTATTAACAGAGAGGTAAATGGAAATTCTATTATTTATGGTGATTTTAAGGATCAGTTTCTGATCCTCAAATTTTGGTCTGAGCAAAACTTAGTTTGCTTCATAAAAGGATGAAAATGTTTTAATCTCTAGGCCAAAAGGTAGTAAGGTTTCAATGATTGTAATCTGGCAGTTGAAACTTTTGTTTTTAACATAGGAACAGGAGAGAAACATAAGACCAAATTTAGGGATTGTGTTATTAGTAGAATGGTGAGCAGACTTTTAAGGTGGTTCCATGATCCCTTCCTCTGATGGTCACACTTTTGTACAGTCTCCTCCCCGTTGTGTGGGGCAAGGACCTGTGACTTGCTCTGAACCAACAGAATATGGGGAAGATGATGGCATGTCACTCCCATGATTATGTTATGTTATGGAAGACTCCATATTGCTGTAGATGGGCTCTAGAGACTTTCTCTCATGCGGGCTTTGAAGAAGTAAGTAGTTGTCTTGGGAGGCTTGGAAATGAGGATGAGCTCCAGGCAAAAGCCAGCAAGAGGCCAGGGCCCTCAGTTTCATAACTTCAAGGAAATGAATACTGCTAAAAACCTGAATCCACTTGGAAGTAGACCCTTCCCTCGTCAGCTGTCAGATGAGAACTCAGTGCCGGCCAACACCTTGACTGGGGCCCTGCAGAGATTCCAGCTAAGCTGTGCCCGGACTCCTGAGACAACACATGTATGTTGTTTTAACCCACTAAGTTGGTGGTAATTTGTATGTGACAACAGAAAACAAATACAAGTGGATTCTATGAATTTTTAAAGTCTGCCTTTAATCATGTATGAATTGTATCAATTTCTTACAAATTTTATGAGGAGGATCAAATATTATTGTTTAATGTAAACTTTATTATTTATTGTTAATTATTTATTTATTTTGAGAGAAAGAGAGAGAGGGAGTCTGGGTGGGGGAGAGGCAGAGAGCGAGGGAGAGAGAAAAACCTAAGCCAGCTCCGTGCTGTCTGTGCAGAATCTGACATGGGGCTCGATCTCACAAATTGTGAGATCATGACCTGAGCCATTCAGGCGCCCCTAATACAGGTTTTATAAGTCCAAAAAGCTATTTCAGAAAGAGTTAAAGGTTTAAGTAATTTTCCCTAACATTGCAAAATACGAAGAACAACATACACGGTTCCCAAAAATGCAGCTTTCAAAAAGCATTTTTGATCTTTAGAATTATTTTTCTTTTTCTGGAAACCAGGAAAACACAGGTGGCACCACAAAGAAATACATACATGGAAGCACAATTAAACCAAGCAGAATGCTGGAATTGCTTCTAAACGAAAGGGGTTTTTATGCCCATGGTAATGGCAGTATTCAATTTGTACAGTAGCAGACTTTGAACGTAAACAATTTCATTCTGAAACATTATAGTATTATGGTTATTGCTTTCAGCACCAATGATCAAAAGCAGTTTTGTTACTTTACATTTTGTTGCTGTCTGAAAACCATTAAACTATGTATGGGGTTTACTTACTAGGTATCAGCAAATACAGAAGATTCTTCCATGAGTGGCTATTTGTACAGATCAAAGGGCAATAAAAAACCCTGGAAACACTTGTGGTTTGTCATAAAAAATAAAGTGCTGTATACATATGCTGCAAGTGAGGTAAGATCTGAAATCTAAAGATGAATTATTTGGGAGTCTGGTTTTATAATGCCAATTAGAAATAATCACAATATTTGTTTGATCTATTCGTTTTGTGTATTTTTTTGTTTTGCATTGCTTTTGGAGGGGGAGATTCTTCTTGCTATTATCTTTAATGTCAACAATGTCCTAGAGCTCTTACTCAAAAAATGTTAGGAATTTTCCATAGTATTAAGATGTAACTTTTTTTGGTGTCATGTGACTACTAACAACTTCATTAAAGGCAAAGGTTCTTACCCTTTCTGCCAAGCTCTCATGGAAGACAGTCCCTTGACTATCCCCAGATTGTATTGATCAGGCTTCAAACTTCGATAAGATAGACTTTGTTTGGGTTAGAAACAATTCCTGGCTGGCTATAAAAACCACTGCTCTAAGAGCCAAGCTTTTCCTTAGTGGGACCGGGTAAATCACTTTTCTTTCTGAGCTTGTTTTCTGCATCCATAAAATGAAAGTAATATAATTGCCTCCCATGGTTGTGGGGAAATATGTGAACTTAGATGAGTGTGAACCCAAGGAAAACTGTTTAGCACAGTGTCTGGCTCATGGGGTAGCTTCAGAGGTGGGGGGACATCTTAATATTGTTGAATAAGTGAAAAGTAAGTAAGTTGTTAGAATTATCATTGTTTTCTATATAGTGTGCATATAAAATTAAAGCTGTATAGTTTTAAGAGTTTGCAAATCTGAATTTTGTATCAATTTAAAGTCCCATCTCCCTTTGTGTCTTTTTAAATTAGGATGTGGCAGCTTTGGAGAGTCAGCCTTTACTAGGATTCACTGTCACTCAAGTCAAAGATGAGAATTCAGAGTCTAGAGTGTTCCAGTTGCTGCACAAAAACATGTTATTTTATCTGTTCAAAGCAGATGATGCTCACTCAGCTCAGAAGTAAGTAATTTAGGCATATTTTTCTTTTATACATGAGTTTCAAGTTGTTACATGATTGATTTTAAAATAACCTACTTTCATGCATGGGGACAATTAAGAATTTAAATCCAAGATCCAAATTAGGAAGATTTAACATATTTTTCAAACTCTTTAGAATTGTTTTAAGGACAAGCAAGAGGATCTGGAATATTTTCAGGAGGCAGAGGGGAAAAGAAAATAGGTAGTTCTGTCCAAAATATTTTGTCTATACTGACCTCTGAGGAAGCAGCATGAAACTGCTCTGCTGCAAGGAAAGGAAGCCGAGGCATTTGACCTCTCCTTCAGTGAGGGTGAGGATCATCTCTTGAAACATTCCAGGACTTTGGCAATCCAGTGACTCAATTGTGCCATGGAACAGCAGGAGTTTAAACAGCTGCTTGCTAACTTACTTCTTTGGGAAAAAGGTCAAACACATTAAGAGGCTCCCATGCTGTTCCCAATAACTGAGTAAAAGGAAATGGATATCATTTTAGATGGTAAAGGTTTTTAAACAATCTCTTCAAAATTCCAACAAGAATATTTGTTTTGATGTCATGACGTGGTTTGATATAGAGAAGCATATCTCTGTGGAACCCAGGTCCTTTGTAAACAAAATAGAGCAGATAACCTTTAACCAAATCTTTCACTTGATTTTTATTTTAGTCTCACACGTTACATGTTTTTGTTTTCACTAAGATGTGCTTATGTTTTCTCCATAGGCTTAAAACGGTGCATGCAGATAAAAAAAAGAATGCTTTAAGTCAGCAAGGCTTATCTTTTCTTAATGCAGTTAGAATTAATGTACCCGAATTGCATATGCTCTTGCATATTAATCAGGTACAATGTTGCAAATACTCTGGAACACTTTTTTCTTTTTTCCAGTCTATGTTAGGACATCTACTATGTATATCTATTACTATAAATAAATTGTTTTGAATTGAAGAATATTTAAAATTGTCACTTAACCATTATTTTTTCTGTAAAAACTACTTGGGTAAAAGAGTAATTGCTCTAATATTCTGTTAGGTATTACACTTCTCATGATTTTTATCTGTATTCATCATCAAACTGATAAAAATTATGGCTTTTGAATATACATCTTTTGTTTATATCATTAAGTCAACAAGGTAGAAAAACCTTAAGACAATTGAATGTAGGTAAGTAAAGGGAATCTGCCCTCTTGTAATTGAGAATTAATACAGGATAAATTACAAGTTTCTCTTTGAAGTCACTAATGTAATGGGGTTTTTTTGCATAGTATAGAATATTAAAATGTGTTAATTTTAATGAAAATTTTTAACTTTTTAAAAGTCTCTTTATCATGATACAACATGCCATTTGCATTTAAATTTTAAATTTTTGAAAATTCTGTCCTTGAAATTTGAGCTATATCTGTTATAGGCTGCTTCTATTAACTGAGTGGTTTTAGATGTTCACAGAAGCAATTACAGTCCTAGGGAGATACAAAGTGACTACCTCCAAGTGTCTTCTGAATAATTGAAACTGTGGGTATTGTCAGATAAACTTTGAGACTAATGAATTCTGGGAAGACTTCTATGAAACTCTGAGACACATTTCTTTTTCTTTTTGAGACACTTTATATTACATACAAAATTTTGATCAACTGGAAGTAGACCAGATATAGATTCTCTTTCACTGAAAACACTAAAACAGGTTTCAATTACGGATCCCCAGGGAGTTAAGAGAGAAGGAAACAGAGGCAAAGATAGTGTTCCTTAAACCAGGAAGGAGGTTGAAATAAAGGTTTGCAGATGTATTCATTTCCAAAACCAATTATATGGGATTATCAGGACTTCATAGAGCTTTTTATGAAATAGTCCCTTCTCACTCCTCATAGAAATAGAAGATGCACTTGTCAGGCCAGATTTTGGGCCATATTACCAAATAAAGTATAATTCCATATACACAGAATTCTAGTTTAGTATAGGAAAGATCTTTTTTTTTCAAGTTTTTATTTAAATTCAGTTAATTCACATACAGTGTAATATTACTTTCAGTAGTAGAATTTAGCTGATTCATCACTGACATACAATACCCGGGGCTCATCACATATGCTTTCCTTAATACCCATCACCCATTTAACCCATCCCCCCCCCCACCTCCCCTCAACCAACCCCCAGGTTGTTCTCTATATTTAAGTGTCTATTTCTTTAAAAAAAAATTTTTTTTTTACTTTTTTTTATTCTTTTATTTTTTAAATTTACATCCAAATTAGTTAGCATATAGTGCAACAATGATTTCAGGAGTAGATTCCTTAGTCCCCCTTACCCATTTAGCCCATCCCCCCTCCCATAACCCCTCCAGTAACCCTCAGTTTGTTCTTCGTATTTATGAGTCTCTTATGTTTTGTCCCCCTCCCTGTTTTTATATTATTTTTGTTTCCCTTCCCTTACGTTCATCTGTTTTGTCTCTTAAAGTCCTCACATGAGTGAAGTCATATGATTTTTGTCTTTCTCTGACTAATTTCACTTAGTATAATACCCTCCAGTTTCCATCCATGTAGTTGCAAATGGCAAGATTTCATTCTTTTTGAGTGCCGAGTAATACTCCATTGTATGTATGTATGTATGTATGTGTGTATATACATATATATATATACATATATATACACCTATTTTGATCTAACATATGTATGTATGTATATACATATATACATGTGTATGGGTACATATACACATGTATATATGTATATACACACATACACATATATACACATATATATACATACATACATACATACATACACATATATACATACACATATATATGTGTATATATGTATATATGTGTGTGTGTATATACACACACACACACACACACACACACACACCACATTTTCTTTATCCATTCATCCATCGATGGACATATTTGGGCTCTTTCCATACTTTGGCTATTGTTGATAGTGCTGCTATAAACATGGGGGTGCATGTCTCCCTTCGAAACAGTACCCCTATAATCCCGTGGATAAATGCCTAGTAGTGCAATTGCTGGGTCATAGGGTAGTTCTATTTTTAGTTTTTTGAGGAAACTCCATACTGTTTTCCAGAGGGGTTGCACCAGCTTGCATTCCCAATTGTTTACTTATTCTTGAGAGAGACAGAGTGTGAGCAGGAGAAGGGCAGAGAGAGAGGGAGACACAAAATCCAAAGCAGGCTCCAGGCTCTGAGCTGTGAGCACAGAGCCTGACAAAATGCGAGATCATGACCCAAGCCGAAGTTGGTTGCTTAACTGACTGAGCCACCCAATAGTATAGGAAAGATCTTAAATATACAGGCAGGGTAATTGGATCCACAGGTACAGCTATTATGTATATTGTCTTAACGTGTACCAGATGATTGCATTTTATAATTCTAACAAATTTCTCTTACCAATAGGTGGATAGAAGCATTTCAGGAAGGCACAATATTGTAGTGATACTGGTTTCATCTCTTCTGTGATTTCACGTGGTGGAATTTCATCAGAATGGAGTAAATGCAGTACAAAGATTGTATATAAATGAACACTGCCAAGAAAATCCAGCCAAAATCTTCATCAAATATTAGAAATTATTTTGTTGGGTATAAGGGGTTTTTTTTGAATGTTTGGTTTTTCATGTATGTTATTTATTAAATTTTGATGTTTACTTAATTGTCAGAATTATTTCTGAGACTCACACTGAATTCTAAAGTACCTTTTCTTTAGAAACCAGAAAACTTATCTTAATACTGTATACTGTATTAACCGTTTGTGACACAGATTTCTCCATGTGTTTATAGTGTTTCATTGTAACATTCTCACCTGAGGTAATAAGTCTTTGTAAATACAAAAATACACATCAAGGAGAAAATTTCCATGCAGTGTTTGGTTTAGAAATTATTATAATACTGCTGATAGAAAAAAAATGTATGTTTTTGAATCAATAAACTTAGATGAATTTTTGTATCTTTTAATGGAAAAATACGTGGCCAACTTCTACCTCAGAAACTGTGAAATGAAATTCCAGTAAATTATCTAGAGTATTTCTGTTATACCTCTTTTGGCATGAGATAATGTTACATCATCAAGGAATTATAGCAAAGGGATAGATTCTGAAAGTTTTCATTGAACTGAGCTATGAGTAGTAGGAAAGAGGATGTTTTCATTTGCAGAGGAATACAAATAATTAACTCTGTGGTCTTTCTATTAAGTCTAATCCTTTTTTTAAAGCTAGAAACATAACTATTATTTTTTTAAAGCAAAATATGGTAAGCATCATATTCCACAATATCCTTTGCTATTATAAGTGTTCTGAGCCCAAGTCAGTGGTGGTGGTTGCATCTAAATGTTCCATTTCCTATAATATTGTGCTTTAAAAAATGAACTGGAATTACCATATCAAAAAAAAAAAAAAAAGCACATATTCTAAGCCAGTGTTTACTGAAATTGTATTCATTTTTAAAGGTTATTTAATACTACTTTGTGTTATGTCCTCCCTGGTAATTAAAACAAATCCTTTATTTCTGTAACCAGTTGCCAATGCGCACCTCATTAGGAAAGAATTATATTCATAATTCTGGTGCACTTACTACTAACGTGAACTGCTTTGTACATAAAATTGTTGATGAATAGTTTGAAAAATGAAATTCACACAGTGATTAAAGTCATTCTTGATGTTCATAATTTACACTTATTGACTGAACTTTAAATGCAAATTATCTTAAAGGGCACAGGAATTTTCCTTACTGCTTTTATATAAAGGATTTCCTAATTCGGTGTGATGTTTACATTCGTCAAGAGAATTACTGAGTGCCTTTCTGAAGCCTTTTGAATGTTGTTTGTTCCAGCACCAGAGTCTCTACTAAATCTAGAGTTGGCTGCTGTAGTTTTTTCTGGCCGTTTCATGCTGTGGAATCATTTTTAAACCCTGTTGCACCCTCACACACAATCCTCACTGTCTCCCCAGCCTTTCTGTCACAGTAAGTAAACTAATACTTCTTTGCAGCTCACTAATTTTAACAAGACAGTATAAATAAGGCTTCCATGTTAAAATCCTTGCAGTTTTTAGTGTATCCTTTTTGGAGACCAAGGTTATACCTTAGAAAGTGTTTCCTTCTGCTTCTTTGGGTCTAGGACTTTGCACATGACAAGTCATTTGGAGTTCTTCCCCCTTCCTCTTGAGCTCTCAAACTTCTGACTGCAAGGTTTGACTTAAACCTCAGAATCTAAAAAATACCAGCCAGGCTATTTTGTCTTCCAACAGCTGGCTCATTCAAGAACCAGTTATAAATCGAAATACAAAAAAACTGCACAAACTTCTAGTAATTCTGATTGTATGTGAAACTCCTGTATGATTGTAGTCCCTATTGGCTTAGCCCCATGGAGGGTTTTGAAAAATATAAAATACATATAGCTTTTTGAGGAAGCTATCAGATTACCAACCCCTCCCCAAAAGGTATTTTAAATGTGGAATAGTATTACATTCCCTTATCCCTTCATCAATCCTTCATAACATAGTAAAGCTGCTCAATTATTTATTTAATCTGGCTCATTCAATATCAACTGAGAAACCTAATTATATACATTTTGTTGTCAGGCTACTTTAAAAAAATATCTCTTGATAGCTAACATTTTAGAGGAAAAAATGGTATTATTTGGTGCATTCTATGAGAAAATATACACAGTACCCAAATCCCAACATGTATTTCTTATACATGTGTTTCCATCACACTCTGTTCAAGTTTCTCCTTTTATTCATAAGGAGGAGAAAGAAGAGCACTTGTAAAGCTAAGCAAAAAGGCACTAAAAGTAACCTAGGCAAGAAATGCCAGGTTAAACTGGGGGAAGGCTGGTGTTCTTAGTGTGTCCCCTCAATCAAGCTTCCTCTTTAGCTGTGAAGCTGTAAATGTAGAGGATCCACCAGAGTCCTAGAAAAATGAGAAAGGTTATCTTGGGCATCATCCCACATTTCTGAACCACTCTCCCACCTCTTTTCCCCTGTTCCCTAATGTACCCCGTATCCTCCTATTTACCCTCTGCCCAAGATATTTAATTCTCTCTTCAACCAAAAGCTTGATCCTTTGAGTATGTAGTAGCATTCCTAAAAATGAGATCATCAGAGCAACTCTGTTTAATATAAAACAGTAATGAAACAACTAAATGAAGATAACATAATTTTTTTTAATTTAAATTTTAGGTAACATATAGTGCAATATTGGTGTTAGGAATAGAAATCAGTGGTTCGCCACTTATAAACAACACCCAGCGTTCATCACAGCAAGTGCCCCCCTTAATACCAATCACCCATCTAGCCTATCCCCCACCCGCCTCCCCTCAGTTTGTTCTCTGTTAAGAGTCTTGTGGTTTGTTTCCCTCTCTTCTCTTCCCTGCACCATCCCCCTGCCCACTTCCCATATGTTCATCTGTTTTGTTTCTTAAATTCCACATATGAATGAAATCCTATGTTATTTATCTATCTTTGATTGACTTATTTCATTTAGCATAATACATTCTAGCTCCATCCAAGGAAGATAACTTTAAAGTGTAGTTTTGGCACACCTGGGTGGCTCAGTTGGTTAAGCATCCAACCTCAGCCCAGGTCATGATCTCGCAGTCTGTGAGTTCAAGCCCCGCGTCGGGCTCTGGGCTGATGGCTCAGAGCCTGGAGCCTGCTTCCGATTCTGTGTCTCCCTCTCTCTCTGCCCCTCCCCTGCTCATACTCTGTGTCTCTCTCTCAAAAATAAATAAACATTAGAAAAATACACACAGTATAGTTTTGTTAGCCAGGTGTTGGCAGGAAATAGGGAAAGCCTGCTATTTAGAAATTTAGTTAAAATGTAAATGTTACTACAACATATGTTGATATGTCTTGGGAATATGCATCCATTTGCACTCCCATTTTTGAAGTCTGAGATCTACCATAGTCAAATGTAGTCATTGAGATTTTCAGAGAGATAAATCCTATTTCTCCTGTTAGGCCTCACAAAATACCTATCCTGTGTCTTTTAAGACAAAATATTTGTTGAAATACACAGAATGTGAGGACTGGATTCTTGTCATCTACAACTCAAACACAGCCCTCCCAATGCCCTCATTATAACTCAGATCTTAGACCTACTTTTTACCCCATCCTGCAAGGCCATATTTGCAACTACCTGCTGGACATCTACACATGAGTCCTTTTTAGGCATTTTAAACTTTACAAGACTTCATTTTTCATTCAGATCTGTTTATCTTCTTCTGTAATGGAAAAACACCACTCTAGGCTCTAGAATCTGCTTCTAAGTCTCAACAAGACCCTCTGCTATTGCTCTTGGATCCTTTCCATCTTCACCACTTTTATTGCACAGACCCTGGCTCAAGTCCTTGTTACCTCTTCCCAATGATTAGAATAACTCTTCCTCTAATTCCAGTGCCATCTTTGCATGGTCCCATTTTCAACTCTGCCAGAGCCATCTTCTAAGCGGAGCTCTAACCTAGTTTCATCCGTGCTCTTTGCAACTTCCAATGGCTTTCCAGTGGCTTGGCATAGAATATTTTTCCTCAGGTATCACACACTCCAGCTAAAACCACCCCAACCCTTCTCTGTTTATAAGGTTTACTTCTCATTCTCTTCCCAACCCACTTCTGCCTGTTTATCCAAGACTTTTCTTTTTGCAACAGTTGGTCCTAGTCCTTTTCTCCCATATCCCGCCCCCCCCCCACTACTCCTCCAGACCACATCTAGTCTCTCCTTTTCTATGCCTCTATAGCCTTTTAACTAGGAAACACACTTTTTTATGGTGCCTATCACATTCTATTCTTGAGATTTTGAGACTCCTCAGCATCTGGCAGAGTACCTTGCGTGCTCTGGACACTCAGCATTTGTTTGGTGAATTAAATTACTCCAAATGGATCCCTTCTGGTTTTTATTTTTTTAAGTGCTTTCAAAATACAAATGTTCTGGGGCCTATGCCACATTTAATATTCTGTAAAGGAAAATCATCTATGACTTTCCCTTTTATAAGAAAGATAATTTCTAGTAGGATTTTATTTTTTTTTAAGATATTATATAATAGAAAATTTTCAAGAAGTCTCAATATCAAATTCCCATGGTGAGGGGAGAGAAAGGGACAAGTTTCTCTTTTATATGAGTCGGTCATAGCATGTTAAGAACCAATCTTGAAATACTATATTGTTTTTTTAAATAACATGAGTTTCTAGAAACATGTTTTACTTAAAGTGGTAATAGTTTGTATCTTATCGTCCATATATAGATCCCTTATAAATATTGTAAATAGTGTCAATATGTATTTATACAAAATAAATTTACTGTATCTACTTTTGGTGTGATGATGTCTTTTAAGCCATATATATATATTTTTTTAATCCTTTAATTTTTTTTTTTTATGTTTTTTTGTTTTTTGTTTTTTTTAAGACAGAGAGAGAGCATGAGCAGGGGAGGAGCAGACAGAGAGAGAGACACAGAATCTGAAGCAGGCTCCAGGCTCTGAGCTGTCAGCACAGAGCCCGACGCAGGGCTTGAACCCACGGACCAAAGTCGGTCGCCCAACCGACTGAGCCACCCAGGCGCCCCTAAGCCATATGTATTTTTAGAGTCACATATTTAAAGATGAACCACACAGACCTGTTTTCAGAGACTGAGACATGAAGCATATTCCTCTTCTTGGGGAATTTTTCTGTGTCCAGCCGCCTAGTTCCAGAGGGAAATGATAGAGGAAATGTTCTTCCCAGCGCACTTTTGTTTTTCCTGACTTGGGTTTCTGGCCTGAATCCATGACTGCTTTTCTTCTCTTTTTTAATTTTTTTAATGTTTTATTTATTTTTGAGACAGAGAGAGACAGAGTATGCGCAGGGGAGGGGCAGAGAGACAGAGGGAGACACAGAATCCGAAGCAGGCTCCAGGCTCTGAGCTGTCAGCACAGAGCCCCACGCGGGGCTCGAACCCACGGACCATGAGATCATGACCTGAGCCGAAGCCAGACGCTTAACCGACTGAGCCACCCAGGCGCCCCCATGACTGCTTTTCTAATGTTGGTCGGTACTAAAGAAATTTCAAGGACCCTTTCTCTCAAGTCCAAACCATACAGTGCTTTACACACAGGACAGCTCTTCTGCCACACTTCAGTGCCACAGGTGGTCACTGTCATGATGTTCTGTCAATGCCTCTTTGTTTCATGAATCTTTATTGACCACCAGCTATTGTCCTAAATGCTTGGAAACACACCACCGAACAAAAAAGCCAGCCTTCAAGAAGTTTACATTCTAAGTGATAATTCTTGCTCCGTTTAGCCACTATACCTATTTACCCACAAGAGTTCATAGTAAATCTCTGCCTTACTGTGGAGAATTCTACCCTAGCTTCCTTTATTTAAGGGAATTTTAAATATTTTATTGGAACCTCCCCAGACTTACCTCTTCCAATAAACTTTAGTCTAAGGTAAGAGATACCCTAAAACAGAGTCCAATTTGCCACAAGTTTCTAACCGCCTAAAACTGATAAGGTTATCTAGTATTACTCAAATCTGAAAAGTCTCAAACTTCCTTTAAAGACCGCCTTTGGCAAACTGGGATGCTAAGGGCACGCGATTTCGGAAGGTCCCTGATAGGGCCGCTCTGGCGGGGCAGTTTCCCTCCCAGCTGATAGAGGGCAGTGGACTTTCAGAGGCTCGGTTTTCTCATTCCTCCACCCAGGGAACGTCACGACCTCCTTACTGCTGCTCCACTAGTAATGCGCAGGCGCGGATGGGAGCACGCACCGCAGAGCCGAGGGAGGGGTCACGAACTCTGACCCCCCCCCAAATACACAAACCCAGAAAGCTCCCTGCCCCCACTTTTCTTTACCCCATCCCTTTCAGCTTTCTCTAACCTGTCTCTTCCCGGAACCCCAAGCGACCACCGCAACGGGACTGTCCGGTCTAAGCCCGACGCGGGACGTAGCTCGTCGGAGAAGCACCGGTAAGAAGTCCCGGGTGGGGAGAAAAGCAGCCGTGGCCGCGCCTGGGACGGGGGTGGATGGGGTGTCCCTTCTTCCCAACAGCCAACGGACGCACCCCTTGTTCCCCCGACAGCCCGCTGACCTCGGCCGGCAGGGCCGGCCCGCCCGGCAGCGCGGCGGCAGGCTGTTCGGGTTGGGCTCGGGGCGCGCAGAATGGCCGAACGTGTGGGTCCCTGCGGGAGGCTGAGGCAGTAGCCGGGGCCGGGGTGCGGCGCGGGAGCGCGGAGCCCGGAGCGGGGTCGGGGCGCGAAAGGCAAGTACGCGAGCGGCTCGGCGAGCACGGCAGCCTCTCCCGCGGCGCCTCCTGCGGCGCCTCTGACCTTTCACCTACAGGAAAAGCTTCCGTCTCGGCGTTGCCGCCGCCGCTCCCCCCCGCCTCGGAGAGCCGCGCGGCGCGGCGGGGCCCGGGGGTCGCAGCGGGGGCTCGAGCGCCCGCAAGCCGAGGCCTCCGTTCCTTTCGGAGGACGCTTAGTAATTCTCGTGCCTACACGGGACGAGCAACGGGTTGCTCAACTTTCACGACAAATCGGGCGACAGCAGCCGCTGTCTTTGGACTCGTATCTTTTGAGAAAAATGGAACGGTCCAGGGGCCTCACTGCCCTGGGCAAGTCTAAACTTCTAAGTTCTTTTGTTGAGAACCCCTGCCTCCGACTCCCGCACGTACCGTTTTATGATTACAATTACAAATGTTGCCAGGTTGGTTGTCTCATAACCTTGTTGCCAAGTTGTCTCGTAACCTTCACTAAGTAGGTCGGCCTGTTTTAAAAAAATAAATAAATGGGAAGGAAAAGCAAACAAGACTGGAAATTAAGGCCTTTGGGGCTTTTGTTCCTCTGGATGTTCTAAACAGGCCTTTGATTTTGATCATTTTTCATCTGTGTCTGTTGTTGGTTGGTTGGTACACGATGACAGTTTTAAAATTTTGCTTGTGTCCAGTTGATAAGGTGGACATGATAAGATCATTCCATTCTAATAAAAAAGGTGGATCGCATATAAATGTAACGAATTTCTTTTTTTTTTTTTTTTTTTTTTTTTTTTGGTAGGGGCATTTCAGTTTTCTGGAAGGGTTTTGAGGGAGACACAAATCAAAGGCACCAAACATTCCCAAGATATGGTACCGTTGTTGTTTCTGTCACCCAACGAGTTTAATTCCTGCGAATTAACGAGTTTTAATTCCTTGGGGAATAGAAAAGACAAAAGAAGCAGCATAAAGAATTGATGATATAAATATCATTACCTTTTTTTTTTGATTCGTAGTACCCTTTGCAATCTGGAAATCTTTTATGAAAGCGCTGGAAAAATGCATCTTTACATAAATTTTGGACATGATATCAGAAGTTAAAAAAAGTCTGTTAGTAAATTGTAATTAAGAGCTTTAGCATTCAAAATCGATGCTGAACCCATCTCAAAGGATTGGATTTTTAAAAATTTCAACCGAGTCTGAAAGGCCAGGTGGTATTTAAGTGAGGGAAGAGGAACTTGGAATGGTGGGTATAAAGAACATCCCACTTTGACTTGAAGAGAGGCCCCTCTTGGGAGGATAGGAGCTAAAGTGGGAAGATGAGCAAGTCAGACTATAAAGGAACCCTCTACGTCCACAGTGGCAGGCATGCTTCAGAGGTGTAATAAATATTGAAAAAATAGAAGGACCGAAACTTCATCCTTTGGCCATTAAAGAGACGTTGATGGTTCCGAAGCAGGAGAATAAGGATATTTCAGTTCTGTGAGCTTTGAGATATTTAGTATTGCTGCTTGTCAGAGGTGCTGACCCACAGGTAGTTTATGCCTTATTGGCACTTCACACAAAGATGGTTCTTGCCTAATGTACACAAAGTCATATATATTAATTTTTTTTAATGTTTTTATTTATTTTTGAGACAGAGAGAGGCAGAGCATGAGCAGGGGAGGGGCAGAGAGAGAGGGAGACACAGAATCGGAAGCAGGCTCCAGGCTCAGAGCTGTCAGCACAGAGCCCAACGACAGCACAGAGCCCGACACGGGGCTCGAACTCACAGACTGTGAGATCATGACCCGAGCCGAAGCCGGACGCTTAACCGACTGAGCCACCCAGGCGCCCCAAAGTTATATATATTAAATATGTGTTCAGGAAACTCAACAGTAGCTGCAATTTTACCAGAAGGGTTAACTTGAAGGCCACCAGGCTACTGAAGTTTTATGACCCCCTTGAAATTCAGCATATTCATTTGTAGTGTGGGTGAATGTGAATATGTGTTTTCTGGTGAGAGAAACCTTAACTTCCAAAAATTTTCAAAGATCTGCTCCACAGGAAAAAAAATCGTTGTTTTATATCATATTTTCAAATTTTGCCTCCCCCAGAAGGAAATACATTTTGCACCATAGCTCAGCACACTCAGAGATTAAACTGAAATCAAGTCTTCCTGAGACCATTGTTACCCTGACTATATCTGATGCACTGTTTTCTATTTAACTTAAAGTCTGACCTACTAAATTAATTTCCCCATCCATAAGTGGCTCACAACACAAAGTGTGCTTTGGATGACAGCAGCCTAACATTCAGTTGATGGTAGTGGGGCTGGTGAGGAAAGAATGAATTGTTTCTGATGTAGTCAGAGAGCACACACTAAAAATTTTGAATCTGAATGGAAGAAGGATAGCACCATTCATAGTTTGCTGTCTTCTGTGGTGAAGATAAGTTGAAGTGAGATCATGGTAAATTGAAAAAAAAATCAGGGCCAAAAATGTAAGACTGTTTTGTCTTTTGTATGTTAATTAGCTCTAGAGAAGTAAAGACCACATCCTCAAGCTTCTTGCTTTGTCCCTTGGGCTGGTGAACAAACCTAACCAGCAGTGCCTAACTCGGATGTCTCTTCGATAAGGTTTTTCCAGAGACTCCATCTCTAGTGCAGTGGTTCTGAGCTCCTCTTGTTCATTTATGGGCACTTTGTTCATTCAGCTAACTTTCAGGAAATACCTATTACCTTTAAAGAAACTGTTAACCATTGGTATAGATATTTTCCCTGACACTGACGTTTTACAACCTTTTGAAGTAGATTGTATTGAATCTATTTCATTTGTGAGGAAACT
Source organism: Panthera tigris (assembly GCF_018350195.1). NCBI lineage: Eukaryota > Metazoa > Chordata > Mammalia > Carnivora > Felidae > Panthera > Panthera tigris. The sequence continues at coordinate 115,271,457 of NC_056666.1, read as the reverse complement.
GAGCCTCACAGTGACTGACATTTAGTAATGCATTTAATAAATAGTAATAATGGGATTGAAGCTCTGATTTATTGATTTGTGGTGTAGGACACTATTACCTATATAAACTTCCTCCTTCTCTTTGTTTTTCTCTTTATCACTTCTTCCTAGTTCGCTTCATAGCATTTAGTTGATGATAATTTTTTAAAATCTGTTTTCCCCCAAAAATATAAGCTCTGTGGGGCAGAGATCTTTTCAGTCTTGTTCACTGTTGAGTCCCAAAGTCTCATAGTGCCTGGTAAATGTGTTTCAGTAAATACTTTCTGAAGTTAGATGTGAATACTGGGCACTGTTAAATACTAGAGGTTCACTGAAAAAATTAGTCCATTGAAAGCTACCATTTTTCTTTTTTTTTTTTTTTTAAGTTTATTTATTTATTCTGAGAGAGAGTGGGGAGAGTCAGATAGAGAATCCCAAGGAGTCTCTGCACTGTCAACATGGAGCCCAATGTGGGACTCGAACTCATGAACGCTTGAGATCATGACCTGAGCCGAAATCAAGGGAAACTACGGTTCTTTTCCTTAGAAGTCTATTAGAGATGGGTTGTCTATGCAAGTAAGGACAGGGTGCTCTAGAAGGTAAATAGGCACAAGATACGATGAGCTAAAAATGAGAGAATGCTTACTTCTGATTACAACCATAGATACCCATTCAAAAAGCAGAAGAAAATAAGTGGCCTATAAATCTCACCTAAACATATGAGAATGTTTCTTTTTAGTCCTTGTGTGTTTTTGCATAGTTAAAATCAGTTGTAAATAAAATTTTGTTTCTTACGTAAATGCTTAATGTTTATTTTTGATAGAGACAGAGCAGGGGAGGGGCAGAGAGAGAGGAAGACACAGAATCCAACGCAGGTTCCAGGCTCTGAGGTGTCAGCACACAGCCCAATGTGGGGTCAAACTCACAAACCGTGAGATCATGACCTGAGCTGAAGTCGGCCATTTAAACTGACTGAGCCACCCAGGCACCACACATCCAACTGTTGATTCATATCACAGTTTGTGGACTCCATGCTGATAGTGCAGAGCCTGCTTGGGATTCTCTCTCCGTCTCTTTGTGTCCCTCCCTTGCTCACTCTCGTTCTATCAAAAATAAATAAATAAACTTTAAAAAATTGTTTAAAAAAATAAGTCTGGGAATAAAATCTGGACTGGTAATCCAAAACTAATTTGATTCTTTTCAGAACTCTGTCAGTAGTCTCTCATCAGAAAGATTCTGTTTATCAGTACATCAGGGTAACCGGTAACTCCTGTTATCTTTTTGTTTCATTAGTCTAACAGCCTCCAGTCCTGAAGACTCCAGGCCTCACGTTTTTAATATTAAGGATTCAAAGGCTGCCCTGCCCTCACTCCTTATGCCTTTTTACCAGCTTAACACAAACAAAAAAAAATTGGGGATGTTGGGAAAAAATTCAACAAAAATTTTATGAATTCTCTAGAAACTCTGGAGATTGTTTAAAACAATATGGCCGTAGGGGCGTTTGGGTGGCTTAGTTAAGCATCCAGCTTCAGCTCAGGTCATGATCTTCACGGTTTATGGGTTTGAGCCCCACATCTGACTTTGTACTGATAGCTCAGAACCTGGAGCCTTCTTGGGATTCTGTGTCTCCCTCTCTCTTTGCCTCTCCCCCACTCATGCTCTCTCTCTCAAAAGTGAATAAACTTAAAAACATTTTTTTAAGATTGAAAAAAAGAAATGGCTGTAAAACTAAATTTGTCTTTTACTAAAGAACTCACAGAGCAAGAAATTAGAAGAACTTTAATCTGGAAGTAGCCAAAAGGAAAACTTTTGACAGTATGTTATTTGAGTAAGCATTCTTTCTCCTTTTTGGGATTTATCCAACTGACAACAGAAAATTGGAGTCAATGCTGAATTAAATGTTTTGAGTAGTGTAGTGTTCAGTGGACTTCTGGTTGAAGAATTCTGTGTGTCTGTAGTAGAAACAAATTGAGGTGGTTGCCTGGCTCATGGTGATTTTATCAGGAGCCATGTCTATGCTAGTCTTTATTTATTTTATTTATTTATTTAGTATTTATTTCTTGGGAAACGGGGACAGAGTGCAAGGAGGAAGGAGCAGAGAGAGAGGGAGACACAGAATCGGAAGCAGGCTCCAGGCTCTGAGCTGTCAGCACAGAGCCTGACACGGGCTTGAACCCACGAAGTACGGGATCATGACCTGGGCCGAAGTCAGACACCTAACCGACTGAGCCACCCAGGCACCCCAACTAGTCTTCATCTTTTGATAACTAGACCTTCCAAAAGTAGAAGCTGCCAATGCTAGAATCATATTAGCCTTCCTTTCCTTCTTCCTGGCCCGCCTACAGTGATTAATTCCAGAGATAAGCACATAACCTAAGCTGGCCCAATCAGAATCTATTACCAGCATTTTAAAATTGAAATTAGAGAAGACTGCTTTTACTTTCCTGGTGCTTTACTACAAAGTAGAAAATAAGAAGCCACATAGGGAGAATAAGGACAGCAATAAGGGGAAAAAAAAAAAAATAGAGATAAGGAGATTCCTGACAGCATCGGAAAACTAACTCCAGTTTTTCCCAAGGTCAGCTCTACTTGGATCCTAGCAGTGTCTATCCTGTTCCCCACCACCCCAGCCATTTCCTTTTTGCTTAAACTAGCAGTAGTTGAGCTTTTATCACAACCAAAGTGACTAATACATTGTCATAAATCCTTGCTTTGATGCTAAATAACTGTTTCATTCTTACTAATTTTCATCATTTCCCCCTTGCTAATACTTTTGTTTATCAGAGTGAATAAAATACTAACCTCTGGGAATCTCTGAATTTTAGTAAAACTTAATACACTTGGATATGATTTGTAATTATGTAATTAATTTAGATAGTCTGCATCCTTTTTGTAAATGGTGGAAAAAAATTTTTGATCAACAAGATTGTAGGATGTACGTGAGTTATTTCATGGATTTATTTGCATATAAAGATGTATTATATTAGTGGATAGTTTAATGAGAGAAGTAAGTAATAAGGAAAATGGGATTATGGATTTGACTTTATATCCTGTGTCTGTGCCTTTCTAGACTTAAATCTTAACGAACCAGCTTGACAGACACCTAACAGGCTTTACAAGCAGGATAAGGTAAATAGTTTGAGATTGCAGTGGAAGATATGGTTGGTTGGAGAGGGTCCAGAGGGAAAAAGTTGTTCTTACTCCACCTTTCTGGTCAAATCTATTCCCTAAATTCCTCTCATTTGTGTTTCATTCCATACAAATTAAGGTGTATGATCACTGAGGTAAGTATTCTAAAAACTTTCCCCAAGCATTCTTTTGCAAACCAGTTTGGATTATATGGATCTATAGAACGGTAGGAGATAAGGGTTCTAGGCTACTGCAGTAATGCAGAGAGTTTATATAGAAAGAAGTAGAAAATTGATATGGTGAATCACAAATCGGAATCTACCAAATATATATGTGTGTGTATATTTTTCTGAAGAGGTTGTGTAGCTTTAGTCAGATTCTCCTAGAAGTTTTTAACTCCAAAAATTAGGAATCCCTTGCCATTTCCTGCTCTTTTCTTCTGAAACAGAAAAAAAATCCAAATATCCCTGAATTCAGTATTCAAGAATTCTGTTTCAAGAGTATCAGCATTCAAATCCTTTAACATTGTATTACCTGTAACGCTGCTAAAGGCAAAGTATACAATTAAGCATGAACCTCTACAGGCATATATACCAGGCATATATGTGTATCACATATACCCTCATAGTCTTTGGTCTTTTTGGCTAAAATAATAGTTGATTTAGTGGCACCTGGGTGGCTCAGTCGGTTGAGTGTCCGACTCTTGATTTTGGCTCCAGTCATGATATCATGGTAAGTTTTCATTATGAATTAGCTTCTTTGGGTCTGATGTGCCGATAATGCTGCCTGATTTTAGGATTTCTAGACAAGATTCCTTTAAACTGTTTGGCTTTTTTTTTTTTTTTTTTTTTCTACTTACAATTCATTTTTTTGTGGTAATACTTAAAATTTGAAAGGAATACACACTGGGGTGCCTGGGTGGGTTCAGTCAGTTAAGTGTCTGACTCTTTGATTTCTGCTCTGGTCATGATCTCACAGTCCTGAGATTGAGCCCTGCTCAGTGCAGCGCATGGAGCCTGCTTGAGATTCTCTCTCTCCCTCTCCCACTTCCCCTTCCCCTTCCCCACTTGTGTTAGCACACATGCTTGCTCTCTCACTCAAATAATAATAATAATAAGTAAAACTTAAAAAGAACAGACACTTACTCACTGAAAAGTCTGCATTCCATCCCTGTTCCCAAACTTCCAGTTCTCCCTGGAGATAGTCACTATAAACATTTTCTTTTGTGTTCTTTCAGCTAGTTTTTCCTCTCTCTAGGTATCATTTTAATATATTTTTTTAATGTTTGTTTATTTTTAAGAGAAAAAGACACAACGCAAGCAGGGAAGGGGCAGAGACAGACAGACAGACAGACACAGAATCTGAATCAGGCTCCAGGCTCCAAGCTGTCAGCATAGAGCCCGATGCTGGGCTCGGACCCACCAACTTTGAGATCATGGCCTGAGCTGAAGTCAGGTGGTTAACTGACTGAGCCACCAGGCGCCCCTCTAGGTGTCATTTTAAAGCTTTCCTTACATATAGCTTGCACATTTCTTGTTAGATTTGTGTCTAAGTGTTATGGGCTGGATTGTCTCCCCCCAAAATTGATATTGAAGTCCTGCCCCCAAGACCTCAGAATGTGACCATATTTGGCCATGAGGCCTTTGTAATTGAGTTAGAATGAGGTCATTAGGGTCGGCCCTAATCCAATATGAGTGTTGTCCCTATTAAAAGAGATTACAACACAGGCACAAACAAAAGGAAGACTTGTGAAGAGACAGAGAAGACAAGGAGAGAGGTCTCAGAAAAAATCAACTCTACTGACAGCTTGTCTCAGATGTCTAGCCTCCAGAATTGTGAGAAAATTAATTTTTGTTGTTTGAACCACCCAGCCAAAATTAGCCCTGTTAGTCTTGGTTAAGTCAGCCCTAGCAAACCAGTGCAGATTTTGGTACTGGGAAGTGGAGTACTGCTATAAACAAATACCTAAAAATTTGGAACTGGAAAATGGGTAGAGGCTGGAAGAGTTTTGAGATGCATGCTAGAAAAAGCCTAGATTGCTTTGAAGAGATCATTGGTAGAAATACGAATATCAAAGGCAATTTTGGTGAGGGTTCAGAAAGAAAAGAGAACTGTAGAAAAAGCTGCTATCATCTTAGAGATACACATATAGTTTCATAAATAGAATGTTGATAGAAATAATAGACATTAACAATGCTTCTGGTGAGGGCTCAGAAATGAGGAACATGTTACAGTTTTGGTAACTAGAGGAAAATGAACCTTATGATGAAAGGCAAAGAACTTGTCCTTGTGTTCCAGCGTTCTGTGGAAAGCAGAACTTGTAAGCTATTTGTCTGTGGAGATTTCTAAGCAAAGTGTTAGAGACATGGCCATTTCTCCTTGCTGCGTACAGTAAAATGTGAGAGGAAAGAGGTAAATTGAAGAAAGAATTGTTTAGAAAAATGGAATCAGGACTTAAAGATTTGAAAAATAACCTATCCATATTGCAAAAAAAGAGAAAGTGTGTTCTTAAGAGACTCTCTTGGGTATGACTGGATAACCAACAATTTGCTAAAGAGAATTAGGGACATGTGATTTATGGATCCAGGCAGCCATCTCAACAGAAGCCAGGAATAGAGATGGGGTTATTCGGGAGAGATCTGTATAGGACTCTTATATCTGATGGCCTAAAGCCCCATGAGTTGCAAGCAAGGCAACAAGATTTCTGAGAATTTTATATCAGCAGAAACGTTGCCAGCTTGGACCGAGGGGGACATATATGGGATGAAATGAAGAAAAGCTGTCGAACTTGTGGGATTCTCCTGGATGGGCCAGTAGAGCTATTCAGTTTTAAACATAAGTTATCCTTCAGGGAAAAGGAAGGAAGACCTCAAAGATGGGTCAGAGGTCGTCAGGGCTGTCACTGCTACTCTGGCCCCAGAGGACACAAACCTGAGGAGCAGCTCTGTTTCCTCAGTTGGTCCCAGAATGGTTGAAGCCACTGCTTTTCAATCTAGTAAGAGATAGTTGAATAATGAAGCTAAATATTAAATACTGCTTTTGGCACAACTAATTGAAACATTTAAAATTTTTAAAGTAATTGAAAGAAAAAATTCAGATAATTTGGCAATTAATGTTATTTATAATTGTAGACTATTAGTGAATTTATGACAGACATTATATAATGTGATAAAGTCAGAAATGATTTTTGTGTTCTTATCTACTGATACAGAAAAAAAGCAAAAATCAGAGTCAACCCACTGATCTTTCAGGCTCTCAGATCCATTTGGAGAAAGTTTTACATTAAATTCAAATTAACCTTAATCTATAAGAAACTTCCACTAATGAATAACAGTTACAAGATTCTAGAGAAATCTTCTTTCCTTTTGAACGAATGCCAGTTTTTACAATGTATTGGTAAAAAGAGTATGTTAAGTGGTTACCATGATGTATTTGTTTACAGATAGGGTTACCCTTATTTAAATTAATAAACTCCTGATCTGTAGAGTTGTCCTGGTTAGGCTTCAATATCTTTGAAAAGTGAAATTGTTTGGTATTGAATCCTTTTTTTTTTTTTTTTTTTTTTTAAATTTGTTATTTTGAGAGAGAGAATGTGCATGTGCGAGCAAACAGGTAAGGGACAGAGAGGAATCCCCAAGCAGGCTCCACACTGTCAGCGCAGAGCCCAATTCAGTTCTCAATCTCATGAATCATGAGATCATGACCTGAGCTGAGAATGAAGAGTTGGACACTTAACTCAGTCACCCTGAATGATTTTTCTAAGTAGATATTTTCAAAATATATAAAAACAGAGAATACTGTTATGAACCCCTGTATAAACAACACTTTTCAGCAACTGTCAGTTCATGGCCAACCTTGTTTTGTTTATTCCCTCCTACCACCACCCACCCCAACTAGATTATTTTTGAAGCAGATCTTAGCTATCATGTGATTTCATTTGTTTGGGAGGGTTGCGTTTTTAGTTTATTTTTTTGAGAGAGAGAACCACACGCCAAGGACGGGCAGAGAATCTTAAGGGGCTTGATCTCATGACTGTGAGATCATGACCTGAACGGAAATCAAGAGTCTTTGATGCTTAACCGACTGAGCTACCCAGGCACCAGCATGTGATTTCATTTGTAAATTCTTCAGTAAATATGTTTTATTTTGTGAAAAGTGTCTTTTTATCTTGGCAGGACATTCTGGCAGTTAGAACATGGCAACCATAGAAGAAATTGCACATCAAATTATTGAACAACAAATGGGAGAGGTATGTTTGATTTACAGTTCATTTGCTGATCCATCAACCTATTTACATCAAATGTATATGCTAGGTTCTGGAGGTACAGAGATAAAAGATACCCTCAACATTAAGATATTTTTAAATCTAGTAAGACATAGTTGAATCATCTGACAGTCACAATACAGTGGTAAGGGCTGTAATAGATTATTGTATATGGTGTTATGGGAGCACAGAAGAAAAACAGCTAATGAAGAGTCACAGAGGGTTGTGGAGATCTGGTCATGGAATATTTTTGGAGGTACAGAATCTGAGGCCAGTCTTAATGGACCAGTGGGAGGAGATCCATGTCAAATAACAGATCTTATGCCCTATTTCTTAGGAAGAGGTACCATAACCCAGAGGTTTTCAAAGTATCATCTAGGGATTCTTTCAGAGAGTCAGCAAGGTCGAAACTGTTTTCATAATAATACTGGAACATTAGTTACCTTTTCTTCCCCAGAGGCTACATGACATGTGATGATATTGTATGATGAAACATGTCAACATATAAAAGATGTATATAAATCAGTGGACCAGTGTGTGATGTTACAAAATTACTGATAAGTAAAGGATCCATTCAAATTGCAGGATAGACCAATAGATCTTAATACAGTTTCTTGGGGAGCTTGGGTGGCTCAGTTGGTTGAGCGTCTGATTTGAGCTCAGGTCACGATCCCAGGGTTGTGTGATTGAGCCTTGCATCAGGCTCAGCACTGAGTGTGGAGCCTGCTTAAGATTTTCTCTCTCTCTCTCTCTCTCTCTCTCTCTCTCTCTCACCCACCCTCTCCCTCCCTCCCCCTCCCTCCCTCTACCCCATACTTTCTGTCTCTCTTGTGTTCTCTGTCTCTCTCTCTTTAAAAAAAAAAAAAATTTTTTTTTTTGTTTTATTATTTATTATTGAGAGTGAGAGAGACAGAGCACAAGCAGGGGAGGGGCAGAGAGAGAGGGAGACACAGAATCTGAAGTGGGCTCCAGGCTCTGAGCTGTCAGCACAGAGCCCAATGCGGGACTGGAACTCACGAACAGCGAGATCATGACCTGAGCCAAAGTCGGCCACTTAACGGACTGAGCCACCCAAGCACCCCCCAAAAAAAGTTTTTTTAAGGAAATTGCAAAAATTGTTAGGGAAGATGGAGACTAGACTTGGTGTAAATAATCTATGTGTAAAATAAAATTGACAATGGTGAAAAGTATACCCAGGAAAATAGGACATGCTAGAAATAATGGTCAACAAAGAAAACTTGAGTTGGCAGCAGCTATAGTCAGTACAATCTGCCCTAGACAAAAACTGATTAGTAATTCAGCATTTTGTTGTAAATTTTGCATAGAAAAGAATCTTGATGAAAATAATTTCAGGGAAATGGAGAAAAAGTTGGAAACAAACCAAATTTGCCATTTTAAATTTGAATCAAGGGATTAAATTGCCTTAATGAGTTTACTCTGTAAAATATTTGCTCAACAACCAAAGCCCTCAACACTGGCTAGTTCTCTTTAGTCATGAACTTGCACTTCTCCAGACTCCTCCAACTAAGTGGATGGCATTTCTGTCCTCTCATGTGCTCAGACCAAAATTTGATAGTCATCCTTTACTCTTCTCTCCTCATATTCCACATCCAGGCAGTTGGCATATCCTGTCACATTTCCCTTCATAAAATATCCCAAATCCAATTATTTTTCTCCTCTGACATGGCTGCTACCCTGTTCCCCACCAGCATCTCTGCCCATATATAATTCCCAGATATTGCCAGTGTCTGAGTATTCTTCTCTTCAACATTCACAGGCTAGTCTACACACTAAATCTAGAACACCCTCTTTGAAAAAGATCTTGCCACTCTGCTCTCTGACCTTCCAGAGGAAGGTGGATCTCCATTTCACACAGGAGGAGATCCAGACTTTGTAGTCCCTGTGTAGCCCTATACCATCTGGCTCCTGCTGTCTCTCAGATCCTGTCTTTTACCATAATCCTTTCTGCCACTCTTTGACTCACATAGTTCTCTTGTAGTGCCTCTTGCCTCAGACACACTCCTCCTGCCCCACAGCCTTCTTTCATGTTTCTTTTTCTCTACCTGGGATGCATTACCCCTAGCTAGTCCTAAGCTTTGGTCTGTTACTGCACTTAAGTCTGTGCAAAAATGTCATCTCCTCATGGCTTTTATTCTGTCAGTGACTCTCACCATCTCTACCCTGTTTTATCTATTCTTTATAGCACTTAATACCGTCTGACAACAGTATTTGCTTGTTTTTTATCTGCCTTTCCTCACTAAAATAAAAGCTTGATGAGAAAAAAGGTTTTGTTTTATTTATTGCTGTATTCCAGGACCAGAACAAATAGTGCTTGGCAAATAGAAGGCACCCAATATAGGTTTGTGTAAATGGAAGGTGGGTGGGAAGGAGAAGGAAGGAACGAATCAGAATAGTGATTGTACCTTCATTTGCACATTTGTTTTTCTATAGGATAGGATTTTGTGGGAGTGGAATTGCTAGTTTAAAAGGTGTGTGTCTATGTGTAATGTATTGAATATATAAGTAATGTTATACTTTTTTAACTTTGTCCGAAGGTAGGAGAAAATTGTGTCCTTAGAGTTTAAAAAAAAAAAAAAAAAAGATTAAGTCGAATCGATTACTGATATGACACGGTTGTGTTAGATTGTTACCGAGCAGCAAACTGGCCAGAAAATCCAGATCGTGACAGCACTTGATCATAATACACAAGGGAAGCAGTTCATTCTGACAAATCATGATGGCTCTACTCCAAGCAAAGTCATTCTGGCCAGGCAAGATTCCACTCCAGGGAAAGTATTCCTCACTACTCCAGATGCAGCAGGTGTTAATCAGTTATTTTTTACAACTCCTGATCTGTCTGCACAACATCTCCAGGTAAATAACTTTACAGTGTCTTCATCACACTTGAAAGAATTAAAAGCATGTCATAAGTGTAAGTCCTGGTGTTAAGACTTTATATCCTGCATGGTCCATAGAAAAAAAAAATCTTGCATAAAATTACGTCTGTGGTGACTGCCCTCTCCTATATGCCACTGTACTTTTCCTCACACACCCTCCCTTCCGTGTATTTTGGAGGGCTCTTACATACAGCAAGATTCACTCTGGCTAGTTTGTCCAGGGAGGGGTTTAATAAAGGATATGGAGAACTCATAGAATTGTCAGGAAGGCTGAAGAAACAGCTCTAGGTCAGTTTCCGAGAAAAACCACTTGGATGTGCTGCAGAACTGGCTTCTAAGAGACTTGCTGCTTCTGCTCGGTTAGGAAACTGCCAAATCAAGAGCCTGTTCTGTGGTAGCAGCATTTCCCAGGAGCACACTGCCTAGGCCTCAAACAAGCTGCCAGATCAAGAAGGTGGTTTTATGGCTGCAGCTTTGTCACTGTGCCTCCTTGGTTGTCATCTATGTCTTCCTTGATGTAACAGGTGGTTTACCCTCATGGTCTGCTTTAGCACTGGAAGTCAGTCAGTAGTCTAGATTAACTTCACATCATTTTAATTTTTGCAAGTTATGCACTGTTTTTCAAAGAGCCAGTTAAGGCTTATACACAATGCATACCCGTGGTTACATAGATGTTTTCACTGCTGGTTGCTATGATTGAATACAAATTCAGCAACCCCCTAAGTTTGCCTTTGGAGACTTTTTGGTGGAGTACCCACTTAAAATTGAATTCTATGTTTTGTGCTGAAAACCTGATCAAGGAAAGTTCCTTTTAGGATTGAGAAACTAATTCATAAATACAAAATTTTGCCTGATTCTATTATTCTTCTGATTACATCATCTGTATTATTTTTAGGAATGGCTAAGGTAAAAAATAGATGGGATTTACAAGAAGTTATTTTATCAACAAGACAGAAGTCCCAAAAAGTTTATAACATTATGAATACCTTTTTTTTTCCTTATTAACAGATTTGATTTTTTACAAGTTTTATAGTTAACAGTTTTGTTTTGTTTTGTTTTGTTTTGTTTTGTTTTGTTTTGTTTTTTTTAAGAGAACACAAGCAGGGAGGGACAGAGGGAGAGAGAGAATCCTAAGCAGGCTCCGTGCTGGGTATAGGGCTCCATCTCACAACTGTAAGATCATGACCTGAGCTGAAATCAAGAGTTGGATGCTTAACCAACTGAGCCACCCAGACTCCCCAATAGTTAAAGAAATATCAGGAAGTACAGGGTTCTCTTATAACCTCTCAACACACAATTTCTCCTATTAACATTTTACATTAATATGATACCTTTATTTTGATAATGAACTAATTTTGATAATTAACTAAAATCCATAAATGTTTTTAGCTTTCCCTAATTTTTACCTAATATTCTTTTTGATTCCAGGGTACCATATTACATTTAATCATCATGTCTCCTTAGATTACTGTTAGCAGTAACAGTTTCTCAAACTTTTCTTGTATTTGATGACCTTGACAGTTTTGAGGTATACTGTTCAGGTATATTATAGGTGACCCTGCTATGGGACTTCGACATCTCATGGTTAGACTGGGCTTGTTGGTTTGGGTAAGGAGGATCACAGAGTGCCATTTTCATCACATTGTATCAAGTGTACTTAGTATCATCATGTTTGATAACTGGTGACACTGATCTTGACCACCTGGCTGAAGCAGTGTGTGTCACTTTTTTCCACTATAAAGTTACTCTTAAAATAAAAGAAAAATTCTGTTTCCAGAAGAAAAGATAATATTGGTACTTTGCTTACTTTATGGAGCACTTCTCAGGGCAAAGAAAGAGAAACAGGTATAGGATAGAATTCCCCTGGGCCAAAAAGATTGGATTTCTGATCTAGTGTCCCTTAATCTCTCAATATTTCTTCTACCCATAAGAATAATAGAGGATAAAAGATTAACACCATTTGCTGTAGATGTGCTATTAAGGAAAGGAGTGATACTCTTCATAGATGTTTTCAAGGGACAGCTAGTACCAGAAGGTTTTTTCTTACGTTTCTGTTGAAGACTAATTTTTATAGTGATATAAGAAGGAATAATGCCAGGGCACTTGAGTGGCCCAGTTAGTTAAGCATCCGACTTTGGCTCAGGTCACAATCTCGCGGTTTGTGAGTTTGAGCCCTACATGGGGCTCTCTGCTGTCAGTGCCCAGCCTGCTTTGAATCCTCTGTCTGCCTCTCTCTCTGCCCCTCCCCCACTCATTCTCTCTCTCTCTCTCTCTCTCTCTCTCTCTCTCAAAAATAAACATTAAAGAAAAATTTTTTTAAAAGAATGATGCCACTATCATAGGGAATGCCCTATCACATTTTTGGGATTAAATTAATTCATTCACATTCCAAAAGATTGAAAGAAAATGATGAAAATATTAGAAAATAAATCTAAAAGAAGAGACTAGTGTATTTCTTTGCCAGCATCATAGTAGCTATACCTAGTGATATATAGCCCTTTATATAATTTAAGGAGCGTTTGTAATTTGCCCAAGGCTTCCCCGCTCAGTCTCACTGACCTTCTACCATTTACCAGACTCCACAACCCATGCTGTCCACCACTCCACCTAATCCTAGACAACTCATTGATGAAAATTTTATATTTCGTAGATCAATCATATTTCCATAATTATAAGTTAAATACTTTAACAAAAACTTTAACCCCTTTTCCATTTAAGAGTTCAGCGGCACCAGGGTGGCTCAGTTGGTTAAGCATCTGACTCATGATATTGGCTCAGGTCATAATCTCAGGGTTCACGGGATCAAGCTCCACATCCGGCTCTGTGCTGAGAGCATGGAATCTCCTTGGGATTCTTTCTGCCCCTTTCTCTTTCTCTCTCTCAAAATAAATATTTATTTATTAAAAATCAGTTATCTTTTTTATGCTATTATAGCTTATTTTAGTCATGTGGGAAATTTTTGAGCTGTTCAAAGACAGATGTCATGATGGGGCTGATAGCTTCTGCAATCATTTGATGTGTTGAATGAATAATAAGTGCTTAATGGGTAAGATACATTAAATACTCATGCATTTATTTGTGTGTTTAATAGTCTGTTAAATTAGCGTGTTATAGAGTAAATTTAAAAGGTATTCTTCCTATCTTTGTGTGTAATAACATTGATATTTTTACTTAAAGAAAAATAAGAATAGTTTAATTGATATATATGTATAATAGAGTTCAAAGTTTCAGAATAACTTGAAAGAAAGCAATAATTAAGACTGAATATTCTTCTACTTTTTACTTACAAGCATTATTAACACACTATTGTTTTGTTTTTTGTTTGGGGGGGGTTTCTTTAGCTCTTAACAGATAATTCTTCTCCAGACCAAGGACCAAATAAGGTTTTTGATCTTTGCGTAGTATGTGGAGACAAAGCATCAGGTAACATTTAAAAATAACCTATATATATTGTGTTGTAACTACCACACTACCACGTTTCTTCTTCTGAAAGTAAAAAGAGCATGTCCGTTGTTTTGTTTTTTTTTTTTTAATGTTTACTATTGAGAGAGAGAGAGACGGAGCTGAGCAGGGGAGGGGCAGAGAGAGAGGGAGACACAGAACCTTACTTAGCAGGCTCCAGGCTTTGAGCTGTCAGCACAGAGCCTGATGTGGGCGTTGAACCCACTAATGGAGAGATCATGACCTGCACTGAAGTCAGACACTTAACAGACTGAGTCACGCAGGCGCCCCAAGAGGATGTCATTGTTATGGTCCATATTTGAAGCCTATGAAATGTAACCAATTTTATCCCCAAGTTTTTTATTCACCTAAGGTTTTTTTTTCACTTGAATGCAGTTTGACTTGGTCTTGCAATGACATAAAATGCATATTTTGAAGAATTAGGAAAAGCAGTTTTTCCTTTAAAATGTAAACTGAATGAATAAGTGGAATTTTTTTTAAATATAAAACCGGTTTGTCAAAGGAATTGCTTAAAAATGAGTTGTGGTCCTTAATAATATAAATGTTAAGTTGTTAACTTACCTGTTGAGTCCTGTTGCTAATCCAGGGATAGAGAGTAACTTGAATTACTAAGATGAAAAATTTCTGGTTACCCTTTATTTAATTTTGTGCACAGCTGAGCGGACATTTCTCCAAGTCTAATATCAGGGTTATGTCATTGTAGTTATGTTTATTGCTACTTTATGCTAGGAAAGCACCCATGTGCCAGTGGGATATACTTTAAGGGCCTCGTTTGTTTTTTGTAATCTTTGATCTTTTCCATAGCGTCATTACAAAAGTTTCCACTACAGCTTTTCCCAAGAGTATGTTCAATTTAATAAATGTTGTGCCAGGGGCGTCTGGGTAGCTCCGTCGGTTGAGCATCCGACTTTGGCTTAGGTCATGATCTCGCTGTCCGTGAGTTCGAGCCCATCGGGCTCTGTGTTGACAGCTCAGAGGCTAGAGCCTGTTTCAGATTCTGTGTCTCCCTCTCTCTCTGCCCCTCCCCCACTCATGCTCCCTCGCTCTCTCGCTCTCTCTCTCTCTGCAAAAATAAATAAACTTTAAATAAATAAATAAATGTTGTGCCAAAGAAATCGTTTATAAAATGGTAGGTTAATCAAAGTATAACATTTCTCCAGAAATTTAAAGAGTGGAACCCACAATGAGAAGAGATTAGCTCAAATACTAATTAGTGTGCTTGTTTTAGAGCATAGTTCTCAGAATAAAATATCCTTATGTAATATATGAGAATTATAATTTGTAAGTGATCTCAGAAGTGAAAATAGTTTTTACATATCATGGTGTTATGGATGGTTTTGCTTCTTTTCTTTGCGAAATTTTCCATACTGTTGTTAAGGTTACTTACAAAATAAAAATTCATAGGGCATATGGGTGGCTCAGTCAGTTAAGCATCTGACTCTTGATTTCAGCTCAGGTCATGATCTCACGGTTTGTGGGTTCAAGCCCCACATCAGCCGCACTGTCAGTGCGGAGCCTGCTTGGGTTTCTTTCTCTCCCTCTCTCTCTCTGCCTTTACCCCACTCATGCTCTCTTTTCTCTCTCTCTCAAAATAAATAAACTTAAAAAAATACCAAAATTAAAAATTCATACTGGTTAATATATTTATCAAAGAATATGGTGGTTTCATTCTGTTTAGTAACTCCTTAAATTTTTTTTTCATGTCAGAAACTCAAAAATCTGTCTCATCACATATATTGTTACTTAAAGGGAAGAAATGGGCTTACTTCCATTTCTGTTCTAAAATATGTGACTTTTGTGTTTTCTTAAACATCTTGTTTCTAGGGCGTCATTATGGAGCAGTAACCTGTGAAGGCTGCAAAGGATTTTTTAAAAGAAGCATCCGAAAAAATTTAGTTTATTCGTGTCGAGGATCAAAGGACTGTATTATTAATAAACACCATCGAAATCGCTGTCAATACTGCAGGTTACAGAGATGTATTGCGTTTGGAATGAGACAAGACTGTATGTATTAGCTTTAAAGGAGAGAATAATTTTAAGGATTCAGGCAAACTAGAAGTATGTCAAAATTAACACAGTATGTCAAATATATGTGCTTTTTCATTTACAGTTTCCCAACTAACAACATAGAAATGTGTACATATGCATGTAATATTTATTCGTTCAACAGATGTTGAGTTCCTATCCGCTTTGCATGTATGTATGTATGTTTGAATACGGTTTTTTAAAAAAAAAAGCACAACTAACTAGATACCAGTCTAGCTTTTGATTAAACTCCTAAAATGATAAACAGGATAGCTGATATTGATTGAGCTCTTACCATGCCTAACTCTGTGTATAACATATGAGTTAACTTATTTATTCTCATAGCAGAACGTACGTATTCTCTGCAGTACGTACAACTGTTACACATTTTACATTTGATCAGAGTAAACAGATTTAATAACTTGCCCAAGGTCACACAACTAATAAGTGGCAAAACTTGGATCTGAATCTTGGCAGTTTTTTCCCTCAGAAAATATACATTTAACAACTACATTATACTGTCTCTTAAGTGTTATGAAATAAAATTCCTATAAATAAGTGAAATGTATTACCTATATTTTATAAATTAAGATTAAACACTTGAATTAGTTCTCAAAAATCTCCCTGCCCTTAACTAAAATAAGATTTAATTTTAGTCTTTTGTGGCTCTCTATTAGTCTTGTTTTTAATTAAATATTTTTAACTCTCATATAGATAGGTGAGAGACTCCTGACTTTAGTTTTACCTTCTTGACAGTGAGCTTTTAAAAAATAAGAGTTTCTCTACATTTCTACCACAGCTACATCAGGAAGAGAAAAGAGAATGAGAGATGCAAATTACTATTCTGAAGCAACTTTGTTGGGCTTGGAAAGAATTTCTAAAGATTATGATTGTCTTTAGAGTTCAGTTATGGTAACTGTCTCCCATGAGCAGAATTGCTGACCGAAAGGTTACATTTAAAATTGCCTATAAATTCTGCATTGTGATGTAATAGTTTAATGCATTTTTGTAGCTGTTCAGTGTGAAAGAAAACCCATTGAAGTATCTCGAGAAAAATCTTCCAACTGTGCCGCTTCAACAGAAAAAATCTACATCCGAAAAGACCTTCGAAGCCCATTAGCTGCAACTCCAACTTTTGTAACAGATAGTGAAACTGCAAGGTATAGTAAAAAAAAAAAACAAAAACAAAACCACACACACAAACAACCACATTAAGTAGCTGGTCATTTGTTTTTCTTCCCAGTGAAACTAAGGCTAAAATTTATACTTGTTTGTTACAGGTCAGCAGGACTGTTAGATTCAGGAATGTTTGTGAATATTCACCAGTCTGGAATAAAAACTGAGTCAACTGTGCTGATGACACCAGATAAGGTGTGTGTAGTGCAATTAATTTAAAGCTTAAATTTTTTTTAAGCTTTTAATATTTTTTCCTTTTCTTAATTTCCATTAATTTGGTCAGTTGATCTGGTCTTAAATATTCCCTATTACAAATTGTTGTGTTTTTTTTTAACATAAATTATCAACTATTTGATAGTGTCAAATGACAAAACTAAAACAATTTAGGAACAAGTTTGATGCCTTTATTCAAGGCAAAAGAATCCATAGATCAGCAGAGCACAGTGCCTCATAAACAGTGGAGCACTCTTGCCAAGGGATTTTGGGCAAGAGTGAGTTTTACAGAGCATTAGAAGCAGAATGTGGAAATGGTCTTATTGCCTAGGAAGTTGAAGGTTTCCTACTAAGGCTAGTGGGTCTTGTTTTCTAGGGTGAGGAGAGCTAACTTGGCAGAGTTGCAAGATCGTGATTGGTGTATGTTAGGTTTCCTTGACAGGTGTTTCCTGTATGTGCATGCTGACTTGGGTTTAGATTTGTAACCAGGATGGCCTCCATTTTGTGGGTCCTCGTATACGAATAACTATCAGTAGAAATGTTCATTATTCCAGGAGGACAAGTACAGCTTCAATGTGAGAGTGACAGACAAAAGTCTTCTAGGCTTCTTTCACCTTGAAATAGAAAGCCTCAGAATAATTTATATTAAGTACAAAATTCGTAATATTCCTTTTATGTTGCCCTACAGATTTTATAGTAACAAAATACTTAAAATATTTCAAGTGAAGGGAAATTTCTAGCACGCGTTATTCAAAACATTGACTTGAGTCAAGAGTAGGAATAGAAGTCCAAGAGCACTCATTATATATCTAAGTTATCTGGGTTCTCTTAGAGGTTGGGACGCCTCTTTATTGAGCAAGAGGTCTAAAGGAAAAAAAGTTTGTGTATTTAGATGGAACATGTAGAGTTTCTGTAGTGTTCAGAAACCCTTCTGAGAACAAAAATCAAAAATTTCTCCTGAAGACTCATGTCTATAAACAGATTTTAGGGAGCCTACGACTAGTATTTCTCTCAGCCTGTAATGTGATCTGGTCATCCTAATTATGGCCAGATTTATCATACATTTGTTGTTTGATACTAAAAAGTATCAAAAAAAAAATTTTTTTTTAAACATTCATTTACTTTTGAGAGAGCTCAGGGTGTGAGCGCAGGAGGGGGCACGGAGAGAGGGAGACAGGACATAGCAGGCTCCAGGCTCCCTGCTATCAGCACAGACTCCCAACACCCGGGCTCCAACCTACAAGCCAGGAGATCAGAACCTGAGCCAAAGTCAGATGCTTAACTGACTGAGCCACCTAGGGGCCCCTTTGTTATTTGATACTTTTAAGGCACTCTTCATACTTGAGCTCTAGAATCAAATTTCATCTGCCACTTAGTAGGTGCATAACCTTGGGCAAGTTATTTGACCTCTCAGTGTTTTACTTTCCTTCTTCATCTGTAAAATAGGGCCGATAGGAGTGTCGACCTTACAGGTTGGGCTTTATAGCATGTTGTTATTGAGTGGGGAGATTTGGCCTTTTACCATATGTTTTGCACTTAGCCTTGTGCACATGATTCAAGCTTAGGATGGTAGTTACCATTGCACTGACATGATTAACTCTTTTAGGAGAAGAAGGGAACTAAGTTTTGTTGAGAAATTACTATTTGCCCAGACACTACTTCTCTGTATGTCTTTGTATTAAAATTGTAATAACAACCTTCTGTGGGAAGTTTCTGACAAGCAGTCTCAAAACCGGCAAGTCACAAGATGAGGTCTTTTCACATTGCCTAAGAGTCTTCAGTGGCAAAAACTTAAAAATCTAGTTCAATAGACCTGTAATGAAATACAAGAGAATGTATAATTGTTGAAGTTTTAGTTGAAAAAACACTTAAAAATGTTAATTCTTTTTACTTATGTTCTAAGAAGCCTGGAACAGTGGTTAGAGCATAGTCTTCTCCATCAGACTGGAGTGACAGTGGATAATTCTTCCTGTCTGTAATAAAGGGATGATGATTCCTATTTCACAGGGTTGTTTTGAGGTTTAAATAAAATACATATATGAGTAGTAACCATTTAAGAACTCTGCAACTGGTAGGTTACTCTGAATGATTCTGGGACCATTCATTAATTTAGGGAATGCAAACATTTTGTCATTCTGTTCACCAAAATCAATTTTACATAAAGAATTGATATAACATGAAACATCAAGGAAACCTGTCTTTTCTTAGGATTAAAACACTAAAACTAAAAACCATAAAAGAAGAATTAAAATTTCATTAAAGGATTCTGTCAATAGGCCATAGAAGGCAATTGAAAGGACTCTCATTAGGTTAGGATGGGATAATTTGAACATTGAAAAAAATAATGCATTTAAACATAGCAAATATATAAAAATCTTTGAATTTAAAATGGTACTTAAAATTCATCTGTCACCATTAGAGGTTACTAAGGGCATTGGCTCATTGCTCTAAAAATTGATAAAAGGAAGAACAATCAAGCACTTACCTGCCTTTCGTACAGAAATTGTATCTCTGGATAGTCAAAGAGTTAAGGAAAGAAAATTCTTTTTGACAAATAATTATAGCTAATTAGTGAATAAAGAATATATATGTCATTAACAAAAATAAAAACTAAAGACATGGGAAAATATACAATGTATACCAAAAGCCAATATTATCTTAGTAAAGAGATTTTTCACCTACCTGGTCCCTGGTATTTAACACATTTAACAAAGTGGCTGGTAATAGTTGGTATCTAGGAATTCTGTTCAATAATACATTTACTTTTTTTCTCTTTTCAGTAATAATTTTAATACATTCTATACAATTTTTGTTTGTATAGTTTAAGTTCTGGAAATTGTCAGGATTTTAATACTAAAAAGAACTTAAAAGATCATCTAATATCCTTTTACAGAGGAAGGGATTGTTGATGTGAATAGATTAGTCATTAAGTGCGGTTTTTGGTTTTAATGTAATTTTTGTGTATAAACATTTCCTAGGGAATGTACCTGATGTTTTTAAATTTATATTTTCCTCAAAAGTTTCTAAAACCTCAAAACTCTTTGGTTTTACTTTCTAGGTTTCATTCATCTTAATTAGAGTTCTTTACTTTTGGCACTTTATAATCTAGAATTGGGTATTTCAGACTCAAATGTTCACCAGTACCAGTTTGCAGATTTTAATCTTTTTTGTTTGTTTGTTTGTTTTTTTGTTTTTAAGGCTGAATCATGTCAGGGAGATTTAAGTACATTGGCCAGTGTGGTTACATCATTAGCAAACCTTGGAAAAAGTAAAGATCTTTCTCAGAATAGTAATGAAATATCTATGATTGAAAGCTTAAGTAATGGTGATACCTCTTTGTGTGAATTTCATCAAGAAATGCAGACTAATGGTGATGTTTCAAGGTAAGGTCTGTTTTGATCTTTTAAAAACATTTTTTTTTTTTTAACATTTATTTATTTTTTGAGACAGAGACAGAGCATGAGCAGGGGAGGGTCAGAGAGAGAGGGAGACACAGAATCCGAAACAGGCTCCAGGCTCTGAGCTGTCAGCCCAGAGCCCGATGCGGGGCTCGAACTCACAGACCGCGAGATCATGACCTGAGCCGAAGTCGGACGCCCAACTGACTGAGCCACCCAGGCGCCCCTGTTTTGATCTCAATTATTAGTATTTCTTACAGTATTTTTTATGTTTTTCTTTAAGTCTATTTATTTATTTTGAGAGGAAGAGATAGGCAGAGAGAGGAGAGAGAGAATCCCAAGCAGGCTCCACACTGTCAGCATGGAGCCCAATGTGAGGCTCAGACTCATGAACCATGAGGTCATGACCCGAGCTGAAGACGGGAGTCGGGCACTTAATGGACTGAGCCCCCCAGGCACCCCACAATATTTTTATGTTGAATACCGTTTACAGAAGTTTCAGAAAACAGATATTTCTATTAGACTTACAAAATTTAAAGCATAGTAAGTTTTAACTGAATGAACTACATTCAGTGTAAAATGTTATCTAGCAGGTTGCATTCTAAATAATGAGCAATAGGGGCGCCTGGGTGGCTCAGTCGGTTAAGCGTCCAACTTCGGCTCAGGTCACAATCTCACGTCCGTGAGTTCGAGCCCCGCGTCAGGCTCTGGGCTGACGGCTCAGAGCCTGGAGCCTGCTTCCGATTCTGTGTCTCCCTCTCTCTCTGCCCCTCCCCAGTTCATGCTCTGTCTCTCTCTGTCCCAAAAATAAACGTTAAAAAAAAAAAAAATTTATAAAAAAAAATAAATAATGAGCAATAAATGAATATTATAAGATTAGAAATGTAATCATAAAACTTAGGAATTTTTCTTTTACTAAAGATGATAATCTGGGTTTGACATTTCAGTTATTTTATTTTCTGTGTATTTAAACATTTGTCTTACCCCAGGCAGTCATGTTCATTTTCCCCACCACTTTCTAATGATGAAAATAGATTTAAAAGACTTGATTGAGGGGTGCGTGGGTGGCTCAGGTCTTGATCTCAGAGTTGTGAGTTCAGGCCCTGCATTGAACTCCACGCTGGGCATGGAGCTTACTTAAAAATAAATAAATAAATGACTTCATTGAATAAACTACAATTTTAAATTATGCTTCAGGAAACTTGTATCAGAATTCTGTTTTTCATTCTCTTGATATTAATACATGAGATGTAGAACCCAGATCTCTTCAGGCTTTTTTACACTGCTCGTTATCTAAATGTTGAGGAAATTGCACTTAAGAGTCTCAATAAGTACTTTGTTGAACCTGAAATCTTAAGAAACTCTAAAAGGCCTCTCGTTGAAAAATATGGAGGGCTATTTTAAGTAATTATTTGCTAACATTAGTTCATTATTTGCCATCGTAATCTCAAATTCTTACAGTTCAGATGTAGCTGTGTTAACACAATTTTAAAATATTCTCTGAATTTTTAAATAAAATCTAACTTTGTGTCGTGTAGAATATAGTAAAGTTGACATAAGTTCTTGCCCTTGTTCTTTCTAAATAACTTCTGTACTGTAAATGGGCTAATATCTTGTACTATCATATGTATAACATAACATATAACATAAAAGCATATTTTTAGACCAAAGTATAAGGGTTTTTCCTCATAATTACATAAGATTTCTTAAAGACTTTAGTTCTCTGATAATACATTAATATAGTTTTTCATAGTATACATATTGAAATTTAATTTGTTGCTTTTGGAGACAATCATAGCTATCACTGAAATAGAGTACTCAGTGCTACTCCAAAGGTTTGTTTTCTAAACTCTTTTTTTAAGGCCTAAATCTTAATTCCAGAATTTTATGTAGAATTTTTATTTTATTGTGGAGATTGGCCACGCTCACAGCATCTGATGTTTCCTTATAGGGCATTTGATACTCTTGCAAAAGCATTGAATCCTGGAGAGAGCACAGCCTGTCAGAACGCAGTAGAAGGCATGGAAGGAAGCGTACACCTAATTGCCGGAGACTCAAGCATAAATTACATCGAAAAAGAGGGGCCACTTCTCAGCGATTCACACGTAGCTTTCAGGGTATTTCCATATATTTTTTATGTAATTTTTATGTTGTGTTACCATTTTGATTTTAATCTTCCTTTCAAAAATCAAAGTATATTTGTTGTGCTTTTAAAGTCAGAAATATTCCTGATAGAATTCAAAATAGCAGCTAAAACATACACATCTGACTCTATAAAAGAATAGCTCATTAAAGCATCCTGTTTATAAATCATGGTTATAATATCGTTTCATGATTTTAAGTCTATAAAAGCTAGGTTTTAGAACATTTAGACATAAATTTTGGGTGTTGCTGTTGTTGTTAACACTAGTATTGTCATTCATGATGTATTGAATACCCTGGTTTTGTTCAGTGCCCACCTCCTACTACTTTAGTGCAAAGCCATATGTAAGACCCAGAGAGAACTCCATTATTATGTATTGCCCCAATTAGCTAGCTTTCAGTATTATTTTAAGAAGGTAAAAATTAGTTAACACATTTTAACTTTTGGCTTTTAACCATTTTGGAGGAGGTACATTTGTAGTTCCTTTTTTACTCTCCTAAATACATGTAGGATGGAAACAATACATGTAGAATATTAGAAAATAATTTTGTAGTGTTTGATTTGTCATGCAGATAATGTTGGGACTACAGCTATAGCAATACTAACCATTGAGGCCCTACATTAAGATCTTGATGTTTTGATCCCTCCATTTTAACCATTCTTTATCTTTACTAGCTATGAGTACTGTTAGAAAATCATATGCAAAGTGATTTAAAGCAATCATAGCAAGTCCTGGAATATCTGAAGGAAATTGCTACTAACTTTACTGTAGATTATAAGTTTCCATGGATTTCTAATGAAAATATACACAGTTATCAAATAAATGTTTGTGTGACTGGTAGAAATAACACAAATCTAGCATTGGCTAAAACTGCATATTTTTAAATTTACATTTATAAAATTTGATTTGGTAGAAATAGCCACAGAGAAAACTCACAGTGACTTAATAATTGCTGTAACTTTATATAATCAGTAAAACATATCAGTGAAACCAATCTTCATGTAAAATTTTACCAAAGATAATCTATATGAAAAAAATTAGAAATGCTTTATTTGTACTGTAAACAAAAACTTCTTATGGGGACTATTAAAAATTACAATAGGAATAATCAACGCTATCCTTAAAAAATTATAGCAGGAGTTATGGACAAAGGTGGAGCAAAGCAAAACTGATTTTTTCCACATTGCTCTTTTTTTTTTTTTTTTTTTTTTTTTTTTCTGAGAGAGAGAGCAGGTTCCACGCTGTCAGCACAGAGCCTGACTTGGGGCTCCATCTCACAAACCATGAGATAATGAAGTGAGCTGAGATCAAGAATCTGATGCCTAAGCAACTGAGCCACCCAGCACCCCCCCCCCCCACCATTGCTCTTTCTTATTCTAAATAAAATACCTGCTTTTGTCATCTTAGTTTTATTTTCTACCTTTGGATTTAAATGGGAAGAAAGGGTGGGTAAAAGGAAGAAGATTACAAGGAAAAAGTGTATAGAAATGTAGAAGTAGTCCTTTTTTTTTTACTGTTGTTGGTCCTCAAAATTTTCCTTTCAAATATTTGATATGGACAGACAAATTAGGCAAATTAGAACTTTTTTTTCCTCTCTCCAGAATCGGTTTTTTTCTGTGCAGTTTTTGACCTGCTGTGCTCAGTATCCTCAGAATAAGCACTGGAATTTCTTGCTCCCCAGACAAAAAACAGCTCCTTTTTTTTCTGATTCTTGTTTGCAGACTTTGTGAAAGTCTTGTTTGCAGATTTTCCGTTTTCCCACACTTCCCAGCTCAGCACTTTGTCATGGTTGGCTTTCTCATTGAGGTTTTATGGTCATGAGTTTCAAAACCTGACATCTGTAATCAGAAACTCACTTAATCTCTTAATGTCTGGGCTAAGTAACATTTTGTTCCTGTCTTGCATTTTTATGTACTGTGTAGTTTGCAGCGTGCTTTCATGTGTGCATTGTTAAGGTTCGGATTTTTATTGTCATTTTGTGAATGAAAAACGATTTGGAGGTTTTCAGAGTCTTATTCAAAGCAATCAAAACAGAAAGGAGAAATAGTCTAATAATGCAACTTGGATTTTGGTTCCAGAGAATCTAAGACAATAGAAATATTTAACATTTTTATTAAACTCAGTTTTTGGTGTGATTTCGTGTACTTTATTCTTGATTCTTGCATTGTGATTACACAAAGAATCAAGGTGGATAGAATTTGCAGTTAGAAATAAGTGTGTGAGGGAGAGGTAGGTGATTTTCAAAACTGTTCTCTGCTCTGTATCATCTCAGTATGAAAATCACAATCCTTCTGGTCACCATGTTTGATGTTTAGGAGTCATCATTCTCCACCCCCCCCCCCATCCTACTCCCCTCCATTCCCTAGTTGAATCCTAACTATTCTTTTGTTTTAATTTCTCCCTTCCTCTTCATTTTTATCACCATATTTCAAGGCCTTTTAAAATTTCTTACTTAAACTGTTACAGTAATATTTCTGCTTCCAGTCTCTTCATCTTGTCCTGTGCCCTGGTAGCAAAGTGATGTGTGTTAAAAATCAATCCGGTTATGTTACTCTGCTACCCAGCAAGCCTTCTTTAGCTTCCCATTACCCATTTGAGATCCAAGCTCATGACATTTTAGGACGTTCCACATTCTGATTCTGTTGCCTGTCATTTCTTAGGCGTGCCATCCCTTTTTTAGCCCTTTCTATAGCTTATTTTGTTTCCATTTTATTCTTATATTGAGACTTGAGCACTTAACTTCATACGTCACAATGAAATCTCAGTTGGGGTGCCTGGCTGGCTCAATTGGTAGAGTATGTGACTCTTGATCTTGGGGTTGTCAAGATCTCAGCGAGTGGTTACTGAATTATAATATTATAATGTGTAATCCAGGGTCACACAACTAATTAGTGACTGCTAGGAAGTAGAATTCAGATCTCCTAACTCAATTCAAACGATGTTTTAAAAGCTATCATTTAGCCTATTATCAGAATTACAGAAACTACTAGAAAGATAATTGTAGACAAGGAACTTCTAAAATGAGTAGCCTAGTTGATGTCAACAGTTTTAAAAATCATCTCAATATATTAAATGTGAATAAATTCAATGTGTATGATTCATTTATAAACCTAAAATTTCATAGGCATTTTTGGGAATCTCTTTAACATCTTTATAGTAGAAACTTATCTTCTCTATATAGAGGAAGATATCTTTGTCTTTGCAATTTAAAAGACTTGTCAAATAAATTCTTGTTTCTTCAGCCATAACTGACTGATTCATAATGCTAGAGGTATATCTTGCTTTAAGAAAATTAAGTATGTGAAACAGATATAAGATATGTCTTCTCTTTATGACACAACATGGCAGTACTTTAAATAGTGAATTCCTCTAGTTTATATTGCAAATGATTTCAATTTTCTGATTAAAGCACAAAAAATTCTCAACATTACCACCACTATTGTATCAATCGAGGTCCATCTGTATCTTTTAGCCCTTATATCTAATTTTAGTACTGTAACTATTTTACCTTTTTTAAAGTGATTTTAATCTATTTGTTTTGTTTAAACAATTACTGTTTTGCATCTTACACCTCCCCCCCTAAAACTAGTAATCATTGGTAATTCCCCTAATCTTTCAGGCTTTTTTCCCCCCTAATCACCTTGGGCAATTCTGAAAAGGTATGATAGTTCCCAGTTTGTGTTTTGTATACTTATGTGTAGAAACAGTTGCATCCTAATAATTACATTTAAAATGTTTAATATCTGCTTGCCTACAGTTCTCTTAAGAATTGTCTTAAATAATGGCATTTTAATTGACTACTCCAGTAAACATTTCTCAAGCATTTAAAAAATATTCTTGGGGTTCCTGGCTGACTCGGTCAATGGAGCATGCAATTCTTGATCTCAAGGTTGTGAGTTTGAGCCCCATGTTGGGTATAGAGATTACTTTAAAATATTTTTTTAATAAATACAGACAGACATGCATACATACATACATACATGAATTCATTCTTCCCATGCATAGAATTTCAACTGTTAATTTCTCTTGTTTTATTAGTTGGCACCATTTGTAAATAGGTAAGCCAATTGTTGATACTAATGAACAAAGGCAGTTCATATTTTTACATTTTTATAAAAATGGAGAACTTTTATATCATTTTAATGAAAACTTCTTGATCATTTGTCATCACAGACAACTTTGAGAATCTGATTAAAGTTATATATCCATTCCCCAGAAAAATACATATGGGTACATCCACCTACCCCACCCCTGCCAAGGTAGCCACTGTTAAGTGTGTGGTAGATTTCCTCCTGTCCTTTTTGTATATACATATGTATGTATGTGCACATACACACACACTGTCCCTCTCTCTTTAACATATATTGGGTCATCTAGAGACTGTTTCACAGTTGTTTCTACTTAGATGTCTGTGAGGTACTTTTTTTCAATGCTATTACATCTCAGTTTATCTCACTAATTTTAATTGTCTACAGAGTAGACTGTCTATAGCATAGAGGATTTTCTTTAGTAATAGAAATTTAGGTTAGTGTTTCTTATGGGTGAAATTACATTTCATTTATAGCAGTGAAAGTGCTCTTTTTTTTTTTTAGGTTTATTTTGAGAGAGCCCTAGTGGGGAAGGAGCAGAGAGAGAGGGAGAGAGTGAATCCCAAGCATTCTCTGTACTGTCAGCACGGAACCTGACATGAGGCTTGAACCCACAGACCTCATGACCTGAATCAAGATCAAGAGTCAGACACTCAACTGAGTGACCCAGGAGCCCCAAAAGTGCTCTTTAACAAGATTTTCAAAAATACTTTTAGAAGTGTTTTAAATGTGTGTGTGTGTGTTTTTAACGTTTATTTTTGAGACAGAGAGAGAGACAGAGCATGAATGGGGGAGGGTCAGAGAGAGAGGGAGACACAGAATCCTAAGCAGGCTCCAGGCTCTGAGCTGCCAGCACAGAGCCTGACGCTGGGCTCGAACTTATGGACCGTGAGATCATGACCTGAGCCGAAGTCAGATGCTTAACCGACTGAGCCACCCAGGCACCCCTAGAAGTGTTTTAATGTGGGATCTTTATTTTCAACCGTTGGCGTGCATTTAAAATAACTACCTGAGGGGCACCTGGGTGGCTCAGTTGGTTAAGCATCTGACTTTGGCTCAGGTCATGCACTATCAGTGCAGAGCCTGCATGGGATTCTCTCTCTCCCTCTCTCTGTGCCCCTCCCCTGCTCATGCACTCTCGATCGCACTCTTTCTCTCTCTCATAAATAAATAAACTTTAAAAAATAAAATAAAATCACTACCTAAGGTCAGCAGTACAAACTGACTGTATTATAGCCACAGACACATTTTGTTTTACCTGTAGTTATTAAGTGGGGAGATTTCACACAGGACCTGCTCTTTGAAAAATAGAGCAGGCAGTCTTTAGCCCAAACTGACATATGTTTTCAATGTATGGAATTCGAGTCACAGCTTGCCCTTTATCTGGGAGTAGGCACTGCCCAGATGGCACCAGCAGGCCCAGTTCACTTATTATTCTCCTGATTGTGTAAGATTTAAATTTGTTATTCCCCACAGCCTGAATGAAAGGAATATTTAACATACAAGATTGCTCATTCAACTGAATTTGTGGTATATCATTATTAATAAAGGAAGAGAAGAAAAAAAAAAAAGCACATTGCTAGACCAAGACAGAAAGTAACTTTTAAAAACGCAACCAGAAGGGCGCCTGGGTGGCTCAGTCATTTAAGCGTCCGACTTCTGCTCAGGTCATGATCTTGCGGTTCATGAGTTCGAGCCCCACATCAGGATGTCAGGCTCTGTGCAGATACCTCAGAGCCTGGAGCCTGCTTGGGATTCTGTGTCTCCCTCTCTCTGCCCCTCCCCTGCTCACACTCTGTCCCTCTCTCTCAAAAATAAACATTAAAGTTTTTTTAATAAAAACACAACCGAAGAATATCACAATTGATATTAAGTAGGATTCTGCTTATCTAAATATTGCTTTGTTAGCAGCTATGATCTACTCATTCTAAATCCTGTTTTTAGCTGTAAAATTCAGTGACTTGGATTATTTCAAGATTTGCCTTTGGTGACTATATCAAGCTTATGTGATATGTTTATATTTTTCAAAGAAATTATAATTTAGAACTGTCATAAGATCATTTACCTCAGTCCCTGTTCACGCTAGCTCACCATGCCTTCTCCTATGCCTGAGTACCTGAATGTGCACTACATTGGGGAGTCTGCTTCCAGACTGCTGTTCTTATCAATGCATTGGGCACTTTCGATTCCTTCCTTCCAGGCTCTAGGGTAAGTGTTTTAAAGTCCTTGAGTATAAATGTGGTTTTATAGCACAAATATACACTAAGCAAGAACTTTTTTATTGGATGGATTTGCATTAAGGGAAGAAAATGGTATAACATTATAACTTAAAGTTTTGTTATTTATATGACAAATTATGGCAATTAGTATTATATTATTTTTTATGTAGGAACGGTATCCATGTTTCATAATTTGAGTTAATAATTCAAATGAAATGTGTGCAGTGGAGCTGATAAATCATGGCCAGCATTTGAAATAGGCCATCTTTGACCTGAAGATTGGGAGGCTGTAGGTATGTCTTGGGCTGTTGTTTCCCTCCCACCCCCTGTTTAGTGTTCATCTCAGGCATGTTAATAAGGAGCTGAAACTTGCGTACAGTGAATATGTTTAAAAGTAGAAAAAGTTGTTTTCCAACTGTGGTTACAAAAAGTGGGGAAGGGGAAGAAAATGTAAACCCCATAGTACCACTCTGATAATTTAGAAGTACCTACCACTGAGGAACATATCAATAATCTGTATTCCATCAATATTACCTAAAATTTGCCAGGCTTATTTAGATTGCTTTAAAGTAACTAGTATGAAGAGACAAAGAGACCATGGAAAAATAAGCTCATAGTTAAAAAAGTGTTTTTCTAGTCACAGGACCTTACTCACCAATATGATTTCGTAAACAATACACTTTCATATCCTATACATCTGTTCTCCCATTTGCCAAATAGGAGCAATGACTTCCCATCCTTTATTCTTAAAGAATATTTTTTAATGTAACTAAGAAGCATATCTCAGTCATGACTTTAAAAAACATACGTAGAGGGGCACCTGGGTGGCTCAGTTGTTTGGGCGTCCAACTTCAGCTCAGGTCATGATCTCACATCTCGTGAGTTTGAGCCCCGCGTCGGGCTCTGTGCTGACAGCTTGGAGCCTGGAGCCTGCTTCCAATTCTGTGTCTCCCTCTCTCTCTCTGCTCCTCCCCTGCTCACAAGCTGTCTCTCTCTCAAAAATAAATAAAGATTTAAAAAAAACAAAAGCATACATAGAAACCCCACCATAATTTGGTTTATAATTTAGTGTTGGATATACCATGAGTTAAACCACAGTACTTAACTAATACAATTACATAGATTGAAAGCCGGATTTAAATGGTTAACCTTTAAGGGGCGCCTGGGTGGCTCAGTCGGTTGGGCGTCCAACTTCAGCTCAGGTCACGATCTCGCGGTCCCTGAGTTCGAGCCCCGCGTCGGGCTCTGGGCTGATGGCTCAGAGCCTGGAGCCTGCTTCAGATGCTATGACTCCCTCTCTCTCTGCCCCTCCCCCGTTCATGCTCTGTCTCTCTCTGTCTCAAAAATAAATAAGACGTTAAAAAAAAATTAAAAAAAAAAAAAAACCGTTGTTAGCCCTTTCTCTCAAAATAACAGAGTTTTCAGAATTACTTCAGTCTTTTTTAACAAAAAATTAAAATATATAAATTTACATATAACACCATTGATCTTATAACACTGTTGATCTTAAGTACTTCTGTTAAATTAAGTTTGATTATCCTATGGAAACATTCTCCAAATGTTAAAGAAACCAAAAATAAAGCCTGAGATTTCCAATCATAATACAATTTTACATTGGCAGCCACATTTCCCTGTGACCTGTACTGAAAATTGGTTTCAATGTAACAGCCACAGGATTCCTTGCAATTAGAATTAACCATTGGTATAGTATTTGAGGCCATTAATTGCTACAGAAACTCTTAACTATACGCATCTAATTTGTGATTTGATTTAATCAGATGGAAGAAGGCTAGGTACTAATGGTGGAAAATCCTGTTGTGTGGTAATAAACACTACTCTGAATCTCCTAGAAACTGACATTCGTTGCATTTTTATTTATAGACACAAAATTTGGAAACAAAGCCCTAATTATACAGACAGAAACAGATAAGCAACATTAATCATTTTCTAAAAGTTGAGTTTGTGTTGATAACTTACTTGAATGGAAGGAAACAGTAGTTTCAAGAATCTTAAACAGTAGGTGGTTAATACTGTTTGTATTTTATAGTACTTTATGCTTTACAAGGATATTACTTTTCTGTTACAAGATTTGAAGTCTCAGTACTTACAGGGATTCAGTTGTTTTTCACTTCTATCTGCATAATTTAGATGACTACACAGTAGTAGGTTCAGTTATGGGCACTTGGCATGATTTGTCAGCAGTCCCGTCTACCTAGATTCTTGTCATATAACCAAAAGTTCTAAACCATCACTATTTGCTATAGGAGATTTTATTTTCTGAGTAACTCAAGAAACCTTCCATTAAATGCTGAGCCTTAAAGTTGAATCTTTTTAAATCCCGTTGAAACAAAGTAATGTTTACTATGGCTGTGGGTTTAAAACCAGTTCTATTGCCCTATCACTGACTACTTTTCTCTAAGGACCATGCCTTCCTTTCAAACAAATGCTGCTAGGTAAAGTACAATGCCTTGGGTTTATTTGTGAAGAAGACAAATGGTTATGTTATCCCCGGGCATAAGTGACTTCCAAAGTCCTGTTACTTTATCAAAATAAATAGTGTAAACGATGATCTGATCTCTAATTATGAGTACTATGTACATATTTTAATGAACTTAACAGTATAGTACAATAGTTAGAGACAAGTACCTCTACCTATTTGTAAAAGAAGTTGACCCACTTACTGTTATGCAACCTAGTGTTTTTATTTATCAACACGGGCATTGCTTTTGGTGTACCTGATACATTAATTACTTCTGTCCAGCTCCTTTTGCTTTCCAAAGGAAAGATGTTTTGAAAATAGGTACT
Organism: Panthera tigris; assembly: GCF_018350195.1. Taxonomy (NCBI): domain Eukaryota; kingdom Metazoa; phylum Chordata; class Mammalia; order Carnivora; family Felidae; genus Panthera; species Panthera tigris. The sequence continues at coordinate 115,239,619 of NC_056666.1, read as the reverse complement.
ATTATGTGATTATAATAATCATTTGTTTTTAACTGAAGAAAGTTGACAGCAAACATGCCCTTACCATCACAAAATATTAACTATAAATGGGGAGTCTACTGTGAAATTGCACTTTAGCATCTTACTTGCTAAAATTTGTTGTGAATTACACAAAAACATAGACTTTGAACACCTGAACACCTGGGTTCAAATGCTGGATTTATTTATCTGCTAGCTTTGCTACTTAATTAACAGCTCCATTTCTACATCTGTAAATTAGAAGCAGAAATGCTTTCTTGCTGGATAGGCTACTTAGCTGAGAATGATGAATGTAAATTACCTGACCCAGTACTTTGCAGTACTGCTGCAAAGTAGATTATCAGTGCTCATTTTCCTTCGTTCTTTCAGGAACTTCCTTTTAAAAAGGACTTCCTGTTTTCCTTTCCTAATGAACTTTCTGAAAACATATTTGAAAAGCATGGCTAACTATAATACAAGGATATTTTGGGTTTTGTTTTGGATGAAGATGTAAATATAGATATCTTTCCAGAATTAATCTCCATATTTAGCTCTTTTCCTTTGGAAACAAAATAATATGGCTTATTTCTCAATTGCCACTTATCATTTTTCCCTTAAGGTATTCAAAACAATTTTGTTATTCCTCACCCTCTGCAAAGTTACTCCTTAACCTTTTCTCTGAATCTCCTACGACAATGTCAAAGTACTTTCTTAGTACTAGGTATAGCACAGGCCAGTAAGAGCTTTGATTTTCTTTTTTTTTTTTTTTCCTTTTTTTTTTTTTTGGTCTGTTGGCTGTATTCATTTTCCTTTCTTGTGTCCACTAATTACTTTGGTTAACTGTTTCCTCTTGGAAACTTCAGAATCAGGCGCACTTGGTGACTCAGTCAGTTAAGCATCCAACTCCATATGGCATGTGGGATCAACCCCCCCTATTGGGCTCTGCTGAGAGCACAGAGCCTGCTTGGGATTCTCTCCCTGTCTTTCTGCCCCTCCCCCACATGCACTCTCTCGCAAAATAAATATTTTAAAAGAAAATAAATAAAGATAAAACTTCAGGGGGTGCCTGGGTAGCTCTGTTGGTTAAGCATCAGACTCATGATTTCAGCTCAGGTCATAATGTCATGGTTCGTGGGATCAAGATCAAGCCTCATGTCAGGCTCTGTGCTGTTAGCACAGAGCCTGGTTGGGATTCTCTCCCTCTCTCAAAATCAATAAATGAACAAAAAAATAAATACTGGAGTATAGAAACATAAAGTAAAATTTCATTCTCCAGAGATAACTAACCCCAATATTAACAGTTTGGCATCCTACCGCATCTTTTCCATGCGGAAATAATAATCATATATATACTTACATATCATATGCTTTGCCTTTCTTTTTACACTTAGATGATGGATTTCTTCCTATGTCAACACATGTAAATTTATTCTTAGTGGTTGCCTAGTATTCCCTTTTACAGGATTTATTATTTACGTACTTCTTCCTTATTAGTAGACATTTAGGTTCTTGCTAGTTTTCTTTGTTATTCTATCCACTGCTACAATAAGCATTGTTGCATTGTATGTATACTTTTGCCTGCTTTGAGTAGTTCTATAAAATATGTTCTTACAAAAGGAGTTGCTGAGTCGAAGAGGTTGCTGAACCTATAGAAAAATAGGTTCTATTTTTTTGAAAGATAGGTACTATTAAATTGTCCTCCAAAAAGATGTTGAGCCAGTTAATACATCAGCAGTGCTTGTGTGAGAATGAATTCTTATTTTCTCATACCCTCCTCAATTCTGGATTTTATCCTTGTTTTCTGATACATGAAAATAGTATTTTGTTCTCTTTTATTTTGTTCGATTTTAAGATTGAAATTTTACATCATTTTTTATAAGGACATTTGAAAATACTGATTTTCTTTTTATTTAAACTTCACTTTCAAATAAATTTTGATTTGCAAAACAAATTGGCACTGCCCTACATGTTTTTGTTTTTTAAGTTCTTTCCCAGCTTTCTCTACTCACATGTCAGCCCTTCAGACAGACCTTCTCTAGCCACCTTATCTGAACACTCCCCATTTTTTGATGCATCATCCTATTATAGTAATGGAGAATTTTTATTACCTGAAACTAACTTAATGTGTGTATAACTATATGCATGTGTGTATAATATTTATATGAAATATGTGAAATAATATTTCTTTACTATGTTTATCTTTTTCGTGGAGGTAGACTTAATCCATCCTATGTATTGCTATTTTTCCAGTGCCTTGAATACTACCTGGCATATACTTTATTTTTTGCCCTACTCACCTAACTCTAACTCTATTTTTTGCCCTACTCAACTAACTCTTAAGTTTGCATCTTGTAGTAACTGAGCAGGGTGTAGGACATACAGTGTCTCTTCATTTTATATAGTTAAGCAGCTGAGACCTGAGAATCTTATTAGCCAGATTTCAAATGGATAATCAGTGGATGATGTAGGTTTAAAAACCTTGGTTGACTTCTATTCCAATATTTTTTTCTACTCCCTCATGCTCTTGAAATTTCTTATTCAGAAGTTCAGGAAAGGACCTTATTTTCATTATTCCTAGTAAAATCCTCGTTATCTCATTTAAAAAAAAAATTGCAGTTGGGGGGCACCTGGGCGGCTCAGTCAGTAAGCATCCAACTTCGGCTCAGGTCATGATCTTGTGGTTTGTGAGTTTGAGCCCTGCGTCAGGCTCTGTGCTGACAGTTCAGAGCCTGGAGCCTGCTTTCGGATTCTTTGTCTTCCTCTCTCTCTCTGCTCCTCCCCCACTCACACTCTGTCTCTCACAAATAAATAAACACTAAAAAAATTTTGTTTTTAAATAAATAAAACTAAATTAAAAATAAAAAAGTTTTTTAACATTTATTTATTTTTGAGAGACAGAGCATGAGCAGGCACCCCTAGGTATCTCATTTATAGGGATACTAATATCCTATCTGAAACATACAGAACAAACCATTTCTCCCAGGAAGTTGGTTGCTTACCTATCATCAAATCATTCTAGTTACCCTTACATAAAAAAGCACTTACCTGAATTTAAACCAAAAGAAAACTTGGGAGAGTTTTTAAGTGTATGCTTTTGCTTTTAATATTTTTTAAAATAATCTATATTCCATCTGTTTCCATGAAATGTGGGATTAAGGCCCTAACTTTTAGTTTGCAATACTACCTACAACTGTTCTTATAAACTGGCTGATTAATTAGTAAGCTAGCTAATATTTAAATTTATAAGCCTTCCTCATCAGTTGCTATTCATTATATAAGACAGAATTGACCAGGTCCATGCCCAGTTGGTCCTTCTAGAATAATTTTAGTTAAGTAATATTTTATTTTTAAATAGATGAATCAGTTGTAAAGTTTATAAAATACATATTAATATCTGATATGTGTTGTGTTTATTTTAATAGGCAAGAAAATAGCATATCTTTGGTGAAAGCTTATTGGAATGAACTTTTTACTCTTGGTCTTGCCCAGTGCTGGCAAGTGATGAATGTGGCAACTATATTAGCAACATTTGTCAATTGTCTTCACGGTAGCCTTCAGCAAGGTAAGGAGCATTTTATTTATTTCCTTTTCTAGGAGATAAGAGGAGGGGAGAGCATCAGTTTTATAAAGTAGAAGTTAAATATCTGATTAATGTTTTAGGTACCAGCACCCTTTTTGCGTGAGATAATTTCTACATTTTGATAAATTCATCCATTAATCACCCAAAAATATTTTCAAATCAGAGCACAACAAAATTGTTCATTGGGATATATTCTCTCACTTAAACAGTCCCAGAACAATCTTGACTCTCTTTCCTTTTCTTTAAATTTTTTTTTTTTTAACGTTTATTTTATTTTTGAGACAGAGAGAGACACAGCATGAACGGGGGAGGGGCAGAGAGAGAGGGAGACACAGAATCGGAAGCAAGCTCCATGCTCTGAGCCATCAGCCCAGAGCCCGACGCGGGGCTCGAACTCGCAGACCGCGAGATCGTGACCTGTGACCTGAGCTGAAGTCGGACGCTTAACCGACTGAGCCACCCAGGCGCCCCTCTCTTTCCTTTTCTTGATGCCAAGATGATTACAGCTTTCATTTATATGAGGAGATAGGCACTCATTGATTTACAAATGTTTAACTTCAGGTTGGCTTGTGACTAACCACAAGCATGCCCCATCCTCAAATGGGAAGAACTGCTTTTTGCATTCAGGAATAATTTACAAATTGGGAGTCGTGTGATATTTCCTTAGCATGTTTTACATTATTTTTATTTAGTTATTTTTTTTGAGTGCCAACTCTTTTGTGTGTGTGTGCTTTTTTTTAATTTTTATTTTTTAGTTTTTAAAATTTACATCCAAATTAGCATATAGTGCAACAATGATTTCAGGAGTAGATTCCTTAGTGCCCCTTACCCATTTAGCCCATCCCCCCTCCCACAATCCCTCCAGTAACCCTCAGTTTGTTCTCCATATTTATGAGTCTCTTCTGTTTTGTCCGCCTCCCTGTTTTTATATTATTTTTGTTTCCCCTCCCTTATGTTCATCTGTTTTGTCTCTTAAAGTCCTCATATGAGTGAAGTCATATGATTTTTGTCTTTCCCTGACTAATTTCACTTAGCATAATACCCTCCCTTCAGTTCCATCCACATAGTTGCAAATGGCAAGATTTTATTCTTTTTGATTGCCGAGTAATACTCCATTGTGTGTATGTATGTGTGTGTGTGTGTGTGTGTGTATATATATATATATATATATATATATATATGTGTGTGTGTGTGTGTGTGTGTGTGTGTATATGCCACATTTTCTTTATCCATTCATCCATCGATGGACATTTGGGCTCTTTCCATACTTTGGCTGTTGTTGATAGTTCTGCTATAAACATGGGGGTGCATGTGTCCCTTCAAAACAGCACACCTGTATCCCATGGATAAATGCCTAGTAGTGCAATTGCTGGGTTGTAGGGTAGTTCTATTTTTAGTTTTTTGAGGAACCTCCATACTGTTTTCCAGAGTGGCTGCAGCAGCTTGCATTCCCATACATTATTTTTAAGTCATCTTCCATTTCCTGTTTGAGGGCAGAAAAATCACCTTAATGTTATCAACAATAGATCCTGCTAGAAGGTAGCACTACATTCCTATCTTACTTATGGACTCCTGGTCTTGATTCATTTCTCATGAATTTGTAATGAGTTATACACAGCCTACCTTCACTAAAGCTGTGGTTGACTAATCAGATGTGTTTTAAACACTATAAATTTTAAAAGTTCTTATAAAACTATTCAACTTTTCTTTTGGTCTTGGTAGTGTTTTTTGCTAGGTATTTGTTTCTATTTTAGTAGTGTTGGTAACTTTTAAAAACTCTAAGCTTAAATTAAATCTCGTTATCAAAATCTGAGTCTTGTAGGCCAGTTTTTCAGGAGGTTATCTTTACAGCTTATCTTCTCAAAGATGTATCTTGAAAGGAAACACTAAATTTGTTGAGGTTTTTGTTTTGTTTACTAACAGCTTGTTTTTTTTCTTGAATGAGCACTATCTGAAGATCATTAATTAGTTTCATCTTTGCAGTGATACAGAATTTTAAACATTTATAGATTGGCTGTATTCAAAACTGGAAATTATTGAGAAGGAAATGTCTTGGGTAAAAATAGATATACATTTTAGCCAAAAACTAGAAGCTTTTGTCTGTTTGTTTTTAATTAAAGATAAAATGTCAACAGAAAGAAGAAAATTATTGATGGAGCACATCTTTAAACTACAGGAGTTCTGCAACAGCATGGTTAAACTCTGCATTGATGGATATGAGTATGCCTACCTGAAGGCAATAGTACTCTTCAGTCCAGGTACTACATAAACATTTACTTCTTATTTACCATACAGTGGCTGGGGGTATGGGGAAATGGGAACCCTCATACATTGCTGATGGGAATGTAAAATGATGCAGTTAAAGTGGAAACAGCCCAAGTGTCCATCAACAAATGAATAAACAAAATGTAACATCTACATATCCACATACAGCAGAATATCATTGTGCCATTAAAAGGAATGAAATTCTGATACATGCTACACCATGGTTGAAAACAGTATCCTAAGTGAAAGAGGCCAGTTACAAAAGATCACATTTTATATGATTCCATTTCTATGAAATGTCTAGAATAAGCAAGTCTGTAGAGACATAAAATAGATTGGTGGTTACCAGGGACTAAGGAGCGAGGAGCATGGAAAGTGACTACTAACAGGCACAGAGTTTCTTTTGGGGTAACAAAAATCTAAAGTGTTCTAAATGTTTTGGGATGATGGTTGCATAACTGTGAATATACTAAAAACTATTGAATTATACACTTTAAATCAGTGAATTTTATGGGTGTTAGACATTTAAGTATGAGAAAGAAAGTTGAAGAAATCATCGAAATGACATAGTTATGGTCACATCAGCATTTGAATTCTTTGGCATATTTTGCTAGGCATCACTAATAGGCAAATGAAAGATGAGTATTGTTTTGTTAATGGGTTAAGCTTCTAAACATCTGATTAGAGTTACCAACAGGTAAAAAAATGTCTCCTGTTTTCCTGACAGTTTCTAGCTTTCACGTATGGTAAAATGACAGTAAGTTCAATGATCAATTTCTGAATAAGGAAAATTAACTGTTCTTTTAGATTCTGTTTTTTATTTTGGTATGTATTTCTGTTCCTGTGCATCATAATAAAATTATCTGAGAAAACCTGCTTTTTACACTCAGTGATTCCAATAAGATGATTAAAGCTTTTTTTCTTTTAACCGTTTCTTATAATGTTTCACGTAAGTTAATAATATATATCTACATTTTAATCACAACCAATTTGCCACCTTCATTTTCCTTAAGTTTGAGAGAACACAGATTTGATACAATGTAATTTTATTTTATTAAATATTCTCAATTTTTTTTTTTTTTTTTTTTTTTTTTTTTTTTTTTTTTTTTTGAGAGAGAGAGAGCACATACGGGAGGGGCAGAGAGAGAATCCTAAGCAGGTTCTACACACTGTCAGCACGGAGCCTGATGTAGGGCTCACACTCACGAACCTTGAGAACATGACCTGAGCCAAAACCAGGAGTCAGACACTTAACTGACTGAGCCACCCAGGTGCCCCGCTCTGTACCTTACTAAATGAGCATTTAGAACTAGGGTAACAATATATTCTTCGATGTTTCAGATCATCCAGGCCTAGAAAACATGGAACAAATTGAGAAATTTCAGGAAAAGGCATATGTGGAATTCCAAGATTATATAACCAAAACATACCCAGATGACACCTACAGGTATCTACAAGTTAAATTAGTTAATTAAATACATCCTAAAATTTTTTGTGACTCTGTTATTTTTTTTTTTTCCATCCCAAGAGTAATTCAGTGTTTTGGTCACCATGGACCTTTGAAATAGCTAATGCTTTTAAAAGCAATAGTGCATTGTTGTGAGTGATTTACAGGTAGTATTTCACACAATTCTTACAATGCTATAGGGAGACTGAAGAGAGAGGTTAAATAACTTACTCAAGGTTACACATAAATGGCAGGGCCTGCCTGTGAATCCAGGTTGTATAACTCTAGTGCCCAAACTCTGTTTTCTTCAACTGAAATAAGGGATTTTATTAGTAAAAGGGAAAAAATAGGAATGAATGAATAAAAACACCATTCGACTATTTTATAGGTAATTTAGAAATTTGGTTTATGATATTTCTACCAAGGTATTTCTTGATAACATCCTTTGAAAAAAATTTTTGGAAGATCCAACTCAGTTTTTGAAGAGGAACCATCTTGGAGAGTAGTAGTGAAGCACGTGGCTTTCAGAGCCAGAATACCAGGCAGGGTTTGACTCTTGACCCTAGCTGTGTGACCTTGGGCAAGTTATTCAACTTCTGTGTTTCAGTTTCTCTATTAAATGTAGGCAGTACCCACATTTTACAATTGGTATAGTGGTTGAATCAGTTCATATATGTAAATAGCCTAGGACAGTGCCTACTACATAGTATGTTACATATATAGTATACATATATGTAACATAATATATAGTATATATATTTATAGTAAGGGCTATATAAATGTGTTTACTAATATTATTCTTAATTTTACATGCTTCAAACTAATAAAAGAATGTTTTGCATAAAATAATTTTTTTACAGGGGTGCCTGGGTGGCTTAGTTGGTTAAGTGTCCAACTTCAGCTCGGGTCATGATCTTGCGGTCCATGGGTTCAAGCCCCACATCAGGCTCTGCTGACAGCTCAGAGCCTGGAGCTTGCTTCAGAGTCTGTGTCTCCCTCTCTCTCTGCCCCTCTTCCACTTGTGCTCTGTCTCTCAAAAATAGACATTTTTAAAAAATAAAATAACATTTTATAGATCGTATGTAATAGATTTATAAGCCAGTTCCACCTTGAAAATCAGCCTTAGTTTATCTAACCGGTTTTCCTACCCTGCTTCCTACCAGCTTTATTGCTGCAGCTCAGCTGTTGGGAACAAACAGGAACTGAGTAATTTGAGGAGGAGAGTATTGGCTACAGGAAGGTGACTTAATCCTGGTTTCAGTTGGTCTCAAATGTTTGTGTTCAAGACCTTAGACTATGGGCAGGATAAACATACCCAAGCTTCTTGGAATGGTTTTTATTGTTGTTGTTGGTTTTGTTGTGATTGCTTTCAGTTTTTTAATGTTTCAAAACTTGTTTTATACCTCATTATACAAATTAAATTGTTCCTCCTCTTTGACATATAGTTTTTGCTGACCTCTCTTCCATTAGGTTCCAGGTCCTTTGACTGATCGCTGGAACTCTTTCTCAGTTTCTTACATTCTGATTTATTTAAAAATAATAAATTATCAGAGCACCTGGGTGGTTTGGTCAGTTAAGTGTCTGACTCTTGATTTCAGTTCAGGTCATGATCTCACAGTCAGGAGATCAAGCCACACATGGGGCTCTGTGCTGACAGCACAGAGCCTGCTTGGGATTCTCTCTCTCTCCCTGTCTCTCTGCCCCTCCCCCTCTTACATGCATATGCTCTCTCTCAAAAATAGACTTAAAAATAATAATAAATTAGCAGCAGTTTTCAACTTATAATATGCCTTCATGCAAGGTATGGGCCTGCCTTTAAGATCCTCAATAGCATAGAAACTGGCAGGGATCATTTCATTAATCTTCATCATAACACAGAGAGATGGCTAACACACATTCACAGAGGTAGGGGAGCAGGTGAATTAAGATTTGAACCCAGTGGTCTTGATTCCATATTCTGTGCTCTTCCCAGTAGTAACTGTTGCCTGCTTTACCATTTCCATTTGTCTTTCTGATTACCATTGAGTCCCATGTGTCCTGATAACACAGAATATTGTTGTTCTTATAACCTCAACTGCGTTTCTAAGCCACTTTTTTTTTTAAGTTTATTTATTTATTTTGAGAGAGAGAGAACATGCACATGGAGGGGAGGGGCAGAGAAAGAGGGAGAGAGACAGAGAGAATACCAAGCAGGCTCTGTACTGTCAGCACAGAGCCCAATGTGGGGCTCAATCCCACGAACTGTGAGATTACGACCTGAGCCGAGATCAAGAGTTGGATGCTTAACCCACCGAGCCACCCAGGTGCCCCAAGTTTCTAAGCCATCCTTAAATGTATAATGTGATCTGTGTTTTAATAACTTAGTTCCATGGTCCATCTGACCAAGTGGAGGCAACACAGTGTAGCAGTTAAGAGCAAGGCTTTCCAGTGAAGTCTGTCAGACTGCACTTATAGCCAGATGATTGTCATGTATTCTGAGGCTTGAGAATACTTAAGTTTTGTTTTGTTTTGTTTTAATGTTTATTCATTTTTGAGAAAGAGGACAGAGCATGAGCAGGGATGGGGAAGAGAGAGGGAGATACAGAATTCAAAGCAGGCTTCAAGTTGTCAGCACAGAGCCTGACGCGGGGCTCGAACTCACAAACCGTGAGATCATGACTTGAGCTAAAGTCGGACACTTAACCAATTGAGCCACCGAGGCGCCCCGAGAATAAGTTTTTATTTTAAGTTTTATTTTAAGTTATTTATTTTAAGTTTATTTTATTTTAAGTTATTTAAGTTTTTATTTTATTTAAGTTTTTATTTTAACTGTTGAAAATTAGAACTTTATTAAATTAGACTTCAACCAGGTACATGCAGAAACTGCTCCTAGTTTTCTACTAAATCTCTTTTTTATTTACCCCTTGTTTTTTCCTTCCCCTTTATTTTTCAGGTTGTCCAGACTACTACTTAGATTACCAGCTTTGCGATTGATGAATGCTACTATCACTGAAGAATTGTTTTTCAAAGGCCTCATTGGCAATGTACGAATTGACAGTGTCATCCCACATATTTTAAAAATGGAACCTGCAGATTATAACTCACAAATAATTGGTCACAGCATTTGAAATCTGAGATATCAGTGTAAACTTACTGTTCTTTCCCGGAACACAAAATGACACCAAATTAAACTAGTTACTTCCAGGGTACCTGGAAATTTTGACTTTAAAGAGTAACCAAAAACCAAGGTGTTTTTATTTTAACTTCTTAAGAATTTTTGAAGTGACTGGGCAGGTATCAGGAATCAGAATTTCCTTTCCTGCCTTATTTAAGTGAATAAGAAATATTATGAATTTATTCTGGGTTAAGAGGACACCTTAAGCTGTCACTTCTTGGCATCTACACTAAGATCTCTTATTATATTTTATCTTATAAAACAAATAAATTAGTCTTTTTTTTTCCAGAATTGTGTTCTATTCATATTTTTCATTATGAACTAGTACAAACACTTAATTGTCAGAAATACCTAAGGAGGATTTCCTTGCATTTTACTCTTAATATATAATCTGTTTTAATTACCACGTAAAAGAAGATTCTTTTATTCTCAGTGGCATAATAACATTAGAACCATAGGAAATAATTACTGAATATATATATTTTTTGTCTTTTGTAAATATTATGGTACCTTTAGCATATACCACTCTCATTGCTGGCAATGAGACATAGGCCATTTATGATCTCAAGACTTTTTTTAGTGTTGTATATTATTAGTTACAAGCACTTTTTATTTATGTATGTAGCAGAAAATGTTTTTGAGAATGAGGTAGGATTCATGTTTTAATATTTTTGGTTTACTGCTATATTTTAAAGTAGTAGAGACTGAGCCCCAAATGTTTCAGTATTTCAAAATGGATATTAAAATTATTGCTTTTCCATTCCACAAACGGCATTTGACTTCTCTCCCTCTTTCCTGACCTGCATTATAACTTCCTGACCCTTCCGTGAGTTTTAGCCAGTTTCTTTTAGGGCCTTAGAAATACCCAGTTTGTTAAATAATGGATTTCTCATATCCAATCTGTGTTTTCAAGGTGAGTTAAACAATTATTTTAAAGCAAATTGGTAATTTTCAAAAATTTACGTTTTTTAACATGTAAAGGAATATGCACTGATATTTGATATTTCACCCTAAAGGAGGGAAAGCTGTTTTAACAAGAGTATGCACATCAACCTGAAGCCTTGTTGCCACAACAAAACCATTTTAGACTCCCTGGATGCCTTCCACAGTAATGTTTTCCTCAGCAAACCTGATTAACTGTTAAATCTTTCCTTGCTCTGATTGTCATAATGAATTTTGGTTTATCTATTTGTTGATTTTTAAAAAAATATGGAGATTTTATTGCACTCAGAGTACATTTTTATAAAGATTTTTGCAACAGAAGAAAAGCTGAATTTAGGGGAGGATGTGGATTTTACTAATAGTTACTTTATAGTAAATCAGAAGTTTAAAAGTATCAACTTCCAGTCTTTACCAACTTATTAAGGGAAATTTTTTCCCCTATTTTAAATGTAATTTTTATCAACAGTTTTATTTATAATTTATCAACTGGGAAAAACTACATTTAGTATAAAATATTCAAATGGAAAAATCAGTAGGTTTATATCTTTATAAACCCATTGAAGTAAGCCAAGGATTCAGGAAAATAATTCTTTAAAATAATATACTAATGGTTAATTAAGATGCATTTTTCTTTCAGGTATTTTTCCTGAATAAATTTGTAGTTATATTTGGAAGTATTTTTAAAACTCTATTAAAATGTGACCTGCATTAAAAATGTCAATTTATTTGATTTCAGAGTGTTTGGTCATCCATTTGTTTGTTCTGTTAACAAATCTCTAACAGAATTTATTAAAGTACTTCTAGGAAGGGAAATGCATGGAAAACATTTCCATATCCAGTATTTTAGGATTATTTACAACTCAGTTTGAAGACTTTCAACTAAAACTGCAGATTAACTATTAATTTATTTTCTCTCCTGAAGTCTTAGTAAAATAACACAATGTGTAAAGTGTAACCACACAATGAGAAATGAAACAGGAAACAAGAAATCAAAGGAAAGCAAATTCAGTAAATTCTTAGAAAACAAAATGGAGGTAGAGAGAGACTAACTGACTTATTAGCAGAGCCAGAATCAAGGAAGCTCTAATCAGAGTGCCTGCAAAAGGCAGTTCAGTGAGAAAGATGCCAGTAGCCAGAAAAGATGCTCGGTATCTGGAAGAACTGGTGTTCATATTCAGAGATGATGCTTGGGACATTTAAAAAAAAAAAAAAAAGATTGGTTGCAGGTCTGTGTACAGAATTATTGAATTATCTTTTTCTACCCTTAGGTCAGGTGACCACTTTTGTCCTTCCAGCTTTTTGAGCAGGAGGCAGAGGTTAATTCTCTTTAGAAATGAACTGGAAGATCCAAGGATTTCCAGGGTACCAGGGATAACAGCTTGGATTAGTTATATTAAGGGTTGAAAATACAGATTAAGTGAAAATCTGCATTCTGAATATGGGCTCCCTAATCATGTTCCCACAATGCTGGCCATTGGAATAGGCTTCTCTGCCAGGACTTTTATCTTCAGAGAAATTAATTGGCCTTAGAGAAAAGATCTCCAGGTACTCACTTTTTGTTGTACCTTGATGAAAAGCCTCTTTGCTACTTTATCACTCTTCAGTGAAGCCAAACTAATTTCCAAATTATATATATGTATATATATAAACATACATATACACATACATACATATACATACATACATACATACATACATACATACATACATATATGTGGGGTTTCTGTTCAGATCTTTAGTACCTACTATTAAATATGAATTTAGAACCAGGATCACTAGATAATTGAGGAAAATCTCCAGTACCTAAAAGAACAGACATTCTTAGGTCCCAGGGGAGGCAAATATAATCCAGGGATCAGAAAAATATCCACCTCCAGGGGCACCTGGGTGGCTCAGTTGATTAAGCATCTGACTTCAGCTCAGGTCATGATCTCACTGTGAGTTCTATGCTGACAGCTCAGAGCCTGGAACCTGGTTCAGATTTGTATCTTCCTCTGTCTCTGCCCCTCCCCTGCTCATGCTCTGTCTCTCTCTCTCTCAAAAATAAACATTAAAAAATATTTTTAAAGAAAAATATCCACTTCCAGAGGTAATATTTTGAAAGATGTTGTATCCATTAAATGAGAACAGGATGCTTTGAAAAGGGAAATTTGGTCTGTGTGTCCTCCCTTTCTGCCCCTCCCCCGCTCACACTCTCTCTTTCTCTCAAATATGAATAAACATTAAAGAAAAGGGAAATTTGGGGCAAGTAACTGTCCCTGGAAATTAAAAATGATAGCCAAAGTGATTCATTAGAAGGGTTGGAAGATAAAGTTTTTGAGAAACTCCCCCCTGAAAGTATAACCAAAAGATAAAGTAAGAAAAAATAAAATTAGAGCATCAAATCAGGAGGCCTAACATTTTATAATAACAAGAGTTAAAGAAAGAAAACAAAGGCTTGAGGTAAGGAAATTATTAGATAATACAAGAAAAGGTCCACAAAGGGATATGTGTCCCTAGGTTGAAAGGATCCACGCTTTAAATGAAAAACATCCTTACTGTCTTAATATCAGAACAATATAGTCAGAGAAGATACCATATTGCTGCTTCTAGCAATATAGTGGAATCAGTAGGTACCGTGAAGGCCTTTGATCTGTTGCTGGGCTCATGAGTCTGACATGAGTTTTCAAAGAAGCCTAAAGTTGGTGCAGGTCCTGAGTTCTGCCCCTCACCCCCTACCCCACTCCCTGTTCTGGCAGAAGCAAATAGGCATCTTTTCTGGAAAAAGTATCCGTAATTTTTTTTTAACATTTATTCTTCAGAGACAGAGTGTGAGTGGAGGAGGGGCAGAGAGAGAGGGAGACAGAATCTGAAGCAGGCTCCAGGCTCTGAGCTTTCAGCACAGAGCCCAACGTGGGGGCATGAACTCCCCAACCACGAGATCATGACCTGAGCCAACATTGGACACTTAACTGAGCCACCCAGGCCCCCCCCAAAAAATATCCATAATTTAGATCAGAAGTTGGCACACTTTTTTGTGAAGGGCCAGGAAGTAAATATTTGTTTTACTTTGTGGGCCATCCAGTGTCTAGCAACTAGTCAACTCTATTGTGCAAAAGCAGCTATAGACAGTCCATAAATGAATGGGCCTGGCTATAGTGTAGTAGAACACTTACAAAAGCAGGTAATGGACCAAACTTGGCCCTTGGGGCATAGTTTGCTGACCCGTAATTTAGAACCTCACCCCTAATTAAGCTCACCCATATGAGATGATGAAATTACCAAACACAAGGAAACAAGCCACTTGAACAAGTCAGAGATAAGCACGACACATAGACCCTGAAAGACAGTGTGAGATACTGAAATTGTCACATCCAGATTATAATTATGATAGGTTTTAAGGGGAAAAAAATAGGATCAGAAAGTAAGCAAGAAAAGGGAATAGCAAAAAAGACCAAGTAAATTATGAAAGCAAGCCAAAACAATATTTAGAAATGAAAAACAAATTTTAAAAATCCATGGTGGAAGATCATGCCTCCAACACATACATTTAATTCTAACTCCCTTAGACGTCATTAAAACAGCCAAAAGTTTGTTCAAGGCATTATCTCATAAAGACAAAAATAATGGGAGAGAAATAAATGAAAGCCACAAAATTTTGAATGGTGGAAAACACATTAGTGGTGATCATTTTAGCAAACCTGAGAAGGCTGACCTAGCCTACAGTAGAGAAAGCTGAGAAGCAGCCTGATTTGCACCACACATCCTCCAGAATGCTCTAGGATTTGCAGCATCTACTTGGGAAGGGGAAATAAGAGATTTTTAAAAGTCTGTTAAATAGGCAGAAACTCACTGGAATGATAGAATTTGAAGTTGAATTACCAAGTGCAGAGTATGTGAAGCAACAGGATGTGTGTTGAAGGTGGGAGTGTCTGTTGATAATAACCATCTCCAGAATGTAAACTTACATTACATTGTAAAGTATGTGCACATATCTGCTTATTTACCCTACAGAAGCTCTTGTACATGTGCCAGGAGGCATGCTAAAGTCTTCATGTCTGCACTGTAAGAGCAAAAAAAAAAAAAAAAAAAGGAAAACTGTCCAAATACCCATTGACAGGATAATGAATAAGTAAATTGCAGTGCAAACACCCAATGGCCTATTATGTAACACACAAAAAGGAACAAAATACCAATGTCAATGAATCCCAAAAGTCATGTACAAAAAAGCAAGCCCAAAAGTATGATTTAACCTGTTTATTGAAAACAGGTAAATACAATAACATTGTTGAGAGTTACTGATATATGTGGTGAAATTAACTTAAAAAACAAAGGAAGGGCACCTGGCTGGCTCAGTTGGAAGAGCGTGTGACTCTTGATCTTAGGGTCCTCAGTTCAAGCTCAATGTTGGGTGTAGAGATTACTTAAATAAAACTTTTAAAAATCAATAAAAAGTGAGGGATTATTAGTACTTAGTTTTTTTAAGCTTATTTATTTTGAGAGTGAGAGAGAACACAAGCACCAGAGGGGCAGATAGAGAGAATCCCAAGCAGGTTTTGGCTGTCAGCCCAGACCCTGCTGCAAGGCTCCAACTCACGGACTGTGAAATCATGACCCGAGTTGAAACCAAGAGCCAGCTGCTTAACCTACTGAGCCACCCAGGCACCCCTATTAGTACTTAATTTAGAATACTAGTTACTTCTAGAGGATTAGGAAGAAGATACAAACGAGGAACATACAAGGGGCTTTCAAAGCATTAATAGTGTTTAATTCTCTTGCTTTGTAACAAACCACTCAAACTTAGTGATTTAAAATACTTGTTATGCTTAGGGATCTACAATGAGGTCAGAGCTCGGCATGGGCCACTTTTCTGCTCCATTACAGTCACAGCTGGGTCAGCTCAAAGGGTGGGGTTGGAATTTTTGGAATCACACACATCTGGAGGTTGATAGTGGCTGTTGTGCAGGAGTGGCAAACATCTGGAAGAGCATGCAGAACCAGAAATGTTGCAGCCATTCTTGAGAAAGGATATAGCTCAGCAGCCTCAGGAGAAGCCCAGTGTAGAGAAGAGCCCATCTTGACAAGATTTCCTGATGGGTCTTTGTCTCATAGAGTTGTTCATAAATTGATACATAAGAAACAATAAGCTACCTAGGAATAAACTCCACTAAAGAGGTAAAATATCTATATTCTGAAAACTATAGAAAGAAATTGAAGAGGGCACAAAGAAATGGAAAAGCATTCCATGGTCATGGATTGGAAGAACAAGCATTGTTAAAATGTGTATACTACCCAAAGCAATCTACACAATCAATGCAATCTCTTTCTAAATACCACCAGAGCTAGAACAAACAATCCTAAAATCTGTATGGAACCACAAAAGACCCCCAAATAGCCAAAGCAACACTGAAAAAGAAAAAACTAGAGGCATCATGATTTCAGATTTCAAGCTAAATCACAAAGCTGTAGTCATCAAGATAGTATGGTACTGGCACAAAAGCAGACACATAGATCAATGGAATGGAATAGAAACCCCAGAAATGGGCCCACAACTATATGGTCAACTCATTTTTGACAAAAAGGAAAGAATATCCAATGGAAAAAAGTCTCTTCAACAAAATGGTGCTGGGAAAACTGGACAGCGACATGCAGAAGAATGAAACTGGACCACTTCTGGGGTGCCTGGGTGGCTCAGTCGGTTAAGCGGCTGACTTCGGCTCAGGTCATGATCTCACGGTCCGTGAGTTCGAGCCCCGCGTCGGGCTCTGTGCTGACAGCTCAGAGCCTGGAGCCTGTTTCAGATTCTGTGTCTCCCTCTCTCTGATCCTCCCCCATTCATGCTCTGTCTCTCTCTGTCTCAAAAATAAATAAACGTTAAAAAAAAATTAAAAAAAAAAAAAAAGAAACTGGATCACTTGCTAACATCATACACAAAAATAAATTCAAAATGAATGAAAGACCTATATGTGAGACATGAAACCATCAAAATCCTAGGGGAGAAAATGGGCAGCAACCTCTTTGACCTCGGCCTCAGGAACTTCTTATTAGACACATTGGCGAGGTAAGGGAAACAAAAGCAAACAGGAACTATTGGAACTTCATCAAGATAAAAAGCGTCTGCATAGTGAAGGAAACAATACAACTGAAAGGCAACCGACAAAATGGGAGAAGATATTTGCAAGCGACATATCTGATAAAGAGTATCCAAAATCTTTAAAGAACTTATCCAACTCAACATCCAGAAAACAAATAGTCCAGTTAAGAAATGGGCAAAAGACATGAATAGACACTTTTCCAAAGAAGACATCCAGATAGTTAACAGACACATGAAAAGATGCTCAACATCACTCATCATCAGGGAAATACAAATTAAAACCACAATGTGATATCACCTCACACCTGTCAGAAGGGCTGAAATTAACAACACAAACAACAGGTTTTGGTGAGGATGCAGAGAAAAGGGAACCCTCTTGCACTGTTGGTGGGAATGCAAACTGGTGCAGCCGCTCTGGAGAACAGTGTGATGTTTCCTGAAGAAACTAAAAATAGAACTACAGCAATTGCACTATTAGATATTAACCCAAAGGATTAAAAAAATACAGATTCGAAGGAGTACATGCACCCCAATGTTTTTATCAGCATTATCAATAATAGCCAAACTATGGAGAGAGCCCAAATGTCCATCAACTGATGAATGGATAAATATATACAATAGAATATTACTCAGCCATCAAGAAGAATGAAATGTTGCCATTTGCAATGACACGGATGGAGGTAGAATATATAATGCTAAGCAAAATAAGTCAATCAGGGAAAGACAAATACCATATGATTACATTCATATGTGGAATTTAAGAAACAACAGATGAACATATGGGAAGGGGGGGAGAAAACAGGAAAGAGGGAAACAAACCACAAGGGACTCTTAATAATAGAGAACAAACTATGGGTTATTGGAGGGAGATTGGTGGGAGATGGGCTAGATGGGTGATGGATACTAAGGAGGGTACTTGTGATAAGCACTGGGTGTTGTATGTAAGTGATGAATCACTGAATTCTGCTCCTAAAAACAATATTGCGCTGTATGTTAACTAAAATTTAAATTAAAAAAATAATTAAACAGGGGAACCTGGGTGGTTCAGTCTGTTGAGCTTCTGACTCGGTCTCTGCTCAGGTCATGATCTCACAGTTCATGAGTTCCAGCCCCACATGGGGCTCCGTGCTGACAGCATGGAGCTTGCTTGGGATTCTCTGTCTCCCTCTCTCTGTGTTCTTCCACCACTCTCTCACCCCCTCTCAAAAATAAATAAACATTTAAAAATAAATAAATGTAATAGTTAAAAAAAATAAATTGTAAGAAGTTGTAACAATTGTATCATTTTGGACTAAAAGATACAGAACAGTACAAAAGAGACCTTTTGAACCTTTAAACTTATGGGGGGGTGAAGGGCTAAGAAAACTACTCAGCTATAGACATGGACTCCTCTCTTTGTGAGAAATGAAAGATAATTTCCATGTGGCTATTGGCACAAGTGATGAGAGAGACAGAAAGGGGAGAGACAGACAGAAGCCAGACAGTCCTGTAACCTAGCTTGTCTTCCTCTGTTTGGGCTACTCTAACAAAATACCAGACTGGGTGTGAAACCACTATAGATGTAAAGATGGATGGAAATTAAGATGGACATGCTAACACTTTAGCAGGGCTTGACTTTAAAGTTTATTTATTTTGAGAGAAAGAGAATGAACGAGAGAGCATGTGTGAGTGAGGGAGGGACAAAGAGAGAGGGAAAGAGAATCCCAACCAGGCTCCCCACTTTCAGCACAGAACCGGAACTCACGAACTGTGAGATCATGACCGGGGCCCAAATCAAGAGTTGGATGCTTAACCGACTAAGCGACCCAGGCGTCCCAGGCAAGGCTTGACTTTAAACTGAACAAACTTTTCTCTTCCTCATTCTTGAAGCCTCCTCCTCCCTTTCACTTGTTTTTCTGTAGAATCATTTGTTCCAGGAACTCAGTATCTGTATTGGCATCTTGCTGACCTCAACGTATACTTAGTAACGAGACTCGGATGGCCAGCACCAGCACTGGTCATGAAACCACCTTAAAGACATGACAAATGTGGCTGGCAGCATGTACCAGATTCCTCTCAAAACCGCCCAGATCCTATATTTTCCTATAATAAAGGGCAGGTGTGCACTTTTGAAGGCATTAGCCAGCTGCAGCCTCCTTTGCCTGGCAAGGTAATAAACTATCGTTCCTCTGTGTCCCCATACTATGTCTTTGTGTTATGCTTTGGCTCTGGAGCACAGAGGTTGGCTTTCAACAACAGGTGGCTTATAAACAACAAACATACATTTCTCACAGTTTTGGAGGCTTAAAGTCCGAGATCTGAGTGCCAGTCTGGTCAAGTTCTAGTGACTTCTTGCCACGGGTTGCAGATTGCTGACTTCTCACAGTGTCCTCACATAATGGAAGGGGCTAAGGATCTCTCTGGAACCTCTTCTGGAGATACTAATCTCATCCATGAGGGTTCCACCCTCATTGCTTCTGTGTCATTTTATTCATTGAGGCAGACACAAAGGCCTCTCAAGTTCAGAGGGAGATAAAATAAACTATACCTCTTGATGAGACAGTGGCAAAATTCTGGAACAATGTAAGGAACCAGAATTTTTTTTGCTGCCACTTTTGGAAAATAATCCATCACATATAGTGTTCTCATAGGCTTGGTTGTAGACCTTTAAGATTGGACAGTTTTATATGTATATTTCACAATATTTGATAGAAAAACAGTCCTTAAATGGGAAAAAAATGAAGCACTCTTAGACATTTCTACATTTCTACAATTTCCTGTATCTAGAGGAGGGAAATAAGTCCTTCAGAGATTGTTAAGCACAAATTGGCCCTTAAATAGATACGTACCAGAAAATTCAGTAAATTGTATTGGGAGAATGGAACATGAATATATGTGGTGTGTGTGTGTGTGTGTGTGTGTGGTGTTATCAAAGACCTAAATTCTTATCTTCTAGCTAAAATTTTAAAAATCTAGAAACAATGTAAGAATGTAATCTAGCAATATGTTAGTGAATAGCAAAATAGACAGCTAAATGGTTGAAATGACTCCTAGACTGATTTTGGGAGTTGGAAATTGCATAAGGAAGCAGTCCTATATGATTCTTCTGACCATGTACATATGTTCAATGTATTAAATTCTTAAAAAGAAAAAAAATGGAAGGGCTAAACAGCAAATTAGATTGTTAAAGACAGAATGAAGGGTTTTGGCAATATTTTTGTTCACATGAGCAGTAAAGTATTATTTGAATGGATTCTACATATCTCTCCAGGTTTCTTTGGCTCTGTAATAATAAAATTAATATCAATCTAATGACAAAAATCAGAACAGGGTACTATGACAAAAAAAGCAATCAGACATTAAGAAAGAGTCCTTGAAATCAAATACAAAAATGTTGAAATGGAAAAAGATCTACCAAGACAGTCTTGACTGCACCCACATAAGGAACAAATTAGTGGACTGCTACATAAAGGTGAAGGAGTGGCTCAGAATGTAAAATGCGAACATAGAAATGGAAAATATGCAGGTAAAAATTTAAAACATAAAAGATCGATCCAGAAGGACAAATAGTCACCTAATATCCAGATTCCAGAAATGGATAGGGGAAAGTATCAAAAGAACAATTTCTACAACTAACAATGACACATCTCCAAATTTAAAGATGCTGTTGAATTCCACCAAGGATCAACCAGAAAAAGCCCAAGATACATCTACATGAAATTTCAGAACTTAAAAAAAAAAATGTTCATTTACTTATTTTGAGAGAGGGAGAGAGAGAGAGTGAGAGAAACAGCGCGCAAGTGCACACGGGGGGAACAGAGAGAGAAGGAGAGAGAGAGAATCCAAGGTAGATTCTGCACTGTCAGCACTGAGCCCTATGTGGGGCTTGAACTCATGGACCGTGAGATCACAACCTGAGTAGAAATCAAGAATTGGGCACTCAACCAACTGAGCCACCCAGGCACCCCAAGAAATTTCAGAACTTTAAAGACAAACAGAAAAATCTGAAAAACAAGTTTCTTGCAAAGGAATAAATAATTGTTGACCCTTGAACAACACAGGTTTAAACTACAAGGGTCCATTTAAATGTCAATTAAAAAAATTTTTTTAATATTTATTTTTGAGAGAGAGAGTGTGTGTGTGTGAGCAGGGGAGGGGCAGAGAGAGAGAAGGAGACACAGAATCTAAAGCAGGCTCCAGGCTCCAAGCTGTCAGCACAGAGCCCGATGTGGGGCTCGAACCCATGAACCATGAGTTCATGACCTGAGCTGAATTCAGACACTCAACTGACTGAGCCACCCGGCCGCCCTAAATGCCAATTTTTTACAGTACTGTAAATGTATTTTCTTCATGATTTTATTGATATTTTCTTTTCTCTAGCTTACTTTAGTGTAAGAATAAATTATATAATACATATAAGCTTGTGTTAACTGGCTGTTTATATTATCGGTAAGGCTTCCAGTCAACAGTAGGTTATTAGTAGTTAAGTTTTTAGGGAGTCAAAAGTTATATGTGGATTTTCAACTGCATGGAGGGGAGGTGGTCAGCACCTCTGACCTGTGTTGTTCAAGGGTCACTGCATCAGATTGGCAGAAAGACTTTTATCAATGATAACAGATATTAGGAGGCAATGGAACAGTATTTCCAAGGTTCTATAAGAATTCCATGTCCTAGAATTCATTTTGAGCCTAAAATTCTATGTCCAAGTAAATGATCAGTCAAAAGGGAAATTTTATTTCCTACATACATTTTTTTTTTAATGCCTCAAGGGGTGCCTGGGTGGCTCAGTTAAGCATCCAACTCTTGATTTCAGCTCAGGTCATTATCTCACAGTTGTGAAATCAAACCCCTTATCGAGCTCCTCACTGAGTGTGAAGCCTACTTAAGATTTTCTCCCTCTCTGCCTCTGCCCTTCTCCTCTGCTCACGTGCTGTGTCTAAAAAAAATTTTTTAAAGTAATTTATCAAACTAATGTTTGTTGAGTACTTATAATAATACCAGGCACTGGGTTAAGTATTTTATGTGCCTGCTCTTATTTAATCCTTACAATGATCCCATAATGTAGGCAATATTATTAATCCCATTTTACAAATGAGTAAAGTAGGGCTTAGAGAAGCTAAGTAACTTGCCCAGTATAGCTAGTAAGTGACAGAGCCAAGATTTGAAGAAGCAAGAAACCCTAGGGAAGGGCTCCCTAGGTATAGAGCAGAAAACACACGTAGTATGCTGGGGATCCATCCAAAAGACTGGAAAACAGAATCTGGAAGAGATATTTGTACTCCTATGTTTATCGCAGCATTATCTACATTAGCCAAGCAATAGAAGTAACCTGAAATGTCCATCAAAAGATGAATGGATAAAGAAAATGTGATATGTACATGCAATAGAATATTATTCAGCCTTTAAAAAGAAGGAAATCCTGACATACGCTACAACATGGATTAAATTTAAGGACGTTTTGCTCAGTAAAATAAGCTAGCTGCAGGAAGACAAGTACTACATGATTCTACTTATAGCAGGGATCTGAAGTGACCAAACTTTTAGAAACAGAAGACAGAATGGTGGTTGCTGGGGGTTGGAGATAGAGGGAAAGGGGAGTTGTTCAATGCACACAGAGTTTCAGTTTTGCAAGATGCAAAGTTTCTAGAGATCTGCTGAACAACAATGTGCGTATAGTGTTAACTGTATGTAAGTGTAAGTACAGTACACTTAAGAAGGGTCAAAGGGCACCTGGGTGGCTTAGTCAGTTAAGCATCTGACTTCGGCTCAGCTCATGAGCTCACGGTTCATGAGTTCAAGCCCCACATAGGGCTCTCTGCTGTCAGCACAGAGAGGGTTTCAATCCTCTGTCCCCCTCTCTTTCTTCCCCTCCCCACCCTTTCTCAAAAAAAAAAAAATGGTTAAGGTAATCCATTTTATGCTGTGTTTTTTGACACAAAAGAAAAAAAAAAAGATGCTACAATATATGGACCTTATTTGGACTAAGTAAAAATATTGTAGGGGAGCCTGGCTGACTCAGTCAGTGGAGCAGGCAACTCATGATCTTGGGGTTGTGAGTTCAAGGCCTATATTGGATGTAGAGATTACTTAAAAAATAACATCTTTAAAAATACATATTATGAAACAATTGCTGAAATATAAACACTCCTCAGAGGATATTTGATTATATAAAAATTATTAACTTCTTGAGGTGAGATAATGGTAAGATGGTTATTTATTTTTATAAATGTTTATTCATTTTTGAGAGAGTGTGAGTGGAGGAGGTGCAGAGAGGGGGACAGAGGATCTGAAGTGGGTTCTGCACTGACAGCATCAAGCCCGATGTAGGCTCTAACTCATTAACTGTGAGATGGTGACCTGAGCTGAAGTCCCACCCTCAACAGCCACCCAGGTGCACCCAGATGGTTATGGTTCCAACCCCCCCAACTGGCCATGATTGTTTTTTAAAAAGCTCATAGGTATATAGAAATGTATCACATGGAATTTTTCTCAAAACAAAAAAGTGCATGAAAAGTCACAGTTGAACAAATTCAAATGTGACATGATTTTGAGGAATTGATGGAATCTAAAAAAATCTGATTCTGATATTTGGAAGTTTCTGCTTTGAGGTTAAAGATTTAATAGCATATAATTAAATCCCTTCTCTGGGTCTAGTCATGTTACTTGGTCCTTTCAAGAAATACTATTGTTTCAATTTTTTAATTCTTATAGACAATTATGAAAGCTCGTAGTTACAGATTTGAATGTAAATCTTACAAACCTTGACCTTTTTAAAGAAATGATATGGCAGACTAGATTCTGGAAGAGGAAAGAATGAGAAGAGGTGAAGGAAGTGCCCATGTACATCTCAAATAGCTGAGAATCAAGGAGAATGTTAATTGATGGGAATACAGGTTTAAAAGCGTATTATGTAAAATCATAAAATCGCCACTGGAAAATTATAATATTCATTAAATATCCTTCTTTATTATTTAACAATTTTAAGTCTCATGCACGATTTAGTTTTCTAATATATTTTAAGTGTTTAAGTTTTGAATTTTAACTTTTCAACTAAATTCTTGAGAGCAGATTTAACCTTATACTTTTCTATACCTTCTCCTCGCTCCCCTGCTTACACAACGACACAACGCTAGTATATGTACTTAGTATTGAATGTACTCAATATCATTTGTGCTCAATATTGAATTCGTTATTGGTATTTTGTTTCTAAAGAATCTTGGCGCTAGATGGGGCGCCTGGGTGGCTCAGTCGGTTGAGCGCCCGACTTCGGCTTAGGTCTTGATCTCAGTCTGTAGGTTCGAGCCCCGCATTGGGCTTTGTGCTGACAGCTCAGAGCCTGGAGCCTGCTTAGGATTCTGTGTCTCCCGCTCTCTCTGCCCCTCCCCCGTTCATGCTCTGTCTCTCTCTGTGTCAAAAATAAATAAACATTAAAAAAAATTAAGAATCTTTGCGCTAGAATTTCTGAAGTAGCCTGAGCCAATCCTTTTAGATGAGGAAACTGAGGTCCCCATAGAAAGAACCTCCATCTGCGGAAGCCTAGTCTACATGAGCTCACCACCAGCTGCCCCGCGCTCTAAATAAAGACCCCGACGGCTGTTCAAAGTTCATCGCGCCTTTGCTTCCCGGGGAAACTGGCCGAGCGTTTTCCCGGAAACCGTAAAGTGATCGCGCAGAGGGGCGCCAACCCCGCACATGCGTAGAACCATCTCTGCGTATCTCGCGCGCGTGCGCGAGTCGGAATTTTTTGTGGTCCGTACAGTGCTGCAGTGTTCGCTTCCTCCCGGTGCACTTTGAGCGTAGCACCCGGGGGGCTGGTCCTACGGGACAAGATGGAGTTCCTGCAGGTCCTGAAACGCGGGCTGCAGCAGCTCAGCGGCCACGGTGGCCTCCGCGGCTATCTACGAGTTTTCTTCAGGTGGGTGGCCAGAGCCATGCTCTTGGCCTCCGGGACTGGACTTGAGTTAGCTGGTTTCTTGGAAAGAGTCCTGGGCTTGGGTCCCCTTGGAGAATTCGCAATTTTTGTCAAGGACAATCCACCCAGTCTCTACCCGGCTTCCCCAAGACGAAGTGTGTGTTGTGGGGGTGGGGGGGGGAGGGAGCTGTCTCCTTGAGACAAGATCAAAACCAGGTTTAGAGACCGAGCTGTAAGAGTCGAGGGCGTGTGGGCTGCCCGGCCGGCTTCCTGGAGAGGAGTGAGCTTTGTCCAGTATTCACAGTGTGACCTTGGGAAAGTTTTTCCCTTCACTGGCCTTCAGTTTCCTCTGTGCAGTTAAGATCATAATGGTCCCTGCTAGTCCTCACATTGTTTGAATTGGGGGAGCAACATTGTTCGCGGAAACCGAATTGGAGACCCACAATCGAATGAAAGCCTGGAGACATTCGAATCATTTTCAGATGAAATACTTTGGCCTCCTGATTTCCTGAGGGTTTTTGCTAACTCCAGTCCTGAAGGTCTAGTAGGGATAATAGATAAAAGTAGTCTTGTAACTTGAAGATATTGCGTCTGTATATTTAGTGTAATTTAAGCATATCGGTTGAGTCGATCTGTCTTTTTTGATCTGTCTTACCTGTCTACGTGGTGCTGGGGGCCACATGAGTAGGGATTCTAGAGCTCTTACCTGAAAGCTTGATTCTTCAACAGTGGGTGGCTTAATCCTGGAGATGAAGGCTAGAAGTGAACAACTAGTGACCATCCCCAGATTTCTTCATTTTTCTCGTTGGTGCAGCAGCCTTGACCGACTGAAAGTTGTTATACTCACTGTATTTTGTGTTTTGAACAAAGAATCATTCTAAAATATGTTTTCTTTTGATATTAACAGGGCAAATGATGTGAGGGTTGGTACATTAGTGGGGGAAGACAAATATGGAAACAAATACTATGAGGACAACAAGCAATTTTTTGGTGAGTACAATACTTTTTGATATAAATAATGGGAGTGAGATTGAGACTGGATTTGACTCTGTTTTCTATAATATAGAAATTCCTATACTAGGAGCTTCTTTAATGAGTGTATAAACCAACATACACTTTCTTTTTAATTTCATGGGATTATGTATGTTGTGTGTAAACAGAAATATTTTTACTTAAAAATAATGGCCCATTTCTCCATATTACTAAGTTGGCTATATCTACAGCATTCTTTGGATATTTGTTTGTGTTTTTTCATTTAAAAAAAATTTAGCATTCTTTTTTTTTTTTTTTTTTTTTTAATGTTGGTTTTTGTTTGAGAGAGAGAGAGTGAGTAGGGGAGGGGTGGAGAGAGATTGGGACAGAGAGTTCCAAACAGGCTCCTCACTGTCAGGGCAAAGCCCGACGCTGGGCTTGAACTCACAGACTGTGAGATCATGACCTGAGCCAAAGTCCAGTGCTCAACCGACTGAGCCACCCAGGCGTCCAGCAACATTCATTTTAATAGCAACACAGTTCTCAGCTGTATGGAAGAATCGTTATTTTTTCAAACACTTCACTATTGATAGACATTTAGATTGATTGCCTTCAACCTTTTGCTATTAGAAACAATGCTGCAGTGACTTGCTGGTAACTACATCCACATTCATTTGTTTAAATATTCCAAGAATAAATTCCTAGGAGTGGAATTGCTGAGTCTAAGTATGCACATTTAAAATTTTGATGTATATATTGTGAGATTGTTAAGGCTCTTCTCTGTCATCATGGCCTAACTGTGAAATCTTTTCCAAGGTTTCTCCATGTGCCTTCACATTCCCATTCCCCTGCCTCGTTGGATTACACTTTACTATTAGTTACTTATTCTCAAAATTGATTTCTCTAATGGAAGAAGCAAATCTTGAAATTTTATTTTTTTCTGCAGAAAGCTCTATTGTTTCCATTTGATCCAGGGCTTGGGAGAAGGCTCCAGGATGGTGTAGAAGCAACCTAGTGGCTTCCAGGAGAGGCTCAGGCATGCTAGAGGAGCGCCCTCAAAGGCATGGGCCCCAGAGGCTCTTAGTTGCGCTTGAAATCTGTATTTCCTTTAATAGATAAGGTCACATTTATTTTGATCTTTTTTAACAAGACTTTTTTTTTCATGTTTATTTATTTTTGCGAGAGAGACAGACAGAGCATGAGTGGGGAGGGGCAGAGAGAGGGAGACCCAGAATCTGAAGCAGGTTCCAGGCTCTGAGCTGTCAGTATAGAGCCTGATGCGGGGTCTGAACTCATGAGCCGTGAGACCATAACGTGAGCCAAAGTCGGACGCCTAACCAACTGAGCCACCCAGGTGCACCTATTTTTATCTTTTTAAAATGTTTATTTACTTTTGAGAGAGAGAGAGCATGTGCACAAGCATGATCTGGAAAGGGGCAGAGAGGGGGATAGAAGTGGGCTCTGCGCTGACAGCAGAGAGCCAGATTGGGGGCTTGAACTGACAAACTGTGAGATCATGACCTGAGCTGAAGTTGGACACTTAACTGACTGAGCCACCCAGGCGCCCTGAGAAGGTCATATTTAAATAGCATTCCTTGATGTTTGTTGATTATGTATTTACCCAGGAAAATTCTGTAAAGTAAATGCAGATTGCTTTTTGTTTATTGCCTTAAAACCCATTATAGGGATGAATTCAGTATTTTCTATTTGTGGGGTTAGGGGCAATAAGGGAGGGGTGGAAGGAATTAATATTATGCGCTTTTTTGCCCAATGCTAAACTAGGTGTCTGTGTGATATTTAATTTTCATAGCAACCTTAAGATGTAAGTATAATCCTCTACTTTTGTTTTTTAAGATTTTTTTAAAAAACATTTTCTTAAAGATTTTTTTAATGTTTTTTATTTATTCAAGCAGGGGATGGACAGGCAGAGAGAGAGAGGGAGAGAGAGAATCCCAAGCAGGCTGTGCCCTGTCAGCACAGAGCTGGACTCAGGGCTCAAACCCGTGAACCATGAGATCATGACTTGAGCTGAAACCAAGAGTTGGACGCTTAAGCAACTGAGCCACCCGGTTGCTCCTAAAGATTTTATTTTTCAATAACCTCTACATCCAGTGAGGATCTTGAACTTAAAACCCTGAGATCAAGAGTCCCATGCTCTACCAACTCAGCCAGCCAGGCAGCACCCTCCCACTTTTTTTTTTTTTTTTTTTTTTTTTTTTTTAAGGTAAGCTCTGTGCCCATCATGGGGCTCAAACTCACAACTCTGAGTTCAAGAGTCTCATGCTGTACTGACTGAGCCAGCCAACTGCCCTGTATTCATCCACTTTTGATAGGTAAAAAAACTGAGGCTCATAAAATTTGCCTAAAACTCATTAATAATAAGTGACAGAGTATTGATTAGAATCCAGGTTGATGCTCAACTTAAGGACCCAATAGAAATAGTTATTTATTTATTTATTTATTTATTTATTTAAAGTTTATTTTTGAAATTTATTTTGAGAGAGAGATAGTACACAGGAGAGAGGCAGAGAGAGGGAGACAGAATCCCAAGCAGGCTCCATGCTGTCAGTGCAGAGCCCAGTGTGAGGCTTGAACTTACTAACCATGAAATCATGACCTGAGCCTTAAAATTAAGACTCTTAACTGACTGAACCACCAAGGTGCTCCAAGAAACAGTTGTGTAAATTGTAGTTAGATCCCCAACTATTTCACAGAAATTTGTTAAATAAAAAAATGCAGCCATACTGTTTTGGTGACAGGAGCTATCCTATTTATCTAACCATCATTTATAATGTTTGCTTATTATGTGTGATCACCAGTTTCCAAGAGGATCTCTGGTGGTCATTTAAAAATATTTATATGGAAACATATAATTCAAGTATGATTGCTGTGAATACATTTCTCCTGCCCCAGTCTCAGGAAGAACAGTTTATTTCCTGAATACCCTTAACAGTTGGAAACACATTCCTTTACTTTCTCCCTTGGCAGCGGTACAGGGGGAGAAGCAAGAGTTCTCCACTGTGGGAAATGCCTGAGTCCCACCCATAGAGTGAGGCTGAGTCCCAGTGTAGGGATTTTGCTCTGGCAGCTGCCGGGCTATTGATGAAAGCTCGCGATACACTTCCTGAGGCTTGTCCTCACTGATATACCCGGGGTGCTATTCCTTTAACGTTTCTTTTATGTGAAAGCACATAAAAGTCTCTTATTAAAAAAAAAAAGTCTTCTTTGATATAGAATTATACTTTTTTTTTTTTTTTTAAGGTTGTGTTTATTTCCTCACATCTTTACAAATGTTGATCTTTCCACTCAGGTCGTCACCGATGGGTTATATATACAACTGAAATGAATGGCAAGAACACGTTTTGGGATGTGGATGGAAGCATGGTCCCCCCTGAATGGTAAGCTAAGTCAACATGTTATTTTATTTGGCTTGGCAATTACACAAATATTTATTGAATATCTGTTTGTAAAACAGTCAGTGATCTGAAAGCGTCTGTCCTAGTTACGGTGACTGTAACAAATAACCCTAAAAGTTAGGGTCTTAAAACAACAAGCATTTATTTCTCAGTTCTTATGGGTCAGGAGTTTAGGCAAGTCATAGTCAGACTAGCTTATCTCGGCTCTAGAATGTCAGGTCGGAGACTCAAAGGCTGGATACCAGAATCATCTGAAGACTTGTTCATTTGGTATCTGGCAGCAGGTGCTGGATGTCACCAGGGAGCACAGCTGGGGCTTTGGGCTGGTACACCCTCCAGTGGCCTGCACTGCTTCAGGCAAGTGCTGTAAGAGAAAGCACCAGGCAGAAAGCCATGTGGCCTTAACTGACTTAGTCTTGGAAATTATCCTGTATTGTTTCTGCATTCTGTTGGTTGAGGCAGTTTGAAAACTCTGCCCAAGCTTAATGAAAGAGAACATAAACCCTGTGTCTTAATGGAGGCATGTCAACATCACATTACACGTTGGCGTATATGATGGTGTGGCTGTCTTTGGGGAAAAACAGTATGCCACATTATCACGTGGCTATGGGTGAAGGGAAAAGCAAAACGAATTCTGACTCTGAATATTTGGCAATTGGACTTTAAGCAAGTTCCTTAACCTCTCTGGGGCTTAGTTTTTTCATCTGTAAAATGAGAGCCCTCAAATTCCTTAGGTCTCTAAAAAGTAATTTTATAATATATCTGTTTTGAAATGAAATTCTAAATGGTCTTACGTGGATTATCAAATTTTGTGTAAAATATTTCAAAGCAAAGTACTTCTGTCTGTTTCATAGATTGCTAAAATAATACCACTTGTTTGATACATAATTAAACTCTAGGTATCTGTTATAGTTTGTCTAGAAAATTTCACCAGAAAACTAGAAATAAGTGTATTAGGTTACCTGTGACATTTTATTTAATTGAACTTGATCATCAGAAACTGCTTGAGGCTCTGTTGTGTAGGAACTGGAATAATCTCAAGGGTATTATAAAGACTCGATTAGAAATCCAGGCATATAACATAAGTTAATGAAGTACAGTGTGAGACAGTAGGGAGTAGTGGGGACTGTAAAGGACTGAAAAGCACACATTCCATCAAAGAGGGCAGCAGTGCTATTCATCACTCCCTGGTTCCATCAGCTGAGAATTTGGTCAACGGTTTCTAGATAGGATTTTTCAAGAGAAAGTGGAAATGTGTATTTCAATGGTGAGATTTCTTGTTTTTTAAATGATAATTTAAAATATTTGTCACCCTAAATATGGCACTATCCAGTAGAACTTTTCATGATCATAGAAATATTATATGTTTGTGCTGTCCAATAAGGTAGCCACTAGTCACATCTGGCCCAGGACACTGTGAAATTTAGCTAATGTGACCAAATTAAAGTTTTTATTTTATTTAAATTAATAGGCTACTTGATTGAACAGAACAGTTTTTTAAGAGTATATTGCGAACTACTGAAACCAGTACTGCACTGTGTTGTTAACTAACTTGAATTTAAGTAAATTTTAAAAATATATATATTGTGAATTAAGCACATATATCACATTTCACCTACAACCAATTCTCAGCTTCTACTACTTGGACAAATTAGGAGCATTGACCTATATCAGTGATGTAGTTTGAAGGCCACGATGCAGACATACCTAGTTTCATTATGCTTTGCTTTACTGTGCTGCACAAATCAGAGAAGTTTTTTACAAATTGAAGGTTTGAGGCAACCCTGCCATGAGCAAGTCTGTCGGTGCCATTTTTCCAACACCATATGCTCACATTGTGTCTGTGTATCACATTTTGGTAATTCTCACAATATTTCAAACTTTTCATTGTTGTTATGTTTGTTATGGTGACCCGTAATCAAGTGATCTTTGAGCTTACTGTTGTAATTCTTTTGGGGTGCCATGAACCACACCTATATAAGATGGTGAACTTAGTAAATGTTATGTTCAGACTGCTCCACCAACTGGCCATTCCCCTGTCTTCCTCTCCCCAGGCCTCCCTGTTCCCTGAAACACAATATTGAAATTAGGCCAATCAATAACCCTTCAAAGGCCTTTGAGTGTTCAAGAGAAAGGAAGAGTTGCACATCTGTCACTTTATTAAATGTGCTGCTGAAGTGAGCACACATCTGTCACTTTTTTTTAAAATTTTTTTTTAACGTTTATTTATTTTTGAGACAGAGAGAGACAGAGCATGAACAGGGGAGGGGCAGAGAGAGAGGGAGACACAGAATCAGAAGCAGGCTCCAGGCTCTGAGCCATCAGCCCAGAGCCCGACGCGGGGCACGAACCCACGGACCGCGAGATTGTGACCTGAGCTGAAGTCGGCCGCCCAACCGACTGAGCCACCCAGGCGCCCCTGTCACTTTAAATCAAAAGCTAAAAGTGATAAAGCTTAGTGAGGAAGGCATGTTGAAAGCCAAGATAGGCTGAATGCTAGGCCTCTTGTGTCAAACAGTTAGCCACGTTGTGAATGCAAAAGAAAAGTTCTTGAAGGAAGTTAAAAGTGCTACTCCAGTGAACACAAGAATGATGAGAAAGTGAAACAGCCTTATTGCTGATACGGAGTACGTTTTTGTGTTCTGGACAGAAGATCAAACCAACCACAGCATTTCCTAAGCCAAAGCTTAGTCTAGAGCAAATCCCTACCTCTTCAATTCTGTGAAGGCTGAGAGGTGAGGAAGCTGCAAAAGAAAAGTGAAGCTAGCAGAGTTTGGTTCATAAAGTTTAAGGAAAGACACTGTTTCCATAACAAGAGTGCAAGGTAAAGCAGCAAGTGCTGATATGAAAGTTGCAGCAAGTTATTCAGAAGATCTAGCGAAGATAATTAGTGAAGGTGGCTACACTAAACAACAGATTTTCAATGTAGACGAAACAGCACTCTATTGGAAAAAGATGCCATCTAGGACTTTCATAGCTAGAGAAAAGTCCGTGCCTGGCTTCAGAGCTTCAAAGGACAGGCTGACTCTCTTGTTAGGGGCTAATGCAGCCGGTGATTTTTAGTTGAGGCCTATATTCATTCACTGTTCAGAAAATCCCATGGCCCTTAAGAATTATGCTAAATCTTATGCTCTACCAATGGAACAACAAAGCCTGAGTGACCACACATCTGTTTACAGCATGGTTTACTGGATATTTTAAGCCTGCTGTTGGGACCTACTGCTCAGAAAAAAAGATTCCTTTCAAAATATTAGTGTTCATTGTCAATGCACCTGGTTACCCAGCAGCTCTGATGGAGATGTACAGTGAGATTCATGTTTCATACCTGCTAACACAATATCTTTAGCCCACAGATGAAGGAGTAATTTTGATTTTCAAGTATTATTTAAGAGAGACCTTGCATAAGGCTATAGCTGCCTCTGCTGGATCTGGGCAAAGTAAATGGAAAATCTTCTCAAAAGGATTCAATCATTCTAGATGCCATTAAAAACATTTGTGATTTCATGGGAAGAGGTCAAAATACCATCATTAACAGGAGTTTAGAAGAAGTTGATTCCAACCCATTGATCATGGATGATTTTGAGGGGTTTATCACTTCAGTGGATAAAGTAATTATGGAAGTAAATGTAGAAATTGCAAGAGAACGAGAAGTGGAGCCTGAAGACGTGACTGAATTGTTGCAGTTTTATGATCAAACTTGAATGGATGAGGAGTTCCTTCTCATGGATGAGCAAAGAAAGTGGTTTGTTGATCTAGAATCTACTCCTGGCAGAGATACTGTGAAGATTGTTGAAATGACAAAGGATTTAGAATATAATATAAACTTAGTTGATACGGTAGTGGCAGGCTTGAGAGGATTGACTCCAATTTTGAAAGAAGTTTTACTGTGTGTAAAGGCTATCAAATAGCATTACATGGCTACAGAGAAATCCTTAATGAGAAGGAAGAGTGGATCAGTGTGATAAACTTCATTGTTGTCTTATTTTAAGAAATCGCCACTGTCACCCCACCACTCTGGTCAGTCAGCAGCCATCAACTTCAAGGCAAGAACCCTCCATGAGCCAAAAAATTAAAAACTCCCTAAAAGCTCAGATGATGGTTAGTATTTTCAGCAAGCAATAAAGTATTTTTTAATCAAGGCATATGTTGTGTTTTTTTTTTAGATATACTACTGTTGTACACTTAATAGACTATAGTGTAGTATAAACATAACTTTTATATGCACTGGAAAACAAAAATTCGTTTGACTTGTTTTATTGCAATATTTACTTTATTGTGTTAGTTTGGAACCAAGCCTGCAATATCTCCAAGGTATGCTTGTAATGAATTGTCTTTATACTCATTGGCTGTGATTGTGAGAAAGCAGCAGTGATATTACATGTTACCATAGCGTATCATTCTTTTAAGATCCAAGGGACTGTGATTTTAGATCAAGAGCTGTCTACTTTCACTGAGGGGCATTTTATATGTTAGGGGCACTATTTGAGACCCAGGACTCAAAAGTGGAATTTGGCTTTAGGAGGTAAGGTGTCCAAGTTATTTGTTTGGTTGATTGTTTTGGGGTGGAATTGGTCCTAGGAGGATGCAGAAGACCTGTGGCTATCTCTTTCAGATCTCAGATAGATTGAGATCTATTTCCTTCAAAGCACTCATCTCTACTCAGCGCTCATGGTCTATATTTTGGGAGAATGTGAGGGGAGGTGCGGGAGGGAACGGATTTAAATTATGTGATGAAACATATTTGAAATGATAACGTGGTAAAAACTATGAAAAGATAAAAGTACTATTCTGCCAAGCAAGTTCTTTCATATGATCTGAGATCACATGAAAAAGAGGTAGAAAGCTGTAGAAGATAACATCATTCCAGCAGGTGCCTGAGGACAATTGAGGATATAAAGCTGAATTTCTTTGTGGAGAGCAGCCTCCTAATGGCTGAGTACCTTTGATGACCCTTGTTTATAAGGGAAGCTTAAAGGCTTATGATGTAGGGAGAAGTGTTGTCGGACAAGTTTAGCTGTTTGTTTCTCAAGAAGACCCCCTCTTTGCTAAGTGTAATACATTGTGGAATTCTAAATTTGTGGAGTCTTACCTTTGATTTGATCCATGAGTAAATTTGTAGTTGGGTTGATTTTTTTTTTTTTTTTAATTTTTAATGTTTGTTTATTTTTGAAAGAGAAATAGCACAAGCAGGGGAGGGGCAGAAAGAGAGGGGGACAGAGGATCTGAAGCAGGCTCTATGCTGACAGCAGAGAGCCCAATGTGGGCTCTCACCAACCATGAGATCATGACCTGAGCCAAAGTTGGAGCCTAACTGACTGAGCCTCCCAGGGTGCCCCGATTCAGTTTTAATTAGAGAGACAGGTATTATATACAAAGTAGCAAATAGCAAACAGTTTATCATTGTTATTCAAATAACCATTTTTGTTTGGTTGGTTTTTAATGTTTACTTATTTTTGAGAGAGGGAGAGAGAGAGAGAGTGTGAGCAGGGGAGAGGCAGAAAGAATGGGAGACACAAACTCCAAATCAGGCTCCACGCTCTGAGCTGTCAGCACAGAGCCCGACCCGAGGCTTGAACTTACGAACCGTGAGGTCATGACCTGAGCTGCATTTGGATGCTCAACCAACGGAGCCACCCAGGTGACGTTCAAATAACTATTGCATGCCTACCAGATGCCTAGAACTGTTATAGACACTGGGAATACAATAGTAAATAATGAGAGTTCTTGCTCTCATTGAATGGAGACAGAAGAACAAATGTATTCTATATTTTAGGTAATGGTAAATGCAAGGAAGATAATATGAAGCTGGCATTCATAAAAAGATAAAGAGTAATGGAGTGGCTGTCTTCTCTGGAAGTTAGAAAAGGCTTCCTTGAGGAAATGACATTTGAAGAGGGGAGGGAGCAAACCAGGGAAGGGGACAAAGAGCTCCAGGCAGTAGAAACCACAGTGCAAAAGCCTGTCTGTTGAGATATATTTGCATGTATTCAAAGAACAGCAGTGTGGCCAGTTTGGCTGGAATGGAATGACCACAGGGAAGATTTTAGGTAACTAGGAGAAATAGCTAGGGCCTGGATCATGTACATGTGGTAAGCCATGCTTTTTTGGCTTTTTTCCCCTAAATTTCTTTGAAAGTCACTGGAAGGTAAAGTAGGATGTGATCTGTTTTATAATTTTTTTTTTTAAATTAGGAGCAATCCTAAACTTCCTGAAGAGTTGGAAGTATATGAATCATTTCAAAGTAAGTTCCCAAAGGATGTCCTGAATACTCCAGTGTGTAATTCCTACAAACAAGGATATTCTCCTATGTAACCACAATTTAACCGTCAAAGTCGGGAAATTAAGAGTCATATCATCTTCAGATCCCATTTAGTTTTCATCAGTTGTGCCAACAAATGTCTTTTATAGCCAGAGGGTCTAATTGTGCATTTCATGTGGAGCACATTTCTCTCTAGTCTCTTTAACTTTTCCTTAATTTTCATGACCTTCACACTTTTGAAAGTTACAGGCCAGTTATTATTTTTTTAATGTTTTTATTTATTTTTGAAGGAGAGAGAGAGAGACAGAGCATGAGTGGGGGAGGAGCAGAGAGAGAGGGAGACACAGAATCCGAAGCAGGCTCCAGGCTCTGAGCTGTCAGCACAAAGCCCGATGCAGGGCTGGAACTTACGAACCCTGAGATTGTGACCTGAGCCGAAGTTGGACGCTTAACCAACTGAGCCACCCAGGCGCCCCTACAGGCCAGTTATATTGTAGAAAGTCCTTCAGTGTGGGTCTGTCAAGTGTTTTCTCATGACTAGATTCAGACTATGTCTTTGGCAGAAATTTCACAGAAGCAGTGTCCCATTAGGTGGCACCCTATTTTGATTAGTCCCATTACTGATGGTATCTTCTCACTTGAATAGGGTATATCTGCGAAGTTTCTCCTTTCTAAAGTTTTCCCTTTGCAATTAATTAGCATTTTATGTAGAGGTACTTTGAAGTTATTTAAGTATCCCATTACTCATCAAACTTTCAGTCTACTCATTTATTGTATCAGTATGAACTCCTGTTATAACCAATGAGTTACAATTCATTACTATGCTTGTTCCATTTGTTTATTTATTTACTGACTTAACTTATTTTCCTGCTCTTCTTCACCTATATCGCTTATTGCCCTACCCCCATACTCTCTGGCAACCGTCAGTTTGTTCTCTGTATTTTTGGGTCCATTTCTGCTTTTTGTTTGTTTTGTTTTTTGTATGTTTTTTATATTTTAGTTACTTATATGTGAAATCATATGGTATTTGTCTTTTCCAGTCTGACTTATTTTGCTGAACATAATACCCTCTGGGTCCGTCCCATCTGTTGTCACAGATGGTAAGATCACATTCCTTTTTTTATGACCGAGTAATATTCTACTGCATTTGTACACCACATCTTTTTTGTCCATTCATCTTTGGATGGGCACTTGAGTTGCTTCCATGTCTTGGCTATTGTAAATGATGCTGCACTTAACGTAGGGGTGCATATGTCTTTTTCAATTAGTGTTTTTGTTTTTGTTGGGTGAGTATCCAGTAGTGGAATTACTGGATCATGTGGTAATTTAATTTTTAATTTTTTGAGGAAGCTCCATACTGTTTTCCACTGTAGTTGTACCAATTTTATTTCTACCAACAGTGTACAAGAGTTCCTTTTTCTCCATATCCTCGCTAACACTTGTTATTTCTCATCTTTTTGTTGCTAGCCATTCTGACAGCTCTAAGATGATATCTCATTTGGTTTTGATTTGCATTTTCCTGATGATTAATGATGTTGGGCATCTTTTTGTGTGTCTGTTGACCATTTTATTTTATTTTTGAGAGAGAGAGAGACAAAGCATGAGTGGGGAAGGAGCAGAGAAAGGGAGACTCAGAATCCGAAGCAGGCTCTAGGCTCTGAGCTGTCAACACAGAGCCCGACACAGGGCTTGAACCCATGAACCAGGTGATCGTGACCTGAGCCGAAGTCAGACACTTAACCGACTGAGCCACCCAAGAGCCCCCTGTGATTTACATTTTTAAAGCATCTGTGTCATTGCCGTGAAGAATGAGGAAGGGGGGGCAGTGTTGGAGCAGGCTGATTGCTGGACTAACGTGCTAGTGCTGCGAGTTGTGAGTTTGGGGACTGTACCAGTTACCCATTTTATCTTAAATTTAGCTTAAAACAATAAACAGTATCTCTCATGATTTCTGTGGGTAAGGAATTGAATGCAACTTAGCTAGATGCCTCTGGTTTAGGGTCTTTCACGAGGCTGCCCTCGAGATATCGTTTGATATCTCATTCACGTGGCTGTAGACAGACTTCAGAGATTTGCTTCCGCGCTCACTCATGTGGGCCTCTCCACAAAGCCATCTCTTGTGGCAGCTGGCTTAAGAGCAAGTGAAGAGAACACCTGAGATGGAAGCCACAGTCGTGTGCGTGTGTGCGTGTGTATTTTTCCTTTTTTTTTTTTTTTTGGAAGTATAGTTAACATGGTGTTACATTAGGCCAGTCTTTTAAAACCTAATCTCAGAAGTAACATCCTACACTTAATGCTGCGTTCTTTTTATTAGAAATGAGTCAGTAAATACAGCCCATACTCATGGAAAGTGGATGAAAGTGAGGGAAAAAAACCTCAGTTTCTTTCTTCCCTAGTAGGGAAAAACTCTTCCCTGCTGTGTGTTTCTCTTGTGAGTCTCCTTTACATACTAGACACTTCACTTCTGACACTTGCGGTTACCAAATGTGTAGGGATTCCCGCCCCCCCCAACCCCCCCCCCCCCCCCAACAACAAGAAAGTCTCTGACAGCAGCTGGGTGTCCTACAGTTTAACTCATTTTTGACACTGTCTGTCTGGAGATAGTGTCAGATCCCACAACAGGTAAGGTTTCAGTCCCACAGGACTGCCCCCTCTACCTCTTCCTCTGATGCCACTCACAAGCCCAGTGCTTCTGAGCAGCCAGCTATAGATTGGTCAGGAGGTTAGGGGGTGAAGCTGGAAATTCCAAGCTTTTGATCATGGTTTGGTCTTCCTGGTGACTACCCTCATCCAGGACCATCTTGAAGCCTATCTAGAGTCACCTCATTAGAACAAGAGATGCTCCTACTGCTCTTATTACTCAGGAATTTATGAGAGTGTTGGGAGCCCTGTGTCAGGGTCAGATCAAAGACAGATATTAAGGGGCGCCTGGCTGGCTCAGTCGGTGGAATGTGTGATTCTTGACTTCAGGGTCGTGGGTTCCAGCCCCATGTTAGGTGTGGACATTACTTAAAAAATCTTTAAAAAAATATTTTTTTAATATTTATGTTTGAGAGAGAGAGCATGTGCAAGGCAGAGGGGCAGGGGCAGAGAGAGGGAGACAAAGCATCCAAAGTGGGCCCTATGCTGACAGCAGAGAGCCTGATGCAGGGCTCGAACTCACAAACAGAGAGGTCATGACCTGAACCGAAGTCAGACACTTAACCAACTGAGCCACCCAAGTGCCAAAAAAATAAAATCTTAAAAAAAAAAAAAAAAAAAAGACAAATATTAAAACAATAGATGCTCCTAGTGTTATCATTAGGAAGTTGCAAAAGTCTCAGGAGCTTTGTGCCAGGAGTTGGGTACAGAAACCAGTATATATATTTTCTGTTATCCATAGAGGATTACACAGGGTATGTATACCCAGAGGCTGTGGTCATGGAGGCCATCCTAGAGACTGCCTACCACAGGGATATATTTTGAAGTAAAATGGAGGATTTGCTGATGGAGTGAATTTTGAGAGAAAAAAGTCAAGGATGACTTCAAGATTTTTGGCCTGAACTACTGGTGGTAACTGAGGTGAGGAAGATCGGGTAGGGTGGGGGAAGCAGAACTGGAAGAGGTAATGAAGAATTCTACTTTGTCTATGTTAAGTAGGAGATGCCTGTTAGAAAACCAAGTGGGAATGGTGGGTAGACAGTTAAACACTAGTCTTTAGGTCAGGATAGAGGTTGGTGATGGAGATAGGACTTCATTGTCATTTTACCTAGTGTAGTATACAATGGAACTTAGTGAATTGTAGGTAAAAGGGTTAAGTGAATCTGATCTTCAGTTAAATGCCTAGCTTTGTTTCCCTGGAAACCAGATTTGATTGTAGCAACTACAGGAGTCCCCTCTTATCCACGGTTTTGCTTTCCATGGTTTCAGTCACCCCTGGTCACCCATGGTTTAGAAGCAGGTGATCTCCTGATGTATGGTCAGAAGGTCAGTAGTAGCCTAACACTATGTCACAATGCCTGCGTCATTTACTGCACTTCCTCTCATCAGAAAAGTGTTTTATCATCTCACATCACAAGAGGAAGGGTGAGAATGGTACAAAAATATTTTGAGAGGAGGGAACTATATTCACATAACTTACTATATTACAGTTGTTCTATTTTACTATTAGTTATTGTTGTTAGACTCTTACTGTGACTAATTTATAAATTAATCTTTATCCCAGGTGTGTAAATGTAGGAAAAAGGATAGTATTTATAAGGGTTGGTACTATCCACAGTTTCAGGCATGCACTGGGGATCTTAGAACTTCACCCCTGCAAACAAGGAGGGGGACTACTATATACTGCTAGACAAAATTGATCCTTGATTGGTACATTGCATCTGGATGAGAGCAATTATAAATGCCTGGTGAGTTAGCTGTTTGAGCTTCCTTGTGTATTGCTGCTCTTAGATCTGGGATGTCCCTTGTGAGAATGGGAATCCTGAAGCTGCGCCTGTGGAGTTGTTGTTATTAGAGGTGTTAGTTTTTGTAGAGCATGAAGCCTTTAAGTCAGGGCAGCTCCTGCACCTGATGTGGCTCTCCTCTCACTTGAGCCTAGGGAGTCCAAGAAAATGGGTCCTGAACAGCAGGGTGAGCAGCTGTCACCTGCACGAACTATCGCAAAGTCTCCCAATGAGAGGAACACCTGATGTTGCCTATGGGGTGAGCTGTAGTTCTGTCCTCTTTCTGAGACGTCTGGTGCTGGAGATGGCCCGTGATAGTATATGAATCTGTAGGGTAGCTGCATAATCTCAACTAGAGAAGGATTCCCTTCTGAAGTGTCAAGTGTTTATCCTAGAAACAGGGAATTTCTTCAATAAACTTCTGTGGTTCACATACTGTTCCCTAATCTAGTGGGAACATTAGAAATCTTGTGGGAAAGAGAGTTCACTTTATCTCATCGCAAGGCTTTCATTTCTTTGACTGTCAGCAGCTAGTGAGGCTGTTGGGTCTACCAGTAGATAAACAAAAGGTGTATGTGCTGATGTGAATGTCTGGGATGGGCAGTGGAGCTCCATGTACCTTGAAAATGAAAAACTGAATGCCTAGAACCTAGCACAGTACTCAGCTTACAAATCACTTATTCAACAAATGTTAAGCATCCCAGTATGTATCACGCACTGATAGATTTACACATTCACAGTGGTAAACAAAATAGATGGTCCTTGCTATCTTGGAGTTTATAGTCATTTAATGAATGCTAGCTGGTAGACTGTACTATAACTGAGTGTCTGTTATTTTTCTTTGTTACAGTACTTTTATTTTCTTAAAAAAATCTTTTTTAATGTTTA
The DNA here is from genome assembly GCF_018350195.1 of Panthera tigris. Classification (NCBI taxonomy): domain Eukaryota; kingdom Metazoa; phylum Chordata; class Mammalia; order Carnivora; family Felidae; genus Panthera; species Panthera tigris. The sequence continues at coordinate 115,198,311 of NC_056666.1, read as the reverse complement.
TTCATTTTGAGAGAGAGAGAGAGAGAGTCAGAAGAGCATGAGCAGGGGAGGGACAGAGAGAGAGAGGGGGAGACACAGAATTTGAAGCAGGCTCCCGGCTCTGAGCTGTCAGCACAGAGCCCAATGCAGGGCTTGAACCCACGAACCGTGACATCATGACCTGAGCTGAAGTTGGATGCTCAACCGATTGAGCCACCCGGGTGCCCCTTATAATACGTTTATTTTCTTATGTAAGTTCTATTCTCTTATAGAATCAGCAGTGAGATTTTAATTTCTTTTTCAGGAGTTTATATGAGCTTAACCTGACTGAACAGAATACTCAAAGTATTTCAGTAGATCACAAATAGTCTTTTATGCCATTATACTCTTAACCATTTTGATTATCCTTAATTTTATCTCTATAGCCACAGTAATGCACCAAAGTCTTTATTTCCTTCCTTCTTCCTTCCTCCCTTCCATCCTTCCTTCATTTCCTTCCTTCCTTCCTATTTTGAGACAGAGAAAATCTTAAGCAGCTTCCACACTCAGCACGGAGCCATGGGGCTTGATCCCATGACCCTGGGATCGTGACCTGAGCTGAAATCAAGTGTGGAACACTCAACTGACTGAGCACCAGGTGCCCCCTTTATTTTCATTTTTATGCTTGTTAGCTTTTGCCTAGAATTAGTGACAGATTGGGGTGCCTGGGTGGCTCAGTTGGTTGGGTGACTGACTTCTGCTCAGGTCATGATCTCACAGTTTGTGAGTTTGAGCCCCACATCGGGCTCTGTGCTGACAGCTCAGAACCTGGAGCCTATTTTAGATTCTGTGTCTCCCCCTCTCTGTACCCCTCCCCTGCTCATGTCTGTGTCTCTCTGTCTCTCAATAATAAATAAATGTTAAAAAAAATTAAAAACAAAAGAATTAGTGACAGATAAACCAAGTAAGTAGTTAGTATCTATATAAAATTTGACAAAGGAAAATGTTGAGAGTAAAATGGTGGAAAATTTGGGCTCTTTTATGCATAATAGTATAAAATTACTGTTTCTACTTCTATCAAGAGTTTTTTGAAGTGTTGGAACCCTGAAATCCTTTAAATCAAGTTAACCAAATATGGCTTACCTAGATATTTCTCTACTATGTATATACTTTTTTCTCCACTTGGTGGCACCTTCTGTTCATTTCTAAGTAACATCTTTTCTCCCTCAATGTAGTACAGCCAGTCTCTCCTTGTATATTGATTTTTCTTATTAAGATTAATGGTTAAATTACTGAGGTAATAAAATAAATACACTATTTTCCAAATAATAGTGTATGTTGAAAATTTCCTATTTTTAACAGAAAATTATTTTTGCCTTGAAGATTTTTCCATAGCCATAGCGTAATTAACACGTTTTTACTCTTGTGAGGATCCCTTTTCCTTGTGGTCAGCTTTTTTTCAGTTAGCATATGATGTTCTAGATGCCTTTGTAGAAAAATAGGGTGCAAGTTAGGGAGACTGAGCGTGATAGGAATCAAAGTTGCTTCATAGGTTTAGGTTTGAGAGGTTGGATGGTGTCACCATTCACTGGGATGGGAAGACTGGGAGAAGAGTAGGATGGGGAGTGGAGGATTACGGTCAGATTCTCTTTGGATATAGTAAATTTGAGATACCTATCAGAAATCCAAGAGAATAGATGTGTCAGGTGACCAGCTGGTATATAAATCTGGAGTTTAGGACAGAGGTTGAGCTGGCAAAGAAAAATGAGAAGTACCTAGCAAGGTAAGAGGGAAGGCAAGAGAGAATAGTGTTTCAACAAAGATGAGAAGGCTAGCTGAATTGATTGATGCTGAGAGATTGCTTGAGATAAGTAAGGACAGAGAAGCATCCATTTGGTTTGGCAGTATGAAGTTCATTGAGTCTAAATGGGATCTGTTCTTAAGAATGTGAGAGACCAGAAAAGTTTAAAGAATCTGGCAGGGGCCAGGGATAATCTACATAACCCCTGAGAGACAACTGTCGACATTTGGCATATTTCCTTTAGTCCTTTTAAATAATTTTTTATGTCATTGTTGTGTCCATAATCATACTCAGTTTTTTTTCTCTTAATATTATAAGCAAATTTCCAGGTTATTAAAACAATCAGTACAATTACTGTTAATTTTTTTCTAATTATAAAAATGTGTAATTGTTATAGCAAATTTGGAAAACCCAGAGATACATGAAGTGGAAATAAAAATAAACTCCTTGGCCTAGAAATAAACACTGTTAACATTTCTTTTTTTTCATTTTTTTTTTTTTTTTAATGTTTATTTATTTTTGACAGAGAGAGATACAGAGCATGAACGGGGGAGGGGCAGAGAGAGAGGGAGACACAGAATCCAAAGCAGGCTCCAGGCTCTGAGCTGTCAGCACAGAGCTCAACACGGGGCTCGAACCCATGAGCCATGAGATCATGACCTGAGCTGAAGTCAGACGTTTAACTCACTGAGCCACCCAGGCACCCCTGAGGATCTGCATTTAAAGAGAAGGAATATTTCAAATGGATCACAGTGTGGAGAACAGATTACGATTTGTTGATCATACCCTCTTTAGAAGAAGGTTTGTGATTATAAATAACTATATATAGATATGTGTGTGTAACAGTATTTTGTTTGCTGGCCTCCTTTTCTCACTTAATAAATCACAAACATTTTCCCCATTTCACTAAATATTCTGCTTGTCAGTTTGAGATTTTTAGCATCTAAGGGGCTTTTGATGTATAAAGATTAATGGAAATTTGGATTTAAAATGAATATACTGTTTATTACAGCAGCAATCTATTACCATTTTTTATTTTAGTTCCAGTATAGTTAGCATACGGTGAACTGTTAGTTTCAGGGGTACAGTATAGTGATTCAGCTCCTCCCTACACCAGCCTGTGCTCATCACAAATGCACTCCTTAATCCTCATCACCTGTTCAACACATCCCCCGACCAACTCCCCTCTGGTAACCATCCGATTGTTCTCTGTAATTAAGAGTTACAGCTGCAATTTTTAAAACCTACTTGTTCTTCAGCCTTGAGGTCCAATTTACAAATAGGATAACAAGATTAGTAAATTGAACATTTTTGCATAAAAATAAAGAACAATTATTTTCTCTTGTTTGATAAACTCAAATGGAAAGGATTAAAATCTCCTAAACAATTATCTCCTTTTTCCAGTTTAGTTAATTACATTCCTTTCAACATTTTAGGTCACAATTATAAATGTAGGATATATATTTTTTCAATATCTTCAAATGCCCAAAGTAGATAGATGAACAGACCTATCAAGCAAAATGTTCTTAAGCCCTTAAATGACTCATGTTTAATCACGCTAGAAACTTAAGGGTCGTCCTCACAGGTCTTTTTTCTCTAATATCCAGTCAATCAGCAGGTTCCATGTGATTACTTTCCGAATATGTCCCACATCTGATCACTACTTCTGTCACTATTACCCTGGTCCAAACCACAGTTAACTCTTGCTGGAAACTTCTACCACAACCTTCCAACTGGTCTGTACATTCTTGCAGCGCACTAGTATTCTCCACATACTCAGTGATTGGAGTGGTTATTTTACAAATCTCTGCTCAGAACTCTACATCAGTTTCCCGTCATGATGACAGTGAAAACCCCAACTCCTTACAAGGCCTTGTGTGCTGTTGGCCCTGCCAGGCTCTGCATACACTGTCCTGTTCACTGCCCCGCCAACTCTTGATGTAGCCACTCTGTCCTCACTTTCCCTTGAATGGTGAGCATGCCCACCTCAGTCGCTCTGTACCAGCTGTTTTCCCAGATGCAACATAGGTCACACCTTTACCTTATACAAGTGCGTCCTCTGGTGGCTCCTCAGTCTACCCTATCCAGAAGAGCCCTTTCCTTTCACACTGTGTCCTCTTCCCCTGCTCTAGTGTTTTCCTTGGTAGCACTTATCTCTGCCTGGTGTTTTGTTATAGAGTATTTAATTTATTGTTTCCCCAACTACCATGCTTCTTGATCATAGCAACTTTGTTCACTGCTGTGTCGCTAATGCCTAAAATGGTGTTTAACACATAGTGGATGCTCAATAAATATTTGTTGGATGAGGGGTGCCTGGCTGGCTCATTCGGTTAAGTGTTCGACTTTGGCTCAGGTCATGATCTCACAGTTTGTGGGTTCAAGCCCCGCGTCAGGCTCTGTGCTGACATCTCAGACGCTGGAGCCTGGTTGAAATTCTGTGTCTCCCTCTTTCTCTGCTCCTCCCCTGCCGGCACTCTGTCTTTGTCTCTCTCTGTCTCCCAAAAATAAATAAAAACATTTCAAAAATTAAAAAAAAAATTGTCGAATGAATGTAGATATACTGTCTTACTTGAAACAACCTTTGTTTTTTGTTTTGTTTTTTCTTAAAGTACACTTCACACACAGCGCAGAGCCCAATGCAGGGCTTGAACTCATGACCCTGTTATCAAGACCTGAGCTGCGATCAAGGGTTGGATACTTAACCAGCTGAGCCACCCAGACGCCCCTAATTTTGTAATTTGAATACAGTAATTGTCTTTGCTTCTTCTAGTTGATCCATAAATGCTATGTCTGTCACTTCTTTTACAACTTGTATTTGAATTTGAAGGTAGATTTACATATGAATTCTATTCTGACTTTAACCTGTCTTTGCATGAGCCTGCAGGTGATTAGGGGAGAGGCAGAGATAAAGGGAGAGAGAATCCCAAGCAGGCTGTTGCACTGTAAGTGTGGAGCCTGATGCAGGGCTCGAACTCATAAATCATGAGATCATGATCTGAGCCAAAAATCAAGAGACAGACACTTAACCAACTGAGCCACCCAGGTGCCCCAACCTGTCCTTTCTAATACCTTTTCCCACTGAATCGTTTGTTTTGTTATAGTCTTTTAAAAATATTCCCCTGAATAAGTTGCCAGCTATCAGCAGCAGAGGATGTCTTCCTTTGGGTGCATCTGCTTAATCCAGCCTCTTTCGGGTCAGGGGTGTTGTGTAAAATACTACTTGACCTGAACCGAAATGAGTGTTATTCAGCACACTGTGCTGCGAGATTCTTTTCAAAACAGATCCTTCCTAGTGTTTTATTTTCTGCTCCAGAAAATCAGAATATTAAGCCACTGTGCTCTAAGAACTGCAGACTGCCTGCTTAGGTAGATTTTCCTGTGTTTACAGAATGTTACTCTATAACATTTCTCTGTTAAAGTGTATTAATTATACGCAGAAGACAAGATTTTGATTTTTAAAGTTCAGCTTTTGTTGAATACATTTCACTTACTATTCAGTGCTTCATTTAAGGTCAATTCTCACTTTTTTTTTAATTTAATTTATTTTTTTAATTTACATCCAAGTTATCATATAGTGCAACAATGATTTCAGGAATAGATTCCTTAATGCCACTTACCCATTTAGCCCATCCCCCTCCCACAACCCCTCCAATAACCCTCTGTTTGTTCTCAGTATTTAAGACTGTCTTATGTTTTGTACCCCTCACTGTTTTTATATTATTTTTGCCTCCCTTCCCTTATGTTCATCTGTTTTGTATCTTAAAGTCCTCATATGAGTGAAGTCATATGATATTTGTCTTTCTCTAATTTTGCTTAGCGTAATACCCTCTAGTTCCATCCACATAGTTAGTTGCAAATGGCAAGATTTCATTCTTTTTGATTGCCGAATAATACTCCATTGTGTGTGTGTGTGTGTGTGTGTGTGTGTGTGTACGTACCACATCTTCTTTATCCATTCATCCATCGATGGACATGTGGGCTCTTCCCATACTTTGGCTATTGTTTGCAGTGCTGCTATAAACATTGGGGTGCATGTGTCCCTTCGAAACAGCATACCTGTGTCCCTTGGATAAATACCTAGTAGTGCAATTGCTGGGTCATAGGGTAGTTCTATTTTTAATTGTTTGAGAACCTCTGTACTGTTTTCCAGAGTGGCTGCACCAGTTTGCATTCCCACCAACAATGCAAAAGAGATCTTTCTCTGCATCCTCGCCAACATCTGTCGTTGCCTGAGTTGTCAATGTTAGCCCTTCTGACAGGTGTGAGGTGGTATCTCATTGTGGTTTTGATTTGTATTTCCCTGGTGATGAGTGACGTGGAGCATTTTTTCATGTGTTGGTTGGCCATCTGGATGTCTTTGGAGAAGTGTCTATTCATGTCTTTTGCCCATTTCTTCACTGGATTATTTGTTTTTTGGGTGTTGAGTTGGATAAGTTCTTTATAGATTTTAGATACTAAGCCTTTATCTGATATGTCATTTGCAACTATCTTCTCCCATTCCGTCGGTTGCCTTTTAGTTTTGCTGATTGTTTCCTTCACTGTGCAGAAGCTTTTTATTTTGATGAGGTCCCAGTAGTTCATTTTTGCTTTTGTTTCCCTTGCCTCCAGAGACGTGTTGAGTAAGAAGTTGCTGTGGCCAAGATCAAAGAGGTTTTTGCCTGCTTTCTCCTCGAGGATTTTGATGGCTTCCTGTCTTACATTGAGGTCTTTAATCCATTTTGAGTTTCTTTTTGTGTATGGGGTAAGAAAGTGGTCCAGATTCATTTTTCTGTATGTTGCTGTCCAGTTTTCCCAGCACCACTTGCTGAAGAGACTGTCTTTTTCCATTGGATGTTCTTTCCTGCTTTGTCAAAGATTAGTTGGCCATACATTTGTGGGTCCATTTCTGAGTTCTCTATTCTGTTCCATTGATCCAAGTGTCTGTTTTTGTGCCAGTTCTATACCATCTTGATGATTACAGCTTTGTAGTATAGCTTGAATTACGGGATTGTGATGCCTCCTGCTTTGGTTTTGTTTTTCAAGATTGCTTTGACTATTTGGGGTCTTTTCTGGTTCCATACAAATTTTAGGATTGTTCTAGCTCTGTGAAGAATGCTGGTGTTATTTTGATAGGGATTGCATTGAATACGTAGATTGCTTTGGGTAGTATCAACATTTTAACAATATTTGTTCTTCCTATCCAGGAGCATGGAATCTTTTTTCCATTTTTTTGTGTCTTATTCAATTTCTTTCATAAGCTTTCAGTAGTTTTCAGTGTATAGATTTTTCACCTTCCTGGTTTGATTTATTCCTAGGTATTTTATGGTATTTGGTGATTCTAACATTTTTCAAAGATGAGTTGTTGGCAACTTTCATAGCTGGAAATAAGGAAATAAACTACCTATTAGTCTTGGGGCAGAAGGAACTGCTTTTAATTTCAGTTTCCAGAATAAATCTTTATTGTGTTCAAAGGTTGTCAGTGTATATAGTACATGCTAGAGATAGTCTCATGTAGAAAATTTGAGGTTTCTAGATTAAAAGTTCATTATTTGAACTTTTTCCATGTAATTTCAGTGAATGACTTTGCATGATGGAGTTGGCTTAGAAAAAAATTCCATTAAGGTTGACTGAGAGAAAGTCTGTCTGCCACTGAAACATCTGGGAATACTTTAGATTGAGTGATTAAAAAATTTTTTTTTTTTTTAATGTTTATTATTTTTGAGGGGGAGAGAGAGACAAAGTGCGAGTGGGAAGGAGCAGAGAGAGAGAAGGGGACACAGAATGTGAAGCAGGCTCAAGGCTCTGAGCTGTCATCACAGACCTGGATGTGGAGCTTGAATCCATGAAACGTGAGATCATGACCTGAGCTGAAGTTGGATGTTTAACCGACCGAGCCACCCAAGTGCCCCTAGATTGAGTGATTTTTTAACAAAAGAAATGGTGGCTTAAGTGGTATGAAATGGAGTTAGATTAGAAATGGACAGAACCTATTTATGGTCTCAAAATAAAAGACAAATGACTTGGGGAAGATTTTAAAACTGCCTCTAATTGGTCTGAATTAGAAGAAGGATTTTTCTTTTTAATAGCTTAATTTCTTCTTATAAAGTAGTACATTTTCATTATAGGAAATTCAGAAAGTAACAAAGGAAACAAAAATAACCTATTATCCTATCACGCAGACAAACCATTCACACAAATCACTGTTAACATTTTGACATATTTTTTAAAGTATTTATTTTGAGAGACAGAGTGAGTGAGCATGAGTGGGGGAGGGGCAGAGAGAGAGAGGGAAAGAGAGAATCCCAAGCAGGCTCCACATTGTCAGCACAGAGCCTGACACAAGGTTCAAGCTCATGAACCATGAGATCATGACCTGAGTTGAAATCAAGAGTTGGAGCTTAACCGACTGAGCCACCCAGGCACCTCAACACTTTGATATATATTCTTCTGATCTCTTTTTCTATTCATACAAATCCTTTTGTTTTTGTTTTTAATGTTAAGTAGGCCTTTTGAAGAAGTAGCCTGGGTTTAAATTCTGGCTCTACTACCTTGGGCAAGTTTTTAATAATTCCCCAGTTTCCTCATTTATTAAATTAGGATAATAATATCTATCTCATAGAGTTGTTATAAGGATTAAAGGAGTTAGTATTTGTAAAGTATTTAGAGGGGCGCCTGGGTGGCTCAGTCGGTTGAGCGGCCGACTTTGGCTCAGGTCATGATCTCACGGTCCGTGAGTTCGGCCCCGCGTCAGGCTCTGTGCTGACAGCTCAGAACCTGGTGCCTGTTTCAGGTTCTATGTCTCCCTCTCTCTGACCCTCCCCTGTTCATGCTCTGTCTCTCCCTGTCTCAAAAATAAATAAAACGTTAAAAAAAAAAAAAAAGTATTTAGAATGGTATCCATGACTTATAAATGCTATGTAAATACTGTTAAATAAATTAAGTGAATAATCTGCCATTTAAACTTAACATACGGTGAACATTTTCTCAAAGTCATAAAATATTCTCTGTAATACAATTTTTAATGATGTTTTAGTCTTCTGTCATGTATATGTCATGAATTATTTTAAAAAAATTTTTTTTATGTTTATTCATTTTTGAAAGACAGAGAGAGAGACAGAGCACAAGTAGGGGTGGGGCTGAGAGAGAGGGGGATACAGAATCCGAAGCAGGCTCCAGGCTCTGAGCTGTCAGCACAGAACCCGATGCAGGGCTCAAACTCAGGAACTGTGAGATCGTGACCTGAGCCAAAGTCGGATGCTCAACTGACTGAGCCACTCAGGCGCCCCTATGTCATGAATTATTTAAGTATTCCGTTTCATTCTTGGTTTTATTCTTTCCATTTTTTTCACTAATATAAATAAAGCTGTGGTCAGTGACCTTGTTCTTAAACATTTACCCACATGTCTCCATTTCCTTAAGGCACATTTCTGTGGGTAAAATTGTTGCATCCACGAATGAACATGTTTTGAAAGTGTTCGGTACTTCTTGCCAAATTGCCCTCGATTTACATTCTTAGTGTATATACATTCAGTTGTATGTGAGTGTTAGTCTCTATAATTTCACCAGTGTTGGGTATTATTACTTTTTAAAATCTTTGCCAGTTCAGCAAATAAAAATATATCTGATTTTATTTTGCATTGCCTTGATTGAGCTTTTTGTGTTTGCCATTTTTACTTTTTTCTTTTATGATTCATCCTTTAATGGCTTTCGTCCATTTTTCCTTTGGACATTTGACTTTTTCTTTCTGATTTGTAATGATAGGTGAACTACTTTTCTGTATATGACAAATATTTCCCCATTTGTTTTATCCTTTAATCTTGTTTGACATAGACATTTCAGTTTTTATGTGGTAGAATTAACACTTTTTCTTTATGCCTTTTTGCTTTTAATGTTAATCTTAGAAATGGTTCTTCACATTCTATAGATATCAATATTTTATGAATATAAATATTCACTCATGTTGTATCTGAGCATTATTAATCTGTCTGGAATCTATTTTGATGTATGCCTAGGGAAATCTAACTTGATTTCTTTTCAACAAAATTCATTATTCTAGCATAATTTGTTGAAAAATATTTAGTTGCCCCAATAATTTGAAATGCCAGCCTTACCTTATATATACTTTAGTCTGTTTGGAGAATTTTATTCCATAGTATTGTTCTTTTTTACCAGTTTTTATACCATTCTAATGTTTGCAACCTTTAATGTCTGATAATGCCCATCTTCCTGATTGTTAGGGGTTTTCAAAATTTTCTTGGGTAGGCTTTCAGCTGATCCATAGAAATATAATTGTCAAACCCCGTTGGGATTTTGATTCAGCTTGCATTTAGAAATAACAGTTACTGAGCCAACAAGGTTTGAGTTGGCTATCTTGTGATGAACTATTTTTGTCTTTTAAATGTTAGATTTATCATTCCCATCCTGGGGTTATTTAGATAGCTCTCAGGATTTTGGCAGATACTTAGATGCTATCATAATCCTAACCCTATTTCATCTCTTGATTGTAATTTAAGTTTCTTGACCAAAAGGTTCTCTTCAACCATTGAGAAGCTGTGTTCAAGCCTCAGCTTGGTGGCATATGTGCTTTGGGACCTTGGGAAAGTCATTTCAATTCTGTTTACTCAGTTTTGAAATATGAGATACTTAGATTAGTATGAAGTAAGTAACTGAATGGTATGTGTGGATATGCTTCATAAACTAAAGTGGGAAAGAATACTAGTTTTAGTATGATGAACATTTTTACCTCAAAAAACAATCATGTTTTTCTTTAGTCTTTCATATCCATTTAAAAAAAACATTATTTGGGGCACCTGGGTGGCGCAGTCGGTTAAGCGTCCGACTTCAGCCAGGTCACGATCTCGCGGTCCGTGAGTTCGAGCCCCGCGTCAGGCTCTGGGCTGATGGCTCGGAGCCTGGAGCCTGCTTCCGATTCTGTGTCTCCCTCTCTCTCTGCCCCTCCCCCGTTCATGCTCTGTCTCTCTCTGTCCCAAAAATAAATTAAAAAAAAAAAAAAAAAAAGTTGAAAAAAAAAACCAAAACATTATTTAATGCCTGGGTGGCTTAGTCAGTTGAGTGTCTGACTCTTGATTTTGGCTCAGGTCATGATCTCACGTTTCAGGAGTTGGAGCCTCGTGTCTGGCTCTGTGCTGACAGCACAGAGTCTGCTTAGGATTCTGTCTCTCCCCCTCTCCCTCACTTGTGTGCTCTCTCTCTTTCTCTAAAAGATGAATGCATGAACAAACAAATACTAAAAAAAAATTTAATGACCCAGCTGAAAATCTGCTTTGCAAAAACTGTTTGGTGTGGAAATCTAGAAGGTATGATTTATTTAGCCTTTATTTAATAATACCATACCAACAACAACAGAAAGGTTACATCAATCTAGCAGATTATAAACATTTTCTTGTTTCTTATAGCTCTTTATACTGCCATCATGAGAATAAATTGTTGCTCACTCATTCCTTGATTCTTGCCTGTAGCCTTGCTGGATAAACATTTTCAGATTTTATGTATTGTGGTAAAAATATTTTTTAGTTTTCTTGAGCATTTTCTATGTCTCCCTGAGATCTTCAGTCCCTCATTTAAGTAACTGGATAGACATATATCAGGTTTGGACTCTGTTTTCTTAAATATCATTTTAACCTTCAAGAGTCTTGACAGCAATTATTTAAATAAAATTTTTCTGTTATTTTGTTCACATAAATCAGTTTCTTAAGCTGCCTCAGCAAGGTAAAAGTTAAATATTTCTGTTGTGCCTTAAGCTTACATAAAGCCCCTTGATAAGTATCAGCCTTAGTTTTGACAACTAATCCCTCCTTTGAGTGGCTAGTAGAGCCTGTCTCATTGCCTGCCAGCATCTCAGTTGGGGCTCATGTTCATAGTCGCAGTTTACTGGTCCACGTCATTTTCCCTAATCCCCAGTTTCTGTTGGAGGATGTGAGAGAGACACCAACCCTGTGTGTACAGATGTCTTCATTCTTTATTGTGTTAGCTGATCATGATACAATGTCTTCAGACACAAATATAGCAATAGTAATAATAATTTATCTCCTCTGTTTTTGGTTTTAGCCAATACCTAGCTATATCTATCAATTACTACTAACAGATATTCTTAAACATAAGTAGCGTCATAAACTTTTCTCATTAATGTAGTCTTATTTTACTGAAACCTCTTCTACTTGTCCTTTTCTCTATAGCTAGGAAATCCCCCCTCCCTTTTTTTTTTTTTTCTTGGAGCTGCCTTTCTCTGCCTGTTCCCTCCCCTCATTCCCTTTTCCCATAACATCATCCTTTCTTGTGAGCTTCCAGCCTTGCGGAATCTGGTACGAATCCTCTTTCCGCTTCCTGTCCCATATAAACTCAGTGTTGCTTCCTGCTCAGTTCTTCTATTTGTCCCTTGGACTTTGATCCCTCCTTTTTCTGTCCTTAGTGACAGCTTCACTGTCTTTTTCCTTTCTACTCCATGCACCCAGCTTCCTTTAAATTGTTAAACACTTAAAAACTGAAATACTTGTGAACTTTAGGCTGTGATTTAATGTTTTTAATATAACAAATTGTATGTTCTGTAGTATTCATCTGAAGCTTGAATTTAAGGTGCTTGCAGAGATCTCTTCTTCAGCAAGAGCCTCTCAGTTTTAAACTAGAGCTTCATCAGCCAGAGCAGCCTGAGCATACCAAAACTCCAGATCAGCCTCTAGCATCTAATAGCAGTGCTGTATTTCATCAATTCTGAAATACATTTTTACCTCTAAAATTAGGGTACATATTATAATCAATAGTATCATGAATTAATTGGCAGCATGTTTTTCTTAGAGATAACATATAAAATGGTGTATATTTGAAAATTGATAGTGTCGTAGATACGATGAAATATAGTAACAATAAAAGCAATAGCTAACATCTTTTGAGTACCTACTGTGCACAAGAATTTTTCTAGGGGCTTTATGTGTATTATCTCATTTCATCCTTATGCCATCTTTCAGAAGTCAGGATGCTCAGTTGAAAAAGCTAAGGCATAGAAGTGCAGCTAGTAAGTGAGGGAGCTGAGATTTGAGCTCAAGCCACAGAATAGCCCCAGAGCTGCCCGCTTAGCTCACCTGCCACCACACCATCCTGCCTCTTCATAACTGTCTTTCTTTTCCTCTTTAAGGCATCGTTGGCTTCACTCTATGACTGATGATCCTCCAACAACAAAACCACCTACCGCTCGTAAATTCATTTGGACAAACCATAAGTTCAATGTGAGTGGCACTCCAGAACAATATGTACCTTATTCTACCACTAGAAAGAAGATTCAAGAGTGGGTCCCACCTTCAACACCTTACAAGTAAAGACGATGGAAAATAATTTAAACATGTATAATATGGGGCTCTTCGTGTAATTGCACTTTTACTGATTAAAATTGTTTGATTAAGCAATGTCTTTTATGCCTTTTTGCCCTTACCTTTGTCATTCATGAACTGCAAAATAGAAGCTTACAAACATGTGTAATTGAAGTAGACCTCTGTTGGGGTGTATTCCCCCCTTGCTGCCGCGGGCATGGCTGTGCTTCAGGACATTGCCTCACATAGTTGACCGACAGGGGAAGGCCTAAAGCTGAGCTGAGTCCAGCAGACTTTATTGTGGGAATCTGAAACATGCTGGGACACAGGCTGAGTCATCAGAGCTGAATGGCTTTGATGGTAGCTCTCTAAGGGGAAGGTTATCAGGGATTTCCTATTTACTGAGTTTTGGTTCTTTCACTGTTTATTTGGACCTGTGAACTATCACAGGATCCATTCCAGCATATTCTGATTTCCTTAAGCTAACTGGCATCATTGATTTTCTTGTTGTTTGCACATAAAAGAACTTTAGCTAATATCCAGGTTGGTTCCAGAGAATGGGCTGTAGACAAAAGACCTTCAGGGAAATGTGGAATCTTCGGAATTGGTCATATCTGGGTACTAGGAAAGGCAGTGCAACACCCTTCTGTATTCTGGATGGAAAGCTAGCAGCTTCGGTGATCAGACAGCCTATCAGATTATTGCCTTTAGTCACCAGCTTCCATGAGCTCCCTGAGAAGGCCTTTGGATATTGGTTAGCAGCCACCACGGAACAATTTAACAGTGAGAGGAGAAAAATGCTAGGAATTTGAAACCAGATGGTTGCTTGCAAGAGCACTGGAGAACTTACAGGAGAAAGTGAACCTCCATTCCCAAATCGCAACTCCAGGCATTGAGTAAAACTCAGGGCAATTACATGACCTTGCTAACCTCCTCAGGTTCTTATATGAAAATGAAGGGATAGAATGGACTGACTGTTGATATAGGGACATCTGGAAGAAGTTAGAATGTCATTGGCTACACATTAGGGTTACCTGCGGTGGTTTTGGTTCTGGTTTTGTTTTTTTAATACAGAGATCCAAGTTACTAAATCATCTCTGAGGCTGGGATCCAGGCACCAGTATTTTTTAACATTCCCCACAGTGTTCCCCCACCTGATGAATCCATTTGCAGCCAAGGTTGTGAATTACTAAGCTAAAGAAATCAATACACCAAACATTCTTCTGAAACATTCTCAATCATAAGACACTAGAGGTTGCTCACAGCCTCACTGTTCAATATCCCTTACTTAGCTGGATCAGATTATATTTGGTGCCCTCAAGAGATACTGTATTCATTGTGCTATGTTGGGCAGTTTGCCAATTAATGAAGAGCAGAACCAAACACTAAAAGCTGGCCTGTGCTAGATTGGATTTCCTACGCTCTGTCCGTCTGCCACTTCACTAACTGTTCCGTCAGGGCCCAAAACATTGTTTTCTAATGCCATTAGGGACACATCAGACTTGTGAGCAATTAGACATTCTGTCCTGGCTGCTATTCTTTATGGATCAGATATGCTGGAGGTTCACCTGTTGGAGAAAAATGGGTGTAGTACTTATGGGGAGGGGAAAGGTAGAAAGAGGTGATAATTGGGAAATGACCTGAGCTGCAGCAATCTCTGGCTATGTTTAAGTAATCTTAGGACTTCCCAGTAGGAGAGCACCTGGCAGCTACCTTAACCTGATTTGTGTGTGTGTGTGTAAACAACTTGACAGATCTAGGTAAGGAACACTTGAGTCAAGCTAGAAGATCACAGTTTCTCCCATAACTCCTAGACGTGAGGTAATTCTTAGGACCAGAACCCTAGACTTAAGAGCCGTGCCATAATAGTAGATATGTGTGCTATGAACCTTCTGCCCAGCTGCTTCTTCAGGTGATGTATACTTGGAATGGAGAAATATCTAAAGTGTTCAGGGATCCGCGGATACTTGCTCCAAGTTAGCCCCAACTTTAGGGGGAAGAGAGAACACTATAGCCCACTCACTGGTCAGAATAGAGACCATGGGAGGCAGATGGGACCCTCATTTCACCGGAACATGAACTCTTCTGTCTTCACCCCATCCATCCCTTGGTTTATTTCCTCAGTTCCTAAGTGTAGATGGGCTGGACATGCTTTGCAGAACCTCAGCATTAGGTCTCTGCCCTGAGGAGTAAGTGCTCCAGTGGCAGAAGGACAAGGAGAAGCCATTCTGTGTTCCTTCCCTGCCAGAGTAAGTGAAAAAGCAGAATCTCTTTGGGGTGCAACGTCAGTACAACCATCAGAGGGTAGAAAGATGCGGATCATTCCTGTCATATCCCCAAAGGGACAGTGTACTTCCATTTGACTGGTAAGTAAGAGTGATCGTCTTGGAGAATGACAGTGGGCTGTACGATAAAACTAATCTTAAGGCGATCTAAACTGTAGCTGCTGTTCCTGAAATGGTCTCTTTATTGGAGCAGCTTAATACAGCCTCTGGCATTGGAGAGGTAACTATGGGTCTAACCACTGCATTTTTATCCATTTTGGTTTGTAGAATCCATCAGCAGCTGTTTGCTTTTACATGGCAGGGACAGAAATAGCTTTATAAATCTGTCCCACGGATGTCAAGTCCAGCCATCTGCTACACAAGGACACATAATGCCTCACCGGACCATAAGATGTTACATTAGTCTACTGTGTTGATGCAGAACAGACAATACCGGAAACCCTAAAGCCTCGGTGAGACACACATATACCAAAAGATGAATCTGATTCTTCCAGAAATGTAGGGACTTGACTCCTTGGTAAAATCCTCAGGGATTCAGTAGCCTGGCACATGTTGAGATGGCCCCTCCAGTGTTAAGGACAAATTGCTACAACTAAGAAAGGCATGGTACTTTGTGGCGCCCTGGATTTTAGAGACAGCGTAGAGCACACAGGTGTCTTGCACTTATGTATTTACCGGGTGACCTGAGAACCTGGCAGTGCAAAAATAGTCTCTCTCGGTGGCTTCAGTCCAAGCAGCTCTGCTGCTTAGCTCTCAAAGTATTGGGATGATCGGGATGCTCACTGAAGTCAGAAACTGCAGGAGTCACAGTGGAAGCCCACAGGACTGCGGAGCTCAGCCATGACCCCATTTTGGAAGATTACTCTTTTCCCTTTGAGAAACAGCTTCCATTTGTTCTGGTATGTTAGAGACCATGGGACACCATGTATGCTCTAATCCACCTACTGATTAAGTTACCATAGCACTGTATCACCTCATATGGTAACAGAGCAGGCCAGGAAGGCACTTCTAGTTTGTGGGAGCAGAATTCTCCCCACTCTGTCCCCACTCTGTGCCACCCTATTCCCACACCTGCTGCTACCGATCTGTCTCTTTGCTCTTGTGGAGAGTTGTTGGCTAATTAACTGAGAATCCAGAAAGTCAAGCCTGGCTTGGGTATTGTGGAACAATATTCACTGCCAGCTGCAAGCGTGCTCTGGTATACCACAGCCCCTGTGAGCAGTTATCTTGAAGGACAGCAGAAGGCAAATCTCACTCAGTAGGCAGGATTTCAAGCAATGCCTTGCATCATGTACTTTGACTTGAAGGAAACATGATCTGAGTCCGGTTACATAACCAATCACTGATTATATGGTCAAAGACTTGAAAAAAACAACATTGAAAATCGGTGTGAAGGTTTTGGGACAAGCTTTGCAAATGGACCTTCAGAATTGGACCCACAGTCCAGGAAGATTAGAGCAAAGCAGCTAAGTGTTTATAGGGATCACCTCCTGAGCACAAACCCTTGCCTCTATGCCAGCTTCTGGGGAAAGCCAACATAAAACACACATCTAAGACCAGCAGCCTCATCACGGCAAGTTCATTTCATTGGATTGCTTCCATTTTGGAGGGAGCTTGATTTGTTTCCAAGGAAATAGGCACTTACTCTAAATGAGGATCTGCTTTCCTTGTCTGGTATATCTGGGTCAGCACCAACATTCTTTGGCTTAGAAAGCCTTCTGTTTGGGACGCCTGGGTGGCTCAGCTGGTTAAGCAACCAACTCGTGATTTCGGTTCAGGTCATGATCTCAAGAGTTTGTGAGTTCAGGCCCTATGTCAGGCTCTGTGCTTAGCTCAGAGTCTTGGGATCCTCGCCCTCTCTCTCCGCCCCTCCCCCACACGTGCGCATGTGTGCACTCTCTCTCTCTCTCAAAGCAAATAAACTTTCAAGACAAAAAACAACAAAAAAAGCCTTCTGTTTCATCATACACAGGAGAGTGCCCCTGGCCAAGAAACTCTCTTCACAGAAAAGACGAGAGGCAATGAACCCGTGTCTGCTGGAGTCCCCGCTTGTGTTCATGAGGTGCCCTCGTCTCTTTCTCAGACCTCCTCTTTCTCCATTCTCCCTCTATCACCCATTTTGTATGCCACATCAGCCTTTCTATTCTGTAAACAGCCAGGTTCACTCTGGTCTCAGGGCCTTTGCCTTTGCTCTTCCTCCTGCCTGGAACAGTAACATCTTTGTACTGCTTCCTCCTTTTTATCATTGATGCCTCAGTTTACCAATATCGCCTCAATAAGATGTCCTGGGTCTGCCTAACCTAAAGGGGCTCCCGTGAAACATCCTATTATTTTACAGTTTCAGTTATATAAATTTGCTTGCTTTACCTTCTTCATAGTACTTACTGTTTCTTTTTGAGAAAAGGCATGAATAAAATTATCCCAGTAAATAATCTGTAAATCCAGTAAAGAATTCCAGTAAATACTCTGTGTGTTAAGCATTACTGAATACACCTGTGAAGGCACTATACATATAGACATACTAAAATAATCTAGTACTGATCAGATTTAATAAGTTTGCTACAGGAGAGATAACAACTGAAATTAAGTAGCAGCAGCCTTGAACAGCATGCTAATTCTGTGATTTCAGGAGGTAAAAACCCTTGTGGAGAATAACAGCAGAGCATGCAAATAGTTACAAATAGGAAACCAAAAAACTCGCATCGACCAATTTTTATAAGAGAAAGAAAAAAGTACACTCATTGCCACGATGTTGTGCCGCATTTCCAGAAAGACGGGTAATTATTTTCAGGGTTTGTGGTCACTCGTGTGATCGGCCTGCAAAGATCTCTAGGCCTGCTTCACAGCTTTAAATCTCACTCCTACATGGGGAGAAACCCCATCTATAATATTCTCCTCACATGCAATGGAATCCATACCCTGCTGTGCACTAGTATGAAATGCTGTTGCATCCTAAGTGCACAGTAATCAAGCCACATTTGCCAGCTCTGGCTCCAGCAAGGCAATGTCTAAGATTGAAGCAAATAACGAAATGACAGAAGTGGACCTGTGGTGGATTGTTTAACAAATCCGCTGGGATAGAACAGGCCTTAGAAAAGTTGTTTCCCGGGGCACCTGGGTGGCTCAGTTGGCTGGGCATCCGACTTCGGCTCAGGTCATGGATCTCGCAGCTTGTGAGTTCAAACCCCACATCCGGCTCTGCGCTGACAGCTCAGAGGCTGGAGACAGCTTCAGATTCCGTGTCTCCCTCTCTCTCTGCCCCTCCCCTGCTCACGCTCTCATCCTCTCAAAAATAAATAAACATTAAAAAAGAAAAAATAAGAAAGGAAAGTTGTTTCCCAGGCTGATGTCCAACCCTCCTGTGCCAGAGCAAGGGACACCGTGCATGTCTCACCTACGTGCATAGGGTGTGAATGGTGCCCCCTGCATGCACAATGCATTAGTTCTGGGTTACTCACCAGGATGTGTCAGAGAATCCAGTTCCTGGAAAGCATATGTCTGGGCATCTGTTGTTTGTGCTTGCCCAGCATTGCTTTTCTTGTCTTCTGTCATAGAATCCTGATTTCTCATGGGGACCATCCTTCCCCTACTTTTAGTCTATATGAATCAGTGGATTTTTACCCACTCTCCAATTCTCAAAATATTGTATGTATCCCACTGGCTTCAGTGATTGATTCAGGAAAGAATACACGACCCAAGACATGCCAATGAAACTCAAGTACATGACATTAGTTGGAAATACTGGAGAATAGAATTCTTCATTTTTTTTTTTTAATTTTTTTTCAACGTTTTTTATTTATTTTTGGGACAGAGAGAGGCAGAGCATGAACGGGGGAGGGGCAGAGAGAGAGGGAGACACAGAATCGGAAACAGGCTCCAGGCTCGGAGCCATCAGCCCAGAGCCTGACGCGGGGCTCGAACTCACGGACCGCGAGATCGTGACCTGGCTGAAGTCGGACGCTTAACCGACTGCGCCTCCCAGGCGCCCCTAGAATTCTTCATTCTATAAGATTTGAAGCTAGGTTTGAAGATATGTGCCAGGTGGGGCCGGGAGGCACTCCGCTAAGGAAGGCAGCCTGAAAGTAAAGTCAGTGTGAAGGAAAGTGGAGCCAAGAGAAGGAACGAGACAGATTCCTGATGACTGTTCGGCACCTGGCTCCAGATGAGCCTGAAGCTAGAACTCACTTAGACTTCTCAGGAAAGTGGACCAAGAAATTTCCCTAACGTTTTCTCCTGAATCTAGATGACGTAGGGTTCTCCCGCTTGCAACTGACTGTCCTCACTGACATGACATCTGTATGACTTTATTACTTCTCTATAGTCATGAAATTTGTTATTGGTATGCACCATCTTTCTTGTCAGATATAGCCCTGAGTATGAATTTGCTGACTCGTAAATGTGGGTATATCGTGGGCCAGTGGTTGTTAGGATTTATTACTGTAAACTAATAGCTTTAAGATTTCTAAAATTTGTGCTGAGGTGGGTACATACATTCCGTGAGGCTCCTGCATATGCGTTTGAGGATATGTCCAGGTCTTTGAAATTCCTGTATGTGATGGCTCAACTGGATGATTCCAGTTGGAGAGGTCTGTGGATTTGCAGATTCAGCTACATGGAGTCTGGAGTTGGAACTTTGAGCCACAATAAAATCGCTAAAAAATGGACAATCATGGGGCACCTGGGTGGCTCAGTCAGTGAAGTGTCCCGACTTCAGCTCAGGTCATGATCTCGCAGTCTGTGGGTCGGAGCCCCACGTCGGGCTCTGTGCTGACAGCTCGGAGCCTGGAGCCTGCTTCGGATTCTGTGTCTCCCTCTCTCTCTGCCCCTCCCCCATTCGTGCTCTGTCTCTCTCTCACTCTATCAAAAATAAATAAACAGTAAAAAAAAATTTTTTTAAATGGACAATCATTTTTATGTCACTAAATGAGGCTAAGCATCAGCCCCACAATTTTAAGTGATTTATAATGCTCTTTTCAAAGCAATGGGAGGATGAAAAATTATGTACCAGAAAATCTGCATCCTAATTTGAAATTTAAATTAAGTTGCCATAAAAAATTATTTTCTCATTCATGAAAAGCTGTCTGTTTGCAGGTAGGATTAATAAATTTACAATGTTAATGTCAAAAAATTACTCATAGAAGAAGCAGTTTGCTATATAGAAGGCATCCACACAAAATATGCATATCTCACAAGTATTATCTAATCAAACAGAGCAATAAGGGCTAAGAGAGGATGCCTATGGGGGAGGGTGTTGGTTTTCAGAATCTGGGAGGAATCTATATTTTAAAGATGAATATATAATATTAAAACATAATTTTGCATTGGTAAAATGAATAGAACAATCCACCGTATTATTTTCATGATACAAACTGCAAGGAACAAACCTCAGTCAAATTCGTGGCTGTTCAGACATGTGAGTTAAAAAGAAAATTGAGAACTAGGATCAACTGCTAATAGGTATAGGGTTTCTTTCCAAGGTGATTGGAAATATCCTAAAATCAGTTAGTGATAATGGTTGCACAGCATTGTGAATATACTAAGAACTACTGAGTTATACACTTTAAAATTTATGCCATGTGATTTTTAAAAAAGGTCTAAGAAACTTAGTTCTTAAATTTTTTTTTTAATGTTTATTTATTTTTGAAGGAGAGAGAGACAGAGTGTGAGTGGGGGAGGGGCAGAGAGAGAGGGAGACATAGAATCCGAAGGAGGCTCCAGGCTCTGAGCTGTCAGCACAGAGCCCGATGCGGGGCTCGAACTCACAGACTGTGAGATCATGACCTGAGCTGAAGTCAGACGCTTAACCAACTGAGCCACCCAGACGCCCCATAAGAAACTTAGTTCTAATAGACTATTGACAGTGATCCAGGATCTTCAGCACACAAAAAAAGTGATGTTTACCTGACTATAGATCTTCTTTTTTAGAAATGTTTTTAAAGTTTATTTATTTTGAGAGAGAGAGAGAGCAGGGAAGGGACAGAGAGAGAAGGAGAGAGAGAATCCCGAGAAGGGTCCATGCTGACAGCATGGAGCTGGATGCATGGGGCTCAAATCCCACGAATAGTGAGGTCATGGCCCAAGCCGAAATCAACAGTCAGACGCTTAACTGACTGAGCCACCCAGGCACCTCCTACTGTAGATCTTCTTAAAATCAACTTGTCTCCAGGGCAGACAGGAGACATATGATTATTCCATCTTCTGGCAATAGGTTGAGTTTAGTCTTCTGCAAATTCCCTTACCTGAAGGCAAGTGCAATGTGACTTGAGGCCGGATAAGGTATGGAGTAAAGGTGTGGGAGGGGAACGGAAAGGAAGGGAACGAGAAAAAGGTAAGTGAGGATGCCAAATGCCTAAGCATTATAAGACCATATAGAAGTTGGATAGCCACTGGGGAGGGCTGGATGCTGATCTGACCAGGATGTCCTGATATTAGATTTTGATACCTCTGGCTAGGAGAGAATCTCAGGAAACTTTGGCTAAAAACAAAACCAATTTAAAAGTGCCTTCAGTAATAAGGCATTTAGGGGCACCTGGGTGTCTCAGTCGGTTAAGTGTCAGACTTTGGCTCAGGTCATGATCTTGTGGTTCTTGAGTTAGAGCCCCGCATCAGGCTCTGTGCTGACAGCTCGGAGCCTGGAGCCTGCTTCAGATTCTGTGTCCCCCTCTCTCTCTCTGCCCCTCCCCCCACTAGCACTCTGTCCCTCAAAAAAAAAACCCATTAATAATAATAAGATTTAATAATACACATATTAAAGAATCTATAGTTAGACTTTAGCAAATAGGTAGTTTCTAAGTTCAGTGGCTTAATACCATTATCAAGGACTCTGGTTTTTCCCATCTCTACCCACCCTCACTATGGTGATGTCTTCTCTTAGTTTGGCTCCTTTCATAGTCCTGACCACTGCAGTTCTGGACATCACATGCAGATGACAACATCCAGAGGCAGAAGAAGGGGGATGCCCCTGTCTTCTACCCTTTTTTGAAAGGACAAAAAATCTTCCCAGGAACTTCCAGCATTCTCTTGGTCGGAATTGCACCTCTTGCCCATGTCAGTCAGTCACTGGACAAGGATCATGAGATGACCAAGTCTGATTTATTAACCAACAGTCATCCCCAGAGGCCAGACAAGGACTCAGCTTTGTTGAAAGACATGAAAGGCAAACAAAATTAAGGTTCTGTTAGCAAAGGCTGAAGGAATATCTCTCGGTTTGCACTAATGATATCTGTCATGGAGAATCCTAATCTGAGCTTGGTGGTGCCCTACTGGCTCTCGTGGTGTCATAATGGAGAAAAGCGGCCTCGTCTGCTGGAAAAAATACTATTTTTCTGGGGCTTTGTCCAAAAATGTAAAGCTCTTTTGACAAAAACCTTTTTATTTTGAACTATGTACTTACAGGTGACCTCAGACGACCTCCCTTACTTAGGTCGGCTTTACCAGAGAATCTCAAGGCGGTTGCATTTGGAGACAGCTTGCCCTGCAGGCTGACCTGGATATGTTTCAGTTTGAGAATTGAGATGACCATTAATACTGTCACATGACTGTGCTTGCTCCAGTTCCTTATTGTCCTCACACAGTAAATTAAAACCCTTAACTAATTTTCCATTGTTGAAGAAGAGCAAAAATCTCATATTTTCCCTCATGGTCCCTTAGAGCAGTTTCTCCCTGACTTTTGACTGAGTAATGGCTGCCTTGCCTTCTTGTTTCTTGTTCATCTGTGTTTGCTGATTGAGTTTGATGTTGAAATTTCTTGTAGGGTCCTAGAATTAGCCACTCTTTCATTTTGCACACCGTATTTTGGAGAACATCTTGGAATCTAAGAAATAAACTTCTTTGCCCAACTTTATAGCATATTTATACAATTAATGATTCAATGATTATTTTAGAACACTTGGTTGTTAGATTCCTATTTTATTAACAAACACCCTGCATGGTTTTGTTCTTCTCTCCAGCATTGCTTAGTCCAGGAAGCAAGGTGACAGATTAGAGGGACAATCGGTTCTAGAGTGGACCTAAGACCACCCTAGAGGTTACTAGCCATGTAGCTTTGAACAATTAACTTCTAGGAACTCAGTTTCCTCATTTACAACACATGAATAATAAAACCCTCCTCACGGAGTTGTCAGGTAAAGTACCTGATATATGGTAGCCATTACTGTTATTATCATACCTTTTTTTTTTTTTTTGGTAATTTAATTTTATTTGTTTTTAAACCACTTTATTGAGGTTGGATTGACAGATAAAAAGCTGTACATATTTATTGTATACTACTCGATGAACTTAGCAATAAGTATACACCCATGAAACCATCATCATCATCAAGACTATAAACATATCCATCACCTCCCAACTCTTTATTGTTATTATTATAATTTTCTGTGGTAACAATGCTTAACATAGGATGTACTTTCTTTTTTTTTGAAGTTTTTTTTTTTTAATGTTTAGTTTTTGAGAGAGAGAGAGAGATAGAGTGAGAGAGGGGTAGAGGCAGAGAGAGAGGGAGACACAGAGTCTGAAGCAGGCAACAGGCTCTGAGCTGTCAGCACAGAGCCTGTGGTGGGGCTCAAACTCACGAACTGAACCGTGAGATCATGACCTGAGCCAAAGTCAGATGCTCATCCAAGCCACCCAGGTACCCCAAGATGTACTTTCATAACAAATTTTAAGTATGGAATCTAGCGTTGTTAGCTACAGGCATTATGCTGTATAGTGAATCTCCAGAGGGCATACCTTAATTATTGTAAACGGCTCACAGGCAGGGACGCCTGGGTGGCTCAGTTGGTTAAGTCTCCGACTCCTGGCTCCGGCTCAGGTCATGATCTCGTGGTTCATGAGTTTAAACCCTGCTGTCAGCACAGAGCCCACCTCAGATCCTCTGTCCCCCTCTCTCTTGCCCCTCCCCTTCTCACACTCTCTTTTTCTCAAAAATAAATGAACGTCTAAAACAATGTTAAAAAAAAATAGGCTCACAGGCAAAAGATCCAAACACCTAACAAAAATTCTAGCATAATGATAATTTGGTTTACTGATGAGTAGTTCTCAAAAGTATGACCAATTTTAGGCCTTTTTACTATTACTTATTTTTAATAAATAGAATCATATAAATACTAACTAGTTCAACTAAACCTTATATTAGATGTCAATATAGGTCACTAGGCAGTACACTTACCATGATGGCACTGAGTAATGTATAGAATCACGATATTGTACACCTGAAATTAATATAACACTGTAGGTTAACTCTCCTGGAATTAAAATTTTAAACTTAATAAAAAAATATGGGTCACCTATACAAGAATGACTTAGAGATACTTTTAAAAGTTTTTTCATGCAATATTCCTTTAAGTATTTTTTTAAGTTTATTTTACTTCTTTTGAGAGGTAGACAGCATGTGCATGCACGCTTGTACATGAGTCGGGGAGGGGCAGACAGGGTGGGGGAGAGAGAAAGAGAGAGAGAGAGAGAGAGAGAGAGAGAGAGAGAGAGAGAGAGAATCCCAAGCAGGCTCCGCACCAGCAGCACAGAGCCCCACACAGGCTCAAACCCACCAACCATGAGATCACGATCTGAGCTGAAATCAAGAGTTTGTCACTCAGTCAACCAACAGAACCACCCAGGCACCCCTCCTTTAAGTTTTAATAAAAACTTAATTTTGAATTATTATTTTACTGATTAAAAAATCCATAATAAATGTAACTTATATTTGGAAATAAAGATCAAAATATAGCTATGATATTAGCTTTTATCTTTTTAGTATCTCCTTTAATTTATGGGAAATTTATATTTGATATTTTCAGTAATGTACAGTTAATTTCCCACCTCCTATGGGGGCTAATTAAATGCTTTAGGAAGATCAAACCAAATCCATAGTACATTCCAGACAGCTGTAATTCTGTAATGTTTTGCTTTTGCCAAGACAACTTAGACCAGCTTAGGATAGTGGCAGGTTATGAAAATGACTTTAATAACTAATCCAATGACAGTGGTGTACATTTGTTCTTTATCCACTCAGCACCAGTTTTTTCTCTTTGAAAATAGTATCCCCTTCCTTTGAGGAAGTTCTTTCCATCCCAGTCCCAGAGTACCCACCTCCTATCCTTACACCAGGAGTGAGTATATGACTGAGGCCGGGCCAATCCTAGGACCATCCTCAATTAGTGGCCCAGAAATAAGCATGTGACCCATACCAGGCTAATCAAATCCTTCTCTAGGAATTTTTCTAAGTGAAACTGGTAGAGAAATTACTCTGTCCGACCACGGTCACAAACACATATGTATATATATACATATATATGTATATATTTACATACATATATTTACTATATATATATGATGGAATATTACTCAGCTATAGAAAAGAGTGAAATCTTGCCATTTGCAACAACATGGATGAAACTAGAGGGCATTTTGCTAAGTGAAATAAGTCAGACAGAGAAAGACAAATATCCTATGATTTCACTTATATGTGGAATCTAAAAACCAAACGAAACCAACAAACAAACAAAACAAAACAGAAACAGACTCATAGATACAGGAAATAAACTGTTGGTTACTAGAGCAGGGAGGGGTCAGGGAGCAGGCAAAATAGGTGAAGGGGATTAAAAGGTATAAACTTCCACTTATAAAATAAATAAGTCATGGGGATGTGATGTACAGCATAAGGAATATAATCAATAATTTGTAATTATTTTGTATGGCGACAGGTGGTAGGGGTCATTTCATAATGTATAAAAATATTGAATCACTATGATATATACCTAAAGTGAAGAAGGTATTGTATGTCAATTATACTTCAATTTTTTAAAAAATAGTTTAAAAAATTAAAGAAAGAAAGAACGAAAAGAGTCCTAGGTGTGTTAAGTCCCTGATTCCTAGCTCTGGAGAGCCTTAGGGCTGCCCAATTCCTGGATGTCTTCCTTTGATTCTATGACTTTCTCCTTCCCACAAGTCCCTTTTTGCTCAAATGAAGTTCCAGCTGAATTTCTTTTACTGGCAGGAAAAACAGCCCTGACAAATAAAAGAGGGCATTAGTAGTCTTCAGTGGTACTTGGCTAACAATCAGTGCTTTCCAAGCTTATAAAGCAGGTTATGGAAAAGAGCAATTTTCATTTTCATTCTTGTGAGATAGGATTATTAGTGTCTTATTTAATGCTATGTGTCTTTAAAGGAATAAATGTCATTTGTAATTAGATTAAAGGGATGTGTTTGACAGCCTTCACTGACCTTCAGTTTTCTACAGATGGCTTTCTCTGGCTAAGTTGTCACTCCAAACCTGGACTTTGATTGAGCATTGTTATTTTGGGTCATTTGTATGAGGCCTCCATTAGCCCAACTCAGCCTTTTGCTCTTGCTTGATCTTTGCAGCCTCCTAACGACAGGTCAGCTTCCAAATGCCAGTATGGGACTGACAGTCACTACCTAGGCCATGTTACTTCTGACTGTGTTGCAGTGGATCTTTTGCTTCCACTCATGGAGCTTGTATCACTTGACGTTGATTTCTTTTCAGCCGTTGCTAGGATACGCCATCAGCATCCATTCATCCTTTAGAATTACAGCCAACTCAAGCTTTTCCTGACTTCTCAGTATTGCAAAAGCAGAGGCAATGTCAGAAGATTCCCATTTGATTTTGTGAAGGGTCATTAGGAATGTTGTTGGGGCCTTGGGGAGGGCAGGTGCTCTAGCCCAGAGACTCAAACGTTGGGTAGGATCTTCCTGGTCCTTCAGATTTGAAAAAAATTGGACTTAAACCCTCCCTGTTCCTTTCACATTTGAACAAAATCCAGTAATCTATCCAAAGATTCGGGGAAGCGTACAGTTTATGTTCATACAGATTAAGCTCTGACTCCAGATTCCCATTTCTGTTGAACTAATCCATTCAGAATTAGTCCATTCAATAGAATATAGAGTCCTATATATGCTATCCATTGCAATTCTACATCAGCATGGATATAGACCTCAGCCCCTTCTCCTAATTTCCATAAAAAATTACTCACAATAGATATTTTTCTGCCCAGCAGACTTCAAAAAGACAATTTGGGGTGACCGATGGTCTTATTCTTCAAAAAGATTATCAATCTCAACATTAACATCAGGTATTTGTAAATGTCCTCCTCAAATCTGTTGTGTTGCTCGCTTTTCCTCTTCTCCTGTTATTTCCTGTTCTGTAAGGAGCTAAAAAAAAAAAAAAAAAAAAAAAAAAGGAAAGGAAAATGAGTTCTCATTTACATAATACAGAGCAATTCAGTTTTCATCTATCCTATATCCAACTCTCTTTGCATATCTAAGAATTTTGCTTCGTCATTAGAGTGTATAAAGGCCCAGGTTTGTGTTCATTTCGTCTCACGTCAACATTTTGGGAGCTTGCTGTGCTAAGTGCTCTGTAAGGCTCTGTGCTGAGTGCTTTTTCCCTGTGTATCTCATTCAATTCTCAAAACCACCCTGTGAGGCAAGGTGCTTATCTCACAAAATGAGGTAACAGAGGCATAGCAAGGTAAATGGCTGTGCCCAGGGGCACTCAGCTAGTTGATTTTGAATTCAAGTTCCAGGGCATTCTAGCAACCACTAGAAAGAAACATGATTTGAACTTGATGGCCTCATGGAGCTGCACATAGCCCTGGACTCTCCACCTTTGAACTACTTTCAGGTTCTCACCAAGATAGAGTACCAAGGCTCTATCTTAAGCTATATTATTTCTCATCTCTTTTACAGCAGCTGAACAGAATTCCTAACCTATTCCTAACCAGGAATCCCTAACAGAATTCCTAACCTCTACTGGGATTAAAAAAAATAAACTATTTGCCAGTATTTAAAAATTGGGTGGTTATACATAATAATCTAGATTTCTGCTTTCTCTTGAGAAACAAACCTATCAACCCCGGGCCTGTATTACCCTTGGTGACAATCTGCTACAGCCCGACCACTGGTGGATAACTAATTTGTGTTACTTACAGGCTTTTGAGCCTCTTTCACCTCTGTTTTGTTACTTTTTGTCCCCCAGTCCAGCAGGCTGGTGAGCAGAAAGGAGAGGCATTGAGGGACTGAGCCAGAAGCTTGATGTGTTTACCTCCTTCCCTACTTGGGAAAAGCCCTGTGATGGGGACCTTTGCATTTCTACACTCTGGAGTCTGTTGAGAGGGAGTTTCTTTGTCTGTTTTGCTCTGAACTCAAGAAGGGAGTGATCTCTAACACACCTGGGGCATGGTGGCTGCAGTGATGGTGGGCACTAATGTGGGCTGTGTAGGGGTGGCAGTTCTGGAGAAGGTGGTTGAAGCAATGGACAGCACCTGAAACCCTGGCATGAGTGGTCAAGGAGCCCCTGAGGTCAGCGTAGCATTCCCTCCTGGTGGGGGTTGAGGACTGGAAGGATCTAGGGATTGTGAGAAGAAAAATTCCACATGGGGTGAAGGGGGAAGGTGACTGCCCCCTTACTAGAGTAGGAGACCCTAGACTCTTGAGATGCCACTCCTGAGAGCAAGGAAACTCCATCTCCAGACCCAGAAACACGAAAATGCCCCACATGGCTGGGCCTGGGACTGTTCTCCTACAATGGGATCTCATTTAGATGTGAAGTAAGGGAAAAACCAGTCAGCCTTGGGAGTCCCCAGAGTTCCCTTTACTGATCTAATTGGTTCTGTGTTTATTCATTCACTCATTTTTACATGCATGTATGCATTTCTTCCCTTACCTCATTTCACAGAGGATTTGTGGCTGCTTACAAGAAGAATACCAAAATTTTTAAGGAGTAAAATATAAGTACACTTAGAGGTTTACAGATGCAGTGGGTATAATTTTTTAATTAAAAATATCTCTGCTGTATTTTTCTTATTACAAAGGCAATAAATGAGTGTTGTATAAAACTTAGATAATATAACAAGAGAAATATTCGAAAAGAATATTCATAAAAAATAAAAAAATAAAAAAAAAGAATATGCATTATCCCACCACCCAGAGAAAACCACTAGAAGCACTTTATGGGATGCTTTTGGTGCAAAAAATGTAAATATTTTAGTATTTTATAAGTGTAATTATAACCTCCATGTTGTTTTATAACTTTTTTCATTCAACAATTTATTATGAATATTATGCAAATACATTTTCATCTACAGCATCGTTTTGTTTTATTTTATTTATTGTTAATATTTATTTATCTTAGAGAGAGCACAAAGGAGGGAGGGGCAGAGAGAGAGGGAGAGAGAGAATCCCAAGCAGGCTCCATGCTCAGTGCAGAGCCTGACGTGGGCTCGATCTCACGAACTGTGAGATCATGACCTGAGCCAAAATCGAGAGTTGGGCACTTAATCGACTGAGCCACCCAGGTACCCCTACAGCATCATTTTAAATGACTGAATAGAATGCCATTATATATTCCATTATCATAGAGGGGCACCTGGGTTGCTCAGTTGGTTAAGCATCTGACTCTTTTTATTTAATTTTTTTATTTTTTGAGAGAGAGTGAGGAG
Organism: Panthera tigris; assembly: GCF_018350195.1. NCBI lineage: Eukaryota > Metazoa > Chordata > Mammalia > Carnivora > Felidae > Panthera > Panthera tigris. Next base: position 115,168,511 of record NC_056666.1, on the reverse strand, counting down.
GGGAGTGTCAGAGAGAAAATCTTAAGCAGGCTCCCCGCTCAGTGTGCTGCAGGGTTCAATCTCACAGCCTGACCGGAAATCAAGAGTCAGAAGCTTAACCAACTGAGCCACCCAGGTGCCCCAAGCGTCTGGCTCTTGATCTTAGCTCAGGTCTTGATCTCAGAGTCATGAGTTCAAGCCGAGTGTAGAGCCTACTTTAAAAAATAAAAATTAAAAAAAAAAAAAATAAATAAATAAATAATAGTTCTATTATAGAGATGTATCATAATTTATTTAAACCGTTAACCTGATTACCAGACAAGATTTTGAAATCTGCTATGTTCTGACATACTAGTTGGAGACTTTTATTTCAGATAAATATATTGGCTCTGTCAGCCCGGCAGACCCCTGGCATGAATCAAGAACATAGCTCAGGAAGTAAGAAGAAATCTATTGAACAATCATCCTACCAAAACTATTTTACTTTTCTCTTCCAAGCACAAAGGAAGGATTGTTCTCATTATTTTCTATCTTCCATATTAGGCAACATTAGAGTTTTGAACTGAGCTATGCTAACATTATTAATTGTATCTCTAACTTGGGAAATTCTTCAGTGAATGAATGGCGATCCATTTTCCCATGGCATACTTGAACCACAGTGACACGCAGAATGCTAATGTAGTGCTGGGTTTCAGGAAGCAGCCATCCTTGATAATAAATAAAGCAAGAACTTAACAGAACATTAACTTGCTCTTTGGGGTGTGCCCCATGAGTCCTTCCAAGAACACCGGGTAAAGTATATGTATCAAGATCCATCTTCAGAGATTATTCATGGGGGTTGTTTTCCTATGTCTCATTTCATGTGATGGAGCAGCTGCTAGCCAGCTGAGCATGCCTTCTCTTCCAGTCTTCCGTCCCAGTACACCTCCCCCCCACCCCACCCTTTTTTTAAGCAAAAGCCACGTTCAGGAGAGAGACTTTCCCTATTTGCCTTTCTCTTTGATTGAGAATGTATATTACACACATTTCTCCTTTTCCTGTACATCTGATATTCAGTGACCTATTATTGGCTATCCAGCCATTATTCCCCCTCCTTCATAGTAATAATATCCTATTTACCTTAGGAAACCATCACCCCCACCATCCTCAGCCACGGAGAATTTATGTGAGGGACTCCACAGCCACCTCTGATTAGAACCTGATTTCCTTCCCACCGGACGCAGTGATTGGCTCAGAGTTGGTCACAGCACCTAAGCTAGTCCAATCAGAGGTCCTTTGACTGGGATTCTGGGGTTCTGGGGTACAGAGTCCATTCTCTCCTATTTGATAGTTCAGTAGTTCCCCCTCTTATCCATGGTTTCCCTTTCAGAGGTTTCAGTTACTCCAGACTGCAGTCCCAGAGTAGAGGATCCTCCTTCTGACGGATTGTCATAAGGTCAGTGGTAGCCAAACATAACATACATAACATGGCACCTACGTCATTCACCTCCCCTGATCTTACCACATAGGCATTTTATCACCTCCCGTCATCACAAGGGGAAAGGTGAGCACAGAAAAGTAAGCTATTTTGAGAGAAAGAGGGACCACATTCACACAGCTTTTATTACAGTATGTTGTTGTAATTGTTCTATTTTATCATTGGTTATTATTGCTAATCTCTTACGGTGCCGAATGTATAAGTCAAACTTTATCATGGGGTGTACGTATATGGAAAAACATCCTCTGGGGGTCTCTGAACATATCCCCTCCTGATAAGAGAAGACTGTAATGAGAAAGCATCTCCTCCTTTGGGCTGCTGGATCAAATCTTCCCCAAGTCCACATTACATTTGTCCCTTTCAAATCTGTGAGCCAATAAATTCTTTTTCTGTCTAAGCCAGTTTGGGAAAGATTTTTCTAGAAATGCTTACAGCTGAAAGATCCCTAAACTAGCTGATGCCATTTGTGAAGAAACTATAGGTGGTATAGTTTCCAGCCTTCTTTCCGTTGACACTCTTCTTATTTACAAATTCTTCCTCCTCAGTAACCCATGGGTTTCCGCCCCTTAAGCCTACAGAGCTGCTTCTCATTACTGCCTTTATGCACCTCTCCTTTTTTTCCATACGTCCCAAGCAACCAGCCAGCCTCCTTTTCTTTTCAAAGCCCCCAGCTCCTTCTCCCTGGGAGATCTTCTGTTTCCAGAAGTAACAAAGAAATGGGACACAATCCCCCAGTTTCCTTCTTCTTTCCTTAGAAGGCAAGCACTCAGGATCTTTCTGAGTCGAGCTTGCTGCTAACCGCTGGGGGAAAACATTTGGGGAAACAAAATTGTAAACATGGGGTGTTTGCATGGGTTGCAGAAAGCACTTGGCTATTTTTGTCTTTGGGCTGTAGGACCTAGTTCCTGGCTGGTTCCAAGGTTTTCCCCTTATATGACAACAGATAATTGTCCTAAATGGATTAGTTCAGGATAATGGAAGCTTGTGCCTTTACTAGTTCTGGGGACATATTAAGTTGCAACCTAAACTTGCTTCCTCATTTTTGCAGCAGGTGTGGATTTCTAGGTCTCCTTAGAGGACGGAAGCACTTCTGACCTCCTCCGCATGCTCTGCACCTACCTTATAGATACCTCATCGGCCCTCTGGAGAGCTCTCCAGCTCTGGCCCTTGGAAATCCTACCCTAGTGTAAATAACACCTATTGTTTATTCCTCGGCCTTAAGTTTCTTCCTTCAAGGTGAGAGTACCCGGCTGGAGACACCTCTCCCCAACGTGTACTCATGTGCTTTGGGCAGGAAGGCCCTTAGCTCCACAGGTGGGCTCTGATTCACACGTCGGACTACAGTGATTGGTTCAGGATGGGCGCATGACCCTATTAAGGCCAAAAAGACATGAGGAAATATTTGCTGAAGTTCTTTATCATCTCTTGCAACTTTACAGATGCCTTGGCTTCAGCCCCTGGAAGTCCTCCCTTATTTTCATGTCCAGATCTCTCTCTGTCCTACTCAGTGTGCCTCTAGTGCTTTCTAAAGACAGATATTAATGCAGATTCTATTCTAACTAACGTTTGGTTCCTTTACCTCTTATTCTAAACCAGGGATAGCAAATAGGTTTTATCACGTGGGTCCTGATCCGTAAGTATTCGTTTTCTGGGATCTGTGCTGAGAAAGATTATGAGGATGCCTCTGGCTTCAGCAAGAAAAGGTGTGATGATCACTTAGTAATGTCTGCCACGTGAGTGGAATGGAGAGTGACCATGTATACCTCATATCTTGGGTATCACTGTTCTTTTTTTAAAAAATGTTTACTTATTTATTTTTGAGAGAGAGAGCATACATGATCCGGGGAGGGGTAGAGAGAGATGGAGAGAGAGAGAGAGAGAGAGAGAATCCCAAGCAGGCTCCGCACTGTCAGTGCAGAGCCTGTTGAGGGGCTCAATCTCACAACCTTGAGATCACGACCTGAGCCGATATCAGGAGTCGGATGCTCAACTGACTGGGCCACCCAGGTGCCCCTGGGTATCACTGTTCTTAGTCAAGGTTTGAGCCTTGCTCTTCTAGTAGTCACATGGCCTCCCAGTGATTAAATGTCTCCTTTCCGGGTTCATGACTCTTATGGGTGCACCCAATAAGCTTTTGCTCCTTGTCTAAGGAACACTTTGAGTTCACAGTCCTCTTGCAGACTGAAATGATTGACCTTTCCTAAGGCAAACCCTTCCTGGTGTGTATTATTTGCTCCTTCCATCTGCTCAAGTGCCTGGTGGCTCATTCAAGTGTTCCAGTGGGGTTCCTCCCCTTTTCTCCCAGCTACGAAGTTCATCTTAGAATTATAAACTTACAATATAAAAATAGCTTAAGCACAAATAGACATGATTTCTACCAAGAGAACATGTGGACTGTTTATCACACACCAACCCCCATCCATGACTAATCAAGATTCATCCTTTTTCTAGGCATAACCGACCCAGACGTTATTCATGATTCTTTCTTCAAAACCACAGCAAAGTCTTTAGCAGTGTAGAAATTCTGATCCCTGAACAAAATCAATTTTTATTGGCATTTGAACCCTACAAGTGCCTTACTATATTTGTCCTGTTTTTAATGGGAGAACTTTCTGTCTTGTGATTATCAACTATTTCTCATATGGGTATCCAACGTAGTGTATGATGAGTGCCAACTTTCACTTAGTATCACAGCTCAGGGACAGATTTGTTTGAGATTCCCCTCACCTTTGTGAACAAGTTCTCACTAGTGATTGGAAAGTGATGTAGCATTTGCAGAAGGGTGTGTCTTAGTCTGTGAGCTCCTCGTGGTCTGGGCTGTAGAAGGTGCAAGGGGGCCCAGAGTCTTCTGTGAGTATGAGAGAATCCCCATCTCAAGAAGCTTAATTAATCACACTGCAGAGTCCCTTATATCATATAAGAGAATAGGTTCCGGGGATTGGGACACATCTTTGGGGGCCATTATTCAGACTGTCACAGACTTGTGTCTGTTGGGGTCCTGCTGCTGCTCAGGAAGAACAGGCTTAGCATTATGTCATTTTCTTGTCCCACACTGTAACTGTCGGCAATATGATAACGCTGTATACAGTGCACACAATTTAATGAAAATTTTGGAACATAATTCATGGCTCCGTCTGTGGTAGACCTGTTATGGTTTTGCCACCCGGGGTCCGTGTCTCCTTCTCACTGTAGCCAGACTGGGTTCATCCCCAGCTCTGCCACTCACTAACTGACCTTGGGGAATGTACCTAAACGCTGTGTCTCAGGTCTTTACACGTAAAGTGAAGGGATATGTGTACCTCCAGCACATGATTGTTATGAGAATTAACTGAGTTAATGTGTATAAAGAGCTGTTCTTACTGTTACCCCCATTTTCCCCTAGAGAAACCGCTCTTCCCTTCTTCCCTCAGCCTATGTGATTCAGAGAGAGCTGCTTCACTTTTACCTCGGCTTGGCTTGCCGTCTGGCACCCAAGCCCTGCCTGAGCGGGGGATTTGCTGGCCCAATCTCCCCGGGAAGAAAACTTGGCCAGGGAGTGGATCCAGGGTAACAGTTGACTTGCCTTTGGTTAACTGCCACTGTTTAGTAAATCAAAGCTCATTTTATTTTATTTTATTTTTTAATGTTTATTTATTTTTGAGAGAGAGAGAGAGCACGAGCCGGGGAGAGGCAGGGGCAGAGAGGATCAGATGCAGGCTCTGTGCTGATAGCAGAGATGCTGGGCTCGAACTCACAAACCCTGACGTCATGACTTGAGCCAAAGTCAGATGCTTAACGGACTGAGCCACCCAGGGGCCCCTCAAAGCTCATTTTATAATTTAAGTGATCCACTTTATAAAAGAAAATACTCCCATAATAAATAAAGTCAAGATTAATTTGTGAAAGCTGTCTGCTCTGTTCTGAAGTGATAGGAGCCGAGCCAGGATTTCTGATCCAGCTCCCTCTGTCCTGCCGAGTCCCACTTCTCAGGACGACAGCTTCCAGATGTTGTTGAATCGTTAGCTGGCTGTCAGCTCCTCTCTCATTCTTTTTGTCCTTGTGGACTTACACCTAGTTTATTCTTTTACAGTCGTGTTATTGGGATTTCAGAAGGGGGAAGAGATGAAAATTGTGTTCAACCCACTTTATTTAATCATAAGGTTTTTGAGGAATTAAAAGAACTTTGCTGGAAAATGGACAAGCAGCATTGCCCCAGGCAGCCCGTCTTTTACCGGTCCCTAAAGTACACCAATGTGGGTAGAAGTTACATCCTCAAATCCTGATAACTATTTTTGAGGAAATGTGAACACTCAGAAACCTAACACACTTCAGAGTGAAATGTCTTTACTTTAAAGGAAATAATAAACTCCGTAGTAAGAATTAATCCCTGTGCTTTGTTCAAGGAGAAGAAGGGTCTGGCCCCGCAGCCTATAGTCTTGCAAATGAAACCAGTTTGCTGTGGCTCCTGGTGCCTCCTACCCACTCCTTTGTCTGCTTTGGGGATTGTTCTCGGGACTCCCAAACATACCAGCTCTTTGTCAGGATTGATGGCGTGTTCTGATAGACTGTGGGTTACTTTTTTGGCTTTGTTTTTTAACCACTGTCTTTCTTTGCTCTGTACCTTGAGAGAAGCTGTGCAGTCACAGCCCAACAGTCATCTGCCCCTTGCCCAGTTCTCCCTCCTGTATCAGCTGCCTCCGAGACTACAGAACAGAAACAAGGAGAAACGAAGACATAGTTCAGTCATCTGAAAATGGCATTCAGGAAGTGCCAGTTGCTGACTCGTTTACCTTAAAATAATACATCTTGACATTTTGGGGGTTAGGATGAGCTGCCCACTCAGATAATTTTCTATACATTTCTCCTGGCGTAACCACCAAGCCCCTCTGGAAACCTTAAAACCTTTATGCTTACAAGCATAAAGTTGAACAAAAATCAAAAGGCTGCACTAATGCTTCAGCAAAGCTCCATTTTATTTTACTTTTTTAAGTTTATTTTTATTATTTATTTTGAAAGAGAGAGAGGGAGGGAGAAAGAGAGACAGAGGGAGAAAGAGAGAGAGAGAGAGATAGAGAGAGAGAAAGAGAGAACAAGAAGGGGGAGGGGAAGAGAGTAGTAGAAACAGAATCCCAAGCAGGCTCCAAGCCACCAGGGCAGAGCCCAATATGGGGCTCGAACTCACAAACTGTGAGATCATGCCCTGAGCCAACTGGACCATCCAGGTGCCCCAAATCTTCATTTTAAAGTGACCTTTTTGCTCTCTTCCACAAACACAACCCCCCCCCCATTCTTAACCTTTTATTTCAGGAACCCAGGACCACCCTGAAAACGACTAACAAGGCTGGCAGCACTTACACAATTCCTGTCCAAACCGGCTTGATCACGTATTTCCCTATAACACCCCCACCCCCACCCCACCCCTGCCTCTCCCTCTGCCCTGGCTTGCAGTTTTTGAAGTCCATAGCCTGCTCAGCCTCCTTTGCCTGGCAAAGCAATAAAGCTATTGTTCCTCTTTATCCCAAACTGTCTTTGGCTCCGAAAAGCAGAGGTCATTTTTCAACAACTCTTGATTTACCTGTCCACGCCCAAACACCACATGATAAATCAGACGCCAGGACAAAATCTGGGTTTTGTGGAAACTAAAGCTCATACAGCTTGGGAACAGGTTCCTTCCTTAGGGAAGAGAATGGAAAATTGTGAATATAAAATTAAGTATGAAATTGAATATATACTTGAAATGGAAAGAGAAATGATAGCAAATTACAGAATTTGAAAAGCTCACAAATGCTACAAAAATCTAGAAAAATAATATTTTTATTATTTGACAGCTTGACGTATCTCTTGAATATCATTATCTCTATATTTTTTGGTGACATGCCTGTATACACTCCTTTACATGATAGTGATTTTGTAATAGCATTTTCTATAGAAAGATAAATCACTTTTTTCCCTTAGAATGATTGACTAATTTTTTGAAATTGTTGTTATATTAGAAAAGGGTTTTCAGCTTCAGAACTGGTTATTGGTAAGTCTTGTTAATTTTTTAAAATTGTCAAATTTGGGAAGCCCTATATTGAGTTTCTTTCATATACGAGCTGTTAAGATTTCATGCACGTTTCATGTTTTCTTGCACAAGAACTAATCTTAGATACTTTTTGAACTGATGACTCTTATTAACCAGTTTGTCAATGTAACCCCATTGTGATGGTGGATTATGATGTCACTATTTCATGTTAGATCAAGAAGAAATAGATTATCAAACAATATAAACGTCCATTTTTTACTTCTACTCAAAATGTGTTTTTTCCTCTTAATTGAATTCCTACTTTGGATATAATTTGAAACAATTTATTATTTTGCCTTACAATGTGTGTCTCTATGTCAGAGTGTCTTCTATTGATGTTATCATTGTTTATTTATGACCCCCCCCCTTCTGTTCCCATTCCTAACTTCATTCCATACCATGAGAGACCTCTCACAAACTTCTGTGGACACTCTAGTCCACACATCCAAGATTTATCCATAACCTCCAGCAATCAGCCATGTCTTGGCCTCCTCTTGGGCCTAGAGGCATGCATTCCTACATCATGGCCCATTCTCAGAAGGCTGGACTGAGGAGAGAGGCCCATGTAGATTCTGGAAGCAGGCTCAGGGCCATTTGGGCAGGAAATTCTAGGGTCCTAGGTACTCAAAGTATGGGCAAGAATGGGAGGGCATAAATTCTGAGTGGACATATCCCCTTGACCCTGCAGACTTCTCATTTCCAGGGAAGGGTACAGCAGAAGAACCAGATTGAGGCCCTCTGAAGTACGGGCCCCGGATAGGAGCCCCTGTTGTCCAAGCCCAAGGGTAAGGCTGATACCCACCTCAACTTTTCTTTAACCAGCTCTTCAAAATATCCACACCCACTCCAGTTCCACCCAACATGAGGGGAAGCGTGATACAAATTTTACAAAAAAGTGAGAGAATGTTGAACACTTTCCTAGGGCCCTTCCGAGGCCTTGGAAGTTACCAGCACAAGTGAGGGATTTCTTGGTGTCACAAATAAGCTGCCTCTGGACGGTGTGCAGCAATCATTTGGTGATCTGGCACATTGAATGAGCACTAATCTCAGAGTTCGTCCTCAGATTTAAAATCTTGTCCTCATTGAGAGCTACAGTTTGAAAGTCAGTCCCTGTGCTGATCCTGGGCCTGCATTCTCAAAACCATTCCATGCCTCTCCTTTGCTCTCCATGTCAGGAAGGCAGCACCAGCCTGCAGGAGATCGAGGGGGCAAGAGAGAAGCCAGGATATTTGTCCCTTTCCCTTCCTGCTTGGGGCCTCTTTTCCCTGCCTCTCTTACTGGACAGACCTCTCTGCCTCATGATTCCAGCTTTTCCTGGGTGATGCTGGATGACCCCAGGTTCTGGTGACACCACCTCCTCCTTTTGTCCCTTTAGCTCAGTGGTTCTCAACCAGGAACATTTCTGTCTACCCCTTCTCTCTCCTCCCCCCTCCCCCAACTCAAGGGACTTTTAGCAATGTCCAGAAACCTTTTTGGTTGTTACAACTTGTGTAGGCAAGGCTTCTAAGCATCTTGTGGGTAAAGGCCAGAGATAAAGGCTAAACATTCTATGATGCACAGGACAGGTCTCCACAACAGGATTATCTGTCCCAAATTGTCAATAGAGCCCATATGGAGAAACCTGCTCCAGCCTAAGGCAGTAGTGGCTCCTTCGGTTGTTAATTTCAGGTTTGCTTCATTGTGCTGTTTGGTGCTTAGCTCTTCCTTTATGTGTGATCAATTCCCTGTATTAAATCCCCCCTATGTAAACACTCAACGTGGCTTCTGTTTTCTTGGTTAGATTGAGTAATGCCTCCCCAAAGTATGAACTTCTTTTCTTTTTTCTTTTCTGTTCAAATCTGTCAGTGATAATTTCTCTGCCACCTTCCCATGGATTCTGGAAATTTTCATCTCCCCATATGTATTAGTCAGAGTTCTCCAGAGAAACAGAAAAAAATAGGATATGTATAAAGATACCTATATATAAAAGAAGATTTATTGTTGGAATTGGTTTATGCAGTTATGGAGGCTGAGAAATCCCCTAATCTGCTGTCTGCAAGCTACAGAACCATGAAAGCCAGTGGGCAGAGTCCAAAGGCCCAAGAACCAGGAGCCTCAGTGTCCGAGGGCAGGAGAAGATAGACATCCCAGCTCGAGCAAAGAGCAAAGTTGCCCTTCCTCTGCCTTTTTGTTTTACTTGGGCCCTCAATGGATTGGATGCCACCTGCTTTGGTGACTGCTTTACTCAGTCTACTGATTCAAGTACTAATCTCTTCCAGAAGCACCCTCATAGACATACCCAGAGATAATGTTTTACCACCTATCTGGGCATCTCTTAGCTCAGTCCACTTGACACATAAACTTGACCATCACACCACCCCACTGTTTCAGTCCAGACCTTTAGAGTTTTCATAAATAACTGTTTATTTTTTATTTTTATTTTTTAAAGATTAAAACGAAAATTTTTTAATGTTTATTTTTGAGAGAGAGTGATAGAGAGCAAGTGGGGGAGGGACACAGAGAGAGAAGGAGACAGAGAATCCCAAGCAGAGAGAGAGGGAGACAGAGCATCATCTGTGCCGACAGTGCAGAGCCTAACATGGGGTTCAAACTCACAAACTGTGAGATCATGCCTTGAGCCTAAATCAACAGTCACACTTGACCAATGGGGCCCCAAAATTTTATTTTTAAGTAATCGCTGCACCCAACATGGGACTCTAAGTCACAACCCCAAGATCAAGAGTTGCGTGCTGTATTGACTGAACCAGCCAGGAGCCCCCATAAGTAACTTTTTAATTAATAAACTATTTTATTTTATAACGAGACTCACCCAAGTTTATAAAATGAGCAGAAGAAATGCTTAACTTTCCTTTACTGAATAAAAATATAGCATTCAAATTAATATAATCAATTCCACCCTTCAGAATACATTATTATCAAAACACATTCTGTTAATTTAATATCACTATAAATACAAAATGTAGATTAATTTAAACCTGATTAGAGGAAGTCTTTGGAGATTCTCCTCAATTCCCTGTTGGGCAAAATTTTTTCCCTGTATTTTTTCACTCTTCAGCGTAAAGACTGAGTTAAGTTCATGGAGTGCCAGAGTGACAAAGCAAAGAGAATACATTTGGGGCTGTCTCCATGTTGGGGGATGCATTCAATTTCCCAGGGTGCCATAATAAAGTATCCAAAACTGGGTGGCTTAAAACAACAGAAACATATTGCCTCACAGTTCTGGAGGCCAGAAGTCCTAAATCAAGGTGTCAGCAAGACCACGCTCCCTCTGAAGGCGTTAGGAAAGAACATTTCAGGCCTCTTCTAGCTTCTGGCAGCCTCTGACCCTCCGTGGCTTATAGACGCATTGTGTCAATATTCCATCTTCCCAAGGCACTCTCCCTGTGCCTTCACATGGCTTCCCTCTGTGTGTGTCTGCCTCTGTGTCCAAAGTTTTCCTTTATCTAAGGACGCCAGTTATGTTGGATTAGGGCCTACCCTACTGGCCTCATTTTAACTTGATTACCTCTGTAAAGACCCTATTTCCAAATAAGGTCTGTTCTGAGGTATTGGAGTTAGGACTTCAACATATTTGGGGGTGGTTGGGGGTTAAGGACACAATTCAGCCCTTAACTGGGAGTGTTTGTACGTTTTAAGATGATGTATTTTTTAAAAAATCTCAATGTTTATTTTTGAGAGAGAGAGAGAGAGACAGAGCATGAGTGGGGGAGGGCAGAGAGAGAGAGAGAGACACAGAATCTGAAGTAGGCCTCCAGGCCCTGAGCTGTCTGCATAGAGCCTAACGCAGGGCTCAAACTCATGAACCAAGAGATCATGACCTGAGCCAAAGTCAGATGCTTAATCGACTGAGCCACTCAGGCGCCCCTAAGATGATTTTTTGAGCAAGGGAACTTGTATGTGTATGCAGGTACAAAAGATACCTTTACTTTGCTTTTCCGTCAATAATTGTTAGAACTTCTATTTGGAATAATAGCCTTTAAGAAATTTATCCCACAAATGCCTAGTAGGCATCTACTATAGATTAGGTATTATTCTGGGCACTAAGGATACACAAACCACAGGTCCTACCTGTAACAGAATTCATAGTCTAATGGGGGAAACCAAGCAGGAATCATTCTAATGCAATCTGGAGTGTGTTGTATTAGAGATCCCAGCAGGGGATTTGTGAGATCCTAGAGAATGGCTCAAACAACACAGTCTGGAAGTGGAATCAGGGCTGGGTCAGGGGTGCGGCATCCACTGGGGGGAAGGCAGGGCAGCACAGGTCTGAGAAACTGCACAGACCCAGGGAGCGGTGTTGCTAAGAGAGGCAGGACCCGTCTGTGAAGCGCGGGCAAAGGAGTGGGGAGAGCAGATGGAGGCCAAGCTGCGAAGAAGCAGACCAATATGCCCTGCTAGGGAGTTGGTGGTGAGCCACTGAATCTTGTAGTCAAGGGAGCAACATTACCAGATCTCTTTTCTTTTTAATTTTTAAAATTTTTATTTTATTATTTATTTATTTATTTATTTATTTAAATTTACGTCCAAATTAGTTAGCATATAGTGCAACAATGATTTCAGGAGTAGATTCCTTAATGCCCCTTACCCATTTAGCCCATCCCCCCTCCCACAAGCCCTCCAGTAACCCTCTGTTCTCCATATTTAAGAGTCTCTTATGTTTTGTCCCCCTCCCTGTTTTTATATTATTTTTGCTTCCCTTCTCTTATGGTCATCTGTTCTATGTCTTAAAGTCCTCATATGAGTGAAGTCATACGATTTTTGTTTTTCTCTGACTAATTTCACTTAGCGTAATACCCTCCAGTTCCATCCGCGTAGTTGCAAATGGCAAGATTTCATTCTTTTTGATCGCTGAATAATACTCCTTTGTGTGTGTGTGTGTGTGTGTGTGTGTGTGTGTGTATACCACATCTTCTTTATCCATTCATCCATCGATGGACATTTGGGCTCTTTCCATACCTTGGCTATTATTGATAGTGCTGCTATAAACATGGGGGGTGCATGTGCCCCTTCGAAACAGCATACCTATATCTCTTGGATAAATACCTAGTAGTGCAATTGCTGGGTCATAGGGTAGTTCTATTTTTAATTATTTGAGGAACCTCCATACGGTTTTCCAGAGTGGCTGCACCAGCTTGCATTCCCACCAGCAATGCAAAAGAGACCCTCTTTCTCTGCATCCTCGCCAACATCTGTCGTTGCCTGAGTTGTCAATGTTAGCCCTTCTGACAGGTGTGAGGTGGTATCTCATTGTGGTTTTGATTTGTATTTCCCTGGTGATGAGTGATCTGGAGCATTTTTTTCATGTGTCGGTTGGCCATCTAGATGTCTTTGGAGAAGTATCTATTCATATCTTTTGCCCATTTCTTCCCTGGATTATTTGTGTTTTGGGTGTTGAGTTGGATAAGTTCTTTATAGATTTTGGACACTAAGCCTTTATTTGATATGTCATTTGCAATTATCTTCTCCCATTCCATCGGTTGCCTTTTAGTTTTGCTGATTGTTTCCTTCGCTGTGCAGAAGCTTTTTATTTTGATGAGGTCCCCGTAGGTCATTTTTGCTTTTGTTTCCCTTGCCTCTGGAGACATGGTGAGTAAGAAGTTACTGTGGCTGAGGTCAAAGAAGTTTTTACCTGCTTTCACCTCAAGGATTTTGATGGCTTCCTGTCTTACATTGAGGTCTTTCATCCATTTCGAGTTTATTTTTGTGTATGGTGTAAGAAAGTGGTCCAGGTTCTTTTGTTCAACTGGACATGTCGCTGTCCAGTTTTCCCAGCACCACTTGATGAACAGACTTTGTTTCATTGGATATTCTTTCCTGCTTATTAGTTGGCCATACGTTTGTGGGTCCATTTCTGGGTTCTCTATTCTGTTCCAGTGATCTGAGTGTCTGTTTTTGTGCCGTATTTTAAATTTATTTTATTTTTAATTAAAAAAAATTTTTTTAAATTTGTTTTTGACAGAGAGAGAGAGAGAGAGAGAGAGAGAGAGAGACAGAGCATGAGTGGGGGAGGGCAGAGAGAGAGGGAGACACAGAATCCGAAGCAGGCTCCAGGCTCTGAGCTGTCAGCACAGAGCCCGATGCGTGGTTTGAACTCACAGACCATGAGATCATGAGTTGAGCCAAAGTTGGACGCTCAACCGACTGAGCCATCCAGGCGCCCCTTAATTTTTAAAAAAGGTTTATTTAATTTTGAGAAAGAGACAGAGTATGAGTGGGGGAGGGGCAGAGAGAGAGGGAGACACAGAATCCCAAACAGGCTCCAGGCTCGGAGCTGTCAGCACAGAGCCCAACATGGGGCTCGAAACTCGTGAATGGAGAGATCATGACCTGAGCTGAAGTTGGATGCTCAACTGACTGAGCCCCCCAGGGCGGCGCAGACCAGATCTGTTTTAGAAAGAGATCAGTCTGAGAACACTGCTGTAAAGAGTGGATTTTTTTTTGTTCTAAATGTAAAGTTCATGTCTCGTCCTCATTTTACAAATCACAGCCCTCAGCAGAGCTGACCACGTCCTTCTTTTTGAAGTATTTTTCTCCCTTGCTATCACCTCGACTCTTCTCATTTCCCTCCTGGGTCATGGCTTCTCTTCCTTGCTGAATCTTCTTCTATGAGTTGCAGACTTGTGCAGGAGAGCCTCAAGGCTGGGGCTTTCCCCCTTCTCTTATCTCCCATCTATCCTGATGATCTCATCTGGTCCCACGACTTCCAATTTGTACCCCAGCCCTGACCTCTCACTTGAGACCCAGACTTGTTCATCTAACTGCCTCATCACCTGCCACTTGGTCCCTATAGGCACCTCAAAATCAGTATCTTAAACCTGTTACTTCCCAAGGTTTCTCCATCTCAGTAAATGGTCTCACATTCGCCCAAGTAGTTGCTCAAACCCGAGTCAAGATCAATCTTTAATTCCTCCCTTTCCCTCTTCTTCCACATACAAATTCATCCCAGAAGCTTCCTGGTCCTACAACCAAAACATATCTCCAGTCCCTCCATTTCTCCCCATTTCTACTACCACTGCCTTAGGTTCAGTGCCCATTGTCTATCATCTAAACTATTGCAGTGGTCTTCTAGATGGTCTCCCTACACATACCATTATCCATTCTATTCTACACTCGACAATTCTAATTGTCCTACTAGACTTTTAACCAGGTATGTCATTGGGAATGGAGCTTGAAACTCGTACTATTGCTTGGAAGGTCTCTCTGAATGTTGCTTACCCAACTCTTTAATCTCACCATTCCAACCACTGATCTTCCCTCTGTTCCTTGGACACACTCATCCCTTTCCTGCCGCAGGACCATTGCCCTCACTGTTCTCTCTGTCTAGAACCCCCTCCCCAAACTCTTTGTGTGGTAATCTCTCTTATCCTTCAGGACTCACTTCACACGTCACCTTCTTAGGTTGTCCCTCCTCGTCTATCCTATCTAAAGGAGGCTTCCACTTATCCGATTTTTTTTGTTGTTGGTTTTCTTGTTTATTCCTACCAGAGAACTTTCCAGAATATGAATATATGCTTGTTAATGTGTCTATATATTTTTTTCTTCCTCTTGTCTCCAAATGCCACTCCCTCCCTCCACCCCACGAGTTAGGAGCCTGTCTGTAATGTTTGCTGTACAACATGATACTTCCGGGAGATTCCTAAATACCCATATCCACCAAGCACCTCCAATTCCCCCAGCACTGTACTTCTTTGTTTACAGTGGAGTTATTATCCTCATGCTACCAGTGAAGGAACTGTCTTAGAGACAGTAGATGACTTATCCAAGGCCACATAGACACTAAGACATCAGGGAGGTAGGATTTGAGAGCATGTCTGTGTGGTTCTGAAAGCCTTTCTCTAACATGCTGCTTGCCTCCATCTCTGGACCTTAGAGGAGCCAGATGGAACACAGAGAAAGCATAACTTAAAATGCTACTTCTTTTCTTCTTTTACTTGACTGACTTTAAACATCATCCCTCTGACATTTTGGTGGACAATTTATTAGCCCATCATCCTTTCATTGGGGAAACTACCTTCTCCCATGCCATAGAAATCCTGCTTAGCCATACTGCCCCTCCCTTCCCCAGCCCGAGAGTAGGCACGTGACCTGGGCTGGCCAATCAGACTATTCCTTTCCCAGGTCTCCATATGAGTATAAGAATGAGCATGTGATTCCGACCAAGCCAATCAGCATCTTCCCTGGGACCTTGCTGGAACTTTAGGGACAGTCGTCCCTCTAGGATCATTATTTATTAGCACTAGAGTAGTCAGGAGCTGGAAGTGGCCATCTTAGGGAGTGGCCACATAGGGAGAGGATGCTGGAAGAGGAGGCCAAATAGAAGGCAGCAGAGTCAAGAGATGGGTGGAGAGAGTCAGAATCAGAGACCTAATAACATAATTTCAGCACTCAACCTTTACCATGTATTTATTGCATTATTTGGTTACCATCTATCCTCTCACTAAACTAGCTCCACGGGGTAAGAATTATGTCTTGTTTTTGTTCACCATTGTCTCCCCAGTGCCAAGACAGTACCTGTCACAGAGTAGATGCTCCATATGTATCTGAATGATTGAAAATATTGTTTCTACCAGCAGTATCTGAGCTCACAGCGTAATAATATCCAAGAGAAATCATTTCTGGCTCCGGTTTTTGGAATAAGCTACGTGGGCATGTGAGGTTTGATTAAAATCAGAGGAAATGTTAGAGCTGTATTTGACAGTGTGTATAATGAGTCCTTTAGAAAAAAATTTAGGTTGTAATGGGTGCAGAGTGAAGCTGGGCAGGAATAATGCTTTCTGGCTCTATTCTTTAGTAATGTATGTGATGTCTGAGGCACCATAATTTAATTTGCCTCTAATATGTCTGTAAGCCTACTGTCAGATTATAGCCTGATTCATCAGTCACTTGAAGGCTAAGAATAGAGTATGATACAAGAGGTCAACATCACTAGCAATAAGCGTTTTCTCAAAGGGCTGGACGGACATAAATCAGAGGAAGCACGTCACTCACTCCTATCCAACGCCACACGCTGGGTACGCCTAGTGCTTGGCAATTGTTTCAGAATGAAATGGACCCTTGAGTTGAAACCACCGTCATGCAGGAGAGGCAGTTTGAGAGGGTTTCAGAAGATGTGATGACTGAAAAAACAGGCCCAGCGGGCTCTTGCTAAAATTGTGGGCCATGCAGGGGGTTCCTGATTGCCAGCCGCTTTCATCCGGCTTCCAGGGGAGCAGTTCAAATGGTGGGAAGGACTGTGGGAAGGGAAGGAAATTTGGAATTTCTCTCGAATTTTTCTGGAAAAGCCATTGGTGTTGCATTGTGTCCTAGCTTTCCTCTTAGTAAAATAAAGATGGTTTATGTTTCCCTCTGGAGTCTTCCGAATCCTTAGAGATTTTCAGCGGAGGGGCATACAAACATAAAGGATGCAAACTGTAACAGTGCTAGCAAAAGAAAGGAGAGTGCTGACCTCTGACATCTCAAACCCAGCCAGCAGAATACATGCAACTCAGCAATTTCTGCTCTCTTGGGGTAGGTGAGGTACAGGACTAGAATTGTGGATGAGGGAAGAAAACAGACATGTATGGAACATGTAGCTACGTGCTAGGCATGATATTTAAATCACCTTAATAGGTATTAACTGTTAGGTGTTACCTGCTGACCTAATAGGTATTACATGGCATATAGTGTTACCTTAATAAGTTGATATGAACCTATTCTTCAGCTGAGAAAATGGACTCTCAGGAAAGTTAAGTAATTCCTAAGCCAGTAATTTAAAGAGGCAGAATTCATCTCTAAGGCTGGCTCCACAGTCCCGCTATCCTTCCTCTTAGCGTTACATCATGCTAGCTATCTACATCTATGAGACATAAAAATGAGAGAGAGGTTTTCCCAAGTGTAGTAAAGACTCCAGGCCAATTGGATGTAGGAATGGGCACCTGCTGTGCAAGACAGTGATAATGATTACAGCCACATGGAGGTTTGCTATTTGCTGTTTTGGGGAGCCATATAGCATAGGAATTAAGATGTGAGCTTTGAGACTTGACAAAGTTAACATTAACTCTGCCATTTCTTTCTTTTTTTTTTAATGTTTATTTATTTTTGAGAGAAAGAGAAAGAGAGAGAGGGTGTGAGCGGCGGAGGGGCAGAGAGAGAGGGAGACACAGAATCTGAAGTAGGCTCTAGGCTCTGAGCTGTCAGCATGGAGCCTGATGCGGGGCTCAAACTCACAGATCGTGTGATTATGACCTGAGCTGAAGTCGGAGGCTTAACCGGGTTGAGTCACCCAGGTGCCCCTAGCTCTGCTATTTCTAAACCTTGGATAAATTGCTTCATCTCTCTGTGCCTCAATTCCTGAACTATACAGTGGAGATAATCATAGTACTTACATCAGAAGGGTCTTGTGCGGATTGCACGATAGAATCGGTGTAAATCCATGTAAAGTACTTGGAATGATGCCTGACACATAGTAGGTACTCAGGAAATGTAACAATTTCATATCTGCTCTTTGTAGGCCCCCCATTATATTTAAAACAACCCACACTTGGAATATTCAGCTAGTTATTCATGGTATGACCTTTTCACAACACAGAGTGACCACACTTCTGCTTCCCGATGCTCTTGACCACAGAAACCTATACTTCAAGGTCCAGAACCAAGTGGCCTTCTCTCCTGGCCAGCCACTAGTTTTCCATCAGAATTTTTGCCCATGTCCTTCAATTTCCAAGCCAGGAGGCTGTGATATGAGCATAGAGGCTTTGAAGCTAAACACATTTACCTCTGCAATTTATCAGTTATGCTATCTTAGACAAATTGCTTACCTCTCTAAGTCTCAATTTCCCCCTCTGGAAGGTGTCTTGGGAGTTTATGTGATGACTAGATATAATGCATTTAAAGTACCTAGATCAGCATCTGGACCGCATTGGCCAACCCATTATCATGACTTTCTCCAGAAATATCTTAAATAACACTGGTACGTTTCCAACAGTTGTCCTGTGAAATTGATGTTTCTCTATCTTAGAAAGCTTTAAGCTAGGCAATTAAAGAGTTACTAATTAAATTTGATGCTCATCATTTTAATAAAAGTTTAGTTTTAGGCTCTTATCAGGAATGTCCACCTGTTATAATGTAGCTTCCTCGAGAAAAGGAGGTACGCCATAAGGCGGTCATTAAAACACCAAGAGTGGAACCATTCACCATTTGCTTTACTACCTATTTATATTTTAATAACTTTGCTAGGTATAAGCCAAACAAATGGTTCTCTAACAGTGGGAATTCTAGGGATCCTTGTAGGCTAGAGGTCAGCAAGCTGTGGCCTGCTGCCGAATACACCCTGCATCCCGCTCTTGTAAATAAGGACTTGCTGGAACTCAGCCATGGCCATTGTTTCAGGCATTGCCTGTGACAATCTTTGTGCTACAAAATGGCAGAGATGAATAGTTTCAACAGAGACTGTATAGTTCACAAAGCCACCTACAACATCTACTCTCTGTCCTTTTGTAGAATAAGTTCGTCAATCTTTTTTATAGGCCAAGAGCGGAAATATTTGGGGCCAAAACTCTTTTGACAACACCCTTCGAATTGTACGTTTGGCCTTCAACATGCGTGTGTCGTTGCCTACTTTTTGTTGGTAGGGTCACTGTTCTGCAGTGCCCAGGATGTTTCTGTAGGAAAGGCTTTGAGCATCATTTATGAACAGGTTTAGCTCAACGTTGCTGTGTTAAGGCAGACCAAATTGTAACCAGTCCCAACTCCCAGTAATTCAGTGGCATGAATATGGAAGTTCATGAAACTGGTGTGTGTGTTCCCAGTCGGTGGTAGCTCTGCTCCGCAGAGTAATCTGGGACTTAAACTCTTTCCACCTCGTGGCTCTGCCCTATCACAGGACCTGTTCTCAGCTGCGCGGCCCAAGTTGAGTCACTAACATCCAGTTTCCAGCTGTTGAAAAGGAAAGGAGAATGTGAAAGAACATGATGTGTGCCTGCCCACAAATGGTACACATCACTTCCTGTCATACTCTATAGAGTGGGATTTGGTTTCATGATTGCATCTAACAAAAAGGGAGCCTGATAAGAAACAGATTTTGTGTGTGTCATAGTAGGTAAGGAGGAATTCTCTCTGGGTGTCAAGGGTCCTGTGGCAGCTCCCTGACCTAAGTTCTAGAGCTTTAGCTCTGCCAAGGACAGCTTCACGCCAGGGCCTGGTGGAATCTAGCAGGATACACGGCCCTCTGATCATTTTCCCTGGTACTTGTGCTCTGGCGCCCACAGTAGCTCCCTTTTCTCTTTCTAACTCTTGCCTCCCTCTTTTTATAAGCATGGGCAGTTGATTTTTAGTAGACCATCTGGTTCTTGCAGCCCCAAGAACAATAACAAAAAAGAGGTAGGTATTGTTATTATCCCCATCTTATCATTATCCCCATATTGCAGATAAAAAAACTGAGGTGGAGAACAATGAAGTAACTCATGCGAGGTTAGTCCCAGGTTGCACTTGAAAAGGGATATTTTAATCCCTTTTCAAACCCTTTTGCTGGGTGAGGATTTTATTCCAGAATCTGGCAAGGAGCATGTTGTGAAATGCTCCCCTTGCCAAATTAGTAATCTTTATTTGTCAGATTTCTCTTTTTTTCAAATTTGCAGAAACATTCTTTCCTAATTATTGTTTACTATTTCACTTTGTCTATGCAGAGTGGTTTCTTTTTCCCGGGTGGATAGAAGTTTTATGTTTTTATGCAGTAAAAACTACTGAATCTTTTCCTTTATGATTTTTTTTCTCCTTACTTCCAAGCTCAAAAAATCATCCCCCCTTTGAGAATGATGGTAAATACTTAATTTTATTTTCATCCAGTTTTTTCACTGTCTGATTTTTAATATTACTCTTCCCCCTTTTGAATTGTTTTTGTCTATAGCTGTGGAAAAATAGAGTCCTATTGTATTTGGATTGGAATCTGCCAAAGTATTTATCTCTAACAGGCTTTTTTAATATTTAAGTTTATTTATTTATTTTGGGAGAGAATGTGAGCAAGGGAAGGGCCGAGAGAGAGAGAGAGTGAGAGAGGAGAGAGAATCCCAAGCAGACTCAGCACTGTCAGTGCAGAGCCCAATGCGGGACTTGAACCCACAAACTGTGAGATGGTGACCTGAGCTGAAGTCAAGAGTCAGATGCTTAACTGGCTGAGTCACCCAGGCACCTCTCAAACAGGCTTAAATGGAGGAAGCTAATACCAGTGACTGACCACCAAGAAATCTATAATGTACTGACAGTGAGGTAAGATTCCTTAACACAAAGCTAATGAAGGTTCTAGACAGTGGGTTAATCATCCCAAGGCAAGTGAGTTTATTTTGCAGCTATAACGAGGTTATACTAATGCTGCTGGTGCACTGGCCACATGCCTTTTCCTGGCTCGTGCCCCTAGCCCCCAGGTACTATGAGTTTGAGCTGCTAAACATTCACAGCTTCCCCCTTCTCCAAATAAGGGGCCCTCAGCCCACAGGGAACCACCCCACCCAGGAAATTACACCCGTCCCTAGTGGTAACCAGCATCCAATGACTGATTGACATAGAGGTATGGAAGACTGGCTCCCTCACCGCAACATGGGACCAATTCTGAGAACCCGTTTATGCTGCCGAGCTCCCTGTGGGATCATTCTTGAAGCTCATCTCCAGCTGAGACCCTGCCTTTGCTTAGCTCTTTCTCCTGCCCTGTCCTCCCTCGCTCCCTTTCCCGAGTGTACTCCTTCAGCAAACCGTGCACATCCCAGTCCCGTGCTTCTAGGGGATATGATAGTAAGAAAATCTAATTTCCTATCATATTCTAATACATGTAGTTTATAATTTAATACATATAACAAACATATCTTACAAACTTTGTAGACATTATATATTGAGGGTTAAAGGTTATATATATATATATATATATATATATATATAAATATAGATTTATATTTAAAGGTTATATATATACATTTAAATATTTTATTTTTTAAGATTTTTATTTTTAAGGTAGTCTCTACATCCAACATTGGGGTTCAAACTCACAACCCCGAGATCAAGAGTTGTATGTTCTACTGACTGAGCCCCTAGAGGGTATAGTTTTGAAAGTTTTAACA
Source organism: Panthera tigris (assembly GCF_018350195.1). Taxonomy (NCBI): domain Eukaryota; kingdom Metazoa; phylum Chordata; class Mammalia; order Carnivora; family Felidae; genus Panthera; species Panthera tigris. The sequence goes on along the minus strand of NC_056666.1, from coordinate 115,146,928 downwards.
CATGTGTAATTAACTGTAGCTATATTGAAGAGTTTTTTTATCCTTAAATATTCAAACTAGTCATCAGGTTATTCGAAATAGTCAAACTGTGGTGATCTTAGGTTAGAAATTCTTCTAACCTAAGATATTTTTAACCTAAGAATTTTTAACCTAAGATATTTGCCCACTATCCATTTGCCCATTTGCCCATTTATCCATTGCTCTTTGTTTTTCTGAGGTTTCTGGGGTGTAAAGATTCTCCAATCCCCTTTCATCATTTTATTGAGAACCGCAGTCTAAGCCCAGGATTTTGAATTCTCCGTGTGCTTTTGTCAATGAGACAGAAGTAAATACCATGTAGCATGTTACCTATAGTCGCTTAGTTTCAGTCAAAGCTGAATCAGATTATCCCCGCAGCAGCAGGAGTTAATTTTAGCCTTCAGATTGTACCTGCAGCAGCCATGGAATGACTGTATTCCAAGGCGATACCACTTGGATTCCAGCATTGCATTTCCTTTTCCGTTCCAAGCTTGACCTCCAAGGATTTTGTTTATTCTCTACTTCACGTCTGAAGAAGCAGAGATGCTGTAACTTGCCGAGAGGAAGGCCTATCTTCATGCTCAGAATCCCAAGTTCCAAAGGTGCCGTGGATCCTTCATAGCCCCAAACAGCACCTCAGTCTCCTGTGTTGCGTGTTGTGTGGATTCGGCCGCTTATGTTTGTGTCATTGATCCATCAAGCAATGACCCTCCCCTCAGTTCCTTTAGATTCTGTCTCCCTCCATTGGTTCAGTAAGAATGAACACTGCGTGCACTGTGTTTTGAAGATGAACTCCAACACTCCTGGGCCTCGTTTTGGGTTTCTCTCTCTATTCAAACAGAACGGCTGGAAGATGGTTTGATATTGATTTATTTGCTGTTTTGATTTAGATTGTTTCTCTTTTCCTAAGATCTCAAGGGTGCTGTTCAAAAACCTTCTCAAGCAGCATCCTGGAACAACATAAGCAGTGGGGGTGGAGGCAGGGGAAAGCTAAAAGATGAAAGGGATAGTTGAGGAGGGGAGGGGAAAGCAAGGCTAGTGATTTTCTTGGGTTAGCTATTGATCTGACCCTTTATTTTCCAAATGCTGTTGCATTTCTCCGAGTCAGGCCCGTGCTCCCTGCCCATCCTCCAATCCATAGGGCTGTGCCAGGAGCAGTGTAGGAATAAAAGCATCAGATTGGGCTTTGGAGCTTCTTACACCTGGCTTTGAATCCACCACTTCCAATCTATTGACCTTTGACAAGTTATTTACACGCTCTCGCATCTTGTGAAGTGCAGCGTATTATTTGGTCTTTGTTATAGGTAGATTCATGTTAGATGGACTTTTCCCAAAACCAGTTAGAAAGGAAGGTATCCTAAACTTTGCAGATCCCCTGACCTTAATTACTTGGCCACTCTGCTTTGTGCTGCCGAAGCCCAGCCTTTTGGAGGCAAAAAAGGACATCTGGACATCTCACCCCAACTGCAAGTCACTTACTTTGTCAAAGGCACCTGCATCGACACTGGCCTCACAGGATTGTCAGTAGGATCAAATGGCATGGTAGGTGACATTGGTACCTTATTACAAGCCTCTCCGTGTTACATTTGTGTAAACAGGCACAGAAAAGTTAAATCACTTGTCTAACATCATACGGCTAGTAATTGACATAGGATCTGAACCCAGGCACAGCTCACATCAGACCCAAATTTGTAATTAGTAAAAATAACAAAAAATCATGGGACAGTGTTGTTTTCTCTCATATTTAAGGTTAGGTTATTTTGTATCCAGGAAATTTTCTCAGAATGAAAAAAAGAGATACATTCTGCTGATTTTTTTCCTTATATTTATCCAAAAATGGTATGATAGTAGGATATATAGCCTTTTTTAAATGTTTGTTTATTTTTAAGGGGTGTGGGGGGCAGAGAGGGAGGCAGACAGAGGATCTGAAGCAGGCTCTGTGCTGATGTGGGGCTCTAACCCATGAGTCATGAGATCATGACCTGAACCAAAACCAAGAGTCGAACGAATGCTCAACCAACTGAGCCACCCAGGCACCACCTATGTATAGTCTTTTATACTCAAATTGCCCAAGATGATCAAAACAAGAATCAGTTTTGCAAAATTATTTGAAGGCTTCATCAGTTTTCCCAAGAGCCTCTCCTACGCTTCTGGTATTGAGACAATTTTCTTTTATAGCACCTGTGCAATTGGCTCCCTAGTATTTGCATCACAGATTCACACAAGTAGCAAGAGGCAGCTTTGGCAAAATGAGACGTGCAAGGACGTTTACCAGCGTCATAAGGAGAAATGTTTGTTTAGTGGGGACCAATTTGATATTAGTGAATATTTTCTGCTTAAGATGGCCTTTGCTTCCCAATGCAACCCGAAAACAGCGGGGACTTAGATAGTGAAGGCTGAGCTAATGAGGACCCTCTGGCATTTCACAGACATTAACTATCCTCCCTTCTTTAAAGAAAGGCTGGCTACAGCTTAGCTCATTTGATGAGGGTGTTTACTGGTGAGCTATTGAAGCAGACAGACTCTAAGATGACACCCAATGACCCCTGCCTCCTGGTGTCCATGCTCCTGTATAATTCTCTGCCCTTGAGTGTGGGTGGGTCCCGTGACTTGCCTCTAACCAACGGGTAATGGAGTGTATGTGAGAATATGTACATTGGTATGCTACATAAGATTGCAATGTCCACCTTACTGACAGCCCCTTTTCCTTGCTGGCTTTGATGAAGCAAGTTGCCACACTGTGAGCTCTCCTACCAAGAGAGCCACATAGCAGGAATGGAGGGGAATCTTCAACCGACAGCCAGTAAGAAACTGGGGCCCTCAGCCCAACCATCCACAAGGAGCTGAGTTCTGCCAGAAATCGTGTGGATTGTTCCCCATGTTGAAGTAAGATGGCAGCTCTTGCCGAAATTATGATTGTAGCTTTCAGATGAGTCCCTGGCATAGAGGACTCAACGAATCCATGCCTGGACCCCTGACCCACAGAAATCGTGAGATAATAAATGTATGCTGTTCTAAGCTGCTAAATTTGCAGTAATCTGTTATCCGGCAATAGATAATATTATTATTATATTCAAACCAATGGGTCATCAATGCCAAAATTTATTGAGATAATGACATGTGCAGAACCCTGCACTAGCTCTGGAGATACCTTGGTGAACGAGAGAAAAAAATGGGTCTTCGTGGAACTTGCAATCTAATGAAATAAATGACTGTGGTATTGTGACCAAGAAGTATGTATTTGGTCTTCATCTCTGGTTCCTAGCACAGAGCTTCTAAACCACTTAGAATTTCCTGAGCGATAGGAGTGTCTTGTTATTCAGAAGGAGCCCCTTTTAAGCACACCTGAGTTTATGTCAATGAGGTGACTAAGGGTGGGACCCCCTAAATTGCCTCAGGATGGCGATGCCACCAGAAAGATCAAGTGATTAAAAGTTTGGAAACTTCAGCCCCACCCATCGACCTCTGCGAAGGAGAGGAGGGGTTATTGCAGATTAAGCTCTATGAATACTGCTAAGCAACAAGATTTGATGATTGGTGGACATATTCACATTCTGGGAGTGTGGTGCACCCCAGTTCCATGGGGAAAGAAGCTCCTGAGATCAGGACCCTTCAGATCTCCCCCTATGTACCTCTTCATCTGGCTGTTCATTCCTATCCTTTATAATAAGTTGGGAAATGTAAGGAAATGTTTCTCTGAGTACTGTGAGCTCTTCTAGCAAATTAGACTTGAGGAAGGAGCTATGGGACTCTCTAATTTATAGCTAGTTGGTCAGAAGCTCGGGCAAAAGCCTAGACCTTCAATTGGCGTCTGAAGTGGGGGCAGTCTTGTGGGACTGAACCCTTAACCTGTGAGATGTAACGCTTATCTGCAGGTAGATAGTGTCAGAATTGAGTTAAATTTGTAGAACACCCAGTCAGCGTCTGCTGAGAATTGGAGAATTGGTGGATGGTGTTGGAAAAAACACATCGGAAAGATATTAAACCAATAATTACCATATAAACTCTGCACTTTAATCCTACCATCGGCATTTCAGTCAGTGACCAGTATCATAATGAGTTGGATACTATGGATTCATATCATTGAATACCTGCCATAATCATAATTGCTTTTTTCAGTGAAGCATCCATAGAAAATCTGCTGTTAAGCCATGCAGTTTCCCGTAACCTGAGATAATGCCACTATTCCTTGTAAAAATGAGAACATACCTTCTCTCCAGGAGGAGGGAACTAAAGTCAGAGCCAAGTCTGATTCTGGCTCTAAGTTCAGGATTTCTGACTACTGGACATTCTTTCTTAAGGTGAATAACGAGCCCATTTTGTTATTTCCATGACCTATGGACTAAAGTTTAAGGTTAATCATCATTAATACAACCTATATAAACTAATAGAAGAACGAAAGGATATAAAATATAAAATCACCTAATTGGGTAAAAGTATGCATGATAAATCAAGGAGGGTGATAACAGCAAACACTACCCTCCGGTACTTTATTTATCTGTTAACTCATTTACTCTTCGTAATAACTCTACTAAGCAGGGACTATCATTTTACAAATGGGGGAAATTGAGCCAGAGAGAAGAAACTTGCCCAGAGTCTTCTGCAATGAATCTGAGATCTGAACCCATGCAGCCTGACTTCCAATTCTGTGTGTTTAACCACTTCTCCATATTCCTGTCACTGTGAACAGGCCCCACTACCCTTGCTTCTATGGCATTCACAAACGCGCCATCGGTGTTTACCGCACCCTTCCTCTACCACCTGTTTCCTATTCCTTTTCTCAGCAGCGGGCTTCTCAGCTGACTAGGGATCTTTACTCGGAGGAGGGTCTGCCTGGTTTGAATCCAGTCTTACCAGCTATGTCAGTTCGGGCAAATTACTTAGCTTCTCTGCGCCTCAGTTTCCTCATCTGCCAAAGGAGATGATAACAGACCCTATATCGTAGGATTATTGTGAAGATCACATGACTTAACATGTACAAAGCATCTTTATTATTTTTTAAATATTTATTTATTTTGAGAGAGGGAGAGAACGAGTGGGGGTGGAGCAGAGAGAGAAGGAGAGAGAGAGAATCCCAAACAGGCTCTGTGCTGTCAGTGTGGAGCCCGATGCGGGGTTCCATCTTACAAATTGTGAGATCGTGACCTGAGCCGAAATCAAGAGTCGGATGCTTAACGGACTGAGCCGCCCAGGTGCCCCCAAAACATCTTTATTATTTCAGTACAGAGGGATCATTCCAGAGGCTTCCATTTAACCCTTCCTACCATGGTAAGATTCACATCGCAGATCAGGGAGCCAGTGTGACTATTCTGCTCGGACTTCGACTGCAACTACTCAAGAACCAAGGAAATAACTACACAATGGGTTCGAGGATCCACTAGTGCTCACTACTGTGAGTGAGCCCTGTTGGTACCTGTTTGCCATAAATTTGCTTATACTTACCAGATAAACAGAGGTGGCGTTTGGAGTCTTTGGGGATTAGCATTAGCTCGGAGACAAGAATGACCCTGTGAGGCCTGTTTAAGTCCCTTTGCTCAGGGCCCAGTTGCCCTGGCAAATGGTTCCAAGTGCCTTTATTAAAGAAAAGGAGGAAGTCGTTGGTCTACCCTTGAGGTGCTATTGTGGGGATGTCCTCAAGAGCCTCTGGTCTTCCCTTTATTCAAGGGGCTCTGGGTCTGGAAGGTGACTCAGGTCTGGGAATTGGATGAAGACCGACTCTGCATCATCATGGCTCAAGTCAGTTCACTGTTCCCCAAACTTAGATTGCGTTGTTGTTTGACAAGTTAATGCAAAAAAAAAAAAAAAAAAAAAAAAAAGCAAACATTTTAGCCCTAAAGACCCTAGGATCTGTTAGGTACCCTCAGTCACACCTAAGCCTTCTGCCTGTGTTTCGGGAATCAGGACCTGGCTGCCTCTGAAGGTTAAGGCTCACGTGGACCTCTTCAGGAAACCGTTTTCCATAGAAGTATCTCCCACTATCATCCTTGGCCTGCAGAGGGCCAGTATTTTTCCAGAATGTTAATACTCTTCTCCCCACTATGTGGGCGCTGTGTTTTGTTTTGTTTTGTTTTTTTCCCCCTCTTTCTGAAGCTGGGTGCGTAGTTCAGGTATTATAAATCCACTCTAATATTCCTTTCTCCTTAAGTCTTTGGATTCCCTTCTCATTAAGGAAGTACAGCATCTGAACTTGATGTGCACGGGCCACCACAAACACTCAGTGTCTGACAACCAAGCAAGAGATTTAAACCTGTTCCGGTTGTTTCATCTAGCATGTTGAATCCAGAAGTTTTGGTGAGGGCACCTATTAGAGAAATTTGATATGATCTGAAATCATTTTCTTCTCTTGCCAACACTCTCAGAATTCTTCTTGCCCATCACCTCACGATGCGTTGGGTGTATAAGCCTTCTTCCCCCAGGTCTGATTTTGACTTCAGGGCACGCTGGAATCTGACTCTAGTGGTGTGTCTGGAGTCAGTGAACAGAGGTGGGGTGGGCCATAAGGATCTCCCCTTGCAAGGGGACCACTCGATGCACTTGCGGTGTTTTTGAATACGACAGGGCCAGCCTCATCAGAATGGGAGGAAAGGCTGCTTTTGTTAGCACAGGAGGCTCTGTGAGTTTCAGGGTTATCTGACACTACGAAGCATCTCCATCCCAGTACTCAGGGGAAGAACCACTTTTTCCAAATAAATACCATGAAAGGCCTGTTTCGACTGTGCATCCAATCTGTTTTGTAATTCATCAGCCTTCAGGATCCATCTCCTCTGATTTTTGGTTTCATTAGCCCTCTGCCTGAGTGACATAAAAAGTATTTTAGGGTAGTCACAGAAGCTTCCTCATTCACCGATCATGCTTTGAAGCCAGAATTTAAACCCTAAGCCTGTGATTTCTTTTTTCTTTCTTTATTTTTTTTTTTAATTTTTTTTTTCAACATTTTTTATTTATTTTTGGGACAGAGAGAGACAGAGCATGAACGGGGGAGGGGCAGAGAGAGAGGGAGACACAGAATCGGAAACAGGCTCCAGGCTCCGAGCCATCAGCCCATAGCCTGACGCGGGGCTCGAACTCACGGACCGCGAGATCGTGACCTGGCTGAAGTCGGACGCTTAACCGACTGCGCCACCCAGGCGCCCCTTCTTTTTTCTTTAAATGTGATCTTGCAGTTAGGTGAAACCACTCACCTCATAGCATTTATCTTCCTCCTGCTGCCATCCACCAGAGTCTTGCTTTTCCCAGGCACTTCACGCTGTGTGACTAGAGGGGATATTTCTGCTGTTCCGCCACTGGGTGCCACGGACTACTATGAGCACAACTCATGATATAATCAAAATGCAATTTTATGTTGGGATGCCTGGCTGGCAGAGTCGGTAGAGCATGAGACTCTTGATCTTGGGGTTGTGATTTCGAGCCCCGTGTTGGGTAGAGACATTACTTTTAAAAAACACAGTTTTATATGTACTTTCCACTAATTCTTTAAACTTCATTCAGAGGCTGGAGGAGAAGAAGATCCTCCTCTCCACCAGGATGAAACTTCTGACAGCCTCTAAGGCTTTTTCTCTCCCCCACTTACCTTCACCTCCACCTGCTGGCTGTCGTGTTCTTTCTCCTCCAAGGCTGAATGAAGGTAGGGTAGAGATGAGATGGAGAGAAGGGCAAGTGAGTTGTGGCTTCATGTTCTCTGGGCCTTGGAAATGATTAAAGCTGGTGACTCCTCAGAGCCTTTAGGATGGCTCAAGCTAATTCTTTGTCTCAGGCCTCTTGCATAGGAATTTTGGAGGTCCCCTGCAGGCCCCTCTCCTGCAGTTCCCTTGATTCAAGTGGATGGCTGTCTATTCTGGGTGGTGTCTTTCAACAATGCCCCTGGATATCCAGCTGTGTGTGCCTAGCCTCTTTTGGCTGAAGTTCAAAGAGGAGAGGGGTTAAAGCAGAGCAAAAGCCTCTGCAAAAAAATCTGGACTATCTTCTCCAAATCCTCTCTTTGACCCCCTTTTATATTCTTGGATTTCACTCAGAGCTCCGGGAGACGTGGAACAGGTTCTCCTTCATTCCCATTATAAATCCTGGGGAGCAGAGGGGCGCCTGGGTGGCTCAGTCGGTTAAGCGGTCGCTTCGGCTCAGGTCATCATCTCACGGTCCGTGAGTACGAGCCCCGCGTCGGGCTCTGTGCTGACAGCTCAGAGCCTGGAGCCTGTTTCAGATTCTGTGTCTCCCTCTCTCTGACCCTCCCCCGTTCATGCTCTGTCTCTCTCTGTCTCAAAAAAATAAAATAAAATAAAAACGTTAAAAAAAAATTTAAATCCTGGGGAGCAGAGAGGAGATTGGGGAGCAGGGGGTTGGTCTCACTGTAATTTTGGCGTCCCAGGATAATCTGTTGGTGCATCTGTCTAAAGTGAGGCAGGGGTAATATGGCCCTGCCTTCTATTACAATAGTTATAGTGACTTTTTTTGCCACTCGGTACCGGCATGTTACCTGTTTCTCATCCTTACTGCTTTCAAATCCAACCGGGTCACTTTTTCAATCCCAGCTTCCCAGTACTTTGGGGTCTCTTTCAGAGAAAGAATCCCCTCTAGCTAATTTCAGTAGAAACTTATTACATGATATTAATCAGAATTTCTGGGAAAGCCAAGAAACAAAGCTGGATGTCACACAGTCTGAAGCAAAGCAGCCAGGAATAATGTCCCACTGCGCCACAGATGTCCAAACACATGATTTCTGCTATCGCAGAAATCCTGGTATGGCTTCCAGGTGATGCTCCACGTCTGTAAAGCCAGGACTGAGCAGGACCCCATTCCCATTACAATTCTTGCAGAAAACCACATGCCCCTATGTCCACGCTTATTAAAAGAATGATGTGTTTGCAACCTTTTGCACATATTCCAAGTCATGCGTAGTTTGTGGGGGTTTGCTAGAAGATAGTCAAATGTCTATATCCTGACAGCAAAGGATGTTGAGAAATGTCTTGTCCTTGTTTGTTTGCTTCTATCTATGGAAAAGAGAGTTCATGATATAGAAGAACTACCAAGGAAAGATTTGGGGCACACCCAAACGACAGATATCTACTACAAAATTCTTATGAAAAAAAAGCTTATGGTCCCAATGAATAAATTATTTTGACTATATAAACCAGATAAATCAACATACAGAAAATGCCCTCTGTGGTACCTTTTGAAATTTCTACCATTGTGTACAATACCTGTTCAAAATATAAATTAAGTTTTTCTTAATCTAATGTAAATTTTCTAAAATTAATGTAAATTTCTAAATCTAATGTAAATTTTCAGTACTCCTCCTTTGGATCCTCCTTCTTTTCCTCACTCCCGTTAGGCCATTGGCAGATTCTGCTGTCCTGCATTGTCCTTGTTCTTTCACACTGGCAATCGTCTTTTCTTTCTTTCTTTTTTTTTTTTTTATAAAGATTTTATTTTTAAGTAACCTCTGCACCCAACGTAGGGCTTCAACTTACAACCCCAAGCGTGAAACTCACATCCTCTACCAACTGAGCCAGCCACGTGCCCCGACGCTGGCAATTGTGTTTGATAATCTTCAATCTCATTTATTCCTTGTGTTATAAAAATAAGTGAGGTACTGTATTTAAAACACTTAGCAGAGTGCTTGGCACATGACAGCTTATCAATGCTGGTGATCCTCCCCACTTGTCCTTTCCCTAAAAGTATTGTTTATGGTTGTTATTCACATCCTGACTATAAAGAACTCATTAAGATGTAGGTGCCTCTGAGGGGCTTTCTGGCCCACATCCCCACAACTGAAATGTGGACACTGATCCAAGCTAAGCCAGTCAGACTTTACTTCTAGAGAAGGAGGTAGGTACTTGAAAGGTAAGAGCAGAGATAGATGGGACCAGAGGTGACACTAAGACAGTCCTTTACACGCTAGGTAAAGAAAAGAGGTAGTAGAAACTAGGAAGCTATCTAGTTACCCTGGTTTCCCACGTGGGTTCTCTAGTCGCGTTGCCTTCAATCCCTGGCCCGCCACTTACTAGCTGTGGGATCTTAGGCAAGTGACTTAAGCTTGCCAAGCTTCCATTTCTTCATCTATGAAATAGGGATAACAACAGTGTCTATCTCCAAAGGTTTTGTTCACCGTTTTGGACAATTCCTATCACATAGGAAGTTTGGTTACTGGATTTAGTTTCCTTGAAAGTTTATGTTTGAAAAACATTTAATTCCCCAAGTCTTCATCTTCCAGTGAACAAACGATCCTTCATTTCATGTCTCCTGGGTGTCATAAGAGTATCTGTAAACATAGTTAAGATGTTTTAAGTTTTGTGTTTTTTTTTAATGAGTAATCAGCTTCAATTTAAAACTCAGTACCTCATCACGTATAAGAATGGACAAGATCTTGGCTAGGTTGATGTCCATTCCATGGATGAATTGATTTGCTATATATCCAGTCGTGTTAATCCCAACCAGGCTGTGGAAAATGTGTCATTTCACAATTGGGTCAAGCGCTCCGTGGGAAATGCAGAGCTAAGAGTAAGCTTTTGAAAATGCTGGTCCCCCTCTTTCTCAAATGAGCTCAAGCCAAACTGGCAAGATTTCTGTGCCTATCTCCCCAAAGCCACTGATTTTATAAAGGTGACTTTCAGACCTATAACCCTGGAAGCTTTCTGTTGTTCCATTCTACTTGGTTGAGTTACTAGAAAAATCTCAGCATGCTAAATTATAAGCTATTTCTTTTAGTAGATGACGTGTCATAAATATCTTGTTGTAGAGAGGGCTTTGAAGGAAAGTCCCGTAGGGAATTCCATTTTAGTTTTCCCAGGGTATTTTATTCCTTCACTTTTTAACTTTTTAAAGTAAATCTAATGCTATGATCCTGCGTTTTCTCAGATCTTCCTGGGCTGTGGGTCGAAATGGTGTCACATAAGTGGTGATAAATAACCCACATTTCGCTGACTTTGTCTTGCATCTTTAAGTTTCAGAGGCTCATCTCCCCACCCCAATCCCCCCAATTCACATCTAACTCGCTTATTTTTTTTTTATTATTTAAAAAAAAATTTTTTTTAACGTTTATTTATTTTTGAGACAGAGAGAGACACAGCATGAACGGGGGAGGGGGAGAGAGAGAGGGAGACACAGAATCAGAAGCAAGCTCCAGGCTCTGAGCCATCAGCCCAGAGCCCGACGCGGGGCACGAACCCACGGACCACGAGATCGTGACCTGAGCTGAAGTCGGACGCTTAACCGACTGAGCCACCCAGGCGCCCCCTAACTCGCTTATTTTTGAGGGTCTCCGGGGGTGGTATACTACAAATACTTCTGTCCACTACAGTTACCATGGGGCATCCATGATGTGTTCTTCCCATGCCCTGACCACCTTTCCCATTGATATCTGTTGCCCACTGAGCTATTTGAGGATGGTGTGTTTCCACCACTCATGCCTACTGGTGTCCATGGGGACAGCACAAAAGGTCGTGCCAAGAATGCCATTGTTCAGTGACTCCCGGCCAGCCAGCCCTTGAGATGTCAGAGCCGTCCCATGTTTCTCAAATGTGCTGAACCCTAAATATGAACTTGAAATGTGCTGGAGCTGGGCTGCAGCCCTCATCGAAGAGGGAGAAGGCCCAGCCCCTCTGGCACTTTGTCACTTAGGCACGAAAGCTGTGCCCAATTCAGGAAGGAGACTTTGTAACATAGAGGCTTACCACACTGCTCAGACACGAACCCTCTGGGGCTGGCCAGGGGTCCTCCCCAGTCCTCTCCCTCTTCCTGTGAAAGGACTCTTTTCTTCCTCTCATGCAAATCATTTCATGTAAACAGATGCCTTTTCTTCCAGTTCATCAGTGCGTTTGTTGTAACTCTTTTGATTTCAAATAGCAGACATCGGCTGGAGCCAGAAGTGAATAAGAGGGCTGAATTATAAAGCTCTCGGAGTGTCTGCTGAAATGAAATGGCAGGACTGCAGCTGGGCCTCAAGAATAAAATTTAGGGGACTGAAAAGTTATGTTTCCCTCTCCTCTTGAGTTGACTGGCTTTCCCTGATCCCTACTCCACATGGAGAAAAATAGGGCTCTATGTGGGCTTTGTGGGGAGAAATGCAGTGAACTGGCCACTTCTGAAGCATAAGGGGATGGTGAAGGTGGGGAGTAGAGGAGAGGCTGATGTAGATTTTGGGGATGTGGGGGAAGGCCAGATCAAGGTTGATTTTTATCAAGCTGGAACTTTATGTTAAAGGCAATGAATGGCAGAGCCACTGAAGAGTGTAGAGTAGAACAAACAAAATTCTAGTTCGTGCTGGTGGTATTCAGAGAATGGATTTGAGGGATTTGGGTAGTTAGGACACTATCACAATATATAGTCTTGGAAGGAGTCTCAGAAGTCCTGCTGGGAGCAGGAACAGAGAGGAAAGGATGGGTTGGAAAATGTCTAAGAGGTAGAATCCATAGGACTTGGTCATAAATTGGCTGTGAGGAGAGGGAGGAAATTCTAAGACTGCCAGGTTGTTGGCCTTACCAGGAGAATGGTAGTGATATGGACTGAAATGGGGGATGTGGGAAAAGAAGCAGATTTTGTTTGGGGAGAGGTAAAATGGCACATTTCTTCACAGCCTGGAGGGGATTAACCTGACTGTACAAATAGCAAATTAAATCAACCTTGTGCTTGTTGAGTTTAGGATGCCTAAAGGACGCTCACATAGTAATGTCCAGGTGCCACGAACATTTAATTCTGTCACTCTGGGAGAGGCAGCACTGCAGGTTTATGGTAGATCTGGGACTTGTCACCATGTAATATGGTTGTTCAATCATGGTAGTGAGTAACAGAACCCAAGGAGAACATGTATTAGGAAAAGTAGTTGACACAGGATGGAAGGCTGGTGAATACCCACGTTTAAAGGGAGGGAGAAGAAGGCTTTGAGGAGGAGAAGCCCATGAAAGAGAGAGAAGAAGAGATAGTTAGCAGTGTTAAATACAACAGGGTGTCAGTGGGATGACTAACATGTCCAGTCATTCATTTAGCCATAAAGTATTTATTGAGCAGCTACTATGCTCAGCACGTGTTAGCTATGAACACATCAGGCTCTGGAGCCAGACTGCCCAAATTTGAACGACAGTCCCACAATTTACTTGCTGTATGACCTTGGGCAAGATATTACCCTCTCTGGGCTTCTGTTTCCTCATCTGTAAAATGGCAATAATAACAGTAATTACTTCATGAGGATCAAACAGTATATGGCCATGGTAATTATATCACAAATGATATTATCATCCTATCTCAGCCACTCTTCTGGACTATAGGGATACAGCTGTGAACAAGATAGACCAAATCCCTGCTCTAAGGAAATTTCCATTCTGTTTTGAGGTGAGGGGAGGACATACCATAAACCATGACAACAACAACAACAACAGCAAAAGCAAAAACAAAAACAAACAGACAAGAAACTAGGAGATAAATGCCAAAAAGAAAATTAAAAAGTGTGGTATGATGGGAGCCTGGGTCAGATGGGACACCATAAGTCAGATGGTCAGACAAGGCTTTTCTGAGGAGGTGACATTTATGCTGGAACTTGAATGACCAGAAGGGATAAATCGTCAGGGGCAGAGAGTTCCCAGTTAACAGAGAACAAATGCAATGACCCTAGGGTAGGAAGAGATCTGGTGCGTCCAAAGAGAAGAAAGAACGTACATTTATCTGGCATCGTGGCCCATAATCTTTGCACTGTACCTCATGGTCTTTCTGATGCAAGTCCTATGGATAAAGCCATAGGCACATAGAAAGCTCTAAAATTCATGTGGCAAATACTGTAGGTTGGCTTACTCAACACATATTCCAACCCCTTTCTTTCAGGAAAGCTAAAAACTATATTCTTAAATTCCCTTCCATTTAGATTGAGGTTTGAGACATAGTTTCTGCAACCTGCAAAGCTTAGAGGCACGATGGCAGCTGAGCCCAGAGAGAAAGAGAGCAGATTCCCTGCTACGCTCAGCAGTAGAGGCACTTGGTTCTTCTGGGGCATGCGTTAAAACAGTTCCATGTTGAAGTAGGGCGTTTTTTTCTCATTGTGTGGCATTCAAGCCTGGTTCTCTGGTCTTCCCAAAGATTCTGTGAGCTTTCTCGTTCCTTTCACATATTTATTTCTGGTTAAACCAGCTGGAATGAATTCTGTTGTCTACAACCGAGAACTTTAATTCGTGTGGTGTCCTACTAATTCCGAACTCTCACCAGCTTCTCAACCTCTTCTCCCACCCCACCCCACCCCATACCCTTCGTCTTTGGTACATGGAGCTTTGTCTAAGAACAGGAATCTCTTGGGTGCCTGTCTGGCTCAGATGGTAGAGCATGCAACTCTTTATCTCAGGGTTATGAGTTCAGGTCCCACGCTGGGCATGGAGCCTACTTTAAAAAAAATTTAAGAACAGGAATCTCAACCCCACTCCAGAACTGGGCTTCTTTAGCTGAATCATCCAAGATGATTTGTCTTCTGTTTGATTGCTTACTTCTGCAGCTGGCACCGAGCTAGGAAATTTGGAGGCTATAATGCTATATAAACCATTGCTCTTGAGGGAATATGAGATCTCGAGACTTAAAATGATAACAATCATGTAATTGGAGAATAATAATGATTAGAAAATAATAGTTATAACGACCATAACAGAGTAGTTATGTGTTTCATGAGTACTAAATAGGTGCTAGGCAATAAGACCATTACGTGCCTTCTCTAATTTTATCTGCAGAGTCCTAGGAAGCAGGTATTATTATCATGCACTTTAAAAGATGAGAGAGCTGAGGCTCAGAGAGGTCAAATGACTTTCCCAAAGGCACACAGCTAGTAAGTGGTGGAGGCAGCTTTGGGACCTACATCTGCTGCTCTGAGGTCTAGGGTTCTTTCTCCTCAACCACATTTTTCTTCCAATTTAATTCACCCGTTTTAGGATTGAATTCAGCTGCGTAGCACAGGCAGTCAAAAATAATAATGGCCGAAGCCAGAGTGGCTTGTAAAAGAGGATCAGAAGTAGGCAATCCAGGCTGGTATGGAGACTCTATAGAGGCAGGGCCCAAGCTCCTTCAGGCTTTCCATCCCACCATCCCTAAGGTGAAACTTCATTCTCATGGTCTAAGACAGCTGCTGGAGCGCCAACCATCATAATCATGTTCCAAGCAGTAGGATAGAGGAAGAAACACAGAAGAAAAGGTCAGATACCTATGATCTAGCTATCTTTTAAGGTCTCCCCGAGGCTGCTACATTTGACTTCTGCTTCCGTCTTACCAGAACTAAGCCACATGGCCACAGCTAGGTGCAAAGGAGTCTGGGAAAAGAGATCTTTATTAAGGGTAGCCACCTGCCCAGCTAGAAATGAAGTGTTACTTTATTAAGGCAGAAGGAAAGTCGATAGTGGGGTAGGATTAGTAAGCTCTGCCTCTCCCCTTTTGGCATCAATCTTAGAAGGCTACTGGGGCTGTCAGGGGCCGAGCGGAAACAGATGGCACTCTCGGAAGAACTTAACTGAAAAGAAGTTGATGGAGAGATTATTTTCGAAGGTCTGGGAAAGATGAAGGGACTTGTAGAGGCAACCGTAAAGGGATGAGGAGACATCCAGAAGCTAGCAACAGAAGGCAGCTGCTCTCAGCCCTGGCCTCAAAGGGAGAGAGAGGGGCCAGCGATGGGGCCAGCCTCTCTCTCCTCCTGCCCTCCCTTTTGCGGGCAGCCCCCCCGGGGTCACACTGGGGGCAAGGGAGCCTGGGTGATGCAGCCCTAGAGACGGGCCTTCCAGGGGCCCTGAGCCAGGAGAGGAGGGCAGAGGACAGTTGAGGACACATGGGGAATATCCAGCAGAGAGTCACCTGAGCAGGTGCCCCTGAGCCCTGCGTCTTTCCACCTACCAGGGCGAGCTGGTGAAAGAATCTGCAGCAGTTTGACTTGAAAGAAAGGCTAAACTTCCAGCAGGGCTACGGGAGGGGAGGGGCCCCAGCTGCGGCTTGTAAATGACTGAGGAGAGCTCCGTCAGCCCCAGACTCGGGGCAGAAACAAGACCACCCCCTGTCCCCTCTCTGGTCAGGGAGGGCGCGGAAAGTCAGCTGCTTTTCCCCTTTCCTCTGTTTTAGAGCTGTCCGGTGAGCTACAAACAGAGTGTGCAAGAGTGAGCGGATGGCCGGCTGCTCGGAACACACGAGCCTCCGTGCAGGTTTCTACCACCTGCGTGCGAGCAGGGGCGAGCAGGTAAAGCCCGAGCAGAGCGGGGAAGCCAGGGCGAGCTGTCTTCGCCCTCTGTCTCCTCTTTCTGAATCCAGATGTGGATTGTATGTGGTCTCGTATGGTCCGCTATTATTTTGAACCCATGTTTTCTCCCCCCAGACTTGAGCAGGCATTTAGTTTCCTACTTTGTCTTTGTCCCTCAAACACCTAGCTAGCTCTGAGGCGGGATAGCTATGGCATTGCAGTCCAGAATATTCGGGGTCGGGACTCTGCTTGGAAAGACCACATATCGTGTGATTTCATTTATAGGAAACGTCCTGAATCGGCGACCCTACAGAGACATAGAGTAGACCAATGGTTGTCAGGGGCTGGGACGGTGGGGAATGGGGAATGGCTGCTAAAGGGTATGAGGTTTCCTTCTGGGGTGATGAAAACGTTCTCAAATCGAATGTGGTGCTGCTTGCACAACTCTGAATATATTAAAACCATCGAACGGTAATTTAATTTAATTTTTTAAAAGTGTTTATTTATTTATTTTGGGGGGGGGCAGAGGGAGGGAGAGAGAGAAGCAGACTCCCCACTGTCAGCCCAGAGCCCCATTCAGGGCTTAAACTCACAAACCATGAGATCATGACCTGAGCCAAAATCAAGAGTCTGACGCTGAACAGACTGAGCCACCCAGGCACGCCTTGAATATTAATTAAAAAAATATATATTTTTATTTATTTTTTAAATGTTTTTATTTATTTTTGAGACAGAGAGAGACAGAACATGAGCAGGGGAGGGACGGGGCGGGGGGGGGGGGGGGGAGGACATAGAATCCGAAGCAGGCTCCAGGCTCCGAGCTGTCAGCACAGAGCCCGACGCGGGGCTCGAACCCATGGAGCATGAGATCATGACCTGAGCTGAAGTTGGATGCTTAACCGACTGAGCCACCCAGGCGCCCCTAAAAAATTTTTTTATTTTTGAGAGAGGGAGAGAGAGAGAGCGTGCGAGTGCAAGCGGGGGAGGAGCAGGAAGGGAGAAAGAGGATCCAAAGCAGGCTCCACGCTGACAGCAGAGAGCTTCATGCAGGGCTGAAACTCATGAACCACGAAATCATGACCTGAGCCGAGTCAGATGCTCACCTTCCTGAGCCACTTGAATGTTAATTTTTTTTAATGTTTATTTATTTTTGAGAGAGAGAGAGAGAGAGAGCAAGCAGGGGAGGGGGAGAGAGAGAGAGGGAGACCCAGAATTCAAAGCAGGCTCCAGGATCTGAGCTGTCCGCACAGAGCCTGATGTGGGGCTCGAACCCACCAACAGTAAGATCATGACCTGGCTGAAGTCAGACACTAAACCAACTGAGCCACCCAGGCGCCCCTTGAATGTTAATTTTTTAAGCTTCAAAAAAAATTTTTTTTGATGTTTTATTTATTTTCGAGAGACAGAGACTGAGCACAAGTTGGGGAGGGGCAGAGAGAGAGGGAGACACAGAATCCGAATGTTAATTTTAAAGTGTGATGTATACGGTATGTGAAGCCTATCTTAACAAATCTGTAACAGAAAAAAAAGGCCCTACTTGGCATGAATTTACAGCTTCTACATCTGTCAAATGGGTATCGTAACATCTACCTCAAAGCCGCTTCATGGATTAAGTGACATACTGTATGGAAAGCAATTACTATAGCACCTTGCACATAGTAAGTGCTCAAAAAAGTTTGACTCTCTTGTCATAGTATGCCCATTAAATGTTTTCCAGCTGACTCTTAGATTTTCAAAATAAAAGTGGAATATAAAGCCAGACATTAAAGTTTACAAATCAATCTCGTTCTAGCTTCTCGTTCAGCAAGTGAGAAATGAGTGGTAAACCCAGAAAATTACCACTGAGAACACTGGCTCAAAGGCGGTTATGGAAGAGTGAGTGGGTGCGTGAGTGAATGCGAGATCTCAGAAGGATAGCCGTTTTGCCACATCACTTAACTGTGTGCTCTGCTGAAGCAGCACCCGACCCTACCTGGTGTGGTCCTTTGCAAACAGAGCGAGCGGAAGAGCCATCGCCTGACTTCTGAGTTAGAGAAGTCAGCGTGTGCTCACTGGAGTCTGAAATAGAAATAACTTCATACAGTTCTTAATTTTATTTATTTTTTTAAATTCTTTTTTTTAATGTTTATTTATTTTTGAGAGAGAGACAGAGAGAGACAGAGCACGAGCTGGGGAGGGACCGAGAGAGAGGGAGACACAGAATCCGAAGCAGGCTCCAGGCTCCAAGCTGTCAGCACAGAGTCCGACGCGGGGCTCGAACTCACAAACTGCGAGATCGTGACCTTAGCCAAAATCGAACGCTTAACTGACTGAGCCACCCAGGTACCCCTACACTTCTTAATTTTAAAATTCTATTAAAATTGTTTCAAACCACTTACATGAGTTTTTTTTTCCTCCGACTACATCTTTCTCTCTCTCCCTACACCACACACACACACACACACACACACACACACACACACACACAGACACACAAATAGTTCACAATTGATTACAACGTAACATCTCTGATCAGGACACATCTTATTATCAAAGTCTGATTCTAATTTAATTGACAGCATCATTTTCTTTCTTAGCTTTATGTAACATAGTGGTGCATCTTGAAATGGATGACAAATGAAGGTATGGTGTACATAGACATATATGTACTTAAAGGATGACCTAGAAATTTGTGCCGGTTGCATGTTCAGAAATATTAAAGAGGTCATGACTGATCTCAGTGTCGGAAAAAAGCAGAGTTCAACTCCATGGGGACATCGTCCTCTTTATCTGAATAGAATGCGCATCCTTGAAACTGGGACCCGGGGGAGACTGGTGGCTCAGTTGAGTCTCCGACTTCGGCTCAGGTCATGATCTCACATTTTGTGGGTTCCAGCGCTCTGTTCAGCTGGCATGAGCTCAGAGCCTGGAGCCTGCTGCAGATTCTGTGTCTCCCTCTCTCTCTGCCCCTCCCTTGCACTCTCTCTCTCAAAGATAAATGAACATTAAAAAAAATTTTTTTTTAATTTAAAAGAAACTGGGACCCATTAAGAATAGGCAGTCTGGCCGGTATAATTCTGGAGAAATGGCTAATCACGGCTGTGATTGGATTACCTGGATCCTTTTAGGAAAAGATACCATGTACATTTAAATGTTGTGTGTTGAACACCTGGAATGTTCGGGGTTCATCCCAGGCTTCTGTAGGTGACACTTTAGCTGTTAGGAGACACTGCAGATGCCAGAGGAGTGGACGAGGCCTCCCAGCCGAATCAGCACAGCCTTTTTCTAATAGCCTTGCTTATTTTGGGGGTGAAGGGATTTCTGCAGCCGAGAGGCTGAGCACTTGGCATGGTTTGAGGGTTCCTAGTGGATGTGCCAGAGGGTCTGACTGGCAAACTCGTCACGTAATAATAATTGTTTCAGTGCTGCTGAAGATAATTAATTTGGGTTTTGGAAAGCTTCCTTCTTGGTGCCTTTGATTCAAAAGGCCTCCTCTCAGCGTGTGCCTGCAGACACAACCCTGGAACCACAAGAAGGGATCATAACAGCAGAAAGTCTTGCCAGCACTGGCCTTTTGAACTCATTTGGAGTTTCCATGGAAGTGGCCGTCAGGGTAGATGGATCTGCTTCCCTCTCTGCTTGAGCCTTTAGAACAGTGTCCCCAGACACATTGTCATCAAGAGCACACGGGGAGCCAGAGACACGTGGGGAGACTTGCACGTGCCTTTGCCCACGAGTCTCGTCTGCCAAAGCAAACCAAGCAGAAATACACAACACAAAAAGCAAGCCAGCCAGAAAAGATTTGTTGAGGATCATCCTGGAATTTTGACTGCTGAGGTGGAAAGGAGTGCCGAGTGGAGGGTCTTGTGAAAGCCGGGCTTTTGGGAGGGGACGCTGAGGCAGTCAGCAGAGGTATTCTGTTCAGCCGGCCTGAGAATGTCCAGGGGGCTCCTTCCACTCACTCACTCACCAAATATTTATTGAGCACCTACTGGGTGAGTGTAGGCTTCTGGACATTGAGGATATGAAGGAAATAGCAGTCAATACAACAGACAAAATCCCTCTCCACATAAGCAAATAAATGAATAGCTCACATCAGAGAGGGACATGTGATAAATGCTGTAAGAAACAAGAGTCAGGTTGAGGGAGAGCGAGTGCCCAGGCTGAGGGCAGCGTGGGGACAGGGTAGTCTTATCAAAGGAGGGTGATAGGGTGAGACTGAAAAGTATGGAGATTTGAAGTGAGTCCCAGGGACTCGATGGTGGGGGTGTGTCCTGGAGAGAGAAGAGCAAGTGCAAAGGCCCTCGTGCATGAGCCCGTGTGGCAAAGACTGACTTGGTGGCCTCGTGGCTAGAGCAGATGGAGCTGGGAACAGTGGTGGGGCAGGGGTCCGAGACAGCTGGGGGAGGGCTTCAGTTTGTGGTGTGCTTTTGGGGTCATTGTAAGGACTTTGCTTTTCCTGAGATGACGGGGTTTGGGGGGGGGGTCTGAGAATGGAGTGAGGTGATCCTCACCACATTTTTTTTTAATGTTTATTTTTGAGAGACAGAGAGAGAGAGAGACTGAGTGCAAGTCGGGGAGGGGCAGAGAGAGAAGGAGACACAGAATCCGAAGCAGGCTCCAGGCTCCGAGCTGTCAGTGCAGAGCTCGATGCAGGGCTGGAACCATAAAGCATGAGATCGTGACCTGAGCCAAAGTCCTTAACCGACTGAGCCACCCAGGTGCCCCCCCTGCAGCACAGTTTAATGCGGATGCTCCCACTGTGGTGTGAAGAACACACCATGTCCCAGCGAGAATGGGAGCAGGGAGGCAGCTGGGGGGCAGCTGCGGTGGTCCTGATGGAGACAAGGCGGCACAGCCCAGGCTGGTAAGGGTGGGAGGTGGGAGGTGGTTTGATTGTGGGTGGAGCCAATGGGACTGGAGGAGGGGGAGCTGGTGGACTGGATCGCAGGGGCACAAGAAATGGGGAGGGAAGGGCCCCTCCAAATCTTTAGGCGTGCACAGCCGGAGGAATGGAGTTGTCAAATGTTGAGTCCGGGGCACTGGAGGCAAAGCCTGGTTTGGGGGTAAAATCCTGTTTTGAACTTGTTAAGCCTGGGATCTTTATTTGATATCCAAGGAGAGGCTGATTAGGCAGTTGTGAGTGTGAGTTCAGAGGAGAGGTCTAGGTAGGGCCATAAATGTGGAATTCATCAGTTTATAGATGTTATTAAAGGGACTGGATGGAATTTTCCAGGGTGAGTGTGTAAATGAAGAAAGTTGAGGATAGAGTCCTGGGGCTGCTGCTAGAACATGCCCAGTGCTGGTGGACCCAGTGCTTGTATTGCCTTAATGGTGGAGAGTCAGGGGGCGCCTGGGGGACTCAGTCGGTTGAGCTTCTGACTTCAGCTCAGGTCGTGATTTCATGGTTCATGATTTCAAGCCCCATGTCGGGCTCTGTGCTGATGGCTCAGAGCCTGGAGCCTGCTTCGGATTCTATGTCTCGCTCTCTCTCTGCCCTCCCCTGCTCGCACTCTCTCTCTTTCTCTCAAAAATAAATAAACATTAAAAAAAAAATTTTTTTTTTCATGATGGAGGGTCAGGCAGAGTCCTGGGTCAGGGCTTTCCATCTCCTGGGGATTTGCTTGGAGAGGTCACAAGAGAGTGAGGTCTTGGTATGCTTGGCAAATGTTTGTGTAAGGTCTGTAACTGCACTACTGTATTATAACTACTACGGGTACCGTCCTCTCTACCAAATACACCAGTCCAAACTTCTCCTGACACCTGCCCAGCCCTATTCTACAGAAGCAATGACCTTCTTTCCCCTCCCTGAGGACCTACCACCTTGCCACCTCTGTGCTTTCCACTCGTTGTCATCTTAACATTGGGTAATCAAGAGAACAGTGGCTTAATACTGAGACTGGTACTTAAACCTTGGTTTTCCTGCATGTTAGCTGTGTGACACTGGGCAAGTCTCTTAACCTCTCTGAGCCTCAGTTTCCTCATGTCCATATATTTCACAGGCTTATTTTGACAACCAAATGGGATTACATGGGTAAAGAGGTTACCCCTGTGTCTAGCGAGTAAGAGGTAATTATCATAGTAAATACTGTGTGCCAGGCACTATTTCATGCATCTCTTTATTGTTTCCACTTTACAGATGAGGTTAAATAACTTGGCCCGCTGGTACCTCAAGCAGCCTGACTCCAGGAATTATTCATTTGGCCACTATGCTATATTGCTTCTTGAGAATACTTTAAACATTTTCTTCTCGGGGCACCTGGGTGGCTCAGTTGGTTGAGCGTCTGACTTCAGTTCAGGTCATGGTCTCACGGCTGTAAGTTGGAGCCCCGCATCCAGCTCACCGCTGTCAGCACAGAGCCCGCTTCGGATCTTCTGTTCCCCTCTCTCTCTGCCCCTTCCCTGCTTGCGCTCTCTCTCTCTCAAAGATGAACAAATCTTTAAAAAACTGTTTTCTTCTCTCTTATTTTCAAGTATTTTTATTCAACGGCTCAAGGTTTCAATTTGTAGTTTTGTATTTTTCCTCGTTAGTAAATTACACTCATTATCTGATGCTAAGACAATTGTCATCCCCTCTATACTTAAAAGAAGCAATTAAATGCAATGGCAAGGAAAGAAAAGTTCAAAATTTCTGAAATACAAGAGATAAGGTCTTACTGCCAACCTTTCCTGTGGGAAGCCAGTCAGTGTAGCTGGGCATATAAAGCAAGCCAGGCATATGACTTTCTTCTTGAATAGGCAAGAACTGACCAAAAAGGAAAATTACAGAGTGAGAGATTTGCATTTTAGAATGTTCGGAGAAGTCCGTTTGCACCCTGCATTATGCATTTGCATATGTATATGTGAAAGCGTGTTAGCGAGTGTATTTGAAGGTATGTGAGCATATGCAAATGATACGTGCATGGTGTACGTACGTGTACGTGCATAGGCTGTGCACGCGCATGTGCGTTTGGAATATGGAATACTTACTGGCTACCAAAGGAGGTGGCTCTCTGGGTGCTTGGCACAAAAGGATGAGCTGGGATTAATTTTCTGGCTTATACTTCTTCAAATCATTGAGCCAATGACACTCAGAAGGGAAAGCAATCCCCAAGGAGAAAATAAAATTCTTTCCCATGAAATAGAGCTGCCATGTTTAGCAAACAAAAACACAAGCCTCCCAGTTAAATTTGAATTTCAGATAAACAATGAATAATTTTTTAGTATCATTATGTTCTGTGCAATGTTTGGGACGTCTTTTACGAAAAATTATTTGCTATCTGAAATTCAAACCTAACTGGGCATGTTGTATTTTATCTGGCAGCCTTACCATGAAGACAAAGAATTTAAACCCCTGCCGATTTTTAAAAATCTTTAACATTCCCCAACCCCTTTTGGACTAGCCAAGATCTGTGGCTCTGGCTGGAGGTGTCAGCTCATTCTTTTCTTTCAGGAAATCCCTTAATGACTTGGCACCACCATCTGTGAAATGGGGAAATAATCTGATTCTGTCCTCTCAGAGGAGGGGAAAACCCTGGAGAATTTCACATCCTCATCCACACGCATAATGGCCTGGGGCACTTCATAGAACTTCATTCTCCACTCCAGTAAAAAACCAATTAAGAATTGTTTCAAAGGATTCTTATGATGTGCCTTAATAGCCAGCCAGCATCCTGTGGTGTTCAATTTCTCCTTTCTCCCTCTCTCTAGCTTGCGTGGCGACAGAATTCTTCCTTTTAGATGAGAAGCAAACTCAGTGGGAAAGCAGAGAGGAAATTTCCCATAACTCCAACTCCTGGGAAGCTCACGGCAGGCACAGGTGAGGCCCAGCATCCAGAGGGCTGGGGATGGTGTGGGCGTCTGGACCACAGGACTTCTTCCAACTGGAACAAAGAAGCACGTGGGGGTAAGCCTCAGTCCCTCAAGTAACAGTTCCTGGGTTCATACTGTGTCCCTCACTCTTTGGTTGTCTGGATTAGAACCTCTTGGACCTCTGCCTTCTTCATCTATAAAATGGCTGAAATACTATGTCACAGAGTTATTATAAGGACTAAATGACATTAATAAAACTGTGTCTGACTCCCGGGAAGCACTTAATGAATGTTAGTCATTGTCATTGTTGCTTGGGACAATTTTTCCTAACCAGTTCAGTTATAATTTTTATTAATAACCTTTTCTGATGGTAGACAGAATGTGTGTGCATAGACCAGTATGTAAGAATATAGAAAAACCACAGGAAAAATATTAAATCAGAAATACTTCGTAAATCTCTCTCTGATCTTTTAAAAAAGAGCTCTCTCTGATCTTTTTCTTTTCTCGGTATAAGTGGTCTCAATGCTGACAGTGCATCAGAACCACCTAGGAAGATTTAAAAATACAAATACCTGGGCCCCAAACCAAATCTAAAAAATCAGAACCTCTAGGAGCAGGGGCAAGGGCTCTGTATTAAAAAAAAAAATTCTAAGAGCACCTGGGTGGCTCAATCGGTTAAGTCTCCAACTCAATTTCAGCTCAGGTCATGATCTCAGGGGTCATGGGATCGAACTCTGCATCAGGCTCTGAGCTGACAGTGTGAAGCCTGCTTGGGATTCTTTTTCTCTCTCCGTCTCTCTCTGCCTCTTCCCTGCTTGCTCGCTGTCTCTCAAATAAAACATTAAACAACATGTTTTTTTAAAACTCCAGAACATTCTATTGTAAAATCAGGCATAAAAATCCTGCCACTCACTCATACATGTGCTCTCTTTCTCCCTCATACAGTTCTCAAAAATTGAGTAATATTGTACATTTGGTTTTGTAACCTGCTTTTATCGAGTTGCCTTATCGCTCATTATTCTTCTACAATATCTTATTTTTTCTTAAGGCTTCGGCAGTGGTTTCCAATAAGTACTGCTTTTCACCCAGCGGTCCTCTCAAAATGAATCCATTTAAAAATGTCACCACTCCTGCCTTCTCTTGTCCCGCTAGTCTGCCACAGTTGATGAATAGAGACCCCATTCATCATTATTCTTTCTTCCCATCTCTGATTTTAGCTTCCTGACTGATGGCCACATCTGGCTCCGGCCTCTCGGTCATCACTGCACAGCTTTGTGGCTAAAGCTGGAGATCGTGTGGGCAGACCTGCCCGTGCAGGTTTGCACAATTTCTTCCCTAAAATATTAATTTGACATATAACACTGTTTTTCATTTGCTGCTCAGCCGACCATGGTAGTGGTGACTTCAGTTCAAAACGACCTCCAAGGACTCTGGAGGGAAATTTCCCTGGCTGTCTACTGACATTTTAGGAAAATAAAATGACGTTAAAACACCATAAAAACATCCTTCATAGACAGCTGTCTGCAGTTACTGATTAACGAGACTGGACATGGCATGAGCAAAGGCCTTAAGCCAATAAGAAGCAAACACACAAGGCTTTATCCCCTCTTGCTGCCAATACCTGAAATTACTGAAATTGATAGTCATTACAGGACAACAAATGTGGCCCCGATTCTCTGTCCTTCCTGGCTGATACTCCAGGGGCACAATAAAAGCCCCTGTTTGAAAATTCTTCAAAGCCTTGTAAACCAGGGGTTTCTCAAGAAATGTGGTGTTGAGTGTCAGTTAAGCGTCTGACTTCGGCTCAGGTCACCATCTCACCACTTGTAGGTTCGAGCCCCGTGCTGCTGACAGCTCGGAGCCTGGAGCCTGCTTCAGATTCTGTGTCTCCCTCTCTCTCTGCCCTTCCCCTACTCTCTCTCTCTCTCTCTCTCTCTCTCTCTCTCTCTCTCAAAAATAAATAAATATTTAAAAACTTTAAAAAGAAGCATGGTGCATTTGAAAAAAAATAAAAAGGGAAATGTCCATTTAAGAATCATCTGCATAGAGCAGCAGGCGGAATGGGTATGGCAGGTGACCAACTGGTCTTCAAGTGAGGAAACCAGGGGAGCTTGGCCCCTGGAGCTGGACCATTTGCTCTGGGCTCTGGGCCAGGCCAAATGAGGGATAATAATAAGGGCTGCCGGCCACTCTGAGGACAGCAGGGCATCGCACAAAGAAGTCTGACCGTTTAGTGAATACACAGCTGAGAATGAAAGCAGTTTGTGATGACTGAGGAATGATGTGCCGGGCACTCTTAGGGTTAATTGAGGAAGCCTGGGGGACAGACAGCCTGTCCTCTCCCGAGAGAGTAGATATTTTGAATGGTGCTAATAGGATATCTTCCTATTGAAGAGTGAGGGACGTGAAGCCCATTCAATGAGCCAGAATGTGCTGGCCTATTCTGCTCTTCTCAGGCCATAGGAACAAGAGTCTTAAATATGTGGAAACTTTCTCCTGCAGTGGGGAAGAACGTGGGTATTGTAGTCACACAGACCTGCAAGCTCTTCCACTTATCAACTGGTGATTTAATGTCTCTGAGGCTCGGTTTCTTCCACCCTATAATGGGGGCAGGTATGCACTTCATAGGGTGGGGACCAAACGTGCTAAGTGCCTGTGCAACAATGTCTGGGACGGACAGTGCTGGTTTCCCAAGGCTGCTGGGGCCGGAACGGAGGGGAAGTGAAAGTCTCAGGCTGCCATGGGGTGATGTTGCCGTCAGGGGTGACGGGAGGTTTTGCCTGAGTGGCAGTGTCACTCAGACCTTTATCCATGGCAGGGGAGGCCCTGAAGTAGGCCTAGGCCGAGGCTGGCTCACAAGTGCGATAGTTTGATGGTTTGCCAAGTTGGTGTGAGCGTCGCCCTGTTCTGGTTGGTTGTTGAGCAAGACAAGGCTGATGACAGAAGCTTCTCCTCTGTGCGGCAGTTCTTTTCCATCCCAAATAATGGAAATGGCAGGATCTCAGGAGGCCAAGACCAGTCAGAAGGGTTTTGTATCCCCCTTATCCCTTATCATACCAGGTGCAATCCTCCAGGTAAGTGCCCCGTTGCTTCTGTCTTCAGCCTGAATGCGGGCTTCTGCAGTTTTGCAAGCCGTCCTCACCCCAGGGGTAATATCTCCCATTTGGTGGGGATGGTTGCAAGTCTGCAAGCCCATCCGAGTGACTGTGCCGGGGAAGGAAGCCTTGCTAAGTCTCTTCATTAGTTTTCTCAGAGCAGAAATTGAGCACCCATGGTGACATTTCATTTCAACACTCCTTACTGGACACTGATGGTTTCTTCCCATTCTTGAATTGAAACAAGAAAAGCGGGCAAGAATGATTTCTAAACAGAGTGTGATTTTAAGCAGAGGATTTATGAACATATGTTCTCCTCCCTGGTTGCAGATAGGCAACTTTCCCTGGGAGAGGATAGAGATCTTATTGCAAAAACAATAGATATTGATCTCAATCTATTCATTGCTTCTGCTTTTCATGAGAAAGAGGAAAAGATTGTTACATGGAAGGCTGGGGGAGAGCCTCAGTTACCATGCAAAGAACTTTCCATGATAGGAGCTAATATCCCCAAGCACCTACTACTGCCAAACAATGTGCTAAGTACTTTATGAAATTATTTCACAGCAGTTCTTCCCATTTCAAAGATAAAAAGTTGAGAGTTTTAGCCAGGGAAACCCTAAGGCTAGAGCAGGGAAAGCATATATCTGGCCATGGGAAGTTTGGGGATAATAACCCCTCCCCTTCCTGTTGTCTGAAAAGAAAAGGATCGGATGTCCATTTGGGAGGATGAAAACAGCCCTCAGCCTGGGTTCTGGCCAAATCTGGTCCACAAAGGACACAAAGAGACTTGTGAGCCTCTTGTGTAAGTCAAGATTCTTGGGTGCACGTGACAGAAATCAAACCCAAGCTAACTTAAGCTTAATGAGAAGAAATCTACTGGCTCATCCAACTGGGGCTGGCAGAGGCGTGACTCACAGCTGGAATCAGGCATTTAAATAACACTCCCTTGCTCTCTTCCTCCCTCTCCTCTGTGTCTCGGCCTCATCCTCTCCCATTACAGTCAGGCTTTCTACACTCAACCAGGCTTTTATGATCCTAGCTCAGCAAGACTTGCAGAAAAAGCAGGTTGTCTCAGTGAATATTAAATATACATGGCAGGCACTGAATATAACTGTAGAGAAGGGCTCGGATAAGTCCTGTTGGTATAGCACCATGCCACTGTACCAGGTATGATCACCATTGTCGGGGTGAGAGGGTACGGTGACGAGTGAGCCCGTGGTCAATGCAGGGCAGCAAATTGTGATGGATGATTCTACGTGCACTAGATAGACGGGCTGAAGGAGTTCCCCAAGGGAATCAGGGAGGCAGAGCAGACAAAATAACAGATGCCCACTAGGCCCTGGAACTGACAAGGAGAATCTGAGAGATGCCACCTTCATAGTGATCCTTTTGTGCCCCTAATTACTCTAAACATGACAATGATCCCATATACCACACTTACTAGTTTGCTGGGGCTGCCGTAAAAAAATACTACAGACTGGGTAACTTATCAACAGCAGAAATTCACCTGTCACAGTTCTGAAGGCTGGAAGTCTGCCATTTGGGTGCCGCATGGTTGAGTTCTGGTGAGGGCCTTCTTCCTGGTTCGCAGGTGGCTGCCTGTGTGCCCCCATGGCCTCTTCTCATCCTCAGTGCGTGCAGGGGGCTCTGGTGTCTTTTCTTGTTGTAAACAGGACATTGGTTCTATTGGATCAGGACTCTACCCTGATGCCCTCATTTAGCCTCAATCCCCCTTAAAGGCCTCAGCACCGTCACATGGGGGACGAGGGCTTCAACATGTGAATTCTGAAGGGACACAATCCAGCCCATAGCATCCTGAGAGCTAGATACTTTTTCGAAGATACAGTTTACCTCTGTTCTACAAAAATCTCAGTGCTCTGAGAGACACTTCATGCTTGAAAATGATAGTCAGAAATATCTGAGGGGCGCCTGGGTGGCTCAGTCGGTCGAGCGTCTGAGTCTTGATTTTGGCTCAGGTCATGATCTCGTGGTTCGTTGGTTTGAGCCCCATGTCAGTGCACTGTCAGTGCAGAGCCGCCTTGGGATTCTCTGTCTCCCTCTCTCTCTGCCCCTCCTGCATGCTCTCCCACTCTCTCTCTCAAAATAAGCTTAAAAAAAAAAAAAAGAAAAATTAAAAAAAAAATTAAAAAAAAAAAGTATTTGAAATTCTAGGTAAGTGGGATTCAGGAGGAAAGAAATTACATTGCCTGTGGATTGGAAGCTCCGTGAGGGCAGGGACTGTGCCTCTGAGATCAGCAGTTGGCCCCGAGAAACACATGAATTGAGGAAAGACGGACTTCCCTAGAGATGTACAAAGATCAGTGGTTTGAGAGGCATTATTATCCGAGCTTCATTTGATCCCTGTTGGAAAAACAAGGGAGGGTGGACACTCCCTGTTGTCACTGAGGGGTGATTTGCCTGAATTTTTAAGAGGCAGTTTCCTGCTTCTCCTGTCTCGTCCTGGTTCTGAAGACACGGCTGCTAATAATCAGGTCTGTTGCTCTGTCTGCCCTGTCTTCTGGGAAATAAAGTCCTGCACTTGAGATACCGTGTAACAAGAGCATTTTATTTAACAAAATAAAATATATACACACCTGCACACATGATCAGTTGCTTTAAAAATAGCCTCAGAAAAGCTCTCATTTTCGTGTGTCTTAGGATTTCTTCCTAAAATCTAGCTCAGCGTTTACAGTTTTGTTCAGGGGCTTGCCTGCTTTTTCTTTTTTCCGGGTTTTGGATTTCAGATTCAGTCACAGTTTTGTAGGTGCAGAAACATTTTTCCTTCTTCTCTTCTAGGTTCTTTGGCTGGCCAAATAATTAAATTGATGTAAGACGGATTAACAGGAGGAAAACAAATTTAATTTCATGCATAAAAGAGCCCCATAAAGCTATGAGACTCAAAAAAGTGACTCAAGCAGACAGTTTTTATGCCTTTTATATATTTTCTTAATTTTTTAAATGTTTATTTATTTAAAAAATGTTTAAATGTTTTTATTTATTTTTGAGACAGAGAGAGACAGAGCATGAGCAGGGGAGGGGCAGAGAGAGGGGGAGACACAGAATCAGAAGCAGGCTGCAGGCTCTGAGCTGTCAGCACAGAGCCCCACTCGGGGCTGGAACTCAGGAGCTGTGAGATCATGACCTGAGCCCAAGTCGGACGTTTAACCGACTGAGCCACTGAGGCGCCCCTATACCTTTTAGATAGAGAAACAGTAAATTTATAAAGAATTAGCAAGATAAAGGGGTTTGGGCTTGGGGTAGTAAATTAGTGAAGAAATAACAAGTTTTGTTTATATAGCCTTCTCAGCCCTAAATTCCCTATTTTTGGTGATAAGGATCCCTTCTACTCTCCTGGTACATCTTTCACATGGGAGATTCGTCTCCTGCTTTCAGGGGGACAAAGGCGGATCGGAGTGTTCTTCTTGCACTGACTCTCAAATAATTTTAATTCAAAATAATTTGAAAATGAATCAAAGGAAACCTCATTGAAAACGGAATCAGGATGCCAGAAGGGGGAGCCCTCACGCACTACCCCTGGACATGGATTCCAGCCGGCAACAGGAAGCGGGGTCCACACCCAGCGCAGCTCAACGGAGAGCGGAGAGCGACTCACCTTGCAAGCTGATACCACTTTTCTGTGTCAGCAGGAGGAAGAGAGATTCCCTTCCTTGCCCAGGAACTCAGCCAATGAGAAGCCATCACTGCTTTGAACCCTTGCCTGCCTCCAGTGAACTTCCACTCAGAATAACCCCTCCCACTTCCTCCTCTTTCTCTATAAGCTAATGTTCCTTTCCTTTGCTTGTTGCACTTGCCTATGACTTTTGTTATAGCTTGAATTACAAGCTGAATTACAAGTCCTCTGTTATTTCTGAATAAACCCAGTTTGCTGGTAAAATAACTGGCCATTTTAAGGTGGACAAGTCAGCATGCAAAGTGGCATATTTGGGGGTGACGTATTCTGCTCCTGGGACTTCCATTTGCTGCCCTGTTAAAGCCTCTGTAGGTATTTCCTTAAAAGTTTAAGAATAAACAGGACTGGCTGTGACTGCTTCAGAATAGTATCCATTTTCATGTAGTGTCATGGTGGCTTGCCCTGGAGAGGGCTGCCTGGGTACCAGGTTATTTATCAGCTCTGTGGCTCTGGGCTGGTTAATCTTTCTTAGCTTTATAAAGTTGTAGGGTATATGGAAAGTGCATATAGCACAGTGCCTGTCCAGGGTAAATGCTCTAAAGTAATGACTATTATAACTATCCCTCCCTTTTGCAAATTGCTCAATGTCCCAAATGCAGGGCTCTAAAACTCAAATGTCTGCAGGAGCCAGGAAGGTAATTTAAATGTATAAAGCTAACTGGTTTGGGGCTTTGGGAATGGGCTCATCCATGATGAAGTAGGGGGAGCACATGATCTGCTAAAAGAAAGTCAAATCTTATAACTGAAAGGAAAGGAGAGGAACGGAGGGAGGGAGGGAGGAAAGAAGATAACATCGTACATGTTGGCTGGCTGGATTTGGCCCTAGTTTGTAACCCTAGCTCTGATATAAAGGAGCTGAGTGAGCTCCGTTAGGGAAACGAATCTCAGGTTGTAGGATTTGTCTTAGGATGTTCTCAGTTTTCAACTGTTAGTGACAAAGGAAACTCCCTATCAAAAAAATATTAATATTTACTTATTTATTTAAGAATGAGAGAGAGAAAGCACACATGAGCAGGGGAGGAGCAGAGAGAGAGAGAATCCCAAGCAAGTTCGTCTGAGGCAGGGCTTGATCTAAGAACCATGAGATCATGACCTGAGCCAAAATCGAGTCCGATACTCAACCAACTGAGCCACCCAGGCACCCCAACAAATTTCTACCCAAAGAGGAATCAGGCCACTCTGAATATTTCAGGGTAAAGGATCGCTTTACCCTATAACCAGTGTGAATGAGATAGTCAATAGTTTTCAATAATTTATTATCCATGACAGTAACATAACAGCAGCTCTATCTTTATTGTTGTTTATTCTCCGGATGAGACTAGATTTCGAGATAGGCATTTTTTCTGGTCATTGAACAGAATGATAATGGTTTCAAAAGTGAGGATGTGAGTTGCTTTGTCAGAGATTCTCAGGAGCCAAGCCTGAAAGAACTCTGTGGGCCACAGATGGTATTTATTAATATTATTTGTAATCAACAATCATTAACGTATATTCTTCAAAGAGACTGTGTTTAGTGAGGCTTTTCTTATACAAAGGCATAGTAAGGAAAAGACAACATGGTATGATTTGGGGAGAATGACAATGTATTCACATCTTCCAAAGTCTCTTTTCCATTGTGCCTGAAATTGCCATGCTACTCAGACCTTTGCAATAAGGGTGTAGACCCCCTTCTTAAAACATCACCTCCCTGGAAGCCCAGAAGAAATGGTACATTGAGTTGTTACTTCTCACTTATACCTAGCTGGTTTTCAAAAGAAGACAATAAGAAGGAAGTCATTTTTTTGTTTTTGTTTTTTAAATTTATTTCTTTAAATTCAAATTCGTTAACATATCATGAAGTATTGGTTTCAGGAGTAGAACCTAGGGATTCATCACTTATGTATAATACCCAATGTTCATCCCAACAAGTGAGAGGGAAGTCACTTTTGATGAAAGAAGAAACTAAGGAAGATACATTCTCAAAGCCACACATTCATTCATTCATTCATTCATCCTGCCAACATTCATTGAGCACTGACTCTGTGCCATGCCCTGGGGTGGAAGATGTAGTCTAGTTGGAGAAACAATAATTATAGAGGAGTGAGAGTGCTGTGGTAGAGGGATGTGTTGGTTACTAACGGGCCAAATTCAAAAGGCATCATGATGGTTAATTGTGTATATCAACTTGACTGAGCCACAGGGTGCCAGATATTTACTTACACATTACTTTGGGGTATCTGTGAGGTTGTATCTAGATAAGATTATCATTTGAATCTGTAGACTGAGTAGAGCAGATGGCCCTCCTGGTGTGAGTGGCCCTCCTCCAATCTGTTGGAGCCTGAATAGAAGAAAAGGCTAAGAAAAATCTTCTCTTTGCCTGATTGTCTTTGAGCTGGGACATCAGTATCTTCCTGTCTTTGGACTTGGACTCAGACTGGAACTTGCATCATTGGCTGTCCTGGTCATCAGGCCTTTGGACTCAGACTGCAACGAAACTATTGACTTTCCTGCATCACAAGCTTTCTATCTACAGATCTTGGACTTCTGGGTCTCCATAATGGCGTGAACCAATTCCTTATAGTAAATCTCTTTAGACAAGTAGGTAGATAAGCAGGTGGGTAGGTAGGTAG
This sequence comes from Panthera tigris, assembly GCF_018350195.1. Taxonomy (NCBI): domain Eukaryota; kingdom Metazoa; phylum Chordata; class Mammalia; order Carnivora; family Felidae; genus Panthera; species Panthera tigris. The sequence goes on along the minus strand of NC_056666.1, from coordinate 115,113,568 downwards.
AGAGACAGATAGCTATCCTGTCGGTTCTGTTTCTCTGGAGAACCCAGACTTAATTCAGGAATCCTGTTCAGCCTGGGGCAGGAAGGCTTGGGAAGAGACGGGAGTTGTCAGGATAGCTTCCTGAAAGCGAACATTGGGCTGAATTCTGAAGAATACAGCAGAGATGACAAGGAGGGATATTCTGATTGCATGTTTCAATGGACAGACAGGCTCTGTCCTCAGATCTTTCCAGTTCAAAACTTTAATCAATTACTTGGATGAACGTATGAAAGGCTCATTTATTACTGGCAGATGAAACAAACTTACGGGATATGGGAATTACTTTGGACAGTAGCAAAATCAGCGCTCAGATCTTGGCAGGGTAGAGGCTGGGCCGAGTCCAAAAAAATAAAGCTGGAGTAAATGGAAATCCTTACACTTGTGTTAAAAAACAAAACAAAATGACAACAAAAACAAGCTGGGCAGGGAGTGAGAGGTGGGGAAAATAATTTTTTAATTGTTGTTTATTGAGATATTGACATATAACATTGTATTGGTTTTAGGCATACAACATAATGATTTGATATGTCTATATAGATAGATAATATATGATTTGAGACGTGTGTGTGTGTGTGTGTGTATACACACACACACACACACACACACACACACACACATTTGAGATGTATACAACCACAGTATGTTTAGGTAACATCTATCACCATACAGTTACAATTTTTTGTGCGTGTGATGAAAACTTTTAAGATCTACTCTCTTAGCAATTTTCTAATAAATACAGCATCGTTAACAATAGTCATCATACTGTATGTTACGTCCCTAGGACTTATTTATCTTATAACTGGAAACTTGTACCTTTTGATTTCCTTTACCCATTTTTCCAACTCCCTATCCTCACCCCTGGCAACCACCAGTGTGTTCTCTGTACCTGTGAAGGTTTTTTTTTTTTTTTCTTTTTGATTTTAGATTCCACATGTAAATGAGATCACACAGTATTTGTCTTTCTCTGACTTATCTTACTTAGTGTAATGCTCTCAAGGTCCATCCATGTTGTCACAAATGGCAAGATGTCTTTCTTTTTTATGGATGAAAATTTTCCATTTTATGTAACAAATAAAATACATTCTTTTTTCCGTTCATCCATCGATGGACACTTAGGTTGTTTCTTTTTTAATTTTTTTTAACGTTTATTTATTTTTGAGACAGAGAGAGACAGCGCATGAACGGGGGAGGGGCAGAGAGAGAGGGAGACACAGAATCGGAAGCAGGCTCCAGGCTCTGAGCCATCAGCCCAGAGTCCGACGCGGGGCTCGAACTCACAGACCGCGAGATCGTGACCTGAGCTGAAGTCGGACGCTTAACGCTTAACCGACTGAGCCACCCAGGCGCCCCACACTTAGGCTGTTTCTATGTCTTGGCCGTTACAAATAGTGCTGCAATGAACATGGGGATGCAGGTATCTTTTCAAGATAGAGGTTTTGTTTCCTTTGGGTAAATAACCAGAAATGGAATTGCTGGATCAAATGGTGAAACACACTTATTCGTACTATATGTTTTAGTTCAGAAGTTGGCAAACTATGGCTCATCAGCCAAATTCAGCTAGTTGCCTGCTTCTGTAATAAAGTCTTCTGTATTGTCTATGGCTGCTTTCATGCCACAGCAGCAGAGTTGCATAGTTGCAACAGAGATTGTAGAGACTGCAAAGTCAAAAATATTTACCATCTGGCTCTTGACAAAAGTTTGCTGTCCCCTGGTCTAGCCCACTGTGAGTTCAGTGTTAAGTCAAGAGTGGGATGTATGTAGTAAAAAAATGCCAGTTCTCTCTTGGGAGCTATTTATAAAAATATAGATGCTTAAAATCATGTGCGAATGAATCAGTGAATGAACAAACCATCAAGAGGGAGAATGGTCTATCCTGGTTTTTGGGGATCAGAACCCACCAGAGTCCCGGACTCCGTTACTGGGGATGCCGTTAAAGAGGAATACAGGCTACCAGACTAATAGGAGAGGGCTGAAGGGTACTGGGAATTGTGTCAGGAACAAAGGAAATAGGAATGTTTAGCCTGAAGAAGCAAATGCCCAAGAGGGATATCAACAGCATCAGTTCTTGATGACATTCACTGAGACTTGTGGACCAAGCTCATTAAGTCCTCCCATTCAGGGAGGGACCAAGCTCATCCCATTCAGTCCTCACCACAACCCTATGAAACTGGTAGTATTGGTACGCCCATTTTGCAAATGAGGAAACTGTGGCATAGAAAGATTAAATTACCCAAGATCGCACAACCAATAAACAGGGCAGCTGAGATTCAATCCATGCAATCTGCCTCTAGAGCCCATGAGCTTAATTGTATACCATTAGCTGTCCTCCGTTATTTAAAAGGATATTAATAATCTTATTATCTCTGATTCCATGAGACAGAGCAACAGCCAGAGGAAACAGGGAAACAGACTTCTGTTCAATGCGAGGGAAACCTTTCACATGCCCAGAGATGGGACAGGTTTTTCAGTACAGAATAGTACAGAACGGTAGAGACAGAAACCCTGTCATTACGGTACTTTCAAGTAGGGACCAGATGACTTGGCCAAGATTTCGGAGAGGGGATTCCAAAATGGATAAGGGCGGAGAGCTCCAAGATTCCTTCCCCCTCTTGATTCTATCATGGTCTGAGGCTTGGAGCGCTTCCTAGGATGGTTGACTTAGGTCAACAAGAGGCAGCAATAGGACCTGGGAGAGCTGCCCTTTTCTGAGTGATTTGCATATGTTAATTCATTTCACCTTCAAAAGTGATGAATGCGCAGGTGCCACGAATGTCATCGTTCCCATTTTACAGATGCACAAAATGAGTCATTTATGGCTACATAATTTATCCAGAGTCACACAACTAAGAAGCATCAGAGCCAGAGTTCGAACTTAGTCTGGCTCCAAAGCCTGTGCTTTCAACCATTTCCGTGTAAAAATCTCTTATTAAGAAGGGATCTGTAATCGGAAAATGCTGCTTTTATTTCTCCCGGCCTCCCCACCAAGATTTCTGATGCCTCCTCCTCCCATGTTGCAAGACACTATACTACTAGAAGTTAATGGTAGCAGCTGCCAATGTAATATTCTCATTTTGTCCTCTGAGAATTTGTAGTGTCCGATTCTTCTGCTTCAGAAACAGGCTCTGAGGTGGGGGCTCCCGACCGCGTCATAAACTCCTACAGATAATCAAGCTGCTTGGACTGTGTTCGTTCTCTCAGAAGTCCCATCTGAAGGTACACACAGTAATGTCCTACTCACAGTATGTATCTGGTTCCTGCTCAAGTATTACCTCTGCTGTGGGAACTATTGAATTTCTTGAACTTTTCGACAGGGGCAAAGTTGAGCTTTACACCAAAGATTTCTGCATATTAACTCTCTTGCCGGGTAAGGTGGAATTTGGTAATAGCAGGGACTCAGGTGCTAATACCTATTTACCTAATACATGTGACCAGTTGGGATTTATTGGCTTTGGGGGAACGAAGATGTCAAGGGATTTATTTTCCCTTCTGGTGCTTTCTGAGCTCTGACAATGAGTGCTAGTCCTATTTGATTTTTTTTCCTTCAAGAGATTTGTGCTTCCCCGTAACTGGGCAAACAAAAATTCGATCATCTCCTCAATTGTATTGCATTCCTGAGTGTAAAAAAAAAAAAAAAATCTTTAAGAGGCACCGTTGTCATTATTTAGACACACTATGTTTCCGGCCTGCTTTTCTTCTAGATCTCTTTTTCTTCCATATTCAAAGAAAGTACTGCCAGTCCAATTAGGACATAGAAGATGATTGTTAAGTAATTGATTCACTCTATAGATAAGGATACAGTCTTTTGTGTCTGAGGAGACTGCTTGGTTCATTGTGTACAAGGACAGAGCGTTCCTTGCCTGCTTATTTGCCACGTTGTTTTAATTAGCTGCCAGGCCTTTTACGGCCGTCCTGATTTCTAAAGGTAGAGGGATTTGAGCTTGTTAAGGTGATGGCTTAAGTAAAAGCTTTGTCATTAGGCATTTTTCTTCCTCTTCTCGTTTCTGCTCAGGGACTGGGCTCTATATAATCTAATATGGCAAATTGGCATCCTCCCAGTGGCTAAGTGGCCCCTGAGACAGAGCACTATGTTCTGGGCTCTTCAGTGGCAAGAACTTAGTCTTGCTGTCTTTGTATCCCCCTAGCACACAGGAGGTGCTGAAATGTTGGTTGAACTATTCGACTGAAGCTCATTTAAATGTTTATTTATTTTTGAGACAGAGACAGAGCATAAGTGGGGTAGGGGCAGAGAGAGGGAGACACAGAATCCGAAGCAGGCTCCAGGCTCTGAGCTGTCAGCACGGAGCCTGTCGCGGGTCTCGAACCCACAAACTCTGAGATCATGAGTTGAACTGAAGTGGGATGCTTAACTGACCAAGCCACCCAGGCGCCCCTCAACTGAAACCCATTTAGAAGGTACACACAAGTGTCATCTTCTCTCTCACTTCCCAAATACCATCAGTCTCCAAATCAATGGTGTGTCTTCAGAGGAAATATTCAATATATTTAACCCACAGCTCAGCATGGGCACTGACCAGTCAGCCTTTGGGCGAGAACAGGATCCTGAAGGACCCCTCCTGGGATAGACATTAACTCTTTAGCTCTTGTTTCACTCAGGGGGCTGTAGAGATGGGACACCCAAGGGAAGGGGAGCAGGGGTTAGAGCAGTGGCTACTTATCAGTTGAAATGGAAGTACTTAAATATTTTATCATTTTTTTAAAAGTAGGCTCCACGCTCAACATGGGGCTTGAACTCATGATCCTGATATCAAGAGTCTCGTGTTCTACCGACTGAGCCAGCCAGATAGTCCCTGCATTTAAATATTGTAATAATGGGACAGCTGTACTAGTGAATATCAGCTGACCGTCCCTGTTTAATTCTCCCATAGCCATCCAGTACAATGCAGCCAGACATCTTTTCCTCCCAACATGGACATATCATTGCTTTTCTCCCAAGATCAACACTATTGTTGTAAAAATAGAAGAACGCAAGCTGGGAAGATGGTAGCTGCAGCAGAGTTTTTGAAATTTCTTTGAGTCTCTAGATACAGACAGAGCAACTAGATGGCAAAACTAAACTCCCCAGACACATTTACAACAAGGGGAGTCTGGGTGGTTCAGTTGGTTAAACATCCGACTGTTGATTCCGGCTCAGGTCATGACCTCACAGTTGTGAGATGGAGCCCAGCGTTGGGCTCCACGCTGAGCACAGGGCCTGCTTGCGATTCTCTCTCTCTCCATCTTTTTCTCCTCCTCCTCCTCCTCTTGTGCTCTCTCTCTCTCTCTCAAAACAAATAAATACGCATTTAAAGAAACGTTTATAACAAAACTAGGTGACTAGAGATCCCCCAAGCCCCCAAATACACAAAGACCTGGCTATATCAACATCTATGCAGAAGAGAGGGAAGCAGTGGGACAGCCGATGGGCCTGAAAACAGAAGAATCTCAAAAGCAATCAGCAGGCGTTCACTGGAAAGCACGGCAGAGGCCACTCTGAGAACAGCAGCTGTAACTGGAAGAGATTTGCCAACTCCAGTAGCAGGAGAGTGGAATGGGTTTGGGGTAAAAATGGAAGGAGCTGGAATAGTCCAGCCTCTGTGAACTTTCCAAACTGACCAGCCAGGGATCCTTTTCAGGATAGGCTTCTGTCTTGAGGAGAAACTGTGGAAGTAAACAGTGGAGATGGGGGAAAAGCTCAGCCGTAAGTGGAGGAAGGAAAGAGGGCCAGGAAATGTCAGAAAGCAAGCTGCCATCTTTTTCAGATCTTCATAAAAACATCAGAAGAGGGAGTTCTGTGAAGGAAAAAAAAAAAAAATAAGCTACCTTGGGCCACCCTTCTTTCTCAATTTTCAGGAAAACTAATTGTACGTGAAAAGAAGCAGTAAAAAGTATCGAGATGGAATTCCACACCAGGTCATTTTAAGAAAAAAGGTATGTGGAATAGAGCACCTGTTGAGACAATGAAATCACACCAGAAAGACATGCCCACAGACTAGATCAAAACTATAACCTTCTATTTAAAAGCCAGCTAAAGATACAAAAGTGATATGAAAGAATAACCTAAACTAGAAGAAACATTTTATTTATTATTATTATTTTTTAAACATTTATTTATTTTTGAGAGACAGAGAGAGGCAGAGCATGAGCAGGGGAGGGGGAGAGAGAGAGGGAGACACAGAATCTGAAGCAGGCTTCAGGCTCTGAGCTGTCAGTACAGAGCCCCACGCGGGGCTCAAACTCACGAAGAGCAAGACCGTGACCTGAGCTGAAGTCTGACGCTCAACCGACTGAGCCACCCAGGCACCCCTAGAAGAAACATTTTAAATGAGGTGATAGGACTTAAGAAAGAATTATGAGTAAAATGAAGACTACACAAAAAACTAAAGACAAATGAATGTAATAGGTATGCCTTTAAGAAAAACAGAATATGAAAGAAGGATTTTTTAAGTCAGAAAGAAATTAAGAGGGGCACCTGATTGGCTCAGTCAGTAGAGCATGTGACTCTTGATCTTGGGGTTGCTGGATGTAGAGATTACTTAAAAAAAATAAAACTAAAAAAAGAAATTAAGGAATGATAAGATTTTAAAAGAAAGTGACAAATACTGAAGATAGGAAAAGAAGATCCAACATACAGACAATAGGAATTCCAGAAGACAAAAACTAGAGGGAGGGAATAGAACACATACTAAAATTATAATTCAAGAAAATTTTCACAAAGTTAAAAAAAAGATTTGAAATTACATGTGAAAACAACATACTGCACCTTTGAGAATATAATACCCAAACTACCAACTCTTAGACATATTCTGGTAAAATGGCCTTTAAAGAAAAAGAAAAAATTCCTTTGAGCATTTAGGTAAAACAGCAAGGGAAAGAAAATTATATTAGTATTGGACTTTTTGAGAGCAATGATTTTCCCTAGAAGAAAATAGAATAATGTATTAAACTAATTTAAGGAAGGAAAATATTAAAATAGTATACAGTAAAACTGACTTTCAAGTATGTATTTTACGTGACAGCTGTTATCTATAGACAAACGTTCTCAACATTTAAGAACTCAGGGAATATTGTTCCCTTTCAAAGGACTCTACTTGAGAACAAGCTTCAGACAAGAGAGACTGGTGGTGAGAATTAAAAATGCAGTTGTTTTTGATTAAGATGAAACAGGTGTTAAAAGGAAGAGTATAGTGGTGTCTGGCTGGCTCAGTCAGTAGAGCATGCAACTCTTAATATTGGGGTCATGAGTTCGAGCCCTCCATTGGGTATAGAGCTTACATTAAAAAAAAAAAAAAGGAAGAGACTATGGTCTATAGATATAGTACAACTATTTAAAACTGAGGGGGCAGGACGGAAAGTAAAATACAAAAACGTCCCCAAATGTTTTCAGTAATATTGAGCGTATTAATATTGCTATTTTGAGATAGTTGTGGGATGAAGTAAATGAGCAATTATAGGATATTCTATCAACTGCATTCTTAAGAACCAGATTCTCATTTGGAAGAATGAATGTATGAATATAATACAAAACAAGTTAAGGAAAAACAGACACAATTTTTAAAAATATAATTTTTTAGGGGCGCCTGGGTGGCTCAGTCAGTTAAGTGTCCAACTTCGGCTCAGGTCATGATCTCACAGTTCGTGGGTTCGAGCCCGCATCCGGCTCTGCGCTGACAGCTGGGAGCCTGGAGCCTGCTTCAGATTGTGTGTCTCCCTCTCTCTCTCTGCCCCTCTCCAGCTCACACTCTGTCTCCCCCCTGCCCTCAAAAATAAACATTAAAAAATTTTATTTTTTTAATGTTTATTTATTTTTGAGAGAGAGAGAGAGAGAGAGAGAGACAGTGTGAGTGGGGGCAGGGCAGAGAGAAGGAAATACAGAATCCGAAGCAGGTGCCAGGATCTGAGTTGTCAGCACGGAGTCTGATGCAGGGCTCAAACTCACGAACCGTGAGATCATGACATGAGCCGAAGCTGGACGCTTAACTGAGTCACCCAGGCGCCCCCAAAACAAACACAAATTTAAACTGGAAGTATTTGTATGATATCTATATGTGTTTGTATCTCTGTCTGTGTTTACATCTATCTATATCACAGAAGATACACTCTGTCTCTCTATGCATACAGTGTAGTCTATAGCATGTGAGTGTGTGTATATATACATATAAATATGTGTATATATACAGTATATATAGTATGTGTATGTGTAAATATGCATATATACATATACAAAGCTAAGACTATATATATATATATATATATATATATATATACTATATAGCATGTGTGTGTATGCATATACACACATATAAATACCATATGTCTATGTGTATGTGTGTATAAACTTAGCTCTGTTTCCTGAAGAAGTCTAAAATTTGTGATCAAGACAGCAGCATGGAAAAATTAACAACTCAAGCAACAACAGGTGTTGGTGAGGATATGGAGAAAGAGGAACTTTTTTGCACTGCTGGTGGGAATGCAAACTGGTGTAGCTACTCTGGAAAACAGTATAGAAGTTCCTCAAAAAATAAAAAATAGAACTACCCTATGACCCAGCAACTGCACTACTAGGTATTTATCCAAAGGATACAGGTGTGCTGTTTCAAAGGGGGTATATCCATCCCAATGTTTATAGCAGCACTATTGACAATAGCCAAAGTATGGAAAGAGCCCAGATGTCCATTGGCAGATGAATGGATAAAGAAGATGTGATACACACACACACACACACACACACACACACACACACACAAAATGAAGTATTACTCAGCAATCAAAAAGAATGAAATCTTGCCATTTGCAACAACATGGATGGAACTGGAGTGTATTAAGCTAAGCAAAATTAGAGAAAGACAAATATCATATGACTTCACTCATATGTGGAATTTAAGATACAAAACAGATGAACATAAGGGAAGGGAAGCAAAAATAATATAAAAACAGGAAGGGGGACAAAATATAAGAGACTCTTAAATACAGAGAATAAACTGAGGGTTGCTGGAGGGGCTGTGGGTGGGGAGATGGGCTAAATGGGCAAAGGCATTAAGGAGGACACTTGTTGGGATGAGCACTGGGTGTTATATATAGGGGATGAATCACTGGATTCTACTCCTGAAATCATTATTGCTCTATATGCTAACTAACTTGGATGTAAATTAAAAAAAAAAAAAAAAACCCCAAAAACCACAGCAGCATGGAGCATCCCAAATATCAATATTATGGTTTGGAGATACCATTTACCACTAAATGAAATTAAGCCTTCTTGGAAAACTGGATGATTCTCAGAGAAATAGCTAATTGCTACCTGGGAGAGAAAATATGCAAAATGAAGGGTGCCTGGGTGGCTCAGTCGGTTAAGCATCCGACTTCAGCTCAGGTCATGATCTCATGGTATGAGTTCGAGCCCCGCATTGGGCCCTGTTCTGACAGCTCAGAACCTGGAGCCTGGTTCGGATTCTGTGTTTCCCCTTCTCTCTCTGCCCCTCCCCTGCTTGTGCTCTTTCTCTCTCTCAAAAACAAACATTAAAAAATTTTAAAATAAAGGAAAATATGCAAAATGAATCCAGAACATTTTGTTATACCTGGCAGCAAAGAAAGTGTCAAACACTTCTAGGGACATAGCAAAATAAAACAAAACAAAACCAACCCTCAGAAGCCAAATTGAAGAAACTCTCACTGGCTAAAGATGGAACATAATAGTTACTATTGATTGAAATCCATCTAATATGCTTAAATCCTTGAATTCATACGAATATTAAAAAAAATTCATTACCTTCAGGGGAATCAGTGGGGTTCCACTTCATTGGAATAGGGATAGAGAACCAATTTATTATCTTGAAAACTGACAAAGAAAGAAATAGAATTAAGCATAGAGTCTTGCCTTCTCTCTATAAACTGTAATACCAGGTAACCAATAGGGGGAGATTACCTTTTTATAAAAGCAATTCAAGTAATGAAAGAAAAAGAAATGTAAAATCAGAAATCTTTATTTTGCAATCCTTAAAATGGATTGAGGTTGTTAATCAACGTCACCAAAAGAGAGACAACCAGACATGATATGACTTGATAAAAAAGCAGCACCTCCTGTGGTCTCGCCAAGGAGAATCTGGATCCAGCTGCCATTTTGTAGGAAATACAGAGGATCAGGGAACAAACTGAAATGCAACATAACTGTGCAAGCAGCAAAATCCACACTTTGGGAAACTGGAGAAGACAAATGCCCTGGTGTTCTTCAACAGATACAGGAAAAGAAACGAATGGAGGGGGGAACTGTAGATTAAAAAGACTTAAACAGGGGTGCCTGGATGGCTCGGTTGGTGGAGCATGTAACTCTTGATCTCAGGGCTATGAGTTTGAGCCCCACATCGGGTGTAGAGATTAATTTTAAAAGTTACAAAATCTCAGGGTTTCCTGGGTGACTCAGTCCGTTAAGCGTCCAACTCTTGATTTCAGTTCAGGTCATGGTCTCATGGTGCGTGGGATCGAGACCAGCATCGGGCTCTGCACTGACAGTGCAGAACCTGCTTGGGATTCTCTCTCACCCTCTCTCTCTGTCTCACTCTCTCTCTAAATATAAATAAATAAAAATTCAAAAAAAGCTAATCTTTTTAAAAAAAGAGACTTAACATATCAAAAATGGAAAAAATTGGTACAACATCCAGAAATGTATGTGTATTGAGTGATAAGACTATAAAGAAACATAAGAAATTAGTACTTAAAACGTCAGGATAATGTTTATTTTTGTGGGGAGGGAAGAAGATGGGGAACAAGAAGAGTTTCTGGGTTATCTGACAAGTTTGTATTTATTAACTGGGGTGTGGTTGCAAGGATCTTCACCTTAGAACTTAATAAATCACATATTTGTGTTTTGTTTGTGTGTCTGTGTTTTATTTTCAAATAAAAAGATCTAAAAAATGATACTGAGAAATGATAAACCGTCCCCTTAATTGTCTATCCCAACTTCAGAGATAAGTACTGTTAACATTTTTGGCATTTGTCTTTCCAGACTTTTTAATGCATGCATAAGCACGTATGATATTGTAGGTTTTGCCTAAATGAGATTATATGGCAGATGCAATTTTCACTCAGCAATATATCATGGACATCTTTCCATGTCAAATCGTATAGAGTAACATTTATATAAAAAAGTAATTATTCTTTTTTTTCTTTTAATTTTTTTGTTGTTTATTCATTTTTGAAAGACAGCGAGAGACAGAGCACAAGCGGAGAGAGAGGGGAGAGAGAGAGGGGGGTGGGGCGGAGAGAGAGAGGGACACAGAATCTGAAGCAGGCTCCAGGCTCTGAGCTGTCAGCACAGATGCGGGGCTCGAACTCACGTCCGGTGAGATCATGATCTGAGCCGAAGCCAGATACTCAACCGACTGAGCCACCCAGGCACCCCAAAAAAGTAATTATTCTTAAATAAAAATATCTGTTCCTTGACAAAATCTTCAACAATATGGAAAGTACCAGGAGAAAAGCAGCACAAAAATCTCACCACCCCAAAAGAAGGAAATCCTGCCATTGTAATAATGTGAGATGATGGATATTAACTAAAATTATCGTGATAATAATTTTGTAACATATATATATGTTAATATATATATACATACATATATATATATATATATATATATATATATATATATATAAAATCAGTATGTTGTACACCTTAAGCCAATATAGTGTTATGTCATATCTCAGTAAAACTGGAAGAAGAATCTCACCACCCGGAAATAATGAATGTTATCGTAATTTAAGAAGTCTTTCGAGATGCCTGGCTGGTGTAGTCGGTAAAGCATGTGACTCTTGATCTCAGGATCTGGAGTTTGTACTTATACATAAAAGCAAAATAAGGGGGGGGGGAGAAATTTTAAGTAATTCAGCTTCATCTCTCTTTTTTTTTAATTTTTAAAAATGTTTATTTATTTTTGAGAGAGAGAAAAAGAGAGCAAGGGAGGGGCAGAGAGAGAGGGAGACACAGAATCAGAAGCAGACTCTGAGCTCCAAGCTGTCAGCACAGAGCCTGATGCAGGGCTAGAACTCACGAACCATGAAATCATGACATGAGCTGAAGTCAGATGCTTAACCGACTGAGCCACCCCAGCACCCCAAAGTAATTCAGCTTCAGATAACTTTTCCCACTATGGAAGGAGTGTTTTACAAGACATTCCTCAGGCTAAGAAAAAAATTAGGGAATTGTTAAGAGGTTGAAGTTATATTTTTCTTGATTTATGTTTCAATTTCATTTTTAAAAACTTTGATTTTTATTTTTTATTTAAGTATAATTGATTATGTTTCAATTTTATTTTATTAAAAATTTTTAGATGTTTATTTATTTTTGGGAGAGAGAGAGAGCACAAGCTGGGGAGGGGCAGAGAGAGAGAGAGGGAGACATGGCATCCACAGCAGGCTTCAGGTTCTGAGCTGTCAGCACAGAGCCTGATGCAGGGCTCAGACCCACAAACTGTGAGATTCTGACCTGAGCTGAAGTTGGAGGGTTAACAGACTGAGCCGCCCAGGTGCCCCGATTATGTTTCAATTTTAGGTGATAGCAATTGGTTCCTCTCGCAGATAAAAGATGAAGCCATTAGCATTTTATTTCTTCCCTCTCTCCTTCTCCCCGCTCCTGATTTAAAAAATCTTTCTATTGTTTTTACTTTGTCAGGATTCATCACATTTACATTTTGTTCCACAGCTAGAATTCCTGTTTTTAAATAGCTTACCTGCCTATCTGCAGCACTTTTACCTCTTATTTTGGTATCTTTTGTTTCTGAATTCTTGATTTTTTGAACATTTATTTATTTGTTTTGAAAGAGAGAGCACGAGTGGGGGAGACGCAGAGAGAGAGGGACACAGAGAATCCCAAGCAGGAGCCACACTGTCAGCCCAGAGCCTGAAGTGGGGCTTGATCCCACGAACCCTGAGATCATGACCTGAGCTGAAATCAAGAGTAGGACGCTTAACTGACTGAGCCACCCAGGTGTTCCCCCCCACCCCCGCTCCCCCTCTCCACCTTTTAAAAATTCGTCCCTTGGTCCTAATTGGTTAGATGTTTTTTCAAGGACTCATGGATGTTTTACTCTCTTGAGTTCTTTCATGCTTAAGACATCTACCTGTGGCTAGGTATCATATTCCTAGGTCATACTTTCTTCTCTCCAAACTCTGTAGACATTGCCTCATTGTCTTCTGGCATTGAGGTTGTTTGGAAATGTTTGTGTTCAGCTTCGTGGATAATTTGCCTTTTCTGCTCAGATGTTTAAATAATTATTTTCCTTTGAAAATCAGGAACTTAACTAAGGCATATCTTGATGTTTAGTCAAAGTTGTTTTTCCCTGGCATACAGTAAAAATTTTCCTTTGCAGATTTAGTTTGTCCTTCATTAAAGGAAAAACGTTCCTGTGTTGTGTTTCTGAACGCGTATTTTGTTGCATTTATTGGATTCTCTACACCAATTAGACACCAGTTATCTTTATGTTTGATTATCTCTTGGTTCTCTTATTATCTTCCCCCTAATTGCTTTAGTCCCTCTGCGTTTTCCCTTTGTATTTGCCATAATTATCTCAAGCCTTTTATCCATGCCATTAATTCAATTTTCAATCATGTCTTTCCTGCTATTTGGCATATCTAATTTATGTATTAGATATATAATGGTTTTGTTTCAGTTCTTGATTCATTTCCTTAGTTCTGAAATCTCCTTTTCACTCTCCCTCTGCCATTTTATCAGCTCAATTTTGAGGTCTTATTTTCTGAGGTTCATGTTCTTATTAAGGTCTTTATAGGGCAAGGCACCCCCTGGGGGTCTCCTGTATCTTCAGGTTATGTTGTCTTCCGGACTGGTTTCTTCATAGTTCACCCATTATCCTCCTTCCTCCCTATCCTTCCCTCTTTTGACTATACCACAATTACATGATCACCATGTAATTTCTTTCTTCTCATTTTTGTTTAAGAGGGGTAGCTCCACTGTTATATAGTGTGGATGAAGTCTCCTTGGCCCCCTTACCCCCTTGCCCTCTCTCCAAGCTAGCCTTTGTTCGTGACATTAAGTATTAGGAAAAGGGGAATCTGTGATCATGCTTTATTCTGCTATCTTTACCCTAAAATCTTAAGATGATTTTTCTAAAATGCAGATTTTATCCTGCCACATATTGCTTAAATCTCTTCACTTCAGTGGTTTCACACAGCTTTTAGGGGAGATGTCTAAACTTCTTAATTTGCATGCAAGATCCTTCACTGTTTGGCTCACCTACCTCCCTAGTCTTAGGTCTCCCACCATTCTCCACCTCATTTGCTAATTGATCACAGGAAGCTTTTTGCTGAGCCTACATCTGGCCTCAGAACCCTTTACAACACGGGGCTCCAGGTGGCCTTATTGGCCCTCTTCTCTAGTTAAATCCCATTCATCCTTCAAAACTTAGTTGCAGTGTTCTCTTCTCTGAGAAGCTTCCCCAGAATACACTTCCCTTCTTTGTCCTCCAAGTACTTCAGAAACCCCTCTTTTGTGCCTTTCTCTTATAACATTTTCCACACTTGATTAGAGCTTCCTCTTAGAGTATGGTGTAATGGGTTCTGAAGCCCAGCTATCTGGGGTTCAGAAATTACCTCTGCCACTTACTATCTGTATGACTTTGGGGCCATTGTGTAACATTTCTGTGCCTGTTTCCTTATGAGAATTAAATAAATGCATGTGAAGTTGTCATTGAGCACATGCTGAATAAATGTTTTTTGGTTATTTGTATTTATTAATTTATTACTGTTGCTCTGACAGCAATTATGGCCCCATACCACCCAGAGCCCCTCCCTGACAACCCAGGGCCTGTCCATGGTGCTAAAACAATGCTCTTCGTCACAGGACAGCCTCCACCATCTGGCATACATTTAGCCCCATTACGGGGTAAATCCATGATTACATCTTTTTATTGTGAATATAGAAACTGTCTTTCCCTTCCCATTTCCACAACCACCATCCTAGTCCTGGCCTTGGCCACCTCATTGGGTTCATTTTGTGTGACTGAGGTCACCCTCCGAACTGGTGTCCCTACCTCTGGACCATTTGATTCCCCACCTTCACATTATCCTCTCAAATATTTCTTCATATCAAGTCATGTCCCTAATTACTGATTGACAAGGAATTTCAAAAGAGTAGAAACAACTCAAATGGTCACATGGTTACATGATAACATATCAATGACATGCATATTAAGCATAATAATTAGGTAATTATTAAGACCATATAAAAATATAGAAAACTAGGGGCGACTGGGTGGCGCAGTCGGTTAAGCGTCTGACTTCAGCCAGGTCACGATCTCGCGGTCTGTGAGTTCGAGCGCCGCGTCGGGCTCTGGGCTGATGGCTCGGAGCCTGTTTCCGATTCTGTGTCTCCCTCTCTCTCTGCCCCTCCCCCGTTCATGCTCTGTCTCTCTCTGTCCCAAAAAAAAAAAAAAAAAAAAAAAAAAAGTTGAAAATATGGAAAACTATTTGTTGAGGGGAAATAGCAGACTACAATATGGTTTTAACATCATTCATTCATTTTTCTTAAAATTTTTTTTTAACGTTTATTTATTTTTGAGACAGAGAGACACAGAGCATGAATGGGGGAGGGGCAGAGAGAGAGGGAGACACAGAATCCGAAACAGGCTCCAGGCTCTGAGCGGTCAGCACAGAGCCGGACGCGGGGATTGAACTCATGGACCTCGAGATCATGACCTGAGCCGAAGTCGGACGCTTAACCGACTGAGCCACCCAGGCGACCCTCACTCATTTATTAAACATGTATTGAGCACCTATTTTGTGACAGGCCCTAGAGATATAAAAATTATTAAGATAATCCCTTCTTTAAAGGAAGTCAGAGTCTAGCTGGAAAGATAGCCATGTAAATAGATATGCATTTGGACAAAGAGTAGGAAGGAATATGGAAATAGTATTAGCGGTGGAAGTGTGGGTGAATTTTGTCTAAGTATCTGTTAGGGGGTAAACTCTGGCACAAAACCTCAGAGGGAAGAGCAGTATCAGGTTCCTCTGACAAAGACTACACACAGCTCCAGGTAAGCTCTTCTCACTCCACCCCTGCCTTCAGGCCCCCCCCCCCCCCATGGATCAATGGAGTGCTCAGGGAATTCCAATAGACCCTGACAAGGGCATGAGGAGGAGAAATGGCATAGCAACCATGCAGACCTTCTATAGCAAAATACATGAATATTTTTGAGTGACTGTAATAATGCAATAAAAAATTTGAAGGGAATATGTATAATGGTACCCTAATGGATATCCCCAGCCCCTCATTAACTGGCCACTAGGCTTGCTTCCCTAGTCATGTGCCCCAGGATTCTCTAGGAGATCTAGTCTTTTTACTGTCATGACTTCTGTGCTGTGGGTCATGGGGCTGTCTCCTATCAAGAGTAGTCTTCGTTCTTCCAACTCAAAAATCTTGTACATTTTTTAAAGCTAAGGATTCATTTTCTTTAAGAATCCTTTCTCACCTAATTCCATTCTATTCTAGCATAAACAGTGGAAATTCAGTTTTATTGGATATAAAATTCCTGGCTCACTGCTTTGAAGAAGTTCTAGAGAGAGGAGTTGGTGATACATGAACATCCACCTATGATTGGTCAATCTCATAGGTTCTGGAGTCAGACGGATTTGGGTTAGATCTACATCACTTATTAGCCATGTAACCTTTGGAAAGTGTTTAATTTCAATAAATCTTAGTTTTCTAATCTATCACATGGAGATAATAACAAATATCTAGTAGGGTTTTGTGAAGATGAAACAGACTGATACATGTAAAATGGCTTGTCACAGTCCTTGGGACATATAATGTGCTCAATACATGTAGATGTGATCGTTACGTTCCCTTGAAATTATTTTCAATCTATTGCGGGAAAATACTAATTGATTCAACCATTAATTATGTCCCCTGTAGTAAGTATTTGATAGATGACTTCTCAAGGGTTCTAACTTAAGAACATGGCAAAGAAAAACAACGTTTCATTACTAACGCGTTACCAAATGGAGGATGACAGACTGAGAAGTTATGTTAATTGGTAACATTTCTTATCTATGAAAAGCCGACCAACTTTTTCATTGCTTTTTTACTATTTATGTAAAATTGTAAACTGGTTCATTTTTACTCAATGGTATATCAGAATGCCTATTTATGTTAATAACTAATGAAAGAAGTTAGGTTGACCTAGTGTACTTCCTGCTGTATTTTAGACGGAGACCTATGAATTCACCCTACAGATCAAGAGGGCTGATCTGTGCCCTCTTGTAAGTGGTGGAGATGTTTGTAACCAGTGAAGATGTTGTTACACAATTAAGAAAAATGAAAAAAAAAAAGTAAAAAAAAAAGTACTATGTTCTCAATTATTTGGCGGTTTTCAAGGAAACAATAATGCCAGAGTTTAGAAGGCTAGTCAAGCTGTGATAATAACTGGAGACATAATTCTTATCATTGAAGATCCTTTAAACCTAGGAGGAGATAGAGACCCTCCTCCTCACCCTCAAAAAACAAAAATCTGTTCCAGTCTAGTTTCACTTTGAAATTGGTTCTTCAAGTGAGTTCACAATAGCATTGGAAACATGGGGATTTCCGTAGATGAGCAGTATGCTGTTTTTAACATCTGATGTGTTGTCATTTATTTTGTACAGCTGAACAATTGTTTTGGTTTCTGAAGGGAGTTTAAAAATTATTCAGGCTAACTAACACTCGAAGATAACCCAACAATTCCTTCCTGGACACTGCCCCCCTCACACTAGGGGTGTTAGTCGAGTTAAATAAGAAATTAACATTAATTGGATTAGTGGATTCACAAAGGGAAGAACATTAATTAGAAGGAGGAGGAAAAGGTAGTGTCACAGAAAGCAGCATAAGCAGTGTAAGACCAGGGGCTGTGGCAAGAAATTATACAAACCAATGAAGTTACTAACATTGTACCTCCAGGTTAGGATTTCCCACAATACTAAAAATAGAATATTCACATGGTTACACTCTAAAACTAGAAAACTTTACTTCTGGATAGGTCCTCCCACCTATTTAGCCTAACTGTCATTTTACAGATGAGGAAGCTAAGGCCCAGAGATGGGAAGCCACTGATTTATTTCAAGAGCTCATGTTTTTACTCTGCTGTACCTTTTCTATGAGGTAGAGCACAGGAGGGCAGTAAAGTATGGGCGTTAAGTGGCTAGACCTGATTTCAAATTCTAGCTGTGCCACTAACAAGCTGTGTGACCTTTGGCAAATTACCTACCCTCTCCGAGCCTTGGTATCTCTGAGAAACCATAAAATCAGGGGCGCCTGATGGCTCAGTCAGTTGAGCGTCCGACTTCGGCTCAGGTCATGATCTCATAGTTTGTGAGTTCAGCCCCGTGACGGGCTCTGTGCTGACAGCTCGGAGCCTGCAGCCTGCCTCGAATTCTGTGTCTCCCTCTCCCTCTGCCCCTCCCCTGCTCATACTCTGACTCTCTCTGTCTCTCAAAAATAAATAAATGTTAAAAAATTTTTTTTTTTAAAGAAAAGAAAAACCATAAAATCACAGTACTTACTTCACAGGGTTGTGTGGACTGAACGTGATAACATAGATCAAGCCCATGGTGCATCATAAGTAAGTATACTTACTAAAACTTGTTATTTCTCCAAAAGCAAAACATCAAAGGCCAATCTGAAGAGATTCATATCAAGAGAAGAAAAAACCCATTGTATGCAGATAAGTTAAAGTCAAAAGGGGGTTAACAGGCTTCATTCATTTCCTTCATTTTTTTCCCTAATATATCTGCTACCCCTCCTTTTATCTATGCTGGTAGGCACCAAAGAGAAATCCAGAGAAACTTTTTATTCATTAGATCATAAAGATACTTAGTCTGTTTAACATTTGGTCTCGATAGCACTGCTGACACTCTATCAATGTTAGGCAATTATAACCATATTCCTTCGACAGCGCTGATAAGTGGTGATCTGCCAGGATACTTGGCAGCCGAGCAATGTAAAAGCTGAAACATTCGTCGTAAGTGTTTACCCAGCACAAGCCTTGGTGTTTCCATTGCTGTCTGCCTGTTCACCTGTCACGGCCCGGTTTGAAAACGCAGGCGTCCTTGTGTGCTGTTCAAAGGATCCTTTGGTAAACAAGGGTTTTTGTCCCCCCTCACATTGAATTCAGTCTGCCTTGAATTTTGTGCTATTCATTTACTTTGTTCAGCCGAAGCCAAATCGGGAGAAGTCCAGAAGTCCAGGGAGACTCTCACATCATTCCATCCTACTCTTGTTCTTGAGGATTTGGGTCTTGCATTCCCCCTGGCTCAGCGGTTTTCCTGATTAGGAGGAATATATCCTGCCTCATCATTTTCTCAGAGGCATTAGCATTTGGGATGGGATTTCCCTGTTGTTTGGAGAAGTTGGGGAGTTCGTTTGTGAAGAGGAAGCTTTGCACGCAAAGGTTTGTCTGGAAGAATTGTGGGTTCTGCAGTAACGGGGATGCAGACCCCTGCTGAGTTCCTCTACCTGAGTAAAACTAGACCATTAATGTTCCATGAAGCTGTCCTTCCTCCCGCCCTGGGTTGATCTGCTGTTTCCCACCCTTAACTCTCACCCCATCCCTCTTCCAAAAAAGGTTTATGAATGCTCGGGATTTCCAAAAGACAATCACAGAATCTAAAGAGAGGGATGGGACACCAGCGGGCCTCCTCCCATCCAACGGGGAGAAGAGATGTACTTTTAAGGGGGGTGAGAACTCCCACCGCAGGCCATCAATTTCCTCTGGCTCCTTGAACTTGGTTCCCCACAGGGTCTGCACCTGCGTTCAACTCCAACCTTGTCGGGCGGGAACTCGAGGGGGAGGAGAGGAGCGAAGCGGGCCGGGGAAGGTGGGGAACGCCACGACGGGGAACGAGGAGCCTCGGGGCTGGGAGGGCCCAGAACTCCGCACGCCGGGGGCGGGCCCGGGGACCCCACGGCCGGCGCGCCCCCGCCCCGCCCCCGTGGAGGCCGTCGCCCGCTCGCCGGCCGCGGCGCACGCGTGTGCGGGAGGGGGCAGCGCGGCTCTCCCCGGCCGCCTGTGCGCCGCCGCCGTCCCTGCCAGACTAGAGCCCGAGCCCGCGCCCGCGCCGCCGAGCCCGGCCCGTCCCGGCACCATGCGGAGGGTGAGTGTGCGTCGCCCGGGGGCGCGAGGGGGGCAGGCGGCCAGTGTGCCGGGCGAACGTGAGAGCGCGTCTCCCTCGCCCGGCTCCGGGCTACGGGAGGCGGCGGGGAGCCGGGCCCGTGTAGCTGGAGGGAAGGGTTGAGGGTGGGGGTCGAGGCGGGGCCTCGCGGGGCCGCGGCCGCAGCCGGGGAGGGCCGGGGGACACTCCGCGGACGACTCTGGGGGGTGGGGCCGGGGGAGCCGTGGGCGACTTGCAGCCGGAGGGCGCCCGCGGGGCCCAGCACTCCCAGCGGCAGCGCGGACACGTCGGGGCTCTCTGTTAGCGCCTGCGCCTCCTCGAGGCCGGGGCAGGCTATTCCCAGCACCTTCGCTTCCAGCTTTTAGGGGAGTCCCTTCCCGGCGCCCCCGCCGCCCGCTCGGCTGGTCTGGCCGCTGCGTTCTGCTGCTTAGCGCCGCGCTCCCAGTTCGAGAGCCTCGTAAACTTTGCCGGAGCCGTCTGTTGGGCTCCCTAGGCGCAAGTCCCAGGGATAGGCGGGCCCCATTCCGAGTTGGGTGGGTGGCGGGTGGAGGGGTGTGTGTGTGTTTCGGAGAGGTGGGCCTCACGCCTCGTCTGCGGAAAGGCCCTCGCTTCGGCGTTTGGAAGGCGCGAGGGCGTGTGGACTCGAGTTGCTCCCTCGGCTGTGCTAGCGAGCCGGGCGCTGCTGCGACGTGAACCCGCGGAGTCCCGAGGCGGACTTTCAGCACGTGCGCTTGGGGGAGTCCGGGGCAGCGGCTGCTCCCCGAACTGCAGGGGTGAGAGGCCCCTGCGCTGGTGGCTCTTGGCGGAAAAACTCCCCTCTACAGGGTTTATTCCCCTTGAAGGAACAGCCTGGAAGATTGGTGCTGCTTGCGGTCAGCCAGGAAGAGCACGCACGCAGGCCCCCGCGCAGCTTGATCTTATCCTCTTGGGGAGCTAATGCACGCATAAGTGTTGGTGATTCTAAGTTACCAGTCCCAGTATGCAGTTTGGATTTTAACCTGGGGGTGGGGGGGTGGGGGCTGCTTTAATCAAATGCGGGATCTCAGACTGGGTAGCAGTACAGGAAACTTTAGGGAACTCCAAGTAGGTACCCTTGACATTTTCCCAGACACCCTGAGGCCAAGCCCAGTGACAGTTTAGGCGTTAGGGAAAGGGTGTTGGATGTTTTCTGAAGAGACAAGTCTGAGAATAAATGGGAAAAACAAAACACGACTGTTGGTCGCCAGAGCCTGTGAGTTTCTCTGCGTTGGAGTTAGGGGTTGCCTTGTACAATGGCATGTATGTGCCTGTTTGGTCACCTGAGTGAGTAGCCCTTTCAAAGATTTCTTCCTCTCAGCTGCTAGGTTGCTTCAAAGGGAATTCTGGCCGTCGTTTTGCAGGTGGTGCCAGAGTTAAGTCTTCTGGATATGTTGATGGGCGGGGGGGTGTATTTGGAGGGCTTGTAGAGCAAGTATGAATTGGTCCCAGCTGCCTCTGGAAAGTCTATTAGTGAGCTGACATGGAAATTTACCTGGCTTACCTTTTGGAGTTAGTCCAGACCTGCTCAGGTGTTTCTGGGGAGGACAGGATTCCAGCCAGGCTGGGCAGCTAGTTTGGCATTCCTGGTGTTGATGGAGCAGCAGAAATGGAAACGGGCGGGGTTATTTGTTTGAACTCCAAATTCAGGGGTCAGCAGCCTTTTTTTTTTTTTTTTTTTTTACCTTAGTGTCATTGGGTTAATTAAGAAAAGCAGCTGGGAAGGGATCTGTAGGCCTAAGCAAGGGAGTGTTAGAGGGAGAAGTGAGATTTGGTAATGGAGGAATTGACCAGAATATCTTAAAACAGTGATTTGTGTCCTGCTTGTTTTAGGATGAAAAAGACGGATGCTTGCTAGAAGTTCAGATTCTTGAGCTGTACTTCGGACCTATTAAATCAGAATCCCTTGGACTGAAGCTTGCACTTTGCATTTTAAACACCACTGCCACCATCATAAGGGCTATGTATTAAGCACTTACTGTGTGCAGGGACCATTCTAAGCTCTAGGAGTAGTGGGGAGATGATGGCGAAAGATCCTTGTTCTTTTGGAGGCTACATTCTAGTTGAGAAATTAAATAATAAAAAAGTAAACCCATACACAAGTGATGTTAGATAGTGATGAGTGCTAGGAAGAAAATAAAGCAGGATAATGAAATGGGGAGCAAATCAGGGAGGGAAGCCATTTTCATTTCCATGGTCAGGGAAGACATTTCTAGACAGTTGGTATTTGAACTATGAATTACATGATGAAAAGAAGTTACCTGTGTGAAAATTTGGGGAAAGAGTGTTCCAGACCGAGGAACATCAGATGCAAAGGCTCTGAGGCAGGAACAGACTTGGCCTGTGTGAGCAAAGGCTCTGAGGCAGGAACAGTACTGGGGCTGAAGCGGAGTGGAGTGTCCATGGGGTGGAGCGAGTGGGATGAAGTGAGAGGTTGGAGAGATAGAGGCCAAGTTCTATAGGGACTTGTTGGCCATGGTAAGAAATTTGGATTTCCGCCTAAATGCAGAGGAATGTTATTTAGAGAATTTTAAGCAGAGGAATAGAATGATATGGTCTGGTTTACTTTTTCGAAGATCTACACGGCTATTGTGTGTAGAATGAATTATGGAATGGGGATGGTCATGTAAAGAGAGACCACCTTTGTGTGCAGGGGTGATGGAGAGAGTTAGACTGGATGGATTTTGGAGGTACGGTCATTTGAACTTGCTGATGTGGGACGGTGAGTTGGGAATCCTCTAGCATACACCTAAACTTGCTGATCGTTGATGTCTGTGTGTGTGAGAGAGAGAGGGGCGGGGAGAGATGGAGAAAGGCAGGTGGTTGGACCTCAGTTGGAATGTCCCCAATGATAATAAATATAGCTAACATTTAGTGAGCATTTACTCTGTACTTGGTACTGTGGTATATGTGCTCACAGGAGTCCTGTAAAATAGGAACTGTAGTCACCTGTTTTGCAGATGGGCTAAGCTCTGAAAGGTTGATATGTTGCTTTGGCCACTCAGCTAAGTGTTGGAGCTGGGATTTGTACCTGTTTACCTGACTCCAAAGCCCTGGCTCTTGGCATTACTCTTTGCTTGCTACAGACTGCCTGCTCCTGCCCCAGATCATTTCTGGTTCTGGAGAAGCAGATAATTTAGCAGTTTGGCAAATGCATGTGGCAGCATTTCAACTTTTGTAGATGAGTAACTGCAGAGGGAGGGCAGACACACTATTAGAATAGAAAGTAATTGTTTTCATTTGATGCTGAAAGAAAGAAAAGGTGCACAGAGAATGTACAAAGTCAGAGCACAGAAGATGCCCAATAATTGGGCTTCTCTGAAGAGAGGCAGAAATGGGGCATTACCACTCTGCCCTGTGCTTTGACCTTATGTCATGACCACCAGGGAAGCCACGTTTTCGATTCTTCTTTCACCTGTTCTCATAGCTAGTAAATATTTCCTTCTTTACTTTTGCATCCCAAACGAGTTCTTTCCTGTACAGAGCCAGGAGTTTCAGAGGATTGGCAACTTTTTTTTATTATATATATTTTTTAGAGATTTTCTTTTTCATTTTTACATCCAATGTGGGGCTCATACTCACAACCCCGATATCAAGAGTCGCATACTCTACTGACTGAGCCAGCCAGGTACCCCGAGGATTGGCTACTTTAAGAAATTATTTGCTTTAGAGTTAGAAGTCATTTGTGGAAAAATAACTATAATAATTAAATTATAATATTTATAATATATGTAATTATAATTTTTAAATATTGTATATAATTATTGTAACAATACTATTTATTGCTTTCTCTGTTCCACGCATTTATGGTCTCCCTTAATGTTCATAATAACATTTTAAATTAAAATTAATAGGTGATTGGGGTGCCTGGGTGGCTCAGTCGGTTAAACCTCTGACTTTTGATTTCAGCTCAGGTCATGATCAGGGGATTGAGCCCCCACATTGAGCTCTGTGTTGAGCATGCAACATGCTTGAGATTCATATTCTCTCTCTCTCTCTCTCTCTCTCTCTCTCTCTCTCTCTTTTTCTCTTTCTCTCTCTGCCCCACTCCTCACACTCTCTGTCTCTCAAAAAAAAAAAAAATGCTTGGGATGCCTCGGTGGCTCAGTCAGTTGAGCATCTGACTCTTGGTTTCAGCTTGGGTCACGACCTGCCAGTTTGTGGATTCGAGCCCTGGGTTGGGCTCTGAGCTGACAGTGTGGAGGCTGCTTGGGATTCTCTCTCTCCCTTCCTCTGTCTCTGCCACTCTCCTGCTTGTGTGTACATGTGCTCCCTCTCTAAATAAACAAACTTAAAAAAAATGCTAAACAAAAAAAAGATTCACTCTCCCCCGTGTGTGCTCTTTTTCTCTCTCTCTAAGCAAAAAATAAATAAATAAATAAATAAAAAATTAATGGATGATACATTCATACAGTATAAAAATTCAAAATACATGAAAATATTTACAGTGAAAATCATTCCTCATATTCTGTTGCCCAGCCAGCTGGTTCCCTTTAGCCAGAAGTAATTGATTTTAAACCCACTTATTGTGTCTTTCTAGACATAATCTGTGCATATACAAGCAGTTATATATTCATACTTTCTCCCTTTTTTTTGACATACAAATGTAAATGTAGTATGTAAGTACACTTTGCTTTTTTTCCTTGTACACAAGATCAGTATTTGTAGATCTGTCAGTTCAGTTCTTTTTATGGCTGCATATGGGATACCTTTATGTGGATGTACTAGGATTGTACCAGTCTTTTGCTATTATCAACAGTGCTGCAGGGAATAATCTTATACATACGTGATTTTACATTTGTGTGAGTATATCTGTATGATAAATTTCTGAGTCAGCTAATATGAAAAAACACCTTTTGTTAGGTGAAGCAGCATAGTATAGAGGAGATATGTATATGCATATGTGTATTTATGTATATATACTTAGCTATATATGTTAGAGATATCTTTGTATCTATTACATATATCTTTATAAATAAAATCTCCACATAATAGCGTGGACTTGGAGCCAGATTATCTGGGGTTGAATCTTGACTGCTATTTACAGGCTTTGCAAGTCAACCTCTCTTTGCCTCAGTTGTCTCATTTGTGAAATAGGAATAATAATAGTACCTACCTAAAGGATTGCTGTGAGGATTGTTACTAGTTTGTGTTGCGTAACAAATCACCCCAAAACTTACTGGCTTCAAACAATATCTGTTTTGCTTAGCTCATGAGTTGGTAGGCTGTCTGGGTGGCTCTTCTTATCTGGGCCAGCCCAGCTGAGCTCTGCCGGGTTCTTTCACGCTTCTGTGGTTACCTGGTGGGTCAGCTGGTAGCTGGACGATCTAGGCTGCCTCGCCCACCTGCCTGGTAGTTGACGGACGAGTTGGCTTGTAGGGAGCTCATGGGATGGCGTGTGATCTCTCATGTGCCAGTTAGCTCAGGCTTCTTTACGTGGTAGCCTCAGGGTTCCAAAGGCAGCAAGAGAGGGCAAAGCCCAGAGCACAAAGCACTGAGTCTGTGTGGGAGGGGACTCTCCAAGGACAAGGATACAGTGAAGAGAATCATTGGCACCATTTTTGCAGACAGTCTACCATAAACGTTGAATAAGTTAATATTTTCATTTTTTAAGTTTATTTATTTTGAGAGAGAGAGAGAGTGAGCCACACGTGCGCGAAGAGAGCAAGCAGGGGAGGGGCAGAGAGAGAGGGAGACAGAGAATCCCAAGCAGGCTCTGCACTGTTAGTGCAGAGGCTGATGCAGGGCTCGAACCCACGAACTGTGAGATCATGACTTGAGCTGAAATCAGGAGTTGGATGTTTAACTGATTGAGCCATCCAGGCACCCCAAGTTAATATATTTAAAGTGACTAGCATCGCGCCTGGCATATTGTAAGTGCTATATAAGTTTGTTAAATTGAAAAGAAAGAGAGTGCCAAATTACCCTCAGTTTTCATGTATGAGGGTGCCTGTCCCTCTGTTTCTTCCTAAAACTGCATCAGAGTTATTTATCCATGGAGAGGCAGGTATTATCCATGGAGAGGCAGATGTTCTTGTTCCTTTTTTACAGGTGAAAAAAGTGATGCTCAGGGATGTTGTTTTTCTGATGTTACAGGCCAGACAAGAATATGAATACTTTGTCTGACTCTAGAACACCTCACCTTGTCTCTCCACTCTAGACAGAAGTATGGTTTCTGTAACCCTTCTGTCCGCTGCTCTCTTGCTCACTCTTGGATTTCGTGTCCCGTATTTCCATTTCACATTTGGATTTATGTTCAGAAGGATCTGTCAATCTGTTGGAGTCTTTGACAGTGATTTTGATTTCAACCCGGCTTCCCGAATTGAAAGCAAAGCGTCCACAAATATGTTGGGCTCTCTCAGGTCTGCAAAGGGAGGATAAAGGGAAACTTGTCACTTTACCTTTCTTAAATTGAGAAAATAAATGAGTCTGGCCTTATTTTACTTATTCTTTCTTCCTTTCCATTCCTTGCATCATTTTGTTTCCCTTCCTCCTTTACAAGACAGGAATTCTGTTCCCCAAGGGCCAGATGTGAAGACAGGAGACAGTATTTCTTAGTGGTTCAGGGCTTGGTCTCTGGAGACGAACTCCCTGACTCCAAATCCAGCTCAGCTGTTTACTAGCTGTGCGACTTGGATTAGTTAATGTACATTAAAAGGACTTGTCTGAGGTTCAAAAGATTATTCAAATTACATAGCACATTTCTTTTGCTTCTGTTTTCCCTGTCCGTCTCCCCTGCTTTCTCCTGCAAACCTGTTCCTCTACCCCTAGATGTATGGAAAACTTACTGAGCCCTTACTCTGAGTGCCTTATGTGTGATTAACTCGTTCAGTCCTCACAACAAACCTATGAAGTAAATTCTGTTTTATTCCCATTTTCAAATGAGGAAGTTAAATACTGAATGGCTGGGTAATTTGTTCAGCATACCACAACTAATAAATGATGTAGCAGGGATTTTAAACCAGGCATTCTGGCATCAGAGTTTGTGTTTTTAATATTTATATCCCTCAAAAAGTGGGTGGAAGGTTGGAGAGTTAAAATTGAGAGCTTTTGCTGTAGGTAAACTGCCGGCGAATTTGCACGCAGCCTCCATCCTTGGCAACAGCCGAGTGTACCCAGCTGTGCCTTAGACTGAAAATCCCAGAACAAAAAATACACACTTTCAATCCTTTTGCCAAAAGCCTTTCCACTTCAATTATTATAAACCTAACAAGATTTCAAGCATTGTGCCTCCCTTGTAACTGAGGTGTGACAGGTGCAACACTGTTGAAAAATACATGGGGCTTTTTTTTTTTTTTTTAAGGTTTGAGACTCAAGCTGGCCAGTTCTGAGTCTTGCCACTTCTTACTCCTTTTTTTTTTTTTTAAAGTTTAAAATTTTAATTCCAGTATAGTTAACCCATAGTGTTATATTAGTTTCAGGTGTACAATATAGTGATTTAACAATTCTTTACATTATTCAGTGCTCGTCATGAGAAATGTACTCTTAATCCCCATCACCTATTTCTCCCATCCCGCCACCTACCTCCCCTCTGGCAACCACCAATTTGTATTTAAGAGTCTGTTTCTTGGGTTCTCTTTCTTTTTTCTTTTTTCCTTTGCTCATTTGTTTTGTTTTGTTTCTTAAATTTCATGTATGAGTGAAATCATGTGGTATTTGTCTTGCACTGACTGACTTATTTTGCTTAGCATAATACACTCTAGCTCCATCCATGTCGTTGCAAATGGCAAGATTTCATTCTTTCTTATGGCTGGATAATATTCCATTGTATACGTATACCACTTCTTTATCCGTTCATCATTCGATGGACACTTGGGCTGCTTCCATAATTTGGCTGTTGTAAGTGATGTTGCAATAAACCTAAGGTTGCATGTATCCCTTTGGATTAGTGTTGTTGTATTCTTTGGGTAAGTACCCACAAGTGTGATTACTGGATCATAGGATAGTTCTATTTTTAACATTTTGAGGAACCTCCATATTGTTTTCCACAGTGGTGGTACCTGTTTACATTCCCACCAACAGCGAAGAGCGTTTCTTTTTCTGCATATCTTTGTCAACACATTTGTTTCTTGTGTTTTTGATTTTCGCCATTCTGACAGATGTGAGGTGATATCCATTGTAGTTTTGATTTGCATTTCCCAAATGTGTTGTGCTTCTTTTCATGTGTCTATAGACCTTCTGTATGTCTTCTTTGGAGAAATGTCTGTTCATGTCTTCTGCCCAGTTTTTAATTGGATTGTTTGTGTGTGTGTTGCATTGTATAAGTTCTTTATATATTTTGGAAACTAGCCCTTTATTGGATATGTAATTTGCAAATATCTTTTCCCATTTAGTAAGCTGCCTTTTTAAAAAATGTTTATTCTTTTTTTTTCAATATATGAAATTTATTGTCAGATTGGTTTCCATACAACACCCAGTGCTCATACCAAAAGGTGCCCTCCTCAATACCCACCCACCCTCCCCTCCCTCCCACCCCCCATCAACCCTCAGTTTGTTCTCAGTTTTTAAGAGTCTCTTCTGCTTTGGCTCTCTCCCACTCTAACCTCTTTTTTTTTTTTTTCCCTCCCCTCCCCCATGGGTTTCTGTTAAGTTTCTCAGGATCCACATAAGAGTGAAACCATATGGTATCTGTCTTTCTCTGTATGGCTTATTTCACTTAGCATCACACTCTCCGGTTCCATCCACATTGCTACTAAAGGGCCATATTTCATTCTTTCTCATTGCCACGTAGTACTCCATTGTGTATATAAACCACAATTTCTTTATCCATTCATCAGGTGATGGACATTTAGGCTCTTTCCATAATGTGGCTATTGTTGAGAGTGCTGCTATAAACATTGGGGTACAAGTGCACCTATGCATCAGTACTCCTGTATCCCTTGGGTAAATTCCTAGCAGTGCTATTGCTGGGTCATAGGGTAGGTCTATTTTTAATTAAAAAATGTTGATTCTTGAGAGAGAGGGAACACGCACACACGGATGCACATGCATGAGCGGGGTAGGGGCAAAAAGAGGGAGGGAGACACAATCTGAAGCGGGCTCCAGGCTCTGAGTTGTCAGCACAGAACCTGACACAGGGCTTGAACTCACGAACTGTGAGATCAAGACCTAAACCAAAGTTGGATGCTTAACCGACTGAGCCAGCCAGGTGCCCCCATAGTAAGTTGCCTTTTAATTTTGTTGATTATTTATTTTGGTATAGTCCCAGTAGTTTATTTTTGCTTCTGTTTTCCTTGCCTCAGGAGTCGTATCTAGAAAAATGTTGCTATAGCCGATGTCAGAGAGATTACGGATTGTTTTTCTTCAAGGATTTTTATGATTTCAGGTCTCACATTTAGGTCTGTACTGGATTTTGGGTTTATTTGTGTGCATGGTGAAAGCAAGTGGTTCAGTCTCATTCTTTTGCATGTACTTCTTGCTCCTTTTGACGGACTGTTTCTCTGGTGGCAGATTGTGTTTGCCAAAGCAACAGGAGAGTAAAACATAAATATTGCATATAATATATAACTTTCCGAACTTAGAATTATTCACATCTTCAATTGAAAGAAATAACTGAGGCTATTTGATAAGGTTTCTTTGCATGTAGACTAAATGTAATATGGTAACACTCATGAAACAAATACTTAAAATGAACCTCCTACTGTATGCTAGGAATCTGTTGTGGGTTAGCAAGCTCTGCATGGCCCTGATCTCACAGAATTTGTAGTCTGTCTGAGAAGATGAACAGTTCTGTGAATTATGGCATAATCTGTTGCAAAGGGAAAATAAGTTGCTAGGGTATTGTAGTGGGAGTTTCTAATGTAATCTGGCGGGTTCATAAAAGCCTTCTAGATGAAGTGACTGTTTAGCTGAGACTTGAAGGGCAAGCAAGGGCAGCCAGGGAAAGAGAAGGAGGGTTGCATTCTAGGTAGAATGAACAGTTTATGCAAAGGAAGAGTGAAGAATGGCACATTTAAGGAAGTGAGGTGCATTCAGAGCAGCTAAATGGATACAGAGCAAGAGGGTAATGGCAAGAGCTGAGGTTGGAAAAGTCAGGAGAAGCCAGATCATGAAAGGCTGTGTAAACCATCTTGAGTGTCCCAAAGGCAATGAAAAAAAGCCATGGAGAGGGGTGCCTGAGTGGCTCAGTTGGTTGAATGTCTGCCTCTTTATTTCATCTTAGGTCATGATCCCAGGGTTGTGGGATCGAGCCACACATTGGACTCCACATTCAGCATGGAGCCTGCTTGGGATTCTTTCTTTTTCTTCCTCTGCCCTTCTCCCAGCTTGTGTGCATGCTCGCGCGCGCGCTCTCTCTCTCTCTCTCTCTCTCTCTCTCTCTCTCTCTCTCTCTCTCAAATAAATAAATAAATAAATAAAAATAAAAACCATTGAGAGATTCTAAATAAGCAGTTTTGAAAATCAGATATTTGTTTCAGAAGGTTCCTTTGGCTGCAAGGTAGGGAATGGGCTGGAGGGACAAGACTGGAGGGGGCAGGACTGGTTAGGAGGCCATTACAGTGATCCAGATGACCTAGACTAGGAGATGGTAAAGGGAATGGAGAGACCTGTTCTATTCAAGACGTATTTTAGTGTAATGAAGAGGACTTAGTAACCAATAGGATGTGGAAAATAAGGGAGGAGAGGAGTTCAGAGTGGCATACTCTCAGATTTCTGGTTTGGTGAAACCAGATGTACAGTGGTGCCGTGAACTGAGACATAAAACTGGAGGGAAAACCAAGGAGTAGGACTTGGGAAGTTTTGTACAGAGGCACCAGTGGGCCCTTCATGTAGAGATATTTATAGCAGAGGTCTGTAGTTTAGGAGGAAGTTTTATTGAAAGATACAAATTTATGAGTTATTGGCATATAAGTGGTAATAATTGAAGCCATTGGAGTTACAGAACACAGAGAATATACATAATGTATTTATAAGCTGGTTTACAAAACATGTTTTACATAAGAGTCACTTGGGGAACTTGTTAAAAATGCAGATTCCTGAACAGCACCTCCTAAGCTGCTGATTCAGTAGGTCTGTGGTCTTAAAGTAGAATCTGCAGTGTCTAATAGGGTTGACAATATACGTAACCTACACCACAGTTATTTTACCCTTAGGTGTATGTTCTAGAGAATCTCTAGCACTCTGGGACCTACACTTTTTAAAGAAGGAAATACTTAATATATAAAAAAAGGTGTAAAGAATAATACATTGGCATTCATGTATCTACCACAACTTAAAAAATGACTAAGAAAAGCTGTAGTGTATTTATAAAATGGAATGCATACTACTCAGCCATAAAAAGGAAACAGGCTACTGTTTATGCATGAACATGGACGGATCTCAAACTAGACACAAAAGAGTACATACTGTATAATTCCATTTACATGAAGTTCTAGAGCAGGAAAAACCAAATTGTGGTGACAGGAATCAAAATAGTGGTTGCTGGTGGG
Organism: Panthera tigris; assembly: GCF_018350195.1. NCBI lineage: Eukaryota > Metazoa > Chordata > Mammalia > Carnivora > Felidae > Panthera > Panthera tigris. The sequence goes on along the minus strand of NC_056666.1, from coordinate 115,081,943 downwards.
GACTGACTAGAAGGGGGCGTGAAGAAATTTTCTGGTGTGATGGAGATTTTCTACTTCTCGATAGGCTTGAGGTTCACATGGGTGTATGTGTCAGACTCGAACTGTACACTTGACATCTATATCACTATATGTAAATTATACCTCAATAAAAGACCCTACTACAAAGGAAGAAAAACCCCAGTAGAGATGGTACTCTCCCCATACTTTCCTGCCAGCAGAGGAAGCTTCTGTCCTGAATTTAACATATCTGTGCGCTTTAATAGTTTTATTACATATGCATATATCCTTAAGCAAGATATGCCATTATTTTGCATGTCTTGAAACTTTATATGTATATAAATCACCACATATATACATGCCCATATTGGTTTTTTGCATAACACTTGTATATGTGAGATTTAACCATCTGATACCAGTAGCTCAGCATGCATTTTTGGAGCTAAGTATATTTATGTAGTGGAATACTACATAGTTAAGTTGTTCTTTCTGTTTTTGCCATATATTTTGGTTGTTTTAAAGCAGTGCTGCTCTGATTTTGCGTATGTGCTTGTTTGTGAGTGCCAGGGCATGTAGGGGTGGGGTAGTGGGGCTGTAGGGTAAGCATATTGTCAATTCAGCTAAATATTGCCATATTCTCCTCCAGACAGGTTTATGAGAAGTTTATGAATGGCCTGTATTTTTACCAAACACGTGGTACTGTCAGACTTTACATTTATTTGCAGATCTGACAGAGGTGGGATAGCTCATCATGCTTTTAGTTTGTGGTTCTCGGATGGTTGAACATATTTTTATGTATTCAAGTGTGGTCCAACATATTAAAAAATTATTTATTTATTTATTTTGAGAGAGAGCATGCATATGCTCAGGGGAGGGACAGAGAGAGGGAGAGAGAGAGAATCTCAAGCAGGTTCCATGCTATCAGCACAGAGACCAACACGGGGCTCCATCTCATGAACCGTGAGTTCATGACCTGAGCTGAAACCAAGAGTTGGAGGCTTAACCGACTGAGCCACCCAGGCACCTTTGGTCCAACATATTTTTAGGTATTCATTGGCCATTTGAGTTTTTACTTCTGTGAATTGTCAGTTCATATCTTTTGCTCGTTTCTCTCTTGTACTTTTTCTTACCGAGCTGCAAATATATTTTTCCAATTTGTGTCTTTTTCTAAACGGAATATTTTGATGAATTTTAATGTATTGGAAGTTATTTGTGTGTGTGTGTGTGTGATTTGTGCTTTTTGTTTCATAAGGAATCTTTCCATTGTCTGCTGGCTAAAGATATTTACCTGTTTTCTAATGAGAGTTCAAGTTTTGCCTTTAATATTTAGACCATTAATCCAATTGGAATTAAATTTAATGTATTAAGCGAGGTAGGGGTTCACTTTTCTTTTCCAGATAGATAACCAGGTATTCCAGCAACACTTACTGAGTACTGTCCTTTCCCCACCAATGTGCCATGCCACGCCGCCTTTGTCATACGGCCAGTTTCCATATGCGTGAGTGTGCAAGCTCTTTATTCGGATCTTAGTTACTACTGATTACATCTTAATGTCAGATAGGTAGAGTCACCCCACTTTTTTGTGCTTGAGTGTGTTTGTTTTATTCACTGATGTATCCAATGCTCAGAACAACAGCAGGCCCTTAGTAGGGGCTCTGTAAGCACCTGTTGAGTGACTGAAGGTATCTCATCTTGTACTAGCTGAATAAGTAGCCCAGCAGTTCCCTGACGTGCTGGACAGTATTCGCCCTTTGGGGAGAGGAAGAGGAGGCAGGTGGGAATTACTGTCTCTTGTTTCTCTTCTCCCTTGCTCTTGGTTGCCTTTTGTCCCTTCTCGTTCAGAACAGAATCTTGAGGAACAAATCCCCAACAAACCCAACCACTACCAGTATGGCTATAGCCTGCCGAGTGCAAGGTTTAGTGAGAGTTGGGTGGCTGCTGATTGTGACCTTGATCACAGATGGTAAATAGTTCTGTGAGGTCTTTTGAAATTTGTCCAGTAACTAGGCCCTTAAGCCTTGGAAACAGAACAGGGGGTCACCTCAGATTAGGTCTTCTTTGCATTTGAACATCTATATTTTGTAGGCTAGTGTTGCTTCAAAATAGACTTCTCTCTTTAGCATGTTTTTTGTTGTTGCTTATTTATTTTTTTTGAGAGAGAGAGAGAGAGTGCAGGAGGGGCAGAGAGAGGGAAGGAGAGAGACAAAATCCCAGGCAAGGGTCCACACTGTCAGTGCAGAGTCTGATGTGGGGCTCGAACTCATGAACTGTGAAATCATGACCTGAGCCGAAATCAAGAGTCTGACACTGAACCGACTGAGTCACACAGGCACCCTGGCATGTTTTGTTACTGATATAAAAAGAGCCACCATTTACTTAATGCTTTTTACGCAAGCAAGGCACATTCAAGGCACAAGGCACTGTGCTTATACAAGATATTTCATTGCCTCTTTAAACCATTTCTCTCTTTTCTGGATTCAGTGTTGCTTGAAATGTGAGCAAAATACTTTAAGGGTTGGACCAGTTTAAACAAAAAACCTAATGTCGAGTGCTTAAAAAAGTTGAGCCAACAATCAATGTGTGTGATAAAGTCACAAATGAAAATATGTACTTGCAAAGTTAATAATATAAGCCATTCTGATTACTTTTATTTTAAATCATGATGCTTCTTATTTGGCTTTCCAGGGTATTTATAAACATTAATTTCCTAACGGAGAATTTTTCTTGTTCCTAGTGCCAGGCAAGCTGTGACATGGGGTAGTCTAACAGGCAGTTCAAAAGAGTGAGACTCCCACTTTTTCCAGTGTAAATTATGAGGTTTGAAATGTTCTGACCATTGAATTAGCCGATTGGTGCAACAATAGCAAATGCTTTATAATTCGTGTTGCCTTCAGAAATGGCAAAAACTGGGCTGCTGATAATGGACCAGAACCGTCTGGACTCTGATAGGCGAGCCTCCTGCCTTCAGTGGAATGAGGACAGCAGCAGCTCCTGCCATTGTACTTTGAATTATGCTTTATGTGCTGCATTTCCTATTTTCGAATATTAATTCTGGGAAAATGGCAACAGTATTTGTTGACAGGGTAAAGCTCTCCATTCCTCAATAAAAGGAAGGCTCAGACATGGCTCATGCAGAGGGCCCTGCAGGATTAGTATGCCTGGCTGCTTCTCTTTATACATCCGTCATTCTGATAATAGAATTGAATGTGCAGAAGCCCTTCCCTGCCCCTGCTTCTGGGTTAGGAAACCACAGGAGTAATGTCACTTCAGTACTGGGATACTCAGGCAGAGGTATCTAGACTGTGGTATGCTTTTTAGGTCAGTATCAAAGAAAATGTGAGGAGATTCTAAGTTCAGTATTTTATTTCATATTCAGCAAACAAAGACTAGATCAAAATCAGTTTTCAGGAAGCAGCCAAACACCTCCCTTAAAGCAGGGATTGGCAGACTTTCTTTGAAGGGCAGATTATAAATATTTTAGGCTCTATGGGTCATATGGATCCTTGTCACAACTACTTAACTCTGCCATTATAGTGTGAAGACAGCCATGGAGAATACATAAAATGAGTAAGTATGGCTGTGTCCCAATAAAACTTTATTTAGGGACACTAAAATATGAATTTCCTATAATTTTCTCATGTCATAAAATATTATGCAGGTTTTTTCAATTATTTAAAAGTGTTAAAAACGTTCTTTAAAAATTAAAAAAAAATTTTTTTTTAATGTTTATTTTTGACAGAGAGAGAGAGACAGGGCATGAGTAGGGGAGGGACAGAGAGAGAGGAAGACACAGAATCTGAAACAGGCTCCAGGCTCTGAGCTGTCAGCACAGAGCCCGACGTGGGGCTTGAACCCATGGACCGTGAGATCATGACCTGAGCCGAAGTTGGACGCTCAACCGACTGAGCCACCCAGGCACCCCTAAAAAATTTTTTTTAAAGTTATTTTTGAGAGAGAGAGGCAGAGCGTGAGCAGGAGAGGGGCAGAGAAAGAGGGAGACAGGATCTGAAGCAGGCTCCAGGCTCCTAGCTGTCAGCACAGAGCCCGACTCAGGGCTCAAACTCACGAATCACAAGATCATGACCTGAGCTGAAGTCAGACACTTAACTGACTGAGCCACCCAGGCAACCCTTTTTTTTTTTTTTAAACATTTATTTATTTTTGAGACAGAGACAGAGCATGAACGGGAGAGGATCAGAGAGAGGGAGACACAGAATCTGAAACAGGCTCCAGGCTCTGAGCTGTCAGCACAGAGCCCGACGCAGGGCTCGAACTCACGGACCGTGAGATCATGACCTGAGCTGAAGTCTGCCGCTTAACCAACTGAGCCACCCAGGTGCCCCCCCCCCCCCAGGCAACCCTTAAATGTTGAAACCATTCTTAACTTTTAGGCCGTTAAAAAACAGGTCACTGGATTTGGCCTGTGGGCCATAATTTATAATTAGAGATTCCCTTGTGTTCCAGTATGTCTGCAATTTGTTTTCTGGTATGTGAACCAACCTTTTCTCCCATAGCCCATCCTCATACTCAATAGGTTACACAAAGCTACATGGACAGAAAACCAGAAACCTCTTCCAAACCCAGATATTTCAGTTTCCTGCCTGCCTCTCTTGCTGCCTTCTCATAGACACACACCCCTACCATTTTTTTTTTTTTTTTTTTTTTTTATGTTCATGGCACCCTTTCCCAATTGCAAGGGGTCTTGTTCCTATCCTTTGAGGTTCCTGATAAGTTATATTAACTAGAAATTTAGAATTATGCATTGAAATAAAAATAAAGCAATTGGCTTTCAGCAGAATGTTACAGAAATTAGTGAGAGTATGGACATTTCTTTCTTTGTAGAAGTGGATACACTTTTAATCTTCAGATAATTTCTCATTACATTTATACAGTGAAATTGTGTTACAAGTTATGCATTACAATTTATTAAAGTTCCATTTGAATAGATAGTAAAAAGTGGTTAATGAGGATGCCGATGGTCTTTCTGAACTGTGGACAGGTGCAGGAATTGCCCGGGTGCACCACAGTTGTTGGTTGTTTGTGTGGCTCCCCTGTGAAGTAAGAGCTGAGGTCAGGTAAGAGTTCACCATTGCTCACAAATTTGGTGCTTGAATGATGGTGTAGTGGAGACAACGTTGTACCGTGGCCTCTGAAGTGAGGTCTGACCTTGGACCACTCTGAGCCTCATTTTCCTCATCTGTGAACTGGAGATGAAATAGTTGATGTGAAAGCGCTTTTCGTAAACTCTGAACTGCTGCCCTTATGGAAACCATCACTCCTTCCAGAGCAACTAAGTCTCAGTGCGGTCTCTTGTTCATGATTCACAAACCTGGCTAGCTAATAGAGTCACTTGTGGGAGTCGATGGGGTTGGTGGGGCTTTGGGAAAACACACATTTCCAGTCTCACCCCAGACTTGCTGAATCGGAATTTCTGTGAGAGGACCTAGAAATAGATATATTTTTTAAATAATGTTTTTATTTATTTTTGAGAGAGAGCACCTGAGCGGGGAAGGTGCAGAGAGGGAGGGACAGAGGATCCGAAGTGAGCTCTGCACCAACAGCAGAGGACCGGATGCAGGACTTGAACTCATGAACGCTGAGATCATGCTCTGAGCTCAAGTCAGACGCTCAGCCGACTGAGTCACCCAGGTGCCCCGAAGTCTATATTTTTAATAGGCCCCCTAGTTAATTAAGATATGTTTGGGAGGCTTTGCTTTGTTCATAAGCTTCGGCTGATGGATTTAAGAAAACCATATACATGCTTCCCTCTAAATCCTAGCTTGGACTTTCCCTCTAAAATGGCTTGTGCCGTTTGTCTTCACAGACAGTAAGGCAGTCAGAAGAGTGAAGGTGAGGAAGAGCAAGAATTATCTTCACTTTATCTTCTCGAGAATGTCTGTCTCAGCAAGTGGAAATAGGAGCACTCATGTTTTGATGTCAACCCGGTGTTTGAACCCAAATTGTGTTTCTCCTCCTTTACCTCTCCCTCTGGAGCCCTGTTATTTACAGCGTGGTTTTCACTTTTTTCTGTGTGTTGAAGCCTGTTTGCAAAAGGAAGAGTGTGAGAGTCAGCACTCCATGAATGTACAACAGATTGACACTATGCTTTCCAGTTTTGCTACTCAAAACTCATCATTGAAAATGTTTTTTTTTTTTTTAATTATTTCTGGAAATAACTGAATTGTAATGTTGGCACATACAGATCACAAACACAAAAAGAATCTCAGCAGTACTAAGAAGATAAATTGATTCTGAATTTCTCACATTTTCTGCCTTGCCTCTAATTTACATAGGAGTAATTGTAGATTTCAAATGAGTGAAAGCAGCCACCTCCACCGTTGGCAGCCCAGACTGTTTTCAACAGCAGAGCTCTGCAGTGTGTACATACGCACAAATGCTCTCTTCTAGGACTTTGCAATTTCCTAATGTTTAAGTATTCCCCTACTTGCAAAATTCCTTCGCAAGTGTTAGGTGTTTGCTGTTTTTCCAGATACCTTGTTATACATTTACAGAAGGCATAAATCCCCAGAGTTCTTATCTCAGGCTCACAGGCTTGGTAGCAAGATGGTCATGAATATATCACTGTAGAAAAAGTTAGCTTTCATTTAATTATATTAATCAAATTGTATTTCCAAATTACATTTATTTTAAAAGTAGAGGGTTTTTCCCATGGAAAAACACGAGACTGATGTATCTACTCTGTGTATAGCCCGATCCTTTAATTCCATAGTTCGTTAATATAATTTATTATCTTGTATTCATTCCATAATTTTATTAATTTGATGGAAATACTACTTTGAAAGTAAGTAAATGCTTAACAGATATTTGAGGGACTAAATGGGGTAGATCTTCTACATTTAGTAATGTTAAATATGTTCATAGCTGTTGTTCAACATCCATTTCTAGCTTCAGCTGTCTGCAGAAGATGACTTTGGATACTGAGTCTCTACCCTGTGGCTCCAAATCTCTAGAGATAAATTTCCAGCAAAGTCTTAAATACCTCTACCTTTCTTCTTCCCAGAGTTCCTCAAACTCAGTGTCAAAAACGGAACTTATTTCTTACTTTCACACCTGATCCTGTTCTTGAGTTTCTTATTTCAGGGAGCCTCATTGTCATTCTTCCAGATGCTGAGGCTTCAATCTTTGACATTGTCTCTGACTTTCTCGATCCTCTTCAGGAGCTAAATACTGTTGGGCATGTCTTTGTCTTTCCCTTCCACTGCTACCCTCCCATTTTTAGATCTTGTTTCTCAAACCAGGGTCCAAGGATTCTTAAGGGGCTCCATGCAGATACTCTTGGGGATTTGAGTGTTCTTCACCATAAGTTTCACAGTTTCTATTCATGCCCAGGATGATCAAACAGAATGAACAAGTACATGTTTGGGGTCTTCCAGATTTGCAACTGAGTTCTGCCACTGATTTTAATATCCACATTTGTGTTGTGTTTATGTGTTGGCTCTAAGTTGGGCAAGTTTTCTTCTGCGCTCTCATGGTGCCCAGCTTTGTCGAGAACTCCTCACGTTGTTGCAGTAATGTGCGTCTGGCTTTCCCAGTGGACTCTGAGATCTTAGAGGACAGGGACCATGTCTGGCTTATTTTTGTATTCCCTAAACCTAGCCTTGGGCCCAGCACATAGTAGGTACTTACGGTTGTTGTCATTGTATGTACAGCTGACCCTTGAACAATGCAGGGGACACTGACACCTGCCCCCATGCAGTTGAAAATCTATGTATAACCTTTGACTCTCCAAAAACTTAACCAATAACATACACAGTATATATTTTGTATATTATGTGTTATGTAATTTATTCTTGCAATACAGTAAACTAGAGAAAAGAAAATATCATTAAGAAAATCATAAGGAAGAGAAAATACATTTACCGTATTGTATTTATAAAAAAAAATCTGCCCGTAAATGGGCCTGTGCAGTTCAAACGCATGTTGTGTTGTTGATCAAGGGTCAACTGTGTATTGTTTTGGAGTCTGATATTTTCCTCACATACACATTCTCATGGATGGCTCTGGTTATTTTCATATCTGTGTAGTATTTAGTTATGTTGATAGATGACATTTGATTTAAACCATCCCTTATTTTTAGATGTTTGGATTATTTTCATTTGTTGGCTAGTTGAGTAGTACATTTAGAAACATCTTTGAAGAAAGTTATTTTTCTCTCATTTAGGTTTTCTTAGGAATCCCTTAATGGAATTACCAGGTCAAAAAGCACAAGCAGTTTTATTCCTCTTGTAATAATATTCTAGTTTTTTTTTTTTAATTTAAATGAAAAGACCAGGCTGAGCTGTAATGTATGATCTCTTTTAGATAAGTGTCTTTTGTTTTCAGTTAAACTCTTTTTGATTTGGAATCTAAGTAGAAGGAACGAATGATGACGATCCCGCTTCTGCCACCCTTCTGTCATTGCTTGCCCAGACTGTTACCCCCATCTCTGTTCTCTCTGCCTTCAGTCACACCTTCAGAAGTATGTGAAGTGTACCTCAGCCTGAGCAATGTTTCAACAGGCAAATCTAATCATTTAATCTAATCATGCCGAAAATACAGCAGAGGCTGTCCATCACCTGCGAGATAAAGCCCAGCTCCGCAGTCAGGGCATTCAGAGCCCTTCAAGACATGGCTTCTGTTTCCCTTTCTAGGCTTATCTTTGGCTGCTGCCCAGATGCACTTTCTGCTCACCCCGAAGGCACTATTTTCAGTTGAGAACGTACTTGTTGTTCCTTCCATCTGAAATGAACTCCCCAACCCCGTGCCTGCCTGGCATTGCCTTACTCGGTCATCAGACCTCAGTCCAAGTCTTTCAGTGCTGCTCTCCTTCAGACCTTGGTGCCTGTCGTCCCCGCCCCTCCCCCCACCATTCCTTCAGAATGTCTTCCACCCTTCATTAAAGCCTTTGTCACTTATATAGAAGCTCTTTGTTAATTTTTATTTTATTTTATTTATTTTGAGACCGAGCAGGGAAGGGGCAGAGAGAGGGAGAGAGAATCCCAAGCAGTCTCTGCACTGTCAGCACAGAGCCCGACATGGGGCTTGAACTCACAAACTGTGAGATCGTGTCCTGAGCTGAAATCAAGAGTCAGATGCTTAACTGACTGAACCACTCAGGCGCTGCTCTTTGTTATTTTATCTTCTCACTTAGGTTGTGAGCTCATTAAGGATAGGAATTTTGTGAGTTGGGTAACCGGGCATTTGATACAGTGACTAGCACGTAGCTGGTCCTCAATAAACGTTTTCTGAATGAACAGGGTTATTATTTTGGTTACTCATAAGTACAAGTGGAGTACTTATAGGTAAGTCTACTTATTTTTTTAAAGTTTTTTTGAAAAAAAAAATGTTTTTAATGTTTATTTTATTTTTGAGAGAGAGAGAGAGAGACAGTGTAAGCAGGGGAGGGACAGAGAGAGAGAGAGGGAGACACAGAATCTGAAGCAGGCTCCAGGCTCTGAGCCGTCAGCACAGAGCCGGATTCAGGTCTCTAACCCATGAACCATGAGATCGCGACCTGAGCTGAAGTCAGACGCTTAACCAGCTGAACCACCCAGGCGCCACTTAATTTTTTTTTTTTTAACGTTTATTTATTTTTGAGAGACAGAGACAGAGCACAAGCAGAGGAAGAGCAGAGAGAGAGAGAGAGAGAGAGAGAGAGAGAGAATCTGAAGCAGGCTCCAGGCTCTGAGCTGTCAGCACAGAGTCTGACATAGGACTTGAACCCACCAACTGTGAGATCATGACCTGAGCCAGTTGGACGCTTAACCGACTAAGCCACGTAGGTGCCCTGTAAGTCTACTTATTTTTAAATTGAGAATCCATTTATGGTGTACTGTTGACCCTTGAACAACGTAGGGGTGAAGGGCACTGATACCTCCCACAAAAATTTGTGCATAACTTTTGACTTCCCCAAAACTACTAATAGCCTACTGTTGATCAGAAACCTTAGTGGTAACATAAACAGTCAATTAACACGTAATTTGTATCTTATATGTATTATGTATTCTCACAATACAGTAAGCTAGAGAAAAGAAAACTATTAAGAAAATCATAAGGGGGGGCGCCTGGGTGGCTCAGTCGGTTAAGCGGCCGACTTCGGCTCAGGTCATGATCTCGTGGTCCGTGAGTTCTAGCCCCGCGTCGGGCTCTGTGCTGACAGCTCAGAGCCTGGAGCCTACTTCAGATTCTGTGTCTCCCTCTCTCTCTGACCCTCCCCTGTTCATGCTCTGTCTCTCCCTGTCTCAAAAATAAATAAACGTTAAAAAAAAAAAAAGAAAATCATAAGGAAAACACATTTACAAGTGCTGTACTGTATCGAAAAAAATCTGTAAGTGGGGCTGTGCACTTCAAACCCGTGTGTGTTGTTGCTCAAGGGTCAGCTCTATATGGTAATTCTCAGTTGTCCAGGATGTCAGTTTATTATTTTTTAGTGGGAAGCTGTTGTAATTACGCTTAAGTAAACTGTAAACCCTGGATTATAGGCTATGCGAAGGGATATCTGGCTCACCATCATATCGCCGGGGCTTCAGACGTGTGCCTGACACCAGCAAGCACTCACTAGTCGTTTGCTGAATGAGCGAATCGGTGCCTGAATGGAACTTTGTGAAAAGGCACCTGACCATGCGGCATGTCACACACCTGGACAGACGGAACTGCATTTATGCTTTTACTTCATTTACATATACATACCTGCCCTGTTTTATTCACTGTTCTGTTAATGTGTTCATGTAGCTCACTGCTTTTCTTATAGCTTCTGTGGTATCTTCTACCTCTACCATTGCATGGCTTTGGTGGCTTGTTTAAACCATGCCATCTCCCTCATCTGTTTAATGGGAGATGCCTGGGAAATGTGAGCCCCAAGCCAGGAAGCGAACACCTGGGTGTAGTGGGCAAGATGGATTTTTTTGCACCCCGACAAGGAAGCAGACAGTCTGTAGGCCTGACTTCCTCATTTATCTCCAAACGTCAAATCTGAATCAATCCACATCCTGTGGTTCTGGGGGATAAATGACTGAATCATATCTGCATGACTGAGGTGATTTATAGAGACGTGATGTTATCCAGAGCCTGCTGCCAAAACAGGAAGAGGTCATTTTGCAGAGAGCATGAAGCACCGGCAGGGATCACATCCCTTCTCCCTGTGTCCCATCTCCTTGTGATACCTGTTTCATTTCTTGGTGAGAATTTGCGTGTTTTTCACCACAGCTTATTTTACAAAGAACAAAGAATTCCGTCCACTACTTGGTTTCTCCCTTGGATTACTAGTCTTATTAAAATGCTTTATAAGGGAATAAAAAACTGAGGTAGTAATTACTGGAGAGGAAGGAGTAACAAGGTGTTGGGAAGGAAGAAAATTATTTTCAGCTGTGCACCAGAACCATGAGCGACAGGAAGACTTGAGGAGAAAAACGTCTGGAATGGCAGCAAAAGTCCTGCTATTTGGCTCATTAAAATAGGTATTGTACATTCTCGGTGACCTACTCCCAGGCTTGAGACTTCTGTTAAAGCCCTGCTGTGTGAAAGCTAAAATCTTAATTGAAAAGAAAATGGATTGAGCCACTATTGTACTTACTGAAGTGACTGTTCGTGCTGACTGCTCGAATGCATTCTTTGCGTGATGCCGGAAGGACTGCAGGAAGCATGGCAGCCCTGAGCATCATTTAGCTTTAGCTTCAGGGCCTACTGGAGATGACAGGGCAAGGATCAGGGTCTGGCTAAGTGGCAGAGGCCGATGTAGCTGTGCCAGAAGAAGTGTTTTGCCCACATAGCAGGTGGTGCAGAAGGAGGCTGACTTGATGTCAGGATGTGGGTGAGCAGTCACGGGAAACCCAGCAGTGCCTGGCACACGGAAGAAAGTGGAATATTGAATGAACGGGGCCCAGGGAGGGCAGAGGAAGGTGAGGGCTCAGATGTGGTTGTAGACGTCATCATGTTTCTCTCCGTGTTCAAAACCATTGACGTTTTCCTGGCTCTGACATATTAGGCTTCTCCAGAGAAACAGACCCATAGGATATGTATAAATACATACATGAGATTTATTAAAGGAGTGGCTCGTGTAGTTGTGGAGCTGAGAAGTCCTGTGATCTGCTGTCTGCAGGCTGGAGAACCAGGAAAGCCTGTGGTGTAATTCAGTCCGAGTCCGAAGGCCTGGCAGTCGGCTGATGGTGTAAGTCTTGAACTGAGTGTGAAATCCAGAGAATCGGGAGTGCCGATGTGATGTCCAAGAGCAGGATAAGATGGGTGTCTCAGCTCCAGTGGAGAGCATGAATTTACCCTTCCTCTGACTTTCTGTGCCATCCTGGCCCTCAACTGATTGGGTGATGCCCATTCATCTTCTCCAGAAGCACCAGCTGTCTGAGCATCCTGTAGCCCCGTCAAGTTGATATGTAAAATTAACCATCACATGGGGCGCCTGGGTGGCTCAGTCGGTTGAGCATCTGACTTCGACTCAGGTCATGATCTCGCAGTCCGTGAGTTCAAGCCCCGCGTCAGGCTCTGTGCCGACAGCTCAGAGCCTGGAGCCTGCTTCCGATCCTGTGTCTCCCTCTCTCTCTGCCCCTCCCCCACTCTCACTTTGTCTCACTCTGTCAAAACTAAATGTAAAAAAAAAAAAAAATTAACCATCACAACAGATTAATTTTGGTAAAAACTCATGCATGTACTTCTGGACTCCCCTCTCCCTGTCTACCATGGGCACTGTAGGGAAGGCCAGGCTCTGACAGCATAAAGGAAGAGAGCGAGGTAAAGGCTGTTTATAAGGATGGTTGGAAGAGAGACACATTTACAGCTGGTGGATGAGTGTGGTTTGGGCCTACATGATTGTAGAATTCTCCAGCTACTCAGAATAGAGGAAGTTTTCTGTATGCTGTTGTTTGTTGTATCCCCTCCCCCTCTGTGAAGAGGACTAAAAACACATTTTGGATGAGACATGAGCAGGTCAGACCTAAGACCTAAAGACAGTGAGAAGTGGAAGGCAGCAAATGGCTGGGGTGTTGGACTAGTTGCGCTGTTTTGTGATTCTGGACACATGAGGAATTGTGGTTTAGGGAGAAGATAGGAACATAGGAGACGGGGGGTGCGGGGGCGGGTGGCAGAGTCCTGAGTTCTTGTTCTGAATCGATCACTAATTTATCGTCACCAGAATTGAATCTGGAGCATGCCATTTGGATGTGGAAGCTTCGATTGTTTAGAAAACAATGAGGTTGGTTCCCACACATGGGTTTGACATGGAATTTTCCTCAGTCTGAGGCAAAATTGACAGAACAAAAATGACTCTGGTCGGCTTGTCATGAAGCTAAGGGTACTCAGCGTGATGGATTCTCCTTTATGCTAGGATTGAGTATGTCCTAGTTTTTGGTGTTAAATTCCTTTCTCTTATGAAGCGATGGTGACAGTAGATGGTGGTTGGATTGTTTTATCTTTTAATGACTTGGCAAGATGAAAATTGGCAACATTGTTTTAATCCTTGAAATTCTTCTTGAAATTCTAACGGCACACACAATCCATAATATTCAGAGCAGATAACCTTTAAAGTTGCTTTCAGCTCTGACAGTTGGGGATTCTAACCTTTTCTTGCCACTTGTGACCGCGAGGTGACAAACTCAAGTGTCAGTTGATGTTTGCATCCTGAAACAGACTGTGTTTTGGCCTGGAAAAATCACAGTGCCAGTACGTAAGTGTTACAGATGCTTCAACTTTTCCTTCAACTGACACAGAACGTGAAGCAGTACTTTATTTTTTTTAATGTTTATTTATTTATTTTTGAGAGAGAGAGCATGCACATGAGTGCGGGAGCAGGGAAGGGTCAGAGAGAGAGAGAGAGAGAGAGAGAGAGAGAGAGAGAGAGAGAGAGTCCCAAGCAGGTTCCAGGGCTGTCAGTGTGCAGCCCGATGTGAGCCTGGAACCCACAAATTGTTGAGATCATACCTGAACCTAAGTCAAGAGGCAGACACTTAACCAACCTAGCCACCCAGGTGGTTGAACTATTACATTAAATCTCAATTTGACCAAAGACTAGAACTGAAATAGTGGAGAAACACTGGCAGACATTGCTAATGGCAGTGTGAATTGGCCTAGTGGAGGGATCAGCAAACTTTCTGTGAAGGACCAGACAGTAAATATTTTAAGCTTTACAGGTCACATTGAAGTCTCTGTCACAGATTCTTCTCCTCTTCCCCTCCTCTTTCTTTTTTTAAAAAACTCTTTAAAAATGCAAAAAACATTAAAAATTTTTTTAATATATATTTATTTTGAGAGAGAGAGAAAGAGAGAGAGGGGGTGGGGAGGGGCAGAGAAGAGAGGAAACACAGAATCTGAGGCAGGCTCCAGGCCTGCTGTCAGCACAGAGCCCGATATGGGGCTCAAACTCATGACCTGAGCTGAAGTCGGATGCCCAACCGACTGGAGCCACCCAGGCACCCCAAAAATGCAAAAACATTTTTAGCTGATGGGCTGGATTTGACCTGTGGATAATTTGCCAATCCCTGATCTTGTGTATCTGGAAGGTGGTTTGATGTTATCTGAGTTACAAATGCACAGTTTTCCATAGACTGAGCGATCCCTTGCTGGAATTTATCGTACAGATAGGCTTACATCTGTGAAAAATGGCCCATGTACAAAGTTACTAATAATAGCATTGTTTGAGATACCAAAACACTGGAAGCAACCTAAATATCCATTGATAGGAACTGGTTCAATAACAACATGTCCACATAGAGTATGATAGAGTCTTTTAAAAGAACAAGGCAGCTCTATATGGAATAATGCCTCAGATATACCATTAAGACAGAGAATAGCAAAGTGCAAAACAGTGTTTTTAGAACAATGCCATTTATTAGTGTAAAAAGAAAAATGTGTGTGCATGCCTGTGGTTACACACGTACACACAAGTGCTTGCACTTATTATACCTATAGAATACTAGTAACTATGGTTATCATTGAGGAGGGTAATTTGAGTATTTTAGGAATAAGGATGATAGGGAACTTTTAACTTTATATTATTTGTAGCTTATGAGTTTAATGTCATGTGCATGTATCAGCTACTCAAAAAATTGAATTTTTAAAAAAGAACTGCAATGGAGAAAGTAACGATAATTCTCAATATGAGTGAATTCAAAGATATTGTTACTTGAAATGGATTTAAATCTTTCTTTAATCACAAGTGAACCCACGCTGCCCTGACATGTACACATCTGGTTCTCTTCACACAAAGGCACTTTGACAGAATAATAATCCTTTTTCAGCTTTTGATAATCGAAGATGGTAGAATACCCATCTCTAGAAGTTGGGTTTAAGGTTCTGCTGTTGATATTGTTCCTTCTGATTTTTAAAATTGTGAGCAAGGGCACCTGGGTGGCTCAGTTGCTAAAGCGTTGACTTCAGCTCAGGTCATGATCTCACAGTCTGTGAGTTCGAGCCCCACGTCGGGCTCTATGCTGACAGTTTGGAGCCTGGAGCCTGCTTCGGATTCTGTATCTCCCTCTCTCTCTGCCCCACCCCTGCTTGCACTCTGTCTCTTTTTCTTTCTTAAAAATAAATAAACATCACAAAAATGTTTTAAACTGTAAGCAGCCATACTATAAGGTGACCTGAAGAATGATGCAAAGTTTAGCTTGGTAATAAAATAATTTCCATAGCCATGGAGTATTGGTGCTAGAAGGTTCATTGAGACTTGTCCAACCCCTTGGGTTTTTATTTTTATTTTATTTTTATCAGTGTCTTAAGAGGTATAGAGCCTGCCCAAGGGGAGGCACCTGGTGATGGTAAAACCTTTAACTCAGACTTACCCCAACCTCACATATACTGTTGACATACAGAAGGCTCTAATGGGTGTTATTGTGTATAGTCTCATCCTCTATTTTGCTATATTCCTGACTCACTAAAAGGCAGAGATGTGGAACAAGGTTTCCGAACCATCACTCTCCCCTGAGTCATACCCAGCCATATCTCTGTAGTTGGCCATGGAGTCTCTCTTCTCCCTTTTCCCTCCCCTCTCACCTGAGACATGTTTAAATGGCTCCCTTAGCAATTCTTGCTCCTTACCCTGACCATAAGACCCATGGGCTTCCTTGGGTCCCCTAAATCAAAACAACCAGCTGACTCCAGGGTGATAATTACAGTAGGGTAAGTGATCCTAGCCAAGATCAGCAGAGCCATGTAACTGACCACCACGCCTAACAGTAAGAGCTGTAAGCATCTACTGTTGTATGCCAGGGACATCTTTACCTTGCTTTCTGTGCAGCATTATTGTGCAAATATATGCACATGGGTATGGGGGGAAACAGACAAGTGGTTGGCTTTGTGTTTAGAAATGGAAAAACCAAGATTTTCTTTCCCTTCCTATGTAACACTGTTTGAAAAGATGGAGAAGTGTTTCTGGAACAAAGTAGAACAAAGCAAAACAACGAAGTCAGGGCTAAGTAGTCCCAGCCTCAGGAAAGTATTGTAGAGTTGATGCAGGAGTACAAAGGGTAAGTGATCCCTTAGGCAGGGCTATATCTAGCCTGTGCTGAAGAAATGTTAGTGCATTGTAATGCAAGTATTTCAAAGACGGCCCTGCTTTCCTTCTCTATAAACTGTTTAACTTAATCTGTTGGAATTTCCCCCCTCTTACCATGAGATAATGAGTTGGTATTGGAATTTTACTAAAGAACTTACTTAAATTTCCAAATAATCAGGTAATTCCCATGTATGTAATTGCTATCACACTGAAGTAGAAGAGCTACCCTAGTCATGTGATTTTAAAAACCTGATGAAGCATTTGAAAAAAATTAAAAAGAGACTCTAATGGAATCATTCAGGGTGTTGGGATAACATTTTTTTCCAGGAATATAATCATGTTTTTTAGGAAGTCTATAAGTAAACCCTATAGTCAGTTGTCCCAGTAAGATAAACTTTAGTATACCCACTCTTAATTTAAAAAATAAAACTCTTGGGGTGCCTGGGTGGCTCAGTCGGTTAAGCGTCCGACTTTGGCTCGGGTCATGATCTCGTGGTCTGTGAGTTCGAGCCCCGCGTCGGGCTCTGTGCTGACAGCTCAGAGCCTGGAGCCTGTTTCGGATTCTGTGTCTCCCGCTCTCTCTGACCCTCCCCCATTCATGCTCTGTCTCTCTCTGTCTCAAAAATAAAAAAACGTTAAAAAAATTTTTAATTTAAAAAATAAAATTCTTAGGAAAGTAGAATATTTCTTTAGCATGATGATTAAAGTGTATTGTAAACAAAAAAAAGTGTGTATGTGTATCCACAGCATGTACATATATTTTAAACCAGCCTCTAACATCATACTTAGTAGGAAACACTAGAGATTTCCATTAAAAAAAAAACCCTTAAAATAATACTCATTATTGTTCTGGCATTGCTTGCCAGCACAATAAAGCATGAAACGTGTATTTAAAGTGTAGCTGGTTATAGGAAGAAAAACAGGTTTTTAAAATAACATAATTACATACCAGTAAAAAATAAGTATGATTACTGGGTATTGGCCCAAAGGATACGAAAATACTGATTGGAAGGGATATGTGTGCCCCGATGTTTAGAGCAATATTATCAACAGTAGCCAAATTATATAAAGAGCAATGTCCATTGACTGACAAATGGATAAAGAAATATCCGTTTGTGAATATCCAAAAGTGATACGTATATATATTCATACACACAGTTGTGTATACAATGGAATATTATTCAGCCATCAAAAAAAATGAAATCTTGCTATTTGCAATGATGTGGATGGAGCTAGAGAGTATTATGCTAAGTGAAGTAAGTCAGAAGGACAAATACCATATGATTTAATTCATATGTGGAATTTAAGAAACAAAACAGATGAACTTAGGAGGGATAAAAAAAAAGAGAGGCAAACTATAAAGCAGGCTTTTAACTATAGAGAACAAACTGAGGGTTGTTGGAAGGGAAGTGGGCAGGGGGATGGGATAAATGGGTGATGGCTATTAAAGAGGGCACTTGTGATGAGGGCTGGGTATTGTATGTAAGTGTTGAATCACTAAATCCTACTCCTGAAACTAATATTACACTAAATGTCAACCGGAATTTAAATAAAAACTGGGAAGAAAAAAAAAACAAGTCTGGTAACACTCCTAGAATTTATGGGAGCTCAACTTGTGGGTATATACATGAGGAACAATAGTTGTGTACTAGCAATAATCTGTTAGCTATAATGGGAAAGATGCTTCCATTCTTAATAGCAACAGAAAGCATAAGACCTATAGAAAAACTCTTACAACACATTGTAAAAGGAATTTACTAGCAGGTAGTTTTTAATTTGAACAAATGAAAACTACATCATGTTTCTGGATATTAGAATAGTGAATATTTTACATTTGTTCTTTTTCTCCAGTTAATTCATAGATTTTATATAAAACCGATAGGGTGCTGAAAAAGAGGTTCAGTCCTACAGTCTTTCAATTTGGTAATGTGTGAGTTGATAGCCTTTAAAGAGTCTCTATTGTTTTGGCCTCAAGTAATGGAAAACCTGGCTAACCATGGTATAAACAAGAAGAGGCTTAGGTTTATTTATTTTATTTTAATTCTAGTGTAGTTAACATACAGTGTTATATTAGTTCCAGGTGTACAATATAGTGACTCAGCCGTTCCGTATATTACTCAGTGTTCATCAAGATAAGTGTTAAGAGTTTGTTTTTTGGTGTCCTTCTCCCCCCCCTTTTTTTTTGTAATGTTTATTTATTTTTGAGAGAGCATGAACAGGGGAGGGGCAGAGAGAGAGGGGGACACAGGATCCGAAGCAGGCTCTACGCTGACAGCAATGGGCTTGATGTGGGGCTCGAACTCATCAACTATGAGATCATGATCTGAGCTGAAGTCAGAACGCTCAGCTGACTGAGCCACACAGGTGCCCCTGCTCATTTGTTTTGTTTCTTAAATTCCACATAGGAGTGAAATCTTAGGGGATTTGTCTTTCTCTGACTGGCTTACTTCGTTTAGCATTATACTCTATTGCCCCATCCATGTTGTTGCAGATGACAAGATTTCATTCTTTTTTATGGCTGAATAATATTATCTTGTGTATGTATCTATGCATGTGTGTGTAAACCATGTCTTCTTTATCCGTTCATCTATCAGTGGACACTTGGGCTGCTTCCACAATTTGACCACCGTAAGTAGTGCTGCAGTAAACATAGTGATGCATATTGAAACAGGATGCTGCCGAGAAAACCACCAGACGCCGAGTAGAAGCGAGGCAAGATTTTATTCACGGCCGGGCCAAACCTGATCTCCTGATCTTATGGAGAAAAGTGCAGAGAATGGCTCCGAACAAAGGCAGCAGTGAGCTTATATGGATTTTAGCAAGTCAGAATATGTCATTATTTGGTTAACCAATTACAATTTACAGCATTTCATGGTAGCCAATTATATGGTGACACACAGACATTAGTTTTGGTGGGAACCTATCAATTTAAAGGTCTTTGTCCTAAGAGGGTTTAAAATGACCAATCATAGTTAGACACCTGAGATTCCGTAGGGCCGCGACTACGTGACTTTTTACATGTTGTTCTTGCCTAGGCCAGATCTTGGTAGAAGGGGTGGGGGAGCGTTTTGCATCCTAAGTTACCTATTTAGAAGCAGGCGAGGTCACAGAAGCGATATAGGGTGGTTAGTAATTTCCGATAACCCTAATAGGGAACTACATAAGCCTTTTATCTCAACTATTCATGAAAGGTGAGTTTAAGCCGAACTTATATACAATAAGCTTTCTATATCTTATAAGTTGGCCTATTACACATATATCCTTTAGAATTAGTGTTTTTCTATTCTTTGGGTAAATATCCAGTAGTAGAATTACTGGATCATAGGGTAGTTCCATTTTTAATTTAAAAAAAAAATTTTTTTTTTAACGTTTATTTATTTTTGAGACAGAGAGAGACAGAGCATGAGCAGGGGAGGGGCAGAGAGAGAGGTGCTCCAGGCTCTGAGCTGTCAGCACAGAGCCCGACGCGGGGCTCGAACTCACAAACTGTGAGATCATGACCTGAGCTGAAGTCAGACGCTTAACCAACTGAGCCACCCAGACGCCCCATAAGAAACTTAGTTCTAATAGACTATTGACAGTGATCCAGGATCTTCAGCACACAAAAAAAGTGATGTTTACCTGACTATAGATCTTCTTTTTTAGAAATGTTTTTAAAGTTTATTTATTTTGAGAGAGAGAGAGAGAGCAGGGGAGGGACAGAGAGAGAAGGAGAGAGAGAATCCCGAGAAGGGTCCATGCTGACAGCATGGAGCTGGACGCATGGGGCTCAAATCCCACGAATAGTGAGGTCATGGCCCAAGCTGAAATCAACAGATGCTGAACTGACTGAGCCACCCAGGCACCTCCTACTGTAGATCTTCTTAAAATCAACTTGTCTCCAGGGCAGACAGGAGACATATGATTATTCCATCTTCTGGCAATAGATTGAGTTTAGTCTTCTGCAAATTCCCTTACCTGAAGGCAAGTGCAATGTGACTTGAGGCCGGATAAGGTATGGAGTAAAGGTGTGGGAGGGTGTAGGGTGCTTCCGGAGAGTTCAGAGGCTTAACACCACCACAAAGGACACAGGTTCTTTCCTTTTCCTGCTCTGCCATCCTCAGTGTGTTGGCTCTTCTCCACAGGCTTGGCTGCTGGTGGTCACAAGATGGCTGCATTAGTTTCACGTAACATATCCTCACACATGAATATTTAAAGTTGGGAATAGGAACCATCCTTTCCTGCACAGGTATCTTTTATAAGGAAAACCTTTCTCAAAGCTTCCCCCAAAACTTTTCCTTGTGTCTCATGGTACGAAATATTCCATTCAAAAACCAGTGGTGGGCTGGATTTGGCCTGCAGGTTAGACTAATCAAGAGTCTCTTTCCTTTGCTGGAGAGAGGCCCCACCCTGAGCACAGGTAGAGAATATGGTGAACAGCTGAGCAAAATGGGTCTCTGCCAACGAGAGAGGGTGTGTGTGTGTGTGTGTGTGTGTGTGTGTGTATGTGTATGCGCATGTGTGCCCATGACTATGATGGGACTGGCTTTGAGTAGGTGACCAGTGGTCCATACTCCTTGACTCGAGAATTTTAGAAGTTTTAGAAGTTTATTCTAAAGAAATAATCGTAAGTAAGGATGCCTGACTGGCTCAGTCAGTAGAGCATGTGATTCTTGATCTCAAGGTCATGAGTTCAAGCCCCACGTTGGGGATAGAGTTTACTTAAAAAATAAAAAAATAAAAAATAAACAACTGTAGAAGTGGATAAAGCTTTCAGTACTCAAATGAGCAATATATTTACAGTAACAAAAAATACCTTCATTAGTAATATAAAAACGACAAAAATATATGGTACAAATTTAAATTATTATACATTCATGATAATGTGAAATCATCAAAAATCATGTTTTCACAGCACTAAAAAAAAATATAGAATGTTTGCAAGGGGTAAGCAAGATATAGAATTAGAACTAAACTGGTCCCATTTTCATTTACTCATACATGCTGAAGATTGGGAAGAAATACACCAGAGTACTGGTTTTCTTCTAGTGGTGAATTATGGGTAATTTTCTCCTTTTCTGTATTGGCTGAGCTTTCTACAATAAGTGTGCAGTACTTTTAAGATCAGAAAAATTAATAGCATTGAAGTCACACGTTTGCATTGAATCAGATTTTTTTAATAGTTGTTTTTTTTTTGTTTATTTTGTGTGTGTGTGAGAGAGAGCAAGAGAGAGCAAGCGAGAGAGTGCTCATTTGCAGGGGAGGGGCAGAGAGAGAGAGACAGAGAGAAAGAGAGGGAGAAAGAGAATCCCAAGCAGGCTCTGCACTGTCAGCTCAGAGCCTGATGCAGGGCTTGAACCCACCAACTGTGAGATCATGACCTGAGCCAAAATCAAGAGTCAGACACTTAACCGATTGAGCCACTGAGGCACTTTTTCTGTGTAACAAACTACCCCTCAAGTTTAGTGATTTATTTGCTTAGCTCATGATCTGACAGATCAACAGTTTGGGCTAGGCTGGGGTGGGCTCTTCTTGGCTGAGGTTGTTCATGTATCTGAGTCAACTGCTGGGTTGGCTGGGGGCTAGGTGGGGGGGCCTCATCTTTAAGCCTCTGATTTTCTTGTCCTATAGCAGACCAGCCCTGGATTGGTTTCATGGCTGTAGAGCAGGGTTCCAATGGAGTGAGCAGAAGTAAACAAATCCCTTTGGGCCTCGGTTCAGAATTGGCACACTGTCAATTCTGCCTTATTCTGTTCGTCAGAGCAAGTTACAAGGCCAGCCAGTTCCAAGGGGTAGGGAAGTAACACTCTCCACCCCTGTGCCCTTGATGGAAGAAGCCATACAATCATGTTGAATAAAGGACGTGGATATAAGAGAGGTGCACCATTTGGAGCCACTTTTGCAAAGCAATCTGTTGCTGCATCTTAAAAAATGAAGGAAAACAAAACAAAACAAAAAAACTCTACCTCCAAATCACAGAAATAGAACTATGAAGTAAAATGCAAACATTTAGGTGATGAGAACTTTTAAATGTTTTCCTTGAAGGTTATTGGATAGATTTTATCTTGTCACTCATGGATGGTTGAGAGTCTAGTGACAACTTATCTTTTGAGGTAGAAGTAGGCATTTAAATCAAGCTGTTTTTAGAAAGAGACGGGGGAAAGCAAAGTTTTCTCTATAAATGAATTAATATTGATGCACACTCCGAATTTGTCCTTTGGGTGTATTCCTGTGTAGGTCTTAAGCAAAGTGTGGAGTGATGGGCCAGAAAGAGCAGACTGGAATCTCCCCATACTCAGAGACTTATCACTCTGTTTCCATCTTGCTCCTCATATAAATGGAATTTAGAAGAAGAGGTCTTTACTTAAGACAACTGAGTAATTATGATCATACATGCCATTCCTTCTTGATGTGCAATTGTCATGGCAGTAGCATTAGTAAGTGGTTGATAACCGAAAGATCCTGTGATGCTTCTCAAACTGGGGGCGATGGGCACACTTAGGGGTTTTGTGGGGACCTGAAGAAGCCTTAGTGTAAGCATGATGCATCTTCCTGGAGCATCACTTTTGTTTTGTTTCATTTTAAAACTTTTTATTTTGAAGTAATAGAATCTCACAGAAAAGTTGGAAATACAATTTAGAGAATTCTTGTATATCTTTCACTTGCCTTCCCCTAATATTAACATTTTACATAACCACGGCACATTTTTCAAAAGTAAGAAATTTATATCGGTATAATTGTTAACTTTAGTTATTAACTACAGACTTTATTCAGTTTTCCCTGGTTTTCTACTACTATTCTGTTGCGGGATCTAGTTCATGTTGCACTTAGTTATCATCCCTTCTTATACTCCTCCAACTTACGACAGTTTTATCTTGCGTTATGTGACCTTGACACTTTTGAAGAGTAGTGATTATGTGCTTTGTAGAATGTCTATTGATTTGGGTCTCACTAGTCTGTGATTAAACAGGTTATGGATTTTTGGGAAGAGCATAGTAGGGGTGATACGCCCTTGTCATCATGCCATATCAGGGAATACATGATGTCAGCATGACTTAACCACTGATGATATTAACTTTGATCCCTTGGTTATGGGGTCTACCAGGTTTCACTACTGTAAACTTACTAGTTTTTCCTTTCTGTGATCTATTCACTAGAAGAGAATCACTGAGGGTGCCTGGGCGGCTCAGCGGGTTGAGTGTCCGACTCTTGATTTCGGCTCAGGTCTTGATCCCGGGGTCCTTGAGTCAAGCCCTGCATCGGGCTCCTGCTTAAGATCCATCCATCCTCCCTTCTTCTCTCCCTCTCTTTCTCTCTCCTTCCCTCAACTCCTTTCCCTTGCTTGTGCATGCACCTTTTCTCTCTCTCTCTTTCTTTCACATTAAAAAAAAAAAAAAAAATCACTGAGTCCAGCCCACACTGAAGGGGAGGGAGGGAATTTAAGTTCCACCTCCTGGAGGGAAGAGTATCAAAGGATATGTGGGCATATCTTAAAACCACCACAGTGATTGGTATTTTTATTCATATTTATTAATATTTTGGGGAAGATTTCTTTTAGACTATGCAAATATCCATAAATGATCACCCATAGGTCATCATAGGTCCTAATAGTCCACTATTGCAGGGTCACTTTTTGTATTGAGATGTTTCTTTTTTTTTTTCTTAAATTTATTTTGAGAGAGACAGAGATAGTGCAAGGGGGGGGAGGGTAGAAAGAGAGGGGAGAGAGAATCCCAAGCAGGCTCCGCACTTCTAATGCAGAGCCTGACATGGGGCTCGATCCCACAAAACCGTAAGATCATGACCTTAGCCGAAACCCAAGAGTCAGACGCTTAACTTGACTGAGCCACCCAAGTGCCCCTATATTGAGATATTTCTGTTGTAATTACCCCTTATGAGAAGGGCAGAGTCACTCCTGTCCATTACGCCTGAATTTGATTTAGCCTTCTGGGTTATTTTATGTGTTGACATCTGTCCAGGAGGCGCCTGTAGATTGGATTGGGGCTTTCCCAGTGAACAGTGGGGAGTGCAGTCCAGTTCGCAGGCAGCAGTGAGTGCCGGGACAGCAACAGTTGTTCCCAACAGCTCCCTCCTTGCCCTGGTTCTGTTAGTACAAAGATTTATCACCTTGGCAAGACCCTGAACAGACCTTGGGCTAGTGTGTATTCTCATCTGACTTTGATAGGCGGAGACGCATCGTCCTCTTTTTTCTGCCTCATTTTCCTCATCTCTGAAATAGGGGAACTGGTTTGGTGACCTGGATGAACCTTAACATGCTATGATCCTAGGTTACTGTTCAAAAAAGACAACTGGTGGGAAAGATACAGAGGTGCTGGGCGGGGGGGGAGGGGGGGGGCAGTGGGAAGGGTGCTTATTCCCACAGCGTTGGGGGCTTGTCAGAGGAGAGAGGGACCTTGAACCAAATGAAGCTGGGAGGGTCCTCTTGCTGCTCTGCCATCTCTTCTGTGTGTTCTGTTTTGTCTCTTCTGCTTTACTGTCATGTTTCTGCCCCTTCATATGAGCTACAAGGAGTCTCTGCAAAAGAGGTAAGTCGAAAACCCACACTAGAATTGGGGACTGAAGACAAGCCAGGGAGATTTCCAGAGAAAGATGCCACAGTTACCTCAGCCTTCTTAGACCCCACGGTGAGTTCTTTCTGGGCCCTGGTTTGTGTCTGTCAGTAGTCTGGGGTTGGCAGGTCTCTTTCCTCCATCTGGATGCTGAAAAGAAGGAAATTCTTGGTCTTTCCTGGGATCAGGCGATGATTTCAGACTTGGAGAGTGGCTCAGAGCACCAAACCCAGATGGTGTATCCCAGCCTTGCTCCCAGTGGGGACCCACGGTTCCTTTTTTTCCAGCCATTTTGATCTTTGCTTTTTATTTTGGTGACTGTTCTGTGTTAGCCAGGGAAAGCAAGTGGGTTGCTGATAAGCTTTCTCCAGGATTCTCTTTTGGCCTTTTTTCTAGGTCTTCATAATCTCTCTCATGTAAATGAGGGACTGAGGAAATCATGACTCTCCTTTTCTGTTTAAAATTCGTTCCTGCCCCTCCCGACCAGCTACTTTCCAGCATCACCTTCCATATTTGCATAGTGGTTTGAGGTTTCCCCCTACTCCCCCTCTCTTGGTCTCCCCTCCCAAACACTGCTTCTAAGGGATTCCACCTATCCCATTGCATCTGCTTATAATAGCCCTTCAGCCATTTGAGACCTGGCTTGTTATCAAGTTTCTTCTTTAAAAATAATCTTTACTGGTGCCTGGCTGGCTTAGTCAGTAGAAAGTGCGACTCTTGATCTCAGGGTTGTGAGTTCAAGCCCCACATGGGATATACAGATTACTAAAACAGATAAACTTTAAAAAAAATTAAAAAATAAAAATAATCTTTAAAACATACATTTATTTTGACTTCCGAAGTAATACACATCTGCTGCGTAAGACTTTGGAAATAGAGAAGACAGTAAGGGCCATCCATGTCCCACTGCCCAGATAGTTGTTGCTAACATGTCATTTGTTGTTTTCACTTTCTTTTTGGAGAATACGTATGTGTGCGGATATGATTATTTAACATCATTGGAGTCGTATTGTACCTAACGTTTTATAACCTGTTCTTGTTTCACTGTTCCACTAGCCACGGTTAAGATGACTTTTGGTGTATGTTTACATTTTTTAAGTTAAATGGTGCTCTACCTACTTAGTGACCACACACTTTCTGTCTTTTCTCATGTAATCCCCAATGTTTTCACTCTCCTTTCCCCTCTGTTTTAGGGTGATGGTGATGATGATGAGTTATCTAGTATTTACATCAGACACTATTCTGGAGATTATATTGGTACATTCATTCTCAGAGTAGTCTACAGGGTTGGTGCCTTTATTAGCCCCTTGTGATGGATCAGGAAAGCAAGGTTTAGGAACTTGCTTGAAGCCTCACACTTTTGGAAGGGACAGAACTGAATTTGAACCTTGTTATTGGTTCAGAATCCATATTCCTAATTCCCTTGACATTTCCCTTGTGAGCACTTAAGTTCCGGGTCAGGGACATACTCTTTATGAAGAAAGTGGATTATAATCTGAACAATGTACTTTCCAGTTTTTATGGATAAAGCTGATTGTTAAGTGTTGTCTCGGCCCCTTCCATTCTCTGTGACCTGTGGTAAGTTATTTCAGCTTTCTCAGCTCCTGTGGGCCTTCTCAGCTCTCAAGTTCTATGCCTTTATTGTGGAAAAACGCAAAACAGAGGCAGCATTCAGGGACAGACCCGGAAGGACAAGAACATTATTATCCACTCAGATCTCAGGAGCACTTACATTTGGCCCCAGCAGACATTCCTGTGAGGAAGTTGTTTAACTTCTCCCTATTTTACTGAGGAGGAGGTAGATAGTGACCAGGAGAAGTCCCCACAGAGACTGTGAGGTTTTCGTGGGTGCTAAAAGAGGTCCTTGTGATAGGCAAATCCCATGACATACTTCCTTTTAATATTTTGAGATTTGGGGCTCTTGTGCCTAACCAACAAGTGTGGAGACCAAAGCACACGTGCTCCTCACTAGTGCACAGTGTTGCTGTCTCTTCCCAGATGTTTTTGGAGATGTGTGGCTAGAAGGAGCTATTGGAAGATTTGGGCTCTTCGGCGGGCAGTGTGTGTGGCTGGGCTGGTGGGGTGGCCTGGGCAAGCCCGAGGTCACTGCTGCACTTTCCCTGACGTTGGTAAGGAGGTGTGGTCCGCTTGGAACCGCAGATACTTCTCCAGGCTCCTGTTCCACCACCCTTGCTCGGCAAAAGGGAAAGGAGAACCGGATGTTTTGTCCTACAGAGGAGAGAGTTCACTCCTGTGCAGTTTCTCTTCCTTTTTCATGTAGACTTAAAGAAAAAAAAAGGGGGTTCCTGAACTTGGTTGGCTTCCAGCTATATCACAGCCCCTTACTTTGCTCCGTGGGTGTTGGTGATCCTCTGGTACAGAGACTGGTGGTACTCATGTTCCTCTGCCAGCTCCCCCTGGCAGCTTCATTTTCTAGTGTTCTTTCCCCCTGTTTGCCAGCCATCTCTGAGGAGATGTGGACATTTTCTTCTTCATTCAGTTCTCCTAGAAACAACAAAAGCATACCTATTAAAAAAAAATTTTTTTTTCTGGGGCACCTGGGTGGCTCAGTCGGTTAGGTGTCCGACTTCAGCTCAGGTCATGATCTCACAGCTGGTGGGTTCGAGCCCCACATCGGGCTCTGTGCTGCCAGCTCTGAGCCTGGAGCCTGCCAGATTCTGTGTCTCCCTCTCTCTCTGCCCCTAAACCACTCGCATTCTGTCTCTGTCTCTCTCAAAAATAAATAAACATTTTTTAAAAATTAAAAAAAATTTTTTTTCTATTGTTGACTTGGGAAATATCCCCTGTTGCTTTTGCCAGGGGATAGGGCAGCCTTTGTTCTATCCAGTGAGATATTTGGGGGCCTTATTTCAAAGTCTAAGTCCCTGGGATAACAAGTGGTGGTGACAGTGAACCCTGTTTATGTTTGGGCATTGGGAGTCTGAACTAAATTGAGTAGAGCAGTAATGAAGCACTAAATGTACACGGAAAACATTTGTGTCAGTCACATTTTCAGGCTTCCTTTGGGAACTGGGGTTGTAACAACAGTAATGATGCCATGTTGTTGATAAAACAGTAACATTGGCATTTGTTGAGTACTCACCACGTGCTAGATAGCCTGCTGATTTAGACATCTCTGAGGTGTGTGTGTGAATTGTGTTTTGCAGGAATGAGAAACTGAGGCTCAGATTAAGTCACTTGCTCCAGGTCACCTAGAAGCAGGAGAACTGGGCTTTAGACTCAGGTGAGCCCACAGTCCCCACCTTCAACCTGGCACATTATAAGAGAATCTGGGCATTTATAGCTTCACATTTTGAGATACCTGAAGAAATTGTATTGATAAATAGAAGAAAAAATGTGTTTTTCCTCTCCATTATGTTTCTTTGAACTGAATAGGACTTATGTAATGAATATGATTAAAGGGGCATGGGATTTAAGCAGGCATTTCTCCAAAGAAGATAAGTAAATGGTCAGTAAACACAAGAAGTGATGTTCAGCATCACTGGTTGTTAGGAAAATGCGTATGAACCCATACTGAGATATTATTTCCTACCATCAGGAATGGCTAAGATGAAAAAGACAGGCAACTGCAAGTGTTGGTGAGGTTGCACGGAAGTTTGAGCCCTCATACCTTGCTGTTGTGGTTGTTGAATGGTGCAGTCACTTTGCTAACAGTTTGGCACTTCCTCAAAATACCAAACATAGAGTTACTGTGTGATCTGGTATTCCACTCCTAGACCAAAAAGAGCTGGACACCCAAAAATGTGTGCAGGTTATTTGTCTTTTTATTATTATGTTGTAAGAGTTTTTTAAAAAACACAGTGTAGATACGAGTCCCTTGTCAGATACGTGATTGGCCGGTATTTCCTCTCATTCTCTGGATTATCTTTTCATTTCGTTGCTGGTGTCCTTTGGTGCCCCAAAGTTTTTAATTCTGATGAAGTCTATTTTATCTGTTTTTTTCTGTCGTCACATGTGCTTTTAGTTCTGCGTGTTTTTGAAGTGCTAAAAATATTAGCTTATTTTTTATTCCAGACCAGTTGATTGCTGTAATATACAAGAGGAGCTAGCTGTGAGTAATTGAATAATTCATGGCCCTTGTTAGAGAAGAATAGCAAGCCCACACAACTATGAGGTTCAGTGATATCAATGGTTTTCTTTCCTCATCTTTGTATTCCCCCCTCCCAAGCACTTAGCATGCTGTTGTGCATATAACAGAGGCTCAAAAAATACTTGTTGACTAAATCTGGAAGGGAGAATTGATTTTTGCTGTATTTTGTTTGGGCTTTAAAAATAGTTCTGAGTTCAAATCTCAGCTTCACTTGCTGTGTGGCTTTTCCTAAGCATTTAACCTTAGTGAACTTCAGTCACCACACCAGGAGAAGAGAGGCAGTAATGTTTGCCTTGGAAGATGGTTGTAAACGATTGCATGTAAAAACCTGCATACATGTAGAGATTCCACAAATAGCAGTTCCTGTTTATATCAATTAGTTGAATCTCTATCTCAGTTTCCCCATTTAGTAAGATGGGAGTGATGCTTGTCTTAAATCTAGTATACTTAGAGATTCATGAGATAATAGACTTGATTCTTCCCTACTTCTTTGATAAGGCAAATAGTCCGTTTCCCAGGACTTCCGGAGAACCTTTCTTGGTCCCCAACCATCTCCATTTTTGTGGAATTCATGTTGTTGGAATATTAAATGTATGAGCTAGTTGCACTACCAAATACAGAAGCCACAGGCTACATGTGATTATTTAAGCTAAAATGAATTAAAATAAAAAAATTTAGTTCCTCAGTTAAACTGGTTACATTTCAAGTGCTGGATAGCCACATGTGGCTCGTGGCTACCATGTTAAACGCTGTTTGTACAGAACATTTTCATTGTCACTGAAGGTTCAGTTGGACAGTGCTGGAACAAAATGGGCACTTTTATATGACTTTCTGTTCAACTGCAGAGCCTGTGGAATAAAGCTTTTCTATAACCTCAGCTAAGCAGCCCCTTCCCAGCTCCTCTCCTGCCCTACTTAGGGGACCCAGGCTTAAGATTCTGAGTGGTTTTGAATCCTGGGAAACAACTACATAACCCAAGATGGCTTTATTCTGTGTTCTTATTATTTCAGGAATTTCAGCTTCCCCTCTGCTGATGCTGTGCCTTCGTACATTTGGTCATTAGGAAGGGTACAAGTGGAGCCATTTTGGGCAGTTATGGTTGGGTGAATACCACTGTGGCCTGAGGGGTGGCAAGATGTTTCCCCAAATCCCTAATTTTCTGTGATGTATCGGGTGCTAGAAAAAAAAAAAGGGAACCCTATAATATAAACAGATATTTCGGATTCTGGAATTTTTTTCCAGACAAAGTTTGACAAAGAATCCTGAATATTCCTCTCCGTTTGTCACCCCACTAAACTAACATCAGTAGATTTCTTCCTGATGACTTTGGACATACTCTGATCAGGTTGCCATGCACGTGCAGTCTTCTCTTTGACTTAAAAATTAACAGTAGGAGAGGGGCACCTGGGTGGCTCAGTCAGTTAAGTGTTTGACTCTTGGGTTCAGCTTAGGTTATGATCTCACAGTTCATGAAATCAAGCCCCTTGGTGAGCTCTGTGCTGTGTGGAGCCTGCTTGGGATTCTCTTTATCCCTCTCTTTCCCTCCCTCCCTCCCTCCCTCCCTCTCTGCCCCTTCCCTGCTCTGTTGAAATAAATAAACAAAAAAAACCCACAAAAAACAGGAGAATTAAATTCATTTTGTTGACAGGTTTGCTCTTACATCTTCTTCCTTTCTCTTAATCTACAAATCTTTTTAAAAAAATAATTTTTAATGTTTATTTATTTTTGAGAGAGAGTGGCAGAGCGTGAGTGGGAGAGGGGCAGAGAGAGGAGACACAGAATCCAAAGCAGGCCCCAGTCTCTGAGCTGTCAGCACAGAGCCTGATGTGGGGCTTGAACCGATGAACCGTGAGATCATGACCTGAGCCGAAGACGGATGCTTAACCGACTGAGCCCCATTATTCTACACATCTTCTAAAATCACTTCTTTTATGAGAATGGCTTCTCGTAAACCATTCCTATAATTTATACCTTCCCAGATCAATCCTGAGGATAGTTTCTTTTTGACTTGATCCAAAATGTGAAATCATGCAACGAATGAGGGGCCGTGTGTATGGATGGGGTTAACATTCTTCTCCATCTGCTTTTAAGTGAGTGTTGGCTTTGCCTGGCCAGGTGAATGAGCCCACAGTCATTCCTCAGTGGAATGAAGTGATTAATTTTAGGCTGTTTCAGCATTTCCAAAACCTGGATTCTAGTAATGTTCCTTGGAAAAGGGGGTCTGTGGTTTCCGTCGGCACTGTAGCTTTCCAGGAGGAGAAGCTCACCAGACCCTAAAACCCTTATGTGGCCCGGCATCCTGTGGTTTTGTGGCCTGTAGGTCACCCATTAGGGAACTGCTGGGCTGGAGGATGGTATCTGATAGACAGGAAAACACCCACTGTGGGAGAGTGCAAATGGAGCAGTCTTGAGCATACTTCTGCTTTTCGTTTCTCACTTGTTTCTCAGTTTTTGTTTCTCACTGATTATTTTTAACCCAGAGCGTGGTCGTTTGAAGCTCTCATAAACTCTTGGGCCCTTATCAGATAAAGGTGCCCCAAATCTTATGGAATCAGGAACATCATCTGGCATGAAGAGAAGGTAAAAATTGCTGTCTTTTTTTTTTTTTTTTCCTTTTTTAAAGGAGCCTTTTAGTGAAGTTGCTAATTCATTTCTCTCTGGCGTACATTTCGGGTCTACTAAATCTATGTTTCTGCTTCAAGGTACAATCACATTCTAAGAAATAAGCAACTTATAGGCAATTCCTCTGTGATGAGGATCTGGTAATGGCTTTTAGAAGACATCTGAAGCTCTGAGGACAAATTTTGTTGTCAGGACCATGGATTATATGTGTGTCTTGCTTCTATTAATACTTTTTTGAGCAGATTAAGTAAATGAACTTCTATTTAACTTGGTCTAATAGTGTTAGCCAGGCTAGTGCCTGATAACAACAGCAACAATAATAGCTAACGTTTCATAAGTAGTCACCATCTGACAGGCCCTGTTCTGAGGATATAAATATGGTAACTCATTTAATCTTCACAAAAATGCAGTGAGGTAGCTGTTATTTTCCTCACTTTAAAATGGGAAAATACTGTAGGCACTTTATAATAGTGAAGGCGAGTATTAAGTATTGGGTCTGTATTCATACCAATGAAAATAACAAAGCATACTGTATAGTACATTTTCTTCAATTTTGAGATCGTGCTAATTTTCATAAAATCCCAAGTGGTGTGTGGCACATAATTGATTTTGCAATGAATACGTTCTTTTTTTTTTTTTTTAAGTTTATTTATTTATTTTGGGAGAAGGAGAGTACTGACATGTGCACGTGAAGGGGGGAAGGGTAGAGAGAGAGGGAGGGAGGGAGAGAAGCCCAAGCAAGCTCCACACTGTCTGTGGAGCCTGATTCAGGGCTTGAATTATGAACCGTACAATCATGACCTGAGCTGAAATCAAGAGTCCTATGCTTAGCTGACTGAACCACCCCACAGTTAATTTGTTCTGAAGATACCTGTCATACATTTTATAGCTTCTAATTTGGAATTTTTAGATGTCAGCCGATGCTATAAAAATGGAATTTACTTAACGTGTTTTTTTCAACAGACTGTTCTCGGGCCAGTTTCTGTGTTTAATGACTGAGCCCCCAACCCTGTTCTCATAGAGATGTTATCACTTGGGGAGGAGGTGTAATCCTCCCAACAGTTGTCATTTCTTAGGCCATGACAGGGAAGGTGGTTTCTTGCGTTTTATTTCATTTTATTTCATTTTATTTTATTTTATTTTATTTTATTTATTAATGTTTATTTTTGAGACAGAGAGAGACAGAGCATGAACGGGGGAGGGTCAGAGAGAGGGAGACACAGAATCTGAAGCAGGCTCCAGGCTCTGAGCTGTCGGCACAGGGCCCGACACGGGGCTCGAACTCACGGAGCGCGAGATCATGACCTGAGCCGAAGTCGGCCGCCCAACCGACTGAGCCACCCAGGCGCCCCTTGCATTTTATTTAAAAAAAAAAAAAAAGTCTAACCGAAAAGGTCTGTAGGCTGCGGTGGGACAAGAAGCTGGGGAGATGCCACATGTCTTGGATGATTTTTTTCTCCCCAGCTTTATTGAGATATTGATATACATGTAAATTTAAGGTGTACAGTGTGATGATTTGATAAGTGTATGTATTGTAAAATAACTACCAAAATAAGGTTAGTTAGCACCTTGATCCCCTTACACAGTTACTTTTTTGCGTGTGTGGTGATAACATTTAAGATCTACTCTTGGGGCACCTGGGTGGCTCAGTTGGTTAAGCATCTGACTTCGGCTCAGGTCTTGATCTCCTAGTTTGTGAGTTTGAACCCCACATCTGGCTCTGTTGCTGACATCTCAGAGCCTGGAGCCTGC
The DNA here is from genome assembly GCF_018350195.1 of Panthera tigris. Lineage (NCBI taxonomy): Eukaryota > Metazoa > Chordata > Mammalia > Carnivora > Felidae > Panthera > Panthera tigris. The sequence goes on along the minus strand of NC_056666.1, from coordinate 115,048,414 downwards.
TTCAGATTCTCTATTTCTCTCTCTCTCTGCCACTCCCCCTCTCGTGCTCTTTCTCAAAAATAAATCAACATTAAAAAAATCTACTTGGGGCCCCTGGGTGGCTCAGTCAGTTAAGTGTCCCACTTCAGCTCAGGTCATGATCTTGCAGCCTGTGAGTTTGAGCCCGGTGTCAGGCTCTGTGCTGACAGCTCGGAGTCTGGAGCCTGCTTCACATTCTATGTCTCCCTCTCTCTCTGCCCCTCCCCCACTCACACTTTTTCTCTCAGAAAAATGAATAAACCTTAAAAAAAAAATCTACTCTCAGCAACTGTCAAGCATATAATCCATTAGTGTTAGACACAGTCACTGTGCTGTACCTTAGATCCCCAGAACTTACACATCTTACAGCTAGAAGTGTGTGCCCTTTGATCAACCTCTCCCCAATTCCCCACTCTCTGGCAGTCACCGTTCTACTCTCTTTTCCTATGACTTTGGCTTTTTTTAGATTCTACGTGTAAGTGAGAACACACTTGGTCTTTTTCTGACTTCTTTCTCCTAGCATAATGGGTCCATCAGATGACTTTTGAGTTGCTCTGCAGCCCTTGCTTGATTCCTCCCAAAGCAGTCAGCCTCAGGTCATAGCTTCATGCTACTCTTGAACTCAGGCTTCTGGCTGCTGGGGAGAGGGACTATCAGGGAGAGGGAATCACATGCTGCGAAAGGAGCCACCAGCATTGCCTTAATAAAGGGTCAGATGTACTGTTCCTAATGCAAATGAAAAGAAGAAAGTCAAGGTGTGGGGAGAATGCTCTTATGAAAAATGAGGCCTTGCTTCCCTTGGTTGAATCAGCTTTAAAGGAAAACAGGAGGAGAGAAGGGGAGGAGGCAAGAGTCTCCCTGGGAGATTCTGCACAAAGGTACATTTCAAGTTGGTAAGCAGGGCCCTGGGCTGTTGGAGAAGCCAAATCTAGCAGCCACCCCAGACGTTCACTATCACCTGGAACCTGCTTCCCCTGACCCCCACTCCCCAAATCTGCCTTGCTGCTTAGTGTGCTGTGATAATGAAATATTCTTTTGTTGGGTTGTGTGACTTGACAGATAGTGATGCTCTCTCAGTAAAATGATGGGCTGGAAGGATGTTGGGAAGCTTTTCCTTTTTATTTCTTTTTTTTTTTTTTCCAGTAACGTATATTGAGTTCTTCGTATGTGCCAGGTGTTGCTCTAAGCATTTTCACATCCTTGCCTTATCGAAGCATCTACACAGCCCTATGAGGTGACACTTTACTGTCCCACTTAACAGACTAGGAAACCGACCCTCAGCTTGAATGACTTGTCTGAACCAAGGCTCACATCAGGAAGTCGGCTTTTGGAGGACAGTGGTTTTAGCTTCTGCCTCAGGCAGGAATCCAGTTAAATCATCCTGGGAAGATGGAGATCTTTTTTTTTTTTTTAAGAAAAAAAATATATAGGTACACAGCTCTAATTAAACAAAGAAACAAAATATCATCTTTATTGTTGGAGAAATTATGTGATTGTTTCCGGACCTGACCAAGAGACTGCGAGTCACGTTTGGTTTCTGGGTCTCTGGCCTGGGTGTTGGGGTGAGAAGCAACTAGAGACCTAAGGAATTAACTTGCATGGTCTTTACGTTTAGGCCAGGAGACCTGGCATGAGTAAAATGTGATATGATAATATGGTCCCAAATCAGAGGGGCCTGGAGTGACTCAAGATAAGAACGATACACCCCTTCCTGCCTCCACCCTTCCTCACGCTTCAGCGAACCATCACTTTCCCTATTAGAATGTAAATTCCGATTTTTGTCCGTTTTGTTTATTCCTGTATTTCCAGTGCTTGGCACATTAAAGCTACTCAGTATTTGTTGGGAAAAAATGAGTTAATAATGTATAAATCCCATGGCTAAACATTTTGGCTCTCTGGGTAGCAACATGACAGTTTATCTCCTGTCACATATCCTGTGGTAGCAGCAGTGACGACACAGGCTTTCCAACCAAAATGCACAACCCCAGATTGTTAGGAGGCGAGGTCCTCACCGTCCACCCTGCACCAGCCAGCCGTTCTGGCACCGTGGGCTGCCCTTCCCTCCCCACAGCTGCGCAGGGCTGAGGAGTGGCGGCAGTGGCTGGTTCACCCACCCTGCTCGCCTAGAAAAGGTCAGCAGCCTGTGCCCCACTTGTCATACGCGTCTGTCAGGCTCCAGGGTTCCCAGGTAGTTGGTTCTAGTCACCTCCTTCCATGTTGGTGGAGGGACGACTCCTAGAGCTTCCTGCTGTGCCATTTTGCATGAGGTCACTCCCCAAAGCCTTGTTTTTAAACGGGAAAAACTTGGTCTGTATGGAGAAGGAGCGTCCACAGGGAGGAGGAGTGCCAGCCAAAAGTTCCCTTCCTTCCACGTCTGCCCTCAAGGAGCTCACTGGAGGGGGCCAAGAGGCACGTAAGATAGAAAACTTAACAATTGCGCAAAAGTGCTGGAAATGCTGTGGCAGAGGCAAGAACAAAATGCCAGGGGACAGAGAGGGAGGGGTTCAGGACTCTTGTGACAACTTCACGAATAAGGGAGCACTTTATGTGGCCAGGAATATCAAAGTGCTTTGTAAGCCGAAGGTCCAGACAGGGTAGTAAATGCAGGCACCTTTACTCGCGGCTTCCTTTATGGCACGCCTCCTCTCCTCGCTGTCCCCACTCTTCCTCATATCTTAGTCATGCCTGGAGCTCACTCCAGTCACGCTGTCAACTCACAGTCATCCTCACTGTCTTTGAAACCATCTCTGGTTTGCTTCATTGTTGTGTCTCTGAAGCCTTCCCTGCCACCCCATTCAAAGTGGCACGTCTTTGTCCTCTTACCTTGCTTTATTTTCATTCATAGTCGTGCACTCTCTGGCATTATGTTTATGAATGGACAAGTGGTATTTATTGGTACATGTATTCATTTATTCAACGGGTACTGATTGAACCACCCCCATGTGTTAGGCACTGCTCTAGGTGCTGGATAAATGGACAAGACAAAATCCTTGATTTCATAGGGTTTACATTCTAGTGTGGAGAGACAAACCAAAACCAAATGAACAAGTAATTTCTGGTAGTGCTAAGTATATGAAGAAAATCAAATAGGGCAGTTAGGTAGAGTGACTGGTTCCTGGGGGAGAGCCACTTTCAATTTGGAGATCAGGAACAGCCTGTCTGTGGAGATAATACTTGGATCGAGACTTGAATGGTAAGAAGAGGCCAGATGTTATGGTGTGAATTATGTCCCGTAAGAAAATCATGTTGAAGTTCTAGCCCCCAGTACCTGAGGATGTGACTTTATTTGGGGATAGGGTAGTGGCAGATGAAACTAGTCAAGATGAGGTCATACTGGAGTAGGATAGGCCTCTAATCCAATGTGAGTGGTACCCTTATTAAAAAGGAGATATTGGGGCGCCTGAGTGGCACAGTTGGTTAGGTGTCCGACTCTTGATTTTGGCTCAGGTCATGATCTCACAGTTGGTGAGTTTGAGCCCTGTGTTGGGCTCTATGTTGACAGCGTGAGGCCTGCTTCTGATTCTCTCTCTCTCTGCCCCTCCCCCACTCATGTTTGCTGTCTCTCAAATAAACTTTAAAAAAATTTAAAAAAGAAATCTAGAGACAGACAGGGATGATGCCACGTGATGATGATGGCAGAGATCTATAAGCCAATGGATTCCAAAGATTGCCAGCAAACAACTGGAAGGTAGGAGGGCAGGATGGAACAGAGTCTCTCTCATAGCCCTCAAAGAGACACTGTGACCTTGGACTTTGAGCCTTCAGAAATTTGAGACAATAAATTTCTGTTGTTGAAGCCACCCAGTTTGTGATAGTTTTTGACAACAGCCTTAGGAACTTCATATACCAGTGTATGGATCTTGGAGTATACTGTTTCCAGGAGAGGAAATAGCAAGTGCAAAAGCCCCATGGCAGGAATTCTGTTAACCAGCTAGCTCACTGTAGTGTAATTATTTGTTTTCATATGTGCTCTCCTACCTTAGACCGTGAGCTCCTCAAGAATAAAGATGGTGTCTTATTGGTTATTATTCCCCTGTGCCTACCAGAACTTAGAAAAGCAGGAAGTAGTGTGCCTCAGATACAGCCAGATCCAGGGACTCACATAGCCTACCCCACCCCTCTTTCTATCTATCCATCTCCCATTTTGGTCCCTGTCTATGGCTGGTCCCATGCTCTAAGCATTTCCTTGTGCCTCCACGTAGTGGGGTACAAGGGACCTCACCGCATTGGGGTCATAACCTTGCAGCTCTCAGTCCAAGAGAGGAGAAGGATAGTTTTTTTCCCCTAGCTTCAGCAGAATAAATCTCAGAGGTAGACTCTGCCTGGTTACTCTGAGTCACAATATATGACTACACTTGTGGCTGAGAGTAGGGTAGGGGGCAAATTTACCTCTTTCAGAATCACATAGGGTTAGGAGCAAAAGACCCGTCCCTCTCTGAAATCAGGGAACATGAATCAGGGATAGTGTACCAGAGTGGCTCTGAGCACAGACCCTAGAACTGCACTGCCTGGGTTGGAGTCCTGACTCTGCCACTTGCCAGCTGTTGGACATTGTGCATGTTACTCTCTGTGCCCTAGTTTCCTACCCACTCAGAGGATGTTGTGAGGATGTGAAATGGGACAGGACACATGAAGCACTTGGAACAGTGCATGGCACATAGTAGATGCAAGCTATGTGGGTGCTATTTATTGTAGTTGGTGGGTTTTTTTGTTTTGTTTTGAGTGTAGTTGACACACAATGTTACGTTAGTTTCAGGTGTACCAATTAGTAAATTGGTATTATGGAATATATAGCTTCCTCCTGATTTATCTCTACGATAACCCTACTTAAAAAAAGAATAAGGTTGACACTGGCCTGAATGCTGAAGTAATCCTTTCAAATTCACACTTTTTCTACATAGTGTCTTTTCTTTTTCTCCTCCTCCTCCTCTTCCTCTTCCTTCTTCCTCTTCTTCTTTTTTAATTGAAGTATAATTAACACACAGTGTTGTGTTAGGTTCAGGCATCCAATATAATGATTTAACAATTCCATACATTATTCAGTGCTCATCAAGATAAGTGTTTTCTTCATCCCCTTTATTTCACCCCTACACCCACCTACCACCCCTTTGGAAACCACCAGTTGTCTGTATTTGAGTCTGTCTCTTTTTTCTTTGTTTTGTTTCTCGGATTCCACTCTAAGTGAAATCATGTGGTATTTTTCTTTCTCTGGCTTTTTTCACTAAGCATTATATTCTCTAGCTCCATCCATGTTGTTACAAATGGCAAGATCTCATTCTTTTTTCTGACTAAGTAATATTCCGTTGTATATGTGCGCCATATCTTCTTTATCCATTCACCTGTGGATGGACATGTGGGCTGTTTCCATATCTTGGCTATTGTAAATAGTGCTGCATTAAACGGAGGGGTACATGTATCTTTTTGAATTCATGTTTTCATCTTCTTTGGGTAAATACCCAGTAGTGGAATTATCGGATAGTATGGTAATTCTGTTTTTAACTTTATGAGGCACCTCCATACTGTTTTCCACCGCGCATCAATTTGTGTTCGTACCAGCAGTGCACGGAAGGCTCCTTTTTCTCCACATCCTTGTCAACCCTTGTTATTTCTTGTGTTTTTGATTTTAGCCGTTCTGACAGATGTCAGGTAATACCTCACTGTAGTTTTGATTTGCATTTCCCTTATGATGAGTGGTGTTGAGTTTCTTTTATGTGTCTGTTGGCCATCTGTATCTTTTCTCTGGAGAAATGTCTATTTGGGTCTTATGCCCACTTTTTAATCGAGTTGTTTTTTGGGTGTTGAGTTGCATAAGTTCTTTCTGTATTTTGGATATTAACTCCTTATTGGATACATCATTTGCAAATACCTTCTTCTTACGATTCCTCTTTTCTTCCTGTTCTCTACTTCCTTCTGCATATGAAAACAACACACTGATCCTAATTCGGATACTTTTAAAGCATTATTTTAAAGATATTGTCATAGTTCCTCTTTGTTATTTGGGAAGAACTGGTTCATTTACCCATTGGCCAGTTCTTAACCCTCAAGAATTTTATCTTTAAGATCTGCATTCATATATCTTATTAGGGCACTTAAGGTGATTTGATTTGTTTATCTTTACTGTAAAATGGATGCATTTTCATTAGGCATAAACTGAAGAAGGGAATATTTTACTGCAATGGGTAGGACTTCAGTTTGGGGCCTACAAGGTCTTTCTTTGAGAGCCAGAGTCTGCAGGTGAAGTCTGAAGATGACAAATTGTTATGTGTTGAGTGCTTCCTGTTTGCCAAGCACTTGCCTGAGTGTGTGATGTGGAGCATTTCATTCATCCTCATGGAAATCGTACTAGGGGTCTAACGCCTCCATTCCACAGGTGAGCAAGCCAAAGGTCAGAAAAGCCCAGTGTGTTGGCAGAGTTCTTCTAGATAGTAAGACCTGGTCTAGTTGTGGACCTGGGACTTAGACCCAGGCTCTTTCATGGTGTGTTTGAACTTTGACCGCTTACTTGGTGACCATCATTTGCCATTACAGAACCCTGATGTGTGAAAGACAGATTTCAAATTTGAAAAACCAAAACAAAACAAAAACAAAAGAAAAATCAGACACTATGATCTGCTACAGTTATATAGCATTATAGGCTATTGATATGTAAAGACAGTTTCAGGATTGCTGTAGGAATCCAAGTTCCCCAACTTTACTTGAAAAAATGTGTGTATGATGTCATACACATGTTAAAAGTCAATCGGTGTGTGATAACATACTGATCCTACTTTAGATACTTTTAAAACATTATTTTAAAGATACTATACTTCTTTATTATTTGGGACTGTGAAGTCTAATTGGGACACCACAGTATACACTTCTCCTTGAACCCAAAGTGGTCACTATTTTTAGAGGAGAGGAAAAGAAACTAGCGTCTGGGACAGGACAGGCTTTCATCATTTTCCTCTGTTTCTCGGTGTGTTCTCTGATGTACCCAAATGTAAGGGTGTGGGAAACTTTCCTCCTTCCCTCATAGGATCTCCAGCTGGGGCCCTGCATGTCAGACTGACAAAAGACAGACGAACAAGAGAAAAACGAGTATGTTACCCTCAGCATTATGCATACATATGGGAGCCCTGCAGATGAGTAACTGAAAGAGGCACTTAGAACTTGGGGTTATGTACCATCTTACCAAAGAACAGTACATGTTTAGAGAAGCAGCTAGACAAAAGGTCTTTGAGCTTCTACTGTGGCGAGTTGTGGGAAGGCAAATCTACGGGGAAACTGATGGTAGAGAAGGGTTAGTTTTAGTAAGGTTGTTAATACAGATTCCTCTGGTGCCTTCTCTGGGCTGGTGAGGGTCTAGTGCCTCTGGCGATTAACTTCCATTCCTCCTGGTAAAGAGGGGATGGGGGCACCTTGACAAATTCAGGTCCTCTTTTTAGGCAAATAGGGGGAAAGCAGAGAGTTTTTTTCTGTATCTGCTTCTTCTCAGTTGTCTTCAGCTCAAAAATAATCCTTGTTCTAAAGTAGCATATTTTGGGGTGGCATATTCTGCTACCCTTCACAAACTATGCGTGGAGATAGTAGTTTGAAGCATTTTTTTCCAGAAGGGATGCCTACTACGTTGTGTGTACTCTTCTAGGTATTGGAGATAATCGGTGAACAAGACGGACCCTTCCCCCTTCTTGGATCTTATGTGGTAGTTAGAGAATATAGGCAGTAATGGAATACAGGAATATAGTATTTATCACATGGTAGACGTTTACGAAGAAAAAAAATAAGATAAAAACAGAGGGAGACAAACCATCAGAGACTCTTAAGTACAGAGAACAAACTGAGGTCGATGGGGGTGGGGAAAATGGGTGATGGGCATTACGGAGGGCACTTGTTGGGATGAACACTGGGTGTTATATGTGAGTGAAGAATCACTGGATTCCACTGAAGCCAAAACTATAGTGTATGTTAACTAACTTAAGAAAAAATATGAAAAAAATATAAAACAAGAACAGGCAAAAAGAGTGCCCTAAGGGCACATTGCAACTAAAATTTTTTTTAGCGTTTATTTATTATTTTTGAGAGGCAGAGACAGAGCATGAGCAGGGGAGGGGCAGAGAGAGAGAGAGACACAGAATCTGAAGCAGGCTCCAGGCTCTGAGCTGTCAGCACAGAGCCTGACACTAGGCTCGAATCCACCAACCGTGAGATCATGACCTGAGCCAAAGTTGGATGCTTAACCAACTGAGCCACCAGGTGCCCCTGGCAGGTTGCAATTTAAAATAGAAAGTCCTCACTGAAAGGTGATGTTTGAACAAATTCCTGAGAAGGCGAGGGAATGAGCCAGTGGGACTCCATGGGGCTGGGGGTGGGGGAGGGGAGTGTTCTAAGTACCAAGTATGGTAAGAGCATAAGCTTGGCTGGCTAGAGTGGCTGGGAGTGGAGAAGAGTAACTGCAGAAGAGATCTGAGAGATAACTGGGGAGTGAGCAGGGATATGTCCAAGAAGGACTGGCAAACTATTGTAAAGACTTCGGGTTTAAGATCCCCTAGTCTGAGCTCCCAAAAGAACGAAGTGTTCATTTCCTGCAGTGACCCTTTACTCGGGAAATGTAGGAGCTCATCTGGGGACACAGCCAGTTGGACATCCTAGCAGAGGTGCTGAGTAGGCAGCTGAATGTAAGAGCCAGGAGTTCCGGGATGGAGATAGATACATGCGAGTCATCAGCATGTGGATTGCAAGAATGTTAGAGCAAAGAGGTCTGGGACTAGACCCTGGGGCCCTGCACAGGCTGGGACTGTGAGTATCGAGTAGCAGAGAAGACTTGAAGGAACAGCCAGTGATGTAGGGGAAAATTGAGGAGAGGCTAGTTTCTTAGAAGTCGGGTGAAGAAAAGGTTTCAAAGAGTAGTGTGCTCTATCAGATGCCGCTGATCAGTCAGAGATGACCAAAAATTGACAGCTGGATTTAGCCGTGGCCACTGGAGGTCATTGTTGCAATTATATTGGAGGCTGACTGCTGATGGATGCCATCTGCCAGGGTTTTTCTCGCAAAGTTGACATGATGTGCTCAATTGTATGCTCTGTACAGTTCAACTTTCTTCTCTACCATTGCGGCCAGATCATTTCTGTATACTTGTGTTTATACTTGATGTGCAGTTTTAGAGCTGAAGTGTATTCCAGCCCAGCTGCCTTGTCTTACAGCTGAAGAGAACAAGGCTTGGACAGGCTAAGTGGTGCAAGCAGGTCTGCTCATTGTAGAGCCAGATGACCCCAGGCTTCCGAGTGCCAGGCCTGCTGTTCTGCCTGCCATACCTGGCCTGCTGTGCTTAAGTGCCGAAGTCATAGTAATGTGGAATCGTCAAGACCAACAGTCAAAAAAGAATTCTTGAGACGTTTTACAGTGCAAAAAGGTGTTTTGATTATAGCACTGGGACAGGACCCGTGGGCAGAAAGAACTGCCTTGTGATTATGAGGAGTGACTGATTTTTCACAGGGTTTTCTGTCCTGTGGAGGTGAAGGTGATGATAGGGCTCCAGGAAACCAAGTCTATAGGTTCCTGGAGGTCTGACTGTTATTGAGATTGTGTTTTTCTTGTAGATCAGTAAGACAGTTACAGACAGTTGTGGAGTTTCATGTCCTACATGACTGTGATCTTTATCAGCTGAACATTTTGTTTTTCCCCTGCCTTTGTTCTTAGTACCTGAGGAATGTTATATATATTCCACTTTAGGGGGTGGGGTGGTTTGCAGGGTTAGGCTTGCCTTTTGCTCTCTCAGTGCATAAAGAGAGCTCCTTCCTTGTCCCTCTAATTCTTACTGTTCTCTCTCTGATAGGCTTGTTGAGCTTGTTGGAATGTTATGCTCCAGAATGCCCTGTGGTTCTTCCAAACTGGGTTTGAATTCCAGTTCTTTTGCTCACTAGCTGTGTGAGTTTGGGCAGATAAGTTCATCTCAGTGTGCCTCAGTTTCTTCATCGACAAAATGGGGATAGTAGTGACACCTCATGGAGTTGTGAGAATTAAACTTTCACTTGCCTACCCAGTGCTTTGCACTGTGCCAGTACGTAATGAATTCCATACAGGATGGTTCTTACAGTTACTGGGATATCAAAACTTTAGTTTCCAGGACGTTGCTCTTATTAAAATTATCTTTTAAAAGATTTTTCATTGATGCCATTGCCTGGGGTTTATTTACAAAACAGATTGAGTAGAGTTACACCCACAAATCTGTTATGATTTTCCCTAAAGAAGTTACCAGATGTCTTTTTTTCCCCCCTAGTTGCTGTTACTGGGAGAGGAAGTCCAACAAAAAAAACCAACCTAATGCACACTCACAGCAGATACATAATTTGTTCTACCTTTATCATCACTGAAAAAAACAAGCACTGTCAGTTTTCATTTTCCCGGCTTGCTGTCACTGCTGCAGCAGGAGAGCCTGGTCCTGTCCGGGTACCTTAAGAACTTCTTAACCCGGAGTGTAGTGCTGTTGATAGGCCTGCAGGGTGCATTAAGGGTTCCTCTCAGTGCTCAGAACGTCTGTGTGCTTACTGTTAGGAATGGTGCAGATTTTTTCCAAAGGAATCTGTACCAACGCTTTTCGAAAGATACATGAAAAATTAATTGGTAGAGCCAATTAAGTGGTAATGCATATTTATAGATTTGCCTTCCTCAAATCAGCATCTGGTTAAAAAAACATTACTGACCAACCTGAATTTTTAGTAACAGCAGCAAAGCATTTCTTAATTCTTTTTCTTTTGTCAGTGAACTGTTTTCCTGAGAGAGAGAGAGAGAGAGAGAGAGAGAGAGAGAGAGAGTGAGTGTGTGTGTGTGTGTGTGTGTGTGTGTGTGTGTGTAGAGTGTAGAGCAGAGCTTGAGAGAGAATAGGGCTGGGAGCATAAAGGAAAAGTGTGAGTTACAGAATATTTTTCAGATTCACTGCAATTGTATTTCTTTAAACACATACAGGGACTTGGACTCACTCCAGTGTGTTTTCACTTGCACGACTAGAGTGGGAACCTGATATAGTGAATAGAAAATGTAAATGTGTTAAATGGTAATGAATAGCATCATTTATTTACATTTGTGCACTAAATACTAAAATTCCAATTATGTGCCAGATGCTGTGCTCAGCATGAGCCAATAAATAATAACTCATGCTAGCCTCTTTTAGTAAACTTTAATATTATGAAAACAACGTGAAAATGGTAAACTCCACATTACAGTAGTACAACAACAAAAAAAATTCCTTTTTCATCTCAGACCATTGGATGTTCTTGACTAGCCTTCCCAATCATATCACTGCATATTCACTTGTGTATGTATCTTCTTCATCATCTTTTTTTTTTTTTTAGTACAAATGGGATACTTAAAGAGAGTTCCACCTCTTGCTTTTTCTGTTCAGCAGTTTCTTATGAATATGTTACCATAGCATTCCATTGTGTGAATATACCACAATTTAATTTTCTGGACTTAAAACTTATTTTGAATTGTAGACATAACTTTCTGCACTAAAGAGTTCTCTTTTAAAGAGAATTATATGGAATAACATCTATGACTATTACTCTAGTGCTGGCCCATGATAGATTCACATAAGTATTAATAGAATGGATGAATTGATTGTGTTTATTCAGTTATTCATGTCATTTTTCTTTATAGATAATTTAAAATAAAATTCAGAACTATGAATGATAATGTTCCAAATTAATAGATTCTGTATTGATGAGGTTTGTGTCCTGTCACCTGCATTCCCTAGCCCCTTATTTGCATGGTGATATACTCAGAAATGTCCCTGATAATAACAGCATGAATAGTTCCGTGGTCCATCAGTGCCAAGGGGGAAACTCTGGGGCGCATTTCATTCTCTCTGGCAGGTATTTTAATTTAAACGAAAGACAGAGGCCTTAAACTCAGACAGTTCAGACTCTAGAAGCATATAAACACTGGTCAGAATTGTTTTCAGAGTTTGTCAAGGCTTTAGGGATCTCATTCTTAACGTCCAAGAGCTGTGCTCTGGGTGGAGGGATCTTCCATTCCTGTGGCACAGACCCTTTGGTGCCTCACTTTAGGCCCATCTTGGTTCAGGAGACAAATGGTCTACCGCGAGGTCATCTGACAATATAGGTGTTTTGGAAACTGGTTAATTGATTCTGTTGTCACTTGTCTGCTAATCTGTTACCACAGGGACTCGAAGGGCTTGTGGTGGGTAAGATTCCCTGGTGGCTGCTATGGAGGACACTGAGAAGTAGACGGTGGAGGCCATGCCCTGAGGAACCTCTCACATTGCTTGGGGAGACATGACAGTGCCTATAGATAGCCAGCAGTATGGCGTATTCTGGCAGTAACAGCAGGGGCTCTGGAGTCACATTGACTGGACTCGCCTCTCTAAGCTGTGTGACCTCGGCAAGGTAGTTGGCATCTCATGCCTCAGTTTCCTCATCTGTAGAATGGAGATTATATTAGTGCTTGCCTGGATGTGGGAATTAAATGACTTATGTTTGTCAAATATGCTTAGGCAGTGCCCGAGACGAGTGCTTAGTAATTGTTAGCTGCTGTTGCCATAGCTGACAGTACTACACGGAGGAAAAGGAGATGATAATAGCTGCTGTTTTGTGGTGAGAGCTCCTGGGCCTACGAATATCAGCCTCTATGGCAAGTGCTTCACGTTCACTATCTCATCCGATCCTTACAGTGCCCTGCAAAGCAAGGCATTTTAAAGATGAGAGAACTGGCTCGTGGAGGTTAAGTGCTTGCCCAAGATCACATAGCCATGCAGTGATTTGAACCTCCATCTGACTCAAGAACTTTTGCTCTTCTCTCTGTGTACACACACACACACACACACACACACACACACACACACACACACACGTATATATGTATATTTTTTTAAGTAGGCTTCATGCCCAGTGTGGGGCTTGAACTCATGACCCTGAGATCAAGACCTGAGCTGAGATTAAGAGTCAGATGCTTAACTGACTGAGCCACCTAGGCGCCCCACCTGTGAGCAATATTTCTGAGAAAAGAGAGAGAAAAGGAAGGAGTCTTCCTTTACCTTGTAGGTGAAGAATGAGGCACAGAACACTTAGGCAACTTGCCCAAGGTTACATGGACACTGAGGTTTTCCTCCGTGAGGGTGGATCCCACGGCGTTTCTAGACACTTGTAGGGCTGAGGTGTAAAGGGGGGCAAACTGGGATGCCTTGCTCCAGAGTAGAGAGCTAGGACCAGTGCATTGAAATAGACTGACTTGGGATAAGTGGAAAGGACAATGTTTCTCACAAAACTGTCCACTATGAAATGAGATGGAAGTGTATTTTTCTCAAATACAAAGAGGTTTGGAGGTAGGCAATCCAGAGTTAGTTATGATGGCTCCATAAGGTCATCAGGTACAGGCACACAGGGCAGTGGCCCTGTTTGTTGTAACTTTGACCCTGAATCCATGCCAGGACCCAGACCAGGGTTTGGGATTCTGAAGGTCTTTCGCATGAATAATTTTATCGAATTCATAGGAGCTATTTATGGCTTTAGGGAAGCAGACTATGGAAGATTTATTTTTTGCTTATTACTCCTATGTCTAGCAGTGTTTTCCTGATTTACTTTCCTTGTATATCCTGCCATTTTATGAATTCAGTGTTATACATCTTTTTAGTCTGTTTAGTACCTATTGATTCTTTTGTGTGCATACTGAAGATTGCCCCAGGGCATTCAGATGCTGGTGGAAAATAATTACTGTGCCAAGTAGTGAAAATAAAAGTGACAACCCATGAACCTTTGTTTAGGACAAGGTAATTGAGTGAAATCAGATTTGCTTCATTATTCTAGGAAGACAGTACCACTTATTAGAATATTTCCTATTGAGATCTGTTATTTTCCTATTTTTTTTTTTTTTACCTTAACTTGCTCATTCATGGAGGGAAAGTCGTGTATTTAATGAAGTCATTAACTCAACAGTTCTGAGCAATACAGATGCCGTCCCTGCCAGCATATAGTTTACCAAATAGCAGGAAATAAAATTACAGTGGCGTATAATAAATGATATGATGGAATAATTACAGGTGGTGTAGGCACACACACAGAGACACTTAAGCCAGTATCTGGAGCTAAGGGACAGCTTCCTGAGGAAGTAACATTTAGGCTGAACCCTAAAGGTGATAGGAATTAGCCACAAGATTTTTCCAGGCATAAGAAGCAACATGCATAAAACCCAAGGGACAAGGGAATGCTGGTGCATTTGAAGGACTCCGAGGCATTCTCTTTCATTGAGAGCCTGGAGGCTATAGGTGCTGACTGGTTAGTTGTGGCTAGCTCACAGAAATCCTATAAGCCATGTGAAGGATCCTTAGGGCATTGAGATGCCATTGTGAGATTTAAACTAGGGAATGATACCTGAAGTTTGAGTTCCAGAGGGGTCAAGACAGTTGGGGATGGAGTAGTTTGGCATGTGGAAAGAGTTGAGTGCAAAAGAGGAACCTAAAAGGTGGCCAATTTGGTTGGAGTGCGGGGGGCAGTGAGAAAGGGCCCTGTTAAAGTCTGGAGTCTCCAGTGTGAGTCTTGTGGTCGTGTGAAACATTTTTTTACTTTAGCCTAAGAAAACCATTCGAGCTTCTGTGTAGCAAATGGACTGGAGGCACAGGTGGAAAGAGAAGAGAAACTAGTTAGGAAGCCATTTTTAGTGGTCCATGGAAGAGAGAGGTGATGGCAGCTTGGGCTAAGATGGTCAGGCAGAAAAAATGGAGAGAAATGGCCCAATATGTGTAAAATCTGAGGACACTTGCTTACAGGGCATGGGAGAGAGATTAAAAGGAGAGCCAGGTACTTAAGCCCAGGCTCATGTTCATTGTATGAATTTCAGGGATCCTGACTCATGTAGTTGGTTGTGCACACAGTGCACTGGTCTGGGAGGCTGGTAGAGGACGGACTCAGGACGGTGTTGTGTTGTTGCCCACATGCTCACAAAAGAATCCACTGGCCACCTCTGGCGGAGCTCCTTACTGGTGGGCAGGAAGGAAGCCTGAGGTTGATAGCATGATCACACAGTGTGTGTGCTTCGTGAGCTGAATCTTCGTGCTCCCCTTCTCACACCTTTGGCCCATAGTCTTGGTTCGACCCCCTGGAGCCTAGTGGAGTGAGTGTAATCCTTCTTCCACATGACAGCTTCCTCAGGGTGCACATCCCGTTCCTTCTGCCATTCTTCTGTGGCTTGTTGTTCAAGCCTTTTGCCAGACTGTCAGTCACCTTCCTTCAGGCATCTTCCATTGTGTAGTGTCCTTCGTCAGATATGATCGTTTGCAGTTGGCCATAACCTCAGAGGCCTTGGGAGGACACAAATTCTTTGTTTAACATTTATATTTCTGGTTATAAATGGTAATATAAACTTACAGAATATTAAAAATACAGAAAAGTATAAGGAAAAAATGTAGATTACTGTAGCACTATCCTCCTAATTAGCTTAAATTTTGGTTTAATTTCTTCTAATCTTTTTTATGCATATTACTGTTTTTTAATGGGTATGGATAGGCCTCTTGCTTTTAAAGTTTATTTTGTTTTTAGTGAGCTCTGTCTCCAACATGGGGCTTGAACACACATCCCCTGAGATCAAGAGTTACATGCTCTTCCCACTGAGTTAGACAGGCGCCCTGTCCTCTTGCTTTTATGTTCAACTTTCCCATGTCATTTGAAGTTCTTTAACGATTTCCTGGTATAAAAACTGTTTCCACATATTGACTTTTATATATAACATGCAAGTGCACATAAGTAACAGCGATGCCGGACATGAATCTTGTTTGCATGCCTCATCTCCTTAGGATAGATTCCTAGAGCGTGATTACTGGGTACGCACATTTTTGGGGTCTTGGTACATATGGCCAGATTGTCCTCCAGAAGGGGTTCACCCATTCCTTTCCTTTGCCCCCCAGTAGGGTTAGATGAATTTGTCCATTTCAGTATGCCCTCGCCCTTGCCCTGCCCAGAGAAGATGATAGAGATAGAAGTCCCAGGGTGGAATACCACTAAGTCAGACAGCTAACATTTTTTCAGGGCTTACTTGTGTGCCAAGCACTCGCTAAGCATGTTTCGTGGATTTGTATCCAGTGCTTCTTATGTCCACTCTACAACATTAGGTGATATTACAGATAAATAGACACACGGAAATTAAGGGACTTGCCCAAGGTCCAAGGTCACACAGTTTAGCAGTGAAAATAATTTTGGTACAGGTAACAGAGTACTTGACTAAAAGAGGCTTTAGTTTTAGGTTTTTGTTTTGTTTTGTTTTGTTTTAGACTTTTAGAAAGTAAACCTTTTATCTTCAAGTATAACATATATAAAGGGACACCTGTCTGGCCCATTCAGTGGAATGTGTGACTCTTGATCTCTGGGTTGGGAGTTCAAGCCCCACGTTGAGTGTAGAGATTACTTAAAAATAAAATCTTACAAGAAACATACAGAAAAGTGAACATATCTTCAGTGGTGTTTCTTGATGAATGACAAAACGTTTCTTTAAAAAAAAAAACTATCGTGTGTGTGTATGTGTGTGAGAGAGGGTAGGGGGAGACAGAGTGTGAGCATACATGTGGGCAGATAGGAGTGAGGCTGGGGGTCTCAAGGGACCTGCTGAAGGAGGGGGCTGCAGATCCCCCAGTCAGAGAATGTGGTCTCGGCCTCTCAGAGCTGTGACTGCTCCAGTGAATGGGACATTAATTCTGCTGCTGGCAGCCCTGAACAGGCGATGCTTGTTCAGATGCTTTGGGGGGAGGAGTGTTGCTCTAATTTAATTATGAATCTCGGGGATGCATACTATGATCCTCTCCAACCTGCTGTGCTGGATGCAAGGATGCTACTGGGATGCTTCCCAGGTCTTGCAGCTGTCCTGAAGAGGAAGGGGTAAGGGACTATAAATATCCTTCAGGGGAGATGCATCTCCACCCAGAAGGAATGTGAACAGCAGAAATTTGGATCCAAAATCTGACCAGCCCCTCCAGTCACTTGTGTCTAAACCTGGAAGGTTACAACAGCGCCTTGGAAAGCTAGAACTGGAGTGATCACATGTCCTCGTGTGCCTTGGACAGTCCCGGTTTACACCTGTCTTCCTGGTGGCGTTGCTGTAACAACATCCCCTTTTCACTCCCCAACATGTCATTTATTATACAAAATGGGTGTGTAATAAATTGTATGGTTACCTACTCAGAGACGGTGTTTGATATCTATCCCTTTTGTGCAGTGTGACCTTAGACAAGTTCCTCTACCTCTCTGAGCTTCATTTTCCACATCTGCCACACAGGGTTGTAGTCAAGATTAAGTGAGGCAGTAGGTACTAGGCCCTTATTCCTGTCCTGGCTCAGAACAAGGACTTGGATTTTAAGGCCTTTACAATTCTATCTTTGGGGCACCTGGGTGGCTCAGTTGGTTGAGTATCTAACTTTGGCTCAGGTCATGATCTTATGGTTCATGAGTTCAAGCCCCGCATTGGGCTCACTGTTGTCAGGGCAGAGCCTGCTTCAGATCCTCTGTCCTCCACTCTCTCTACCCCTCCCCCGCTCATGTGCTCGCACTTGCGTGCTCTCTCTCTCTCTCTCTCTCTCTCTCTCAAAAATGAATAAACATTAAAAAAATAAAATTTTATTTTTGCTGTTATCATTGTAGTTGGAATTTTCTTCAAACCATGATGATAAACTGAATACCTGAGATAGCAGAGGCTGGGAAGCTGTGCATTTTTCCCATCTACCTCCTAAAGAATTTGCTTTTCTTCTTCCCAGGATAGAAAGAATAATTGTTAGGACTTTCCTTCAGGGTTATATACCAAATGCAGAATCTAACAACTTCTGAAGTGTGAACTAACCACAGTGAAGCAGGCTTGGCCTTAAATGCCTCAGTCTTCACTTTAGGAGAATGCTTAAGAAATCCTGAGAAAATCGGGGCACCTGGGTGGCTCAGTCAGTTGAGTGTCCAACTTCAGCTCAGGTCATGATCTCATGGTTTGTGGGTTTGAGCCCTGTGTCGGGCTCTGTGCTGACAGCTAAGATCCTGGAGCCTGCTTCGGATTCTGTGTCTCCCTCTCTGCCCTTCCTCTGCTCGTGGCTTGTGTTCTCACTCTCTCACTGTCTCAAAAATGAATAAACATTGAAAAAATTAAAAAAAAAAATATTCAGTATTTATGGTGTGACATGCAATCTTGTTTATGCCTGCTGTCTTTGTATATATTTTGTAATTTTTTATTTATTTTGAGAGAGAGAAAGAAAGCACAAGTGGGGGAGGGGCAGAGAGAGAGGGAGACAGAGAATCCCAAGTAGGCTCTGTGCCTTCAGTGCAGAGCCCAACGCAGGGCTCAGTCCCACAGTGACCTCATGACCTGAGCTGAAATCCAGAGTCAGACGCTTAACCAGCTGAGCCACCCAGGCACCCCTTGGTATAATTATTAATAGCATTCCCCTTCACTCTCAAGCGTGGCTCAGTTTAGAGAGTAAATTGTATGGTTATGCTAAATATTTAGGATCTGTGTGAGCCTGTCTATCTTGAGGTTAACAAGGCAATATCCAAAAACAGGAGAATGGGTGAGTAAAGAGTGACATATTCCTACAACAGATTATATTGCTATATTATAATAGCAGTGAAAATGAATGAAGTATAATTATGTGTATAAACACGTAAAACTAAAAAAATGAATATTCAATGAAAAAGCAAGTTGCAGAAGAATACCTTCTATGTAATTTCACTTACGTGAAGTTTAATAAAGCAAAATTACATGATTTATTGCTTACAAATACATATATATGTGATGAAGCTATAAAGAAAGCAGAATGATTAACTCAGAATTCAGATTGATGTTTACCTATGCAGGGAGGGGGTCGTGGGGGAGGGAGGAAGGGCCCAGGAATTCTAGAAAGACACAAGGGGCTTCAAATATACTGATATCACTCATTTTTGTAAATTATGGGGTGGGTATGTGGGTGTTTCATTATTCTGTTTTTATGTAAAATGCACATAAAATGTATGTACATTCTCTTGATTCCTTGGGATACTTTATACACACACACAAATACACAAGAAATCATATACACAGAATACAAATGAAACAAGATGCGTGATATCAAATTTTACACTTTATCTGTGGGTTGTTTTGGGGGGTGATTGTTCACAGTTGAGTGAGTTTAGGGAGAAGGTAGGCAGACTTTTAAGCTCAGAGCTGAGAGGATAGTGAGGCAAATTGATAGTGCCTTGAAATCTTTAAAACCCTGGAGGTTACGGGGCAAGCATTCGTTTGTTTCTCCTGCCAGTATCACTCCACCGCTCCTGTACTGATGTTCTTCCAGTGAGCGTTTTGTTAATCCTCTAACGTGTATTGTATCTTTTAATTCTCAAAGAAGTGCTGTGACCTACGTTCTGCTGTTATTTCCGTTGTATGGTTAAGGGCAGCGGAGCTCCGAGGGGTTAAGAAAGCTGCCCAGGCAGTAGTGTGTGCCCTGGGAACCTTTCATTGTCTGCCCCCCCTGCTGCCTCCCGGCGCCTGCAGTAAAACGCTAAGTAATGCCCAGTGCCGCCTGGGACCGAGGTGGAGGCGCACGCTGGACGCCTGCAGTCTTACAAAAGGCTTTGCTCCTCACTCTTGAGGATGACGTCTTTGTTAGGCTTCGCTTGCCCCATGTCTCTGTTACCTGCAGTCCCTGTGGCTCCCTTAACAGGATGGCTGCTCCCCTGGTGACCTTTGGGTTAAAGGGTTCCAACCCCTGACCCAGGTGATTAGGGTGTGACTGTTCTCTGCAGAGCAGAAACATCCATACCTCAGGTGCTTTTGACGCAACCGATTTGGACTTAGTTCTTCTGTTGAATTCACAGACTTAGTGTGGTTATCTTAAAAAAAAATGAAAGAAAAAAAGAGGGGGGCTTCCTAAGCAGAGATGATTGGGTCCCAGCGGGAGGGACCACTGGAGTCAGAGAGGCCGTTCGGTGGAATAACAAACAGCCTGATCCCTGGTTTTGAATCCCTGCTCCGCCACTTACCACCTGTGACCTTTGGCAGGTCACGGTCACCTCACCTCACTGAGATCTGGTCTGCTCAGCTATAGGTTAGAGATGATAGCACTGTGTCAGGCTGTATCTTGTTTGCCCCAAAGCCACTACCAAAATCAGGCAAAAGTCACTTAAACTCAGGAAAATGGGCCATGCCCCTGGGCTTAGAGACAAGTATGTGAGTGCCTTCTGGTCTGAGATGTAGGGGAAGTCTGCAGGGGGGCTCCTGGGAGATTTTCTTCCTGGGCAAGAGGGGGGTTGGGGAGGAGAACCTCCTCCTGTGCTCCTTCTTGCTTCCTGCTCTGAATGTAGCCGTGCTTGGATGTGATATGTGGAAACCACTGCAGCCACTTCATGACTGTGATGGGGGGGACCCGGAGAGTCACAGAGACAGCAACCCCTTGGCCTAAGCATGCTCCCAAGCATCCCTGGAATTCTTTATATCCAGATTTCTTGTTACACAAGGAAAATAGAGCCCCATTTCTGTAAGCTACAGTTAGCCATGTTTTCTGTTACTTGCAATCAAAAAATTATATTTTTAAAGTGTTTTTTGAATTTATTTACTTTGAGAGAGAGAGAGAGAGAGAGAGAGAGAGAGAGAGAGAGCACGTGTGCGTGAACATGGGAGCAGGAAGGAGAGAGAATCTCAAGCAGGCTTTGCACTGTCAATGCAGAGCTGATGCAGGGCTGAATCTCATGAACCAAGAGTTTTGACCTGAGCCGAGATCAAGAATCAGACACTTAACTGACTGAACCACCCAGGTGTCCCCCCAAAAATGATTTTAAAAGTATTCCTTATTGGTGTGTGTGTGTTTGTGTGTGTGTGTGTGTGTGTGTGTGTGTGTGTGAGAGAGAGAGAGAGAGAGAGAGAGAGAGAGAGTTAGAATATATTTTTGACATGTCTGGAACAGAGTAGATACATAATTGTAGCTGCTGTCGTCATTTTCTGACCATCACATCACCATCACCGCCCAGTGTACCTCCACAGGCTGGGCAGACTGTAGGGGTAGCATAAGAGAAAAAAATGTTGGACGATTTTGTCTCTTCCCTTACTCTGTGCACCCAGCCTCTTTTTTTTTTTTTTTAAGTTTTTCTTTCTCTCTCTTTTTTAAGATTTTATTTTTTGGGGCGCCTGGGTGGCTCAGTCGGTTAAGCGTCCGACTTCAGCTCAGGTCACGATCTCGCGTCCGTGAGTTCGAGCCCCGCGTCGGGCTCTGGGCTGATGGGTCAGAGCCTGGAGCCTCCTTCCGATTCTGTGTCTCCCTCTCTCTTCTGCCCCTCCCCTGTTCATGCTCTGTCTCTCTCTGTCTCAAAAATAAATAAACGTTAAAAAAAAATTTTATTTTTAGGCAATCTCTACACCTAGTGTGGGGCTTGAATTTACAACCCTGAGATCAAGAGTCACACGCTCTACCGACTGAGCCAACCAGGTGCCTCTTAAGTTTTTAGTTAAATTCGTTAACATACAGAGTACTGTTAGTTACAGGTGTACAATATAATGATTCAGCAGTTCCATAAATCGCCTGGTGCTCATCACAGCAAGTGCGCTCCTTAATCCCCATCACCTCTTCACCCATCACCCCTCCCCTCTGGTAATCATCAGTTCTCTGTAGTTAAGAGTCTGTTTCTTGGTTTATCTCTTCTTTTTTCTTTGCTCATTTAAAAAAAAATTTTTTTTCAGAGAGAGAAAGCGTGCGCACATGCGAGTGGGGGAAGGGCAGAGAGTTAGAGAATTTGAAGCAGGCTCAGAGCTGTCAGCTCAGAGCCCAACGTGGGGCTGGAACTCATGAACTATGAGATTGTGACCCGAGTTGAAGTTGGATGTTTAGCCAGCTGAGCCACCCAGTGCCCCTTATTTGTTTCTTAAATTCCACATATGAGTGAAATAAGGTATTTGTCTTTCTCTGACTGACTTATTTCACTTAGCATAACACTCTAGCTCCATCCATGGTGTTGCAAATGGCAAGATTTCATTCTTTTTATGGCTGAGTAATACTCCATTGTATGTATGTATATATGTACACACACACATTTACATACACCACCTCTTCTTTATCCATTCATCAGTCAATGGATATCTGGACGGTTTCCATAATTTGGCTATTGGAAGTAAAGCTACTATAAATATCGTGGTGCATATATCCCTTTGAATTAGTGTTTTTGTATTCTTTGGATAAATACCTAGCAGTGTGGATTGCTGGATCATAGGGTAGTTCTATTTTTAACTTTTTGAAGAACCCCCATACTGTTTTCCAGAATGGCTGCACCAGTTTAAATTCCCACCAGTAATGCAAGAGGGTCCCCCTTCTCCACATCCTAACACCTGTTGTTTTTTGTGTTACTGATTTTAGCCATTATGATTGGTGTGAGGTAATATGTCATTGTGGTTTTGATTTACATTTCCCTGATAATAAGGGATGTTGGGCATCTTTTTTTTTTCTTTTTTGAGCATCTTTTTATGTGTATGTTGGCAATCTGTATTTTTCTTTTGGAAAAATATATATTCATGTCTTCTGCCCATTTTTAATTGGATTATTCATTTTTTGGGTGTTGAGTTTTATAAGTTCTTTATATATACTTTGGATACTAACCCTTTATTAGATCTGTCACCTGCAGATATCTTCTCCCATTTAGTAGGTTACCTTTTAGTTTTGTTGATTGTTTTCTTTGCTGTGCGGAAGCTTTTTATTTTGATGTAGTCCCAACAGTTTATTTTTTATTTTGTTTCTCTTGCCTCAGGAGACATATCCATAAATATGTCGCTACAGCCGATGTCAAAGAAGTTATTGCCTGTCTTCTCTTCTAGGATTTTTATGGTTTCAGGTCTCACATTTAGGACTTTAATCCATTTTGAATTATTGTTGTGTATGGTGTGAGAAAGTGGTCCAGTTTCATTCTTCTGTGTGTTGCTGTCCAGTTTTTCCCACATCATTTGTTGAAGAGATTGTCTTTTCCCTAGTAGGTAGTCTTTCTTGCTTTGTCAAAGATTAATTGACCATTAGTTGTGGGTTCATTTATGGATCTTCTGTTTCATTGATCTTTGTGTCTGTTTTTATGCCAGTAGTATACTGGTTTGAATATTATAGCTTTGTAATATAACTTGAAGTTCAGAATTGTGATGCCTCCAGCTTTGCTTTCTTTTTCAGGATTGCTTTGGCTATTAAAAGTCTTTTTGTAATATATATACAAACTTCAGGGTTGTTTTTGTAGCTCTGTGAAAATGCTGTTGGTATTTTTATATGGATTGCATTAAACTTGTACATTGCTTTGAGTAGTATTGACATCTTAACAATATTTGTTTTTCCAGTCCATGAACATGGGATGTTTTTCCATTTCTTTGTGTCCTTTTCAGTTTCTTTCATCAGTGTTTTATAGTTTTCAGAGTACAGGTCTTGCGCCTCTGTGGTTAAGTTTATTCCTAGATATCTTATTATTTTTGGTGCAATTGTAAAGGGGATTGAATCCTTAATTTTTCTTTCTGCTGCTTCGTTATTGGTGTACAGAAATGCAACAGATTTCTGTATGTTGATTTTGTATCCTGCCACTTTACTGAATTTATCAGTTCTGGCAGTTTTTTGGTGGAGTCTTTCAGGTTTTCTCTATATATTGTCATGTTTTCTGCAAATAGTGAAAGTTTTACTTCTTCTTTCCTGATTGGGACTCCTTGTGTTTCTTTTTGTTGTCTGATTGCTGTGGCTAGGGCTTCCAGTACTGTGGTGAATAAAAGTGGTGAGAGTGGACATCCCTGTCTTGTTCCTGACTATAGAGAGAAGGCTGTCAGTTTTTCCCCATTTCGGATGATATTAGCTGTTCACATCTTGCCTCTCATAAGAAGTTGTATGAAGCATGGTAGGGTGCCTGATTTTGGGGAATGAATAGGAATGAAAAGAGGAGTAGAAAAAAATTGCTTTGGGACACCTGGGGGGCTTAGTTAGTTGAGTGTCTGACTCTTGATCTCAGGGTCTGAGTTTAAGCATCACACTGGGCTCTGTGCTGGGCATGATGCCTACTTAAACAAGAGAGAAGAAAATGGCATTAGAAAGAAATCAGGTGAGCAGAATAGGCTTATGGTTTGAATTTATTGCTCTCACATTTTTATGTACCTGAAATAGGATTCAGTCATATTGGGTCCTTGATCAAAATAAAAATTTTTAAATAAATGCAGATGTGTTTGTTTTTTTTATAGGCTTATTAGCATTCATGACTTAAAAAGTGTTAATGGTTATACCCTTAAAATCTTGAATGGCAATTCCTTTGTAAACAGGTGCCTAGGGAATAGTGCTTTTTTTTTTTTTTTTTTTTACACAACAAACATTTCTGGTAGAGGATTATTATAATGAAGCAAAGTGTCTATTTTCAGCTTCCAATTACCTTTCAATCCAGTTGCCATCATTAAACTGCACTTGCGTTTAGTGTGCTAGAAGTTGGAGAAATGAGTGCATTACCATCAAAGCATGAAGGCCAGCGCTTTGCATGAGCATTGCTGGAGCAGTTTCTCAGATTCTGCACCTGGTACCCTCATCCTCCAGTGCCTTCATTTGGGGATGCTGCTTGCACAAAGTGCTAGTCACTAGTTGGAATAATTTTCAAACCCTGGTGTGGATTGTCTAGTTACCCACAGTTGCATTTTCTTTGTGGCACATTTTTGCTTTAAGCAGCGTCCTTGTGATGATTCCAGATTTGTCACGATAATAAAAGAGAGAATGCTCTTACATACTTGGTGCTACCTACAAAGTGGACATTTTGAACATCCCCTTGTGGGGAGGGGCACAAGCCCCAGCTGGTCATCTTCAGTTGTCACAGAATGGAGAAGCTGAGACCTCGATCCTCTGGAGAGAAACGAAGAGGGAGTCTTTGATCTGCAGAGTTTGCTGTGTACAGCCAAAGGGTGGAGGGGGCACGAGAAGACGGGGAGAAACGGGTGAGGTGGGCAAATGGGGCTGCAGCGTTGGCTCTGTGGGCCAAACCTGGAATAAGGTGGAGCCCACCAGGGACGCTGTTGCAGATACTTACCAGCTGGTACAAAACAGGTACCACCCCGTAACTGCTACGGGCCGCGGCACTGGAACAGTGCCCCAAGAGTTGCTGGTGTGCAGGCATGAATTCATGGGGGAGGTCTGGGTGCCGGAGAAGACGCCGGTTGCGTGAGAACACTGAAGAGGCTGGAGGTACAAGAATCCTTAAAAACTTAAGCCGGTGCAACCGTACCGTAGTGAGCAAGCAGAAAATCAACTCGGCTGATGTGTTTGTGTTCCCCACAACGGCATTGTGTAGGAAAAGGGCAGGTAGAGTGTAGACCTTGCCTGGTGCCAGGCACACAGCAGGTGCTTGACAGATATTCCTGAGAGAATTTATAAATGCACGTGCCATGAAACAGTGTATCAGAAATCCTCCCTTTGGGATACAAGAGTTAATTTCCATGAGAACCTTGCGTTTTGCTGGGTTTGGGATTATTTGTATATTATGTGATTTTCAAAACGTGAAATGGTGGTATGGATAGGAAAGGAAAAACAAGATGTCCTTGTAGAGAGAAAAGAATAATTTTTCCTTTAAATAAAACCAGAGAGAGCTGTTGAATCTCCTGGTATTTTTACCTTTGTTGTCTATCTTGTAAAATTCATGCAGGATAAAAATCAACAGTCTTTTACAAAGGCAGCTAGTTCAGTGTTTTAAGGGGGCATATATTAGGTGGCTTGAAATATCTGTGATGGAGAATTGCAATAGAATGTACTTTTTCTGCTGAGAAAATGATAGCGATCACTTTGTAACCGCAGGCACGGTATCGGGATGAAACATGGTGTTTATGTGTTAAGGCAGAATGTCTCTTTGTGGTGATGATGAAGGCAGCAGCCGGCTTGGCCAAGTCAAGCAGTATCTGTTCTATAACGAATAAAACTTCTATGGCCTTTGAATACCAGACTAATCCCAGTGGAAAAAAAAGTGCATGTCATAGGAGCTTGGGAATAGTGGATAGTTCTGACGAGCTCTCTTAGGAGGAGCTAAAGTATATGCAATTTTTGATGGAACGTAAAAGATTCTAGAGAATTTCTTTGACTTACGCTACTCCTTTAAAAAAAAATTGAAGTGATTTTCAACAGATGTATAATAATGACATTAATGAAGTGGGTCTAGAAAATGAAAAATCAGAACCAAGGGAAAGAGAATGCAAACTGTTATGTGTCCATGGTGCTTAAGGGAAACTTTATTGAGGCCCCAGGGCCTTGGGGCTCAGGCAGGAGGCTTCCCCGTGGGCAAAGGAAGAGCCAGTGGAGGGACCTTACTTGACCTTCTTGGGGTGCAGGTTGTCAGTGTGGCCGCTGCTCTTCTTGCGGCAGTTGATCGCGCAAGGGTGCAGGTGAGCATGAGGCTTGCAGCCGATCCTCTTGTCACAGGTGTGTTTCTGGGCCGGCTGGTGGAGGGAAAGCTCCATGATGCCGCCCCATGGGCGAAGCACCAGTGCAGGGTGGACTCTTTCTGGATATTGCAGTCTGACAGAGTGTGGCCAGCCTCCAGCTGTTTGCCCGCGAAAATCGGATGCTGCTGGACAGGTGGGGTGCCCTCTTTGTCTTGGATTTTGACTTTGACGTTCTCAGTGGTGTCACTGGGCTTGACCTCAAGGGTGGTGGCTTTGCCCATCAGGGTCTTCACAAAGATCTGTGTCTCTGCATCTGCACAAGGCCACCGCCACTGCCAAACCGCTCAGCTGCCTCATTGAAGAGAAAGAGCGAAGGTAGGCTCTTTGATTGTTATGGAGAACTTCCTGGCAGCCATGGCCAAAGGGAGTCATGATAAGGTACGTAACTCACACTCTTGGAGAGAAGAGAGCATGTGAGTTTTTCAGAGGAAGCAACCCTTTTCTAAAAGATTGCAGTTTGGGGACGCCTGGACGGCTCAGTCGGTTAAACGTCTCACTTCGGCTTGGGTCATGATCTCACTGTCTCTGTTGGATGGCCTCTGTGAGATGGCTGACAGCTCGGAGCCTGGAGCCTGCTTCGGATTCTGTGTCTCCCTCTCTCTGCACCTCCCCAGCTCACACTGTCTCTCTTTCTCTCTCTTTCTCTCAAAAAATAAGTAGACATTAAAAAAAATAGGGACGTCTGGGTGGCTCAGTCAGTTAGGCGTCTGACTTCGGCTCAGGTCATGATCTCACTGCTCATGAGTTCAAGCCCCACCCCGGGTTCTGTGTTGACAGCTCGAGCCTGGGGCCTGTTTCAGATTCTGTCTCCGTCTCTCTGCCCCGCCCCTACTTGTGCTCTGTCTCTCTCAAATATAAAATAAAACAAGAAAAAAAAAAGTTTTTTAGTTAATAAAAAAAGAAAAGATTGCAGTTTTAATTATTATTATTTTGAAACTGAGGATTTATTTTGATCATTTGGTTTACTTACTTATGTCCCCTGTTGTTTTTTTTAACTGTTATAGTTACTCCTTTGCTTTGTAGTTTCCATATTGTCAGTAATCTACTCATTAGTTCCATCAAGGATACAGAGACAGGAAAGGAGGTGAATTCAGAATAGTCAGATTTGTAGTTAGTTACTATTGTGGTTAAAGTCATACATGATGTCATTTTAACTAAGTTTGCACTGTTGATGACTTTTTTTTTTTTTTTTTTGTTCTTTGAGAACACAGAACAGAGAATTATTTATATTTTTTAAATCCCTGTAACTTTATATAAACCCATCTAGCTTTTCACTGGGCTGGGGATTGGAACCCTTAATCAGTCTGTCAGTGTTAAAAAGTTAAATTCATGTCCACACCTTTATACATTTAATGTACATCTATAATAATCTAAAGTAGTATAATCAAAAAAATTTGTTAGCTTCAGAAGAAAATTTTTGAACATTTTTTTAAGTGTATTTATTTTGAGAAAGAGAGTGTGTGTGTACCAGTGGGGGCAGGGGTAGAGAGAGGGAAAGAAAGAATCCCAAGTAGGCTCTGCACTGTCAGCACAGAGCCCAGTATGGAGCTTGAACTCAAGAACCATGAGATGATGACCTGAGCCAAAATCAGGAGTTGGACTTTTAACCGACTGAGGCACCCCATACATGTTTTTTTAATTTTTAATGGCTATATAATATATGCCAGTGTTTTGTATGGTAATTCAGTCCTACAGTATATTTAAGTATCTGTTTTCTCAGTGAATATTTTTCAGCAAACTTATGTGCATATAGTACATTTCACTGTTGAAGAAAATACAAGTGATGGTTTACTAGATCAAAGAATATGCCTACCTTGACCATTGTATTATTCTCTGAAAGCATCAGTTAACTTTTTCACATTCTCACCCACAAAGAGGAGAAAAAGAGCTGTTGATAAACTAGTTATCTCCAAGCAACTTATGAACAGCTCTTTCCATCTCCTTTGTGGCTCACCTCTGTGTATCCAGTTCTCCCGATAGGCTTGGCATTCCTGGCAGCAAATTCTCATAATTAGCATTTAGTGATGTCAGTGATGCCCTCCTTTTAAAATATCCATTTATTATATTTTGAGTTTCTGGTATATGGAATGTTGTGGGAGCAACTGCCAGTTGTGCTCAACATTCATTCTCTCTTTTTCAGAACCCACCAGTTTTAGCTGGTACATAGCCGTCCAGAATAAAGACTATGTTTCCCAGCCTTCCTGGTCACCAGAGGAGGTTAGGTGGCTAGTTCTGGCTGATAGAATGTGAGTGCAAGGGTTGTTGGGGAACCTCTCGGATCCTTTTGAAAAACTGGTGTGTGCCCTTTGCCTTCTCTTTCTTGTTTACCTCTTCCTCCATCCTTCTGCCTGGAACACAGTTATGGTCACCCGAGCTCTAGCCACCACATTGGATCATGAGAACAAGGGCCTCCTCGAAGGATGTGGGCACCGTGTCCTGGAGGACTTTTGGTTCTGTGAGGACTTTATGGACCAGAGCTGGCTTCCTTGGTGCTGCACTGCCTACCTCTGGACTTTGACATACAAAAGTCATCATTTTGGGTCTTGGTTCCTCACAAATGAATCTAACCCTAGCTGTAACACGTGTATTTATATATAAGAGGTTACATCAGTTTACATTCCCAGACATCATCATTTTATTGGACGTGAATATTGGACGATAAGGCTGAAAGTTGAGATCAAATTCAAGGCAAAGTGCAAAGATCAAATGTTTTTCTCAATTCTTGTACCCCTTTGTATTAAAATCATCTTGATGAGAATAGCTGTGTTTATTAGGCTTTGCTTATGTGCTTACCTCATCGAATCCCCTATGAGGAGGTACAATTTGCTATTTCCATTTTACAGATAAAAAAGATGAGGCTGGAAACGATTAATTAACTTGCAGGGTCACTTATGTAACCAGTGGTGGAGCTGCAACGTATCCTGGATCTTCCTGACTCTACGGCCCAGCGTCTCACCTGTGCCGTCTCCTTCCATGTGCTGTTCTCTCTTCCGGAAACACCAGCCCTCCCTCTACCTTCTTGGCCTAGCTGCTTCTATGCACCCTGAGTTTCCTCTTCTCCGGCAAGCATTCCTTGATTTCTCTGTGCCATTCCATGATCCTGTCGCCACCACAGCACTGTATATATCTTCTCTCACAGCATTTATCACATCTTCCTGAACGTGATATTTATTTCCCGTGGTTAGACACTGAGGTCCTGTGGAAAGATTGAGTCTCATTCTTTATCATAGCCCTAGAACTTAGCACGGCGCTTGGCACATAAGAGATGCTGAATAAATATTTGTTGAGTTGTTGAATGAACTCCTGTTGCTGTCCAAAAGATGTTTTTGTTACTTTTTAAAAGTTGTTTTTTGGCACAGATTATTCTGACTAGTCTGCTAGAATTTTTCTTGTTCTGGCATAGTCTTGCACCTACTAAATGTGTCTGTAATTTTCAAAGACTTGATTTAATAGATAATTTAGCCTTTGGTCATATGTGACATTTCCTCTTACTTCTCAGTGGGATGGCTCTGCTGTTAATGATTCCACAGTATGAATCCACTTGTGTACTAATAGACCGCAGTGACCTTTTCCATGCAGTCAGGAGAAAAATGAGATAGTTGCGAACACACATATGCATAAATTCATTCAGAAAAATGACTGCCTGGATCCCAAATTACATAATTACCCTCTTTTCGTATTTAATGGATAGGATAAATAAGCGGTTTCGGCTTTTCGTATTGTCAAAAGATGTGCTGTCGTGTCAGAGGAGGGAAGAAACTAGAGCTTCCTGGGTAGTCAGACTGATGCATCGTTGTTCAGTCCAGCCTTTACCGAATTGTCATTCAGAGAGGTTGAATTAATTGACTCCCATTCATGGGATTGAAAATTATTTCTTAACTGTAAATTCCTATAGGGCACAGGGTCCTCATTTTCTGTATCTTTGAATCCCCAACATTCAGTGCAGTCCTTGACATTGTATAGAGCCTCCTCAATCAAATATGGGCATCAACAGGAGGAATCATCTGCTGTCTCATTTAACTTAGAAGGCTGCTCATTCTTAGATTGTTTGAGCCTTTCACTTTTGTGCTATTGGCCTATTTACCTATTGGCATAGAAATTGCCAGGAAAGAGCAAGGTGATGAAACCAGAAGCCAAGGATGGGGAACTAACTGCTGCCCTCAGGTTTGTTTGTTTGTTTGTTTAGCTAATTTAACTATTTTTAAAGTGTACTGTTGAGGGGCGTTAAGTACAGTGACATTGTTGTTCAGAGACCCCACCATCCATCTGCAGAACTCTTCATCTTCCCAAACTGATGACACTCTGTCCCCATTAAACAGTAACTCCTGCATCCCCTCCCTGCAGCCCCTGTCTGCTTTCACACCATTCTGCTTTCTGTCTCTATGAATGTACGCACTTGACTATTTTAGGTGGAATCGTGCAGTATTTGTCCTTTTTTGACTGGCTTATTTCACATTAGCATAGTATCTTAAAGTTTCATTCATGTTGTAGCATATGTCAGAATGTCCTTGCTATTTAAGGTTGAGTTATGTCTATTTATGCATTCATCAGTCAAAGGGCACTTTGTGCTTTTTTAGCTTTGTGAAAACGCTGCTATGAATATGGGTGTAGAAATAGGCCCGCCTCTTAATTTCACCGCCCCCTCTGCAAAGGGTATGCATCCAAGAGCAACTTAAAAATCCTTTAGCATCATCAGAATTAAAAATTTGTGCTTCAAAGGACACCATCAAGAAAATGAAAAGACAACTCATAGGGTGGGAGGAAGTATTTGTGAATCACATATCTCAATGACTTATTTCTAAAATATGTAAAGAACCCTTATAACTCAACAATAACAAGGAGCACCCCCCCAAATAATCCAGTTAAAAATGGGCAAAGGACTTAAGTAGACATTTTGCTGAAGATATACAAATGGTGGCCAACGAGTACAAAGAAATGCTCAACACCGTTACTTATTGGCATACAGATCCAAACACGTCAACTAGGATGACAATAATAAACAAAGACAACAAGTGTTGGCAAGGATGTGGAGAAAGTGGAGTTCTGGTGGGAATGGGAAATGGGACAGCCACTTTGGAGTACAGTTTGACACTTCCTCAAAATGCTGAACATAAAGCTATATAACACGGCAGTTCCACTCCTAGGTAGTATATATCCAAGAGAAGTGAAAGATGTCCATATAAAAACTTGTCTGAAAATATTCATAGCAACTCTAATCATAATATCTAAAAACTGGAAATAGCCCAAATGTCCTTCAACTGGTATACAGATAAGATGAGGTATATTTTTATAATGGAATATTATTTGGCAGTCAAAAGAAATACTGATACATTCTATAACCTGAATGAACGTCAGAAACATTATGCTATGTGAAAGAAGCCAGTCACAGAAGACCACATAGTGTGTGATTCTGTTTATATGAAATGTCCAGACTAGGCAACTCTATAGAAACAGAAAATAGATAAATAATTTCCTAGGGCGGGGGAAGTGGGCAGGTGTCAGGGGAGAATGGAGAGCGATTGCTAATATGTGTGTTAAGATTTAATTTGGGAATGATGAAAATATTCTAAAATTAGATCATGGTGAGGATTGTAATATATTAATACATTAAAAATTATTGAGTTGTATACTTTAAATCGTGAACTTTATGGTATATGAGTAATATCTCAATAAAGGTGACAGGGCACCTGAGTGGCTCAGTTGGTTAAGCGTCTGACTTTGGCTCAGGTCATGATCTTGCAGTCTGTGAGTTTGAGCCCCACGTTGGACCCTGTGCTGACAATTCAGAGCCTGGAGCCTGCTTCAGATTCTGTGTGCCTCTCTCTCTCTGCCCCTCCCAGGCTCATGCTGTCTCCCTCTCTCAAAAAATAAAGAATGAAATCATTCCATTTGCAGCAATGTGGATGGAACTGGAAGGTATTATGCTGAGTGAAATCAGTCAGAGAAGGACAGGTATCATATGTTTTCACTCATATGTGGATCTTGAGAAACTGAACAAGACCATGGGGGAGGGGAAGAGGAAAAAATAGTTACAAAAAGAGAGGGAAGGAGGCAAACCGCAAGAGACGCTTAAATATGGAGAACAAACAGGGTGGATGGTGGGGGAAAAGGGGGAAAATAGGTGATGGGCATGGAGGAGGCACTTGTTGGGATGAGCACTGGGTGTTGTATGTAAGCCAATTTGACAATAAATTATATTAAAAAAATAAACATTTTTAAAAATTTTTTAAAAAAGGTGTTAAAAACTTTAAGCGGTGGGATCCTAGCATTCCACAGGATGATGTGCTATCATTAAAGCAGTCGTTTTTCTCACCCTCCATAAAATAGAATAAGGATAGATTAGAGACTTGCCATTGAAAATAGGAAAGAAGGGGCTCCTGGGTGTGTCGTTTGAGCGTTCGTTCGACTTCGGCTCATGATCTCATGGTTTGCGTTCGTTGGAGCCTGCACTGGGCTCACTGCTGTCAGTGCAGTATCACTTCCAATCCTGTCCTCTCTGCCCACACCTCAAAAAAAATACATAATACCTAAAAAAAAAAAAAAAAAAGGAGCTATGAAGAAAAAAGAAAATTAAACTGTTTTGTTTCCCATGGTTGCAAGAAATAAAACAGATTTTTGACAATATTTATCCATTTCCTAAAAATGTAGCATTTTTTTCCTTTTACAAATAGAGACGATTAATGAAATTGAGCTTTGCATCACAGAACTTTAACAAACTTTAAAGATATTTTTTTTCCGTCTTTCCCTTGGCATGTAAGCCTTTCTGCCTCTGACTTTGTAGGCGAGGCGGTGGGCACCCGTATGACTGCATGTCTGCACTTCCCGCCTGCAGTTACCTCCTTTTCGCACATGATTCTCTTCTTCAGTTGGTGTTTGGCCCCTAATACTCAACTGACTTTTTATAAACCAACAGTCCCTCTTCTCTCTAATAAGTTGTTCTTAGTCTACCAGCAGGTGTGGTTAAGGCTAATTGAGAGAGATTTGCTTGTTATGCCTTGGAAAATACCTGTTAATTTAAATTTGGGATTGTATGTAGATTTTATTTATCTGCACTATTCCTGGCTTTGGTTAACATGTGGCCAAACTCTGCTGGCCTCTCCTTTAACTCTTAGTTCCCATTGCCCTCCCATCCTGCCCCGCACACAGCGCCCCCCCACCCCCCCGCCGGGATTTGTATCTAGGTACCTGGCTCATTGATTGAGGAATTGTGGGAAGACCAGTGCCTGCTTTAAATCTGTCACAGTGCCTTGCACTGTGTAGGTGCTTAGTAATCGTTTGCTGTGTGAATAATTCTATGTAGAACTTAAAGATGTGAGCCATAGAAAAGCAGTTTCCGTGCGGTAACTTTGTTTTATTTTTTAATGTCTGCTAAAAGAATGTACACAACCCGCTGAGAAAAATGCATGCTGCTTACTGTTTGATTGCTCATGACATAGGTTTATAAGCATGCCAACATGGTTAAAGCACAAGAATTAAACCACAAGCATGAAAATAACGTTTGACTTTTCTTCCTGACAATCTGTGCATGAAATTTGTCAGTGCAGAGTCTCCCAAAGGCACCTCTGGAATGCGAGCTCTGAATGACTTTTTGGTTTTTGTTGGCGGGGTAGATCAAAGACATCAGTTCTGTTAGTGCTTTAACCAAGAGAAAGATAAACCTAATCCAGAGCCGCGCACGCACTTTTAAAACAAATACCTTGTTTCCTGACGTCTTGTTTCCTACTGTAGCATGATTTGCGCTGGCCACGAAGAATGTAAGTGATTTTTCTCAAGTTGCTACTTTTTTTGGCTATTGCTCTTAGAAGTAGACGGTGGAATATTTACCATCAGAGAGCAGAAGACAAAGGTTTAATTTCTGTTTCAGCAAGATGAGTTTGAGAGATTAAACAATGGAGGAGTTAAGTGGATGTGCCGGCTGTTGTTGCCATCATAGCACTGGTGGCCATCGTGAGGGGGGTAAGAAACTGAAGGCCTGACAGTACGGGTATCTACCCTTCCCGTCTGTGTCCTCTGTTCTGGCCACATCCCACCTTCTCAAGGAGGAAGGGTCTTGCTCCAGAAGTCCAGACAGCCGAGTTTGAGACCAGGCCCTGCCTTTGACTTGGAGGAGTCTTAGCCTAAGGAATCCTGTCCCCTACTTTGGATATTTGTGGGAGCAGTTTTAGTTGTTACAGTTATGAGTATGACATTATTTATGAGTTTTATTCACTTCAGGTTAATAAAGGTGGTATTGTAAATACTGATTACGAAAAGGTGGTGGTGGATCTTTAGTTTTAGTGTTGAGAACCACCTGGGTTAGATGACTGGGCTCTCTGAGCCTTAATTTGCCTTTTTCTGAAATGGAGATAACAACTGCTCTGGCCATCTCTCGGAATTATATTTGAGGATCAGATGTGGAAATAATGTGAATTGCTGTGTTTTCTCAACTGCAAAATAGAGGGAATGCCAGCTTAACACAGCCCTGGTCAGGATTAAGTAAGGGTCGCACACGTGAAGCACTTGGCAAATGGTTTAGCAGAATGCAATGATAATGTGTCCACCATCAACTAATTATTTAATCCTGACTTCCTACCATAAGCTCTGTTGCCCAGCCGGCTGCCTTAGGATTGACTGCATACATTGGGTGATGTTCCTTCTTCCTATCTCAGACCTTGCTGCTTGCTCCCTCTCTCTCTCTGAGCCCTTCCTGGAATTTTTCTCCCCGTCCTCTCTGCCTGTTCCAAACTGTTCTTTCTCAAAAATGTCTCTCCTCTAACCTCACACAGGGCTCAGTGGGAAGTGTCCTGTTCAGTTGTTCGCCTCTTGGAACACTTGGTTTTCTTTCCATGCACAGGTGTTTTATTGCTCCCTGGGATCTAACTAAGTTCCTTGGCCTTAGAACTCAGGGCTGCTTGACTGGTAGGTAATGGAAAGTCGCTTGTTGATTTTCCACACCCAAGGGACATACTTTAGAATGAAATAAGCCCACAAACCTAAGCCTTTTCTTCCTTGGAGATAATATAACCACCCAAACAATAACACTCAAATAGTTATAGACTTTAAGAACAGGAAAGAACCTTAGGGAGTTACTCTTTACTGCTTATCATAGGTGCTTTATATACTTTCTGTCCTTTGTTTCTCATAATAATATTAAAAGATAAATGTAGTTACTCATATTTTACAGGCAAAAAAATCCAAGACTCAGAGATGTTAAATAACTTGCCCAAGGTCACTCATTGGGAACTCGTAGAAGGGCAGGTGAAACCTAGCTTTTTGTCTTCAATACACATGTTCTACTATTTTACTCTCCTTGAGGGAAATGAAGTTTTGGTCATCACTAGAAAACAGCATGTGAGAGGGCACCTGGGTGGCTCAGTTGGTTAAGTGTCCGACTCTTGATTTCAGCTCAGGTCATGATCTCATGGTTTGCGGGATGGACCCCCGGATTGGGCTCTGCACTGAGAGTGTGGAACCTGCTTGGGATTCTCTGTCTCCTTCTCTGTCTCTCTCTCTCTGTCTCTCTCTCTCTCTCTCTGCCCCTTCCCTGCTTGCTCTCTCTTAAAAATAAATAAATAAATAAACTTAAAAAAAAGAAAGTAGGGGCACCAGTCAGTTAAGCATCTGACTTCAGCTCAGGTCATGTGGTTCATGGGTTTGAGCCCTGTGTTGGGCTCTGTGCCGACAGCTCAGAGCCTGGAGCCTGCTTTGGTTTCTGTGTCTCCCTCTTTCTCTGCACCTCCCCTGCTTGTCTTCTGTCTCTCTCAAAACTAAATAAACATTAAAAAAAATTAAAAAAAAAAGAGTGTGGGGTGAGAAATCTAAGAGAGTCTGGGTTAAAAAGAAAAAAAAAGCATGAAACAGCCATCCTTTCCAGTGTAGAAACAACTGAGGTGTAGACACTGGGTATTATTAGATGACCCCAATCTAAGCCAGACTGGTGTTTTGCTAGGATGCCAGTGAGGGGAGAGGAGCTTCATCCTGCAGTGTCGTGAGAAGCACCAGGAAGACATACAGAATGCAGCAAGCCAGTTTGAATAACACAGTGGCAGGTGCACAGCATCTGAGACAGCATCTGAGACTGTGGGCTTGGACCCCTGATTTACAGCCTTGTCAGTTGTAGGACCTTGGACAGCTTCCTTATTTATCTTCTCCATGCCTCAGTTTCTGCATTTGTAAAATGCAGGGATTATATTAGAACCTACCCTTCAGGGTAGCTGTGAAAATTTTTGAAAGATTTAATACTCATAAATACTGAGAACACTGCCTGGCACATAGTAAAGGCTCAGTAAGTGTTGGGAGTTGTTGCTATTACTGTTACTGAGGCTGTAGAGGATATTGCCAGAGAACTTCAAATTTTCATGGCTGCTTGGTAAGGGCCAAGGCTGGTGGCCCAGAATCAGTCTCAGAAGCCTTATGGGTGTGTGACCACGTGTAGCTGGCAGTGTGTCCAGTGAAGGCCGGAGACAGTCTTAAGATGCTGAGCAGTTTTATTATTAAAAGTAAATACCAACACACTCTATTTTTCTTTCAAGAATCCAGAATAAATTGATTTTCTAAGCAAGGTTTGTAATTAAGTACTAAGTCCCTCCTACTGTTCTCTGGAAGTCCTATTTAAGTTCCAGAGAGGTGTGAATAGTTTATGAAAGTTTTAGATTTGCTGATTGACCCTTCATAAAGTTGGGCTTACCTGCTTTTAGGAGAGCGCTTCACTTATTAACTGAGTGAGGCTGCATGGGCCTCAGGTTACCTGGTTGGCTCGCAAGGCGCTTAGGAACACCAAGGAGTGTTTCCCCAGTGAGATGTGGAAAACATTAAAGGGCTAGATCTGGAAGGGAAATTTTAGCCAATGTTTCTGACATGGGTGTTCTGGTCAGCCTGAGGTGTCAGCTCATCTCCTTCCCTACTGGAAAGTGGGAGCGAGAGACCGACGTGATCATTTAACCTGTTCACATTTGGTCATGCAGGGTGGGAAATGGCAGTTACTCTTTCATCAGCTTCTTTTCATGTACTTTATAATACCTGTACAATTGTTTTCTTCTTTGTAAGGGCCTCGGAACTGTGCTGCTGGACACAAGCACACAACCCTGCTGGCCTTGAGCTGGTATTGTTCTGTGGCTTGTGTTGTGAAGCTTAGTTGATGATAGTCCTGTAGGGATGATTTCCCACCCTTTGCTCCAGGGAGGCTCCTCA
The DNA here is from genome assembly GCF_018350195.1 of Panthera tigris. Lineage (NCBI taxonomy): Eukaryota > Metazoa > Chordata > Mammalia > Carnivora > Felidae > Panthera > Panthera tigris. The sequence goes on along the minus strand of NC_056666.1, from coordinate 115,010,836 downwards.
CCAACCTTTACACCTGTCCCAGGGTCCCTTTCCCTAGAATTCCAGGAGCCCCGTTGTGGTGCCCCTATACCTAATTTTGGGAATTTGGAAAGCTGCCATCGTACGGGACTATTGCTGTACACAGAAGCCCCACGGGGTCTCATAAAGATGGGAATGGAAGCGCTATGGGAAATCTGTGCTACAGCACCTTCCCGAGACTTACTGTATCTGGAAACGCGGCTGGTGTTCAGGTGACAGCAGCTCCTTGTGTTTTCCCATGGCAGCTCAGAGTGGTAGGGACCCTCCCTTATCCTGGCGAGCAAAGAGATTGGAGTTCAGAGAGGTTGAGGAGGGAGAGGAGGTGTAGTGGTTCACCTTCTGTTCTCTGAACAATGATCCAGAGGATTCTCATAAACTGTACATTGAGTTGCAGAAAATGAACAAATGTTCTCTGTTTTTATTCCTCAAGGTCAGCTTTTCATGGCCTTGTCCCTGCCATGCGTTAATAATAGCTGATACTCATTAAGCTCTTAGATTTCTCATTAAACCTCACAGCGCTATGAGGAAATTAATAGTACTCCCATCTTTACAAAGAGGAAACCAAATTTGAGAAAGATGAACTTTCCCACGGTGTCACAGCTAGTAAGAGACACACTGGAATTTGAACCCAGGTCCAACTGCCACATCATTGATTTAGCCGTGATGCTGACTGTCCCCTGGCTTTCCATCCTCAATTCTTCCCTAATTCCACAGTGCAAATGCTGCCTGTAAAACATTAAGACCATTTCATGCTTTGTATTTTGCACTGGTGAAATCCTGTGAATGGCTTTCTGTGCTAGGAGGTTCATGTCCATCCAATTCCTTTATGCTCTGAAAAGGAGGAGCCTCCCTCTTTTGAACAGAGCACAGAATTTTCAGAAGTATGAGGCCTGAAGGAGAGTCTGGTGGGAGCAGCTTACTGAGGGACCCTGTTCTTCCTCCTCTCCCCTCTTGGTCACCTTCCCTTTGATCCTTGCTGCCACCCCCCTCCTCTGGCCCATTGGAGATCCCAATTTCTACTTTTCTCTCTAGCCCAGACCCCTTTCTTAAGGCACATCTAAACAGGAAATTGGCAGTTTCAAAAGAACTTGTGCTCAGGAGGGAAAACCAAAAGAAATTAATAACAGAAGTGTGTTTTCACTTCATATTTTTGTTTCTAAAACTATGGATTTTACTGAGCCCCCAACCCCTTTCAGCACTTAATGGATGTGAGCAGACTCCTAGCCCTTTGCTGGCCTGTAGATGCCATTTTCTTTTCCCAGCATCTGAGATCTGATTTATTTGCCACCCACTTTTTGAAATGCAAACCTTTTTCTCTGGATTGGGTCCTCACAATTGATTCTAGTTTCCAGCCTGAAGTATAGTGATAGTTTAAAAATATATTGACAGGGCACCAGGGTGGCTCAGTTGGTTAAGTGTCTGACTCTTGATTTCGGCTCAGGTCAGGATCTCATGATTCATGAGATTGAGCCCTGTGTTGGGCTTTGTGCTGATGGTGAGGCTTGCTTGGGATTCTCTCTCTCCCTCTCTCTCTGCCCCTCCCCTGCTTGCTCTCTCTTTCTCTCAAATAAACTTAGTAAAATATATTCACAAAATCTCCGTAGTTTAAAAGGTTGAGATAAACTTTCTTTCTCTTGAGTATAGGCTGTGTTTGATGACTCACTTCTAATTAATAGAAAGTAGAGGAAGTGATGGCATTAGATTTTGGAGACTAGGTCATAAAGGCATTGCAGCCTCTATTTTGCTCTTTTTTTATTTTTTTTATTTAAAAAAAATTTTTTTTTAACGTTTATTTATTTTTGAGACAGAGAGAGACAGAGCATGAACGGGGGAGGGTCAGAGAGAGGGAGACACAGAATCTGAGACAGGCTCCAGGCTCTGAGCTGGCAGCACAGAGCCCGACGCGGGGCTTGAACTCACGGACCGCGAAATCATGACCTGAGCCGAAGTCAGCGGCTTAACCGACTGAGCCACCCAGGCGCCCCTATTTTGCTCTTTTTTTAGATTACTAGTTCTGGGGGAAGCCAATTACCATTTTATGAGGATGCTCAACCCTACCGAGAGGCTCACCTGGCAAGGGAATGGAGGCATCCTACCAACAGCCACGAGACTAAGCCATCTTGGAAGTACTTCTTCCAGCCCCAGTCAAGCCTTCAGATGAACACTGCCCCAGTTAGTATCTTGACTGCAGACTCTTGAGATCCTGAGCTAGAGCAACCCAGCTAAATTGCTTCTGAATTTTGACACACAGGAACTGTGAGATTATATAAATGCTTGTTGCTTTAGACCCCTAAGTTTTGGGAGTAAATTGTTACGTAGCAATAGATAATCAATATGGGTGCATAACTAATTTTTGAGTACTATTTGGGGCAATGATTGTTGTACGCTAGTTTCATTGACTTCCAGTTTATTCTTGTTTAGGAACTTCCTAGCTGGTTAAATTATTTCAACCATCTAAGCTTCAGTTTCTTCTTCTCTAAAATGGGGATAATAATAGATTCTACCTCAATGAGTTGTTTTAGGTGCCTGGTTCATAGTAAGGCACTCAGTAAATAGGTAACCAGTCGTGTTAATATTCTCAACTAACATAATTCATAGTTCCTCTTTTTTCCTCAATCCATTCTTTTCTCCTATTGCCACAACTTCTCACTTCCTAGAGAAACCTGATAAAGAACTTGCTGTTACACCATGAGCATGGGTCTCTTTTAGCTCTTACCATGTTATGCTATGGTAGATTGCTTATGGATCTCACTAGTCAGCAATAAGCTTTACGAACAAAGGAAGGAACTTATGGTCTTTATTTCCATACTTCCTAACACCAGATAAATGAATGGATAAGTTATACAACTTCATGTGATATATTTGCCCATAAGTTGATATTGGTACTTAATTATAATTAACTTATGTAATTAAAATTAACTCCTGTCTCCAGCCAAAGAGGGTACATATTAAAAAGAAGAGCAAACTGGAGAGTCCCTTGTTCATTTTGCTCTCTGCCTTTCCATCCCAAGAAACTATGATTTTACTGTGGGTTCATAATTGTTCTCACTTCCATATCTTTTGAGCCTATAGAGACCATTTAGAAGTTCAAGGGGAATGTTGCTATGAGAACATCTTCAGTAGGTAAAATATAGTTGATTATTTGAAGCATTTTATTTTTATTTATTTGTTTTTAGGTGTTTATTTATTTATTCTGAAAGAGAGATAGCGAGCAGAGGAGGAGCAGAGAGAGGAGACAGAATCCCAAGCAGGCCCCGCACTGTCAGCACAGAGCCTGACAGTGGCTTGAACCCACAAACTGTGAGATCATGACCTGAGCTGAAATCAAAAGTCAGAAGCTTAACCTACTGAGCCACCCACGCACCCATTAGGCATTTTGTTTTATTTTATTTTATTTTTTTTAACGTTTATTTATTTTTGAGACAGAGAGAGACAGAGCATGAATGGGGGAGGGGCAGAGAGAGAGGGAGACACAGAATCGGAAGCAGGCTCCAGGCTCTGAGCCATCAGCCCAGAGCCCAACGCGGGGCTCGAACTCATGGACCGTGAGATCGTGACCTGAGCTGAAGTCGGATGCTTAACCGACTGAGCTACCCAGGCGCCCCCCCATTAGGCATTTTAAATTCAAAACTATGCTTCAGATTATTTATTGCAATACAAATTCTCATACTGTGGGCATTGAACACTTTAATGCTGGAAAGCAACATATCACAGAGAAAGTGAATGGGATTGTGTCTGACACAGGTCCAAATCTAGATTCTAGAATTTATGAGGTATATAGCCACTCACTCATGTAACCAGGCTTCCATGAATCTTCTTATCCCACATTCCCTCTACTTATTCAGTAGACATTTAATAGGTATTTACCATATGTCGAACATGCCAAGTACAGGGGCTATGCCATCAAACAAAACCTGGTCCTGTCTATAGGGATTTCTGAGGAGTGACAAGTTAGGGTCAACACGTGGGGTGAGTGGGTATCCGGCAGCTCTCCAGCACAGCATTATGGGGTTAAATTTTTCTTAACACAGATTCTGGGTCATATTCAGCCCCTGGTGATTGTATCTTTCCAGCTGGTAGGTTTGGATCCTTATGGAGAAATCCAGTGTGGTGTTTACTTTCAGGTTTGCTTTGCTAAGGGAAGTCTGGGACTTGTCACTCTGCTATTAAAACATTAATTAGTTCTACTTGAGACAGTAAGCATCATGTAAGCCAGAATTAGTAATTTTAATATCTCTTCTGCTGGTGCCAAATGGGAGTGAGAGCCAGATCTGGTGGGATGTGAGCCTAATGCTCTAGGCCCAAAAGTCAAGGGATGCTCAGCAGAATTTAATGAGGGAGGAGGGACTGGGCCCATGGTAAACACACAAACTGCTCAGGAGAGTCCTAGAAACTGGAAAAAGACAACTTGTTCATGTGACTCTGTGTCTTTCATGATACTCCTTGACAAAATTTATTTATCCCACCCACCCATCCATCTGTCTGTCCATCCATCCATCCAGTTCTTCTGTCCATTCATGCATCTGTCCATTCATCCATTGACAAATGCTGCATATCAGAAGTAAACAGAATATATATATTAACACCCAGTGTTAGGGAAAAAGGAGATGAATATTCTTTCAGTATTGATCCTGGGAGTATTGATTGATCCAGTTGCTCTGGAGAGCAATTTAATAACACTTAAAATTGCTCTAATTTATATTTCCATTTGTCAAGCAATTCCACTTATAGGAATCTATCTGGAGCATTTAGTAATGGAAATGTACGTAATGTGTAAGAATGTTTATTACTGTTTTTTATGATAGCCAAAAAAGGGGAAACAAATGAATTGTCCAGCAGTGTAGGGAAGTAGTGACCAGCTTGTCTGGACATAAGGTGGGACACAGTGCAGTCTTACAACAATGTGCTTTGGAAGACAGTTTAGTTAATGCCACATTGTTAAAAGAGTGGGTCACAAAGCAGTAAGAATAGAATTCCAATTTTGTATATTAAATGTATAAAAAACAGTGTTGACAGTGGCTATCTCTGAATTACTTTAATGTTCAAATTTTTGTTCTTTGTGTATTTCCAGACTTTCTACAGTGAACGTGAATTACCTTTGTAGTTATGAAAAGGCATTAAAATAGACCTAGTAAGAGGACAGCTTGCCTAAGGGTCTTGGTCAAGTGCTTTGGACCAGTGAGATGAGAATTCAAGAGTGGAGCTCAGCTGAAACAAAGCTGTTCTGTTTCTCCTGTCTGCATGTGTACTTTAATTCATTCAGCAGATACCAGTGTTTGCTCATGTGAGTCAGGCAATAAGGTTAGAGAGGTAGGCAGGAGCCAGATCACTGAAGACTGTGCAAGTCAGCCCATGTTAGGACTTTGGATTTTATTCTAAATGAGGTGGAAACTGCTAGAGGATTTTAAATTGAAAACTGGCATGATCCGATCACCCTGACTGCTCTGAGCCACCATAGTCAGAGATACAAACTTGGTGTATGTTGCATGTGGGAGTAGATGGAAAAGGACGTGATTCTTCTCCCCAAGGTCTGGGGAGGGGGGTCTCTGGGAGCAGGCTCAGACCCAGAGAACAACTACTAAAGTGTCCTCGAATGCACCAGCTGCCCCAGACTTGACCAGCAATCACAGGGGTCAAGGACAATCCTGGAAAGTCTTTGTGCAGAGAGGGCTGCTTATTGAAGTGTTTGGAGAGCTGGAATCCTTGGCACTGCTGAGTATCTGTGCAGTTAAGCCGTTGCTCAATATAGTCCGGAAGGTGGCTGAGAGCCCCTAGGTGCTGGACAGCTTCCACTGGCTGCTCCAGATCCCTCTTCCGCATCCTGCTCTGGGCCCTGGGAGGTTCATTGGTGTGAACCAGATACAGACTCTCTCACCCTCTTGTTGCCCATTGGTTTCACCCAGTGGGGAGGCCAGTGAGAGTGGTTGGAGGGAGAAGAGTGGTATTGGGGTAACTTTCCCCCACCTTCATCTGTTAAGTCACCTCTGGCTCCTGAGTCCCTTGACCACAGGTTTCACCTTCTGTCAATCTTACTCACTCCTTCCAGGGTCAGTAAATGTTCCCTCCCTTCAACCTGGCAGACCTGGGGGTGGTGAGAGTCCCTTTGGTTATGAGTCCTGAGGCCTGCACTCCCTCTTGAAGTTTCTCTACACCCTACCCACACCTTTGTAAACAATCCCTTTATTAATCTCACCTCTAATTATGCAATTTGAGTTTGCCATCTGATTCTTGCAGGAAGTCTGTCTAATAATAAGCCTTCTTCCTGGTGGAATCTGGGATGTTCTGATCAAACAGGGTTAGGGGCTGTATCACAGGAGCCCACAGCCCAGAATGGCCTCGGTGAGGGCTTTGGTTAGTGGGACTTTCCAGCCCAGTACTGGGCTGGGAAACACGAATGAGGGTTTTATTTATTTCAGCTTTCTCCCTAGCAAGCTGTGCGGCTTTGTCTTTTAGCTTCTCTGAGCCTCAATTTCCATGTGTAAGGGAGGCAATCTCTTTGAATTCTGAAATTGTATTATTGTTATTATTATTTGTAAGTAATCTCCCCACCCAACATGGGCCTCAAACCCACAACCCCATGATCAGGGGTCGCATGTTGCACTGGCTGAACCAGCCAGGTGCCCCTCCCAAGATATTATTTTTAATGGTAACTTTCTGACTAATTATATTCATGTTCACTAGAGAAAATCAGGAACCATGTGGAAAGACAAAATCAAATAAAAATCACCTTAGTTCTACCATCCAGAAGGTAACTCTTAATGTTTTTCAATGCTTATATATGTTACTGTTTTTAAGAATCAAATTCATGGAGCATATTTGGTTGAACAACTAATCTGTAGGTTGTGTTGACCATTGAAGGAGTATAAAGGTGGGTAAACGCGGTCTCTGCCCTCCAGGAATTGGTAATTTAATGGTAAATACTGTTTCCTATAGTTACACACATCAGGTACTTCCCATGAGAGAGAGAAGTCCTTCCATCTGTCGCTTAAATCTGCAGAGTTTTAATGCCATTTGTGATGTAATGTTGCTTGTGTTTGAAGACTTTTCCCGTGAATTATGTGTAGAAGTAGGGCTCTCGTGCGCTAATGAGGAAAGGGTAGACTTTGCCTGTTAATATTAATTTCTTCGACCACCTACCCTAACCGCACCTGAACTGGTAGGGAGAAGCATCTTGTGTCTGTGACTCTCTCCTGCTCATTTTCAAGCTGCACTGCCACCCCTGCCATTCTGACTGACTAAAGCCTAATGGGCAATATGACAGCCACAGATGGAATGGCTGACAGAGGGGAGAGAACTTTAGGAGTAACAGATCATCTGGAAGCTAGCCCTTCTTTGCTGGGACAGTCCACCTTGCAACAGGAAGCATCAAGAAATCCTGGAAATCTCGGGGCACCTGGCTGGCTCGGGGTGGGGGGGCTCTTGATCTCAGGGTTGTGAGTTCAAGCCCCGCGTTGGATGTAGAGATTACTAAATAAATAAATAAACAAACAAACAAACAAATAAACTTAAAAAAAAAATAGAAATCTGACCTAATGTGGTAAAAGAGGCGAGAGAACAGGCAGAGCATAGGAATATCGAGAGACTTTCACTTATTTGGATAAAATGTGTCAATAAAGTCCATTGAACCTTTATTCAGCATGCCAGAGCTGCTATATTTATTCATGAAATTCTACATGTCTTTTTCCAGTCCAGTTTTGAGGTGGAGATGTATGACCCCTGCCTGGCAGAATGCCCTGCTTACACACCATCCCTGTAACCTGGCCCTAGTTTCAGGGGAATCTGGGTCTGTAGCTGAATCAACTAAGAGCAGTTTTTCCTCATTGTACTAACCTTCCCCGAAAGTAACATTCCCATACCCCTTCCAAATAAATGGAAGGTCAGTTCAAATTGTAAATACTGTATTTATCTTTTTCTACCACAAACTTTGAGTGTGATTTTGTTTTTTCTCTTTGTCTTTTTGAGAGAGAGAGAGAGAGAGAGAGAGAGAGAGAGAGCACGCCTATCCATGCCCATGGGGAGGGGGGCAGAGAAGGGGAGAGAGAGAGAGAGAGAGAGAGAGAGAGAGAGAGAATATCTCAAGCAGGCTCCATGCCTAGCACAGAGCCCTGCATGAAGCTCAGTCTCACGACCATGAGGTCATGACCTGAGCCAAAACCAACTGAGCTACCCAGGCACCCCTGAATGTGATTTTCTTGAATTTAGCTTAGATAAATGTCCAGTGCCATTCCATTATTTGAAAAAGATCCCTAGCCCACCCCGACAAATAGAATTTGTCTCCCAGAATGCAGGAAAGAGACATGAAAGGAGGAGTAAATCTTGGTGGTGGCATGCATTTGGGACTTCCTAGTTCTCAAGAAATTCAGGCGTGACCATAACTTACTTGGGTGTTACTGAGAAAAGCAGTTAGAAGCAAAGAAAAATAGAGGGGCCTGGATGGCTCAGTCGGTTAAGCACCTGACTTTGACTTAGGTCATGATCTTACGGTCTGTGAGTTCAAGCCCTGAGTCAGGCTCTGTGCTGCCAGTTTAGAGCCTGGAACCTGCTTCAGATTCTGTGTCTCCCTCTCTCTCTGCCCCTCCCCCACTCGTTCTCTCTCTCTCTCTCTCTCTCTCTCTCTCTCTCGCGCGCGCGCTCTCGCTCTCTCAAAAATGTTAAAAAAATTAATAATAAAAAAAAGAGAGAAAAATGAAACAACATCCAAGGTCAAAAGTCAATTTTGAATTATTTGTAGAGAAGGGAATTCCAGTCCCATAACAGAAATGGCCCTTGGGAAATCTGTCTTCCTCAAAAGAGTGACGCAGACAACATGCACAATAGGAGCTTTGGTGGTGTTCAGCTTGGAAGAGAAGGTTCAGGATTAACAAGCACACTGGCTGTCATGTAGAGGAGGGATTAAATTTTTGCTGTGTGTGAGGCACAGGGGTTGAACTGGTATGTTAGTGTGTGAAACCTCTAGAGGGAGATTTCTCTTTAGTGTAAGAAGACATTTCTGGGAGCTATACAAAGATGGAAAGAGATCTTTGCACCTAGAGGCAGAAAGTTTCTGGTCACTAGACAGAGGCAGGGAGACTCCCTGACCTCCCTTCTGATTGTATCTTCCTCTTGCTTGCTACACTCCAGCCACAACTCTTTTCAGATCCCCAAAGGAGCCAAGCTCTTCTCCACACTGTTGTGACCTCTGTCTGGGATGCCCATGTCCCTCGCACCATCATCAGCCTGTGAAATCTTGCTCTTTCTTGAGGTCTCAGTGTAATGGTCTCATCCTCATACAGGTCCTTCCTGACCCTCTTGTCTAAGGAAGATCTTCCTGTTAAAACTGTACCATAATGTCTTACATTTTTCGTTTATAGCACTTGCCAAATTTAGGTGCTATCCTGTATCTCGCATGTACACACACACACACACACACATACACACACACATTTATATAAAAGAATACAAATGTAATTTGTATAACCATTTGTTTAATGTATGTTTCACCACAAGAAGATAAGCTTTGCAGAAGGTACCCTGTCTTTTTCATTCCTGGATTCTCTTGTGTTCAGCACTTGAAACATGGTAGGTGCTCATTAAACATATTAATGCATGAATGAATTAATGAGATTTGTGCACCAAAGTGTCTTGATTAGTATACCGTGAGAGTGGGACATGAACCACTAGGAGAGGTTTTGCATGGGCCCTGGATCTAGAACCAAATAATGCTGTATCACCTTGTGTGACAGTGATTTCTTTTCACTTTCAGTCCTTCTGATTTTGTCAAAGAGAACAGTTTGGTTTGGTGACAGTCTGTAACTGCCAGTCTGTCACCTGCCAATCTCTCTTGTCAATGCAGTGAGAGATCAGGCCTCAGCAAGCGACACAGTCTAGCTGGAATTTAATAACATGTTGTGTTATCATCATATTCATTCGTAGGTTGCCTTTTATTTGTGATGAGATTGATTTTTACTTTATGGAGGGGATCTGAAGTTTTCTTTTAAAATAAGTTTGTAGAGGCTCCTGGGTGGCTCAGTTGGTTAAGCATCCGACTTCAGCTCAGGTCATAATTTTGAGCCCTGCATCGGGCTATCTGCTGTGCTCCTCTCCCACTTATGCATGTGCGTGCTTGCTGGCTGGCTCTCAGAAATAAACAGACATTAAAAAAATAAAATCTATAAGTAAAAATGTGATTTTCTTTGATGAGTAACATTAAATAAGTAGTACAGTTAATGGTAGTGACAGTGGTTCTTGAATTACTGAAATTTTGGTTGCCGAAGGGTCTGAAATTTTGGAACAACCTAGTTCATCCCCAGACTAGTTCAGGTTCATGGCAACAGAAATGCAATTAAGTGAGAGTTTCATAAAGCCAAATGTATTCATTGTCATTGTGATAGTGTGTCCTTTTTAAATATTAAAGTACTCTTTTCTAAAATAGATGGTGATTTAAAAAGAAAATTCTGACTTAAAAAAATTTTCACTTGGGGGGCCTGGGTGGCTCAGTTGGTTAAGGTCATTAAGCCATGACCTTTGGCTCAGGTCATGAACTCATGGCTCGTGAGTCTGAGCCCTGCATCAGGCTCTGTGATGACAGCTCAGAGCCTGGAGGCTGCTTCAGATTCTTTGTCTCCCTCTCTCTGCCCCAACCCTGCTCACACTCTCTCTCGCTCCTTCAAAAATAAATGTTTAAAAAAAAAAAAAGTCTCACTTGGCAAAGTAAAGTGCTTGCAGGCCCATGTTGTTATGTAGGGATGATAGTGTGGGAGAGACAATGTCACCTGCTTTGGAATCCAGAAGTCCAGGCTCCACCGCCGTTAGAGGACCTTTGTGGTTCCTTCCAGTGTGGAGAGTGCTTTTAACAGTTGGAGGTGAGATCTCGTTTGCCCTCAGTGTGAATAGCTGTGACAGCAGAAAGTCCCCATGTATGTGGATGTGCACACTGCTCCCCAGAGCACGTGCACATGTTTTATACCACCCTTTCTGTTAAAAGGATTTGTGCATTTTCTGTTATTTCACATAGGGATTCCAAGCACAGATTATCCTTGACTTACTGTGGGGTTCTCTCTGGATAACTCATCCTAACTTGAAAATGTTATTTAAAATAAAAACTCATTCAATATGCCTACCCGGTGGAACATCATAGCTTAGCCTCGCCTACCTTAACTGTGCCCAGAACACTTACGCTTGCCTGCAGCTGGGCAAGGGCATCTCACACAAAGCCGATTTTATAAGAAAGTATTGGATAAATCATGGAATTTATTGACCTGAAAGTGGGAAACAGAATGGGTGTAAGGATGGGTTCAGAGGGTCGTGAGGGTAGAGGTTGTTGACCCTTGAGATCGCATGGATGATTGGTAGGCGTGGCTCCCTGCTTCTGCCCAGCATCACCAGAGAATGTCATGTCATGTGTTGCTAGCCTGGGAAAAGACAACTCAAAATTTGAAGCACAGTTTCTACTGAATGTGTATTTCACCATCATAAAGTAGAAAAATCGTAAATTGAACTATTGTGAGTCATGTATTGTACCATATTTCTAATGAGAGATGGTGTGTAAGTCACTTACAGAAGTTATCAGTCGTGTATGAAGGGTACAGTGGGAGAGAGAGATGGTTGGGAGCTGGGTGGGGGTGGATGTTCTTGTAGTGGCTTCTTCCACCGGAGACAGGAAAGGGATGGGAGGCATCTGAGGGTGGTGGCTGATGGATGTTCTGAGAGCAGCAGCCCCCCCATTTTCTGAGGTGGGTTGTCAGGGACTGGGGTTAGCAGGGGAGACATAGGCTGGCCATCTGTGTAAGGATCCAAAAGGCAAGGGCCGCCGAGCACCAGGAGGCCTCTGCCACCAGGCAGCAACCTGAAAAGATGTTGGCTGGTTGAGCGTGTTGTAACTGCTGCCTTTTCCTGCTGTTCGCCTCTGTCCTCAATTTGCTTTTCTTATAAAAATCCAGACCCTAGGGCTAAGACTCATACGTGTCCATTAGAAATTCAGCAGAGATACTAAGACTGGAGAGATTATGGCCTTACTGATCATGTCACTTTTGACAACTGCTTGATTAAAAACATGCAGAGGACCAGACCAGGTAACTTAAACTGGATGTAACCCCTGGTCAGTGTTCTTGCTTTGCATTTGAAGCTGCTGCCCTTGGTAACATTGTTTTTGTGATCACTATCATCTGTCGCCATGTGAGCCAGTTTTCCTTGGTGTATGTGTGCGTGCACATGTGTGCTCACACATATCCAAGTCTGTGGCTCCTGTCGATTGTGCATCTGTGCCGTGTCATCAAAAGTCAGCACCTTCAACTCAACAGATACTCAGTGGGTATTTGTGGAGCACTTATTATTTGCCGAGCGTCATGGGGGGCATCATGCTCTGTGTACGGTAGGTGTCCATGTCTACTCATGCGTATGATTAAGTTACAGTTACATGTAAGTTACAGTTATCATGTAAGTTACAGTTAAACAAGGGCTCTAAGTCAAGGATCCACAAAATGCTCAAGGATCACAGAGGAAGAAGCATTTAATTCTAGGTGGAGAAATGAACGGAGGCCTTACTGAAGGGACATTTGATCTGGGCCCTAAGAAGATGGCGTGGGGTAGAGGGGAGCTGGTAAAGATAACAAAACATGAATAAAGAGGTGGGGAGAGTTTTGCCTAGGGAGTGGTGCTGTGAAGCGAACCTGTAGATTATCTCATGGTACATGGGTCATGGTATGGCCAGGGAATACCTTCGCCTTTTCTGCTGGGGGAGTGGGGCGCACACAGCAGTGGGTGCGAGTGCCCCAGGTGATGGGCAAAGGTCAGGAGGCAGTGAAGGTAGACCACTGGAAGAATTTAAACCTAATTTACGGTCCTCAGTTAATAAACATCTTTGTAAAGAAGCGTCCAGTAGACATATACTTAGCTTTACATTTTTATATTTGGGGGCATGAGTTTAAGAACATGTTGACTGTATGACAGATGACTGAATGAGTAATGTCCAGCAGAGTACAATTTTCTCTGGTACTTTACATCATGATCAGCAGAACTGTATTCTGCTTTTGAAAGTCGGAATTCTTTATTGTACATGCCTAAAGATAGCTTCCTATATTGAAGTATGTTTTCCATTGTAAGAGGTGATCTTTTCCCAAAAGAAAACAAATGTTCCACTTTTAATTTAACAACAAGCAGAAACCAATGAGAAGAATTGCAAATGGGCTGTCTGTGCGGTGAATCAGCCTGCATTGAACTGAGTGGCCCTTCTCAGTGTCTGCCAGCAGGTGGTGACAGTGCTGTCTTGCAGTTTCCATGTCCTTTTCGTTATTTATGTATCATTTGCAGACACACTACCTGTTAAACTTACAAAGCACGTTGGGGATGGGTGGGAGGAGTGACATAATTGCTCCCCTGTACATAATTCCTGCTATGTAGGCAATAGTCATTTTTGGTAGATTTCAGTAGTCTCTGGTGATTACAGATCGTCGGAGGTGTGGGCCCATGGGCCTCCACTTCCACAACCTCCCTGAAGAGCAGACAGGTAAAGTAAAAGCAGTTCTCAGAACCAGTCCTTTCACGGGGGTAAACCTGCCTGAAGTAGGCACGCAGCCCTGAAGCAGGCACACGGCTGGTGTGGCCCCGGCCTCCGGCCTTCTAGGTGCTCAGGAGAACACTGTGGTCCACGCTGCGGCAGCGTTGGGGCAGTAGGATTCAGCAGCCTCGGGGATGGGCTCAGACCACAGCACCCACCATGACACAGCTCTGGAAGGACTTGGGCTGCTGGGCTCACTCAGTTCTCACATGCGGGTCACAAGAAGCAGAATTGCCTGTACAGCATTTCAGGCTGATCCATACATTTTGAAACCCATCTTTTTATCAATAAAAATCATTTCTAATACCCATTTTGCTAATTAAACCCTCTGATACTGATCAAACATAAAGGTAGTTGAAACCTTAACCATCTCTGGGGTGTCAGCTTTTGATTAGAGTCATTCAGATGCTAAATAGCCACCCCTAGGGTATAATTTAAAATTCATACATTTCTATATCACGGTTTATGCTGGAGTTTCTTGAAGAGAATTAGAGATACTTTTTCACTTTATGTATGTGTAGACACATACATACATACACACACATATGTGCGTGTATATATAAATTGCTTAACACTTTTAAATTTATATTCTTTGTTTATATTGCTTAGCAAAAGTAAACAAAAGCTATACATTTTTTGGGGGCTACCATTGTCATTAGTAACATGTTAAGAATATATTTCCAAATGTGTATATATACTTATGCATTATTAGTTTTAATGACTATATGGTGTTCCATTTTATAATTTACAGCTCACTGCAATGGGCACTTGTGATTTTTTACAGCTATTTACCATTATAGACCTCTCTCTAAAGATTGTCTTTGTCCTTGTTTCTTTGTGTACTTGTTTATTAGGATACATTCCTAGAAATAGAATTGCTGAATCATAGGGTATGCACATTAAAAAAAAATGTTTAAAACAAAACTTCAAATTAGTCTTTGGGAAAAGTGTAGCAATCTGTACTCCCACCAGCATCTGCTTTCTTAAATACTCTCCTACCCTGGGAAGAATATTAAAGAAAAATATTTACCCATCTGATAGGTTAAAAAAAAAAAAAAAGGTCACTCATGTTAATCTTATTAGGTTGGACTTTAAAAAATGTATTTGCTCTTTAACTTCTCCTTTTATTATTGTTTCAAATATTTGTAGTTTAGGAAAATCAGTCTGCTGTACATTTACTCCTTCTGTCGCCAAATGCCTTAAAATTATTCTTTAGAAAGGGAAGCATAAAGTCAACTTAAAGCATTTTCGGCCATTACATTTTCCTAATTGAAGTCCCTGTCCTAAAGTAGGGCCGTGTTTCAATGGTGCCATTTCTGGTACTGGCCCCAGGATTAGTTGGGTATTGTTTTAGACTTCTTTTAGGAATGGGTAAAGATACTTTGTAGCTGCCAGACTGTTCAGAGATGATGGTAAGATGCTTGGGTGTCAGCATTTAAACCTGCCAAAGTAGTATTTCTGTAACACAATATGAAATGAGAACTTAGAGTTATTGAATTAATTTGAAGGATGCAGACAGCCAAAGAGACCATTTAACCACAGAGGGATACTTTTTCAGCAGAATTATCTAGTTTTCTTGTCTACAATTGACTAACCAGAAAATTGCTATATCTTAAGTTCATCTGCTGATGTGTTTTGGGGAAGTGTGGTGCAAAGGAGTATTTCCTTCTACCTCATTAGTGTTTTAGAAGTCAGCATGTAAATACTGGACCAAAATCGAAGTTCTGAGAGGTTTCTAAGTTGTTTAGGCATATGAAAAGAGAACTGGCTTCCAAAGGCAGGTGACCCTCTACTCTGTGGCCACCAAGAATCCTCTCCCTCCCTCCCCCTCCCTCCCCCTCCCTCCCCCTCCCTCCCTCCCCCTCCCTCCCCCTCCCTCCCCCTCCCTCCCTCCCTCCCCCTCCCTCCCCCTCCCTCCCTCCCCCTCCCTCCCCCTCCCTCCCCCTCCCTCCCCCTCCCTCTCCCTCCCTCTCCCTGTTGCCCACAATGGCTTTAAATAAGATAGGCTCCCGAGGTGCCTGGGTGGCTCAGTCGGTTAAGCGTCCAACTTCAGCTCAGGCCATGATCTCACAGTTCATGGGTTTGAGCCCCGCATCGGGCTCTGTGCTGACAGCTCAGAGCCTGGAGCCTGCTTCTGTATTTCCCTCTTTCTCTGCCCCTCCCCCACTCACACTGTATCTCTCTCTCTCAGAAATAAACATTAAAAAATATATTAAAAAAAAAAAAAAAAGATGGGCTTGCTCTTAAGAGATTTGCATTTTGAGCTAGGGCCTAAAATTAGAATGCATTGAAAGGTAAGAATGGCTGTAAGTTCACACTAAAGTGTAAGTGACTTACGTTAGATCTTTCTCAGAAGAGGGCTGGGCCCCCAAAACAGGATGAGGTGAGTAAGATTCATCAAGAAGAAAGAACCAGAAAGGAGAATCCAGGGTATAGAGCAGCACAGTTTGGTGGAAAATGCACTTTGGATGACAGATATGCTTTTCAGGGGCCTTTCCCATGTGTCACTGGTATTTGTAATGGAACAACTTGTGAATAAATTGGCGTTTTAATTATTTCATCTATCTTGTCCTGTTGTGAAGAAGAATTTTCTCCCTCTGCCTCCCTCTCTGGCTGTGCTAACAAAGGTATGATAGGTATTGAGTGAACATTTGGTTTCTAATTCTTTATGAGATGCTCTCCTTTGAAAGAATGTCCATCTGCTGTTCAGATGCTTCCTACTGAGTGAGGCAGCTGTTTTCCACTCTTGGAAGCAAGACCACTGTACTCTGCAATGCTCTAGTCTCTCTGGACGGTATCCCCAGCTCCCGTCCCTGGGCTGTTTCCTCCCTGCTCTGCCGCCCTCACTGTGTTGCCTTTGCTGCTGCTCTCAGTCCTCCACACCAAAGCCCCTGCTGCGGTTTCTTTCTTCTCCAGAGTCTGCCTTAAATCCCGTCTTCTAGACTCTGATGCCTCCTGTGGTCAAGCAGCGCTAAACTGAATGCACACTTTCTTTAAAATCCCTGTTCTTTTGCATCCATAAATGTCCAATTAGTAAACTCTTTAAAAAAAAAAACTGCAATAACCCCCTCTTTTTAAAAAACATTTTAATGTTTATTTATGTTTGAAAGAGAAAGAGACAGGGCATGAATGGGGAGGGGCAGAGAGAGAGGGAGACACAGAATCCGAAGCACACTCCAGACTCTGAGCCATCAGCACAGAGCCCAACGCGGAGGTCGAACCCACGAACTGCGAGGTCATGACCTGACGCTTAACCGACTGAGCCACCTAGGTGCCTCTACAAGAACCTCTTTTTAAAATATAAAAACAATCGGGGTGCCTGGCTGGCTTAGTCAGTGGTGTCAGTCGATCAAACATGAGACTCTTGATCTCAGGGTTGTGAGTTTGAGCCCCACTTTGGGTGTAGAGATTACTTAAAAGTTATATATATTATATGTATGTGTATACACACACACACACACACACATATGTGAAATGTATTATTGTAAAAAATGTAAATTTAGGGTCAATGAGAAAATGAAATTCCCTCTCTCCATCCCCACTGCACCAGCTTTAATATGTCTAATATGGTTGGTTGTGTATCTTTTCAGACTTTTCCTATTCATATACTAACATTTTTATGTGTAAAAAATATACAAAATTATTTCTACAAAAAAAAAATCACACACTGACTTGTCTTTTAAAATGTGGTATGCTACTGGGTGTTGTATGTATGAGGAATCACGGAAATCTACTCCCAAAGCCAAGACTACACTGTATACTCTGTATGTTAGCTAACTTGACAATAAATTATTTAAAAAAAGAAAAAAACACGCTACCAAATTCCACTGTTTCTGATTAAAGTTAAGCCTCTTACCTTACGATAAAAAAGAATGAAATCTTGTCATTTGCAACAACATGGCTAGAACTAGAATGTATTATGCTAAGCAAAATAAGTCAGTCAAAGAAAGATAAATATATGATTTCACTCGTCTGTGGAATTTAAGAAACAAAACAAATCTAAGGGGAAGGGAAGGAAAAATAAGGTAAAAACAGTGGGAGGCAAACCATAAGAGACTCTTAAATACAGAGAACGAACTGAGGGTTGCTGGAGAGGTGTTGGGTAGGGGGATGTGCTAAATGGGTGATAGGCATTAAGGAGGGCACTTTTGGGATGAACACTGAGTGTTATATGTAAGTGATGAATCACTAAGTTCTACTCCTGAAAACATTAGTACACTCTATGTTAACTAACTTGTATTTAAATGAAATGAAACAAAAATACAATAAAATGTGGTATGCTATATATAAATTTTATTTCATTCTTCTTGATGGCTGTATTGTTCTGCTGTATGGCTACATCATAATTTATGTAAATAATCCCTTATTGTTGGGTGTTTATATTATTTCCAGTGTCCTCTTGTTATATACAGTGATGCAGTAAACATCTTTTTACATAGACCTTTGTGTACGACTCCTGGCATTCTTCTCCATAGGAAAGGAACATCTGGTTCAAAGGGTATGCACATTTTAAATACTAATAAATATTCCCAGATTGCCCTCAAGAGAGGTGGTACTTAACGCTAATTTATGCTCCCATTGGCAAACCCTCATCCAGTCTTCAAGTCTCACCTGAAGGGTCACCTTTTTAGGGAAGCCTGACTTGTCACTTTTACCTCCAGGTATTGTGGGGTACCCCTCCTTTCTACTCCAGTGTTGCCCTAAAGTCCTACTGTATTCCTGAATTTTGGTGCTCATTCCATTTTTTATTTTATTTTATTTTATTTTTTGAAGTGTTCATTTCATTTTTTAAAATTTATATCCAAGTTAGTTATCATATAGTGCAACAATGATTTCAGGAGTAGATTCCTTAATGCCCCTTACCCATTTAGCCCATCCCCCTTCCCACAACTCCTCTAGTAACCCTGTGTTTGTTCTCCATATTTAAGAGTCTCTTATGTTTTGTCCCCCTCCCTGTTTTTATATTATTTTTGCTTCCCTTCCCTTATGTTCATCTGTTTTGTTTCTTAAAGTCCTCATATGAGTGAAGTCCTATGATATTTGTTTTTCTCTAATTTCACTTAGCATAACATCCTCTGGTTCCATCCTCACAGTTGCAAATGGCAAGACTTCATTCTTTTTGATCCCTGTGTAATAATTCATTGTATATATATATACCACATCATCTTTATCCATTCATCCATCGATGGACATTTGGGCTCTTCCCATACTTTGGCTATTGTTGATAGTGCTGCTATAAATATCGAGGTGCATGTGCCCCTTTGAAGTAGCACACCTGTGTCCCGTGGATAAATGCCTAGTAGTGCAATTGCTGGGTCATAGGGTGGTTCTATTTTTAGTTTTTTGAGGAGCCTCCATACTGTTTTCCAGAGGGGCTGCACCAGCTTGCATTGCCACCAACAATGCAAAAGAGATCCTCTTTCTCTGCATCCTGGCCAACATCTGTCGTTGCCTGAGTTGTTAATGTTAGCCATTCTGACAGGTGTGAGGTGGTATCTCATTGTGGTTTTGATTTGTATTTCCGGGATGATGCGTGATGTTGGGTGCTCATTCCATTTTTTGAATATTTGTTAAATAATCTGTGTCCTATCACCACCATCTTTATTTTTCCTTTTAACTTTTTCTCTGATTTCAAAAGTAACCCATGTTAGCTATATAAAATTCCAACATCAGGGAAATACCTTATGTTAAGGAAATATAAAATATCTGTCTTTTTAGAATATGAAAACACTAACTCACTAATTTATAATAGCCACAATATGGAAGCAGCCCAGGCGTCCATTGATTGATGAATGGATAAAAAAGACGTGTTATATATACATGATGGAATATTATTCAGCCACAAAAAAGAATGAAATTTTGCCATTTGCAGCAATGTGGTTGGATCTAGAGAGTATAATGCTAAGTGAAGTAAGTCAGTCAGTGAAAGACAAATACCATATGATTTCACTTGTGTGGAATTTAAGAAACAAAATGGCCAATAAAGGGGGAAAAAAAGAGACCGAACAAACAGATGGTTACCAGAGAGGAGATGGCGGGGTGGGGGGATGGGTGAAAATGGTGAAGGGGATTGAGAATATAGTTACCTTGAAGAGCACTGAGTGATATATGGAACTATTACATCACTATATTGTACACCTGAAACTAACATAACACTGTATGTTAACCACACTGGAATTAAAATTAAAAAACAAATTTAAATCTCTGTATTTCAGATAATCTTCATCTGTGCTTCTCGCCCAGCATGCTCTCTTTAGCACTTAGAGCGTGTACCATTCTGAGATACACATCTGTCTCACCCACAAGCCTGAGTTCCTGGAGGGAAGGGGCATGCCTTTTCATCTTTGTGCCCCAGCACTTAATATGCGTTGGCACCTAGTGCATCCTCAGTAAATGTTTGTTACCCGGAAGAACAGAGAGTAAGACGAACCTAAGAAAACATGGCAGAGGATATAAGCACCTCTAATGGATACTGGTGTGATGTATGGATAGGTTTTTCTTTCTTAGTCTCCTTTAAAAAGGGGTGGCTTTGCATGGACTCTTCCTCAGTGCCAGACTCTCACGGAAACTCGAATGCTGATGAAACTTACCCTTTTCTAGATGATTTGGTTTCATAGGCATCAGGATCTATTTAGTTCCTCTAACAAAGCAAATAAATGCAGGAGCCTGGGAAGCAGTTATTAGCTGAGGGAGATTGGTTTTCCAGTGTGATTTGTTGCTA
Source organism: Panthera tigris (assembly GCF_018350195.1). NCBI lineage: Eukaryota > Metazoa > Chordata > Mammalia > Carnivora > Felidae > Panthera > Panthera tigris. The sequence goes on along the minus strand of NC_056666.1, from coordinate 114,990,563 downwards.
TGTGTGTTTATTATCCACTGGCTCTGGGTTCATCAAGTCAATATCCCCTGCATTCTGCTGAGCCAGGCAATCTGGTGAAATAAGCAGTGAAGCCAGGCGCTGTTCAGGTTCCAGAACCTAACAGCAGCAACAATAATAACTGCCCTATCTTGAATACCTACCATGTATGGAATGTTTTACATGTCACTTAATATAAAATATGATAAAAACCCTATGGGGGAAAGTATTGTTTTTCTTCTGGTTCCAGATGATGATCAGCCCCAGGTAAACTTTCCAAGGTTATACAGCTATTAAGTGGTAGTGACTGGCTTTGAATCCCTTTTGCTTACAGACTATCTTGACTCCCTTTTTTCATCTTCTTTCCTTGTTCCTTAGCCCACAAAATGGTGCTTTTGCCATGGAAGAGGAAAAGTAGATCATCTGCTAGAAAAGCCTGGAGTCCTCTCTCCTGTTCGTTGAAAACACTTTGTGAATCCTCAAGAAAACTTTTCATTTTTAACATAGTTTTATTGTCCTCTTCTAAAATCACAGACCCCTGGAGATGAAAGGGATCAGGTTCACCGGTTCATATTCTGCTGGGGGAGGAGCCTGTGACCCCATGACTGGTGCCCATTCTCACCTTCACCATAGAAAGGCTTCCAGATTCTGCTGCATGAATGAAAAGTCTGGTGTTGCTTTGGGCTTATGTAGGTATGGAGTTTAACAGAATTAGGGGCACCTGGGTGGCTCAGTCTGTTCAGTGTCTGACTTTGGCTCAGGTCACGATCTCACGGTTATGAGTTCAAGCCCCGTGTCGGGCTCTGTGCTGACAGTTCAGAGCCCGGAGCCTGCTTCAGATTCTGTGTCTCCCTCTCTCTCTCTGCCTCTCCCCAGCTTGTGTTCTGTCTGTCTCTCTCTCTCAAAGATAAATAAACATTTAAAAAATAATAAAAAATAATAAAATAGAGTTTAAGAGTATTAAACATCATAGGTAAACTATAAACTAGAAGCAGAAACTTAAGGGTAGGCCCGTCAGTGGTCTCCAGAGGGAGAAACAGATTGCTCCAAAGCCATGTTCCTACCCAGAGACTAAATAGGATCCTGCAGGTTTCTTTCTGATTATATTCACCCCATCCCCAATGGTCAAACATTTCTCTCATTTTTACTGAAGTGTAGAAAAGTAGATCCATGTCCATAATCACTTATCTGAAATTTTAAAGGAAATTCTTTGCTTATTACACTTTATTTTGCATCAGACCCCCAGGGGACTGACTGGGCTGGCACCGTGCAATCAGATGTGTTAATATCCATACAGTATTGCTTATTCTTACATTAGATGGAATAAGTAAAGACTATAAGCATTTCAGGTAAGTTTTTGTTTTTTGTTTTTTGGTTTTTTTTTTAGTGTATTTTGAGAGAGACAGAGACAGCATGGGCAGGGGAGAGACAGAGAGAGGGAGAGAATCCCAATGTGGGGCTTGAACCATGAGATTAATGTCAGGTCAGATTTTCGTTACCAAATGATTTGCATACACTTGGGAAAAAACTTGCAGTTTTCAGAACTTTTAGGGTTTCAGAATTACAGACAAAGGATTGTGGACCCGTAATTTTCTCCTTTTTTGCATCACCAACAGAATGTCTGATAGAGGAACCTCTTACTCCTTGTTAAAAGCAAAATAAAATTTGTTTCCCCGGAAGGGTCGGCCTCCCTGTCGTTCAGGGGCCGCTTGGCACCATTCTTGTGTGTGCCCCTTTGAAAGCTCAGTTCCAACCCTGACAGTGCTCAGGATGCTCTCTCCCTGGTCTCCACCCAAACCGGTTCCTTCAGCCACATTCCTGTGCCCTCTCCCAAGTAGATCTGGAGAGTGGTCCATTTCCATCATCATCTCTGTGAGGACCAGCCACGCTTCACACGACTCAGCAGGCTGCTTTTCCGGATGCCGCACACTCCCTCAGCTTTTGTTCCTTGGTTTTGGGGAGCCTTCTCTATGGAAACCATTTTGGCTCATCTCATTCCATTCCCAGGTGGTCTCTGAGGCTTTGCCCACACAGTGCCACACCAAAAAATGCAGTCTGGCCCACAGGTTTACTTTTCACGTCTTAACTGCTTATTTTGGCTCGTGGCACGATCCCGAGGATTTTTCTGCAGAGGGATGGGTGTCACCATGCCTGGTGACCAGGCTGCTGTCTCTCACCCTGCCTGGTGTGAGACACACACACTTCTTACTCCCGCGATGGTGCCTTATAGTTTTCAAAGCCATTCTGAGATTAACAGGCCAAAGCCAGATGGTTTGACAAACTCTTGTTCCTGCTTCCATTCTGGTTCCTTGAGGCCTCTTATGTTCTGTTTAGCTATTGCTTTTCCAGTTTGTGGAGTACATCAAGCAATGAGTGTCTTCAGAAACTATTTATACCATGAAGCGTCTGGCTGTTGTCGCTGGTGACTGGAGTTTGACAGCTGGTACCATCAGCTTCTCCCGGTACCTGATTTATACCAGTATTCATGCCATGTGGCTCTTCCTGGGCCAGGAGTCTTCAATCAGCCCAGTGACTTAAATTGCCAAGGAAACAATGTCTAGTGAGACCTCAGGATTTATGACCTGTTCTTAGGCTATGAGGTTTTCTGTAGAATTCTTGCTGACATGGTCTGTTCCCTTTATCTGCCTGATCTGTGGGGTGAATAAATCTTTGAACTTTTCTGCAGAATTCACTTTTGGTACGCAGGGCCTTGAACAGGAGCCTGAAGAAGATGGGCTTTAGGATCCATGAACCTCTGGACTATTTTGTATGAATGTATATGCAAGCATTTTTTTTGTGGGGAGAGGCTTGCACTGGATTCTCAGTGTAATAGTGTAAAGTACAAGAAAACTGCTGAGTCTTCTGAGCCTCTGGAAAATGAGAATGATGGTAGATCTTACCCCATTCATTTAAATGAAAAAAAAGTTTTTAATGTTTAGTTTTGAGAGAGAGAGAGAGAGAATGAGTGGGGACGGACAGAGAGAAGGAGACACAGAATTGGAAGCAGGCTCCAGGCTCTGAGCTGTCAGCATAGAGCCCAGCGTGGGGCTTGAACTCACAAACTGCAAGATCATTACTTGAGCTGAAGTCAGATCCTTAACCGACTGAGCTACTCAGGTGCCCCATTTGAATGAAGCTACAATGAGTAAGTGCGTAGTATAGTATCCATAAACATTCAGTAAATATTAGCTATCATTATTTGTCTGAATCTGTGATCCTCAAAGGTGAAAAATATGTGACTGCCTTTATTCCTTAGAATCAGGTAGCACATATGTGCCCAGTGAGAATTATTAACATTTTTATAGCCCTTGATGCTGTACAAAGCATCTTCGTAATACTGCCTTCTGTGATCTGCACAGCATTCTTGTTGGTAGGCGAGAGGGACTGCCTAATTGTCCCCTTTTACAGGTGAGGAAACTGAAGCTCAAGGGAGACCATGAGCACTCAGCTAACGCTCAGAACAATGGCTTCTGCTCGCAGTCAGGTGGACAAACAGATCTCCAGGCAAACAATTACAGTACAGAGTATGATGTGTGCCTTGGACCCTGAGGTACAGCGTGTAAAGGCAGGTAGGAGAAGCCTTCCTGGCGGTAGTGACACTCGGTAGTGAACCGTAGGTGGGACTCGGCCAGGCAGAGCGGGCTACGGCAGCACCAGTTCCTCGAGGCAGGGAGACCTTGGCGGTGGGGCGCCTCTTGGCAAGAGGGGATGGCGCTGAGCACACACCTAAGGCAAAAGAGCAGTTTCCCAGAACCCTACTCCCCTTCCCCCGCCCACAAAGGAGATGAATGAAGAAAAAGGAATAGAGCAGAGAATTAAGTTTGGATTCATAGACGTACCTACAGACCATGTGGCCATTTGAAATAATTCTGAGGAAAACTAACAGCGTGGGAATGTGTTTGGTATGTTAAGTGAGGAAGTGTATGTATAATTGCCCGTTGGCCATGATTTCAGCTGTGTAAAATGAAATCTACAGATGGCGAAGACTTCGAAGTTAAGTGGAAGAAGGAAAATAACTCTCGTGTTAAGGTGATATATTTTAAAAACTCACTTTAATGTGTTACTTTGTAGGTTTTGTTTTACTTGTTTTGTATTCGTATTTTGTGTTTTGCGTGTCTATGTGCACTGCTCCCATTACGCCTCCTAGGCCGTCAGGGTTCCGGCCGTTCCAGTGGGTCTCCGGTCTGTTTAGTTCTGAGTCATTAATTCAGCCATCATGTTTGCCACGTTCCAGGCGCTGTGCTTGATCAGGTATCAGTTGTGTCTGTGTGTCCATCCCTGACCGAATCAGCTCTCAGAGAGCTCAGCAACCCCTGGCCTCAGAGACCCCCTCCCTCTGTGGCTGCACAAAAACACTTGCTCTCAGAAATACTGCTAATTAATACTCTCCTTTTGTCCAGGTGAGGAAAAGGCAAAGGCAATGCCAGTTAGAGAACAAGGCTCCTTCCAGGATCCAGAAGGAATGAAGTGGTAATAACAATAAGTAATGAGTAACCAGAGACGTGACAACTGAAATGACAGGGTATCAGGCAGAAGTGTCCGTTTGACCTGGCTTGTAAGTGTTTGTGGAATCTGGTGCTTTTGGAAAATTGCCTGGCCCCTTCTAAGTTTTCACAGGGATCAAAGGCTTTGTTCCCTCTGATCGTGTTTTTAAAGCATTTAGTTGGAAACTTTCCCTTTCATGCACGTTGATCAAAAGGCAGCATGTGCTGTTAGATCAGGAATCAGCCAGCAGCCTTTATCTGTTGGGAGTCTTTATATATGTTCTGGGCATTTCTAAGGTTCTGGCCCTTCTGAAAGCTTCCTCAAGACACGGGGACACTTAAAAATTATATTTAAGATATAACATATGGTATTTGCTTTAAAATGAGGGGCGCCTGGGTGGCGCAGTCGGTTAAGCGTCCGACTTCAGCCAGGTCACGATCTCGCGGTCCGTGAGTTCGAGCCCCGCGTCAGGCTCTGGGCTGATGGCTCGGAGGCTGGAGCCTGTTTCCGATTCTGTGTCTCCCTCTCTCTCTGCCCCTCCCCCGTTCATGCTCTGTCTCTCTCTGTCCCAAAAAAATAAATAAAAAACGTTGAAAAAAAAAATTTAAAAAAAAAAATAAAATGCTCCAACATACACACCGAGCATTTGGAAGGATATGAAATAAGAAGGGTGATGGATATATGGGGTTCTTTATACTATTCCTTTTACCTTGTTAATTTGAAAGTTTTCATAAGAAAAAAATCTTAAATAGCATTTAAGAGACTGATAACAAATGACTTACTGGAAATGTGAAAAGCCCTCCATGACAATACACCCTCTGATACCTTTGGGGTCCTTGGACCCCAGAGTTCAGTGGAGTAGGAGCTGACAGGCCAGAGGAAGCAGAGATGCCTGAAGGTGGCAGCTGTCAGTGGAGATTAGGCTTCCCTCGGCTTTGGGAGTGATTTCAAGAACTGTAGACTTACCAGCTCCCCACAACAGTTACTTCATCCATTGCTTTCCATCATGGTCTCTGATTGTTCGGTTAGAGGTTAGGAAACCGTTAGCTTGTTTGTTCATTCATTCTTCAGCAAATACTGACTGAGCATTGTTCTAAAAGCTTAGGATGTTCTTAAAAGCAGTGAGGTTTATGCTCAAGTTGAGGATACGTTCCACTGTGGGGAGAGTGATGATTAACATGTACACATATAGGGTCGCCTGGGTGGCTCAGTCAGTTAAGCATCTGACTCTTGATTTTGGCCCAGATCATGATCTCACAGTTCATGAGCTCTAACCCTGTGTCGGGCTCCGTGCTGACAGCACAGAGCTTGCTTGGGATCTCTCTCTTTCTCTCTGCCCCTCCCCTGCTCGTGCTCTCCTTCTCTCTCAAATAAATAAACATTAGAAAAAAAAAAAACCCACACATACACATATAAATGAACATGACCATTTCCAGTGGGCGTGAGTGCCACGACAACCCTTACTCAGGACCTTGTGAAAGTCAGGGAAGACACCTGAACTACTTTATTTTGGGGGATTAGAGACGACCCTGCTGACTGAGGTGCAATTTGAGGTGAGTCAAGAATGACAAGAAAGTTGGGGCACCTGGGTGGCTCAGTTGGTTGGACGTCTGACTTAGGCTCAGGTCATGATCTCACGGTTCGTGAGTTCGAGCCCCGCGTCGGGCTCTGTGCTGACAGCTCAGAGCCTGGAGCCTGTTTCAGATTTTGTGTCTCCCTCTCTCTCTGACCCTCCCCCGTTCATGCTCTGTCTCTCTCTGTCTCAAAAATAAATAAACGTAAAAAAAAATTAAAAAAAAAAAAAAAAGAATGACAAGAAAGAGCCAGCTGGTGATATCCAAGGGGAACACTTTCCCAACAGGGAAGTGCGGAGAAGGGAAGGCAACCTTGACATGGTTGGTAAAACAGAATGTGAGCACCCTGAAGGTGAGGCGTGGGCCCTGTCTTTGGTAGCTTTCGTTTTCTCTCACTCCCTTTCTCCTTATTCTCTTTAAAATTCTGTGTTCCCCATAGATCAGTTTCTCTTTCTGGGTTCCATTTTCCACTGTTTGTCTTTGTGGGTTGTCCCTGAGCCCCCTGCCCACCATGTTCGACATTGACTTTTGGTCGGGGGGCCCTAAGCTCCTGAAAGGAGAGCATGCTCACAGCAGTGGGGAAGATGTGAGGGGCTCCCCACCGGCGGCCGTGTTGTCCTCGCTTCATAGATAAAGGGCAAGTCAGAAGTCAGCCGGCCCAGTCCTTTAAAGCCCACATTCAGATCTCTCATTTTTCACAGGTTGAATCAGAGATGTTAGTTGTGAAGGGAACCTTAGACGTTATGTAGTAGTGAGGTGTATTTGGGGGGGGAGGGGTGATTTTTAATGTTAAAAGATGACTGTTACCCATATTGAGTTGAAAAGCGAGACGACTACTCATGTGCTGCTGGTTAGAGTATACATTGGTGTTGTATATGCCTTTTGACCAGGAAATTCCATCTCTAGGAGTTTATTCTAAGAGAGTATCAGCTTTGTGTGCAAAGGCTTGTCTGTAAAAATCTTCGTCATTGTGTTAAATGGGAAATGATCTAAATGTTGAACCATAGAAAATGATCTGTGGTTCGTCTTTGCTAGAATACTGCATAGCCATTTAAAATGATACTGTAGAGTAAGTTTAATTGTATGGGAAGCTGTTTATATTTTATGTCAGGAATACTTTCGACCACACTTAGTAAAAAAACAGTTATTTTCAGTGGGTGAGTTAAGTAGGGATTTATTTTTCTCATATAACAAGAAGTTGGAATGTAGTCAGCTACTGGCATTGGTTCAGTGGTTAAGCAACATCATCCCTGCAGTATCTGTGAACTTTTTTTTTTTTTTTTTTTACGATTTTATTTTTTTGAGTAATCTCTATACCCAATGTGGGGATTGGACTCAACCCCGAGATCAAGAGTCAAGTGCTGTACCGACTGAGTCAGCCAGGTGCCCCTCTGAGAATTTTCTAATGCTTGACAGATACCTCATGGTCGCAAGAGGGCTGCTTCAGCTTCAGGCATTGAGTCCACCTCTAGAGCAGAGAAGGTGTGGAGGTGATAACTGCTATATCTACCTTTTTTAAAATTTACTTTTTAATTTTTTTAAATTTACATCCAAATTAGTTAGCATACAGTGAAACAATGATTTCAGGAGTAGATTCCTTAATGCCCCTTACCCATTTAGCCCATCCCCCCTCCCACAACCCCTGCAGTAACCCTCAGTTTTTTCTCCATATTTATGAGTCTCTTCTGTTTTGTCCCCCTTCCTGTTTTTATATTATTTTTGTTTCCCTTCCCTTATGTTCATCTGTTTTGTCTCTTAAAGTCCTCATATGAGTGAAGTCATGATTTTTGTCTTTCTCTGACTAATTTCACTTAGCATAATCACCTCCAGTTCCATCCACCTAGTTGCAAATGGCAAGATTTCATTCTTTTTGATTGCCAAGTAATACTCCATTGTATATATATACCACATCTTCTTTATCCACTCATCCATCGATGGACATTTGGGCTCTTTCCATACTTGGGCTATTGTTGATAGTGCTGCTATAAACATGGGGGTGCGTGTGTCCCTTCGAAACAGTACACCTTTATCCCATAGATAAATGCCCAGTAGTGCAATTGCTGGGTCATAGGGTAGTTCTATTTTTAGTTTTTTGAGGAGCCTCCATACTGTTTTCCAGAGTGGCTACACCAGCTTGCAATGCCACTAACAATGCAAAAGAGATCCTCTTTCTCTGCATCCTTGCCAACACCTGTCGTTGCCCGAGTTGTTAATGTTAGCCCTTCTGACAGGTGTGAGGTGGTATCTCATTGTGGTTTTGATTTGTATTTCCCTGGTGATGGCCATCTGCATGTCTTCTTCGGAGAAGTGTCTATTCATGTCTTTTGCCCATTTCTTCCCTGGATTATTTGTTTTTTGGGTGTTGAGTTTGATTAAGTTCTTTATAGATTTTGCGTATTAAGCCTTTATCTGATATGTCATTTGTAACTATCTTCTCCCATTCCGTCAGTTGTCTTTTAGTTTTGCTGATTGTTTCCTTCACTGTGCAGAAGGTTTTTATTTTGATGAGGTCCCAGTAGTTCATTTTTGCTTTTGTTTCCCTTGCCTCCGGAGACGTGTTGAGTAAGAAGTTGCTGTGGCCAAGATCAAAGAGGTTTTTGCCTGCTTTCTCCTCGAGGATTTTGATGGCTTCCTGTCTTACTGAGGTCTTTCATCCATTTTGAGTTTATTTTTGTGTATGGTGTAAGAAAGTGGTCCAGGTTCATTCTGCATGTCTCTGTCCGGTTTTCCCAGCACCACTTGCTGAAGAGACTGTCTTTATTCCATTGGATATTCTTTCCTGCTTTGTCAAAGATTAGTTGGCCATACGTTTGTGGGTCCATTTCTGGATTCTCTATTCTGTTCCATTATTGGGGTGTCTGTTCTTGTGCCAGTACCATACTGTCTTGATGATTACAGCTTTGTAGTATAGCTTGAAGTCTGGGATTGTGATGCCTCCTGCTTTGGTTTTCTTTTTCAAGATTGCTTTGGCTATTCGGGGTCTTTTCTGATTCCATGCAGATTTTAGGATTATTTGTTCTAGCTCTGTGAAGAATGCTAGTGTTATTTTGATAGGGATTGCATTGAATATGTAAATTGCTTTGGGTAGTATTGACATTTTAACAATATTTGTTCTTCCTATCCAGGAGCATGGAATCTTTTTCCATTTTTTTGTGTCTTCTTCCATTTCTTTCATAAGCTTTCAGTAGTTTTCAGTGTATAGATTTTTCACCTCTTTGGTTAGATTTATTTCTAGGTATTTTATAGTTTTTGGTGCAATTGTAAATGGGATCAATTCCTTGATTTCTCTGTCGCTTCATTGTTGGTGTATGGGAATGCAGCCGATTTCTGTGCATTGATTTTATATCCTGCAACTTTGCTGAATTCATGAGTCAATTCTAGCAGTTTTTTGGTGGAATCTTTTGGGTTTTCCATATAGAGGATCATGTCATCTGTGAAGAGTGAAAGTTTGACCTCCTCCTGGCCAATTTGGATGCCTTTTATTTCTTTGTGTTGTCTGTAGAGGCTAAGACTTCCCAATACTATGTTGAATAACAGTGGCGAGAGTGGACATCCCTGTGTTGTCCCTGACTTTAGGGAGAAAGCTTTCAGTTTTTCCCCATTGAGGATGATATTAGTGTTGGGTCGTTCATATATGGCTTTTATGATCTTGAGGTATGCTCCTTCTCTCCCTACTTTCTTGAGGGTTTTTATCAAGAAAGGATGCTGTATTTTGTCATATGCTTTCTCTGCATCTATTGAGAGGATCATATGGTTCTTGTCCTTTCTTTTATTGATAGGATGAATCACATTAATTGTTCTATGGATATTGAACCAGCCCTACATCACAGGTATAAATCCCACTTGGTCGTGGTGAATAATTTTTTTTAATGTATTGTTGGATCCAGTTGGCTAATATCTTGTTGAGGACTTTTGCATCCATGTTCATCAGGGAAATTGGTCTGTAGTTCTCCTTTTTAGCGGGGTCTCTGTCTGGTTTTGCAATCAGGGTAATGCTGGCTTCATAGAAAGAATTTGGAAGTTTTCCTTTCATTTCTATTTTTTGGAACAGTTTCAAGAGAATAGGTGTTAACTCTTCCTTAAATGTTTAGTAGAATTCCCCTGGAAAGCCATCTGACCCTGGACTCTTGTTTTTTGGCAGATTTTTGGTTACTAATTTGACTTCCTTACTGGTTATGGGTCAGTTCAAATTTTCTATTTCTTCCTGTTTCAGTTTTGGTAGTGTATATGTTTCTAGGAATTTGTCCATTTCTTCCAGATTACCCATTTTATTGACATATAATTGCTCATAATATTCTCTTATTATTGTTTTTATTTCTGTTGTGTTGGTTGTGATCTCTCCTCTTTCATTCTTGATTTTATTTATTTGGGTCCTTTCCTTTTTCTTCTTGATCAAACTGGCTAGTGGTTTATCAATTTTGTTAATTCTTTCAAAGAACCAGCTTCTGGTTTCATCTGTTCTACTGTTTTTTTGTCGTTGTTGTTTCGATAGCATTAATTTCTGCTCTGATCTTTATTATTTCCTGTCTTCTGCTGGTTTCGGGTTTTATTTGCTGTTCTTTTTCTAGCTCTTTAAGGTGTAAGGTTAGGTTGTGTATCTGAGACCTTTCTTCGTTCTTTAGGAAGCCCTGGATTGCTATATACTTTCCTCTTATGACCACCTTTGCTGCGTCCCAGAGGTTTGGGGTTGTGGTGTTATCATTTTCATTGACTTCCATATACTTTTTAATTTCCTCTTTAACTGCTTGGTTAGCCCACTCATTCCTTAGTAGGATGTTTTCAGTCTCCAAGTATTTGTTACATTTCCAAATTTTTTTTTGTGGTTGATTTCAAGTTTCATAGCGTTGTGGTCTGAAAATATGCACAGTATGATCTCGATCTTTTTGTACTTACTTAGGGCTGATTTGTGTCCCAGTATATGGTCTTGCTATATCTACCTTTACTCAGGAAAGCAAAACCTTTCCTCCATGCTCCCAGTGGAGTCTCTTTCCCCTTACTGGCCCAAACCATGTCACATGGGCACCTCTGTTTGCAAAGGATGCTAATAAAGTGAGTATCTAGCTTTTCAGAACTGTAGAGTATAGGCAGACAGGGAGATGAAGGTTGGAAATGAGTATTAGGTCACAGAACACACAGTGACACACAATATTAAGTGGCAAAGATAGTTGGCAGAACCACATTTACAACACAGTCCCATTAGAATATATAAAATAAAATGGATAGTTGATGAATTTGAAAACAAAAAACTAGAAAGACATACTCCAAAACTTTTTTTTTCCTAATGTTATTTTTATTCTAATGTTATTTTATTTTTGAGAGAGAGAGACAGCGTGCGCGTGCAGGGGAGGGGCAGAGAGAGAGGGAGAGGGAATCCCAAGCTGGCTCTGTTCTGTAAGCGCAGAGCCTGATGTTGGGCTCGAACTCACGAACTGTCAGATCATGACCTGAGCCAAAATCAAGAGTCGGATGCTCAACAACTGAGCCACCCAGGTGCCCCCCCCCCCAAATTTTATTTCTGAGTGGCATTGTTTTACATTTCCAAAGTTTACAATACAGAGTTAAAGTAATTCTCTCTTTAATCTCTACCACCCCCTTAAAAGCCCTGAAGCTCTGGCTGATGTGCTTAGGTGTAAAATGAAACTCAGGTAAGTGGTAAGGAGCTTATCCCAAGTCTCAACATCCAGTTAGAGGCAGAGCATGGCCAGGCCTCACATGTGGCCTGTATAGGGATTTGTACTAAAAAAAAAAAAAAAAAAAAAAATCATTGGTTTAGTTTTCTGGACCCTCTTCCAAATAAGCATGGAATTTTAAAACCCCCTAACCAACCACATCCTAGTTTCCCCTTCTTCCTCCTGTATTATGTTTGGCCATCCCTGGCAGGTAATTGTCTTCCCACACACAGACTGTTGATACTTACAGTTGTACATGTTCATTGCAGGGTCATCAGTCAGTCAGTTGGCAATCGGTACCGAACAAACATTTGTTATCAGACTGTCGGGCACTAGGAACATAATGGTGACCACGACGCAGTCCTTGACTCGAAGAAGTTTGCATCGGCTGGGGAGGCAGACAAGCAAATAAGCAGTTACAACACGGAGGGACCCCTGCTTTGATAAAGGGATCGGGTGGGGCAGGGGGCACTCACCTGGCCTTGTGGGGAGAGCGTGTTCCACGGAAGGTTTCCATAAGGAGGTCACTCGACACAGAGATCTGAAAAAGAAATGGGTACTAACTAGGAAGAGGTGTGCAGAGGGATGAGCAAAGGAATTGCTTTCCGGGCAAAGGAAAGTAGTTACAGCCTTTCCTAAAGCATGTCTGAGGGCTGAGGGATACTAATATTTTTCCTGGAAAAGAGGTATTAAAGTAAAATAAAGTTAAGGGAGCTTAACGGGTTTTTGCGTGTCCCAAACTGTCCCTCAGCTCTTTTTTTCCACACGCCATCTTATCAATCTGCTTTTCTGTAGAGCTTTTGGGGTGTGTAATGTTTAGTCGGTCTATTGAGTGTCATTGAATTGTGACATAGATGAATTCATTTTTTTCCTGATTTTTAATTTAAAAATATCACCAGCTCTTTTTTGGGTCACTGTTACTTTTTATCACATGTTCAGGCAGATTTTAAGTTTGGACTTGGGGGAAGGGTCATCCTGAGGACATTATCTGGACATGGGCTCTCAGTGTTGCCCTAGGTTTGCCATACAAGGAATGATGTGAAGAAATAAGACACGAGGGATAAAAGCGTAAATTGGTTTGGGGGTGCCTCGGTGGCTCAGTCGGTTAAACGTCTGACTCTTGATTTCAGCTCAGGTCATGATCTTACTACTCGGGAGATCGAGCCCCACATCAGGCCCCGCGCTTATGGCACCAAGACTGCTTGGGCCTGTCTCTCTGCCTGTCCTCTGCTTGGGTGCACACATCCCTCAAAATAAATAAACTAAAAAAACAAAAACAAAACAAACAAACAAAAAAACCCTTATTTTAAAAAGAGCATACATTGGGGGAACCTGGGTGGCTCAGTCAGTTAAGCGTCCAACTTCGGCTCAGGCCATGATCTCACTGCTCGTGAGTCCAAGCTGCACGTCGGGCTCTGTGCTGACAGCTCAGAGCCTGGACCTGTTTCAGATTCTGTGTCTCCTCTCTGCCCCTCCACTGTTCACGCTCTCTTTTTCTCTCTCTCAAAAATAAACATTTAAAAAATTTTTTAAAAAGAGCATACATTGGTTTTAACAATTTAGTAAATACAGATTTGGAAGAATGTTTAGTAATCCTGGGGGTTTTACTTTTTTTTTCTTTTTTTGTTTTTTGCAAGTGTTGCAGGGTATTCTGTATCAGTGGAGAGTGGTTTATTTATTAAGTTTATTTTGAGAGAGAGTGCACGTGCACATGCCCGATCAGGGGAGGGACAGAGAGAGGGACACAGAATCCCAAGCAGGCTCCATGCTGTCAGCACAGAGCCTGACGATGCAGGGCTTGGGCTCACGAACCAAACTGGGAAATCATGACCTGAACTGGAATCAAGAGTCGGACGCTAAACCAACTGAGCCACCAACATAAGCATACACCTGGGTTTCATATGAGAAACCAGGAGATTCCAGCAAAGTAAGAGATGGTACATCTCTTTAGATTTGTTCCACCTGGGCAAGCCAGCCCCTCAACTCTCTGAAGATGTTTAGTTGAGTAATAAATAGCCCCCCGAAAGAAGAGAAAGAAGGAATACCGGGAAGTGTCTGGATCTTGATGTCCCTGGTTTTGCCAGGATTCCAGCCTGTTATCTTCCAGTAAGTGTTCTGGCTCTTTCCAGTGCCCAATGTCACATGCAGAGTAACGTTTAATGCTCCCCAGGCCTCGTCACTGCCTTTGTCCTAGGGCTCTTCACGGTTTAAACTGATGTTCCTCCCTTTCCTTCCAGGAGCTTTCAACAGGTAGAACAAGCAGGATATTTGGAATCAGGCTGGGTTTGAGTCCCGGCTTGTCACTTAGGAAGTTTTACTTCACCTCCACCAGCCTCACTGGGATTATCTATAAAATGGGAATGATTATCTATCTCCTAAGATTATGGAGTTTGAAATATTATAACATGTACAAAGCATTGGGTACACCTGGAGCATCATAGGTGCTCAGGAGCTGTCTAAGGCTTTATCAGCTCGCCTTTGCTTATGAAATAAAGTCTAAGCCCCTTAGATGGAAACCCAGGGTCTCAGGCCCTTTGTGACGGGCCCTCTCCCCTTGTCTCCCATTCCATCCCAGTCACTTCCTGCCCAGTACTCCAGACTCCAGCCACATCCCCCGGCTGCTTCTCACCTCTGTGCTTCTGTTTTACTGCCCCTTGGCTCACCTAACATTCCATTCAGTGTTTAAGACTCAGCTTAGCAAAAAAGGCAGAACAAAAACCAACATACAGATGATTGTGTTTTTATGAAGTCCAAGAACACACAAGACTAGTGTATGGTGTTAGAAGTCAGAAACTGGCAAAGGGGGAAGGGTTGACTGGAAAGAGGCATGAGAGAACATTCTGGGATGATGGAAATGTTCTAAATCTTGTTTTTGATAGTGACTAAATGAATTTATTCAATTGTTAAAACTTACCAAGCTGAATATTTATCATGTGTGCATTTTGTTGTATGTTAATAATACCTTAAAAAAAAAAACAAAGACAAAGGCGTGGGCATGATTCTCTCCAGAAAGCTTTCCCTGGCCTGCTTTGGCTGGAGTTAAGCCTCTCTGTAGGGTCCCTAACTCCCTGCACACATCTCTGCCGTTGCACTCCGCACGTAGATATCTCCTCTTTATGTGTTTTGTGCTTCATCAGTCTGTAAGCTCCTGGAAGGGCCCCCCCCCCGGCTCTTGTTATCTGTGTAACCTTTGGAAAAGCGCTTAATCTTAACCTGTGCCTTAGGTTGCTCACCTGTAAATGAGGAGGTGATAGTGGCTCCCAACACAGGAATGTTGTGATGCTGAGAAGGGAGGATGTATGTGAAGGATCCAGCAAAGAGGTTTCTCAGTAACCTCTAGTCTGATAACAGGTCAGAAAATGTACTCAGACTGCACTCATATTTGCAAAGAAAGTGTGACTTAGTTTTCTACAGCTAACTCAGTCTTCGTTTGAGCCCCTTCTTGTCTTGCAAGCTGGATGGCAGAGGAAAACCAAGTTTTATTCTAATCTGATAACTTCGTCTCATATAACTGAAATGAGCTCTTTAGGTAACTTAGTTTTTGTTTGGCTGTTTCAGTCTTTCAGAGTCCTGTCCCCACTCCAGTTGCTGTGTAAAATGAAGCCTGAGTATAGTGGGAAGAGTGGTTTGCATGACTGCCTAGTGGCTGGGAGAGTGGGGCCTCAAACCCCCGACCCTTCTGTCCCTGTCTGAGCCCTGTCTGGGCTCCTCCTGGAGGGAAGTGGCCGAAACACATCTGGTGCTGCCTGGCTTTTCAGAAGGTCCTGTTGGCAACAAGCAGAGGAAGCCGTGGGGCTGGCCATTGGCCACCAGCCTCCAAGCCCCCTGCACGTTGCCCACCCGTCCCCCCTCACATACAGAAGGGAGAGCATAGTGATACGTTTTGACATTAGTCCTATTTATTATCTTTGTACACCCCACATTTGGAAAAGTTTCTGACCACAGATGTTTGGTGCCTTGATTAATATATATTAGCTCCCTGTTCTCTTCCTTCTGGTCTCATTTCTCATCTCTTCCCTTGAAGTGGGGAGAGAAGGCAGGCACATCCTTATGGGCTCAAAGCAGCATTTGGGAGATAAGACACTTGGTACTGAAGCAGTATAGGATTTTAAGCTTTTAAAATAATAAGGTGGAAGAAACCTGCCCACCTAAATTGATTGAAGCCCTAGGAATTGTCAGTAAATGACAACAATAATAAAATTGTTATTACAGCTAACGTTTGTTAAGTGCCTTACAGTAATTTTTCCGGCACAGTGCCTGACCCATTGTAAGCACTCAGTGAAATGTTGCTGCTGTTACAGCTATCATTATTTTTTTTAATGTTTATTTATTTTTGAGACAGAGACAGAGCATTAGCAGGGAAGGGCAGAGAGAGAGGGAGACACAGAATGTGAAGCAAGCTCCAGGCTCTGAGCTGTCAGCACAGAGCCCGACGCAGGGCTCGAACTCACAGACTGTGAGATCGTGACCTGAGCCGAAGTCGGACGCTTAACTGACTGAGCCACCCAGGCGCCCCGAGTTGCAGCTATTATTTAATCTCTGTACTGTCTCTGGTAAAGTCATGATCCCTTTTCACAGATGAGGAAACTGAGCCTCAGATAAAGTGGCCCCGGAGAGCAGGTTGCGAATCTAGGTCGTACTGCTCCGCTTCCCAGGCTCCTTCTGTTTGAGTCTCCCTGGTTCCTTGTCATACCTGTCCCCTCCCCCCACCTGTTCATTTACAGAGTCTTCACGTGTGACAGGGTTTCCATCTTTTTTTTTTTTTTTTTAGTTTATCCATTTATTTTGAAAGAGAGAGAGAGAGGACAAGCTGGGGAGGGGCAGAGAGAAGGAGAGACAGAATCACAAGCAGGCTCCATGCTGTATCAGTACAGAGCCCACTGTGGGGTTCAAACTCCTGAACTGTGAGATCATGACTTGAGCCCCGATCAAGAGCCGGCTGCTTAACTGAGCCACCCAGGCATGCCCAGGATTTCTGTCTTTAAACCAGCCCAAAGGGAGAGTCTTAAATTCTGTGACATAATCTTGATAGGGTTTCCACATACTGAGCCACATGGGGTCAAACTAATTAGCTTGTGATTCTGCCCTACAGGTACATTTAGAGGTAAAGGAAAAGTGCAAGCATGTTTTAAACAGGTGTTAACATCTCCAGCTTCTAACATTAGATCCTGTATGTATACACACACACACACACCTGATAAGTTATTTTAGTAGGTATTGATGAGAACAAAATGCATGAGACTCATTTTCTTCAGACTCACTAAGAGCTTTTCATATTGATTTAGAAGATAATGCACAGTTTGAAACATTTCTAATTCCAGCAAACAACCAACCCTGAAGAAACCCCACAGTCTCTTGGCAGTTTGCGAACTGGTTATTAGCGTTGAACATCACTGTGCAGAAAACCAAAGTTGAGCAAACCTTTTGACCTGATTGTGGAAAACAAACCCTTTCTCCTGATATTCTGGAGAAAGGGAGCTGACCCAGGTGCCACATCCTTGGGCAGGAGGAGGATTAATCATTTAGCGTTTTCTGCTGTGACTCTACTGTGCTGCCTGCTCCAGTGGACTCCAAACAGGTATGTGGATTAATAATTCATGCTGGCAAAGGCTTTGACCTGTGTGAGCTGCCTCCTGAAGAACAGAGAGCACCCGACCATAGACACCCTGGGGGCTCCTGGGTGGCTCAGTTGGTTAAGTGTCTGACTTCGGCTCAGGTTATGATCTCACGGTTTGAGTTCAAGCCCCGCATGGGGCATCGGGCTCTCTGCCCTCCTCACAGAACCTGCTTTGGACCCTCTATCCCACCTCCCTCTCAAAAATAAACAAACATTAAAAGAGAGAAAGAAAGACACACCCTGACCTAAGGTCAAACCTTTGTTTGACTCCACTCCACTGCATTGGTTATTTCTGCTCCCATTGCTAATCTGTAGTGAGGTGCTCAAACCATCTGTCCTCAGGCACAGGAAGGCCAGCTGGTGTGGGAAGTGGGTTGAGGTAAGGGCCCTCCAACAATCCAGATTCTGAAGCAGCCTCCGAGGAGTGTGTAAGAGGGTCAGCTGAGCTTGGCACCTCAAGTAGCCCCGGGACATTTGTGATCCCCAGGAGCCCAGGCTTGGAGGAATCCTCTAACCTTCCTGGGCCTCTGCTTTCTTAGCCTCCAAACCAGACCCATAGTCTTTGTCCTGCCTGCTTTGTGGGGAGGAAGTGAGCACAATTGGTAAATGTTTACAAGTTGAAAGCACATTTAAAAGGAAGTTGTTTTCAAAAGGTCAAATACTGTTATGATTCCACTTACTGAAGTACCCAGGGTTATAAAATTCATAGAGACAGAAAGTAGCTTGGTGGTTGCCAGGGGCTGGGGGAGGCAGGAATGGGAGGTCGTGTTTGATGGGTACACCGTTTCTGCGTGAGAAGATGAAAAAGTTCTGGAGATAGATGGTGGTGATGGCTGCATAACAATATGAATACACAATGCCACTGAACATAGACTTAAAAATGGTTGAACTGGTAGATTTTATGTTTATTTCACCACATTAAAAAAAGAAAAGCAGGGGCGCCCGGGTGGCTCAGTCGGTTGGGCGTCCGACTTCGGCTCAGGTCATGATCTCGCAGTCCGTGAGTTCGAGCCCCGCGTCAGGCTCTGTGCTGACAGCTCAGAGCTTGGAGCCTGTTTCAGATTCTGTGTCTCCCTCTCTCTGACCTTCCCCCATTCATGCTCTGTCTCTCTCTGTCTCAACAATGAATAAACGTTAAAAAAAAAAAAAAATTAAAAAAAAAAGCAAGTTGTTTTACTGCCCCTACAACTGAGAGTCTTCACAAGCCGACCTAATCAGCTCTCCCTTCTCAGTCTTACGTAGACCCCTCCTCTAAATGCACCAGTTGAGTAGAGGCAGCTTGAGATTACCAAGTCTGCACGGAGCGCTCACTCATGCCAGGCTCCGTGCCAGGTGCAGGACGTACACAGGTAAATGGGTGGGTGCCTCCAGTCTGGCGAGGGTGCACGTGCACAGACCATTGCAGTATCGTGTGGGAGGGCCTACCACAGGGTGGCGGTGTGCTGGGTAACCTAACTCCACGGGTTCACTGCCTCAAATGGCCGCAACCCAAAGAACTATTGAAAGCAGAGAACATTTACTTGTTACACTTACATCGTTACATTTACTTGTTACAGGTGAGGAGACAGGGAGCTAGCTCACAAAGCACTGTCTGTCCATGGGGTTAGTACAGGAAGTTTTTATTCAGTGTGTTAGAGGGGGGCCTGGGCACTTTGATTCAGTACCTAGCACATCAGCATGCTAGTTATATGCACCATATGTTCAAAAATGGCAGAAAACAAAAAACAAAAAACAACCCTGTGCCCCTAAGAGATCTTTGTATTAGAATGAACTAAAGCCTAACTTGGGGGACTGTTCCAGGGGCGGGGCTTCTGTGCAGGTCCTCAGCTCCAATGCAGCTCAGACTGGCTCACCTGGGGGGCCGTCAGGTGAAACACCTAGCTGGGCCTCTCCTTTTCTGAAACTGTTGGTTCTGTGAAACAAAACACCTGCCTTCCCTGCCTTGGTCCCTTCCCCTCCTCTCTCCCGCTGGTAGCTTTCAGCCCCGTGGTGGAGTAATTCCCTGTGCATCCTAGCTGACCCTGTGGGAGGGCGGGAGGCCTTTCCCAGGGCCCGGAGGATGTGCCAGCCCCTGACCGGAGACGGGCAGTGCCCGCGTTGGCCTTACAGCTCCATTATGCTCTCCACGTTTGCTGACGCTCGTCCTTCAGCCAGAGTACACACTCTCCCTTCTTTCCCCCTAAAATCCTGAGCCTTCAAGTACCAGCCCAGATGCCACCTCCCTTCTGGAAGCATTCCCTCCACCCAGCCAAAATTAATCTCTCCTCCTCCCGAACTCCTCGAGCCCCCTCCTCGCATCTCCACTTAGCACATACTTCATTCTGTCAGCTACTACAGCCGTTTATATTCCTGCCTCTGTTGTTGGATAAATATTGGGATCTTTATAGTTCCAAGTAAGAGAAATCAACTGGAGGAGCCAGCTTTAGCATAAAGGTGTTTATCGGAATACGGATGTCTTCCCAGACCAGGATGGTTCCCTGCTCTATTCCTGCTTCCTCTTCTCTGCTCTGCTGCCCAGGCCGTGTGGCAGATGGCATCCAAGCTCTCAGGAGTGGTTTCTGTGCCGCGTGGGTCAGCGATCGCCCCTTGACCAATTAGCTGCGGCCTGGGGGACCGGGATCACAGGTTCACTTGGGGCGGGCCAAGGTCCCCGCATTCTGGGGACGAGAAGCCCTTGAGGGGTCAGTGTGAGCTGGGCTCTCTGTGGCACTGGACACTTCAAACCACTCAGTCCTTCCAGCTTCTTCCCTGGGCTTTCCACCCTGCTCCCTGTCCTATATCCTCTGCTTCTCTGGCCATCTCTTCATTTTCTTCTTGGTGGAAGAAATGCTGCTGCTTTCATCCATCTCGGATATTATCAGAGTTCTCTGTGCTTTCACTTAGGCATCTTCTCATTTTGTTCGTTTTCTTTAGATAATCTCAGTCCCGTGGCTTCACTTGTTATCTGTTTGCACTCATCATATTAACTGCTCAGACCCGAGTGCCTGACCCATACATTCTGCTGTCTATTGGTCATCTCCGTGACGTGTCCCACAGCGCACAAAAAAAGCCTGTGTGGATCATCTGCCAGTCACCCCTCCCTGCCACCCCATTCACCTGACCCACCCGCATTCTCTGTCTCTGTACCTGGTATCACCAGCCACCTCCTGTCACATCCGGGAGTCACCTTAACATCTTCCTGTTCTGCATAAATCCAGTCCGGCACTAAACGCTTTTCATCTTGCCTCCCAAACACCTCAAATCTGTCCCCTGCTTAATTTAGGCCTGTGTAATTTCTTATTATCTTGTAACTAGCTTCCTGGTGCCACCTTGCAATTTGCTTCCCCATTGTGCAGCCCAGGTGACCTTTCTGAAGAAAACTCTGGTTATGTAAGCCCCTTGCTTACAGTTCTTTAGTGCTTACTCGTTGCCATTGGAATAAAACTCAAATGTGTGATACACAAAACTTACCTGTCTTCACTCACCTGTCTCTGCAACTTCACCTCTTGATTCCAGCCTTGTAGTTTCTGAATGTGCCTTGTTCTCAAAGACTCCCCTTCATGTCTGTCTTTTCAGAAAAAAATAAAGTCTTGTAATTTACAAATGAAGCGTAACATAATAGTAAAGTATAGACTACTTAAATTCAAAAGGGGAAAGATGAGATCATTAGATTCAGGGGAAATACATCTACCTCTGTGTGGTCTATTAAAAAGCTGCTGTTGAGTGCAAGAATAGTGGTAACACTGATGAGGTTTGGGAGTGGTGGTGGGGTTCAGAGCCAGCAGCCAAGCAAGAAAGAATTCTTGAGATGTCTTTGGTGCAAAAAGATGATTTTATTAAAGCATGGGGACAGGGCCCCTGGGCAGAAAGAACTGCACTGGGATTGTGAAGGGTGAGTGGTTATATATTACAGAGTTGGGGGAGGTAAAGGCCAAAGGGAGGCCTCCAGAAGGACTTTGATATGCTAAAGAGGGCTCATAAGGTGCTAGGGGTCTTGCTATTGTCTTGTTATTGTTTTCTCTCTAGTAAGGCATTAACATTATGACAGTAGGGCGGTCCTGGAGAACCCGTATACTGTGTATTTGCCTCAAGTATTTGTTAGTGGGCTGCAGGTTATAAAGAAATTTAATTGCACTTACCATTTCCTTTTGCCTTTGTTCCCCACATCACTATGGAGGGGAGGGGGATGTTAGGGCCCCATGAAACTGAGTCCATAGTTTTTTGGAGGTTAGGCTCTTGTTAAGATTGCCTTTTTCTTGTAATTTACTAAGACATTTGTAAACTGATGAGACTCAAGTCCTGCATGACTGTGATCTCTATCAGTTAACCATTTGTTTTCTTTCCTTTCCTTTGTTCTTGGGCAGTCGGGAGGGCCTGAGGAATATCACACATATCCCACCTGGGAGGGGCGAGTGTTGTGCTAGCTGGTGCTTGGCCCTCAGCTTGCCTTATGGTCCTTCATCAACACTGTATCAGATATACCAGGCACATAGAAGCTACTTCTACCCCAAACCAAAAAAGACCGGAAGGTTTGGACAATGTCGTTGGACATGCCTTAAGGTAAACCACATTAAATCTGTATGCCATATCGAAATGTCTTGCATCTAAGGTGGAGGTTGGAAGATGCTTATCTGTCTACACAGCTGGCAGAGCACTTAAGTCTAATAGGCTTTGCCTAGGTGGCAGTGAACTGAAATGGAACTTGCTCTGGGGCAGGGAAAGGACATGTGGGTGAGAAAGAAGATGGGGAACATATGTTGAGTAAACAACCACCAGCCCTCTGCCAAAATCCTGCTTTGTTGTCCCATGATGATTGGTATTTCACGCTGCTCCACACCAGACTGGTTACTTCCTAGTATCTGCCCCGAGGTGCCAATCAGATAGAATTCTCCGTCTTCATGGCCACAGTTCCCCGGGGTTCAAACTTTTTTTTTTTTTTTAAGTTTATTTATTTTTGAAAGAGAGAGCGTACGCAAGCAGGGGAGGGGTAGAGAGAGGGGGAGAGAGGATCTGAAGTGGGCTCCGTGCTGACAGTAGCGAGCCTGATGTGGGACCGGAACTCACGAACCGTGAGATCGCGACCTGAGCCAAAGTTGGACGCTCAACCGACTGAGCCACCCAGGTGTCCCCCAAGGTTCAAACTTTTAAGTATAATCTTCTGTCTTGGACTGTTCTATTAGGAATGCTTGGTTGCAAATAACAAAAATTAAAGAACAGTGGTTTAAACAATTAGGAGTGGTGTTTTTTTCCCCACATAGTATGGAATGTAGAGGTAGGCAACTTGTATCCTTGTGGTGACAACTTGATGGCTGCAGCTCCAGCCATCAGGTCTACGTTCGAGGGGAGAAGAAGGGTAGGAAGAAGATTCCCTTCACCAACTCTGTCTCCTTTTATTGGGAACCAGAAACAGACTTTTCCTTAGGTTTTATTCACTAGAATCACAATACCCAGCCATCAATGACTCCCAGGGACTCTGGGAAAATATATTTAGTAGGGTGTGTTAAAGTACTGAACAGAATTGAGGTTATGTTAACAAGGTAAAAAGGAGTGAGGATTAGGGTACTCACACCTACCAGGGTCTGTCATATATTGCACCAAATGTATTTTTGTTGCCGTCGTTAACGCATCACATTTACTGTTGTTGAAATCCCATTAGTGCTAATCTTTTATCTCTTCAAATTCAATCGTGTTCCCGTACTTTTGCAAAGTACTTTCTGCAGAATGCAGTTTTACATTGGAGAGCCCTGGCTTTAAATGGGCAAAAAATAGGGTTAGGACCAGGGCCAGGGCTAGGTTTTAAAAAAAAATGGGCAAAAGTCATTGGTTGGACTAAGTGTACCCTGGAAACCACACTCCCTAAATTCAATTAGTTTTTCCACTAACAAGCTATTTAATCAGACGTTCATAATATGTATGCAAATCTTGTTAATCTGTTGATAATAGTAAGTCTGGATGGTCTATATTTGACATAGAAGCATTAGAGTGACTCAGGGTGTGCGTGGAGACTTCATTCGTATCTTTACTCCTCGTATCAATAATTCTTCATAATTGTTTGGTTTTGTGATATAAATTTGTTGGAATTAAACTCGAAAGCTCATAAATAGTATAATTAGTTTTGTTACACTCCAGTTCTAATTGCTAATTGATTTAAAGGTACTGTTGTGTATTTTCTCTGTTCTTCACATTTATCCTGGATCATGATGCTCATTTACTTACCACTACAATTGTATTGACCTGGGAGGACAGTGTAGGGGAGCAAGAGTTCCTCCCCTCTTCAAGGGCCTTCTAGCTGGACTGAGAATCCAATTGATATCAGATTAACAGGAGAAAATAAAATGTAGTAACATTTGTATGGGGAATCTGCACCGACAGGAATGGGAAATTCCAAAGACAGGCAAAATGAAGCAGAAGGGTCATCCAGAACTAAGGAGAAGGGGTATAGGGGTATGAGACTCCAGAGGAAAGGATGCATCTCGCGAGGCCGTAAGAAGAGCAGATGTTTGGTAATTAGATGTTTGTCCTGCTACACAGATGGGTCACTTGGGTAAAATTTATCTCTGCTTATGATCCTTATTCTGAGAAGGACCCCAATTTAGGTTCTATCATGTGGTTAAGGGAGGGCTCAGAATAACCTTCATGCCAAAGTGTTCTCACTTAGGGCAACCTGCCCATGGCTCCTGCAACAGGAACCATATCTGTCTGGTTTATCACCCGCTTAACAGAGTGCTTGACCCATAGGAGGCACCCAGTAAACATTGGTCGAATAATTGAATTACCAGATGACTCCCGACAATAATCAGCTGTGTACCAGGAGCTGAAGCCGTCCTAACTGGCCTATTTCCTGTGTGCCAGCTAATGTTTCATTTTAAAAGAAAAAGTAGGAAACGTAGATTACACCCTAGAATATGTCAGGCTGTGGGGCGCCTGGGTGGCTCAGTCGGTTAAGCGTCCGACTTCAGCTCAGGTCATGATCTCGCGGTCTGCGAGTTCGAGCCCCACGTCAGGCTCTGGGCTGACGGCTCAGAGCCTGGAGCCTGCTTCCGATTCTGTGTCTCCCTCTCTCTTTGACCCCTCCCCTCTTCATGCTCTGTCTCTCTCTGTCTCAAAAATAAATAAAAACGTTAAAAAAAAATTTTAGAATACGTCAGACTGTATTCGGATATTTAGGCTATATATGGTGGTTCTGTTTTCCTCTGAAACGTTTTTGTTTTATATAATCCAGGCCACCAGAAAGAGAACGACTTCCTGATTCCACTTCCCAGGTCCCTGGGAATTGTTCTGATGGCCCTAACTTGGGTCAGGACCTTACCCCTGCTCCAGGCAGGAGGGTGGGCCACATTTAGTGCTATTTTTGTGAACATTTAAGTGGGGGTAGAAGCAATGCCTGGAAAAGAGGTTTTCAACAAAGCCACTTCAGTGGTTCTGCTCTTCCACTACTTCAAGCCCCCCTCTCTGTGTTTAACACATACACACCCACATTTCATCCACTCATTTACACAGTGGCCATTGGACATCAGCTGCGGACCCCGTGTCTAGTTTTGTGGTCTGTTACTTACCCTGTGTGTTACCTATACCCTGTATGCCTCAGTTTCCTTATTTGCAAAATGAGTAAAATGATAATACTTCATGGGATTGTTTTGAGGATTCAACGTGATTTTATATATACGTTCTATGTGTATTATATATAATATGTATTAATGTGGTATGTGTAGGATATATGTTCCATTGTATACAGTTGTGTATAAACTTGGAACAGTGCCTGGCGAAGGAATATTAATGAAATGTCAGCTGTTATGAGTCTGCAGTCCCTTTGCACAATTCTAAAAATCCAAAAGCTCTTAACCACCAAAATTTCTTCAAAACTTTGGCAGAAAATTCTGACCTGGTCCGAACTAAATGACTTGCAGAGCCTGACCTGAAGGCATGTGGGGACATTTTGAGGCTTGATTTAGCCACTAGGTGTGAATATTCGCACCGGTAGCTGCAGAAACAGCGAGGTAGATAGCAGGGTGCTGCCCCAGCTCTACTGGCAAATATTACGTGCTATGACCGTTTTCAGATGAAAAGTTCTGAATTCTGAAATGCATCTGGGCCCAAGGTTTTAAATGAGGGCTTATGGCCCTGTGCTCATGTTTACCAGGATCCCCCTCATCAACCACCCTGCACCTGGATGAATGGAGTACAATCTGCCCTGAAGGACCTCGCAGAGCGCTGAGCGGATTGATGTCAGCTACCGTCAGGGGCAGCCTGGGGTCCAGGGAGCACTCAGGACAGCCCTGAGCTCTGTAGGGTACAGAAGGGTTGTGAGGTGAAGGAAAGAAAGGGGATTCCTGAGGTGGGACTGGAAGATTCCAGCACCTCCTTTGATCAGGCGTGGTGCTGGGGACTGAGGATTCAGCGGTAAGGACAGCCCCGTCCCTGCCCAGAGGCCCCCTGTGCATCGTAGAAGGTGGCAGCCCCCGCTCAAGAAACGACTGCAGATGTGATGCGGTGTGTTCTAGATGCTGTGGGAGCCGGCTTTGCCTCGGGGGTCGGAGGAGGTTGTGGGGAGACAGACCCGGAGAAGGAGTGAGTAGGAGAGTGAAGAAGCAGCCAGTGGGTGGAACAGGGAGAGGAAAGCGCATGACAAAGGTCAGGAGGCTAGAGGAAGCCTGCCAGTTTCAAAGAACAGACGCAGGTGTGGCTGGAGGAGAGAGCTGGCAAACAGGTGGCGAAGGAGAAGAGAGTGGATGGCAGGGCAAGGCCAGGTTACCCTCAGGCAGGAGCCCCAGTCTGCCGGCTCGGGGTAAACAGTCTGCTTTACGCATTGTTGTCAGGAGCACCCTCTTTTCACTCTCAGAACGTCCCAATTTCAGCCATTGAAGTATGTAGTCTACCCTACCTAAAGGCCAGTTTGGGGAACTGAGAATTTATCCTTAGGGGAGTGCTAAGGAAGTGCTAGGGAATCCATTGAAAGATTTTAAACAATACACATCTTAAAATTTTATCTGGGGTGATTAAAGTCACTTGGTTTTACACAATAAAACAGTTGTTTTGCTGGGGCACCTGGCTGGCTCAGTCAGTGGAGCCTGTGACTCTTGATCTCGGGGTCGGGAGCTCGGGCCCCACGTTGGGTATAGAGCTTACTTTAAAAAAAAAAAAAAAAAGGTTTTGTCTTACTCTGCTGATCATTCTATTGATCTCAAGGGTTACTGAAATAGGTATCAGACCTGGGAGAGAGTGCTGGTCAGCAGACTGACTTTTGCTGGCCTAGGACAGCAGAATGATTTGCTCGTCGCGGTGAATACGTGTACATAGAAATAGCCCCAGTATCTGATGCTGCTGTGAAATGAAAATGTTCTCTTTCCTTGGGTGAACTCTCAGGATATCCTGTGTTGTTCAGACCACCCTCGGGAACAATTAGAGGTCTGTCTGTGAAAATTCAGGAAGGGCGGTGGCCTTCGCTCTGCTTTCTCCCTGGGTCCGGGGCCTGTGTGTGTTTGCCCGCGTGCAGGCCCATCCCAGGCGCCCTCCTCTCCGGATTTGCTTTCCTCTGTTGGTCAGAGCTAGCAGTTGGCTGACACTGATTTCCCGGCCTCATGCTTTCAGGCAAGAAAAGACAGGAGAATTCAGGAAAGCCTAAGATTCATGTTTTACATTTTGCGTAGGATGCTCTCACTGCCTCGGAGAGACACAGAGTCACCCCTTTGGGAATTCCTTTACTCTTAGTTCTTATTTCTGTCACATTTTGAGCTCTCCTGTCTGCTGCTGGGTAGGTGGAAAGATAAAGCTACATGACAGCTGGTAATCCCCTTCAGGCATCACAGTGGGATGGAGTTGAAGGAGATTTAGCCAGAAGCAGCAGATCAGCCCTCTGTGATAAGAAGGTATTGGACTATCGAGAGCTGCTGAAAAGCCTCCGGTGTGGCCTAGTGTCCTGGGGCAGTTGTAGATGGGAAGAATTAACAGCATTCTCCTGGGGCAGGCTGCCTGGGGACCCACAGGCTGGCCGTTCCCCAGGTGGGTTCCCTGCAGTCTGGCAAACCAGGAAATGGGTGATTCATCTCTTGGGGGCGAATGTGCATAAGCCCGCATATGTACAACATACACAATACACATACACACACAATAGTCGAATACCTACCCTCAAGTCAGATACTGCAATCTTTCCCCAAAGACCAGCTCTGTCACAATCGGAAAGCCTAAAAACTAAAAACGGCTTTTTTCCTTTTATCAACCCTCCCTCCCCCAGGGCATAGTCCATCCAGGGCCAACTCCACCAAGTAGTCAGACTGTGAGAACGTGGACATTTTAGGATGTCTCTCCTGCAGCCCCTCAGGGTATGCTCGCTTACTGTATGGTAAGATTTTCACCTTGGGATCCCTAGCCGTGCACCAGGAGTCCCAGAGCCCCGTGACTTTGGGCGTGTGCGTGTGGACTGCTCTGGGGAAAGGGTCCATAGCTTTCAGGGGGTCACACACGTGTGGGCATCCACAGCTGGCTCATAATTTGACACCCTCTGACATGATATTTTGTAATACTTGTGTAGCACATACTTAAAGAGATGACGTGAGTGGTGCCCGGCTGGCTCAGTCGGTAGAGCGTGAGACTCTTGATCTTGGGGTCACGAGTTCAAGCCCCATGTTGGGTACAGAGATTACTTAAATAAATACAATGTTTTAAAGAGAGGAACGCTTGGGTGGCTTAGTCTTAGTCGGTTAAGCGTGTGATTCTTGATTTCAGCTCAGGTCATGATGTCATGGTTCGTGATATCAAGTCCCGTGTCGGGCTTTGTGCTGACAGGGCAGAAGCCTGCTTGGGATTCTCTCTCCCTACCCCCACTCTCTGCCCCTTCTCCACATGTGCTCACTCTCTCTCTCAAAAATAAATAAAAATAAACATTAAAAAAAAAAATGTTTTAAAGAGATGACCTGAGAAGTTGACACTCAGCTTTTCACTCTTGTCCCATGAAACTCAACTCTGATCCCTACTTGTGTTTGCTGGTTGGTATAACAAAAACCCTGCAGATATCCAGATGTATCATTACCCCCACACCCCCTTTCCTTCTCTAGTATCCAAAGGGTTCTTACTCAGAGGAGAACTCATTCATGCACAGGAGAGGTATTTGTATTAACGAAGGCTGAGGTAGTGAGGCACAGCTTGAAGAAACGGGCTTCGAGAGTTGGAGTTGCTGACCAAAGCCATATTCTTCAAGGACAACTCCAGATGGTGCTATTCCTACCAGCATAATAGAAATGCTCTCAGTGTTCCCAGCAGAGGAATAGCATTGCACTTTATTGGCCAAGAGGGAGCAAACGTTGCATTCTAGGGTAAGACTCCAGCTGTTTATGAGGCAGCCACGCACACCTCCACCCTGGCAAACCCAAGCCAGCACCATGTGTGGTGGTTCCAGCTCTCTCCCCTGCCCTGCGGGGACTCTTTCTGTGCCTCCTTTCTTAGCCTCATCTGCCGAGGGCTTTTGAATCTAGGCTGGCTCGAATTGGACATTTCATGCAGTGATCCTCCAGGGATCTGGCTCCGTTTCCTTTCTCTCCTTGCATCTTACACATGAAATGTTGGCACTCTCCCTACCTTTTCTTTCTGATATTGGCCTGTTCCTGTTTACACTGTTGCAGTTTCAAGAATAACATCTTAGTGGGGTTGACTTTCATACGAAAACAATACAGGACAATAACAATGAAGCATTCGCTGTAACTTTTGATTTAGTTTTCTTTGAAACCTTAGCGGGTTCCTCATTAGGAGCTGTCCCTAAGAGAGGTTCTCACTTTCGCATTGCCTACTCTGATAATATTTAGGCTTTTCATAAACATGTATGGTTTTTATGTATGGCTCGTATGAAAGTAATTAAAACAGCACTCAGAACACCTAGTTCTCAGCATTGACTCCGGCACTTGGATCCGTATGCATGGTGGAGATAGAGGCAATAGTCCGGGATCAAGAGACTTCTACAGTGGGCCGGGTGGTAAATACTTCAGGCTTTGTAGGCATGTGGTCTCTACCTCAGCTCTCCAACTCTGTGGCTGCACTTGAAAAGTAGCTGTAGATAATATGTAAACAAATGGAGGTGGCTGTGTGCCAAAAAAACTTTCGTTACAGGCACTGAAATGTGAATTTCATAAAATTTTGGCGTGTCACAAGGTATTATTCCTCTTTGAATTTTTCTTTCAACTGCCTGAAAATGTAAAAACCATTCTTAGCTCATAGGTCATACAAACACAGGCGGTGGGCTGGACTGGGCTGACCCCTGGTCTTCATCAGTTTACCGCAAAACCAGGCTATAACGATAGAAGTCAATCATTGTTTGCTTCTGGGAGTGAGGTGGGGATTTACTCAAAGGGACCAGCAGGTAGTTTTCCGGAGTTTATGGCAATATCCTGTGTCTTGTTAAGGATGTGGATTACACAAGTGACCATATTTGTCAAAACTGATTCATATTTAAGATTTGAACATTTGTGTATAAATTATACTTCCATAAAGATGAAATGAACAAATGTTGCATAACAGCCTCTCAGGGGCACATACTAGACAATAAACGTTTACTTCTCTTGGACAGGTTTGCGGGTCAGCTGGGCTGGCTCTGCCCCATCCACGCCCGTTTTGGGTGCCAGGCTGGACCGGGGCAGCTGTCTGCCAGTGGCAGCAGACCCAGACAGCAGACTGGACGGTACATGTGCATTTCAGCCCTCCACATGTTGTGTTGCTTGAACACAGCCTTTCCGCAAGCATCTACATATCCTAATTTAAGAAAATGTGACTGAAATGCAAAAAAAAGCTGCATCCCTTATGTGTGAAACCTGCCAAATCTCAATTTTTGAAAGGATTGCAAATGTTGCAAGACAGCAGGGCATACACATACGAAATAATAGAAGAGCAAAACGGGACTGAAAATAAGCAAGTGTCAAAATCTGTCTCCGGATAAAAATAGGTTTCTGGCAGACCAGGAAGGACAAGTCCGCTGTTGTCCGTGCAGTGGTGATGACCCTGGAGGTGGTGCTTCCTCTGCCCATCTGTCAATTTAGTTTTGCTTTTACTCCGCTTAGGCACTGAGGTCTCCCTGAGTGAACTTGACTTCAGCAGCGCAGCCTAACCTCTCTCTTGAGCGTGAGACCTTCATTTCCGTCTGTCTACTACCTCCCCTAGACAGCATGAATGCATTTTAACCTGAACTCAGGAACTGATCCTTCATGTTCCTGTTTCAGTGAAATGGCACCATTATCAAGCCAGGTGCCCAAACCAGGCATGACTTTATGACCCACTGGAGACAGAGAATGAAATATAAGGAAGAGATGATTTTGAAGTGTGAAGCCTGAATGATTAAGAGGTGGTGGTGTTTTGGGAGCCAACCAGCACGTTGATATTCTGTAGTTGTAAGTCATCTTCTAGCTCATGGGTCATAAGCTTCAGCAGGCAGCATAGGGCTGCTCAGATTCTGAAATCCCATGGCTTCTGGAGAGCGGCCCTTAGTTACGTCCAGCATGACCATTAAAAGCTGGTGCCATAGAGCATTAATACAGCTGGTGCACCAGGCTTTGGAATCATGAATCCTAAGTAACACATCCTCAGTTTGTAAATTGAAGCAAGTTCCCTGACTTCTTGGAGCTATACCTCTCTCATTTGTGACATGAGAAGAATTTTTAGTGCCCCCTCCGTAACAGTATTTGGGGATTAAATGGGATATTTCATGTAAAGCTCTTACTGTAGTGTCAAGTTCATATTATACTCTTGGTAAATGCTGCAATTTTAGTTAACAAACTCATGTCCAAGAAGTAGTTTTGCTCTTTTTTGCTTGAAACTCTCCATTGCGCAGAATGTGTCATGCTAACAAGCCCTGTTAAGAGTCAATTAATCCCTCTGAGTCTTCTCTCTATATTACGTTATTCCTATTTTTCTCAGCCCTATCCGCTCACTCTACTCTACCCTGTCTCCTAACCCCTCAATATTTTGTGGCTGTTTTTATCACATTTTATCTTGTGTAGTCTTACCCTAAGAACTGATCGAGGATGAACATGTTGCTGAGTTTAAAAAACATTTATATGAACCTACAGATTATAAAACCAGAATGGGTTATGAAGGTGCATTATGGGGAAATCACTAACATTTTGAAGTCATATATAGTTCATTCCTTCCACAAATATTACATTGCTACATGTGTCAGTCGCTGTTCTAGGAGACAGTGTGAGCAGGACAGGCAAGGAATCTGGCCCTGGAGTTCACTTGTTGGCCAGGAGAATGTAAGTCAACGAGATGATCTCGGATGGGGCTAAGTGAGGAGATGATGGTTGAGCTCTCAAGAATGGGGAAGAATGCCGCAGGTGGAGGTAGCAAGAGGGTGAAGACTTGAGGGTGACTTGAAGACAAGAGGGTGAGGCGAGAGCAGGCATGGCATTTGAGGGGACAGACTGAAGGTTAGTGTAGAAGGAGAATATAAGAGAGGAGAGAAGGCGGTAGGAGACAGGCGGGCTCCTGTAGGGCTGGTCAGCCCTGGTGAGGAGCTGTTCTTTGTGTTGTCTTCTGGTTTGGGTTTCGTGGTGGGCTGACAAAAGACTCCCCCAAAATGGCTGTGTCCTATTTTTAGAATCTGTAAATATGTTACCTTGCATGGTAAAAGGGACTTTGCAGATGTGATTGAGATCTTGAGGCAGGGCAGTTATCCTGGATTGCCCAGTGGGTCCATTGTCATCACAAAGGTCCTCGTAAAAGGAAGGCAGGAGGGTCAGAGTCAGAGAAATGAGGAAGGGGCCACAAGCCAAGGAATGCAGGCAGCCCCTAGAAGCTAAAAAAGGAAAGGAAAAAGGTTCTTCTCTGAAGCCTCCAGAAGGAGCGCAGCCCTACTCACACCTTGATTTGAAGACTTCTGATGTCCAGAACAGTAAGAGATTACGTTTGTCACAGCAGCGGTGGGAAACTGGTAGAGGCTTCTAATTCTGAAATGCATTGGGGAGCATTTTAAGTAGGGGAGGGATGGAATCGTATTTAGTTTTGTTTTTGTTTGGTTTTAATTTTAATGTTTATTTATTTTTGAGAGAGAGAGAGAGAGAGAGAGAGAGAGAGAGAGAGAGAGAGAGAGAGACACCGAGTACGAGTGGGGGGTTGGGGCAGAGAGAAAGAAAAGAGACACACAGAATCCGAAGCAGGCCCCAGGCTGTGAGCTGTCAGCACAGAGCCCGACATGGGGCTCTGACTCACGAGCTGTAAGATCATGACCTGAGCCGAAGTCAGCTGCTCAACCAACTGAGCCACCCAGGTGCCCCTTAGTTTTTTAAAGAATGGATTGTTGAGGACACCTGGGTGGCTCAGTTGGTTAAGTGTCTGACTTCAGCTCAGGTCATGATCTCACTGTTGGTTAGTTCATGGCCCTCATCAGGCTCTCTGCTGTCAGTGTAGAGCCTGCTTGGGATCCTCTGTCTCCCTTTCTCTCTGCCCCTCCCCCACTGGTTTTCTCTCTCAAAATAAATCAACTTAAAAAAAATAAAAAGAATGGGTTGTTGGGAGGCCCGAGGGGCAGCAGGGAGCCCAGTTAGGAGGCAGAGGCAGAAATCTTAGGAGAGAGACACAATAGAGGGCCAGATTAAGGGGGTGCAATAGAGCAAGTGGGGTGAACAGATTTTGGTTACAGAGCCCATGGGAATTGCTGATGGCATGGTTTGTGGGGAGATGGAAAAAAATCAAGGGTGATGCTGAATTTGGGCTTAATACGGTTCAGTGCCATTTATCGAAATGGGGGAAGATGGGACAAGAGCTTGGTTTAGGGGCAAGTTATATGTTCTGTTCTGGACATGTTAAGACTCGATGCCTGGTGGACATCCACGTCGGTGTGGAACAAGCAGATGAGCATATCAGCAGAAGTCTCAGAAGAGAGATTATCTGCACATGCCTTCAGCCCCGGATGGTGCTTGCCCTCCGAGAGTATCTCTAGTGCCGTGGTCACTCACAGACTACCTGGCTGGCTGAACTTGACCCCGTGTGGCATTTCATTCCATGTATTTCATCTTTTGTCCTGGGCTCATTTTTTTATTGCTTACTCAGCGTAAGCTGAATGAACAATTAACAGAGGCTAAAATGAGGCCCAATATGTTTGATATTTAAAGAGTAATGAAAAACAATCTAGATTAATCTGTGCCCCAAATGTGTGCAGTTATTTAGTGCTTTTTCAGAGAGCTAAATGGATTTCATGAATTTTAATTGATGTTTAACTTTTAATTGTGTTCATGTGGGGTGGCCGGTTGGAACTCTGCCTAGTAAGACTGATGAGTCTATGCACATTTGCACACAACATACCTTTCAGGGCCAGGCGGGAAGAGGAAGGTGTAGAGTAAGGGGAGGAAAAGTACAGTGAGGAGATAGTCTTTGAAACATATTTATTTTCAGAAAAATGAAAACTTGTCAAATATTTTCTATTCATCTGTAATATAAGGTTTACTATTATTTCCTCTCATTGGTGTTTTTTTTTTTTTAATAGAAAAATGAACTTGTATTCTAAGAGGAGCCAGGTTGTTATTTACAGTGGAAAGAATTCTGAGTTGCATGTGTATATGGTTCAGATTGTGAGCCAGCCCAACAAAATGTTGTTTACTGGACATGTTTTCTCTGGGAGGTACTTTGCTAAGCAGGAAAGGGGGCACAGTAATGAGGATGCTCTTTGGCCACTTCACTGGCTCAGGCAGTAAGGAAATGTGTTGTCTGACATAAGAAGTAGGGCAGCCTCCAAACACACGATGTCCAGTGTCCGCTCTCCTTTGTGGGTCTCATGGCTCCGCCCTCTTGGTTCCGATGGCTTCATCTTTTGTTCAGGAGCAAGATGGCTGCTGTGATTCACATCCAGATCTGATAATATCCAAAGGAAAAAGAAAGGTTGTCTCTTCCTTGTGTGTCTTTTTTTTTTTTTTAATGGTTTTATTTTTATTTTTGAGAGAGAGAGGGTACAAGTAGGAGAGGGGCAAAGGAGGGGGAGACAGAGGATCCGAAGCAGGCTGTTGCACAGAGCCCCAGTGCAGGGCTGGAACTCACAAACTATGAGATCATGACCTGAGCCAAAGTTGAAAACTTAACCAACTGTGAGCCACCCAGGGGCCTCCCCCATGTGTCTTAAATGTAAAATAATCTTTTCCTAGTAGCCCCTCAGCTGACTTTTTTATGTCCCATGCACTAGGATTGAGTCACAAGCCCACTTATAAACCAGTCACTTGCTGAGGAAAGGGAATTACCATGATTGGCTTAGACCAGGGGTTGGCAACTGCTCCTCAGTCACTGGTTTTTATAGTCCCACTGGCACAAGCCACGCCCCTTCATTTACATATCGCGCGCTGTGGCAGAGTTGAGGGGTCAGTTGCGAGGAAGGTAGTCTTGACCATAGAGCCTGAAATATTTACTCTCTGCTACTATGTAGAAAAAGGGCCGGTCCTTGGTTTAGACAAAGCATCTGGGAAGCATGGGTGATGGGAGAGTCAGGTACAGCAGTGACTCTAAATCTAAAAGAGGTATAGGATGTGATTCTGTTTCTTAAAAAGATTACTAGGGGACATTTCAAAGCATTAACATAGCTAAAAATGCTGGTGACAGTTTAATACTCAAATGAAAGCTGTCCTGTAGATACTTAAAATTAGAAAGTATCATTCCTGTCACTACAAAGTTAGGAAAAAAGAGAAACGGCTTCATCGTAGTTCATATGGAAAAAAAAAATCAGAGGGATTTAATTGATACTGTAATAGGCCAGTCCTTGCCACATTAGCATGTGTGCAACTGTGGGTAAACCAGGACTGACCATGGGCGGAGGCTGGGAGAAAATGATAGATCGGATTGGAGGTAGGGGCAGGAGGTCAGTGGCCAGAGGGAGCTGTACACAAGGGAGTGACCTATGGCTAGATACTGAGGTATCCAAGCCATAAGGTCCACCGCTCCTTTGGTGCCCGGGTGTCTCAGTCAGTTAAGTGTCTGACTCTTGGTTTCAGCTCAAGTCACAATCTCACGGTATTGTAGGTTCGAGCCCTGCATCGGGCTCCGCACTGGGAGCATGGAGCCTGCTTGGCTCTGTCTCTGTCTCCCTCTCTCTCTACTCCTCCCCCCCTTGCACTGTCTCTGTCTCTGTCTCTCTCAAAATAAATAAACTTAAAAAAAAAAAAAAAAAAAAGAAGGGTCCACTACTCCTTCAAGGTGAAGAAAATTGGTATCAGAAGCAAGAAGGGCTGGTAGGAAGTAGGTAGTGGTTTAAGATTAGACTCCAGTCCCCTCCAAGAATTAAGGGGAGCCAGCTCTCAGGGCTCTGGGAGGAAGTGCTAAGCGCTTCAACAAGGCCAAGGAATGGTGCTCCATTGAAGAAAGCGTACCAGTGTTAGGGATGCTGCCTTTGGATTCCGCCAAAATATTCTCTGTCCATCTCTTTTTTTCCTGTGTGTGCCTGGAACAGGTTACTTGACATTTCTGAGGCTTGTTTTTGTGGATCTGTTCGGTGGGGATAGTTGTAATATCTGCTTCCCACAATTGCTGGGAGAATTAAATGTGGTTTGTGAAATCTTAGTGCAGTTCCTGAATTGTGCGGTAGAAGTTCTGTCAGGCATCGTGGGCTCTATTTCCACACGGGGAGCTGTTAGGGATGTCCTGTGGTGACTCTGAATTCTGTCTGTACATCATGATTACTTCAGGGGCTTTTTAAAACAACAACAACAACACTGATTTTTAAATGGATACCCAGATCAATTGAATCAGAATCTTGGGAGTTAGAACAAGGCATTGATAGTTCTTAAAGGTCTCCTGGTGATTCTAATGTGCAGCCAGCTCTGAGAGCCTTTGTCTTACTATGTTATCAATCTTGGTTGTCACTGGCTCAGGGCCTCACTAAATCTGCAGGTGGCCAGCTCACTGGAGACAGCTGGGTGGGGCCGTGCCTAGTGGAGACTGACAGTCTCCGACTGACTTTGAGCTTCAGATGAGCCAACGGAGAAAGGAAGCTGCTAAAAAACCACAAGCACATTCACTAATACCACCCGTCTGCTTAAAAAGAAGCACTGCATTGAAGGACAGGCCCCCTGAACTCTGAGCCGGTCAAGGCACATCTGAAGTTGCATTGCTCCTCAGGAGATACGCAGATGAGAGCAGACACAGTCCCTTACAGGCCTTTGGACGGAGTTGGGAAGAGTGGCAGTGTCAGCCCAGGCGTCACTGTCGGCTGGAGCAGATCAGACACAAGATGTTTGTCATGAATTCGTCTGTGGAGAGCACAGTGTGGAGGGGAGAAGACACTTCAAGTTCAGGAGGTGGAGCATGGGATCGGGAGCTGAGTTTCCATGAGCACTCTCCATGCTGCTGAGACACAAACACTGAAAGATACTAACAGAGTTGAATGACAGAGGTAGCACATGCATGTGTTGTTAGAAAACAGTTGAGAAATAAATTCCACAGACATTGAGCAATCGGTACACTTCCCTGGGTCAAGGGCATATTCTTAAAGCCTCAACAGAAGGCCCAGTGGAAGGTGAGCAGGATGACAAAAGGAACGGAGCTCACAACCAGCAAGCAGTAGTGGAGGAACTGAGAACATTGCCCTAGAGAAGGCTGGACAGCTGAGCGGGATGGGAACCCTCATTGGACAGTTGAAATATCAGCTCGTAGAAGGGTGCTTGGGACCCCTGACTAGACTTTACAGGGAATCACACTTTTGTTCAATAGTGAGAAATTGTTTTAGCATCAGGAATTGAAATTAGAGTAAGACTCTGTCTTGTGAGATGGTAAAGTCCCTGTCACTAGACATACTCCCCTGACATTAAGAGTTACTTGTCTAAAGTGGAAGTAGGGCAGGATCCATTCAACCAAACTTGTATTTAAAGTGTTGGAGTACAGGGGCGCCTGGGTGGCTCATTTGGTTAAATGTCCGACTTCCACTCAGGTCATGCTCTTGAGGTTCGTGGGTTCGAGCCCACTGTCAGCTCTGTGCTGACAGCTTGGAGCCTGAGCCTGCTTCTGATTCTGAGTCTCCCTTTCTGTCCCTCCCTGTTTATGCTCTGTCTCTCACTCTCTCTAAAATAAACATTAAAAAAAAAGTGTTAGAGTACATTTTTATCTCCCCACCACCACCAAAGTATAAGAAACTTGGATCGTTATGATTCTTCGATTTCTACTATAAGGAAAGAAACCATGACAGATATTTGAATAACTGAGTACTACTTGTTTGCATAACCAACCAAGAAATTCAAACGTTCGTGTAAATAAGGACTATGCATTTTAACACAGGTGGAGTGACAGAGATAGTCTGTAAGTTTATTTCTCTTGGTCTTGAACTTTGGGAAGCATCTTTGGGCATTCTGCCTTTAAACCTTTTATGCTAGTTTATATTCAACTCATCATATCTTTGGTACCTAGCAAATGTGAGGCATCATCTTGTACTTTGTTGAACATCTCTTCTCCCCAGACTTCTCCGTATCAGAAATTAATCTCAGCATTGGCAGCATCTTCCACATTGTAAAACGGAGTCACAGCACAACAAATACAAACAGTGATGGTGCTGGACACCTATTGCTTGCTTCCCCAACATGATTTCTCCATTCTGCATTCCTAATAGCCCCCGTTTCTGTATTATAGGGATCTATGTGTTTCTGGGAAAACACATACCTGACTATACCTTGATCAGGAAGTGGAGAATGTGTGTTAGGCTAAGGTGATTCATACACTGTATTCTTCTTGCTACTGTGAGGTTAAAGGCAGGCACATGATCCAACCTGGACCAATCAGAGTATATTTCAGGATTCTCCCTGAGAAGGCTGGGATGAAGACATACTCTTTTCCTTGCTTGACTTGAGCAAGAAATTTGTGGTCCAGGAGCTGTAGGTAGTAGCTATCATGCAACTATGTTAAGGCTAGTTTCAGAATGAGCTGACGCTAAGAAAAACAGGTTAAGAAATAGAGAAAATCAAAATCAGGTTCTGGTGATATCACCTGGCTGCTGGATTAAACTTTGCCTAGGGTCAAAACTACTCCTGGACTTTTCAAATATATAAGTTCACTTTATATTTAAGTCAGTTTCACTTACATCTTCTTTGACTTGGAACCAAAAGATGCCTTAGTGATCAGTATGGTGGTTATTTTGAGGTAGTGGGAGTTACAGGCTTCATTTTATCTGTTATTTAGCTGTATTTGCCAAACTGTCTGTAGTTAGCATGGATTACTTCTGTAATGAAACATAACAAAAAAGTCTCGTAACATGTAATCATAGCATCTACGTTGGCTGGAGGTTATGTGTCTAGGGAAGTAGACATTCTTACCAGGGCTAAACCAAGATGCACTTGTGTGAACTAAGCGAGTCTGCCTATTGCTTTGGATGGATCTCCGGTGATATTGCTGATGACTTCTTGCACCACCACCTATGTTATTGTACTCTTGGTAATCCACTGATTTTGTCCATTTGCTTTTTAAACAAGTTTTATATATTGGTGTACTCCTATCTAATTGCATCTTGGAGGACAGAGAAGGACCCATCTAGTGAAACTAAACCTTTTACCGCTGCTTACTTTCCTGTGTTTGGGGCAGCGAAGGAACTCAGTGCTGTGCTGTCAGCCATTTTGTCCCCTCCTCTTGACTTATTAAAAAATTACATACTTGAGGGGCGCCTGGGTGGTTCAGTTGGTTAAGCGTCCAACTTCAACTCAGGTCATGATTTCACGGTTCGTGAGTTCAAGCCTGTCATCGGGCTCTCTGCTGTTAGCACAGGGCTCACTTCATAACCTGCCTCCTTCTCTCTCTGCCCCTCCCCCACTCTCTCTCCAAAAAAAAAAAAAAACACACTAAAAAATACATACTCATGGTCATTTTTCAAATCAATAGATATGTAAAACAAAATGTAACAAATTGCTAGGAAAAATAAGATGGAAGGAGACTGATAGACTGAGATACTTAAAAACATATTCATTCACTATATGTGGACCTTATATGAAGATTGATTCAAACAAATTAATTAGTTTATTTGTTTATTTTTGAGAGAGAAAGAGTAGGGGAGGGACAGAGAGAGGGAAAAGAAAAGATCCCAAGCAGGCTCTGCGCTGTCAGCACAGAGCCCGACGCAGGGCTCAATCTCATGAACCACGAGATCATGACCTGAGCCTAAATTAAGAGTTGGATGCTAACTGACTGAGTCACCCAGGCGCCCCTCAAACAAGATTCATATGAAATGTAAGCACTGGATATTTGAAGCATTAAGGTGTTGATCTTTCAGATATAATAATGGTGTTGCTTGTATGGTTTTTTATAAATTATTTTTTTAATGTTTATTATTTATTTTTGAGAGAGAGGGAGAGACAGAGCACAAGTGGGGGAGGGGCAGAGAGAGAGGGAGACACAGAATCCGAAGCAGGCTCCAGGCTCTGAGCTGTCAGCACAGAGCTGACACAGGGCTCGAACCCACAAACTATGAGATCCTGACCTGAGTGGAAGTCGGACGCTTAACTGACTATGCCACCCAAGTGCCCCTATTTTTATGTTTTTAAAGAAGAGTCTTTGTCTATTAGCAATACATATTGAAATATGAAATAATATGATATCTGGGATTTGCTCCAAAATAATACAGAAGAGAGGAAGTGAACTGGTCAGGAGTTGATTGCTGAAGCTGAGTAATAATGGGCACATAGGAGTTCATTAATCTGCTT
Organism: Panthera tigris; assembly: GCF_018350195.1. Classification (NCBI taxonomy): domain Eukaryota; kingdom Metazoa; phylum Chordata; class Mammalia; order Carnivora; family Felidae; genus Panthera; species Panthera tigris. The sequence goes on along the minus strand of NC_056666.1, from coordinate 114,950,614 downwards.
TTTTTTCTTTGATAAAAGGTTAAATAATAGTAAAAATCTCTACTTACTTTCCAGTAGTAAGCAGTATTAACAATTTGACATATACATTTTTCTAGAAAATTTTAATATGTAAATTACAGAGACAATGAAGGGTAATGGAGGTTTGGTTTTGGTTTTATTTAATTAAATGGATTCATTACTTCTGTTGGTCTACAACTTTCTCTTTTTGGGCGGGGAGCACAGTATATCAAGGAGAATTGATGTTTTTTTTCCCCCCTAAAGAGAACAAAATCCTTTGCTTTTGTAGCATTGCAGTCTCTGCACCCTGGGGGATAATTTCAGCGTTTTGTGGGGGAATACCTGCGTTTGAAGCCGGGAGTTCCTCTGGGCTTCCACCAGAGCTTTAAGCGTGACTCTTGGGCAGTTCTCACTTATCTGGTTATGAATCTTTCCTGGCACACTCTCCCCATGGGAAGCATCCGCAGAATTTTGCTGTCGGCAATTGTAAAATCCATTGGAAATTCAGTGCTCTCTGTTGCCTGCTGGTTGGGAAGCCAAACATTTGTGAAATCTGGAAAAGCATTGTTATTCCTGTTGCTTTTCTGTGGTTTTATAGAATGTGAATTCTTAGTAGTTCATGCACGTTGGTGAGACAGAGGATTTGTGTGAGAGAGAGGTTTGTTTTTTAAAAGAATACAGTAGATGAATAGTTGACCAGCCTTGGCTCCGTGGTGGAGCTTTCCATTATTATCCTGCTGGGAAATTGACACAATTGAATTCTAGTGCACCTTCCAGTATGTGCTATTGTTCATTTCTTTTTTGTCCCATGGGAGAGAGATGATCTAAGCTTAGAATACCTCCTCTTTCTCCCTTACCCCTAAGGAGCACTGTGAATATCATGCTTTTCATAACATATTTTCAAAATGCTTTAAAATACTAACATCATTTCATTCTCTTATCAAATATTTTCAGACTGACTACTCTGTGCCAGTCACAGTACCAGGCCCGTGGGAGCAGGGAAAGCAAGATAAATTAGTTTCTGCACAATTGTTGTCTGGGTGGAAATACCAGGGTTGGGCATTGAGGAGGGATAGATCTAGGGTTAGAGCAGGGAGTGTTTGTTAAATGGCTATGTTTTGGGTACATGCACAATAATCATAGGTACATGATATATTACCATGTGTCAAATGCCTTTCTAAAAGTTTCATGTCAGCTGCCATATTTCATACTCACAGCAAACCGTAAGAAGTATGTACTCTTGTACCCCTTTTATAGGTAGGAGACCGAAGCACAGAGACATTAAATAATTTGCTAGAAGTCACACAGTAAAAAGTGGAACAATCTCCATTTAAACTCAGGCAGTCCAACTCCAGAATCTGTGCTCATTATGGAAATATTACTGAGGAATCAGTTGGCTCATTGATACATTCTGTTGGTGGCTTCTGGTTTTTAAAAAGGAAAAAGATGGTTAATTATTGTTAGCCATCGATAGGAGTATCCCTGGAGACTACTGAATTTTCAAGCTGTGAAATGCATTGAAGAGCTTTCAACAGTGACATATCATATTGCAGTTGGGGGTCGGAACTAACTTGTAGACTTAAAGAAAATTGTTCAGACTTTTTTTTACTGTGTGTTGGTACTTTCAGGGGATGAAAATTTACCTGTAGTAAGCCTACAGTCCTATCCGAGTGAGTTTACTCCAGGTGTGCCTAGGTGGCTCAGGTGGTTAAGCTTCCAACTTCGGCTCAGGAAGATGATCTGACAGTTTGTGGGTTCAAGTCCCGTGTCGCTCTCTGTGCTCAGAGCCTGGAGCCTGCTTCAGATTCTGTGTCTCCCTCTCTCTCTGCCCTTCCCCACTCACATGCGCGCGCGCTCTCTCTCTCTCTCTCTCTCTCTCTCTCAAAAATAAACATTAAAAAAATTAAAAATAAAAAGAATGAATCTTACTCTGTTACTTTCAGTATTGCTTGTGGTGAAAAAGAAATCCATTGATTTTGTGACTTTTAGTTATGTATCTTGAAGTTTGCTTTTAATGTGTGAAAGGGTGTATTTCTCCATTGTGCCTAAGTGTGTACACATGCATGAATAGGCCTGCATGCGTTACTAAGAGCTGGGCTGTGTAATTATTCGTTCCAACTCAGAGCCCCCGATGACTTCTCCTCCCCTTCATCTCGTTCTAATTGTGATGAGAGCTGTCACTCGATGGATGTTGGCTTTGTGGCCAACTTCATATGGAAGCACTTTACCCGTATTATCTCTTTTCATACAGAATAACCCTTGGCCATAAGTATTGCTATTCCCATTTTATAGATGAAGAAGCCAAGGCTTAGCAGGGTTACTTGTCCAAAGTCACATAGACATAAGTGGGGACATAATCCCAGGTTTGCCTGCCTCCGGGGTTAGTGGATTTCCTGTGTGGAAACACTGAGGCAGCCACTGATGAAAGAAGGAAGGTGTTCAGAGCAGCATACACATGGCTGAGAGTATGTTTGTATTTCGTTTAGTGTGAAAAGGTAAACAACAGTAACTATAGCTTCCTCTGCAACTGGTGAAGTAGAATCTCTCTAAGACCTTAGAGCTTGTGTCGTGGCTCTGTTTGATGTAAAGACAGTAAACAAATCACGGTTTGTTTGAGCCTTAGTTTGCTCATCTGTAGAATGAACGTAACCTACATTGTCAGGTTGTTGTGGGTGTTAGATGAGATGATGGACATGGAAGGACCAAGTAAGTACTGCACACATGTGAGGAATTATTAGCCGGTACTCTCATCACCCCCACATCTCCCATCCACAGTGAACTTTTCAAAGTCATTCCTTGAGATGAAAACTAGATGTTGCTATGAGTCTGGTTTAACAGATGCTTTAAAAAGGGTTTGGTACCAGGGGCAGCTGGCTGGTTCAGTCAGTAGATCAGGCGACTGTTGATCTCAGGGTCATGAGTTCAAGCCCCATGTTGGGTGTGGAATCTACTTTAAAAAAAAAAAAAAGAATTTAGTTCTGGTTTTTACTTCATTCACTCACTCAACTAACTTTTATTGAGTACCTACTCTATCCCCAGCATTGGCATTGTTACCAGAGGTGTTACCATGACTCAGACTTGCTCACAGGCTGTTCAAGACATTCTTTTGGTTAGGATTGTTGTCTGTAATCCAGTCTAACCCAACTACATGCTGGCTGACCCCATGTAAAGTGAACAGGGTCACATTCTGTCTGGGGCTGCCCAGACTGACGTGCATAAAGAAATCTCTGGGCAGATGGGACATCCAGCACCTGTTGTGACTTTGCATTTTGTCCTGTGCAGTGAATGAGGGCTGAGGTAGGCTTAGACTGAAGCCAGGGTGAAGCCATTTCTCCAGAAACCCAGGGCACGACATGTGGCTCTCTTTGGGCTTCGTCATAGTCTGCCCAAACTTAAGAGGCCCCTCGCCAGATGCCCCGTTGGCCAGTTTGTTTAAATTGGAACTGCCCGTGTAGGTCTTTAAACTCCCCAAAGTGAAAAGGACAGCATTTTCCTCTGCACTCACCAACAAATAATAATGAATAGTGAACTATAGTCCATTTTTAATGCATTTAAATTGTGTGTTCTGCAAAATTTCACAATTGCACTTTTTTTTTTTTAATGTTTAAGCTGAACACACAGACAATCCTAAGGATAGCTGGAATGGAGTCAAAGGTTACTCAGTTCAGCGAGTGTTTACTAAGCGTTTCCTAGGAGAGGCATTGTGAAAGGTCAGAACGCACACACTCAGGTCCAACAGTAATAATCAAAACAGGGATGCTACCCCTCCTCTCTGGGTACATCGTGCAGTGCAGGAAACTCTTACCATCTATCGAATGCCCCAGGGTGGGCAGATGAGAAGTCTGAGGCCGTGGAAAGGTATAACGTGCCAAGTTTGAGCGTTCGTTAGAGAGAGTATTAGGATGCCTTCTGTGTTCTCTGATGGCAAACGTGCCACCTTCCCCACTCACCCCCTACCGCCCCATATGTATACACGAATTAACCCACATCAGTTTGGGAAGGCTACCAGCAATTATTCTCATAAGCAGCAGAATATGTAATTTGGTGTAGTGATGGGGACAGACTTTGCTGAGGAAAAGGAGGAGAAGGATGAGTGTCTCTTTCCCAAAGCTGGGATTGGAACTGTTTTCTAAAACATGGTTAAGGGGCACCTGGGTGGCTCAGTCAGTTAAAGCGTCTGACGTCGGCTCAGGTCATGATCTCATGGTTTGTGAGTTCGAGCCCCATGTCGGGCTCTGTGCTGACAGCTCAGAGCCTGGAGCCTGCTTCGGATTCTGTGTCTCCCTCTCACTTTGCCTCTCCCCCGCTCACGCTGTCTCTGTCTCTCCCTCTCTCTCTCTCTCTCTCAAAAACAAATATTAAAAAAACCATGGCTTAACAGAATCAGTGCAGCAGAGATTAATTTGTAGGTGATTTATAGTTCAGTGGAAACAACACCATCATCGTGCTTGGGTTGCACATTTTAAAGCAGTAAAACGACAGTGAACTCAAATACCAGTCCCCGAGCTTCCCCCAACAGCAGCTGTCACTGTGTGGGCAGACTTGGCTGCTTGTCTCCGGTCACCCTGATGTGCTCTTGCATTTGTGTTTCATTGTCAATTAGCACACAGTGGTGGCTGCTGGGAGTCCCAGACTCACAGCAGAGGCCACCGGACCCTCAAGGTAAGCAGGAGAGTCAGAGCTTCAACACACAGACTTGCTTACACTTGTCATTTGCACTGTGCTTGAAGCTTTAAATGTTTCCATCTACACACATATTAGAAGGGAAGGTCTTCAGAAACGAATGCAATGTTCTGAAGGAGGGCTTTGAGGTTTCTCCCGCCATTCAAAAGGTTTCCTGTTAAACCTTTCATAAGCTAAAATGATGTAAAGTGGAGAAGCAATTGCCATTAATTTATATGGAAAACACTTTTTAGCATTCCCAGACTCAAAAAATAACCTCTCTAAGGCTTTTCCGATACCTGAGGACACATCTTGTTAGCGGCTACACAAAATAAATCCACATAAAGCACAGGTGCTCACAGAGTTCAAGGCTGTGGTGCTGGATGCTGAGATGCTGAGGGAGTCCCCGGGGAAGGAGCTGGGGGCGGGGGGCGCGTTCTCCTGCCTCGCTAACAGCTTGCTGCAAAACAAATGCTGAACACTGCTGTTTTCACTGCACTGTTCGCCTTTTTTCTTAAAAGCGAAAAAAAATCCTCGTCACATTTCTTTGGGTTATTGAAAACAGGTACTGACGTAGGTCTTTTGTAAAAGCAAGGTGGCATGATGTGCAGGGACACCGATAAGCAGGGACACCTGTAATTCTAAGTGGCCAGTAGGACAGGCCAGCGGCCAGAGGGAACTCAGGCCACGTGAGAGAAAGAAATCACTGGTAGGACTGCTTTGCTGGATGGCAGCCGGGAGCCCCTCCTGCCCTGCGGCAGCCGGACGGCAACGCTGGTGCTCCCAGGGCCCAGTCTCCAGGCACGTCTGCTCCCCGGGCAAATAACTCCTGCTCCTTGTAGCTCCATCCGCACCCACTGCATCCAGTTCTCGCCGTGGTGTTTAGTATTTTTGAGGCTGTGATCCGATCAGCCCCTGGACTGGTTCCAGAAGAGGAGACTGCTGATCACTCAGTCTCTGGACTTCTTGCCTGAGGCATGCATTTCGTCTTCCCCAGGCCAGCGGTTCCCAAGAAGGAAGGAGGGAACAATTCCAGACAGGTCAGAGTAGTAAGTATTTAATGGATGCATATAATAGTTACAAAATTTAAAGGATATAAAGTAGCTCTGTTTCTCAACCCGTCCCCTCTCCAGAAACAACCACTATTAAGTTTCTGTCTGTTCCTGTAAAGATACTTTATTCATATGTGGAAGCAGCTGGCTGGCTCATTCGGTAGAGCATGCGACTCTTGATCTTGGGGTCATGAGTTCGAGCCCCACATTGTGGGGGTAGAGTTTACTTAAAAAAATAAAGATATTCTATTCATATATAAATGCTTATGCATATTGTGTATACATATATATACACATAGATTTATTTAATTATCCTCTTTATTTGCACAAATGGTAGCATACTATACATATTGTTCCATTCATTACTTTTTCTCATTGATCTTGGGAATTGTTTCAGGATAACACATGTGGAGATGCCATGTTCTTTTTTTTAAATTTTTTTAAATGTTTATTTTTGAGAGAGATGGACAGACAGAGCATAAGTGGAGGAGGAGTGGAGAGAGAGAGGGAGACACAGAATCCAAAGCAGGCTCCAGGCTCTGAGCTGTCAGCACAGAGCCCGATGTGGGGCTCGAACTCATCAACTGTGAGGTCATGATCTGAGCCGAAGTCTGATGCTTAACCAACTGAGCCACCCAGGCACCCCTCCATGTTCTTTCTTAATAGAGTGTTTATTCTATTGTTTAGAGGGATCGTTATTTACTTAGTCTTTTATTGTTGGATATTTTTGGCTATATAATCTTTTGCCATCCCAACAGTACTTAACCGAATATCCTTGAACACGTATCTTTTGGCACATGTGCTGATTTATCTGTTGAATCAGTTTGCAGAAGTAGAATTACTAGGCCTAATGGTATATCCTTTTTGTGTCAATAAAAGTTGTCCAGTTGCCTTCCTGTACAGGATTTAGTCATGTATACCTTCCCAGAGTGCTTACCCCTAACTGCCTTTCCTGTCCCCATCCCCACCAAGGCCATATCAGAGCTGGCCTATCATAGGGGAGGAGGTTGGGGGCTGGATATGAACACAAGTATTTTGAAAAGTCACCCCTGCAGATAGTTACAAGTCACAGAAAATCTACCTCAGTGTATCTTAAAGCAACAACAACAAAAATTTTAAATGGAGGAGTTTATTGCCACATAAAACAGAAGTCCAGAGTCAAATTTGGATTAAGCAGAGATGCGTCCAGGAGGAGCTGCTGTGTTGTCGCACATCTCCAGGGGGCGCATTCACATTGTGCTGGGAAACATTGTGATGGTGCCCCTGGAATGAGGGGCCCAAGTGTAGGTGCACGGCTGAAGTCGTGAAGAGTTGGTCTGTCTCTACTTCTTAGCACTGTTTGCTTGGAGTTTGCTTTATTCTCAGGCAGGCCTTCCCCAAGGAGTAGCCCCCGGAGCTCTGCCTTTGTTTCATCAACTTTATAACCTCAGAACAGAGAGCTTTCCCTTCTCTACAGACAGCAAAAATCCCACAGATGAGACCCATTGACCTGGCTTGGGTCAGATGCTCATCCCTAACAACTGGTCACTTCTGGGAATGTCTTTTGATTTGCTTGCTCGTCATCCATCCCCTGTTCTTCGGATAAGAGCACCTCGATTGATTTTCTCCCTCAGCTCTTCAGTCCTCTAGGGATGAGCGCGCTACTGTCAAAAGTTCAGAAATAACAGAAGTAAAACCAGTGAATCACTGAAGTAGTCATTGGTAAAAGTTTATTTTGCAACACCAAAGAGACAGTTGGCCAACTGGGAGCATTCAGACCAAAACATGGAATGAGGTTCAGGGGGATATTGTTATAAAGCAGCTTATATAGTGAGAAAGCTGTGACCATTTTTTACAATGACTGATTATAATGTTAGAATTTTCTTAAATGATACGGAATTGAATGGTGGTTACCTCCTATCAACCTTGGGAAATTGTTTAAGTTCTGCTTATGGTTTCCAGAAATGTAAGTGAACCGTGTCTCAGGTCAAGTTAGCCTTGCAGAAAATAAATTAAATGAAGGTTTGTCTGAATGACTGAACAGGTTTTGTCTGCACTGGGAATTTTCAGGGCTGGTCTCTATTTGTTGTTGGTTTTACCACCACCCAGGCACCCATCCTACCAATGGCCAAAGCAGTTCTTTTTTTCAGATCGAAAACCACCACCAACCATCTGAAGGCTAGATGAGTGCTTCTCAGATTGAAAAAGAGGGGATGTGAGTATAATACAAACCACCTAGAGATCTTGTATTAAAGCGGTTCTATGGCACAAAAACAGACACTTGGATCAATGGAACAGAATAGAGAACCCAGAAATGGACCCACAAACGTATGGCCAACTAATCTTTGACAAAGCAGGAAAGAATATCCAATGGAATAAAGACAGTCTCTTCAGCAAGTGGTGCTGGGAAAACCAGACAGCGACATGCAGAAGAATGAACCTGGACCACTTTCTTACACCATACGCAAAAATATACTCAAAATGGATGAAAGACCTCAATGTAAGACAGGAAGCCATCAAAATCCTCGAGGAGAAAGCAGGCAAAAACCTCTTTGATCTTGGCCACAGCAACTTCTTACTCAACACGTCTCCGGAGGCAAGGGAAACAAAAGCAAAAATGAACTACTGGGACTTCATCAAAATAAAAAGCTTCTGCACAGTGAAGGAAACTAATCAGCAAAACTAAAAGGCAACCGACGGAATGGGAGAAGATATTTGCAAATGACATATCAAATAAAGGCTTAGTATCTAAAATCTATAAAGAACTTGTCCAACTCAACACCCAAAAAACAAATAATCCAGGGAAGAAATGGGCAAAAGACATGAATAGACACTTCTCCAAAGACATCCAGATGACCAACTGACACATGAAAAAATGCTCCATGTCACTCATCACCAGGGAAATACAAATCAAAACCACAATGAGATACCACCTCACACCTGTCAGAAGGGCTAACATTAACAACTCAGGCAACGACAGATGTTGGCGAGGATGCGGAGAGAGATCTCTTTTGCATTGTTGGTGGGAATGCAAACTGGTGCAGCCACTCTGGAAAACAGTACAGAGGTTCCTCAAACAATTAAAAATAGAACTACCCTATGACCCAGCAATTGCACTACTAGGTATTTATCCAAGGGATACAGGTATGCTGTTTGAAGGGACACATGCACCCCAATGTTTATAGCAGCACTATCAACAATAGCCAAAGTATGGGAAGAGCCCAAATGTCCATCGATGGATGAATGGATAAAGAAGATGTGGTGTGTATATATGTGTGTGTATACACACACACACACACACACACACACACACACACACACACACATATATACATACACACAATGGAGTATTATTCGGCAATCAAAAAGAATGAAGTCTTGCCATTTGCAGCTAACTATGTGGATGGAACTAGAAGGTATTATACTAAGCAAAATTAGTCAGAGAAAGACAAATATCATATGACTTCACTCATATGAGGACTTTAAGACACAGAACAGATGAACATAAGGGAAGGGAAACAAAAATAATATGAAAACAGGGAGGGAGACAGAACATAAGAGACTCTTAAATATGGAGAACAAACAGAGGGTAACAGGAGGGGTTGTGGGAAGGGGGATGGGCTCAATGAGTAAGGGGCATTAAGGAATCTACTCCTGAAATCATTGTTGCACTATATGCACTAATTTGGATGTAAATTTAAAAAATAAATTTTTTTAAAAAAGTAATCTAAAGTAAGTAAATAAATAAATTAATTATAAATAATTAATAAGATCCAAGAAGGAGCCTGAGATTCCGCATTTCAGGTGCTGCTGCTGCTCTGAGGGCCACACTGAAAATCAGGGGGATGATTCGCAAACAGTGATCCACACAGATCAGTGACCTCTCCAAGTTCCTGCTTGAGATTTCATAGCATATATAGAAGGATATGAAACCAACAGAATCCCCCCCCAGCAATCGGTTCCAGTTTCTCTCCATTTCATAAGGCAAAGGGGAGTCAACCTATGTGATCACATTTATCAAAACCCATAAGTATTACTAAAACATTCATTCACTTTAGAAATACATTTCTATTGCCTGCCTTGGTGGAGTGGGGGGAGGTAGCCTTTGCTGAATTATTCCTAAAGAATTGCACTTTTGACCAATATTGGCAAGAAAATAACTTTTCCCTCTGGGGACTACGAGCTCTCTGTTGTCTTAGCTGCTTTCACCATCCAGCCAGTGACTTATTACTGCTTTGCCTAAGGAGCCAATTTGCTTTTCGCAGACACTAGGCTTTATTATTTAGTTATCCCATCATAGCAGGGTGGCCTATCACCAAATTCTGAGGACAATATACTGTTTTCTTGGGAATAACAAAAGCAGTCTCTCTGCTCTTTTGGTTTTCTTCTTAAATAAACTCTTATCATCGCTCAGAACCAATATCTCAGTCCAGGACTAACCCAAATAGCACGAAATATTTTCTTTGCTCTCCCTAATTCAGATCAGGTACTGAATGGACCCCCTCCCCCTCCAGCCCACCCCTCAGCCACCACTTCTGGATCAGAAAAATGATTTCTTGTGCAAAGCAATTTCATGCCTTGTTATCCCCAATATGTCCCTAAAATACAAACTTAGATGGCATTATCAGAAAGCCCCTGTTCATTTCAGAGATTTAAAGGGGAAGATTTTTGAAAGGGGCTCCGAAAGCCCATGACACTGCCCACTGGGCATCTCCATACTTTGTGTAGCATTGTGATGGCATTTGCTTTTAGCCATGCCTCCTGCAAGGAAAGTTGTGGCCTCAAAACACTTGTGTCTTTATGCAGATAGGGGTTAATGAATCAGTTGTACAGAATATACTGTGATTGCGAGTTTGGCTGTTTTTATGAGAAAATAACAAAAAACCAGCTGGATTTTTCTTCTGCTTTTTTTGTGCATTTTCCCTTTTATTAAACAGATGTGACTTACCAGAATGCTAAAGAATTCTGCAGAATTCTCATCTCCTTTATCATTGCTAAACTGTTAAGTAAAGCCAGTCCCATCCATAAGCTTGGAAAGCAACTTTAAGACTTAATTATTAGAAGGTAGAAGACGTGAATAGACACTTTTCCAAAAAAGATATCCAGATGGCCAACAGGCCCATGAAAAGATGCTCAACGTCACTCATCGTCAGGTAAATACAAAGCAAAACTGCAATGAGATGTCACCTCACGCCGGTCAGAGTGGCTAAAATGAACAAGTTAGAAGACTATAGATGCTGGTGAGGATGTGGAGAGATGGAAACCCTCCTGCACTGTTGGTGGGAATGCACTGTTGGTGCAGCCTGTCTGGAAAACAGTGTGGAGGTTCCTCAAAAAATTAAAAATAGAACTACCCTATGACCCAGCAATAGCACTAGGAATCTACCCAAAGAATACAGGAGTGTTGATGCATAGGGGCACATGTAACCCAATGTTTATAGCAGCACAGCACTTTCAACCATAGCCAAATTATGGAAAGATCCTAAATGTCCATCAACTGATGAATGGATAAAGAAGATGTGGTTTATGTATACAATGGAATACTACTTGGCAATGAGAAAGAATGAAATCTGGCCATTTGCGGTAATGTGGATGGAACTGGAGGGTATTATGCTAAGTGAAATAAGCCAGGCAGAGAAAGACAGATACCGTATGTTTTCACTCATGTGGATCTTGAGAAACGTAACAAAGACCATGGGGGAGGGGAAGGGGGAAAAAAGTTACAGAGAGGGAGGGAAGCAAACCATAAGAGACTCTTAAGGACTGAGAACAAACTAAGGGTAGATGGGGTGTGAGGGAGAGGGGAAGGTGGGTGATGGGCAGGGAGGAGGGCACTTGTTGGGATGAGCACTGGGTATTGTATGGAAACCAATTTAACAATATATTGAAAAAACAATTATTAGAAAGTAGCATCTTCTCTATAAATACCAATCCTCTATAAATAATGTGATGTCTACATTTGCCTTTTGAGATTAATATAATCCACTCCCTAAAGTGGAATTAACTTAAAATGCTTAAGAAATGGGATGTTCAGTCTCTCTCTTCGTTCTACAGGGGACTGAGTGGCAGATTTGCCCTTAGAAGATGCTCAAGCTGTGGGGCCCCTGGGTGGCTCAATCTGTGGCTCAGTCAGTTAAGGATCTGACTCTTGATCTCAACTCAGGTCATGATCCCACGGTTTGTGGGTCCACGCCCCTTGTCCACACTGACAGCGTGAGGCCTGCTTGGGATTCTCTGTCTCTCCCTCTCTCTCTGCTCCTCCCCAGCTCACTTGCTCGCTCCCTCTCTCTCTCTCTCTCTCTGTCTCTCAAAATAAATAAACCAAAAAAAAAAAAAAAAAAAGAATTAAAGACCCTGTCTGTCATACTCTCTCGGGGTATAGATTTTTGGCTCTTTGCAGAAATTTAATGTATCTTCTGCTAATTGAGGGAGTCTTTCCTCCAATGACCAGTTCTGATGTCCAGAGTAGTATATGTTTCTGTTTCTCTCTGTTCTCTGTCCCTAGATCTGCATCTCTGCCTCTCTCCCATCCCCAAGCCCTCCATCCCATGTATATGATTTTATCGCTAAGAGTGGGAAAGCACAGCAAACCTCAAACCTGGGCCCCCAAAGAAACATTTTAGAGGGTCTCGTGTTTTACACTTTGTGAATTGTGCAATTAACTGATCTTCTTAGGGATGACGGTCTTCTTTTCTCCATCCTGTGGCAAAAAAGGAGGCTGCTTGGTGAGTAGTTAGCACGATGGTGTTGTACAGGGTCAACCATCGTTTTCTGTAAAGGGCCAGATCATAAATATTAAGCTTTCTGAGCTATACAATCTCTGTCACCCCTACTGAACTTGGCCATTGTATTATAAAAGTGGCTATAGGTAATACTCGAACAAGGAGCATCGTCACACCCAGTAAACTTTGTTTGAGATTTGAATTTCACATAAGTTTTAACGTGTCATAAAATATTACTCTTCTGATTTTTTTAACCATTTGAAAATATAAAAACCCTGCTTAGCTTGTGGGCCTTATAAAAACAGGTGGTAGACTAGATTTGGCCCACAGACCATGACAGTTTGCCAAGTCCTGGTATTGAAGAAGAAATGCAGAAGCAGGAGTAAAAAGCCTTAGGTGCCAATTTCAGTTTTGCTACTTTTTAGCAGTGACGTAGTCATTTAACTTCTGACCTTCCTTTCCTCATCTGCAAAATGAGTATGGAAAGCAGCATGGGGTGGGTGGGGGAGTAACTTGAGAAGGAAGAAACCTGGCAAACACTACCTCTGCCAGGTGATGGGGGTTAATGTGAGTCAAGTCATGGTGGTGGCACATACCCCTGATAGGGGATGACAGTGGCACTTCACTTCTGTGGCTGTCCTCTAGAAAACCCATTACCTCATGAGAAAAACATCAGACAAACCCAGATTGAGGGACATTCTCCAAAATACCTGACCAGTGTTCTTCAACATTGTACAGGTCATCAGAAACAAGGAAGTGTGGGTAAAACACACACACACACACACACACACACACACACACACACACACAGAAAACATGAGAAACTGTCACAGACCAAAGGAGACTAAGGAGACATGATGAGTACGTGTAATATGTCCTGGAGATGGGATCCTGAGACAGTATTAGGAAAAAACTGGTGGCATCTGAACGATATGTGGAGTTTCATTAAGAGTATTGGATCAGTGTTGGTTCCTTAGTTGTGACAGATGTACCACGGTAATGTAAGGTGTCAACATTGGCAGGGGGAGGGGGTGTCTCTAGGTTAGCAGGTTACAGCAACTCTGGGCTATCTTTGCAATTTTGCTGTGAATGTAAGACTTTTAAAATTAAAAGCTGATATATATACGTGTGTGAGTATAAATATATACTCGTGTGTGTGTGTGTGTGTGTGTGTGTGTGTGTGTGTGTGTGTGTGTGTATGTATGGGGAGAGAGAGAGAGAGAAATCTCCAGTTTGGTAGTTGGCTAGGCATGGAGGACAAGGGAGAAGGAAAAATAAAGAAATAAAAGTTATATCAGAGTCTTCAGTCTAATACCAGAGAAGATAGCCATGCCATTGGACAGAAAGAGTGAATAGAGGAGGTAAATTGGCTTGGAATAGGAAATAATGAACTTGGAGTACCAGGGACATCCTTGATTATGAGATACTGTTTAACACTTAAAGTAGTAAAATATTTGGAACGAGATTTTGGATTTCAGATGTTTTGTTTAAAAGGAGCCTTCAGCCTTTGGTTTCAGCTCATGTCATGATCTCACGGTTGGTGAGTTCGAGGCCAGAGTCAGGCTCTGTGCTGACAGTGCAGAGTCTGCTTGGGATTCTCTCTCTCCCCCTCTCTCTGCCCCTCTCTTGCTCACGTGCGTGTGTGCGCGCTCTCTCTCTCTCTCAAAATAAATAAACTTAAAAAAAAGGATCTTCAGCCTAGCAGTATTTGACATTTAAACCCCAATTTAAGAAAGAAAAATTAACTGGATTAAATAATAAGATACTGATTAGACTTTGTGTAAAAAACTGGACTTTTCATATATATATGAGCTCATATATATGTATATATGCGTGTGTCTACATAATATAGATATATATCTGTGTGAATATATTTATCCTGTTGTCATTAATGTATTGCTTGGAGGTTGGGTAGCTATAAGCCCCTTTTACTTGCAAAAGGAATCAAAGTCATGTTGCCAAGTGGAACATTATTTAAGTGACTTAGCAGCTGGAGCCAGCCCTTTTTCTTTAGCAACAAGTACTCATTGTATTGACCTGCGCCCCGAGAGCACGTTTTGTTTACTTCACACAAGAAGTTAAAAGCTTTGTTTGAATCATTGCTTCTGTCTCGCCCTGTTTACATTTTACAGCCAGAGTTGTTTCAGAAGTGCACAGGCCTGTGGAGGCCCGTGAGGTCAGCTGTGCGTTAACAGTGTGGATGGTAGAACCACAGCCAAGACCCCATACCTGCATAGGCCATGAATAGGCAGCTCCCAGCAGAAGAAATTCAGATGGCAGTAAACGTGTGAGAAAAATAAACCTCACAAACAGTCAAAGATACGTAATTAAAAATATATTCCAATGAGATGGTAAGGATAGTAAAGAAATGGAAGATCCTTTGCTGGCAAGGGTACGGGGAAGACCACTCTGGTGGGTACATGAACACTCTGGTGGGTACACTCTGGTGGGTACATGAAAAAGATCTTTTGGGAGGGAAGTTTGGAGTCTATATTCCAAGCTTTAAAATGTGTATATTCTGGGGTGCCTGGGTGGCTTAGTCAGTTAAGCATCCAACTCTTCTTGATCTCAGCTCAGGTCTTGATCTCAGGGTCGTGAGTTCAAGCCCTACACTAAGCTCTGCATTAGGCTCTGCGCTGGGCATGAAGTCTACTTTAAAAAATGAGGTGGGGCGCCTGGGTGGCTCAGTCGGTTGAGCATCCGACTTCAGCTCAGGTCACGATCTCACGGTTCATGAGTTCAAGCCCCGAGTCAGGCTCTGGGCTGATGGCTCAGAGCCTGGAGCCTGCTTCCGATTCTGTGTCTCCCTCTCTCTCTGCCCCTCCCCCATTCATGCTCTGTCTCTCTCTGTCTCAAAAATAAATAAACATTAAAAAAAATTAAAAAAAAATGAGGTGAAGTAAAAGTTCTTTGTTCCAGTTATTCCACTTCTAACAGAGACTGTTCTAAGGAAATACTGGGATAGGCATGTAAAGATACATGTACATTATGATTGTTTAAAATAGTGAAATACTGGACCTAATATCTAACCATAGAGTTAATTTTTTCTTTAAGTAGGCTCCATGCCCAACATGGGGCTTGAACTCACAACCCCGAAATCAAGAATCACATGCTCTACCGACTAAGCCAGCTGAGAGCCCCTGGAGTTAATAATTTTAACGTGGCAGATGTAACTATTATAATGTAAAGGTTTGCATTATTAAGTTTTTGAAAAAAACATATTTCAAAATGAATTTATAGTCCAGTTTATATAAAAACATATGTGTGCATTTGTGTTTCTAGAATAACATGCCTACACTTAAATGCCTTCAAAATGTAGATGCAAATAAAAATATTTTAAAATATAAACCAAAATATAGATTCTCCATGCCAAATTTTGAGTGTTATAAACTATATTTGTCTCATAAATTACTACTATTTGTAGAACCTAAAACATGTTCCCATCACCACTCATACTCTCCTTCTCCTAAATAATCCCGACTTTCCTATATAAAAGTTACAGCTCATTGTCAATTATTTAAGGATTTTTATTGCCAGTGTGAAGAAGAATCTAGTGCTCTCTTAACCAATGAGAAACCGATACATAGTTATTTTTTAGTTTTATGTTGTGCTACAATAGTTAAAATACTCAAGACAGTGTTTTGTCAAAAGCGCTATACTTAAGGATACTGGGTGGAAAAAAATGAGATTTCAGAAGGAGAAAGAAACCTCCTTTTTCACTTTCATTTATTAATTTCTGTCTTGCCTCTTTCTGAATGTATTCAAAGTACCTGGATATCCCAACAGAACGTGTGCCGAGCACATGAACAAACCAGCTGTACCATTATACTGCCTCCAAGGTAATGACAGTTTGTAAAAGACAAAACATGCTTCCAGAAACACTCAACATCTCTGAACTAGAGACTTCAGCTTTAACACATGTATGAAATGATTCAAAATCACCATTCTTCCCAGGTCCACAGAATACCAGCGTGGCCATGCAGTTCAGATCAGTCAGGCAGTAAAAGAGCTGGAGAATAAGAACCCACTGTAACTAGCAGGATTGATACGTAAATAAAGCTTCATGTAACCACATACAGCCTGGTGGAATCCTGGAAGAGAGGAAAGGGGGTGGGGAGGGGGAAAAGGTTTAGAGCTCACCTGCTCTTTGCCAGGCACTAAGCTCAACTCTGACTGGGCACTCTCTTATTTAGGATGTTGCAGGCACGTATTTACAGTGTTCAGGTGGTCGTTCAGTCTAAATAGTTCTGAGTAAGTCAAGCCTCTTTCTGATGTTGCTCTTACCAGCTGCATCCCGTGGGCAGCCATTCCCCAGATCTGCCGGTTGTGCAGTTCGTTGCTAGCAATTCCAGATTTCTCTCCTCCTGCCACAACTAGGCTTTCCATCAGCCACTGCTTATACCATGTGCCCCAGCCAGGGTGCGGAGGGCTTGGGGTTATTTGAAGAGGCCCACCAGATGCAAGGAGACAGAGTTGTGACCAGGACTTTGTTTTCATTTCACTACCTGTATCTGTCTCTTTCCAAAAAGGATCAGAAGTGCCCAAATCTTCCAACAGTATGTGTGCTGTGAGACCTTTCAGAAGAGGGAGAACTGTAGGAATTCCATGCAGAAGGGCAGTATATAAAAAATCAAGACAAGACAGGAAAGGAAGGAAAGTAAAAGTGTCCCTCTGAGTGGAAAGGCGGGAAGGGGGTGCATGAGGGAGATAGACTCAGGACAGTTGGTCATGGATGTTTAGTGATTAAAATAGGTGGTCTGTGTGAAGGGGGAGCACTTGGCTTTGTGTCAAGTTTGTCTCTGAGTCTTTCCCAGAATCAGGAAACCTTCTTCCTGTATTAGAACAACTTCAAGCCAAGGTTCCTTCTGGAACCTTGAGCCCATTCCATACCCATTACCCCTGCCACGCTTAGCTACACCTGACTTGTTGACTTCTGTGCTGACATCCCCTTATTGTGCTTCTGTCTCCTCCCATCTCCCCACCCCCTTCCCACTGTTCCAGACCCTCCTGCAAAGTTCTAAACAGGTGCCTGGGGGCTAAGTCTGGCCCTCTGCTATGTTTGTTCAGCTTGCCATGCCACTTTTATGCATCCGGGGCACCAAAAGCCAAGAGTCTGGTGTCTCCATTAGAGGGAGCAAAGTGCCTACCACCCACTGTTGTTCCAATCTTGGCAGAGTTCCTGTTTCTTGGTCTGGATGGTGGTCAGATGAGTGCATTCATTTTGTGAAAATTCAGAGTACTTACTACTTGTGTATTTTTCTATGCATAGTGTTCATCAGTTTTTAAAAGTATTTTAATTGCTTAAAAAGCAGAATCTGGATTTCCCCCAGACAAACCTTATGCAGTAGACATCATTATTTTCTCTTTTTTGTAGATGAGGGTATGGGGACATGGAAAGGTCAAGCAATTTGTCCATGCTCATACAGCAGGTCAATGGCCAAGCTTAAATCATACCCAGGCGGCCTCTGCTCTTGACCACTATGGCTTGCTTCACACCAGGAGAGTTTGTTCAGTCTGGAGGCACTCTAATTCTATTCTTAGCTTCTCTGTGCTACCACTTAAGTATCCAAAGCATGATTTTCAGAGACACATTTACATTATTTCTTTCATGTGCTATGGTAGATTAAAGATGGCTGTACGTTTTTTGCAACTCCTCCTGTTGAGGTGTGCGATCAGATTCCCCTCCTTTTGAATTCAAGCTTTGATGATTTGCTTAATTGTTAGAATGCAGTGTGACTTACGAGGTGAGCTATAAGAAAAGAAGACTTGCGACATCTGCCTTGGCTTCCTTGATCACTGGCCCTTAGATTCCAGCTGCCATGATGTGAGGAAGCCCAAGGAGCTCCATCAGGAGGCCCATAGGGAAAGGAAGTAAGGATGCTGGCCGACAGCCCCAGCTGAGCTCCCAGCCTGCAGCCTGCACCAATTTACCAATCATGTGCGTGAGCTGTCTTGTGGGTGGATCCTCCAGCCTCAGTTGAGTGACCCCAGTTAATGCCACGTGGAGCAGAGGTGAGCTGTCTCCACTGAGCACTGCCCAAATTGCAGATTTCACAAAGAAAAGAAATGGCTGTTATTGTTTAAGCCACTAAATTTGGGGATGGTATGTTATGCACCCGTGGGTAAATGGAACATGTGTCCGCTTTGCTGAACCAATATAAGCTAGATGAAATGTGAGCTCAAAGAATTTCACTTCCTTTAATATTAGTCTATCACAGGAAGTCTCCTCTAGGAAAAACTTAACTCTCAATTCAAACCATCCCTGAGAATCAGTCCCAGAAACTATTTTTTTTTTTTTTTGCATAGTTAAAAATGTTTTTTTTCCTGTGTCCTCACTAAAGCAAATACCGAAGACCACCCACATTAGTATGCGTTTACTGACTAAATTGGAATCTTCTAAGAAAAAGCATTTGCTGGTGGAATGTCAACAAAGTGCCATCAGAGTAACTGTGGAGCTGAATCAACATAAAATCAACTCCATATGAATCTGTGAGTCACTGGAAATTAGGTATAAGAGCTATAGAGTCTAAAGTTAGTTCCTCACATTCGTTAAAAGGACAGAAGAATAACATCTAACATTTTTCTTTGGGGCTCCCTACTCACCCAAGACATTTGTTGGCAAATATTTTCCCAACAAGACAGCACAATTACGTAGGGTGTGTTCTGCCAGGCCAAGGTGGAGAGTGATTGATTACCAGGGTGGCATGTTTATGCGAAGGGAAGTCATGGGATTATCGCTCTCATTTCTTCTGGGTCCTTTCCAATTTGTACTCCCTGTGCTCAGTATTCTCTATAAGATAAGCAGGGAAGGGGAGAAATGCCCTTGAATGCATGGCTGGTGGTAAAATGTCTTTGAGGAACTTGATAGGGTTATGGCTGGTGGTGAAATACCTATTAGCGTTTTTTATTTATTTTTGGGACAGAGAGAGACAGAGCATGAATGGGGGAGGGGCAGAGAGAGAGGGAGACACAGAGTCGGAAACAGGCTCCAGGCTCTGAGCCATCAGCCCAGAGCCCGACGCGGGGCTCGAACTCACGGACCGCGAGATCGTGACCTGGCTGAAGTCGGACGCTTAACCGACTGCGCCACCCAGGCGCCCCTGAAATACCTATTAGAAAGTTGATGGGCTTAGGAAAACTTAAGATGGCCACAGTATGTACTCGAAAGACAAAAAAGCAGATTGACAAACAAGGGGTGTTGTGTCAAGCAATTTGTTTGGCATACAGATGGATGGATAAAAGATCGCGAGTTTGAAAACGGTGTTTTTCAGAAAGGCTGACCAGACATACTCTGATAGAGCAGGGTTGCTACAGTCTGCAACTCTGGTGAGAAAGCAGCCACAGACAACACATGAACTCATGGCCATGGCCATGTGCCAATAAACCTTTATGGACATTGAAAACTGAGTTTCATGTAATTTTCACATGCCATAAAATATTTTTCTTTTGATTTTTGTCAACCATTTAAAAACATAAAAACCATTTTTAGCTCCCAAGTGGATAAAAACAAACAGCAGGCCAGATCTGGCCCATAGGCCATAGTTTGCTGACCTTGTTGTCATTTGGGTGGCGGAAGAGTTGAATGATTGGGGGGGAGAGGAAATGGCTTGCTTTCCGCCCTCTAGTTTCTTTTCTTTTATTTATTTATTTAAGTAATCTCTACACCCAACATGGGGTTCGAACTCATGACCCTGAGATCAAGAGTCACATGCTCTTCTGACTGAGCCAGCCAGGTGCCCTGTGCCCTCTACGTTCTGAATGTTTGTATTCTTGGAACTTTTAAGAACATCTATGTATGGATATTACAATAGGAAAATTAAAGATACGTCCGTGTTAGAGTCAAAGGAAAAAAAAGTCTCTGTACAAGGGCTCTGCTAATTTCAGTGAGAAAAGGACATGTGATAGCCCTTGGGGCTCATGTTCAAATACTTCAAGATGTCATTCATTTAGACTCACCCACTCAGAATTTGGGCTAAAGGTCCTATTTGCTGACTCCAAAAAGAAGACATTTATTTACTAACTTAAGTTGTAAACAGTGTAAGGCAAATGGTGTTACTAATTATAAATATTTTCATCTGCTTATTAAAGCAGGCCCATTGGACTGAGAAGACTGTGAGCCTAGATTTAGTTTCTTGAAAGCATTACCATATTTTTTAAAATTTAAAAGTAATTTTTTTCAATGTTTATTTATTTTTGAGAGAGACAAAGCATGAGCTGGGGAAGGGGCAGAGAGAGAGAGAAGGAGACACAGAATACAAAGCAGGATCCAGGCTCTGAGCTGTCAGCACAGAGCCCAACCTGGGGCCTGAACTCAGGAACCATGAGATCATGACCTGAGCCAAAGTCGGATGCTTAACTGACTGAGCCACCCAGGTGCCCCACCATATTTCTTTTTAAATGCTGTGTTACTCAGACTAATTCAGACTACTCTCTTTTTTCATTTTACCCACAAAGTTTTATGGTACTATCTTAGGGTAATTTGCATTAGGATTGTTTTTGTTCTTGTCTGTCTGCATTTTCTAAAAAAATTTTTTTTAATGTTTATTTTTGAGAGAGAAAGAGAGAGGGACAGAGCATGAGAGGCAGAGGGGTAGAGAGAAAAGGAGACACAGAATCTGAAGCAGGCTCCAGGCTCTGAGTGGTCAGCTCAGAGCCGGACGTGGGGCTCGAACCCACAGACCGTAGATCATGACCTGAGCTGAAGTCCGGCACTTAACCGGCCAGGTGCCCCCCTGCCCCGACTTTAAAAAAAAATTTTTTTTTTTTAAGTGTTGTCTGTCTTCATTTTCTGTAAATTTCCTGAAGGTATGACACTGGCTCTATAGATCACAGCTTTCATTCGTTCACTCATTCAACAAATATTTACTGAGCGCTTCTTATGTACCATGCATTGTCCTAGGCCCTGAAGCCTAGGAGTGATCAAAGCAAAGTTCCTGATCTATGGAGCACATTCTTTGCTGACTCTGATTTTGTCCTGTTCATCTGAAGTCATGTTTTCCTGCAGGGCTGGCAAACGAGTTTCACCTCACAAGGCAACTCCGATTGATTGCCAGTGGCTGCTGTGGGTAGCATGTTAGGAGGCATTCTGAGGATCATCTAGAAAGAGAACTCCTTTCTTCTGTCGTTCAGTTGGGGAGAAGGGTGTGAGAGCAAATGGTCACATACGTGGTCTCTCTTATGTGGGTTATGAATCCCGGCCCAGGGTCGGCAGCTGACGGGGAGGGTGACGTGGTGATGGTAGAATAGATACAGATCTGGTGTCAGGGTTCAGATTAATTTCTTTCCTTTAAAAAAATTAATTCGCTTTTGTTTAAAGGAGGATAGCAGAAGATTCTTAAATATTTTATTACTGGCCTTTAATAGAAATAGGTATATGTAAAGTGACAGGAGATTTTAAGATTGTAAATCTATGGGAAACAGAAGTAGTCAGACTTCTTTAGGGGTAATTAAATGTTGTATTGAACAATGAGAAGACATTGATCAATTTTAAAGAATGGCATTACTTTCTACGTAAGTGTTTTTTCTATCTTACACGGTTATAAAATTATAGACTTCCTGTAACTCCCTGAGGATACTTTTATCCTTTCTCAGTTAAAGATCTAAGACGTGTGGTGCCATAGCTCTTCACAGAATATTTGAAGAAGGCATCAACCAAATCGTTCTATGCAAGTGCCCTTGGTGGCTGAATTCAGTAGGCATAGGGTATTTTGTTAACCAGGGACTCAAAAAAATCAAGGGTACTTAGTTAAAAGGTACCATGGTTTTTATTTTTGGTTTTTATGTATATGTGTATGTATTGTGTATGTTCATGTGTGTTTACATTTCAGTTGACCAACCCATTAGTTGTCTTTTGGAAATTATGGCTCATAGAAGAATTTCCACTTACATAGAAAGCAAAATCAGCAGATCATTGCAGTCTTTTGTATCCCTGCTATCAAGAACTAATTTCTTGGGGCACCTGACTGGCTCAGTCGGTAGAGTATGTGACTCTTGATCTCAGGGTTGTGTGTTTGAGCCCCACATTGGGAGTAGAGATAACTTAAAACCGAATTCCTAAAAAACAAAAACAAAAACAAAAACTAATTTCTGCCTCTTCTTTACATAGCTCATGAGGCCTCAGTTTTCTTATCTTTAAAATAGGTGAAATGGGGGCATCTGGGTGGCTCAGTTGGTTAAATGTCCAGTCCTTGATCTCAGCTCCGATGTTGATCTCAGTATACTGAGTTCAAGTCCCATGTTGGGCTCCATGCTGGGCATGGAGCCTGCAAAATAAAAATAAAATAAATAAAGCGGGGGAAATGATTTCTACTTCAGAAGATTGTTATAAGGGTTGGAGCGCCTGGGTGGCTCAGTCAGTTAAGCATCTGACTCTTGATTTCCACTCAGGTCATGATCTCATGGTCTTGAGATCAAGCCTCATGTTGGACTCCATGCCGGGCCTGGAAGCTGCTTAGGATTTTCTCTCCTCCTCTCCCTCTGCCCCTCCCCTGTTCACACATGTGTGCACACCTGCTCTGTCTCTTAAAAAAAAAAAAAGATTGTAAGTGTTAATTCTTCTCATCACTATTACTAATATTATTAGTAGCTAGCATTTATTGAACACATATTATGTCCTATCTTAGACACTTTACATGTATTATTTAATTCTCTCAGTAACACAAGGTAGGTCCTATTATTATTATTCCCATTTTACAGAAGAAAAACTGGGATGAAGAGACATTACAAGTCTGCTCAGGTTACACAGCACATGATTGTGTGGTGTATGTGAAGATCGCCACAGCAGGCCTGGCACGTACAGGTGCTCAATCCATGTGAACTTCATACATGAAGTCCCTTTATGCCCCCACCTCTGCCATATCCTGCATAGCAGCAGCTGTAAAGGAGACCGTCAGCTCTCTGTAGGTAGTTTGTCTGTGGGTTGGTAGGCAAAGCCCATTCATTCCTTTTTCTTACTCCAGACCTCCTAAGATTAGGTACGTCCCCTAGGAGGTCTCTAATGATGCTTTCTAGTCATTGATACAAGGCCTCGCCTTGGACCTTTGACAAGACTACAGTATCAGAGTCCAAACAGAAGCCGGATGATACACACAAATCAGATAATTTAAAGAGAATTAATAAAGAAGCTCCGTACAAAGGGGGAGGGAAAACGCAGGAGATAGAGCAGGGCTACTCTAGTCTGGTAACAGAAGTGCTGACACCAGCCCCAGACCCACAGAGGGAGGGAGTGGTTACCAGAACCTAGTGATAAGAAGCTGTGCTGAGGGGGTGGCCTGACCAGATCTGTGACCTTTGGTTAAGGGATGCAGCCAGCCGGAGCGAGACATGGACCAGAAACATGAAGGGATGAATACTCAGCCCCCTCCCTCCCTCCCTCCCCTCTCCCCTCCAGTGTTCTCCATGGGCAAGCCCAGCTGTAAGCCCCTAGATGCGGTGTGTGCAGATGGGGTTCCCAGAGAAGGCGGAGCAGTCCTGGGGGGCAGGTGGAAGATACTCGGTTGCTGTGGCCCCTGCGCATGACTGGGAAATGGTGAGAGAACTGCATTGCTCACCAGGACCACACTTCCTTGTGGTTGTGCAGATTCACATGTTCTTTGCTCCAGCTGTTGAACAGATGGCTAGACCCACCAGGGTAGACAGTTACAGATTACTTCTTATAAATGCACATGTGAAAGGAACATCTCTGACAGTGCTTTAGTTGGAGGACAAAGAACTGGAGTTGGTACTTCCAAATAGCTTTTGAGGCTGATTCACTATCACATTAGCCATACCTCTTCAAAATCGCCGCCCACTTACATAAAATAAACATAGTAATACGTCTTGTCAGAGACAGACGTGGCTTCTAGTAGTCTGTACGCTTTTTTGAGATTTCTCATGGAGATGAGAAGTCTTATGGTGAGTACACTATGTAATAGTAATTAGGTATGAATCTCTTAAGTTACTTAGATTTGAGATAAAAGTGCCCTTGACCTTAGATTGCTGCCTCTGTGGCATATTGTGGACTATCCATCTTAGGGGTTCATCCTGGAGATAAGTAGCTTGACTTGAACGGGTTTTTCTCCGATCTTTTTGCATGTTAGATGGTCTCAGAACATGCTGACCAACATGATAATTGGGGCACTTTCTACCAAGAGTCAACCACTGGAATCACCTGTTCTCCTTTATTATTGTAGTCTGCGTACTACAGGTGAAATTCAGAATAAATTACTGACATATAAATTGAACATGTAAGGACTGTCATGACATATCTGCCACGCACCTTAAGATTTAGACAATATATTGATAACCATGTGGAATAAGTGGGACTTAACACTTTTCTCTTGGGAATGTCAATAAGGTCAGCGGTTTTGAATAACTGGCACTTTCCACTAAAGCCGTACAAATACCTATGCCATCAACAGCAGTTCTTAGGTATATAGGCAAGAGAAATGAGTGCACATATCCACCAAAAAGATATGCACAAGAGTATTTATAGCACCCTTGTTCCTAAAAGCTCCAAACTAATAACCCAAATAGATATAAACAGGGAAATGGGTAAAATAAGTTGTGGTACATTCATACAGTGAAATACTTCACAGCAATAAAAGTAATGAATTAATTATTAAAATAATGAGCTAATGACACCTATAAAACAGTGGGTGAATTTCAAAGATATTATGTTTGGGTAAAAGAAGCCAGACACAAAAAGAGGAACTGTATGAAGTTCAGAGACAGGTAAAATGAATTGATGGTGATAGAAGTTAAAAAAAAAAATAAATAAAGGAGAGGGTACACCTGGGTGGCTCAGCCTGTTAAGCGGACAGCTCTTGATTTCAGCTCAGGTCATGATCCCGGGGTTGTGGGATTAAGCCCCCTGTCTGCGCTTAGTGCGGAGGCTGCTTAAGATTCTCTCTCTGGGGCGGTGGTTCAGATGGTTACATGTCAGCTCGGGTCATGATCTCGCTGTTCATGCGTTCGAGCCTCACGTTGGGTTCTGTGCTGACAGCTGGGTGCCTGGAGCCTGAGTCAGATTCTGTGTCTCCCCCTCTCTTGACCCCTCCCCCACTCACGTTCTGTCTCTCTCTCAAAAGTAAACAAACATTAAGAAAAAAAAATTCTTTTTTTCTCTCTCTACCCCTCTCACCTGCTTGCTTGCTCTTTCTCTCAAATTAAAAAAAGGGAAAAAAAAAAGATTATATCTTGTGCTGGGATGGGGGTAGGGAGGTATTGATTTAGAAGACATAATGAAACCTTCTGGGGAGCTGAAAATGTCTTATATTTTGATATGGATGGTGTCACAGAGGTATACCTATATAAAAATTCTTCAGATTGCATACTTTTACATTGTGAACTTTACCTGCTTAGCTTCCTATATAATATACTTAAATAAAAA
Organism: Panthera tigris; assembly: GCF_018350195.1. Taxonomy (NCBI): domain Eukaryota; kingdom Metazoa; phylum Chordata; class Mammalia; order Carnivora; family Felidae; genus Panthera; species Panthera tigris. The sequence continues at coordinate 114,924,833 of NC_056666.1, read as the reverse complement.
CGCTTGTTTGTTTTAGAAAGTATATTGAGTGTTAAAGCCAAACCTTGACAGATGTAGCAATGATAATACTAGGAAAACACAATGAAACATTTACCTTACTTCAGAGTATGCATAGAGATACAATTCTTTTTGGAGAGTTTGTCACTGTGGATTAAAAAACTTTAGGAGGGGCGCATGACTGGCTCAGTTGGTAGAGCACGCAACTCTTGATCTTGGGGTCAAGAGTTCGAGCCCCATGTTGGGGAGTAAATTGTACTTAAAAATTTTTTCTTAATCCTTAAAAAAACAAACACCATAGGAATAAGGTTTTGACCTTTGACACTTTTGACCTAGCAATATCCTATAGAAATCATTAAGAACATAGGTACAGGTTTATCCATCAGGGTGTTCATTTCAGGTGCCCTTTTTTAAATGTTGAGCATTTGGAAACAATCCAGTGTTCAATTTTGAGAATGGGTAAATACGCTGTGATAATATGCAGCTATTTAAACAACATGGTGGGAAAGGGGCTATGTTTGTATTTGTGTGTGTTTCTACTGAGGAAACAAGATAGACCTAGTAAAGACTCCAGGAAACTGTTAGTTTACCCAAAAATAGCTCTAGAGATGATGAACATGTTTGAAATATGTATAGGAACCAAGTTGATAGGTATTAATAGATATCGGATTGTGTATTATTCACCTCCCTGGAAGAAAAAATATTACAGGCCTTACATTTCTTCCTTTAATCTATATAGTCTCATATTCTTTGGTTTAGCCTTAGATCAGTCTCTGTTTCTGACTCAAATTCAACAAATTAAATCTTGTCTATGGCCTAAAACTTTAGTTTTTCTTTCTGGCAATTGCTGGGTAAAGAAACTCTAGGCCTGAGAAAAAAAGAACAAATCTGGAAGTATTACATTACCAAATTTCAAGCTAAACTTACAAAGCTTTAGTAATGAAAACAGTAGGGTACAGGCATAAAAAAGATACATAGATCAATGGAACAGTATAGAGTCAGATAGAAACCGACACCTATGTGGTCAATTAATCCAGACAAAGGAGGCAAGAATACACAATTGGAAAAAGACAACATCTTCAACAAATGGTGCTGGGAAAACTGGACAAGTACATGCAAAAGAATGAAACTGGACCACTTTCTTACACCATACACAAACATAAACTAAAAATGAATTAAAGACCTAAATATGAGACCTGAAACCATAAAACACCTAAAAGAAAACGCAAGCAGTAATTTCTCTGACATTGGCCATAGCAGTATGTTCATCGGTATGTCTTCTCAGACAAAGAAAACAAAAGCAAAAATAAACAATTAGGACTACACCAAAATAAAAGGCTTTTGTGCAGCAAATGAAACAATCAACAAAATGAAAAGGCAGCCTACTGAATGAGAGAAGATATTCACAAGTGATATGTCTGATAAGGGATTAATATCCAAAATATATGAAGAACTTCTATAACAACACCAAAAAAAAAAAAATCAAATAATCTGACTTAAAAATCGGCAGAGGATCTGGATAGACGTTTTTCTAAAGAAGATACATAGTTTTCCACAGATGCATGAAAAGATGCTCAATATCACTAACCATCAGGAAAATGCAAATCAAAGCCACAATGAGATACCACCTCACACCTGTCAGAATGGCTGAAAGTAAAAAGATAAGAAATAACAGGTATTGGTGAGGACGTGGAGAAAAAGGAACCCTCTTCCTCTTGCACTGTCGGTGGGAATGAATGCAAACGGGTGCAGCCACGGTGGAAAACAGCATGGAGGTTCCTCAAAAAATTAAAAATAGAAATACCGTACGATCCAGCAATTGCACTATTGGGTATTTATTCAGAGAAAACAGAAACACTAATTTGAAAAGATGCATGTATCCCTATGTTTGTAAAAGCGTTATTTACAATAGCCAAGATATGGAAGCAGCCCAAGTGTCTGTCTATCGATGAATGGATAAAGATGTTCTATATCATCTTATGTGATACAGATGCCATACCTCTATCTATATATCACATATCTTTGGAAGGCAATAGTTTTTTTCATTGGGAAAAGGAAGGATCGCCTTATTTTCAAGTTGCCTTATATTAATTTTTTTCAACTTCTCAGAGCCTTAATTTCTGCATCTATAAAATGGAAATAACAATGCTCTAACATCTTAATGACATTAGAAGAATTAGTGCCTGACACACCTGAAAATAATATATGTCAACTGTAGTTCGATTAAAAAAATAGTGTCTGACATGAGGCAAGTACTCAGTAAATTGTAACTCAATTACTTTCTACATACACATGCATAATAACTCATGTAGATACAGCTGTATGTACTCATTATCTCTTTTTTAAAGTAATCTCTGCGCCCGATGTGGGGCTTGAACTCATGACCCTGAGATCAAGAGCCGCATGCTCTACTGACTGAGCCAGCCAGGCACCCCTTTGTACTCATTATCTTATTAGGTTTTCATCTCCTACCTAGTACCCTAGTTGGCACACACTAGGCCCCATGATTTTTGCCTAAAGTTCTTTTTTTTTTTTTTTTTTTGGTTTGTCATATATAGCAAAAAAAAGAAGAAGAAGAAGAAAAGAAGCTTTGGTGACTCATGTTTTATTCTCCACGGCCACGCCAAACTGGGGTTTCAACAGAATTACAAATATTTTCTAGTAAAATTAAACATGACAACAGGTTTAACCTTTTTCAAAACTTTCTTTTTATTGAAGAGGATTCTTATGGTACCTTATTCATTCATTCATTCATTCCACAAGTATTTACTGAATACCAGTCATAACTTCCACCTACAGCTAAGTGCTGAGGATATCGTGAACAAACAAAAAGAGGCCTCCTTCTTCATTCATGGGGATTATGTTGTGCTGGGGGTACCCTCAGTGTGTTGCTTCTCTTGCCCCAGTTTTACCAGGGAATTCTCAGTCCCTGTCCCCCGTTGCTTATGAGCTGGTCCGGGAGGTCAGCCACTTGCGTTAGTGGGCATAGCTGTTCTTTGACTATGGGGCTTCCTTGCCTTCTAAGCAAGGAGGCCCTCCATGTCTTAGCCTTGCTGGACTTCTACATGGATCAGTGGTTCTGGAAACTGTACTGATCTGGACCCCTCTCTCCAGGAACTCCATTGAAATGAACTTACTGTTGCACAAAATCTTGACTGATGACCCACACACACAAAAAAATTCCTTAAACAAATAATCAGGATTGTTCACATGATTTACCAGCATCCTTTCACATCACAATGATGTGAAAGGGAAACGAGGAAAATGTGTCAGCCTCCACTGGCACGAACCAGAGATATTTTCAGGGAAGGGTGAGGGATTCTGGTCCAGAGTCTCTTCAGGTTCTGAAAGGGCAAGGAATATGCAAAGATAAAAAGCGAAAATAAACATTAAAACTGTGAACAAAGAGTGAACACAAAGGGGGGAAATCCTTCTTGGAAACCAGCTTTCCTCCCGAGGAGGACAACAAGGACCTGCTAAAAACTTCCGTCAGCCCATATAACTGGAGCCCGCAGTCTGCGCGGTGCCTCCCAGTCTGCACGGTGCCTCCTCGCTCCAGGACTCTCTGCCCACATGCTATGTTTTCAAATGGAAATTAATGTCTGGCAGCTCGGTTGGGGATTGACGTCGCTGAGTCCGGGACACCAACAATAAACGGGAAGGTGATCCCGGGAGTAGGGCAGAAAGAGGTGAGGGTACAGTACAGTGAGAAAAAAACAAGCCAGTTCTGTGAAATCTGGCACCGGGGCAGAGACAGCTGAGTCTGAGAAGTTGCCCCTCCTGAGTCCCACGCATGTGTTCGTCAAAGTGCTGTCGGTTCGGCACCCGCTCTGTGTCTCCCATTGTGCTGGGCTCTGGGGGACTCTGTGGGAGTTGGGGTGGCGGGGCAGCTCACGTCCACCAAGCCCCTGCCTTTGCCACATGGTGACTTGGGCTTTGTGTCGAATCCCCGTCCACCTGAGAACTGTGCCCCAGCGCTGGACGGTGGTGGGGACGGCCTCAGACTGGGGTCTTTCCTATTCCAGAGCTGACTGTCTTCCCCTCTTGTTTTGGACTCTCCATCCCCTTGTGGCTTTGCTTTTGTTTTGACTTTTCATCATGGCTAAAATCTTTATCTCTGCTGTGGATTGCCACTTTTCCTCTGATCCTTGGAGGCTGTTTGGGGCCACAATGTCCTTGTGACGCAGAGGACCATAGTCTCAGGCAATATGACCGATTCGCCTTCTTTCTCCAGCTTCTATTTTTTCCCCTTAGCTTCTGAATGGGTATCACGTCTAACCTCTGAATGATGCTTTCTGTTGCCAGATACTCTCTTCTGAGGTCTCCCCAAGATCTTCTCTGCTCCCTCTCCACACCTGACACAAAGGCCTCCTTCCTCCAAACCAAGTTAAGCGTAAACCAAAACGAAAGCAAAGAAAGAGACTCACTGAATTGCTACTGGTGCTCCAGGATTTTACCCATTTTGATTCTGAAGTCAAATTCTATTTGAAAGACAGACGTGTTTACAGTTAGAACATGATAAAACAAAGGTCCGACCGTGTTTGATTCAGAGAACTCGAATGCAGAGGCTATAGAAGAATCTTGTATAAGCGTGATTGTGCAAACTTTAAAATTTGTCAGACATTATTGGGGCGCCTGGGTGGCTCAGTCGGTTAAGCCTCCAACTTCAGCTCAGGTCATGATCTCGCGGTCCGTGAGTTCGAGCCCCGCGTCAGGCTCTGGGCTGATGGCTCAGAGCCTGGAGCCTGCTTCCGATTCTGTGTCTCCCTCTCTCTCTGCCCCTCCCCCATTCATGCTCTGTCTCTCTCTGTCTCAAAAATAAGTAAAACGTTAAAAAAAAAAATTTAAAATTTGTAAGACATTGTGTGTTTAATTCTAATCATCCATACATTCAACTGATAGCTATCGAGTACTTTCTATGTGCCAAACACCGCAGTGCTGGGGATACATCAGTCGGTAAACAAAGCAGACAAAAAAGTCTTGCTCTTATAGAACCGTGAATATTGGCTGGAAGAAACAATCGATACACCTAAGTAAGTAAATTGTCTGGTATGTTACACAGCGATAAGTGCTAAGAAGTTAAATCAGGGTAGAGAGAGAGGGAGAATCGGCGTGCGGTTACAATGCAGCTTTACTCAGGGAGGCTGAGGAAAGCATCACTGAGAGGGTGACATTTGGTTAAAGACATGAAGAGATGGAACGAGCGTTCAGGTATCTTGAGAGAGAGTGTCCCAGTCAGAGGGAACAGCCGGTACGCAGCCCTGAGAAAGTCGGCCTGGTGTGTGTCCTGGGAAGGTCTCCCCAGCTTGGCCGGAGAGGGTAAGGTAAGAGGTGAGGTCTGACTGTGTAGGTCCCTGTAGGGTTTGGGCTTTTCACTGAGATGGGACCCACGAAAGGGTTTGAGCAGGACTGAAAAGATGTGACTTGATTTTCACAGAGGTTAACTGGTCAAGAGAGGGATTTTTAAAGATGGGGAAAAATTAACAGCATGTTGCTGTTCCATTGGAAACAATGCCCAGAGAAAATGTGATGTCGTAGGAAAGAGAGGGAAGAATTGCTGGTGGGAGGCCCTTGACTAGGGAAGGCTGGTTGGGACGTAGAGCAGGAAGAGAGGGGTTTGGCCCCAGGGTCGCAGACAGGTCAGCCAGGACTATAGGAAGGAAGGCACAGACCCATGAAGGTGAGAACTCCTCAAGTTCTCTTCTGATTGCTCCAGGATTTTCCAGAGAAGCAGAGAGCAGGATTGTGAGCTTTTCCTAGCCGGGGTTGGGGCGGGGGTGGGGTGTGTGTGTGGGGGGGGTGAAGGAGGTGTTGGAGGTTTGAGAAGAGAGGGTGTGAAGCAGCCATCCAGGAGAGAAGGAGAGTAACTGGACCAGGGAGATGTATGTAGTAGGATTACCAGGTGGCGGTTGTGGTTCCTGGTCTTGACTCCACAATTTTACAGCCACTTGGGTATATTTTAAGCCGGCCATGTTGAGATGTAAGAAGGCAGGCACAGTACAAGTGGAGAGTCCGATTTAACCAAGGTGGGGGTTTTGCTGGGTGAATATAGTGACGGGAAGGAGAGGCCAGGGAGTTGGAGGTATAGGAAAGTGAGTGGTGATAAGAAGTTAAGGGAGGATATGGATAATGGTGAAAAGGTGGTAGGATCCATGCCTCAGGTCTCCTTGGAGGGGGTTGGCAACCGAGGAAGCGGTGGTTGGGATGCTTGAATTGGGTAATGGGCACAGTGCAGGTTTGGTAATGACGTGGTCCGACAGGAATGACGGGACCATGGGGGAAGCTGAGGTAGGGAAGAGAACATGATACGTACATGATGGAGAACTGGTCAAGGAAGTAGAGGCAGGGAAGCTGGGAGGATCCTCTGTGGATGTTGAAATCACCAAGCATTTTATAACATGAGTAACATTGGTAAAGGTAACAGTGAATCAGGGGCTAAAATCTTCAAGGAATAAGAGGAGAGTGATGGTTGGGAGGTGGGGGGGGGGCAGTTCCACTGATAACTGCCACAAGGAGGGGCAAGCCTAGGGTATAGCCTCATGACAATTCTCAGAAGTTGGCGCAGGTAGAGAGAAAGGACAGTCACTGACATGGAGGTTGACTTGAGCCTGTGGTACAGGAGTAGGGGAGGAAATAGCAGAGGAAGCAGTGTCCTCAGGGAAAAGCCAGGTTTCAGTTAGAACAAAAACTGAGCCACTGGGTGGCTCAGTTGGTTGAGCATCTGACTCTTGCTTTTGTATCAGGTCATGATCCCTGGGGTCATGGGATTGAGCCCCAAGTCAGGTTCCATGCTGAGCATGGAGCCTGCTTAAGATTCTCTTGTTCTCGCTCTTGCTCTCTCTCTCTCTCTTCCTCCCTCCATCCCTCTCCCTCTCTCTCTGCCCCTCTGATGGGTTCTGAGGACAAACTGGAAAGGTTTGGGGCTTTGAGCTGTCAGGACTTTTGGGGGTGGCAGCCTGGTGACGATTATCTATTTGCTGCACCCCTAGAGATCCTGGGTATGTATTGACCGACCTTAGCAAGGGTAAAGGTCTTGGTGGGATGGGTCTTGCTGGTTTTGAAGGCTGAGAATGTAGGTGTGGTGGGGGAGGGTCCCAGGACATCACAGAGCTTTGTTACCTCCAATTGCAGCTATATACAGTGAATATAAGGACCTCACCACTGAACTCAGCTTAAAAATTCTACCACTTCGAGGCTCCTGGGTGGTTCAGTCAGTTGAGCATCAGACTTCAGCTCAGGTCACGATCTCACAGTTCGTGAGGTCGAGCCCTGTGTCAGGCTCACTGCTGTCAGCACAGAGTCTGCTTTGGATCCCCTGTCCCCCTCTTTCTCCCTGAGCTTCCCCCGCTCATGCTGTCCCTCTCAAAAATAAATAAACATTAAAAAAAAGAACCTCACAGACTAATGTGAGAGTGTTTTTTAAGAACAAATAACAATGCTACCACCTCTTGCTTGTAATTTAAATAAGACATCCAGTATGTTTCTACAGGGTTCAGTTTACTTTGTCTAGATTCACAAAGGAAAAACCACGTATTAAAAACAACAGTGACCACAAATAATACCCCTGTTGATGACATTTCCCTGGGTGTTCTTAATGTGTTTTCACAGGATATCCCAGATAAGGCAAATGCCTTTCTGTCCTTGAATACGGCTAAGTACAATGCATCCTGCCCCAGACCGTATTACATTTTGTTGGCCAGATCCAAACCGCCCAGGTTCTTCCAGGAAGTGTGTTTCTAAAAATTTCCAAAGCCTATATAGAGAGTTCTTATGTGCCCAGATACACAGATTTGTGATTACTAAGAGCTAAAGGGTTCTTTATGTCTTTGCTAAGTCATCTGAAGCCTCAAGGGCTGTTAGAAGTGAAATGATTCGAAATTTCCCAGTTTGGTTATCAAATACCTGTTTTTATTAAAGAGCACAGTTATTCCCTTAACTGTCATTCATCTTATCCCCAGCAGTCCTTCTTTGTAATTAAAGCTCCTGATCCGGCAAACCAAGATTATTGCACAAACGTATGTAGAAGTTCGCAAATCTCCTCTGCCTGACACACTAAAACACCATAGAATGTTTTTGAAATTCCCTAACCTGTCCCGCTTCAAGGAAAGCCTACTAGGTTGTAGGCAGAACACTATCTTATCCAAAGATAAGAATTGGACGTAAATACAGGGAAGACCCTTAGTCACAGTGTACTCTTGAACGAACGGATGGAGATTGGATTGGTGTTATGAAGAGGCTCTTTACCTGCCACCATTTCAAGAGACTGACCTGGACTCGAGTATGAAATCCTGCAGAAGAAGCAGGAAGTGTTTAAAACTAGCAACACAGAAGACTGAACTGTGCTTTTGAATGTGTCTGACCGAAAGTACCTCTGTCAACGTAGGCAGTTGGCTTAGTCTCTCTGGCCCTCGGTTTTATCTCGAAAAATGAGGGCATTTGACTAAACCTGTACAATTCTACAGAGTATGAAGGGTTCAGAGGGATTTTCTAATTTCCCTCAAAGGAAACCAGGGGTTCTGATGCCTAGCGTCTTCCTTTTCCATTAGACTGTGCTGAGCTTTAAGCTACTTCTAACTCGAAAAGTTGGTGATTCCAACTTTAAAAGTGGTTTCAAAATTGTGGTGGCTTTGGAAGCAGATTTGCACCTGTCCATCCCCACTACCATCCACATTCTACACCTATTGAGCCATCTCTGAAGAGTTTTGGATCAAAAATCCTACATTATACAGACGGTTGCACAACTCTGCGAATGTACTAAAAACCTTTGGATTGTACATTTTAGACGGGTGAATTGTATGGTGTGTGCATTATATCTTTAAAAAACTAGGTCAGAATTCTTTTGTTTGCAGGCGACAGAAACCAACTGAAACTGACGGAAGCTTTAAAAGGGGGAGTTAATAGCCCATGCCATTGGAGAGTCCCACACGAGACATCCATGCGTGACCAGATCCAGTCTCAAACAATACCATTAGACCCGAGATGCTCCCGTCCATCTGTCAGCTGTCTCTCCTCTGTGGTAGCTTCACTCTCAGGAAGACTTTCTCCACAGGTGGCTCATGGCATTTCTCAGATTTTTTTTTTTACCAATTTTGCAACTTCAGCAGAAACATCTCCAGCAAAACCTGGGATGACATGTCATTGGGTTGGTTTGGGTCACATAACCGTTAAGAATAATAACACTTACTAGGAACCAACTTTATTCTTGCAACATCCCATTTTATAGATGAAGAAATCAAGGCACAGAGAGGTTAAATAACTTGCTCAGGATCCACCGGTAGTGTGTGTAGGAGCTGTGGCTTGAAACTCAGGTCGTCTGCCCCTGGAATTTACGGGCTTACTGGTCTTAAATGCTCTGCTGCTTCCAGTCACTAGAGTGAAGGGAAAGGCATGTCCTGACTGGCTGGTCCTGGAGCAGATCCCATTTTGCAACTGCATTCTCTCCTGACAGCCTGTGCTCCAGACTGTCTTTGAGGATGTCAGATATGTATCATATCAGATGCTGAAGACTTTTAGAAGGCTTTGAGAGCACCCTCCACCTCAGAGACTACAGCCATCTCTGCATCTTGTTCTCTGTAATCACCAACATCCTGACTGTAGCCATTTGGAAAGGAAGCCTCATTCCTCCTTTCTAGAATTTGAGCTATGTCTAGATCCTGGTCAGTCTGAAGAAGTTATGCCACAGGCACCTACCTGGTTCAGTCGGTAGAGCATGTGACTCTTGGTCTTGGGGTTGTAAGTTTGAGCCCTGTGTTGGGTGTAGAGACTACTTAAAAATAAAATCTTAAAAAAAAAAAAAAAGTTTATGCCAGTAAACAACTTCAGGAAGGAACAAAAGATAAACTCATTACTGTGGAATCCAAGGATTGGGCTTGAAATGGACATTAGTTTTAAAAATGCAGAGAGAGAGTTGGAAAATTAGAAGTTTTTTGGTTCTTTTCTGATTCAGGAAATAAACTTACATGGGATAAATATTTCTAACATGTCAGTTAGTGTCCTTGTTTTTCAGAGTGTGGTTCCTAGGACCGCTGGTATTGAAATCACCTGGGATACTTTTTATTAAATCATAATTTTTTCTTGCAGTGGGCCCAAGAATATGCATTTGGTGAATACCCTATGTGACTTTTTTTTTTTTCTTTTGAGGGAGAGCACACGGAGGGGCAGAGAGAGAGGGAGAAATAGAATCTTAAGCAGGCTCCACGTTCGGCGTAGAGCTTGACAACGCAGGGCTCGATCTCACAACCTTGAGGTCCTGACCCAGGCTGAAATCAAGAGTCAGACGCTTAAGTGACTGAGCCACCCAGGCACCCAACCCATAGTGATTCTTACGTTCACTCAAGTTTGGGAGTCACCATTGTGAGTAGCTGGGGAAAATTGGCTAATATCTTAGAAGCAGGACCTTGATGTCTTAAGTTGAACCGAAGGCAACACCCATAGGAGACATTTCCGATGGATAGGGAAAGGGGGAAGCTCACAATCCCAGCTTTCAGGCAGCCTTAATTGTTGGACAGTACCGGGGCAGCTCAGTCCCTTAAGCGTCTGACTTCGAGTCAGGTCATGATCTTGCAGTTTGAGAGTTTGAGTCCTGCGTCAGGCTCTGTGCTGACAGCTCAGAGCCTGGAGCCTGCTTCAGATTCTGTGTCTCCCTCTCTCTCTACCCCTCCCCCCCCCAAAAGTAAATAAACATTAAAAAAAATAATTGTTAGTACCTTTGCAGTCTACATGTCCTCACCCTTTATGTTCGGAGGGGTGGGTGCTATAGAGCAGAAAAGAATAGCACTAACCACTACCCTTCAGTAAAGAATTTCCAGATGAAAAAATTGCTCTTGTGAGCCATAAACCAGGACTACCAACAGTAGCAATCAATATTTATAACGGTAATCATTAAATAATAATAGCTAATGTTTACCAAATGCACTGTACTAGGCACTCTGTCTGCATTATCCCATTCTGTCCTTTCAGTCACCTTACAAATTAATAGGTGCTGATGTTATTTCCATTATCAGACGAGGAGGCTGACACACAGACGTCAAATAACTTGTCCCACATCACAAATGTGGAGGCAGGGTTGGAGTTGATGGGGTTCAGGACACGCTACCCCTAAATATGGCATCTTGGCGTATTGAATATTTTAAGCTGAAGGAATTTGAGACTACAGGAGAAGCAGAAAGTTTGCTCTGACCTTTCCCCACCCCCACCCCCACCCCCACCCCCAAACAGGTCATAAAACCTTCTATGAAAGATGCCCTCCCTATACCCTGAGGAAAGAAGCATCTTTATCTCTGAAGACAAGGGGACACCTGGAAAATTCCTAACAAACAGGCCTTGCTAAACTTCCCCCGGGTTATTACACATACCTCATACTGTGTAACCTGTCAATCCCTCCATGACCGTCCACTCTTCATCAGACGTAGCATTAGAAGTATTCAGGTTAAGGGGCACCTGGGTGGCTCAGTTGGTTAAGCGTTCAACTTCAGCTCAGGTCATGATCTTGCACTCCATGAGTTCGAGCCCTATGCTGGGCTCTGTGCTGACAGAGCCTGGAGCCTCTCTCTCTGCCCCTTCCCCACTCACTCTCTTGTCTCAAAAATGAATAAACATTAAAACAAAAACAAAAAAAACCCTCAGGTTTAACTCCTTCCTCAGTTTACTTTTCAAACCCAGCCAGGGACCTTTAGAAGGTCAAGGAAAACTTTTCCCTGTAGGACTTGTTCCCACCAGGTCCATTTAACATCAAAGCCCATCTGCTTTTAACCTTTGAGCCATACTGCCTTATTCTCTCAACAAGAATTTATTATTATTCCCCACAAGACTAAAATCAGAGAATCTGGAGAAACACTGACTGCAACACACAGAACTTTGTAATAAATCTACCCTAAAGAGAAAGACACCCTCCTCCTCTGTGACCCGGATTTGTTATTCTAAGAGCTCTTTTCTGCTGTGCACGGAGGCAGGTCTTTTATGTCTCAGGTACCTGGTCACCAAAATTAAGGCCCCTTCTTTGCTTCTAGAAGGTAGGTTAGATTTCTCTTACTTCCCCCGGTCTTGGATTTTCAGTTTTGGATGGCCACCTACGGTTGCTGCTTGTGACCTGTTGCAAAGCCTTCTGCTAGATTAAGGACGGAGTAGAGAAGGATAGCAAGCCTGGAAAAATCAGCCGCAGTGCTCTGTCTAGAAATGCATAAAACCACACCACATTACTTTTGCTTAAATTCAAGGACCCACTTTGAGCTAGGCCCAGAGTTAATATAATGGGATTTCCAAGGATATGCGGCCTCAGAAATTCATACAGCAGTTGGGACCTATGCACAAATCATTAGAATATAAAGCAACAGGTAGAGTGAGCTCTGGAGTCAGACTGCCTGTCCCACTCCCCACACCCCCATTGCCATCGTCCAGCGCTCCCATTGCCTTTTTAAATAAAGTACTGCGCCTGGGTGGCTCAGTCGGTTAAGTGTCTGACTTCAGCTCAGGTCACGATCTCACAACTCATGATTTAAAGCCCTGTGTCGGGCTTTGTGCTGACAGCTCAGAGCCTGGAGCCTGCTTTGGATTCTGTGTCTCCGTCTCTCTCTGCCCCTAACCCACTTGCATTCTGTCTCTGTCTCTGTCTCTCAAAAATAAGTAAACACTAAAAAAACAAAAACAAAACACAAAACAAAACAAAAAAAACATTTAAAGTACTTCACCTTTCTCCACCCTGGTTCTCTCATCTATGAAAGGGAATAATAGTAGCATGTTCCCAAGGAGGGCATCGGGAGCACTAAATGAAATGAAATTTATAAGCCCCTCACGCAATTCCTGTCCCCGTGTGCTCAGTAATCTTATTACCAGCTCTTATCACTGTTTTAAACAAAATATTATCTGTGGTAGGAAGAAGGAAATATTGCTTCTGGTAACGGAGGAAGGACTTCTCTTGAGGAGGAGCATTTGATCTGGGCTCTGAAGGGAGGAGTTTGTGTGAGAAGAGTGGTGATTCCATCCAGCAGGAAGGCAACCTGCCAAGGAGCCGGGGCAGGCAGGGGTGTGGGGGGAATGGCGGTGATGCGAGGGCCAGCGCCCTGCGGGAAGGGAGGAGGGAAGGACTGGGCAACAGGGAGCTTGGGGAAGGTCTCACATGGAGATGATGATGTTCATCTCCCAGTCCGCACCTCAGTCTTGGGGGCTAATACCCGCTATAAAGAAGAGCTGCACTGTTTTTTCATCATTTTTGTTTTCGTTTTTGTATTTGTAATTGTTAGGATCCTGGCCAGGGCTGATCAGAAGCAAGGGGGTGGGGGTAAGAAGAGGTCCCTGCCTGACTTAGGAGGCTACAAGGAGTACTCTTGAAGGCACATGACTCTCAACCCTTTTATAGGTCATGAGAGCTCCACTGTCCCCTCAGCCACAGGTGCCCAGCCCAGGGGACAGTGCAGGTGTTCCTGTCACTGGGCAGCCCCCGCCCCCAGGTGCTGGGAGTCCGGGGGAGGCAGGGGGCCCATCTAGGTCTGCTGCGATGAAAGAGGTGTCCCTGAAGAATTGTGCTGAGGCAGTGATTTTAGCTGCTGTCTGCTGGATGTGGGAATGATTCACTCCCGCTCAGAGGCTCCAGGAGCCCAGAATGTTCCATAAGTGAGACACACCTGATGCATTTGGTCTCTGTAACACTTAATCCACCGCCTCCACCCCCATTCCAACATGTTCAATATTTGTAATCTTCAGCGATGGCTAAAGGGCAGGACTTGAATGTTTCAACATTTAAAACATTAAAAGTAAACTCCTGAAGGTTGGTTCTCTTCTTTGTGTCTCCATTTGGAGATGACCATGTCCTTGTCTCCGTAAGAAATGGACGCACTTGGGGAATCGGTACAGGGCTGGAGTCCTGTGTGATCTTGCCCTAAGTGAGGCCTGGCTTCTCAAGTGTTTAAGGAAGAGTCCCAAACCTTGGCAGGTCTATAATTAGACTGGCTGTACCAGTTTTTCTGAGTTGTTACATTGTCAGATCCAGAGCAAACTGAAAATAAGTCACACTTTGAGCATTTTAAGAGTAGACATTGCCTCAAGCCTAGGCATGGCTTAACCTGATTCACAGTGAGCCTGCTTCAACAGCACCAGTTGTAGGAATGAAAAGCAAACATGCAGGTGTTTCTAAATATACAGCATGTGGAATTGTTAATCACTCACTCTTTTTTTCCCCTTGAATCAGTTGGTGAATGTTTGTACACATATCCAAACAGACTGCTTCTTGGCTGCACGTGTTATAATAGGTGGCTTTTAATGCTTAACTTCAATCACGAGAGATACTGGGAGTATCTTGCATTCGTATAAAGCATTTTTCTTGTCTCCACCTCGTTGGAGTCGGCCCAGGACCAAGAGAGGCATTGTAAATGTTACGCCGACACTGAAGTTGAGCGACTTGCACAAGGTGACAAACAGTGGCCAGCCCAGACTGCTCAGCCAGCTAGGTTTTCGGCCTCCAGACTCAGCGTGGGCCTCTCCCACACAGTGTCACAGAATTGTGTGGCTTGATTGATTTTTCTAAAGCCCTGATTCAGCTTCCCCAGAGAACTGGAGTAGGTCATCTTTTTGTTTCTTTGTTATGTTGACCCAATTACACATCTTCTTTTCTATAGATTTCTCTCCATCCTCTGGGATGTGGAAAGCAAATTCTGTGCATAGCTAGGAATTTTTTTTAAAACCAAAGTGATAAGCAAAATCTGAATTTCTTTGGAAACAGGAAAACAACACCTTATCTATGCTGATTGCTCGTATAGATATGCTAACCAAAACTCTGAAAAGAGGTTGGGTTTTAGAAATTCAAATCATTTGGTTGTCACTGAAAATAGAACCTTCTTTCCCTTTAACCCCTGGTCTAGCTCTCTCTCCTATTCTGCTCTTCGCAAGCCAACTTTGGAGAGAGCTGGCCACCTCCCTGTCCTCATTTCCTCCCCTCCCTTCTGTATCTCACTTTTCTTCGCTTGGACATTGACCAGGTTTTTGTTAAGGTCACCAGTATTAAGGTCTCCGTGTGAACCAATTCAGTGGAGAGTTTTTAGGACTCAATTAAATGCCTCTCTTAGCAGGATTTAGCATATATGGTGACCTTGGGAAAGTTACTTAGCTTCTCTAAATTATTTATAAAGGGAGGGTAGGACCTTCCTGGTAAGATTGTAGCAATGGCTAAATGAGATATTTTGTGGGAAGTGGTGAGCACGTATCAGCTACTGTGATAAGCGGCAATAAATGCTAACCATTGCCCGTATCAGTATGTTCTTCCCTTGCTTTCTATGACACTTGTGTTTTCTTATTTTCCTGCTACACCCGTGGTCCTTTTACTCTTCTGCGGTATCATGAAATGTTGGAATTTGTTCCACAAATAACTTAGCAAGTACATGTTCATACCAGGAAATTTTTGTGACTTGAGGTATATATACAGCAGTGAACAAAATCAAGTTGCTGCCGTCATGGAGTTACATTCTGGGGTGGGAAATTATAACAGTTAACACATAATACATCAGGTGATGGTTGACACATATTAAATATAAATGTAGCACATAACATACAAATATACAATACCATATTATATATTATAAACTATATGTCAAGTGGACATATCAGACACTAATAAGTTTCAGAAAGTAGGGAAAGGGGGATGAATGGGTGGATGGATGTTGCAATGAAAATATTTTTTTAATATTTATTTATTTTTTTGAGCGAGAGAGAGAGAGAGAGAGACAGCATGAGCAGGGGAGGGGCAGAGAGAGAGAGAGGGAGACACAGAATCTGAAGCAGCCTCCAAGCTGTCAGCACAGAGCCCGATGTGGGGCTGGAACCCACGAACCGTGAGATCATGACCTGAGTCCAAGTCGGACGCTCAACCGACTGAGTCACCTAGGTTGCCCCTTGGATGTTGCAATTTAGAATAGGTGCTCAGGGAAGTCCTCACTGATTGGCTGCTATTTTTTTTTTTTTAATTAAAAAAATTTTTATTTAAATTCCAGTTAGCCTACGGTGTAATACTAGTTTCAGGTGTACCAGTCAGTGATTCATCACTTCCATTCATCACCTGGGGCTCATCACAAGTTCCCTCCTTGATCCCCTTCACCCACTTCACCCATCCTCCCACCCCCTCCCCTCTGGTAACCATCAGTTTGTTCTCTGTAGTTAAGAGTCTGTTTCAAGGTTTGTCTCTCTTTTTTTCCTTTACTTGTTTGTTTTGTTTCTTAAATTCCACATATGAGTGAAATCATACGGTATTTGTCTTTCTCTGACTTATTTCTCTTAGAATAATACTCTCTAGCTCCATCCATGTCATTGCAAATGGCAAGAGCTCATTCTTTCTATAGCTGTGTAATATTCCATGGTATATGTATGTACCGTGTTTTCTTTATTCATCAATTGATGGATACTTGGGCTGTTTCCATAATTTGGCTATTGTAGATAACGCTGCTATATGTATCAGGGTACGTGTATCCCTTTGAATTTGCATTTTGAGTAAATACCTAGTAGTTCAATTGCTGGACTGTTGGGTAGTTCTATTTTTAGCTTTTTGTGAAACTCTGTCCTGTTTTCCACAGTGGCTGCACCAGTTTGCATTCCCCCCAACAGTGTAAGAGGGTTCCCCCTTTCTCCACATCCTCACCAACAACCTGCTGTTTCTTGTGTTGGTGACTTTAGCCATTCTGATGGGTGTGAAGTAATATCTCATTGTAGTTTCTTTTTTTTTTTAAGTTGATTTATTTATTTTGAGTGAGAGAGAGAGAGTGTCCCAACCTCCAAGAGAAAATTGAATGTGGGCTCGAACTCACAGACCATGAGATCATGACGTGAGCCAAAGTCAGAAGGTTAACTGACTGAGCCATCCAGGCGTTCCTCATTGTGATTTTGATTTGCATCTCCTTGATGATAAGTGGTGTTGAGCATCTTTTCATGTGTCTGTTGGCCATCTGTGTATCTTCTTTGAAAAAATATTCACATCTTCTTCTGATTGGATGATATTTAACTAGAGACCTCAGGGAAGTGAGAGACTAATACATGTAGAATACCTAGAAGAAGACAATTCCAGACAAAGGAAGCAGAAAGTACAAAGGCCCGGAGGCTCAGGAGTAGTTGGTACATTTGAGGAACAGCAAAAAACCAGTATGACTAGAGCAGAGTGAGTCCAGTGGGAGGGTAGTAGAGGTGGAGATGAGGTTAGAGAAGTAGGCTAGGGTTAGGAGAGGGGCAGAGCAGACCATGTGGCCTTTTCCAGACACAGTAAGGACTTTGCTTTACTCTGAGTGAAATCAGAGGCCATTGTAGGGTTTTGAGCAAAACAATGACATTAGTTTTAATAAGTAATCACCCAGGTTTCTGGGTGGAGAATAGACTACTTGGGGGCAAGGCTGGAAGCAGGGAGCAGGATAGGAGGCTGTTGAAATCGTCCAGCACACCTCTGGGTCTGTCCCGGACCCTTGCTCCCCGCCCCTGCTCTCTCTCCTCGCCCGTGCTTGGCATTAGGTAGCATCTCTGCGCCCACAACTCTCAAACTGGACTCTCTTGCCTGTCTCTCGTCTGCCTTCCAGCCTTACTTATCGGTCTCTCTACTGATACACTTGCAACCCTTCTGTTTCTCACTTTCGGTACAGTGTTCAATACAATATATGAGCTATTCAACTCTTTCTTATAAAGTAGGCTTTGTGTGAGATGATCTTGCCCAGCCGTAGGCTAATGTAAGTGTTCTGAGCGCCGGTCAGGGTAGGCGAGGTTAAGCTCTGATGTTCGGTAGGGTAGGTGTACTGAGAGCATTTGCAACTTAACAGTATTTCCAAGTTACGGTGGGTTCGTCAGGACGCAACCCCACTGTAGGTTGAAGAAGATCTTCACCCTGCTCTCCCCTCAGCTGTCTTTCTCTGCTCCTTCTGCACCCACTTAAGAATTGGTCTTCCTTTATGCTTCAACTTAAAAGTCTCTTTATCAGGGAATCCTTCCCAACCTGCAGATCTGGTTAGGTCTCTCTGTCACGTGCACCCTGTGTTTCCTCCTCAGAGCCCAAATCAGACTTGACTTGTTTAGTGTCTGTCTTCCCTGATCAGTGCTCTGCTCCATTTGGCAGGGCTCCATCGGTAGTCTCATCCAGCTGCTGTCCCCCCCCCCCCCCCCCCCCCCCCCCCCCCCCCCCCCCCCCCCCCCGCAACCTGGCCAAAGCCTGACATACAGTGGGTGGGTCCTCGATAAATATCAGCTGGCTGGTTTGCGGTAAGTCTCAGGGTAGCTTATAAAACAAAATGTTTTCCAAGTGAAGATTGAAATTGAATTGCCACTCTCGTTATTTGGTGATCCGTTTTATTCACAGAGACAGGTACAGTGGTTGTAGGAACTGTACCTCTTAAAAAAACGGAAATAGAGTTTTCAAGGGGGATGGTGGGGAACTCCGAGAGCAGAAAGGCTGAGGTAATCCTGTGGCTCTTACAGCAGCTTTTTTATGGGCTCCATTTCATTTGGTCCTGCTTCATAAACTCTAATGAGTTCAAATGCCTGCTCCAGTAGCATGGGGTTCTTCTCAATCTAGACTTGAATGAATATTCATAATGTGCTCTCCCTGAGTTGAGGGCTGAGGGGAGTCAGGCATAGTGAAGATAGAAAGTATCTTCACAGACTCCCCAGACCAAAATTTCGCCCCTGCCCCCCCCCCCCCCCCCCCCCCCCCGCGGATGAGGTTGCCATTTGAAGCTGCAAATACATTCTGTGGAGGTGGTTGCTGTGGTTCTGGTGTATTTCATAATGTGTATAGTAACGTCCATGAAATAAGGGACAGGTTTCCACTTTCCACTGGTGTAAGATGCACTCGAGTCCTGCCAAAAGTTTCTTTCTCTTTTGAAAAGACTTATCTCAAGCTTAAAGACTTCCAACTTCCTTTTTAAAGACATGGCTCCTTTTTTTTTTTTTTTTTTTTTTTCAGGAAATGTGTGTTTCTGCCAGGGTACAAATGAGATTTAAAATACTGAAGGAAGTCAATTTGATTTGCCGAACATACCCTTGGCAACTGAGGGAAGGCTATCTGAGATTCAAAAAGAATAATAAGCAGGCTGTCAGTAGACCACTTGAGATTACAAAATTGCATGAGGTTATAAGGTTATTTTGCCTGGAACTTTCTGGTTGTTTTCTTATGAAAACACTGCCTAATTATGGACGTGATGACATAGAAGGCAAAAGCAGTTCATTCCCTTTCCAGTTTCCATTCTACCGAGAGTGACTTAAGGGCACACTTGGATTTTCTAAGTGATCCAGAAGAAACCTGAGTAATGTTAAGTAAAAACAACGTAGACTCTAACCTTGTTCATTAAACGTGAGCAGAAGGACACAAAAAGTCTGCCAATAAATGTGACTTGCTGGTCTATTGAAAACTAATACAATGCCACTGGACTCCTACAGATACTATACCACGTGCCCTCTGAGCTGTTTCCATGGCAGTGGTAATAGGTCACACTCTTACCTAGTTGCTCATGCATTTCACATTCACCATATGGGGATTATTTAAGGATGACCTTGGTGTTTTCAGAACTTTGGGGCAATAGGTGTGAAGCATTTCATTAGCCCTGTGGCTTATTGGTGTTCAGCTGCAAGTTTAGTTGTAGATAAGTGGTCAGCAAACAATATCAAATAAGAATTATTTATTCTCTCTGCCAAGTAAAGGGATCCCTTCCTCCCTCCTTCCTCCTCTTTCTTTCCTTTTAATGTATTTTTTTTAAGTTTTCTCTACAGCAAATATAAGGCTCAAACCTCACAACGCTGAGATCAAGAGTCACACACTCCACTAGCTGAGTCAGCCAGGCACCCCCCTTTCTCCCTTCTTTCTCCCCTCCCTTCCCCCTTCCCTTCCCCCTTCCCTTCCCCCTTCCCTTCCCCCTTCCCTTCCCCCTTCCCTTCCCCCTTCCCTTCCCCCTTCCCTTCCCCCTTCCCTTCCCCCTTCCCTTCCCCCTTCCCTTCCCCCTTCCCTTCTCCATTCCCTTCCCTTCCCTTCCCTTCCCTTCCCTTCCCTTCCCTTCCCTTCCCCCTTCCCTTCCCTTCCCCCTTCCCTTCCCCTTCCCCTTCCCCTTCCCCTTCCCCTTCCCCTTCCCCTTTTATTGTAAGATGTATGCTCAGTGTGGGGCTTGAACTCCCCACCCAGAGAGATCAAGAGTCCTTGTTCTACCCACGGAGCCTGCCAGGCACCCCTACTGCATTGCATTTTTATTCATATAATCGCATTCAAAAGAAAAGCACTCTAAGGAATTTTCAACCCTGATTTATTAAGGTCAAACAGCCAGAATTTAAGTTGATTTCCACTTAAATATGTTCTAATTCATACTTTCTTAAGTAAATATCAATTATATTGCCACAATAGAAACCAATAATAATACAGAGATTGAGTAGGAGGAAATAAACCCAAGGTTTTGAGAGGCTATTAAGTCTGATTTTCTATAATGCCATTATAAATATCAGCTTTGAACTTAATAATATAACTTGGTTCTGTGTATTTTCTTTGAAAGTGTAGGGAAATGGGAAAGGGTTGGTGTGTGATACCAGACAGATTTGGGTTTAAATCAGTTGCTCCCAGTGACAGTGGGCAGGTTTCCTAACCCCTCTGGGTCTCAGCGGCACTGTCCTATGACTATGACTGGGATGCTTTGGGGGAAGGAGGTGTGAAAGTGCAGGGAGACCTGGCCACCATAGATGTCCAAAGTGACTGCAGAGTCCCTCTCCTCCCTCTTCTCCCACCTCGTCCTCCGGTGGTGATTAGCAAGTCATTTCATATATCTGTGCTTCACTTTCGTCATGTAAAAAAGAAGGCTGGACCATACACTCTTTTTTTTCTTTTTTTAATGTTTACTTACTTATTTTGTGAGAAAGAGATTTGCACTGGAGAGGGGCAGAGAGAGAGGGGGAGAGAGAGAATCCCAAGCAGGCTCTATGCTAGCAGCAGGGCTCAGTCCCACCAACCATGAGTTCATGACCTGAGTCGAAATCAAGAGTCGGAAGCTCCACTGACTGAGCCATCCAGGTACCCCTGGACTATATACTCTTGAAGGTTCTGAAAAAGTGTACCGTTCCGGGCTTTGAAAGTACAAATGCTGGGCTGTCTGGCTGGATTAGTTGGTGGAGCATGCGACTCGCTCTCAGGGTTGTAAGTCTGAGCCCCACATTGGTTGTGGAGATTGCTTAAAAATGAAATCTTAAAAAAAAGTATAGATTTTTAAAAAATGGTTCCTACTTGGAAAAAAAATATGCACACCATGCTTAGAAGTATGACTGATATGTAAGTGAAAGTATCTACAGACCATGAACTAGCTGTTCTTTATGCTAGAAATAAATTCTTCTGAGAGCAATTAATTGAAAAATCCAAAAAGCACCGATAATGCCTTTTATTCACCTCAAAAGAGCAATGATATTCCATCTTTTGCAGTCATGAAATGAGTACATGGAAGGATGTAAATATTTATTGGAAGGAAGAGTGGGACAGAGAGGATCTGCTTTGTCTCCTGGTGGGTGGTAACACTTCTATGGATCATTGTTTGCACTAAGCGTTTAATAATCCCATCTGTTGAAAATGTATATTGGGAGGTACTTTCAAATTGCTATAAGCTACCTAGAAATTGGCAGCGATGTAATCCTGGAGAGATTCCATACTCTGCAGTAGACCAAGAAATCCAGTATAAATCAATATGTAATTATAAAATCCTGTCTTTGGCCACAGCTCCTTAGACATACTTCTTTAGGCATGGTGTCGACTTTTACCACTAGGATCAGGGACTGTTGGGTCCTTTGCTAATCTCAGGTTCACATCTTCAGGGATACTGTTTGACCCCAAAAACCCACTCCTCATTTGACCCAATGGCAATGGCAGAACTTTCTGCTGTCCCCCAGTTGCTGTGGCATCATCTGCCCCGATAACTCCATGCTCTTCTTGTGTCCCGAGTCCTTCTCAGTAGGATACATCTCATTGCAAACATGAATCACCGAAGGGGGTGCCTGACCGGCTCAGGTGAAAGGGCTAGTGACTCTTGAGAATTTGAGCCCCACATCAGGCGGCCAGAGTACACCCAGTATTTTATAAATATTTTTAAAAAAATGAACCACTGAGTCTGATAAAGACTTGGCACTTTTTTTCCTGCCCATTACCTCTTTTTCATAATCCTGTCCTTGCATTTCATTCTGAGG
Organism: Panthera tigris; assembly: GCF_018350195.1. Taxonomy (NCBI): domain Eukaryota; kingdom Metazoa; phylum Chordata; class Mammalia; order Carnivora; family Felidae; genus Panthera; species Panthera tigris. The sequence continues at coordinate 114,902,681 of NC_056666.1, read as the reverse complement.
CAAACCATGCAGTTTGTTCTTATAGTGTGTCTGTTTTTCTTCCTATACTTCTTCCTTTAAAAACTCGGAGTCGGGGGACACCAACTCTTCATTTCGGCTCAGGTCATCATCTCACAGTTCATGAGGTCCATGAGATCGAGCCCCACGTCAGGCTCTCTGCTGACAGTGCAGAGCCTGCTTGGGATTCTCTCTCTCCCTCTCTCTCTGCCCCTCCCCCACTCGGGCTTGCTCTCTCTCAAAATAAATAAATAAACTTAAAAAAAAAAAACCACCTCAACTCGCGGGTTTCTCTTTTCTCCCATCAGTCTGTTCCTCTCCCCACACTCTCACTTTCTGCCCATTTGCCACCAGCCCTGCACATGCATTGTACACAGTGGGGTGGCATTCAGAGAGCTGTTGCTGCTCAGAAGGCGAAGACGGGATATTTTGCGGGAGCTGTTAAAGACATTTAGTGAATCATTACCCCTCTCGTGATCTCTTTGAGTGAAATTCTTTATGAAATTCTCTCTGTGTGAAATTAAAGAAGGAGTTTAAGAGAGTACCTAATCAAAAGGAGCAGTTTTCAACAAAAGAAATCGGGGTTTCGTTTTCCCAGGGATGCGGAGTGTCTCTGTGGGTCTAGAGATCCCTTCTCTTTGCCTCCCGGCTGCTGCGCCTCCTGGCCCCACAGCACTCCTGCTTGCATGCGTTTGTCAAATTAGTCATCACATAAATGGCGTCTGGGCTGGTTTGTGTTCCTCTAAAATTCCCAACTTGAAGCTGCACCTCCATTGTGACCGTGTTTGGAGATGGGGTCTTTAAGTTGAAATGAGGCCATTAGGTTGGGGCTAATCCAGTCTGGCTGGTGTCCTCCTAAGAAGAGGAAGCTTGAACACACTGAGGCACAGGCCAGGGCACAGGTATGCTCAGGAGGGTGGCCGTCTGCAAGCTGAGGGTGGAGGCCTCAGAGGAGACCAACCCTCTGGCTCATCTTCATCCTGGGTGTCCAGACTCCAGAACTGTGAGGACATTTCACTGATTTTGGCCCCCGACTCTGGTGTTTTATGATGGCCTCCCTAGCAGACTAGTAACACCCATGGTCACAGCTGTACCTCCTCTGTGTTTGGAGATGGCCACAGGCTCAAACAGGAGAATCCAAGATCCGGGATCTAGAAAACGGGGAAATAAACTCATTTGAGAGACCATCTGGAACACACGTGATGTGGAACACGTTCGAAACGTTCTTCTCGATCAAAGCCCGGTTTTGGGTTTCTGGTCTCCCTGGAAGTCGGGGCGGGGGGGGAAATTTCACCACAGGCTCAGAAGTGCAAGCAAAGGCCCTGTCGCGTCCAGAGAGAGCCGCCTGTGTGCCGATGCTCTGCGTGTCTGATGTGGGGGGTTACCTTGCTCAGATCTAGGGAAGTGAGGATAAAACCGAGCTCTGCCTTAGTTAACAACAACCAGATGGAGGTGAGTCAGACACGCTGTTCAATAGCACGGGAGCCCTGTCCCTGTTCAGCTGGATTTTGGCTTTAGCTTTATGGAGTCAGCTTCAAAGAAGCCTTCAGAAGTACTTTGTACAGTAACTGAGTCCCTCCATGTTGGCCTCCACCTCAGTTCTGAAATTTTGACCTTTATAAAGCCCCAGTGGCTTCTGGCTTGTTTCAGTACATTAAAGAAGAAAAAAAAAAAATGCGGTTTACGTATCCTGTTGTGTGGGCATCTTTAAAATAAGTTCTTAAAAACTATCATTTCTGTTCTTTTTATTTCTGTTGGGTGGGAACAGTGTTTTAACAATGTATAATTCATGGATTGCATCGTCCACTTGGAGTTCTCACTGAATCATCAATAATAGAATATATGACATAATTTTCAAAGATCAATTGCACCTGAACTTTTTTTTTTAATGTTTATTTTTTGAGAGAGAAAAACACAGTGAGAGTGGGGGAGGGGCAGAGAGAGAGAGAGGGAGACCCAGAAACTGAAACAGGCTCCAGGCTCTAGGCTCTGAGCTGTCAGCACAGAGCCCGACGCGAGGCTTGAACCCACGGACCATGAGATCATGACCTGAGCTGAATTGAAGTCAGACGCTTAATGGACTGAGCCACCCAGGCGCCCCGCACCTGAACTTTTCATGTTGGTGTGAAATAGGGATCTGCTGCAGTGTTACTTTTTTCCATGTCGGCCACCAGTTTTCTCCTTTTCCCCTTGATGTATAACGTTGCTTCTGTCATACATTATGCTTTCAAGTGTGCATGGGTCTTCTGAGCTTTGCACTCATTGGTCTACATGCCTGTTCTCGGTCATGCTAACTGGTGATTATTGCTTGTAAAATGTCTCGATATCTGGTAAAGAGAACTTGCCTGGCTTGCCCTCACTCACCATATTTTTCCCCAAAGTTACGTTTTCTTCTTTTGCATTTTAAAATGTTTGTCAAGCTTAGGAACAAACCTTTTCGATTGGGTTCTGTTTCATTTATCAATTGATTGAGGGAAAATTCATATCTAGTCAATACAGCATCTCTCTCTCCATGAGCATGGAATGCCACATTATTAGTTTTAGGCTTTGTTTATAAAACAATGCATTAAAGGGGCGCCTGGGTGGCTCAGTCGGTTAGGCGTCCGACTTCAGCTCAGGTCACGATCTCACGGTCCAGGAGTTCGAGCCCCGCGTCGGGCTCTGAGCTGATGGCTCGGAGCCTGGAGCCTGCTTCCGATTCTGTGTCTCCCTCTCTCTCTGCCCCTCCCCCGTTCATGCTCTGTCTTTCTCTGTCTCAAAAATAAATAAACGTTAAAAAAAAAAAAAAAAGACAATGAATTAAAAAAAAATGGTAGAGTATACTGTGTTCAAAACTCAGATATTTATGGAAGGATTTCCATTGCAGGGACTGTGCTGGGCTTTGATGCATTTTTACAATGTGCAAGGTAAGGGTGCCGGCATCTCACTCTTGATCTCAGCCCACGTCATGATCTCACAGTTTGTGAGTTCAAGCCCGGAGTCGGGCTCTGCCCTGATAGCGTTGAGCCTGCTTGGGATTCTCTCTCTCTCTCTCTCTCTCTCTCTCTCTCTCTCTCTCTCTGTCTCTCTCTCTCTCTTTGCTCCTGCCCCTTGCTTTCTCTCAAAATAAATAAGTAAACTTTTAAAAAATTAAATAAATAAATAAATAAATAAAATGAGCAAGGTAGTCCTCTATTTTAAAAATGTCACAATCTGATAGGAAAGAGAATGGTTGACATATACACAGTTTATTTAATATAAATTAGACTGTTGGGCTGGCTCATTCGGTTGAGCATGTGACCCTTGACATCAGGGTCATGAGTTCAAGCCCCGTGTTGGGTGTGGAGCCTACTTAAAAATAAAAAATTCAGTTCCTCGGTCCTAGTAAGCACATTTCAAGTGCTCATTGGTTACGTGTGGCTAGCGTCTACTGTGTTGGATAGTGCAGCTTTAGACGATCATTTATTACATAATTAATTTTGGTATCTAAATGAGGAAAATATCTATAGTGCAGCCATTTTTTTTAATAGCTTGATTTTATTATTATATTTTTTAAAGGATTTTAAGTAATATGTACATACAACATATGTATGGGGCTCAACCTCGCAACCCTGAAATGAGGAGTCACATGCTCCTCTGACAGAGCCAGCCAGGCGCCCCTTAAGATTGATTTTGAGACAGAGAGAAAGAGTGCCAGCTGTCACGCACGCCCGTGGGGGAGGAGCACAGAGAGAGGGAGAGAGAGTCCCAAGCAGTCTCCGTGCCCGGTGCAGAGCCAGACTCTGGGCTCCGTCTCACGACCATGAGGTCACGACCGCAGCCGAAAGCAAGAGTCGGATGTTTAATTGACTGAACCACCCAGACCACAAGATTTTTACGTAATCCCTACACCCAGTGTACTCGAACTCACGACCTTGAGATCAAGGGTCACATGTTCCAGCGACTGAGCCAGCCAGGTGCCCCTGAAATGCAGTCATTTAAGTAGGTGTCTCTAGGCTGAGGTTTTATGAGTAATGCAGATTCTAACTGATGATTTGTATTCTAATTGATGATATCTAAAACATCCTGATTTTAGATTGAAGAAAATGTAATTCCATTTGCAAAAAGATCAGATGGAAGTAATCAAGAATGGGAAAAAGCCTCATCTCAGTAGAGTGTTGTCTAGAGAATAGTTTTGCAGTTAGGAGTGTTGGGAGGCTACAGTGAAATTTATGGATTTTCTGCCTCTTTGGGTGGAGCAGAAATTCAAAATTGAGCTTTATAAGCTATTTGGTCTCTTCCCAGATCTTTTATTTGTTTATTTTCCGGCTTATTGCCTCCAAGAGTCCCTTTTAGCTGTTGAAAGGAATATTTAACTCCAAACCCTGCTAATATTTTGAAAAACCTATTGCATTCCTGGTAACTTAAAAAAAAAATTTTTTTTAATGTTTATTTATTTATTTTGAGAGAGAGAGAGAGAGACAGAGCAGGGGAAAGGGCAGAGAGAGAAGGAGAGATAGAGAATTCCAAGCAGGCTCTGTGCTGCCAGCTCAGAGCCCGATGCGGGGCTTGAAACTCATTAACCGTGAGATCGTGACCTGAGCCGAAATCAAGAGTCCAATGCTGAACCAACTGAGCCACCTAGGTGCCCCGTTCCTGGTAACTTCTGATAATTCCTGCATATATGTGTGTTAAGTGCATGCTCATGTATGTGAGTGGTGTGCCTGCCTTCTGGGTACTCTGTATACACCATGAGATTATATTCGATACTTGTTCCTGATATGACAGTTTTCTCCTTTCATGAAAGATATTCCTTCTAATGGAAGGAAAAATCAATGCAATGTCAGAAATACTAACTGGGAGTGTATCAGCCACAGCTGATCTGGGATGTGAGGCAATGAGAAATAATAGAACAGTATCTCTTGGAAGTGTCAGCCAGGATGGTGAGTCCTTCTAAATACTTGCAAGAATGTAACCTTCACTTCCAAAGTGATAGGAGAATGGATTTCTCATTTTGTGAAACTTGAAATGCAAAGCTGAAAATCTGGAAATGCTTGGAAATGATTAAAAAAAAAAAAAAGACTTACAAGGAGCCTTCAGATGGGGGATAAAGTCATAATGATATAATTTTGAATTTAAAAAGCCCTGTTTGGTTTCTTCAGGAAGAGAACAGGCAACAAAAGGCTTAGAATATTGAGATCATCTTCATGGGGTTATTAGGAATGCTGGATGTTCATCAAACTGTTTGAGCGAAGCAGGGAAAGGTGGAGCAGGGGGTGGGGGCAGGTGAAAGTCATGTCAGGTAAATGTTATGTGAGTGGAGTTTCCAGATGCATTAAAGTTCTTTCCCATTCATATTCTCCGTAGTGCCAACTTTGGCCTTTGATTAAGAGAGAGAGACTGTTATTGTTTTTGTTTGTTTTTTGTTTTTAAAGATTATTTATTTTGAGAGAGACCAAGTGTGGGAGGGACAGAGAGAGAGAGAGAGAGAGAGAGAGAGAGAGAGAGAATCCCAAGCAGGCTCTCCACTTTCGGCACAGAGCCCGATGTGGGACTCGAACTCACGAACCAAGAGATCATGACCTGAGCCAAAGTCAGATGCTTGACAGACTAAGCCACCCAGGGGCCCCAAGACAGTTATTGTTTAATGGGTGCAATTATTCCCATTCTACAGGGGAGGAAAATGAGGCCTGTAAAGGTTAAATAAGTCATCCAAGGATACATACCTAGTAAATGAGTATTGGAGTCAGGTAAGCCTGGAATTTGGAGTCCACTTTTGCCATCTATTAGCTTAGGGACCCTTGGTCAAATCACTTCATCTATTCAGAGATTCTGATTGCTGCTCAGTCAAATGGGAAAATTATAGCACCTCCTATCATAGAGGCCAGGTTGGGGAAGGGGTTTGGCAGTAACTCAGAGTCGGCATATTTAAAGTTCCTGGCACAGACCTAAATAATAGCTATTATCACTTGCTGAATCTGTACAGAATACTAGAGATGTTGTAGGGAGACACAAAAATATGGATAAAGATATTTTTCTTATTCTGCAGTAGTAGAACATTTTGAGTTTCTCTCCATCGTTTGCCCCGAATGTTTGGAGGGGTGAGGTAGGGAGGGGCAGGAAGCGTCAACATTTGTGATACTTCATCTTCGGCATTTCGTTAGGCTCTGTCAGATCAGCTTTGCCTCCATATGAAAGAAAAATCCTACTTTGTAAAATGAGTTAAGATAATGGGAAAAGGGCCGTGGCTAGCATTTTCATGCAGAGCACTTGATTTTCGACAACAGGCTGCTGATGTTAATTGGGAAATGAACTGTCCTACAGTGTATTTATCCATTCTACTGTTGATGACAATAGAGTTGTTTCCAGATGGGGACTGTTACTCCTAGGAACATCCTTGTTCTGGTCCACTTGTGTATTCTGGGGTACTAAGAGTGGAGTGGCTGGGCCATAGGGCACACGTAGCTTCAACTTTATGAAGTAATGCCAAATCATGCTTCCGGGGGGGATGCACCTGTTTATGCTCCGCCTGTAATGTGTGAGAGTTCCTGCTTACTCCACATCATTGCCAGCACCAAGTATCGTAATACTTTTTGTCAATCTCAGGTTGTTTTTGTGTGTGTGTGGGGGGGGGGGGGCGGGTATAACATCACTGCATAAACATTTCCCCATATGGTTACAAATTCTATGTATAAAATTTTTTTTTCAACGTTTTTTATTTATTTTTGGGGCAGAGAGAGACAGAGCATGAACAGGGGAGGGGCAGAGAGAGAGGGAGACACAGAATCGGAAACAGGCTCCAGGCTCCGAGCCATCAGCCCAGAGCCCGACGCGGGCTCAAACTCACGGACCGTGAGATCGTGACCTGGCTGAAGTCGGACGCTTAACCGACTGCGCCACTCAGGTGCCCCAACAAATTCTAAGTATAATTCGCAATATATGTACAGTATTTATGTCTCATAATTTGTGTAATCAGCCCCTTAATTTTCTCGAACGGTTGTTTCATAAACAGTCCTTTAGATTTTTTTTTTCAAACTTTTCAGCATGATAAAACACTGTGACGGACAATCTTTGCCTATAAAACGTTTCCTGTGTTGTATTATTTCTTTAGGGTCAATTTCTACAGTAGAATTGTACGGTCACAGTTGACAAGTAAAAAGAAACTGTGGGCACAGTCGCCTTGGGGGTGAGAGGAATTGAAGACGGATGTACAGGGAGGAAGTTTGCCTTTCTAGGTCCTGAGAGTTGGCCCAGCCAGGTGGTGGCCACAGCGGCTGCAGAAGCGGGAGGGCAGGGAACAGAGTCAGGGCCCAGAGCTTAGCCAGAGGCTTCTACTTTCTTTCTAGTTCTATTTTCCAAATTTGTGACAATGAGGAAAGGAATTGGAATGTCACCTTCTCCAGGATAACAGCATAAATCCTGGAAGTCTCACTGGTAAGGAAGAAAAGAGAACACAGGAAGACAGATTTTAGGTTTTGTTCTGTTTGTTTGCAGACATTCGTTGAGCTCCTACTTGGAAGTGCTGTACCTTACTACCTCCTTTAATTCTCAGCAGTGACCCGAGGTGGGTTCCGTTATTGTCCTGAGCTTACAAATGAGAGCACCAAAGCTTTGTAGCTGGTAGGTGGCGGCACCAAGATTTGAATTCAGGCAGTCGGTTTCCAGCACACCATACTGCCTCCCTGTAAGAGTGCAGGATCATTTATACTTAGGTGTTTATGTGAGAGAAGCAGCAGATACTTGTCAGAATTCAAAGAAGGGAGAAGTGAGTGTGGACTGGGTGCACAAGGAAGGCTTCAGCAAGCAGCTTCCTCTTTTGATAGAACTGGGACTCGGGCTGTTTTTTCAGACATCACATCAGATTTCTCTGGCAGTTTCACCTCCCACCATCCTTATCTTGCAAAGTGAACTGATAAAACACAGAGTGAATTCACGGACAGTGTGTTCCTGAGGTGTAGCTAGCTCTTCCTTCAGATTCAGGATGTGCTTGATGAAAAAATTCTCCTGGGCCGGCCATGCGTAGAGTGGAGTCAGCTAGAGATTTCCAGAGAACCGCTTCCTCTGAGGTCCAGTGAAGTAGGAGCTCTGAGCGTCACGGCTCCAGCAAATGACTTAACTGAATGGAACGCTCTGTGCCTCGTGCCAAAGAGGGTGTTCTCTGACCTTGTTATGGACTTGTGGGAAAATGCAGTAGCAAGCAGCCCAGCGTCCTGTGCAGTCATTAGGTGGTCAAACCCTTTCGTAGTGAACGGTAGGATCAAAAGGAGAGAAATAACAAAGCCCAGTAAGTTCTAATCCATGTGTACGTGATAGAAAAAAAAGGCTCAGCAGCGCCTGGGTGGCTCAGTCAGTTTAGGGTCTGACTCTTGATTTCAGCTCAGGTCATGATCTCAAGGTGCGTGAGATCCAGCCGCGTGTCAGGCTCTGTGCTGAGTGTGGAGCCTGCTTGGGATTCTCTCTCCCTCTCTTTCTGTCCCTCCCCCTGCTCATGCTCGCTCTCTCTCTCTCTCTCTCTCTCTTTCAAAATAAATAAGTAAATATAAAAGGAAAACAAAGGCTCAAACCAATATGGGAAGCCCACAAGAGAACAAAGCCCAAAAATTTGTGGAATTCTCTGCTCAATTTCCAATGTAAATTTTTAGTAAACAACTCAGTATGTAATGAACCTGAACCAAATCTGTGAACTGTAATACATTCTTCTGACCAAATCAGGACTTAATTGTCAGTTGTTTGTTCAACAAAAACCTTATAGACTCACTGCATAATGGCACCACCTGTCATCTCTCCTTTCCCTTCAGTTTCAACAGCTGGCCCCTCCTCCGATGTCACAAGGGGCCAGACCTGGAAGAACTCTGTTCTGTAGACAATTTCTCCAGAGAAAAAAATCCCTATACCGCCCACTCCTATCTGCTGTAGTGTTCCCCCTTCCAAAACCCAAAGTTTTTCCCGTGAAAGTTATCACAGTTGCGCCTAAGTTGAAAATAGATTTTTAATTAGAATTTTAATTTTGAGATTATTGTAGATTCACATGCAGCTATAAGGAGTAATACAGAAAGAGATCGTGTACCCCTTACCTAGTTTCCCCAAAGGCAACATCTTGCAGAACCTGTATAGTAATTCAAATATATTAACAGTGATACAATCTGTGATCTTATTCAGATTTCCCCAGTTTCTCTTGTATTCATTTGTGCATTTAGTTCTCTGTAGTTATTTTGCACGAGTGGGCCCTGTCCACCACCACAATTTAGATACAGCACGTTCCATCGCCTCGTGTCACTCTTTGATAGCCATGTCCATCCCCTCCTGCGGTGGCCTCCCCGCCCCACCTCGTTCCCCGTTCTTGGCAAACACCAGTTTCTTCAACATTTCTGTAGTTTTGTCATTTCAAGATTGCTACATAAATGGAATTGGGGATTGGCTTTTTCACTCAGTATAATTGCCCTGATACTCACCCAAGTTATTGTCTAGCGGTAGCTTGTTCCTTTTTACTATTGAGCCATAGTCTGTAAGATGGATGCCCCACAGTCTATTCACGTATTGAAGCACATGTGAGCTGGTTCCAGTTTTGGGCTTCTGTGAAGAAAACTAACATGAATATTCGTGCGCTGGCTTTTGTGTGAGCATACATTTTCTTTTCAATCTGGGATAAATGCCTAAGGGTGCAGTTTCTGGGTCATATGGTATTTGCATGTTTACTTTTTATTTTATTTTATCTTTTAATGTTTATTATTTTTGAGAGAGAACGAGAGAGAAACAGAGTGCAAGCAGGGGAGGGGCGGAGAGCAAGGGAGACACAGAATCCAAAGCAGGCCCTAGGTTCTGAGCTGTCAGCCCAGAGCCCGATGCAGGGCTCAAATTCATGGACCATGAGATCATGACCTGAGCCGAAGTTGGATGCTTAACGGACTGAGCCACCCAAGTGCCCTTATTTTATTTTATTTTATTTTATTTTATTTTATTTTATTGTATTGTATTAAAAATTTTTTTTTAATATTTTTATTTTTGAAAGAGAGAGAGACAGAGCATAAGTGGGGGAGGACCAGAGAGAGAGGGAGACACAGAATTCGAAGCAGGCTCTAGGCTCTAAGCTGTCAGCACAGAGCCCGATGCGGGGCTCGAACTCATGAACTGAACTCGAACTCATGACCTGAGCCGAAGTCGGATGCTCAACTGACTGAGCCACCCAGGCCCCCATATTTTATTTTATTTTATTTTTTATTTTTATTTTTTTTATTAAAAAAAATTTTTTTTTTTTTTAACGTTTATTTACTTTTAAGACAGAGAGAGACAGAGCTTGAATGGGGGAGGGTCAGAAAGAGGGAGACACAGAATCTGAAACAGGCTCCGGGCTCCGAGCTGTCAGCACAGAGCCTGATGCGGGGCTTGAACCCACAGACTGCGAGATCATGACCTGAGCCAAAGTCGGACGCCCAACCAACTGAGCCACCCAGGCGCCCCTTATTTTATTTTTTAAAGTAGACTCCATGCCCAGCGTAGAGCCCAATGTGAGGCTTGGACTCTCAACTGAAAGATCAAGACCTGAGCTGAAATCAAGAGTTGGAAGCTTAACCAACTGAACCACCAGGTGCCCCTTTATGTTTAGTTTAGTTTAGTTTAGTAATCCCCACACCCAACATGGGGCTTAAACTCACAACCCCGAGACCAAGAGTCGCATGCTTTTCTGACTAAGCCAGCCCGGCACCCCTGCATGTTTAGTTTTATAGGAATCATCATATGAATCATCTCATTTCTCTGTGTCCTTGCCAGCATTTAGTGCTATCACTATATTTTAACCGTTCTGATAGGTGTGTAGTGATATCTTGTGGTTTTCATTTGCATTTCCCTAATGGCTAATGATGCTGAACAACTTTTATGTGTTTATTTGCCACCTGTATTTTTTCTTTGAGGAGATGTCTCTTCATGTCTTTTGTCCATTTTTAGTTGGATTGTTTGTATTTTTTTACTATCGAGTCTTGAGAGTTCCTTACATATTCTAGATACTAATCCAACTAGTCTGTTGGATATGTGGTTTTGCAAATATTTTCTCCCCATCTGTATCTTGTCTTTTTCATCCTCTCAACAAGAAACACAAAGCAAAAGTGTTTCATTTTGACATGGTAAAATGCATTTTTTTGGACTTCTTAATGCAGCCTCAAGTCTATAGGGAAGACAGCGTTAGAGACCAATTTCCGTATTTCCTGTAAAATCTTCTTTAAAATTCATTGCTCCTGAGAAATGACTAGCGTGAAATTATTGCATTGGCAAAAAAAGGGAATATTAGAAGACAAGTTTGCCAGCCTGTAGAGCTCGAGTTGAGTCTTTGTGCTTCCCTATTTTTTATCAAAGTTTTAGAAGTTTTGGGCTTCTCTGCCAGATGGTTGCTAATGCTAAATAAATGCAGTGATTGTTTTCTTATAGTCATATAGAACCTATGTTAAAAATTAAATATAAACATTAACAGTGGTCATTTCCATGAGGGTCTGGCTGGCTTAGTCGGTGGAGCGTGCGACTCTTGATCTTGGGGTTGTGAGTTTGAGCCCCACACTGGGTGTAGAGATTACTTAAAAATAAAATCTTAAAAAAAAAAAAAGAGAAGAATGGTCATTTCCAGTTGGAAATGCATCAGCCTAGAAGCTTTGATCCTCATTTATATTGAGGTTGTTTATATATGTTTATATCATACACATATATATATGATTGATTATGCATTCACCTTAAGCTACTTGTATAAATTTTTAAATACCATTTATTCTTTTCTTTCCTCTCCTTAAATCCTCAAAAAATAAAGAAGCTTATTGCACTTTTTGTCTTATGAATGTTTCTCCCAGAGGGAACACGTTCTTGTACTATTAAATCAAAATGCAATATGAAAGGAAATACATTTTCCTTTACTTTGTAAGAGGCTTACATTTTTATCCCTTTTTAAAGTCGGACTTTTCTTTATGTCTATTTCCTTCTCCCTGCTGTAATGTAAGCCTGTAACACCTAAGGAGGTGAGGTTCATGAGGAACCACTTCCTTTTTTGCCCCACCGCTGAACCTGAGACATAGCTATCTTTACATCCATAACAACGTTCTTTCTTTGTTGTTGTTTGTTTGCTTGTTTTTTTTGTTTTGTTTTGTTTTCTTTTTAATGTGTCCCTCCCTGTCTGGATGGATTCAAGACTGGACCGTGTCTCATTCATTTTTTATTTCCGGCACCAAGAATGGACAGAGACTGTCACACCAACAGCACTCAATAAATCGTTGGAGAATTCACAAACTTCCGTAACTAGTCAGCATCTGAAAATTGGTAATATTTATTATTCAACAAATTTTATTCCTGTATATTATTCATTCCAACCCCTTGAGGGCAGGAGTTACCTTTTGCTTATGTCTTATTGTTTTTTAAGCCCCAGCGCTTGGAAAATAAGTAGGCATTTAGTAAATGTTGAGTTCATCCATCATTCAACAATACATTCAACATATATTGAATACGTGATGCTGTGTTAGGGACCATCAGGAATGTACACATTTACCTAAGAGGCCTAGTCCTTCAGGTAACCCATAATCTAGTGGAATCACATATTAATTATCACATAAAATACATTTTTTAAAAAGTTTATTTTGAGAGAGAGAGCATGCGCATGAGTGGGGGAAGGGCAGAGAGAAAGGGAGGGAGAGAGAGAATCCCAATCATGCTCTGTGCTGTCAGTGTGGAGCCTGATGCAGGGCTTGAACTCACAAACCTTGAGATCACAACCAGAGCCGTAATCAATAGTTGGGACACTTAACCAACTGAGCCGCCCAGGAGGCCTCACATAAAAATATTTAAATAATATGGTAAGATACTGGAACTTTTGTGTTAAAAAGAGAAATACAGGCATGGTTAGATAATCGTCCACTGGGGGTCATCTGGCATGGATTGACCAAGGAAGGCTGTTTAGCTAGTAGCCTGAGAAAACTCTGCCCCGCCCCCCGGAGTTCTCTGCTTACTCTCCTGTATTCATGCTGTTCATAGCTGTTGCCGCCTCTTGAAATGCTACCCTTCTACTTGTCTTCTTTCTACCCCTAGTCAGCATTTAATGCCATGTTAGTCAGGATTCTTAAACCTGGCTTACCCCCCAAAAAGCAATACATTTCTTCATATGGGGGGCTAGCCATGTCTGGTGTGATGGCTCGACTGCATAATGAATGGAAGCCTGCAATTTCTCCCCTCGCTGTATGTGCACACCATTCCTCTCTAGAGGCAGATGCTGTTTCTCCTCCCCTTGAGTCTGGACTGGACTGGACTTTTGACTCCTTTTTACTAACACAGTGTGACAGAAGTGATACCCTGCCAGTTCCGGGCCGGGCCTTAGGGGGTTTGGCAGCTTTTGTTTTTGTTCTTTTGGAAGCCAGCAACTATGTAAAGAAGTCCAGCTACCCTGATGGAGAGAGGGGAGCCTTGGGAAAGAGGAGACTATAAAATACAAAATTATTTTATTAAAAAAGAATACAGAGGAGGCACCTGGATGGCTCAGTCAGTTAAGCCCCGACTCTTGATTTTGGCTCAGGTCATGATCTCATAGTTTGTGAGACCGAGCCCCATGTTGGGCTCTGTGCCGACAGCTTGAAGCCTGCTTGAGATTCGCTCTCTCCCTCTCTCTCTGCCCCTCCCCTATTCACTCTCTCTCTCTCAAAATAAAAATGGATAAACATTTAAAACAAATACAGAGACCTGGCCAGCCTGAGGCATTCCAGCCACCCCCTGGACTGAGTGACGCCATCCGGGACTCTCCAGCCCCAGCCAGTGTCACCGGGAACAGAGAAAAGCCACCCCCCCTTGGGGGCCTGCTCAAATCGCAGAATCACGGGCAATTGAACGGTAGTTGTTATAAGCTAATACACTTTAGGATGATTTGTCATGTGGAAATAGATAATGGGAAAAGCTGGATGTAGTCCCTCAATAATTTAGTAATGAATCTCTCCTTTCATGGCTCGCCTTTTTTCAGGGGGGCTGTCTTTGTATGGTGGCGAGGATGCCCACCACTGCAGCAGGCTTATATCCCGCCAGTTTAGCAGTGCTTCCTGCGGGGGCACAGCTCTTTCCCAGTGGCTGCAGCAGGCATCGGGGGTGACTCCTGTGGGCTCAGACTGGGGCACGTGCCTGCTCCTGCATTAGTCACAGTGGCTCCAACTGGCCTCTCCCTGGAGCCAGGTGAGGGGTGTGGGCTGCCTTACCTAAACCACTTGTGGAGGATGGGTGTCGCATAGGGCCCAAAAAGAAAATCCAGGCGCCGTTTTGAGAATAAAGGGCCGCCCGCTAGGCCGGCGAACGTAACAGATTCGTACTACAGAAGTCAAGGGGAATCCTACCTCTTTCACAAAGCCTTTTCTTGTCATCCTAAACTTTAAACTATTGCAGCACAAATGACCCGATCCTTTTCTTTGGATCTAAATCTTTGGATCCATTTTGGATCACAGTAAGCTGCCTTACTGTGCTGCTTACACTTTGGATGTAAATTCTTTTTTTGTTTTTTTGTTTTTTTAATGTTTATTCATTTTGGGGAGAGACAGAGAAAGAGAGCACAAGCGGCAGAGGGGCAGAGAGAGAGGGACACACAGAATCCAAAGCAGGCTCCGGGCTATGAGCTGTCAGCACAGAGCCCGATGCGGGCTCAAACTCACAAACCACGAGATCATGACGTGAGCCGAAGTCAGATGCTTGACCGACTGAGCCACCCAGGTGCCCCTGGAAGTAAATTGTTATCTCACACCCTAGAGTTTGCACCTTTGTATTCCTTCTTGATATGGATGTATTTGTGACATTAAAAGTGTGATTTGGGGCCCCTGGGTGACTCAGTCCGTTAAGTGTCCAACTCTTGATATCCGCTCAGCTCATGATCTCGCAGTCCTGGGATCGAGCCCCGTGTCTAGCCTCGAGTCAGGTGCTCACTCACTCTCTTCTGTCCCTCCCCTGCTCATGCGCTCATGTACTCTCTGTCTCTCTCTTGAAATAAATAAACTAAAAAATCTTTTTGCTTTTTGGTAGAGAGAAGGTCTTGGGGAGGTGTCAGAGGCACAGACAATTCTTATCTTGACAGGAGAAATTTGAAATTTGTGTTCTCTCTCTCTCTCTCTCTCTTTCCCTCCCTCTCTTAGAGACTGACAAAATCTTAGGCATTGGTCTATTTGGACCCCACTTCCCAGTAGGAGAGCCAAATGGTGATCAGCGAGAGGCTGCTTGTTTTCTTTCTTTTGGAGGGCACTTGCTTTTGTGCTATTTAATTGGTGTCTTAAAAAAACATTATTTTGTATGAATGTCCCATAGAGCAGCTTTTGGTTAACTAGTTTATGACATAAATGATCTAGAAAAGAACATCCTCTGCTAATTGAAATTTCAGTGAGCCTAATGAAGTTTTAATTCATCATTCTCATCGAGGGCCAGCATTTTCCAGGATGGAGTTCTAAGGAACACCAAGGCAGTAATAGATATGGGAAGCTTATGCCTGTTGGCACAACTACCAAAGCCCAGCCTTGGTTTGTCAGGGACCTCACTTAGGTGTGGCCTCTCTAAAGTTGTGCACACCATACTACACATACAAATGCACCTGAGTAGTACACCTGGTGTAGCCTTAAGTAGCTGGAAAAAAAATTGGGCGTCAGGCAAATGAGGGGGAAAAACCCAGAGATGGACTTTCACAGATTTTCAGAATGGATCTTTGTGAGATCAGATTGACATAACGACTTACTAATAATAGACCACCTTTCTTGCTTTTATAGCAAGGCTGAATACTTTTTTAAACGAGTTTATTTATTTTGGGGACACCTGGGTGGCTCAGTCGGTAAGCATCTGACTTTGGCTCAAGTCATGATCTCACGGTCTGTGGGTTCGAGCCCCATGTCGGGCTCTGTGCCGACAGCTCGGAACCTGGAGCCTGCTTCGGATTCTGTGTCTCCCTCCCTCTCTGCCCCTCCCCTGCCTGCACTCTCTCTCTCAAGAATAAATAAACATTTAAAAAATTTATTTATTTTTGAGAGAGAGAGAGTGTGCATGCACAAGTGGGGGAGGGGCAGAGAGAGAGGGAGACAGAATCTAAAGCAGGCTCTGTCTGCCCTGACAACCGACTCGGT
Organism: Panthera tigris; assembly: GCF_018350195.1. Classification (NCBI taxonomy): domain Eukaryota; kingdom Metazoa; phylum Chordata; class Mammalia; order Carnivora; family Felidae; genus Panthera; species Panthera tigris. The sequence continues at coordinate 114,886,632 of NC_056666.1, read as the reverse complement.
GCTTGAACTCACAAACAGTGAGATCATGACCTGAGCCAAAGTCAGATGCTTAACCAACTGAGACACCCAGGCGCCCCCATCAAGTTTTAATACTTATAAACGTGCTATCACATTTGTTTATTTGAGCAGATACCCCAACTGGTAACTTACTCTCAGGATTAAGGATGCCATTATTACATCTGTCCCTGAGTCTTTGCTGTCTTTAAAAATTTTAATTACTTGGAAACATTGTGTGTGTGTGAATGAATACACATCCAGTGTACCAGTAGTCATTTGTTAAATAGAACCTTATTTATATTATAATCTTATACCTCTCTCCTGTCTGAATCCTTTGTCCCCCCTGACCAGAGATATTGTCCTGAAATTTGCATGTTTCAAGCTCTTGCTTTTCTCCATAGTTTTAAAGTCTTTGTTCTCATAAGAATGGCATTATTCTTCATCTTTTTTAACTTTACATGAATCTTCATGTACATTCATGTGGCTTGTTTATTTTGTTTCTTAGTATTGATTGTGAACTTCATCCATACTGATTCTTTTAGCTTGAGTTCTGTTTGTGGTTTATCTTTATTTTTATTATTATTTTTTTCATAAGCAGAAGTTAAAAATGTTTAAGGTTTATGCTTTTTATGACTTGAGATCATAGTGATATTATCCCATTTTCCTCTGGCAGCTTTAGAAGCTGTGGTTTTTCAACTTTAGGTCTTGAATCTATCTGGTATTGATTTTTGTGTATGCTGTGAGGTAGGGACCTTCCCCCCCCACCCCGCCCCCCCACCAAGTGAAAAGGCAGAGCATGACCATCCACTACTTTGCTTAAAATTTTCTAAATCTTTCCTTGCACCTCAGAATTAAAGTCAAAGTTTTTTAAATGGCCTAAATCTTTTGTCCTATGTGATCAGGCCTCTGAAATGTCTCTGACTTCATCCACTGTGTTTACGGTGAATACTGGCCTCTTGCTTTTTTAAACACTCCCAAAATGTTCCTGCTCCAGGGCCTTTGTACTTGCTGTTCCTTCTGTCTGAAATTTTCATTTATCTACATCGCTGGCTTCCTTACTTCTCGGGTCTCTGCTCATATGTCGCTTTATCAGAGTGGCCTTCTCTACTCACCCTAGCTAAATTCACATACACACACTTGATATCTCTCTTCTGTGCATTCTGCTTTGGAAGAACTTGCCTGAAAAACTTTCAGGACCTGTGTAGTTGTGTCTTGAATTGGGGGCTGGGGAAGGGGGTGTGGTGGGCAGTGTTTTAAAGTGTTGATTTCATTTTTTGAATGGTTTTAGGACTATATAGGGTTTTCTGTTTCTTCTTAAGATTTAATAAGTTTGCCCTCTTTATTTAAAAAAATATTTTGAAAAATTTTTTAATGTTTTTAAATTTATTTTTGAGAGAGCACAAGTAGGGGAGGGGCAGACAGAGAGGAGGACAGAGGATCCAAAGCAGGCTCTGCACAGACAGCAGTGAGCCTGATGTGGGGCTTGAACTCACAGTGAGATCATGACCTGAGCCAAAGTCGGATGCTCAACTGACTGAGCCACCTAGGTGCCCCTAAAAATATTTTTTTATTTTACTTTTTGAATAGTTAATATGTGCACACAATGAAAGTGTTCAAGTTCCAAAAGCATGTACAGTGACAAATAAATCTTTTCCTCATCCCTTTCTTCTAGCTGTCTAGGTAGGCATATTGTGGCTTCCATTTTATGCCGAATTTATTAAAAAGATTGTTTCTTTAAGATTTCATTTTTAAGTAATCTCTACACCCAGTGTAGGGATTGAATTTACAACTCCAAGATCAAGAGTCACATGTTCCACTGACTGAACCAGCCAGGTGCCCGTATCCCAAATTTAAAAAATAACACATGAGTGAGGTCAGTTTGGTCCAACCATCTATCTGCAACTGTTCTGTTCTCCTTTGATCTTCAAGTCTGTGTGTGGAGATTCTGTTCCTGTCAGAGTCTTCCCTGATCTCAGCAGAACCCCTATTTTTTAAATGAACACAGATGCCTGTCTTTACAGTCCGATGGCTTTTCTTTGGCTCTGTGGGGACATCTGCTCTGTTCATTACTTTTACCTGCATCTGGGAGTCCCTAGGGAATTTCTCCTTGGTCAGTGGCTTCTCTGACTTTATTGGAATGGCTCTTCCTGCTTTACTGACTTAGGACTGTGCCTCCCCTCCCCAAGAGTCAGGCTTGAACTCAGGAGGGCTGCTGCTCATGGGAGTAATTCATCCATTCACAGGTATAAATGGAAGCACCTAGTATGTGGCCCCTCTCCTGCCATCAGTTTCTTGTCGGTTTCCCTCGTTTCTTGTTTATCCTCTCAGAAAAATATGCCTTGCATATATAAGCCTATACATATATTCTGTTTTTACATAGATGGTGGGATACTGTGTATGTTATTCTGCACATGACTTTCTTTCACTTAACCATGTATATTAGAGATATTTCTGTGGCTATGCATAAAGGGCTGCTTCATTCTCTTACAGTTACCTAATACCCTACGGGATGTATATATCATAATTTACTTACTCTGTCTCCTTCTGAAGGACATTTAGGTTGTTCTCCTTTTGCAGTGGACTTCTAACCAGTGTCCCTTACACATCTCTAATCAGTCAGTGTTTCCCATGGCTATAAGATAGATGTCCTTAAACCTCCATCCTGATACTGTCGTTTTCCTGTTCAGAAACCTCCAGCAGCTGTCTAGCACCCACAGAAAAAACTGAACTTCTCCTTGAGGGTAAAGCCCAGCACCACATGGTCTCCACCTACTTTTCTGCTCGTGTCCTGTGCCTAAAGACACCCCCTAAACTGGTGACTTGAGGTTTTCCCAATGGACCTTTGTTTTTATGCTCAGTATTTTTCTTGTGCCTGCAAGACCTTCCCCCTAAACCCTTTGAAGGGGAGGAGCATTTGCTTCCTTCCTTCTAGGCTTGTCACCTGTCCCCCCAAACCCCTCTTTGGAGCAGCTGCAATCTCAGTATTTTCACTCAGTCTCCCACTAGCACACCCTTCCTAACCAAACCATAACTGGATGTTGGCTTAGGTAAAATATTTAATTGTTCACTAGTCAGGGCTTTCTCTTGTAGACTCCACATTTCTTGTGGGCAGGGACTATTCCCTGGAAATAGGGAATACTAATATGAAAAGATGTATCTTGACTTCCAAGTAACTTCCACATAAAATAGTGAGCCAGATACACAAAATTAAAATACACAACACCATAGACCTTTGTTTAAATGGGAGTGTGCTCAGTAGGATAAGAAAAACATGGGCTTAAAAAAAAAAAAAATCTCTGGTCCCTGCCCCAGGGTGTGGCACATGGTAGATGCCCAGTAAGTGCATGTTGAGTAATAGAACAACATAAAAGAAAGCATTTAAGGCAAGCCTCAACGTCTTGCCAGAAATCCACCTTTTATCATAAACATACAAATAAGCCCACAGATAGGGTAGATGTCAATCAAATTTTGAAGGAAACGAGGCCAGGGTGGGAGAGGGTGGATTCAAGTTTCAGCAAGGGAGGGAGGCGCAGAAGTTGCACCCGGGCAGGGTCTTGGGCCCTGCGGGTGGGCAGGGGGAGGCGGGGAGAGGGGAAGGGGGAGGAGACTCTGGCGTCCCTGCCCCGCCTCCCCCACCCCCTTTCCCACCCCCACCCCCGGCGGCGGCGGCGGCGGCGGCGGCGGCGCAGGGCTGCCGCGCGGGTGTCGGCAACAGCTGCAGCAGCCCGCGCCGCCCCCTCGGCCGCGGCTCCCCGGGCGAGCCGGAGCACGGTCGGCGGCTCGTGGCGCGGCGGCCGGGGGAGACGGGAAAGTTGCCGGCGCGAGCGCCGACATGCCGGGCAGCGACACGGCGCTCACCGTGGACCGGACCTACTCCGACCCGGGCCGGCACCACCGCTGCAAGAGCCGGGTGAGAGGCGCGCGCAGGGCGGCGGTGGGGGCGCCGCGCCGAGGGGCGAGGCCGGGTGGGCTTCGGCTCCGGTGTTAGCCAACTCTCGCTCCCCGCCTCTCTCCCCTCCCCTGCTGCCACGGGTCCGCGCCGAAGGGCCTGGGAAGGGTGAGGGGCGTCGGAGCCCGGGTCGGGGGCAGAGCAGAGCCGGGCCCGCCGTACCCCGCCCTCCGCCGCTGCTCGGTCCCCGCTCGCCTGCCGGACCTGGGCGCCCGGTCTCCCCGACGGCCCCGCGCTCCGCCGCCCTCCGCCAGGGAGCGCCCGCCGCGCGGCGCCCGGACGCGAGGGAATCCCGCCAGCCGCGGCCCCGCCGGGACGGCTCGCTCGCCCTCCTGACCGCCCGTGCTGCCCGCGCCTCCCCGGCGCTCGGGGTTGCGGGCGCGGGGCAGAGGCGGCGGGCCGGCTTCCCGGTCTCGCGCGGCGGCCGCCCCGACTCCGCCCGTGTGAAAAGTCAGCCTTCGCGCCGCCGTCCCGGAGTTCCCAGCCGTGCGGAGCGGGCGCCCTCTCCATTGTTTGCAGTGTAATTTGCTGTTGCTGATTTTGGCTGTGGGCGAAAATAGCTCTCAGAGCAAGCAGCAGAGACGAGCCCTGTAGTGCTTCGAGATGAAGACGGAGGCCGCAGCCTGAGCGCCGGTCCCTCCCGGGAGCGGACGCCCCCGTCGGCTCGGGAAGGTGGGGGGGGACCTTGGCTCTCCTGGGCAGTTCGGCCCTCGGCCTGTCGTCCTCCCCTTGAGAAACCGCAGGTCCTCCACCCTGGCACTTGTTCTGGCGGAGGAACCTGGAGTTGTGCTTTGCTAACTACTCGTTCGAGATCGCAGCATTTGAGTGTCAGCCTCCCTGTATGAAGTCCACAGGTAGAGTTTTGCTCAAATTCTGGCCTGTCATCTCCCGAGGTCGAGAGGCCACTGGATGGGAAAAGCGGCAGTAGTGACAAATGCAGTTCGGCCTGTGTTGCAGGATTTGGGTGTTTAATCACCATTCGGAGAACTAATCAGTTACCCTATAAGTGAAGTAACTAGTTCCTGTTTTCCTTTTTTCCTTTAGTATCTTGTTAATCGAGTTAACAGAATGGTTTAAATTTTTACAGATTGAACTTATTTGGTGGAGTAATACTTACCTCCTGCAGCCACTTCACGCTCCTCCACTCCCCCAAGAGAATTCTTATGTTCTGCGCTTTAGTTTTTTATTGAGGTGTAGCTGACATGGTTTTGTTTTGTTTTTTAACATACACTGTTGTATTTAGTTTCAGGTATACAGAATAGTGAGTGATTCGACAGTTACACTACAAAATGTTCACCATGATATGTTTTGCATTTTCTTTAAAAGTTTTGTAGCAGTCTGTTACGAAAATGACCATGAACTCCATTTGGAAGAAAACATTGGTGAAAGATCATTGGTTACCTACAGTTAGAAATTTTTGGAAGGATGTCTGCTGGTTAACACAGAGTTAACCAGGAAGAAAGGTGAAGATCTTTTTCTAATGCATTTGTAATTGGAGGAGTCTATTAATGTTTCAGTTGACAGAAGAAATTTCAGGCTTGAAAAAAAGTGTGGAAGCTTGGTTTCTCTTGTCACAACTGTGATAATCTTTGTGTAAACAACAAGATTAGTAATCTTTGAGGGATGGGTGGCTCATTGTGAGCTCATTTAAGCGATTTGGCAAAACTGAACCTTTGCAAAACCGCTCTTCGTATTCTGTGAAATGGTGCTGATAGAGTTCCCACCTGAGCTACCTAGATGGAAAGTGGCAAAGCAAACGTGTAACTTAACTGCAGGCTTAGTTTGCCTCCGCTGTTTCTGCCCGTGTTCCATTTCCACACACCCCTTTTCTGTTAAAGTACCACAACCTTATGCGAAAGGGGTTTCTTCTTTTCTTGAAAGTTCTACAGGTGATGTTATAGTTACTACATTGTTTTGTTAGCATGGGACCCCTGATTTTTTGTTTTTATTTTTTAAAGTTTATTTATTTATTCAGAGGGTTGCGGGGGAGGGGCAGAGACTGAGGGAGAGAGAGAATCCCAAGCAGGCTCTGCCATGCCCCGACACGGGGCTCGATATCACCAACGGCCAGATCATGACCTGAGCTGAAATCAAGAGCCAGTGTTCAACCAGCTGAGCCACCCAGATGCCCCGACACCTGCTTTTTAAAATAGATTGTGTATTAAACGTGAGTTAGACATTATATGTACTAATTATGCTAAATTAGCTCGTTGGGCAAATGAAGTCTAGTGAGGACTAGAGGAACTCAGACCAAGGAGGACTAGAACTCTAGTAGACAGTGACGACACATTCTGTTGCAATGATGCTGCGATCCCTGTGTAAACTTTTTGACTGTCTACTTTTAGGGTTTTGTTGTTGAGATGGCAAGGAATAGAACTGGAGGAAATTTTGTAAACGCCTCCAACTTTTCTCAGGTGAGGCTGATGTAATTTTGAGTCTGTCCTTAAGGCTGCAGTAAGCCTGCTGTGATGAAGGGAAAGTACCAGCAGTCTTCTGCGGGAAGGTATTTATCCCATCAGATGATTCTAGCTCCTGTTTTGTGGAACTCCTTTAGAGTTAACAATAAAGACGTATTTTCTTTACACTCAGAAAACATGCGAGGCAGAAGGAGAACATCTGGCAGTATTAGGGTTTAATTTCTTGATGGCACCTTCCCCTTGGCAATAAACTATCTAGTACAGGATTTTATGAGAACCTTTTTGTGGACTCTTGGTAAATTAGCTCACCTAAAAATACTATGAGGAGAACTGGAGGTGCATGTGAGGAGTTGATTAGCCTTTCAGAGACAGGCAGTTTCCTCCCAGGAAGGCTCTAAGACTCTAAGAGATCAAGTTCTTGGTTACCGAATGGTCATTTTTTAAGTTCAAAACTAACACTGTGTTGAGATAACAGGAAACATACACATCTCTCTGGGTGAGCTTGGTTAAGCCTTTGAGACTAGAATAATAATGAGGCAGTGTACTATTTTAACATTGCAGAAATCTATTTTTACAGCCAGGTGGATTAACCTAGATATCTTACCCCCCTCCCCCCCGCCCGCAGTGAAAATGTAATATAACTAATGAATTCCATGATTATCTCTAAGCTGACAAGTCAGGATCATTCACAGTTTTAAGCTTAATCTGTGTAAAACTCAGAAATGATGCATGTTAACTCAACACACAAAATATCCCCCTACTTTAAAAGAAAGCATGCATAATTAGAATCCTACCTTTTTTTGTGCCCTAGATAGTTAAAGCCTGTCATCATTTTAAGAACACAGTCAGTCTGCTTTGCTCTAGATTAACTGGTTTTTATTAATTATGTGTGAATCAAATTTTTGTTCTAACTTTAGATGTTATAAAATGCCACTTTGAACCACTTGTGGATAGTGGTCAGCAGCTAGGAATCTCCGGTCTTGTGACCTGGATCATATCCCGGCTCTTTGCATTTCCCAACTGAGTGACCACTGGGGCAAGGTCTAACCTCTCTGAGTCTCCAGTTCCCTCTGTAACAGAGGTGATAATAGTCCCTACTTCAGGGAGTGAGTGCATCATGAGTCTTCAGTAAGAGAGCATTTGTTAAAAAAGAGAAAAGAAAGAAAGAAAGAAAGAAAGAAAGAAAGAAAGAGAGAGAGAGAGAGAGAGAAAGAAAGAAAGAAAGAAAGAAAGAAAGAAATGACTAACAGAATCGCTCGTCATCCTGAGTACTTCCCTTCTCTCCATCTCTGATCTGTCAGCCGTCCCACTGGGCCTTTCTTTGACATTTCTCTGGAATTGGTTCCTTTCTCCAATGTTCCCAGTCATCTCCCACCTTAGTGTAGCCACTTATGACTTCTGGAAGAGAGAATGGTGTATTCACTTCCTCATTGCTTTATGATTTCATCAGCCCCTATTCCATCCTGCCCGCAAGGGCCAGAGTATTCTGCCTACAGAACTGCTTTCCTTAGGCTACCCCCTAGAAGGCAGGTCTTGCACTAGTGATGCCATGTACTCTATGATCCTTCTCTGTCTTAGTTTCCTCTTCTACATCCTAGGGGTGTTACGAGGAATAAATGCAGTAACATCTATAAAATGTCTGGTACCCAGAAAGAACTCAGTAGATGGTAGCTATTTTGATAGGGTTTTTTTTGTTTGTTTTCTTGAGAGAGAAAGAGCCTGAGCTGGAGAGGGGCAGAGAGAGAGAGAGAGAGAGAGAGAGAGAGAGAGAGAGAGAGAGAGAGAGAGAGAGAGAGAATCCCAAGCAGGCTCTGTGCTCAGTGTGGAATCCGTCACGGAGCTTGATCTCACCACCGTGTGATCGTGACCTGAGCCAAAATCAAGAGTCCGATGCTTAACTGAGCCACCCAGGCGCCCTTAGATGGTAGCCATTTTTGTTATTACTGTATGAGAAGTGATCATGAGCTTCAAAATGGGAAAACTGCTAATTTTGTGAATAGAATAGATTCTTGCATTTTTAGCGTTTTGTTCCTCCTCCGTGATACACGTTCCTTATCACATTGATTGTTTACATATTTGTCGCTATGTTTATAAACTGTAGACGCTGGCACTTTGGGAACAAGAGCTTTCATTCATTCAACAAATGCTTGCTGAGCACCTTTTATATGCTAGCTGCTATTCTAGGCATCGGGAATATAATGGTGAACGAAGCAGCCTCTCTCTGGAAGCTTAATTGTATTTTATTTTGTGATTGTATTTTATTTAGACTAGTGGCCCCAGGAAATACCCTCCTATTTTACAGGAGGAAATGATAGTAAGTATAGGAGTCTCTAACATCTGAAATAAAACCTGTGTTGGGCACGGTGGCTACCTGTAGTACCTGTGTAAGTGTTCTGTGGTTTGGAAATAGATCCTGAGTTGCCTGATGAGTAATGGCCGAAAGCATTCAAGAAGGGGCTGTCCTAGCCCTTCTCAGAGTGGAAGTGGTTGGGCAATGATGTAATAAGTTGATGATCGCACACTTACTTCCTGGGCAGGAACAAAAGTGAGTGGGAACAGACTTCCGTCTCGGGGTGGGGGGGGGGCCCTGACCTGGCAAAGGGGTAACCTGAGTAGTTTGTGAGTCCACCTTTAATCAGTGATGTGTTATATTTCGAAGAGTTCATTACAAGCACGGCGAGTAATGATGAGTGCCTCAAGTCCAATTTGTCTGAAATTCAGGACGGACAGGTTGCTGTGGGGTGTGTATTTCGAGCTGGGCTGTGTTGCTGGCTCACCGGTTCTCCCTTCAGAGGAGAGCAAACTGCCAGCCCCCAGCACACCCGCTTGTCACATCTGCTGTCGAATACCGAGACAGCTGCTCCCGAGTTGGGTGGCGAGATGTGTTTTGCTTCAGAGCCACTGCCTGAATTTCCAGGGCTGCTCTTAAGGTCAGAAACCAACCTGATCTTTCTGGATGGAAATTGCCCATGTCTTGACTTAGGACAGGCTGCAGCGTTCAGCCCTGCTGTTTCCTTATTGCATTTTTAAGTTGTTAGTGGAGGGGGTTGGTGAGAGAGAAGGAAGAGAACCATGAATCACTCTACTGTGAATCAGAATGAGGACTTTACATTCCTTGGAAAAGGAACATCAGGATATATGATCTGTGCGTGATCCAACTGCTTCCATTGGATTGGGGAAAGGGGGGTGCTACCGAAGGAAAACGGTGTATTTGTTGATTATTCCTCTGTAAGGAGGCAAAAAGAACATAAATGAAAAGTGCAGGAACAATGTTAACAGCCAGCATGTGCCAGTTCCTTACTGTATACCAGCCACAGTGTTAATTAAGCACTTCGAATGCACTGTCTCCTTAATCCTCACAAAGCTTATTTATAGTTCCATTTTACAGGTGAAGAAGTTGAGGCCTGGGCAGTTTAAATGATCTGTCCAGAGTCTCGTGGCGGTTTGGAAATGGTAGAGCTAAGATTTGGTGAATCCAGATCTAATTGCAGAACTTGCATTTTAACCACTTCCCGTCTTCTGTCTCAGATGAATACTGGAAAGCCTCTCAGTCTCAGTAAACCTGTCCAGTCCTTGTGAAGATGGTTGTGTTCAACTTCTGCAGGGTGCCTAGCCAAATTGTGTTTGGGATTCTTATGACACAGCACTTTGCCAGTCTTTGGTGTATATAGTCTTATGTGCCTGGTAAACTTTTGTTGAATGAATGGTGTAGAGTGATAATTTATGAACTTTTTATGATGCTTGCAGTACAAGATTTTTGCCACTATTTTGGAGAAGTCTTAAAGGCTGTTAAATAAGCTCATGATTTAACAACATCAGGAAAAAGGGGCGCGTGGGTGGCTCAGTCAGTTAGGGGTCTGAGTCTGGCTCAGGTCATCCTCTCATGGTTCATGAGTTTGAGCCCCATGTCAGACTCTGCGCGGACAGTGCCGGACCTGCTTGGAATTCTCTCTCTCCCTCTGTCTCTGCCCCCACCCCACTTGTGCTATCTCTCTCTCTCTCTCTCTCTCTCTCTCTCTCTCTCTCTCTCTCTCAATAAATAAGTGAATAAACAAACCTAAAAAAATTTAACATGATTATCAGTAAAGAACCATCTTCTAGCCTGGTGTTTGGTCTCCAGAACGTGAGCAATTGAAGGATACAACAAGGGCGGTTCTTCTTGTGACAGTCTGGTCACAATCTGGCCTCTGCAGATCTCCCAGTAGAACTTTAGCTTCTCTGGACTGATGGCATATGCTTCTCACTATGTGAGGCAGAGTATTGGAAAGTAGACCCAAAGGTTTTAACCTGTTAGAACTGGAAGGGGATTTAGTCATGAACTCCAGAGCTTTCCCTTTGTGGGAGTAGAAAAGTGACAGCAGCCAGACTGTAACCAGTCAAACCACGTAACTAATGCTGGCTGACTAGGACTAACCATTATACCAGTCTCTGTCTTAAGAGAATTCCTTAATAGAAAACTGCTTTAAATATTTTTAGATACCAAGCTAATTGCTAAGTTATATGGGATAAATATCTTGAAATTTAAGTAGATGGAGAAATTTGGAATTATTTTCAGTAGAGATTTAATTGGTGAACAGATTTTACATTTTGCGAGTTTTCTAGGTGGAAAAAAATGTGGATGATTTAGTGTTAGGCCATCATCTTCATGAATTTGTAGATTTTTTTTATTAAAACATTTTTTTAAAATATTTATTTTTGAGAGCGTGAGAGCGAGCGGGGGAGGGGCAGAGAGAAAGGGAGACACAGAATCCAAAGCAGGCTCCAGGCTCTGAACACAGAGCCCGATATGGGGCTCGAACTCATGAACCGTGACGTCATGACCTGAGCCACAGTCCGGTGCTTAACCAACTTAGACACCTAGGCGCCCCTGGAAATTTTTGGTGGGACTAGGGTGAGGAGGGTGTGACATTTCATACATCAGACTATGTAGCTGCACTAGATGTTTCGCTACTTTTAAAAATTACCTTTTCTGATTTTATTGTTGTTTCCCCTCCATCCACCCCAAAAGTGAAGTTTTGCAAAACGAATTCATCTTTGTCTTTACCTTCCGCTGTTGGGATAGGATATTGGGGAAAACACATGTGCCAGATGTGTAAGTCACGGAGCACATTATATACACATTTAACTTAGAATGCAGACCTCTGAAGCTTTCTGTTCCTGTGAGACTCTAATTGAGGGCATCTTCCAGCACCAGGTGTTTTTAGCATACGTAATTTTCATGCAGCATAGCCCCTAAACAAACCAGAAACATCATCTGGTTCTTAGCCAAAGAAACAATCATCTGCCCCCACACTGGGAGGAAGACAGGGGTAGAGTCGGTCGGGCACGTTGCCCGTCCTCAGAGAAGCGCCTCCCCCAAGGGAAACTGTGAATTCTGCCTTCCACGGCCAGGAAGTAAGGTGTGGCTTCACATAATAGAAGACGTTACTACTTGGATGTTCCACAGGCACCTCAAAGTCTACATGTCTGACTTCATTCATTCTCCCAAGTCCCCCCACCTGGATAATACTTTCCCTGTGCAGTGTATTCCCAAACCCGATGTTTGGGAGCTCCCTCAGCCCCCCCTCCTTACCCCCCACATCCAGTGGTTTACTTCTTAGGTTTTCTCAACCACTGTTTCCTCTTGATCCCCGGCATCACTTTCTTAGTTTACTTCGGGATTTGAAGATGAGTGAAGGGTTGAGATGGACTATGGAGTCAAACCTGAATGTCCGCCCTCCACTTACCAGGCATGTGAACAACCAGGAGAAGTGGTGTTAGGAAACCCATCGCGGCGTTTATTGTTCTGACGTTGAGTCACTCGTTATCCGCCACAGAGTTCCCCAAACCTCAGTCATTCCCACACCTACACAGAGCTTTGTACCACCTGTGCTATTATTTACTTAATATTTCCATATCCGTTCACTCCTTCAAACTTTTTTATTTTTAAAGTATCAGTGTTCCTGTTTTAGCTAAATATTGTCTGAGCCCCCAAGGCCTGCAGTTTGAGATAAAGAATATTAGCAAACGCTGGAGCTTTCCTAGAGCAGAGCGCTGTTAGCACTGAACAGAGACTTTCTCCTGGATGAATCACCTGCATGGCCTTGAGGGTTGTTTTCAAGGAAGTTACTGGCTCACTGTGATTCTGTGTTACTGCTTTCTTTTCATGCCACCTAAAATAATTCAGAATCCTTTTGGAAAACACTGGTCTTAATGTATCATCTCTTCTCATTCTTTTAGAAATACTTCTTTTAGACCCACGACTTAGAAGATGCTTAGAAATATTTTTTCATGGCTGGTGAAAATTTGAGTGTTTGGAGGTGAACAGAAACCCACTCTGGTGATTGGAAGGCAGCCTTGTCTGGGTGGGAATACTTGGAAGAGGTTGGAAAAATGAAAGACGTACCTGTTCCAAGCCAGATGTCTCATCTTCTGACGACCTGAGAGAAACTGAGGGGCCACAGAAGGCCTTAGGCTAAAGAGTGGAATGTCAGAAAATAAGGACTCTGGGAATTTCAGGCAAGGACAGAAAGTGGGTGGAAATGAAATTTAAGCTCTCTGTTTTTCTGAAGTAAACTTGAATTTAATTAAGATGTGTATGTAGGCTTGTTGTAAGGAAATTAAATGGTGCCTTGAGCTGCAGCCTTCCATGGGAATTTTGATACAAGTGCTTGTCCAAAAATAAAGTAAGCCCTCAGTGAGAGCTCTGCTTTAGCACCTCAGCATATTTACTCCAGTGCGTGCAACTGTGTTGGGGCCAAAAGTCCCTTTTTTCTGTCTTTGTAAAGATACTGTGATCATCCAGAAGGCGTGGAACTCGATCTCAGATAGTGGTGTACTATTTTAATCTCACTAATTGGAACAGGTGGCCTGTATTTGAGACTGACTCTCTAGTTGGCATAGGTTTTAGTTTATCTGAAAATATGAGGCCCATTCAGTAAGAGCTGTTCGGGCTGTGTATTGGCATCAGGCAAAGTGCTTGAAAGCTTCAACCATAAGCACAGAAGGCTGAGAGGAAGATTGAAGAAACGGAGCTTAATAGTTTGCTGCTTTGATTCAGTTCTTCACTGTTGGGCGCAGAGCTAGTCAGGGAACATGGTGGAGTGAAGCAGGTGCAGACGCTTGAGAGGGCCACTTGTAAATATTTCTCCCGATGAGGACAGTGTCTGAAGTGTCTCCTTTGAATCCACCCCAGAAGATGGCATGGTTGAAGAGGACTTCACGCAGTCCTCCTGTTTTATAGGAATTAGCACATCTTCAGGCATGAGCTGAACAGGTGTGCCCGAGTGACTCAGCTTACCTCAGGCGCTCAAGTTGAGATACTCTAAGACACTTCTGTTGACATCAGAGATGGTCTCTAGATTATAACTTCTTCAGAACTGGACCACTCCTTTTGGTTTTGTTTGGTTTTGAAACCGTCAACGTATGCTTGGCAAGGTGTCTTGTGAATCCTTCCTTTAAATCCTTCAAGAGGACAGAATGCCAGTTTCTTCCCCTGACGCCCAGAGTCTCTCATGTGATCTTTGTCTTTCTTCCGCTCTCAGCCCTTGGAACTCTGGCATCCTTCTTTGTGGACTCCCATGGCTCCCCTCTGTGCCGGTGGACACCTGCTCCATCCTTTCACATGGGATGGTTGTGTTCTTTTTATCTATACATGGATCTCGGTATGCGGTCGGGGCTTTGTAAATACCGATGGAATGAATGCGTGAATGTGGGTATGTTGCACAATTGCACTATGGGACTTGAGAAGCTGGAAAAGATACTCTACTCTTGAGCCAGATCAGTGCAGGTCAATCTACCTTATTTTAATTGCTGACAGGATTCCAGTTTATGGGTATTCCATAATCTATTTAATATGACTACCTTGTTGAAGGACACATACATTGCTTCCAGGCTACCTTGCCTGTCCTTGGACATGCTCCTTGTGCACATGTGAAGAATATATTAGTTAAGCTAAATTCTTTTTTCTTTAGAACAATTTTTTTTTTAATGTTTGTTTTTGTTTTTTGAGAGAGACAGAGTGTGAGCGGTGGAGGGGCAGAGAAAGAGGGAGACACAGATCCCAGGCTCTGAGCTGTCAGCACAGAGCCTGACATAGGGCTTGAACTCACAAACTGTGAGATCATGACTTGAGCCGAGATCAAGAGTCGGACACTTAACCGACTGAGCCACCCAGGTGCCCATAGGCTAAATTGTTAAAAGTGGAATTGCTCAGCAAAGAGTGTATGTATTTAAAAAAAAAATTTTTTTTTAATGTTTATTTTTGAGAGAGAGAGACAGAGCATGAGCAGGGGAGGTGCAGAGAGAGAGGGAGACACAGAATCCGCAGCAAGTTCCAGACTCTGAGCTGTCAGCACAGAGCCCAACGCGGGGCTCGAACCCACAAACTGAGATCATGACCCGAGCTGAAGTTGGATGCTTAACCGAATGAGCCCCCCAGGCCCCCCAGAGTATATGTATTTTAAATTATGATACTGCCGAATTGAACACTGTACCTCCTTTGTCACACGCTAGGAGCTAGGGGTACAGCAGTGAATGGAACTGATAAGAGTTTGTATACCCTTCAGTGTATGAGCATGCCTCAACTCAAAACTTTCTGACACAGTGTATTCTAAAATGTTTTGATCCTGACCGTCTGCTGCATGAAAACTGGTAGCTCATTTTAATTTATATTTTTCCTGATAAAATTAGGTTGGTCATATTTAAACATTTTTTATTTTGGAATAATGAGAGACCCCCAGGAAGTTGCAAAAAAATAGTATAGGGATGTATCCCTCCCCCAGATTCTCCCAGTGGCTACATCTTATGTAACTTAGTACAAAAGGTTGATCATATTTTCACATATTTCATCATTGGGCTGTGAACTGTTAATAAATTCTGGCCATTTATCTACTGGATTATTAATCTTTTTAAATTGTTCTGCAGAAGTTATTTTTACTCCTTAAATAAGTTGTTTTGTCCACATATCTTCTCCAGTTTGTCATTCCTGACTCTATTTTCTACTATTGTGTAACAGATTACTATAGATTAGCAACCTAAAAACCTATGACCATGTCACAGTTTCCGTGGACCAGGAAGGCAGGTGCAGCCTATCTGCATCCTCCACGTTGTTCATGATAAGGTCTGGTTCGTATTTATTCAGAGTTTGCTGTATGCATCCACTGCTCAGACTTCCATCAGGCTAAAATCAAGGTGTCAGCCAGGACTGCAGTCTAGTCCGTAGTCTCACTGGTTATTTACTGAATTAACATCCTTGCAGCTATAAGACTGTGGCCCTCAGCCCCAGAAGCTGCCCACTTGTCCCTGCCACTTGGCCCTCTCATAACGTGGTAGTTTGTTTTTTCAAGACCAATGGAACAACTCTCTTGCGTTTTGTCTCTTCCTCTAGACCCTCTCTTAAAGGGTTTACCTGATTAGGCCAAGTATACCCAGATAATCCACCTTTTGATTTACCAAAGTCAGCTGCTTAGGAACCTTAATTACATCTGCAAAATATTTTCATGTTTGCTGTATAATGTAACCTAATCTTGGGAGCGAAGCCTCCTCGTAGTCACAAGTCTTACACACAAGGGAAGGGTATCATATAGGTTATGGATACCAGCAGGTGGGAATCTTGGGGATCATCTTAGGATTCTACCTACTACACCGTTTCAACAATATATTGTGTGTGTGCTGAGCATAGAGCCTAGCATGTAGCAAACAATGAATATTAACCAGACCTTGCCATAAAGAAATATAAAAATTTGAGGGCTTATAGGATTTGTATCATTCTTACAGTGGCCTTTAAGATTCTTTTAAAAACCCAAACACCGTGTTCTTCTAAGACATTTTATTTATGATTATTTTTATAAATTTTGTCTTTAGCCAATTTTTTACAATTTAAGTAAACTCTGTCCCCAACATGAGGCTTGGACTCATGACCTCACCATCAAAAGTTGCATGCTGTGCTGTGTCAGCCAGGTGCCCCAATCTTTGGCCCATTTAGAATTTGTTTTCCCTTTAACAAGTCTATACATAAGTGACAGTTATTCCTCTATCATTTTTTGCATAGTTACCTGCCTTTAAAAATATACTGGTGTCCACATCTGTAGTTTTATTTTTAAAAATTTCTACTTTTTCTCTGGGTTTTAAAACTTTTTTAAAAAGACTAGTGAATCAAAGTTTATAATTTTGGTACATTTTTTCTGGATTGATATCCCCTTCCCTGCTCAAACCAGGATTGGAAATGAGCATTTTGAAAACTCTGGCTCATTCATTTAAGAAACTTTCAAACAGACATGATTCTAGTGCCATTTGTAGTAAGGAAAGACCAAAAGGTGGAGGGGAAGAGATGGTGAAGTTTGTTGTTTTTTTAAAACATTTGCTTTCAGCTTTCTCTCTCGAACTAGATAATGCCTCTCAACAGGTTCTATTTACTGTAGAATCCTGACCTTCCACTCCATACTGTTACAGTATGAAGAATGTGTATTGTTGCTTCCTACACCGGCTTTGCTGCCCTCCTCACCTGTAGCTGACCATCCCAGCTGGAGAGATGGAAGGGCAGGGACTCGGCCCAACTTCGTGCTCTGTGGGGCAGCAGGCCTCTTTCGGGCCTGCCCTCCTCTTTGTAAACACGGGTGCCCTCGTGCTATCCTCGTACTAGGACATTTAAGTTCATTTGTCACTCATGTTAGGATAATGAATTTAAGAAGAGTTTGTACCCAGCTTTTTTAAAAGCTTATTTCTTTATTTAAGTTTATTTATTTATTTTGAGAGAGAGAGAGTGTGTGTGGAAAGGGCAGAGAGAGAGAGAGAGAGAGAGAGAGAGAGAGAGAATCAATCCCAAGCACACTTCATGCCATCAATGTGGAGCCCGATGTGGGCTCGAACTCACGAACCGGGAGATCATGACCTGAGCCACCCAGACGCCCCAAGTTTATTGTTTTGAGAGAGCGAGTGGGGGAGGGGCAGAGAGAGAGAGAGGGAGTCAGAGAATCACAAGCAGGCTCTGCGCTGTCATCGTGGACCTCGCGATCATGACCTGAGCTGAAACCAAGAGTTGGACGTTTAACCAGCTGAGCCACCCAGGTGCCCCAAGCTGTTCCTTTATTTGGCTTGATTATCCTTGTTTGTAAGTTACCCCTGTGGCTTGCTAAATATCACTAGGTATTTAGGGGTTGTCCTGTGCACGTATGTTAGTTATTGAGAGGTTCACCTGCCTTGTCATCTTCACATATGACACGGAAGGAGGTTAAAACTGTTGTGTGTGTCCAGAAACTAACACTTACCATTTCATAACCTGACCCAAGAGCATATTAATGGTGGAATGAATATGCCTTCATCATGTGTGCTTTCATTTGAGAAAGGCATCATGTTTATAAAAGCCTCCTGACTTTAAGCAATTACCAAGTAATATTTGTTGTATGAAGCCAGCCAAAGTTTACCTCCTATACTGAGCAATTTAGAGCTACTCACTGAATTGGCATCTGTTGGGTAATCTTCTTCTTCTTTTTTTTAATGTTTGTTTATTTTTGAGAGCGAGCGAGCAGGGGAGGGGCAGAGAGAGGGGAACAGAGGGTCCAAAGCAGGCTCTGCGCTCACAGCAGTGAGCCTGATGTAGGGCCTGAACTCGTGAACCATGAGATCATGACCCCAACCGAAATTGGACACATAAACGACTGAGCCACTTAGGTGCCCTGAAGCAAGAGTCTTCTTTCATTCATTTATGTCCTGTGACCACCTTGAAGCCCCAAAGGCTCTTCTACCCAATCTTGGTCTGTTTTCAGCCCTCAGAAATGCTCTGTTATTTGGTGAGTGGGAGCACATTAAATCCTACCATTGAGAAATTTGACTAACAATGATCTGATGGCAAGAAAGTTTTTTTTATCTACTGAGGGCTCAAATTAAGCTCTCATTTTTATTTTTATTTTATTAAACATTTTTGTTGTTGTTTGGAGCACCTGGGTGGCTCAGACGGATGGTTAAGCATCCGACTTCAGCTCAGGTCATAATCTCATGGTTTGTGGGTTTGAGCCCCACATCGAGCCCTGTGCTGACAGCTCAGAGCCTGGAGCCTGCTTTAGATTCTGTGTCTCCTTCTCTGCCCCTCCCTTGGTCATGCTCTGTCTCTCTCTCAAGAATAAATAAACATTAAACATTTTAAATAAAAGATTATTTTTTGTTTATTAATAAACTCTTCACTCAACATGGGGCTTGAACTCACAACCCTGAGATCAAGAGCCACATGCTCTATCGACTGAGCCAACCAAGTGCCCCTAAGATTTTTTTTTTTAAGTTTATTTTTATTTATTTTGAGAGAGAGCGTGTGCACACACACGCTGTTAGAACAGAGCCTAATTTCAGGGCTTGAACCCATGAACTGTGAGATCATGACCTGAGCCAAAATTGAGTGTCAGAGGCTTAACGGACTGAGCCACGCAGGTGCCCCATAAGATCTTATTTTTAAAGGAAGTCTTAGAGTCAGAATGAGAGCTCTTCAGCCTTGTTGCTGTTTGAGGACAGTTTTGCAAACTGAGCCCCACTCCAGCAGACGTTGGGAGCTTTTATTTCTTTGGGCAAATAGGAAATGAATGAAATGGTTTTGTTTTACGTGGCTATCTTTAAATGTTGATACCTTCTCAACCTTCCGTTTTGAAGTAATTTGTTGTACATTCGGGGTAATTTTAATGGTAACAGATTTGCTAAATAATACACATATTGTTGAAAGACAGAGACTCTAAATCCATCTACAAAGATGATTTTTTCTGATACTTGGACATTTCAGAAATCACAGTTTCTTTGTTAGTAAATAATTCTTTAAAATATTTGTTCCAGGGAGCCTGGATGGCTCAGTCGGTTAAGTGGCCAGCCCTTGATTGCGGCTCAGGTCATGACCTCAAGGTTTGTAAGATAAAGTCCCATGTTGGGCTCCATGCTGACAGTGCAGGGCCTGCTTTGGATTCTTTCTCTCCTCTTCTTTCTGACCTTCCCCTGCTCATGCTGTCTCTCTCAAAATAAATAAACATTAAAAAAAACTGAAATAAAATATTTGTTCCTTAGTTTATTTACCCAATAGCCTAAAATGAGCCTGGATGTTTGTCTGAGGCAGCTAGCTTATTAAATTCTTGGTGGATTTTCATTTTCTTAAGTTTATGCTTGCTTGGGTATGTTCTCTGGAAGTAAATGCAGTGACATCAGTTTCTCAGGTTATAAGGTAAAGAAACGGCCCATCAGAAACCTCAGCTTATGCCATATTTAAAAAGTAAACCAGATCCACACAGGGGAGGATGTTCTGAGCATGAGGAAAACCCGTATCAAATCATTAACCACATAGTTCTGGTTATATAGTAGACAGATATATTTTTAATTAGTAAATGAGTCAGACATGAAACAATTTTAAAAATATGATGCCCCTCTACCTGTGTCCTAGATTTAACAGATGGTAACATTTTGCCACGTTTGCATCCAATTGCTGCCACTTGTTGTTAAGAAATAAATGGCCCCAGATACGGTTCTCCCTTCCAGTGTCCTCAGCGGTCTCCATAACCTGACACTGTTGTGCTTCATTCCTTTGCAAACTTTTATGCATGGAATGAACCCATAAGCAATATGTAATATTGTTTCTTGTATTAAATATTTATACACATGACATCTCTTTTGTAACTTGCTATTTTATTTTCACTTCCTATTTTTATTTTATTTTTTTTGGGGGGGGGGGGTTAGCCTTTTTTTTTTTTTTTGAAGTTCTATTTAAGTAATCTTTATACCCATGGTGGGACTCGAACTCACCACCCCAAGATCAAGAGTTGCATGTTCTTCTGACTGAGCCAGCCAGGCTCCCCCCAGCATGGTGTTTTTAAAATTTATCCTGCTTCATTCCCTTTTTTTTTTTTTTTTTAACTGCTGCACATTATTTCAGTTTATGAACAAACCAAAGTGTGTATAGCCATTCTCCTCATGGTGGACAGGTAGCTTGATTCAGAGGTCTGTATACTGTGGGAGAGTCTCTCTGGGGAAGCTACCTAGAAGTGACAGTACTGGGGCAGAGGAAAAAGAGTATCTTCAACTTTACCATCTGTTCTTAAGTAGCTTTGTCAAGTACTTGTACTTATAAGAGTGATTTGTTAAAGCCCCGTTTTAATATCTCTCACAGGAAATTTTCATAATGATGCTAGATTTTGTGTGGGTGTTAAGTAAATCTCCCCCTTTACGTGTTCAGTTGCGTGAATTGTGACAAGCACAGTCTTGTAATCACCATCCAGGGAAGATACAGAATATTTCTCTCACCCCAGAAAATTCCTTTTTGTTCTTTTAGACCATCTTCTCTGCTGTCCCCAGCCCCAGCAGCCATTGGTCTGATTTCTATTCTTGTGATTTTTTTTCTTTCCCAGAGTGCACTATAAATGGAATCAGTATATAGCCTTTCTGAGCGTGGCTTCTTTCACTTAGCATAATGCTTTCTTTTCTTTCTTTCTTTCTTTCTTTCTTTCTTTCTTTCTTTCTTTCTTTCTTTCTTTCGAGAGCGAGAGCACAAGCAGGGGAGGGGCAGAGAGAGAGAGAGAGAGAGAGAGAGAGAGAGAATTCCAAACAGGCTCTGCACTGTCAGCGTGGAGCCCATTGTGGAGCCCGAACACATGAAGTGTGATATTATGACCTGAGCCAATCAGACGCTTAACTGACCTACCCAGGCGCCCCTCACTTAAGGATAATCCTTTTAAGATTCCTTCCTGTGGCAGGGTGCTTGGGTGGCTCCGTCTGTTGAACATCAGACTCCTGATTTTAGTTTAGGTCATGATCTCAAGGTATGTGGGATCGAGCCCCGCCTCGGGCTGTGCACTGACAGCACAGAGCCTGCTTGGGATTCTCTGTTTCCCTCTCTCTGCCCCTCCCCTGCTTGTGCTCACTTGCTCTCTCTTTCAAAAATAAGTAAATAAACTTTAAAAAAAAGATTCTTTCACATTGCCTGTGTTAGTGCTTTATTCCGTTTTAGTGATAAGTAGAATCAGTATATTTTTAGGAGTCCTGAAGTGTGCATGTATGAATAGAGAGGAAAAATGACTTAAATCCTGTGCCTCTCATGTGAGTGAATTTATGTTTTTCTCATGTCACTACCACAGTATGAAAAGTGTAGAGCATCCATTTCCACAGTACATGAATTTGTAATCCTGTTACCTTTTGAATGTTTCATTACTTCAGAATATTAAATTAAACGTGCATGAGATCGGGGCCGCCGTTCTGTGTCTTAGCCTAGGCTCTGTGGTCTTTGTATATTTGTACGTATTTCTTAGGGAGAAGTTCCACAACTTTCTTTGGAATGATTGTCAGTGGCAGGTGACCTGTAAAAAAGATGAAGAACCACTGGTCTCATGTAAGCTCTTGTTGCAGAATTAAAATCATCAGTTTGTAGAAGTGTATGTATTGACATGTCAGGGGGTTGTGCTTTTGTGTCGATTGAAAGGGTTTACAAACTATTTGCACAGAAGACAGTCGTTTTTGTTGATGAAGTGGCATGTGCAAATAGGATATTAGTAGAGCGAGCATAAGTAAGTTCTGCCAGCACCGTGACAGGCTTTACACGGGTTAAAACAATTCTTACGACAGTGCCGAATGGGAGTTGTTCTCATTCTGTGGTTGGAGAACGGAAACCCAAACAGGTAAATGACTTGTGCAGGGTCATACAAGAAGTGTGGGACTTGAACCCAGCTTGGTTTGCATTCCAGAGCCTTCGTTCCTGACCACTAGGTGACCTGCTTCCACATCAGCGGGGACGGTGACACAGACACTCAAGCGCAGACTACTGGTCACCTCTGGGTAGTAAAATGATGGGTGCTCTGTTTTCTTTCCTCTGGCTTTCCCGTATTTTCATACCTTTTCTAAAGCAAACATTTTTGCAGTTGAAGGTAGCTACGTGATGAGAACCTTTATCACGAGACGATAAATCACGTTATTGGCCATAACTTTCTGATTTTCTCTTTGTTTTGCCCTGGATCTGGGGAAGGCTCAGCGGTCAAGACTCATGACTGCAGTGGTGGAAACCAGGACCAGGGCTGTGCTGTTGATATCCCAAGCTTTGCACCCTAGAGCGTGGATCTAGAATTCTCCTCTGGCTTTTTTCTCCCACAGGGCCTGTTTGAAGCAGGGTAGACCCAAACTCCAGATCTTACCACAAAATGTAAGGTGCATCTGCTTTATCCCAAAGCCCCCTTCTTGTCCTGAGTGCTCCATTTCGTACCCAGTGCTCCTCTAGGCCCTGAGGTGAATCAGACGTGGGCAGTGCTCACAGAGAGCGCAGGCTAGGGAGGACAGCCTGCAGACGAATAATGATGGTGCTCTAGGGAGCCCTGGCCTCACGTGGACCCTTCTGGGAAGGACTGACCCAGAGCCTACCCCGAAGAAAAGAGTGGGTGTCCGCTGTTAAGCCTTTCTGGGCCACCCTCCCTTCTCACACCCTGCTGCAGGGGCGTCCCTGGTAGTTGTTTGTAGGACACTATTGGCAGAGGAGGACAGATTTTTAAGTTCACCTCTGATTAACCTTTTGGTACATGTTTTGTGTCCATGCACGTCTGTGATATCCTTGTGCAGAGGAAACACTAGATCATGGGCGTCACAGAGCTGCTCTGATTTGACTCAGATGGAAGAAGGATGCTGCAGGAAAGGGAGGAACAGAGATATTAATTGTCATGGCAACCAGCAGGTTTTTATAGTGGAACGTTGCCTTTGTAACCTTAAACCAGTCACCTTTTTTCTCACTAAAGAGAACAGACTGACGCAAACTTGAGAAATTATAGTACCATTTTTCAGTGGGGTTTTATTTGCTTCTCAGAATCAGCCTTGCAGTGACTTTAGTTCTTTCGTAGAATTTCAGAGCCGAATGGCACCCTAGTGCCTTTCATAGAACCTTACAAAGTCAGGTGCTTGTGGATCTCCTGTTACTATTATGTGTCACTCCCATTTCCACTCCTGCCCCCCACTCGGTCTGCGGCACACAGCCAGGATTTTTCACAGGGGAGTAGAATGAGGATGAGTTTGGAATCTGGCAGAAGTGCATTCTGTGGCACACAGTCCTCCCCACGGAAGAGTATTCCGTTTGTCGTCCTCGGACTGCTTTTGCCGTTTGACCCTGTGCGATCCTGTTGTGGCTGCTGCTTCATCGTCCGTCACCCTGTAGACTCAGCAGATGCTTAGTTGCTTAGACTGTCTGACTCCTGCCAGGCGCCATGTAGGCAAGTTCAGAGTCCACCCTTTGCTGTCCAAAAGTTTCTGGAGAATTGAACCCTTGTGCTTTTCTCTTAGTAGCTCTGGTGAGCTTTCAGAGGCCCAGGGCTCAAAAGGCCAGTGTAAAGAAAATACCCCTTCTGTGAACAGGTAGAGCTCAGCTCGGAAAATCAAGGACTTTCTCAAGCGCCCTAACAGAGGTTTGTTTGTTGTTGTTGATTTGCACTTTGAGAGAAGGCAAAAATGTAGGCCTCTCTCCACTTCCCCTCATTTCTTTGTCTGAGTCCCTGTCACCCTGGACCACACCTTGAGATTGACAGCTGTGGGACCACTGGTTCTAATGTGCTTCCTTGGACAGTAGCATCAAGATTGATGGTACCTGTACCTCCACAGCTTGTGGCATGGAGAAGGAGTCGCTCAGGCACCTTTTCGTGGCATCGAGTTTAAGAATGAGTTCCCTTGCAGGGCGCCTGGGTGGCTCAGTGGGTTAAGCCTCCGACTTTAGCTCAGGTCACTATCCTGTAGTTCGTGAGTTCGAGCCCCGTGTTGGGCTCTGTGCTGTCAGCATGAGCCCCCTTCGGATCCTCTGTCCCCTCTCTCTCTGTCCCTTTACCACTTGCTCGCTCTCTCAAAAATAAACATTAAAAACAAAACAAGACAAATGAGTTTCCTTGCAAACCTTGGGCTGGCTTCTTCCCACCCCGTACCGCCCAGTTGTCTCATTACTGCCTCTCACCAAGCCGGGAGTGTGGTGTGTGGGAGAGCCCATGCATAAGCAGCCCGGGCATGAATCATGCTTGTAACCATCCTGCTTTCAGCCTAGGTCAACAAATACGTATTGAACACCTACTACGTGCCAGGCGTCCCAGGAACTAAAGCAGATGAACTAAATCACCCTCGTCAAGCTTATATTCTGATAAGCCCAGGTAGACGGACCAGACCAACAGGGAAAACATAGAATATGTTAAATGGTGATAAGTGTTCACAGACAAACCAAGGAAAGGGGGCTGGGGAGGCCCATAGAAAGAATCAGTTTTAAATAGGAAACTCAAGGAAAGCTCTTCCCAGAGAGGTCAGTGAGGGAGGATCTGAGGAAGTAAGCTGGGCAGCTGTCTAAGGGGAAGAGCCATCCAGGGAGCCTGAACAGCAAGTACAGACTGCCTGAGACAGTTATATGCCTGTTGTGTGCGAGGCACATCCCAGAGGCTTTGTGGCAGGAGCAGAGTGAGGACACAAGGTCTAAGAGGTAGTGGGAGGCCAGTTTATATTTTCCAAGGTTGCCTTGGGTCCAGATTAAAGGTGGGCATGAGCTGGCACAGGTGGGGAGTGGTGACGGTGCCTGGGAGGAGGGTGCTAGCAGCAGCGGAGGTGAGGAGAGGAGTGGCCAGGTCTTCTAAATGCATTTTCCCCGCCCTCTGAGGGTGTGCTTAGAGCTCTGAGGGGCAGTGTGGTCCCAGGGCTCTGGGAGGATGGGCCAGGGTTTTGGGTTTTGAGTTCTTACACACTGTGTGAGCTCATCTTAGATCATTTCCTCATGTAACAAAGAAAGAGAATTCTTTCCTTAGAAGGGTGTGGAAGGCTTCTGAGATAACATACTGAAAGGGTCTTCCCAGACTCCCTTTCTCATCTCCCACTGGGCCGGCCCCCCTGCCTGTGCCCAAGTCTGCCGTGAGCCTTTATATTCTAGTCACTTGTGGTTGACTTGTTTCTCTCCCCACCAGAAGGTGGGCAGGGACTGTGACTCCTGTGCTTGGCACAAAAATGCACAATAAATGTTTGGATGGATAGAGAAATGGAAGGAAGCAAGGAAGAAAAGAATGAGTTAAGAATTCATACATAGCGGCACCTGGGTGGGTCAGTTGATGGAATGTCCCACTCTTGATTTCTGCTCAGGTCACATCATCCCAGGGTTGTAGGATTGAGCCTCACATTGGGGTCCGTTCTGAGTGTGGAGGCTGCTTAAGATTCTCTTTCTCCCTCTCCCACCACTGCTCACGTGCACTCACTCTCAAAAAAAAAAAAAAAAAAAGGAATTTCATGCATAGATAATGAGGGAGCAGAAGGCAAGCTGAAGGCACAGCGCTAGCTAACAGCCCCGTCCACTCCCCTCCCCCCAGGTGGGATCTGTGTGACATTCCTCAGGCACTCCTGGCTGCCCAAGAACAAAGGAAAGGGAAAAACTTGTGGTTATCTCTGGGAGATCACAGTCATGTAGGACCTGAGTGTTTCTATCAGTTTGCCACTAACTTTTTTATTTATTAAAAAAATTTTTTTACAATGTTTTTATTATTGAGAGAGAGACAGACAGAGTGTGAGTGGGGAGGGGCAGAGAGGGAGACACAGAATCTGAAACAGGCTCTAGGCTCTCAGCTGTCAGCCCAGAGCCCGACGAAGGCTTGAACCCATGAACCGTGGGCTCGTGACCTGAGCCAAAGCCAGACATTCAACTGACTAAGCCACCCAAGCACCTCAGTTTGCAACTGTCTTAATGATTTACAAGCAAAAAGCAATCTTGTCAATAACCAAACTTTCCAGAAACCTGTAGATTCAATTACAATTTTCTGGGACCCCATCACCCTCCCCTCCATAGGATAGAAAATCTTATATAATCACTCCTCACACTTATAATGCAACTCTTTCTGCCCATAGATCCTGTCCCCTGTGTTTTAATAAAACCACCCTTTTGCCCCGAAGCTGTCTCAAGAATTCTTTCTTGGCCGTTGCCTCCAAACCCCAACACTTCAAACCACGCTGTAGATATTAGTGTAATATTTGAGTTCGTACGTTCCAACAGATGGTGGGACTTTATTTTTTTCGGAGTTCAGTGTTTAAGGACCTCAAATGATGAGTTAAGGCATTGGCCATATTTGTTGTTTAAATAAGTCTAATTAGGAAGACATGTACACTTATCTTTGTGTTTTAAAATTTATCTTTTCCCTGCTTTTGGCTTATAAAGAAGTGTTTGTTCAGAGATGCTAATTGGTGTTTTTACTTAGGTGTTCTTTAAGAATAAAGACCTCATGGGTCGCGTGGGCGGCTCAGTCCCTTAAGCATCCACTTCAGCTCAGGTCATAATCTCGTAGTCTGTGAGTTCGAGTCCCGCGTCGGCTCTGTGCTGACAGCTCAGAGCCTGGAGCCTGTTTCAGATTCTGTGTCTCCCTCTCTCTCTGACCCTCCCCCATTCATGCTCTGTCTGTCTCTGTCTCAAAAGTAAATAAACGTTAAGAAAAAAAATTTAAGAACAAAGACCTCATTAGCAGGTTTCATCGACGGTCTAAGGAAATTTTTCCTAACATTTTAGCATGAAAATTTTCAGGTGCACATAAAATACAAAGATAGTAACAATTGAACACTAGCTTAATACACAGATAATCTAAATCAGTACAGGACAGGTTTTCTTTTGCGTTTAGAATGCTTCTGTTACCTGTTCTTTAATATGGAGAAGGCTCAGTCTGTTAACTTCCCTGTTAGAAAAATTCTGTGTATGACACCTCCTTTCACTGTGAGACCCCCTTTGACCTTCATCGGGAAATGCTGCATCGTTTATATTTAAAGTCAGGGTAATGGGTTGAATTGTGTCCCCTCAAAAAGATATGTTGAAGTCTGTGATATTGTAATTTATAATAAGAAGTAGTTGACCCTTGAACAATGAAGGGTTGGGGGCACTGACACCCCCATTCACACAGTGGAAAATCCGTGCGTAACTTTAATTGCCCCCGCTCAAAAAAAAAAAACTACAAGTACCCTACTGTCGATGGGTTACCACTAACCTAAACAGTCGATTAACACATATTTTGTAGATTATGTGTATTATATACTGTATTCTTAACAATAAAGTAAGCTAGGGAAAAGAAAAAGTTACTAAGAAAATCATGAGAAAAGACATATACAGTACTGTACTATAAAAAAAAACCCACCTTTAAGTGGACCTGGGTCCTTCCAACTCCTGTTGTTCAAGGGGCAAAGGTATATATTTGGTCTTTGTTTCCATTTCTGACAAAGCTCCTAAAACCTTGGGAATTTCTTAAGTGATTGTAATGATGAAAGTGAAATGGGTGTCTTTTGTTATTTATATAACAAGCCCCTTTCAACCGCACTGGAATTTGTGTTATTTAGGTTACTTTTGGGAAGCCCCTGAGGATAGGGTGTGGGGGGGGGGGCAGGTAGAATAGAATAGAGACCTTGATTTGAAGATTAGAATTTTCAGTCCCACCTTCCACTTCCTAGGAGAGGAGAGGAGAGGGCCTGGGTTGATGTAGTCGCCAATGGCCGGTGGTTTAATCTATCAGTGCCTTCATAATGAAGCCTCCATAAAACCCCAGAAGGTTGTGGTTCAGAGAGCTTCTGGATTGATGACCACGTGGAGATTCAGGGACAGTGGCTCCCAGAGAGGGCATGGAGGCTCTGCACACTTTCCGTGCACCTTTGCATATCTTCCATTTGGCTATTCCGGAGATACATCCTTTGATCATAAACTGGTAGTCTAGTAAGTAAATGTTTTCCTGAGTCTGTGAGCCACTCTAGCAAATTAATAGACTCTGGAGAGAGGGTCATGGAAACCTCCAGTTTATAGCCGGTGGGTCAGAAGCACAGGTAACAACCTGGACTAGGATTGGTGACTGAAATAGGGGGCTGCAGACCCTTCAGCTATGTGATCTGATGCTGTCTGTCGGTAGTGTCAGAACTGAGCTGAATTATAGGACACCCAGCAGGTGTTGGAGGATTGTGTGGTGACCAGCTGTGAGAGGAGACACAGGAGTGAGTTTGCCCTTTACAAAAGCCCTAACTCCCAATACCTCAGAGTGTGACTTTGCTTGGAAATAGGGTCTTTACAGAAGTAGTGAAGTCCAAAAGAGGTCATCAGGGTGGGCTGTAACCCAGTAGGACTGGTGTCCTTACAAAAAGAGGAGATTTGGAGACAGGCATGCAGAGAAGAAAGATGATGTGAAGACCCAGGGAAAGTACTTACAATGTGAAGACTGGCAGGATTGGTGTGATTTGTCTACAGGCCAAGGAATGCCTGATGAGGCCGCCAGAAGCTGGGAGAGACGCCTTAATCCCAGCACCTTCAGAAGGAACATGGCCTTGCTGGCACCTTGATTTCAGGCTTCCAGAACTGAGAGAGAATACGTTTCTGTTGTGTTAAGTAACCCAGTTTGTGGTACGGTCCCAGGAAACTGGAGTCAGCCGTCACGTTTCCTGTTGACTGAAGAAGTATTAATACCTGGGCCCAGTGTGAGTGGAAGTCTGGAAGGTCTTGGAACCTCAGGGTAGTACTTGGTTAGCAGCTGGTTATTGCTGGGATCCCCCAAATACAGTTAAACTAATATTCTTTGCCATCTAAATAAATACATCATTTAAAATCATCTGTAGCAAACCTGTGGAATTTCCAAGAATGTGCCTGTGGAGCCAGTTTGAAAAACCCTGATGTAGGAATAAGAGAAACAGCCCAGGCTTTGATTCTGAGTTCAAAAGCTCTCTCTGCCACTTGGCCAACTGCATAATCTTTCTGAGTCTGTTTTGTGCCTGTAGAATCGGAATGATACTTCTCTCCCCTGTGGGTTGTGGGCTTAGAACTAGAGGTTATGAAAATGGTCTAGCATCAAGCCTTGTACCTGGCAGGTGCTCAGGAGTTGGTTGAAGAATGGATCCTGGGGTGAAGGTAAGAATCAGACAAGGGCTAGAGTAGGATAGGTCCTGGCCTGGGGGGTCAGATGGGGTCTGATTCTCCTGTTTTTGAACACTGAGAGGTTTTCATCCAAGTGGTTTTTCCACCTCAAAGAGAGCATCTGGTGCAGGTGTGAGCCTTGTTTCCTTAATAAGGCACAGAGAATCCCCAGAGGCTTGTCCAAGGTCAGGCCATCTTGTTTGGGCTGTTTTGTCAGGTGGTCTTGTCATTTGGGCTATTTTCTTTTCTTTTTTCTATTTTAATGTTTATTTATTTTTGAGAATGCGAGGGTCTGAGAGCAAGCAGGGGAGGAGCAGAGAGAGGGAGACACAGGATCTGAAGCAGACTCTAGGCTCTGAGCTGTCAACACAGAGCCTGACGTGGGGCTTGAACTCATGAACCATGAGAACACGACCTGAGCTGAAGTCAGACACTTAACCAACTGAGCCACCCAGGCATCGGTCTTTTTCTTAATAGGATAACCAAAAACAGAACAGACAAAAAACTGGTTGTTTTTTTTCCTCTTTTTTGTTCTTTTAAATAACAGCCTTATTGAGATATAATTCACATACCATACAGTTCACTCACTTAAAAGTGTAGACTTAATGGTTTTTTAGTATATTTGCAGAATTGTGCAGTCACCACCACAATCAATTTCGGAACATTTTCATTGCCCCCAAAACAAACTCTCTACCCATTAGCAATCACTTTCCATTTCCTCCCTCCCAAACCCCCAGGCCAAGCCAGCCCTAATTTACTTTCTGTTTCTCTGGATTTGCCTGTTGTGGACACTGGAATCAGATGTCACGTGGTCTTTTGTGTCTGCCTTCTTTCAGTCGGCATCAAGTTTCCAAGGTTCGTCTGTGTTGTGGCTTCCGTCCGCACTTCATTTCATTCTGTTGCGAAATGATCTTCCATGGTGTGGCTGTACCATACATTTTGTTTATCCGCTCATCAGCTGACGCACATTTGGGTTGGTTGTTTCCAGTGTTGGGCTCTTAGGATCAGTGTTGCCGTCAACATGTGCGTGCAGGTTTTTGCACGGGCATATGCTTTCCTATCTCTCGGGTACCTACCTAGGCGTAGATTTGCTGGCTCACGTGGTAGTTCTGTGCTTGACCTTTTGAGGAACCGCCAGAGTGTTCTTCCCCAGCAGCCGCTCCGGTTTACATGGCACGGGCAGTGCACGAGGGCTCCCGACTTCTCCACGTCTTCACCGGTGCCGCTTACAACCAGTCTTCTGATGATAGTCTTCCTGGTGGGTGTGAAGTGGTGTCTCTCTGTGCTGTGGTGTTGGTCTTTGAAATTTCATTTTTCTTTCTTCTTCTTTTTTTTAATTTCATTTGCAAGCGAGAGCAAATAGGGGAGAGGGGCAGAGGGAGAGAATCTGAAGCAGGCTCCACACTCAGCGCCGCGCCTGATGCGGGGCTCTATCCTAAGGCCCGGAGACTATGACCTGAGCCGAGATCAAGAGTCGGATGCTCAGCTGACTGAGCCTCCCAGGCGTGCCCCTTTGAAATTTCTTTTAATCAAAGTAGTTGTGTTCATTATATGAGGAAATAAGTGAAATATCTCTAGCTGAAAAGGCTGGTATAATTAATAATATAACTTCTAAATTAACTTCCATACTTTTACATATTCCTTCTTGAAAAGTAAGCTCTACTCCCAACGTGGGGCTTGAACTCACAACCCTGAAATCAAGAGTTGCGTGCTCTTCCAACTAAGCCAGCCAGGCGCCCCCCCATTCCTTATTCCTTCTTTACTAGTCATTTGTCAAAGCCGATCATCCCAAACCAGTGTTGGATAGAATAGTTGTGAGTGTGTATAGTGCGGCTTGTACTTCCTTGCTCAAACTGCACAAGAACAGGCGCCTGGAGCGTCAGGGTCCTTCCCACTGCAGAGCTGAAGGTGGGGAGGCTTCATCAGCAGCCAGCCTTTTGAGGAATGGTAGTAGGTATCCGGCCCCTTGTCATCATATGTAATTGGCCGGGGCATTTACTCCTGATTCTCCCAAGGGTTAGCTGCTGCCAGGCAGATAGGGTGGGGAGTATAAATGGGTACAGCCCGAACACTACACATAGACTCCCATGTCCTCTTTACAGACAAGCTTTACAGCCTGCAGATTCCCTCCTAAAGAACAAGAAGCCTAACAAAATGCATAGCACCTGTGAGGCCAAAAGTAAATGTTGGTTTAATGAATGAATTGCTTTGGCTTTGGGAGGCAGACACTATTCGAGCATCGCAGCTGGAGCAAGCCATTAAGCTCCCCGAGCCTTGGTACCTTATCTGTAAGAGAGAGATACCAAGTGCCTCTGCTGCAGCGTTCCCACGGTGACATAAAAGCGCCTGGCTCCTGGTACGCGCTCAGCAAATGTTAATTCACTTTCCATAAGTGGCTCTGCTGTTCGTCTCATGTTTTTCTCTACAGGTTTAGCCCAGCTCCGACCACAGGGTCGATTGTACTGTTTTGCTTATCTTTTCTTCACAGAGAAATAATGAGCATTTGGCTAAAATTAAGTATCGATGGAAATGAATATTGCAGTTTGGTTGCTGCTGATTGACATGTGTTTGCTAAATAGCTACTCAAATTTCAGGAAGCTTGCCTAGAAATTTAAAAAAAAAAAAAATCCTAAGAAGAGTTACCCTCTTTGCCAGGTACTTATTTATAAAATTGTCTTCTATGGAATGACCCAGCTGAAAATTTTTCTATAAAACACTGGCTGAGCTTTGGCTCAAGAGTTCAAGTTAGCCTGCATAAAATCTTAAACTTCAATGGGTATGAAAGGGTTGGGTCATTTTTTGGAGCTTCTTTGCCTTGGAAATACATTTTCTTTCTTTCTTTCTTTCTTTCTTTCTTTCTTTCTTTCTTTCTTTCTTTCTTTCTTTCTTTCTTTCTTTCTTTCTTTCTTTCTTTCTTTCTTTCTTTCTTCTTTTTTTTAAGAAAGGGCTGTTCTTTTGGTCACTGGGTCTTTTTTTAGACTTGCAGGGAAGTCATAGTAACAGGCTCCATGTCTGATTGGGTTCCATGGCAACAAAGGGTTGTGACTTTATTAGAGAAGAGTCGAGCATGCCAAGAAAGATAAAAATCAGAGTATGGAAAATGTCTGACCAGATGAATGTGTTTTTTTGGATGGCGTGCCCTGGAACGAAACATTTCCCCGAATTGGCATCAGTCTCTGTTGCAAATTTGAATCCCACCGGGTTATCATTAGGTCATAGGGATCATTGCTTATTTCCAAAAGATCTGCCTGCATCTTCATTCATCCTTTTTTATATCTTGGTATATTAAAAAAAAAAAATCAAAACAGTAATGGTAAGAACCTAACCGGAGAGGATTCTGATTTCAAAGGTAGAAAAGAAATTTAGCTCATTCTTTGTGCAACTGATTACAGCTGTAAATTGTGAGACTGTGTGGGAGGGCCAATTAGAGGCAATTATAACTCGATTGAACGCCCCCTGAATTAAAGCTTGCTGTGTGCATTCCAAGCTGGGGGTCTTGTTTCCATCCCTGTTCCTCGTTGATGGGTGTAGAGGTACGGGTTCCAGGATAAGGTTGTAGAATCTCGGTAGGAGACGCCCTCTGTGCTCTCCCACAGCAAGGTGCAGGCTGATGTTCTGACCAAAAGTGTTGTAATTTGTTAGAGACCTTTTTGCTAAAGGTTCTAATATTTGGCAAAGAAATAGCAAGAATTTCGAGTCCTCTTCCCCAGTTATGAATGTGTAGGACTGTCTTTGCTTTTTTATCAGATGTTCTGTGTTTATATTTCTCCTCATCCTGACATTGAAAGTGGAAAAACTCCAAAGAGCAGGTGGATGTTCCGACATGCTCCCTGGGTTCAGACTTCATGAGTCACTTACTTACAGCCTCATCATGATGAATCAGAAACCACACAGGTACTCATGATAAACATTAATAAGTAGTATTGGTATAAGAGCAAAGAATGAGCTCACCAGGTTTTCGGTGTCCCGGCAATCATTAATCAGGTGTTAAGTCTTTGGGGAAATTATTTAACTTCTTTGGGCCTTGGTTTCTTTATCTTCAGATGAGTTTGACCTGAATTTGTGTGTCCCAAACCTCCCTGTTTATGGGATTAACTTGGGGCCCTGGTTTAACACATGGAATCTCTGTTAGAGATTTTGATTCTCTAGGTCTGGGGTGGGGCTGGCATAGCAGGGGCCCAAGGTGACTTACAATCAGATGTTCAGGAAATACCAGACTAACTTAGTAGTTAGGAAACTTGACTTGGTTGTAAGAAGGTGGGTGGAGATGGGAGGGAGAAAGGAGACGGTTGGATGCAGACCCCCAGGTTCTGCCCCTGCACCATTGGTCTAGGCGGGGCCCAGGAGTCAGGTGATTGTGGCCATAATTTGAGAAACACTGGTCTGTACTACTCAAGCTCACTCCTAGCCCCAAAGATAGCCCTTCCACATGTCGCCCATGACAACCACAAATAAGCCCAAAGATGTGGGTTGATGGCAGGGTTTGGAGGATTCTCCAAACTCCACATTGCTTTTTGTAAAAGTTACTTGCTTTAAAATCTTGGAGTTGTGCAGAATTCACAGAATTTTCGACTCTATGCTGTGTTGTTTCCATTGGATAAGACAGTGTTTGCTAAGCATAGTTACATCCAGTGTGCACGAGACAGTACCATCATCATAGGAATTACCTGGGGAACTTGTTAAAAATATAGAAATTGGACTCCCAGACCCAAAGATATTGTAAGTCCTATAAAAGGGCCTGGGCATCAGTCTTTTTTTTTTTCCTTATTTGAGGGTGTGTGTGTATTTCTTTTTAGGGTTTTTAAAAAAAATTTTTTTTAATGTTTATTTTTGAGAGAGGGGGAGAGAGAGCACATGTGAGGCAAGGGAAGGGGAGAGAGAGAAGGGGGGGACAGGATTGAAGGGGGCTCTTGGCTGAAAGCACAGATCCCAATGCAGGGGTTGAACTCACAAACTGAACCAAAGTCAGACACTTAATTGACTGAGCCACCCAGCTGCCCCAGGTTTGTTTTTTGTTTTTTTTGTTGTTATTTATTTATTTTTAATTTAATTTTTTGTTTTTTTAAATTTACATCCAAATTAGTTAGCATATAGTGCAACAATGATTTCAGGAGTAGATGCCTCAGTGCCCCTTACCCATTTAGCTCATCCCCCCTCCCACAACCCCTCCAGTAACCCTCGGTTTGTTCTCCATATTTATGAGTCTCTTCTGTTTTGTCCCCCTTTCTGTTTTTATATTATTTTTGCTTCCCTTCCCTTATGTTCATCTCTTTTGTCTCTTAAAGTCCTCATATGGGTGAAGTCATATGATTTTTGTCTTTCTCTAATTTCACTTAGCATAATACCCTCCAGTTCCATCCATGTAGTTGCAAATGGCAAGATTTCATTCTTTTTGATTGCCGAGTAATACTCCATTGTATATATATTTACCACATCTTTTTTATCCATTCACCCATTGATGGACATTTGGGCTCTTTCCATACTTTGGCTGTTGTGGATAGTGCTGCTATAAACATGGGGGTGCATGTGTCCCTTTGAGACAGCACACCTGTATCGGTGGATAAATGCCTAGTAGTGCCATTGCTGGGTCATAGGGTAGTTCTATTGTTAGTTACTTGAGGAACCGCCATACTGTTTTCCAGAGTGGCTGCACCAGCTTGCATTCCCATGTTTTTGTTTTTAAATGTATTTTGAGAGAGAGCAAGCGAGCAGGGGAGGGACAGAGAGAGAATCCCAAGCAGGCTCCATGCTGTCAGCACAGAGCTGGATGCAGGGACGCAGAGGCTTGAGCTCATGAACTGTGAGATTGTCACCTGAGCCGAAATCAAGAATCGAATGCTTCATGGACTGAGCCACTCAGGCGCCCCTCTTTTTAGGTTTGACAAACATTGTGGGCTTCTCTCCCCAGTCTCACCCCGATTTCCAGAGTAAAACCGATTTTAAGTGTAAACACATGTTTAGCACAAGTTCTGTGGTTAAATCAAGCCATTTAGTTTAAAAAAGGGTCTGTAACTCATACATACAGCAGGTGCTTGAGGAAAAAAAACTGATCTTCTGAGACTCTAAGACAAAATTCCTAAACTTGAACGATGAAATCATTAGCTGCTGGAGCAAACACATTTTAATGTGTATCTGCTTTGTTTGTTCTATTTACTGTTTAACAAAGATGGAATAACATTGTTAAAATGAAGAGTTTAGTAAAACTTTGGTGTAAGCCTGAATTTATGAAGGTTTACTTTTCTCCCCTATTAACTAGCTTAACTTAAAAAATTGTTAAGTTTAGGGGCGCCTGGGTGGCTCACTCTTGATTTCGGTGCAGGTCATGACCTCATGGTTCATGAGTTCGAGCCCTGTGTCAGCTCTATGGTGACAGTGCAGAGCCTGCTTGGGATTCTTTTTCTTCCTCTCTCTTTGCCCCTCCCCTGCTCTCTCGCTCTCACTCTTTCAAAATAAATAAACTTCTAAAAAAGTGCAAGTTTATAGGAGAAAAATCTCATAAAGGACGTAAGGTGGAAAATGTTCTTAGAACTTTTAACCCAGAGAGAAGCACTGTTAATGTTTCTTACGTATTTTTACATAAATGTTTTCTACACAAAACATATATATCCATTATTTATTTAACCAGTCTCCTATTGATATACAATTTAAGTGCCTTCTAGGGTGATGGTTTTTTTCCATGTTTGTTTGCTTTGTAATACTGTACTGAATATTTTTGTACATCTTTTTTCTGTAACCATGTATGGATAGATTTCTAAAAGAGAGATTGTTGAGTCAAGGGGTATGTGTCTTTTAAATAAGGAAAGATGGGAATACAGTGCCCTTACAAAGGTTTCACCAATTTAACTGGTGAAATCTTTGATTTTCAAAAGCCTTTCCTGTCCCAGTTTATTCTAATAGAGCAGGCGAGCAGCTAACTGTCCTTGTCTATTTACACAAAACCTGAGACGTACCTCAGGTCCTCTGGTTGGAGGGATGAGTAGAGATATTTCATAAAGAGAAGAATTTAAAAGGTATTTAAGGAGTATGCCTGGGTGGCTCAGTCGGTTAGGTATCTGACTTCAGTTCAGGACATGATTTTACCATCTTGAGTTCGGGCCCCGTGTTGGGCTCTGTGCTGACAGCTCAGAGCCTGGAGCCTGTTTCAGATTCTGTATCTCGCTCTCTCTCTGCCCCTCCCCTGCTCACGTTCTGTCTCTGAAAAATGAATAAACCTTATAAAAAAAAAATTAAAAGGTACTTAAGGTGTTCCCTGGGAGAGGAAAATAGAGAAATAGCTTAGTAAAGCAAATAACCCTGAATTTTCCAATAGAATTCTTTGGGTCACATGAGGTCCCAGAACCTGAATTGGGTTCTGAAGAAAGTAAGACGATCTTGGAGCATCATATACTGTGAGAAAGCCATGGCCTGTTCCCTGGATATGGTGCTGCTCCTTTGGTAGATCTTGTAGGGCACTTGTGAGTGAAGCATCGTGGTGATGAGATGCTGTTCATTTTACATAACCTCTGATGCAAGTCACAGTCTAGTTAGGGTGTGTGTGTGTGTGTGTGTGTGTGTGTGTGTGTTTCAAGGTAATGTTTAAATTAAAAGAATTACTTTTCAGTAGTCTTCTGGCCCAGACTGTGTGCGTGTCCTTAGTGTCTGAGAGATAACTAACACAAATCAGGAGCCCTGTGGCCTGGGGATGTTGCTGGTTTAGTGGCAGATGCCATCTAATCTGGCCATCTACCTGCCTTCGTTTTGCCTCCTACTGGCAGCAAGATAGGAGGGGATCTTTTAGACCCAGAAAATTAGTTGTATTTATTCAAGTCTGGGAAATTCAAATCTATTCAAGGCAGAGAAGAATGAAGAGGTGTCCTGGATCTATATGTCAGTAAGAGTTGAAACCTTACAGCTGGCTAAGAGGGATGGCCAGGTGGATTGTGAGTTAAAAGGAGCCATCCAGAGTCCAGACAGTCGGGGAGCAGCAAGAACCTCAGGCTAGAGGTGGCATGTTGGAGAGTGAGTGTGTGTTCTTTCTCAGCACTCAGAGACCAAAGTGCCCTCTCAGACTGGTCATGCTTCAGCCGAGCCACACCTGGGCAGGTGGAAGACAGCCAGGAGTAAAACAAGTTCTGAAGTCTATAGCTGTGAATTGAATCATTCTCTATTTTTAATCAAAATTAGTAAGTGAACCAAATGACTAGATAGCCTCAAGGCAATTGTCAAGTAATTTCACATTAGAAACTTGAGAGAGGTTTTTTGTTTTTGTTTTTATTTTTGTTTTTGTTTTTGGGTTTTTTTTTTTTTTTTTTTGAGATATTTATGACTGGGACACAGACCTGAAGTAGGTATGCAGAGCTGGGCCATGGATGAAAGAGTGGATATCTGAGGCTGCCAGGGAAGGACTAGGAAGGGAGGAAGAGGTGATTGTGAATGTGTTTTTAGCAAGTAAGTTGGAGATAACATAAAATATCCAGTGACCAAGGTATTCTCAGACTAGGAAGGCAGCCATAAAAATAGGTAAGACAAATTGGAGCCCAAATTTGAAGTCAAAACCCAGAGGAAAAACGAATGAGCTTGGCTATGTGGAATTGAATTCTGTATGCCATAGTGGTCTGATTTTTAAATCTTATTGTAATTTAAGATGTTCATTTTAAGAGTTAGAATAGACAGAATGTATTCAGCAAAGAAAATATACTCTTCTTATATTAAAAGTATGGTATTGATTTAACATTTAGTTTAAGGCAAGATCCATTTGCTAGATTTATCTTTAACATTTGTTTAAGACTTTTGCTTGAACAGAGCCAGAGGATAGAAGCTTATGATGCAGTATTAACTTCGGTAGACACTCTTCCTCTGAAATATTACAGTATAGTTTTACCTAAAGAGTCAAGTTCTGTTGACTAGGCTTTATTATACTGACAACATTCTATCTCTTTTCCAGACCCCAGTGTCTCTGTCCTCCGTCACACCCTGCCCCCGACACAGAATTAAATCAATACCACTTAAGCCACACAGCAGTTTTGAGATCTTTGCATTAGTTATTTAATGTGAAGGGCAGGAAACCCCTGGTCCTCTGACCATTCTGGCCTGATTTTTTCTTGTGGCTTATGGCAATTCAAATATTTGAGAATCTTTTCATACAAGGAAGGTCAAAGGGATTTAAAGACAAATGACTGACAGCAGGAAAGCTTGTAATCCGTTGCAGGGGTTAGTACTCGAGTTATCGTAATAAGAACCGGTGTATGATCACGAGAGAGCAAGAGAAAAATAAGGAATATCTTGTGTCTGGTATGACATCAAGTTCTTTTTCTGATCTCATTAATTTCTAGGAGGAATTTCCTCAGATGAGACTAGAGTCTCAAGAACGTTAACTTAATCGCCCAAGGTCACATGGATGGCAGCTAGATGGCAGTTAGTAGAGTTAGAATAGGCAAGCTTAAGAGTTAGAATAGGCAAAATGCATTCAGCAAAGAAAGTATGTTCTTCTTATATTAAAAGTATGGTATTGATTTAACATTTAGTTTAAGGCAAGATCCAAGCTACTCCAAGCTACTAGATGGCAGCTGGGATGTGACCAGATCCGCTGGACCTTAAAGTCCACGCATATCCCGTCAGTAACTGGCCCCCCAGACGCTGTCGCCAATAGGCTCCAGTTCTGTTTCTTTAGCCCTGCCTTTCTCTGAGCGTCCATCTAGGTATCTATGCTTGAATGGCCCACAGGAACCTCACATCCATCCTCTGCCCCCAGTCTCCTGCTGCCTCTCCCCAGTTTTTCTGTCTTGTAAATGATCTTCCTGGCCACCAGAACGAATGCAAAAGAAGTGAGATTTTCTTTGACTCTCCCTTTTAATCTCCACATCCAGTTGGTGGCACATCCTTTTGATGATGCCTCTTTGGGGTACCTCAGGCGCTCTGCCCTCCTTCCCCACTACCACTGTCCAGCCTTCACCGACTCTTGCCTTAGATGCCTACAGCAAGCTCCAGTCTGTTGCACCAAACGTGTTTTCCCTTCTGCTTCTCAGAATGACTTGTCTGAAGCCACGGTCTGGTCATCCTAATCCCTTTAGCAACTGCCACATGGCCTGTTGGATGAAATCCTAACACCTTAGCATGACTTCAGGGAACTCTCGAGGTCTGACCTCTGTTCTGCCAGCCCAGTTCTTCTGCAGTCTCCACCTTGCCCTGAGTCCTCCAAATCCTTACCTGCTGTCTGGCTGACCAGTTCGGAACTCACTTTACCTGAAGCACCTTTTGACTGACAAGTCTCTTCCTGCCTTGTATCCACCTCGTCTCTTTCCCTCTCCTTCCTCGCTGCCCCCTGGGCTCCCTTTCCCAAGTGCTGCCTTATAGCCACAGGTACACCCAGGGCACTCATCAGAGACTGTCAGTGTTTTCCTGGCCCCCAGACTGAGAGTGGGGGAGGGGAGGGACTGTCCCCTTACAACTCCAGCACGCCTTGCTGTGCCTGACACTCAGAGGCACCAGTGAGCATCTGTCTCATGAATGAGGCGACAGAGGAAAGAGTCTCCTGACTCCTCACTTCATCCCGGCGACTGCCCTTCCCTCGGCGTTGGAGCCACTCACTGCTTGCTCCGCAATCATTCATGTTGGTGTTTCTTGTGCTCAGTTCACCCCTTTGCCCTGGCTCTTCCCAGAGTGTGTTGAATTGAGCCCATTTCTTCGTCAGTAAACCAGGAGCGCCAGACTGAGTGTCTTCTGGGGTCCTCTTGCCATCCCCGGGCTGTGTGGTGACAGGACCCCCTTCTTGTCTGCCCCCCCCCCCCCCCCCCCCCGCACAGATACAGAATGTGCCTCTTCTGGCAGCACAAAGAGCCCACTTGTCCAGCAGTGGCTTGAACACAGTATATTATTGCTGGCAGTTGGATTGGTCCCACTGCAGGGTGTGGAGTTTCCCTGAGACAAGCACAGGACTACTCAGATATGTGAGCAGTATCTCCAAAGTCCGGGGTGAGTCATATGGTAGGTGCTGTCGGAATATCAAGCCCGTCTGCCTCACAGCCTCAGATGCCTCTCGGGCAGGAAGGTGAGCAGGCTGCTGACCCTGTTCTGCCCTCTGATTTGTCGTGTGGTGTTCGGTAAGTCTCTTCACCCGCTCTCCCATCCCAGGCAGCCTGTGTAAATATATACTGTAGAGCTTTGTGGTCATTAATGGTTTATGAGGTGCTTGAAAGAAATACAAATTATTTTTGTGCTTGCCCCAAATCCTCCCTAATTGCCCAGCGGCTTTCTAGGTATTTAAACTGCCTAAATTCCTGAACCACCAAACCGTCTCGCCAGGGCCTTTAAGAATGTAAACGCAGCCTGTGTGATTTAAGAAATGAGCAAATACACGCGGTGTTTGAGTGTGCCAGCTCCTGGCCGAAGCGAGCTGGTTCTCCATCCACTTCCCCTGGCTCTACCCAGACTGAGTTGGGTCTAACTCTGTATCCTGACTTTGGCTCTTTTGAAAAGTGGATATCCTTGAATCCTCCCTTTTCTGAAAACTTCAGACTCCATAAAACAGATTTTGTGTGACAGTGTCGGCCACTGTCAGTGCCCCATGAGAAAGATGGGTGTGGTGGCTGTGGGCCGGGAGAGGGAGCAGCAGTGGGAAGTGTAGATCTGTAGGCAGGGCGCCTCCTGCTGTCCTGGGACACCGCCCTGTGGTGATGGATGCAGGGCTCCCTGTGGGCTGGAGAATGTTCATGTCACCCGAGCTCTGCCCCCGTGAGCTGCCCGATCTCCTGGGAAATTGTATTCAATTTGTGACTTTGTTTGTGTGCCTGGGCCACGGAAGGTTTCTGTACATTGCTACAAAATGCCTATACTGTTTCATTTCCTGGGCATTAAACTATTTGAACACATTAGTTTGGTCTCAAAGGTTGATCTAGAATATTCCAAAGGTGGGCTTACTGTTGATAATGATCCCTAGCCTTTGGAAACAAACAATTGGTGATGGAGGAGGGGTGTGGAAAGTTGGAGGAGTGTGCTGCTTATCATTTGATCTTTTGCATCTTGAAGATTAAATTTCTGTTATTAAAAAAAAAAAAAATTGGAGAGCCTATTCTAACAACAAAGCATCTTAGCAGCCTCCTAGCAGAGTGAGTGCAACAGTCACGTACAGTTTGGGTTGGAATGAAAGGGGAGATGGCCGCCCAGACCTCGAGGGCACCGCTTGTAATACAGCTGCGCCGGCCGCTCTTCAAGAGGATGTGGGAAGGGGTCTCTTCTTGCCAGCTGCTGGTCTACCAGGCTGTTCTGGAGAAGCCTCCTCAATGTGGGCAGACCCTTCCCGGCTCTGCCTCCTCCTGATTGCCGTCCTGCAGCTGACCGAGGAGTTGTCTCAAGTGCAGACCAGGGTGGTTTGCAGGCTGCCTGGGGGTTCGTCTGTAGCCTGAGGGAAATTTGGTCTCGTGTACGTTCTCTCTCTTTCTCTCTCTCTTTATCTAGACTATACCCTTTACATTCCTGGGTGTGACCCGGAGGACCAAGTCAGGACCCCCTCCGGGGATGGCTAGGAGGCCTTTAAGTTCAGGTCACATTAAGCAGGTCCTCAAATTTAGATTTTAACATTATTACCCAAGAGTTAAGCATAGAACCAGAGATAGACCAAAAGGATTAAAAGATAGATGTCACTCAATGTGTAACTTAAATGATACGCACCCACACAGAGTTTATCACACGGTGTAACTTACTCCATGGCTTTTATTTTTTAAATGTTTATAGATTGTGAAATACTAAACAGAAAAGATTGCATT
This sequence comes from Panthera tigris, assembly GCF_018350195.1. NCBI lineage: Eukaryota > Metazoa > Chordata > Mammalia > Carnivora > Felidae > Panthera > Panthera tigris. The sequence goes on along the minus strand of NC_056666.1, from coordinate 114,844,689 downwards.
TAAAAAATAATGTGAAACACTCCTGCACCTAAAACCAAGGGTAAGAAATTGAACTTGATCCCATGACCTTTTCCGGGATTGCATATCCCCTCCATCACAACCCCTGCCTCTCCCCCTGCCCCCACCCTGAGGTCTGGCTGTCCTAAGGTATGTGTTAACCATTCTCTTGCTTTTTCTTCATCATTTTACCACCTGTGTGTTCATACCTAAATAAGTGTTGGCCTGTGCTTGAACTTTAGAAAGTAGTATTCGTACTGCATGTAGTTTTTTCCACTTGGTTATTTTAAGATTGATCTATTTTAATTGTACATTGTAGCTATGGTTCATCTCCTTCCATGTAACAAATGCACACAGTGTATATATATTCATTCTGTTGCCTATAGACCTTTGGGTTATTTCTGGGTGGTGGTTTTCTGTTGTGAACATTGTGGCTATGATTTTTTTTTTTTTTTTTTTTTTTTTTAGCAGCAGGCAAAAGTTTATTAGAGTATAAGATTAGAAAGGAAGAATAGTAAGAAAGCTCTCTTTACAGAGGGAACATTTGAAAGTGCATGCCCCTGTGCTGTGAATTTTTTTTTTTTTAATGTTTATTTACTTTTGAGAGAGAGAGAGACCCAGCATGAGCAGGGGAGGGGCAGACAGAGAGGGAGACACAGAATCTGAAGCAGGCTCCAGGCCCTGAGCTGTCAGCACAGAGCCCGACGCGGGGCTCGAACCACAAACCGCAAGATAATGACCTGAGCTGAAGTTGGACACTCAACCAACTGAGCCACCCAGGTGCCCCGCTATGAATATTTTTAATACACTTTCTTAACATGAGCATTTGGTCCTAGGAATGGAATTTCTGGGTCTCTAGAGCATGTGGCAAACAATTTTTAATGTTTTAAGAATTCATTAAATTATGAACATTTTAAATATATCTTGTAATCTGATTTCAGCATTGCTTTGTTTAAATCCTGGAGCCATCAAAAATGTTTTTACATTGAAATAGTAGGGCCACCCTATTTTGGCCCCTGAGACACTTTAACCTTAAGGAGATACCCTTACTGCTTTTCGTAGTTGTTACAGAAACCATTTTTGAAGGGCAAAACCAAACTTTAAGAATTGAGAACACAGGGGTGCCTGGGTGGTACAGTCAGATGAGTGTCCAACTCTTGATCTCTGGATTCGTGAATCTCAGGATTCGTGAGTTTGAGCCCCACATCAGGCTCTGCATGCAGAGCCTGCTTGGGATTCTGTCTCTCCTTCTCTCTGCCCCTCCCCCGCTTGTGTACGCTCTTTCTCAAAAAAAAAAAAAAAATTGAGAGTCACAAATAAAGCAGTCTAGCCCTCAGGAGTCACATGAGCTGTATATATGCAAACAGTCACCAGGTAGTCACTCTGTGACTGTCTTCGACTTACTATCCTGAATACTGAGGTCAGTTATTTTGCTATTTTTTAAAAAATATGTTATTTTGCTATTAGTAAAATCATAGGGCCTAAGAGGAGTGAGCAGGAAAGTATCTTGAGAGTGCTAATGAAATTTTAAAGGTATTTGCATATTAGTCTGACTTTGAGGGTACAAGCCTTGGGAACTTTGTTAAAAATAATATCAAAGTGAGTAACAACAGACCCTTCCAGAAATCAATATATAACAAAAAGTATCACTGTCCCCAAATTCCCAACCCTGTTTCCCAGAGGTAACCACCATTCACAGTTCCTGAGATTTCCTTCTGGAAATTTTCCAGACAACTAAAGTACGCTTGTATATATTTATATAAACCCCCAAACTCTATCTCTTTTAAAGCACAAATGAGCCTGTGTAGACCTAGCTGTGCATCTTGCTTTTCTCCCCTAACAATGAGGCTTGGATAGCTGTCCGCGTAGCCCATTCACATTCACCTCCATTTTAGTGACTACATTGTTTTCCATTGTGCTGGAATTTTCTTAAGCGTCTCCCCTCTGATAGGTGTCTGTGTTGATTCTGGAACTGGAAATAGATGACAGTGCTGGTGGTGGTGGTTCAAGGAGACTGTCCAGTTAGAAGCAGCAAAGAGGTGGGCAGCTGGGTGGCTCAGTGGTTAAGCGTCTGACTTCAGCTCAGGTCATGATCTTGCGGTTCATGAGTTCGAGCCCCGCATTGGGCTCTGTGGTGACAGCCCGAAGCCTGGAGCCTGCTTTGGATTCTGTGTCTCCTTCTCTCTATGCCCCTCCCCCACTCATTCATTTTTCTCTCTCTCTCTCTCAAAAATAAATAAACATTAAAAAATTTTTAAAAAACAGCAAAGAATAGGAAAAAGAGGCAAAGACCTATAAATAGTTGGATATCACTTCTGTTCTTTAAATCTCTTGAGGTTTTTTTTTTTTTTCTTTTTTCTTTTCCTTTTGCAGCTCTTTGGAGAACATAGGAAGCTCAGAAGCACTAGGTTCTTTGTCCTCCTTGCCCGTCCTTCCTTGTGGTGGAAGAGACTGTGGTATCTAAGTTTCTGAGGGAAAGAAACGTGCTCACAAGTTCCTGCTTCAAGAACTGGGGGACTCCAGCTCCGTTCTCTCCCGCCTCTAGTGCAGTGAGCACCGGACTGTTCTACCCGATTAGCAAACTTCTGCTGATTCATCTGTGTGGATATGGAGGGGTTTCCTTTTACAGAGCTTATCATCGCATTAATATTTTCTCTAACGGTGTTGTTTGCAAACACTGTAGGTTGCCTGTGCAAGCACGATTCTTTCTCTTTCTCTCTGGCTGGCTGAGCCGGCTCCTGAAGTAGAGGCTGAAAATGTTAGATCCTGCTTCCACAGCCTCCCTTGCAACTAGGGTATGGACCTGTGACTCAGCCCTGGCCAAAGGGCCCTAAGAGGAGATCTGCTGGGCAGTTTCTAGAAAATGTTTTCCTCCTTAATAAAGTGTGAAAGAAAAGTGGTTTGCTTGTCTGCAGCCAGAAATGGTCTGCATGTGATTCTTAGAACCTCAGTAGCTCTTTTTGCCTCCGTGAGAGAACAAGCAGATGTCCCAAGAGTGGTGGAACGGAAAAATGGAGAGAGCTTGGGTCTTTGATAACATTTTTAAGTCACCAAAATTAGCCCTTTCGTCTGATCTTTTTACCTGATTTGGCATTTCACCCAGAGGAAATAATATCAAAGTACAAAACAACGTTGTAAGACAGCCGTGTGCCTGCTGTGTTCAGAAGACATTGTGAGGCTCTAGGACTGCAGAAAAGTGGGGGAAAGAATAAGATAACTAATAATACGAGGCAGTAGAAAATGTAGTGCTGCAGGAAGGACTCAAAGCGGCAGGAGTTCTGAGTAAGCAGTGGTTTCTAGATTGGAGGTGATAAATGACTTTGTGTGGAAAAGGTTAACATGAGCCAGATTGAGGGAACCCATGGTTTTGGTAAGTAAAAAGTTGGGGGTGGCGGTCGAGGAAGCCTGAGGTTTTACAACAAACACAGGCTGTGGACTCAGACCTGAGTTGGAACTCGGGCTCATCACTCACTGGTTTGTGACCTTTTCAGGGTCCTTGACTTCCTTGATATTCCTTATTATAGACTAAACATAACCTGTAGAATTGGGGTGAGGAATAGAGACAAAATATGTCAGACACCTGTCATGCCAACAGGCAGGCACCAAGTAGATGGTGGAGGTGGAGGGGGTAGTGAGACCGCATCCTTGGGGGGGGGAGCTCATGAGCCAAGGGGAGGCGAGCCAGTAGAAACCACGTGGGCATGTCGCTTTTGATCTGGTCAAAGGTCACCTGGATAGACCATTTGGTCCAGGTAATGGGGTCTGAGTACAGAACCTGGAGAGACGGGTTCAGGTTGAGACACAGAAGGCCTTGATTTCCAGCGAACTGAATTTAGACCTCCTCCTGTAGACAACCCGAGTGCTGCCACTGGGAGGGGCAGCCTGAGATAGTGAGACGCATAAGGAGGTGGTTGCAGTGGCCCAGTGTGCAGAATAAAAGACCTAGACTGGGCAGTGTCAGGTGGAAGGCAGGGAGGGGTTAGGAGTTGGAGAGATGATCGGGAAAGAAAGAGGATTTAGTGATATGAGAAGCAAGAGGGAGGAAAGAATTAACGAGTTCTAAACACTGAATGCCTGTCTGTTGTTGAGTGTGAAATTCATAGTAGACTTGTAACACTTTCAGATAATCATATCCCAGGTTGGGACACAAACACTGAACACTTGGCAAGATTTATTGAAATTTTTTTTTTTTTTCAACGTTTTTTTATTTATTTTTGGGACAGAGAGAGACAGAGCATGAACGGGGGAGGGGCAGAGAGAGAGGGAGACACAGAATCAGAAACAGGCTCCAGGCTCCGAGCCATCAGCCCAGAGCCCGACGCGGGGCTCGAACTCACGGACCGCGAGATCGTGACCTGGCTGAAGTCGGACGCTTAACCGACTGCGCCACCCAGGCGCCCCAAGATTTATTGAAATTTTTGATGAAAGATGTTATATAAGTGGAAAATAAATGATGGTGCCCAAATCTGCTTATTGTTTAATTTTGTCTAATTATGTTTGTCACTTTCCCACTGTTTATATATAAAGTTTGGTTCCTTTGAAAAATGTGTCCCTTAATAAGATAAACATACCCTTGCTTCTGATTAGATATGATTGAACACTTTGAGTCAATCCTGTAATATGAAGTGTATATTCACTGATTGTTGACTACATGTTTATCCAGGATGAAAAGCAGTTGAGCATTTTTTCTCTGACACAAGGATTGTGGACATACGTGCAGATATATTTACAATGCCTTATTGATAGAACATCAGTCATAACGACATCCAGAGTAATGAGATGACATCAGAAGCATCAAGTGTAGAGATCAAAGACATTTCAGTTCACCAAATTCAGAGTAATATCTTGGGCTGAATGAGGTTTCATAATGTTCGCAGTTGGTGAATCTTGAACAGATGGTTCTTTAACATTTTGAAATGCTGAATAAGGTAGGTGGACTCTGTTGAATTAATAAAGTGCACCACACTGGAATACTGTTATGGAGTTAGCAGCCCCTGGAGTCTTACTAAGTTCATCAGCTTTCCCAGTATAGGCAAAAAGAAAACCCCATCGTTCATGTATCTTAGGGAACTAGGTATGAGTAAAGCCTCTTAAGAAAGGCAGTCTTCCGACTGGGCATAAAATTAATAAGTTTTTCGACGGTAATTCTGCACATAGGTGGTTCTGTAATACGCTCAGAACAGGTGTCCTGTCTGACAGTTCTTGTGATCTCATTGGGAAGTTAGGGTTCTAGGCCAGGTATGGACCCAGGATTTGGTTCATTACCATTGACAGTAAAGAGAAAAAAGCATCTGACATTGAAACTTTCCCAGACGGCTTTCTTTCTATTCTTCACATGCCTCTTCTCCCCTTTTACTAATCTAATTTGGATTTTTAAATTTTTTCAGATAGAATCTGAGTCATAATAGATACTGTAGATACACAGGTACATTGTGGTGTTTTCCTATAGCCAGAAGAATCTGGGATACTTTCCAACTATGGATGGCTTAGAGTGAGGGGAATAGGATTTGTGGCCTACGTTGAAGGATTTCTCCTTTCAATCCATAAATAAAAGACCAAAGGAATCGTAGCCTTCAGGGAAGTCATCTTTAACTCCTGCCTTTTCTTGCATTTTACGTAAAAATTCTATCCTTTGTAATCTGTCGAGCCCTCTGGTAAAAAGCATGAGGGCGGCAATCATTGGAACGTGTGTAGCCTCTCATGTCTCCAGAGGAGAGAGTAGAAATGAAATAAATGATCTGTCATGTGTGTATGAGGCAAAATGCCCAATTTCTTATTATGTGACAGATAATATTTTAGATGAGAACTCAGCTATCCTTAGCTTCAAATGATTTTTTTTTTTTAAATAGTGGGTCTGGTTATAGAATCTCTGTGTCTCCAACAGAGGCCCGCTTAGTGTTGGTATGCAGTGCAGTGTGAGTATACAGGCATATATTGACCAAATCCTACAGATTAGCGGATCCTTCTTATGTCTCTGTATACACAGCACGTGAACCGTATCCGAAATCTCTGTGTACAACATAACCACAGTTCTGTGTTTCTAAAAAGTTAAGAGTCTAAACAGTGTCTGTATTTAAGTGAGGGTGTTGGGGCGCCTGGGTGGCTCAGTCGGTTGAGCGACTGACTTCGGCTCAGGTCATGATCTCACGGTTCATAGATTCGAGCCCCGCGTCAGGCTCTGTGCTGACAGCTCAGAGCCTGGAGCCTGCTTCGGATTCTGTGTCTCCCCCATCTCTCTGTTCCTCCCCTGCTCGTTCTCTGTTTCTCTCTGTCTCCCAAAAATAAATAAACGTTAAAAAAAAATTAATTAAGGGAGGGTGTTATGGGTGATTTTTTCCCCTTGCATTTTTGATATTTCAAGATCTCTATTTCTCAGTATTTTTATGATTAAAAAATCCCAACTTACTTTAAAAACCCTGGCTTCCCCTTTTCACCTGGTATTGTGTCCAGTCTAGTGTGGCTCACACAGCCAGCTGCGGGAGGGTCTGTGTTCTGTCCCGTGCCTCCCTCTCACAGATACTTGCCCTGCACGTCTTTTTTGCCCCAACCCTCTCAACTGTACCCTGATTCAGTCCTTCTAAATTCTAGACACCTCAAGAAACCACAGTTTCCCAAATATTCTGCTTTTTGCCTCTGTGGACACATTATGCTCCTTGCTAGGTTCTTTTGGCTGATTTTTGAGCTGCCCCTTCTGTGTCCAAGTCAAATATCATCCTCTTAGAAGCCGTCTCATTGAAGGCTTCTAGTTACTTTTTTCTGCCTCTTTATTCCTCACGTTTTTCTGCATTTCTGTGGTTCCATGTGTCTCCCTGCCCAGAGAGGGAGCTCCTAGGGCAGAGGCACAGTTTGTCATTTTTACCTTTCTGACTCTGGTGCTTTTAGCATACTGCCCGGCTCACAAAAGATAGACAAGGAAACATTTTTTGAGTAGAAATCCTGTATTTGGGGGGGCTTGGTGGAACCTAAATCAGTTCCATTAACTATCAGTTCCATTAAACTAAATTAGTCAATTCTGTTAATTATCATAAAAACATTTGGTCTAAATCAATTCCATTAACTATCATAAAAACATTTGGTTCAAAGTAAGTGAATAAGCTCTAATTGGACTTTGTGTGCTTTTATAGTTAAATTCGGCCTCTTAGAGAAACATTGGCTTTCTAAATAACTGTTATGTAATGAACCAGGTCATTTGCAGTCTGCATCAGCATGGTGTTTTGGATGTTGCTACATTTTGCAGAATTTAAGATTAAATATTTTTGTATCTAAACCTAATGGGATTAGTTATAACCACAGATATTAGTGCTTTGCTAGTATACCATACAGATTTCTTTGCTTTCTGTGTTTTGTGCATTTGCTCTGCTATATTCTGGTAGTAAAAATAAATACTTATTAGGCAGAGTCTTGAAAGCTTCAGGAACTTTAAAAATATTAAAGAGCTGGGAGCTCCTAGGTGGTTCGGTTGGTTAAGCGTCTGACTCTTGGTTTCAGCTCAGGTCACGATCTCACAGTTTGTGAGATCAAGCCCTGCATAGGGCTCTGCACTCACAGTGCTCGCTCACTCGCTGTCTCTCAAAATAAATAAACATTTTTTAAAAAACGTTAAAGAGCTGACAAAACGCAGTATGAATTGACACTAATGAAGTTAAAGTTCTTATTTTGCTAGAACTGAACAGTACAATTGTATATAATACAATGCTGTATTAGTCTACATTCATTTATTTTCAATGTTATAAGTACTGTAAAGATAAAATAGTAATTTGACAGCCCCTGTATTTTCATTGTCTAAAGGTTTTTTTGTTTTTTTTGTTTTTTTTTGTATTTTTTACTTTTTTAAGGAATGACTTGCAGGTACATACATCTTAAATGTGCAGTCGGATGATTTTTACCTGTGTGTACCACGTTAACCACCACCCGCCTCACCATTGTCTGCACCCTAGGGCTCCCTTGTGCCACCTTCTGGCAGATCACACTCCCTGCCTCTGCTCCCCAGCAAGAGCGGTTCCGACCTCCACATCACAAGAATCATACAGCATGAAGTGTGACACAATGAGATTCGTCTGTGTTGTGTGTGAATAGCTGTTCGTTCTTTTTATTTGCCGCATATGGTTTTTAACTGCATCTTGCTTAATCGTCATTTTGGTAGTGAGAGTAAGAGAATAAGGAAGGGTACCTATTCGATGTTTGTTACTTGGTATGTGCTGAGGGCTGCGAGCTTCACAGACCTAACAGTAACAGAACTGTTAAGTAGAAAAGCCTCCAGGGCCTTAAAGGTCACAGACTTCATCCACCTTGTTTTCTCAAATGAGGGACCTAAGACTGGAGAGTTCACTAGACCCCCAGGTCCCCGACTGACCTGGTCTAGGATTCTTCCTGACTTCACGATGCTCTGTCACAATTCACACCTGATCATATGGATGGCCCCAGTCAATCGGGAAGAAGTCGTGGGAATTTAGCAGTTTAGAAATCCAACATCAGCAAGGCTTAAAAATGTTGGCCCTTAAATGGTAAGAATGTTAATTATCTAGAGATTTCATTCACTCATCTATAAAACTTCTCTTTCAGTATCCATTAAATGAGGTGTTTCTCTGTTCATGGAAATTATTCCTTTATGAGAACCATTTTTTTTATTTAATCTTTTTTATATGTTTGTTTATTTTTGAGAGAGAGAGAGAGAGAGAGAGAGCGCGAGAGTGAGCATGAGTGGGGGAGGGGCAGAGAGAGAGGGAGACAGAATTCAAAGCAGGCTCCAGGCTCTGAGCTGTCAGTACAGAGCCCACAGAGCCCGACGCAGGCCTGGAACCCTCGAGCCATGAGGTCATGACCAGAGCCAAAGTCGGACACCCAAGACTGAGCCACCCAGGCACCCTGAGAACCAGTTCTTAAAGGAGAAGGAAGGGGAAAATTCTAAGGTGTGCACATGCTTATTATGAGTTCTGCAGTTTCGGTGCATAGCCTTGAACTTCTGCTGTTTCCAGGTATAGTCCTCTTAAAGCCTTGATGAAAACCACAAAGCTTTTTCTTGAGAAGTTTTAGGGTAAACTCTAAGTCTGTGAACTTTGCAAGTAAGAAACTGTTCCTTGATCAGATATGTTACTCTTAGTAATGATTCATAGAAAGTTTCATAGAAAGAATGTTGTAGGAGAGATTAGTGGACTCAGCACTGGAAAGTTTAATCCTTTATTGACCCCACTGGCCAGGAAGTAACCACAGGACATTCTTCAGTATGTTAGAGCCTCTTTAATTATCAGACACAGAAACATGTGGCTTGTCTTTTTCCCAGTTATAAAGCACTAGTTCAAACAGGATTGAGTCCCATTCATTGGTCATGGAATAAATTTAATGCATAAGAGCTATCATTTTATATTTTTATATGGAAAAGTAGAAGGAAGAGTACAGCAAATACCCATCTACCATATCAAGATTCAACAATTAAATTTTCCATATTTGTTTTATGTAGTGTGTATGTAATCTGTTGCAAAGTAAGTTACACGTAGACATTAAGGTACTTGGTTTCTGACATGTATACAAAACCAGGGACATTCTCTACATAATAAAATTAACATACCCTTAAATTAAAATTAATTATAATTTCCTAATATGCAGTGGTCCAAAAAATGAGCTGTTTTTAAAAATATGCTTATAAAGTTGGATTGCATGTAGTAAATACAAGTATTATTTCATAAAAGTTACATACATGTATACATGCACACATGTGTATGTATATATTGGTAAATACATATTTCTTACTGTGGGTCTCATTCAGAATTTGGAATATACTGCTTTATAGCATAAAGAAGCTGGCCGCATAAATAAGCGTTTGCTAGTCAGTGATACTGCTAGTTCTGTGCTGTTGTACAGAATCTAAAAAAGTGAATACTTGCAGCAACGTAAAGATCTAGTAAGGAGAATAAAATAAGTAGTATTAACAAGGGCCAGAATGGATCCGGGAGGAGCGGAAGTAACTTGGGCAGGAGTTCTTTGGAAAGGCCTCATAGAAGAAATCTTGAAGGGATGGTAGGATGTGGGTAAGACCGAGGTCTTGGAATGGGTGTGCCCAGAAGGAATGACGTAAGTATTGGGGTGGAAAGAAAGTGCAGAAATGTATTCAATGCACCGTAGCCGTGGAGTCTGTCAGGGAGGTGGTAGGAGGAAGACAGACCTAGGCAAGTTGGAGTAGGAAAAATTACTCAGGGATTAAGTACCGGCAGGAGGAAGAACCCAATTCCTTTATGAGAGGAAGAGCCGTTGTTCGTCTTGAGCAGCGTTATAATGCGAAGAAGGTGAGTATAATGACTCTCCGTGGCTGCATTGAGGAAATGAAACACTGAACACAGTGAAACCCATTTAAGCTCTTGCCCTTTGTGTAGATGAAATAGGAAGTGAGGGTCTGGATTCAGTGGGTGGATCTGGGGAGAGCGAGGAAGGGTCAATCTAGGGAGAGATTCTTGGACAAAGAGATAACAGGATTTGGTGACAGCTTGAGTCAGGGGTGGAGAGAACCTGGGCAAAATTAGCAAATGATGCCATTGATAGATAAGGTTATGGAGTTAACTATCACCCAGTTCAAAAAAACCCCACGCATCATCTGTAAAAACAAGCTTCCATGACATAATACTCTCAAGAATTACTTTGGGAGGCTTTTTTATTTTTATTTTTTTACAGGAAGTAGCAAGTTACAATAATTAGATAGGTTTTTCTAACACAGTTTTTCCTTGTTTTGCTTAAAGACTTAGGGAAATGTTAGATAATGTCTCTTTAGGGCCTTAATTTAGAGTCCTAGTTTCACTTAAGTAGCAACATAGAAGACTAATGATACTGAAAAAAAAATTAAGGATCAGATATTGAGATTTTAAGTTTTAGTCATTTGAGGTCTTGTACCTTTTCAAAAGTTGGATCACTCAGATACTTAGGTGTTCTGCTTTTGGGTGAATGGGCATCTTTTGAAAAATTCTCTTTACAGTTAGTTCAGATTCATTGGAACTTGATTCTGAAGGGACCTCCTGTGTGCTTTGAGATTCTGCCTGACTTTCCCCATCCTGTCTCCGCTGCAAGATGCATGTGCACACATAAGCAGATTCCATGATGTGGAGTGGGGAGGGAGTTACCAGCTTCTCCGGGAAGAGCGTGATCGTGGTGACAGCAGCATCATTGCTCTTGGCTCTGGACTTTTCCCAAGTTCCCACCTGTCTGGGTATGTTGGGTTTGATAAGCGATAGCCTATACTTAGAGCATTTAACTCTGTATGAGGCCCTGTTGCAAGCACTTCACACATATTAATTCATCTCAAGTTTACAGTCACCCCGTGAAGTAGGTACTGCTGTCCCCACTTTACAGATGAGGAAACCGAGGCATAGAGAGAATGAGCAGCTCACCTACGATGATACATTTAACGTGACAGAGCTAGGATTTGAACCTACACAGTCTGGCCCTGTATCTGCTTTTAACCATGAACATATGCTACCACCATAATACAATTAACCTCTGTTTAGGACACATGGCTTTGGAATTGGGGCTTTCTTGTGAATCTCAGCTGGCTGGTTGCTGCAGGTGTGAGTGAGCCCTGGAAGGCTGTTCCCTCTGGAAATATCGTCACTCCAAATATAGACGTGGGTTCCAAGAAAGGTCACAGTATAGTGTTTATCTTAAAAATCACAATCTACAGTTCAATTTATTTTTTTGTAGTTTCCTTTTTTCCAGATTACAAAGCAGTGTGTTCCTAGAGGACTGTCCTGTATCTGAAATACAAATCTTCAGTGCTTTTAAAATGCTGTGTCTGTGGGAGAAAGAAGCCTCCTCTTTGCTTCATCCCCATAGCAGAGCCTCTGATTATTATCTGCCTCCTAGGGCTGTACTCAGAGGAGGGGCTTTCTGTACAAACTGGCATGTTTCACTGGCATGGAGAGTCAGTAGCGGTGGTTAAAACAGAAGCGGGCTACATTTTGTATTCAAGATATCTTGGGATCTAAGCTAGTTTCTTCTCTAACTCATTAATGTTAAATTGGCAACATCTCCACTAATTGCCTTGTGGCACCAAGAACTGCCTAAAGCTGTTTGTTAGTATTTGGTCTCCTGGTTTCTCTCCGGTACGTATTTTCCACTTTGCAATATTTAATGGATACACAGTGCTTTAAGTGAACGAAAATTTAGGGTTGGAGGGGTGTGGGAAACATGTTTGTGTCTAGTAAAGGGTCTGGCATAAGGCAGCAGGACTCTCAGTGAAAGGTGGGAATGTTAGAGCGCAGACCTCGCAGCCGGCTGGAATCAGCTCTCCCACTTATTGGCTTTGTGACTTCAGACAAGTCACTTGCTTTTTCCATCTGTAAAGTAATTATTCTCATCTCATATTCTTGAAAGGAAAAATAAAATAATGTATGTGAAGCAAGTGGAAAATGATATGATGCTTAAGTCTTTAACCAGTAGCTTCTCTTTTTAAAATCAACTTGTACTATTTTGCCAAGATCCTGTCCTCTCTTGAACCATTCTTCTTGAGGCCTGCTCGTGTCCTTTATTTTCTTTTTTATGTGTAGTTATTTATTTTTGAGAGAGAGAGAAGTGCACCTGAGGAGGGGAGGGGCAGAGAGAGAGAGAGAGAGAGAGAGAGAAAATCTCAAGCAGGGTTTGTGCTCAGTGTGGAACCCAACTTGGGGCTTGATCCCATGTCCCTGGAATCATGACCTGAGCCAAAATCAAGAGTCACACATTCAACTGACTGAGCCACCCAGGAGCCCTTCCTTTTGTCCTTTATTTTTTTTAATGTTTATTTATTGATTTTGAGAGAGAGAGAGAGAAAGTGAGCAAGAGAGAGGCAGAGAGAGAGGGAAACAGAGAATCCCAAGGCTGCCCGAAGCAGGGCTCAAACCCACAAACTGTGAGATCATGACCTGAACTGAAATCGAGAGTCAGGTGCTCAGCTGACTGAGTCACCCAGGCACCCCTTTCCTTTTGTCCTTTAAAATAAGTCATTGTCTCCTTAGACTCTGGAGGATAAGAGGACTTCTTTATTTTTGTGTTCACGTTCTATTGAATTATGTTTTCCTAAGGGACAGGGAACTACACCTGATAATGTTGCTGGCACAGTAGATATGTTATTTCAAAAAAAGTTTTTCATTTATTGCAATACTAAGACTGCATCCTTATGCCATCACAAATAGTGTATTGAGTTAAAACATGGTGTGAAAGAAGGAGCAAGCATGTGGATTCTCAGCAACAGTTAGGATGATGCCGGCAGGGAGAAGGTCACTGAGGGAGGAAGAGCGTACGCCTGTGTATTCTGTACATTGTGGGTCATGCGTTAGTTGGTCACCTGTGTTGTTTGGAACAACAGAAAGCCATGAGACACGTCAGTTTCCTGAATTTTTGATCTGCTTGAATCGAGAGGCATTAACCGTCTGCAGTCCAGTCTGTCTGGAATACAACCCTGAATAACCTCTTGGCTACGGGTTCTCCTTGATTCCCTCCTGGCCAGCAACCAAGAGAATGTAAACAGGAGGGACAGCTGGCTGCCCCAGTTGGCTGTTTGTCTACCATTGATTGAGCAAGAGACTAAGGTCCTATTGAAGAAGGAATGTGGGGCAGGACACACGTGGCTTATCAGACATTGCGTCCCTTTGAGCTTTGAGGCTTCAGTATGGGGGGGGTGGGGAGGGGGATCCAGTGTTATATAAATACTTAGATGCCTAGCAGGATAAACACTGTTCAAGGGGTAAATGCAAATTTTGGGGAGAGCACAAAGGAAGCCGTCTGTTCTAGCAGAGCGTGGGGGTAGGGGTAGCTTTGTGGAAGCGACAGTGTTTGAACTGGTCCTGGAAAGGTAAACTGGGGTGGAGGCGTGCAAGGCCACGCTAGGGTGAGGAGCTAGGAGGTACTTAACACACAGAAATAGGAAAGTGCGTGAAGCATTCAGAGGCTTGTTGGATTAATGGAATAAGATGAAGGCTGAAAGCTTACAGGCTTTGGTACAAATCCTGGTTCTGTGCTTACTAGCTATAACCACAACCTATTTCATGCCTTCCCATTCCAAATCTGTAAAGCATAGCTATTGATACCTACTTCATGGGGCTGTGGGGATGAAATGAGAGTGTATACAAAGCTCCAGCCTTACTCTGGTGCCTCTTGAATAGATGCGTTCAAAATATCATTATGGGCAAGTCTCCTGGAATATGGCCAAGATAGGACCCTGATCCAGAGAGTTCTAAATTCTTTGCTGAGGATTTCACGTATTAGTTTCTTTTTTAACAATTTTTTTTTAAGTTTATTTATTCTGAGAGAGAGCGCATGCGCAGGAGATGCAGAGAGGGAGGGAGAGAATCCCAAGCAGACTCTGCATTGTCAGCACAGAGCCCAATGTGGGGCTCGAGTTCATGAACCATGAGATCGTGACCTGAACCGAAACCAAGAGTGGGAAGCTTAACCGACTGAGCCACCCGGGCGCCTCAGGGAATTTTTTTTATTACCAATTTTTTTTTTTTTTTAAATAGTCTTCACACCCAATGTGGGGCTTGAATTCACAACCCTGAGATTAGGAGTCACATGCTCGACTGACTGAGCCAGCCAGGCACCCTTAGTCTAGGGAATTTTAAAGATTTTCAGAAGGAACAGGACTTGGTTTGTCTTTTAAAAAGATAGTTTTATTTGGCCCAAGGCAGTCAGAGTTTTTTTACATTGTTTGGCCTCCTTTGAAGCCTAACGTAACTTCCATATAAAAAATAAATACTAAAATGTTGATTGTTCTTTTCATGGACATGAAAATTTTTTTCCTTGAATATGATGCTATTTATTATTTTGGTAGAACTAAGGGAGATTTTTATTTCTAATTGTTAGTTGGTGATAATACTCCTGGCTTACATTAGGAAAAATAAAATTGCTTAAAGGAAATAAGCTCCATATTGCAAAAGGGAAATAAACTAGTAAGGATCAGTTTTTTTCTACTACAGAATTAGGTATGTTATTTCTAAGCCCTATCTGATGACTAGTTCTATTTATAACAAAATTCTGTACTAATTATCCAGTACGCATGCAATATTTTTTATAGTACCAAAACCAAATTAAACCCTGACCTGCAGAGAAAAACTTAATAAGGAGGCTTAGGTTTGCTTTGGGAATGTGCTTTGGGACCCAAGTATCAAGTTCTGGCTCAATCTTACTAAGCAACTTTTCAAAGGACACAAGCCAAGTTGTAGTCTTCAGTGTGGCTTTCTCCAGGTGCCCTGGGAATGGGGGACAGCAGGAGCTGTGTCAGCTTATGAGCTGGATGTGTTTGACCATATTCCCCCTGTTACATATGGGAGCAAGAGTATGGTGCTCACCGCCAGGCAGGGTGACCTACCTAACATCTGTAGATTGAGGCACATTTACCTCTTTATCCTAAGAGGGTGTGATAAAGCATGGGAAATAGAGTAGCAGTAATATCCAAAAATAAAATTGAAAATTAAAAAGGAGGGGAATGCTAATCACCAGGTCTAACAGTTATTCATTTGGGCTGAACTTCCTAGCAAAAAGGGAGACATTGTTATCTGATAGGACACCCCTATCATATTGACTATTATATTTACTTTATGTATTTAGCTAAGAAGCTATACTTCAGTGGACAAATTACTTCCCCTTGTAGGGAAAATTACTTTTCCTGTGAAGAGTACCTCTCATGAACAGAATGTGGACTGAAGTGGAAAGTTACTTGGGTTCGTATTGAAGCTATTGCCTTTTAAAACGGGCATTAAGCCAAGTGAGATCTACGAAGATTCTTCCAGTGCCGACAGTCTGACTTCTGTTGCAGATCAGTGCCCCTCAGGTGAAGTTAGCTGTTGTCATGTGCCTCTGAGAGGGTCCTAAGAAATCCTCAAAGACTTCGTTCGGATTGGAGATGCTGAAAGACTGCAGGACAGTGCTGGCTTTGTGTGGTCATCATTCAGACACTTAGGTTAAGCACACGTTCCTCCCAAGAACCCTGCTCACTGGCTAAGGGCCTCGGAGACCCATTTTTCTCCTCCTTCAGAGCTGTCTCTCCTGCTTCAATTCCCGAGGCGGTTCTCTTGGGGTATAATGTGGTATTTCTACCTCTCCCCTAGTCCTCAAGGCAAGTGCTCAGTCCCTTTCCTGCGAGGGTTTTACTGACCCTCCCACTGCCAGAAACCGGTGGGGGAGTAACTCCCATGGTAGGAAGGACTCCAGAACCCTGGAAGTGGTTAGTTCAGCACCCAGGGGTTCTCACACACCCCAAGTTTCTTCTAAGTGGAGGAACTAAAAGCCACAATGATGTTCATTCTGCATTTAGTCCTAAAATTGGGGTTTCCTGCTTCCCCTTTAGAACTCCCCACCCCATATCTCCCCACCAGAAGGAACTGTGAGCCCTTCCTTCAAGAAGGCCGAGTTCTTCGTGCCCGACCTGTAGAGATGGGGGGCAGGTGTTAGGTGTTCACTTCCCTTTCCCAGACTTGCCTGTTTTTGAGGCAAGATAGATAGGATGCCCAGAGACTCTTTCTCTTAGAAATAGCCTTCTTTTGGGGGCACCGGGTGGCTCAGTTGGTTGAGCATCTGACTTCGACTCAGGTCATGATCTCGCATTTTATAAGTTCCAGCCCCACATCAGGCTCACTGCTGTCAGCACAGAGCCCACTTCGGATCCTCTGCCCCCCTCTCTTTGCCCCTCCCCCACTTGTGCTCTCCCAAAAATAATATTAAAAAAGAAAAAGAAATAGCCCTCTTTTGGTGTTGCTTCACATGCCTCTCCAGTCTCCTCCCCAGGGGACCATGGCTGTCCTTTACCTGCGGTTGGATTTAAATGTACGTTGCTTGCTTTTCGTTACCCTAGCCTGTCCCTTCTAGCTTCTTCTCCCCCTCTGATTTAATTCTTCTGTAGATTACACGGCATCTAGTAAATTTTTATCAGGTCAGACTAATTTTGTAAGAGATTAGTTTGTATTAATTGAAAGTGAGTTCTAAGCTATTTTGAAGACATCTATATTTTCTAGTGCATGTAATTCAAAGTAGGTTACCACTGTTGCCTGGTAGAGGCTTAATGAGAAGATAATTATTTCTAATTACAGTGTCAAGTGTTCATAAGTGCTTGAAGATGCTTGAAGAATTTGTTTTTGAGAACCGTAAACACTTTGTCTAATCTCCTGCATCTGTTAATTCGCAGTGTTGGGATAAAGGATTGGGCCAGCAAAGGTACACGTAGTCTGTCCCCTGTTCCAAACGATCCTTAATCCCGGAGTAGTGAGGTGAACTTTACCTGCAGGCAAGGACTAAAACTCCTGATGCTGTCGAATTTCTTTGGTCCATGATGCTAAGAGAGGAAGAGGCAGGGGAAATAAAACCTTTATGGTAAAACTAGTGATTCAGTTCCTGTTCTGTACACCATGAACTTCTTTAAAAGTTTGTAGTGTACTATTGTCAGACTTGAGCTACAAAAGGAAGTGTGTTCCTTGTCTAAGCGAATTAGAACAAATATTTTATGAAGTCACTTTACTAATAAAATATCTTTGGGATACTATGTGAAGATCTTTAAGTCTTTCATTTTTCTTTTAATGTTTATTTTTGAGACAGAGCAAGAGCAGGGAAGGGGCAGAGAGAGAGAGGGAGAGAGAGACTTCCAAGCAGGCTCTGCACCGTCAGCGCAGAGCCCAACGTGGTGGGGCTTGAACTCGTGAACTGTGAGATCACACCCTGAGCTGGAATTAAGAGACCCTCCACTGACTGAGCCACCCAGGCCTCCCTAAGGTTTTTCATTTCTAGCATGTAGAGGGAGGGAAAGTGGCATTCTTCTAAAATACAGGTATTGACTACTTTGTGTAGGTATCAACATGAATGTGTTAGTATCTCGTTATGAGGCTGCTTAACAAGCTTTCAGAATTACTTCTCCAGTGCAGGTTCGCTCAGTTAGCAAGAGAACCAAGCGTTTGGTGCTGGGGTTCAGGGCTTTGGTTGGCTTCCCTGGGTTCACTGAGTGGGGAGACATTTTGCAAGCGCACGTCAAGTTACCACAAAGCAAGATGGAAGATGGCTTAGTCGTGCTGTATGCATTACTAGCAGCAAAGTGATAAAAAGCTCGCATTTTTTGGTAAAACATAAAAAAGGTACCCCTACAGGGCCATGCCAGGCAGTCCCTTGTTTTCTCTGCTCTATCACCCAGCAGAGGGAAGAGTGTCTTCCCTTGTCTCCAGGCAGATCTATGACTTATCTACTGAGCGCCTTCCCCACATGCGTCCAGAGCTGAACCCCTCAGTTGTTAGGACCTTAGACGTGGCTGGCTTCTTCTCCAGGGGTCTCTTATCTCACTTCTCTGATTTTTACCATCTGTTTCTCTCCTTCTCTTTCTTCCCTTAGTGATTGTAAATGCTGCATGTGATTTCAGTAAAAGCAATAGGCTTTTTTTTTTTTTGGTCCTCAGAATTACTTTGTCTGCACCACTGTGCCTATTTTAAAGCACGGGTGAAGAAGAATGAATGTCACAGGCCGTATCAAACCTGAGATTGGTGTGGTTTCAGCCAGCAACATGAGCGCTGTGGTTAGGCAGCAACCTGGACGAATTTTTCAAGTTCAGACTGAGGGAGGGTAAGCGTGCTGACAGAGCAGTCTTAACCAGACCCAGGGCGTCCACACAAGTCCTGGTGCCCCCGGTAGGGCCCCTGCAGAGCAGGTTCTCACGCTATTGGTGGCTGAGCTTAGGTCCTGCAAAGTCTTACCTGTTTCGTATGTCAGAGTGTAGCCCCAGCTAAGCTATTCATTATCTGTGGAGGACCTCAAGAAATCTATTTATCAGCCTGGCTTTTCTCATGAAAGAGGGTTAGTGTATAGAATATATGAATGCTAAAAAAAGTATTTAGCATAATGCCTGACTCATAGTAAAAGTACCCTGTCATTGTTCGGGAGGCAGGCTCTGGAGACAGACTGCCTGGATTTCAGTCCCCACTCTGCTGTTCACTAGTTGTGTGCCTGTAGGCAACTTATCTAACTTCTCTGTGCCTAGTTTTCTCATTTGTAAAACAGTAACGGTAGAACCTATCTCAGAATTGTTTAGCAAATGAGATGCCACACGTGTCCCTAACGTGACATTTTTCCTCCCGGGCATGTGGTGGGATTGTCTTTCCCCGTCCTGTAGCCCCCTTGAAGTTAGGTAGGCCCGGTACAGTGAGCGGACGAAGCCATAAGTGCCTCTTCTGATGGAAGTCTTTAGGCTCCAGTGAACGATTCCCCAAGTCCCCTGCCATGGCCGCCAGCAACACTGCAGAAGGTGGGGTCCCTCACAGCTGGGGTCCCTTAGCTGATGCCCAGCAGTCTTGTTGGCACGAGCAAGAATGAACCTTTCCTTTCTTCCTTCCTTCCTTTCTTTTTTTCTTTCTTTCTTTTTTTTTTTTTTAAAAGCCACTGAGATTTTGGCATTGTTGCCACAGCAAAGCCTAGCACATTCTGATTGGCATGCCACAGGAGCAGCCTTGCCTCTGGACCTGAAATTAGATTCCGGCTAAAATGAGTAAGGGTACAGAATGTCAGCCGTGTGGGCCTGGACCCCAGGCCACAGAGACCTGTGAGTGCCTTTGTGGGCCTGTCTGTGAGAGCACGCTCGTGTGCGCTGGGGAATACCTGTTGCCTAGGAAATGGCCGCCGGTTTCAAGGACTGACTCTTTCCTAGTGTGACTGAGCTCAAGCAGCTTTTCTTTTCTTTTCTTTTTTTCCCCAGGCAGCTTTTCTTAACGCAAAAGGTCCATTGTATCCGGCCTCGGGTCTAGGCAGGCAGTTGTCATCCCCTCTTCGTTCTGATCTCTCTGTGCCTCTGCTTGTTCGGGCCATTCCGTGACCCCCAGAGCCTCCGGGGACTAATGCTTCGGTCCATGCCCTCCAGGCACCCACAGGCCCGCCCCCCCCACTACCCCCCTCCCTACTCCCCAACCCCCCCCCCCCCCACTGCGTTCCCTTTTCCACTTCTCTTGGGTGGGGTTCGGGTGGTGTGCCCCTGCATTGACTGTCCTTCCCTTTTGTTCGTTTTCCTCTGGAGCTTTTAGGGGGTAGATATGAAATGTCACGAAGAGAGCCCTCTTTGGAAGCCGGAACAGTGTGTTCCCGCAGCCACTGTATTACTTTGTGCTGTGCCTGGCTTCCCAGTGAGCGAGGTGAGCTCGCTTACGTTGTATCGGAGCCTTGGATTGTTGGCAGAGGTGACTCAGTGTCGGTTTTTGATGTTAGTCCAGGGCTTAGGCTTTTCTGTAGCCTTTGTTCCAGAACATTGAGGTGACCGTGGAAATGTTGCCGCTGCCGGAAGGAAAACATTATTAGCGATGGCTTTTCACTAGGATGTCGGTGGTCTGCCTTTCACGTAAACTAATAATAGCCAAGTCATTCTAAGAGAACTGAAAGGGGCTAGCAGTCATTTTTAAAAATAGCATCTATTCTGCCAAAATGGTATTTCATGTTCTTTTTTTTTTTTTTTTTTTTTGAATTGGAAAATATGGAAACATAAAAACAAGAATGACTCCTCTAAACCCCGCCATGCAAAAATAACCATTGTTTGGAGCTTGTTTCCTTTCAGTTTTTACATGGAGGTACATTTTTAAATGAAATTGGAATGACAACAGTAGCAAACCTTTTTTGAAACCATTCTCTGTGCCAGGAACTCTTTAAGCACTTTATGCGTATTATCTCATTCATTCATTCACAACTCTTTGAAGAAAGATGATCTCCGCTTTACGGAAGAGGACACTGAGGCACAGAGAGGCTAAATCATTTTCCCAAAGCCACACAGCTCGTAAAAGCGGTGCCTAGACAGAAAGCAAAAGCAGTCTGTCTCTGGAGCCCAGGGTCTTGACTATTCCACAATACTGTCTCACAGTAAAGATAACTTGGATTAAAGGTCATGGAATTTGCACTGTTAGCTGCGACTTGTATGGTTCCGTCTCTTTATAGATGAGGAAGTTGAAGCCCACAGACGTGACCTGATTTAGCTAACGACGTAACTAGTTACTGTCAGTGCCGAAACTGGAACATGCATCTCCTGATCCGCACGGTTCACGTGCACGCTGACTCCGGGTGATCCGTGAACCTTTGTCCGCCCTGGGTCCCGCCCTGGGTCCCGCCCTGAGACAGCTGCACCTTGCACTTGCCCTCGGGGCCGGCTCCGGATGACGTGGGGGACGCCCACAGCTTTCTCCCCAGCACGTATGTGAAATTTCACTTTGGGTTTAGGGAACGCATGGGCATCTGGTAACGATGTGTACACGTCGCCCTTCATTACCCTGCAGAGCGAGGGCTATAAAAGGCTATAAAAAGGTGTGACCCGACAATAGTTTCAACCTTCTACCCTCATCAGACATTTTCAACTGAGATTTGCTGACAAGCAGTGAGGTAGATTGATTTGAGCTCTGAATGCTGTTGCTTTCCCCAGCCTGGACCGTCGAGGACATGCCAAGCATTGTTGTAGTTTTAAAGTGAGCCAGAAGTCAGCCAGCTCTCTGTGTGCAAACGCTCCTGGGTGTTCGAGGCTGTCCTGGCCCAGCAGTCTGTAAGGGAGGAGGCAGTTGCATTGCAACACCAGCGTTGGCTGGCCAGCTGCCGTGGGGCTGAGGATTAAAGGAAGAACGGGAGCTGACTTACTATTGCATTTGGGAAGGTAAGGTATAAAAGCCTCTGCATCTTCCAACTTGGTGGACTTCTCCAGAGCCAAGCAGGTTTCAGTGGATTTTTAAAAATAACTTAATCTGATCTTCGAGCTCCAGAGGGCAAAAGCGAGGTCTTTAGAGTGTCCCAGACAAAGTGGAGCAAAAAAGACAAGAGTGTGTGATGATTGGTCAAAACTAACGCATGCCTTTAGAGGTGAGGCTCACGGTTACCCCTAGAGATGGGGGTGATGTACTTGTGATGGAAGGGGGCACGGGGAGCTTCGGTTCTGGTTGTTGTTGTTGTTGTTGTTACTGTTTTTTACTAGGTCACGGTTATACAGTATGTCCAGTTTGTGACAGTTCATTGAGTATTGAGTTTTATTACTAAATGTGTTCTTTTCTGTATGTAAGTTATACTTCATTTAAAGTTTAAAAGTCCTTATTTGTGGGGTGCCTGAGTGGTTTGGTCAGTCAAGCATCTCATTTTTTATCGCGGCTCAGGTCTTGATCTTAGGGTTGTGAGTTCAAGCCCTGTGTTGGGCTCCACACTCACTGGGCCTAGAGCCTACTTAAAAAAAAAAAAAAAATCCTTATTTGTATTTGTGTTGTGTTGCTGCACATTGATTCTCGGAAAAATCTCCATTTTTTTTTCCTTTTAATTTGGGAGACAGCACGAGTGGGGGAGAGGGCAGAGAGACAGAGAGAACTCCCAGGTTCAGGGTTCAGTCCCATGAACTGTGAGATCATGACCTGAGCCGAAACCAAGGGTCAGACGCTCAACTGCTGAACCATCCAGGTGCCCCAGAAAAGTTTTCATTTGGTTGAACCTGTTTGAAATGGTATAGAACTTACTACCCAGCTGTGGGGAAAACATCTCTGCCTGAAATGTTCAGGTCTGTATGGGAAGAACATCCAAGGTCACTGTCTTGGTTCTATTAAAATATAACTTAAGTGATTTCGGAGTGACTCTCCTGGAATAAAGAATGATGTCATCCGAGTTCGGCAAACATTATCGATAGTCTCCTGTGAATAGGGACAGTGCTAGCACTACAGACCGGGTGTAGGTATGACAAGTCTCTTCCCTAAAGGAGCCTGTACCCGGGATTGGGGGGGGTGGGGGATGAGTCATGTGGCACCGTGAAAGCACCATGGAGGACCACAGAAAGAACAGGCAGCTTTCTGATGGAGTAGGGAAAGCTTCGTGGAATAAGTGGGATTTTCCAAGTGGAGCTTCAAGAATATGTGGGATTTAAAAAAAATGTTTTAAGTTTATCTATTTTTGAGAGAGGGCACAAGTGGAGAAGGGGCAGAGAGAGAGAGAGGGAGACAGAGAATCAAAGCAGGCTGCAGGCTCCAGGCTCCGAGCTATCAGTGCAGAGCCCTACGCGGGGCTTGAACTCACACACCATGAGCTTGTGACCTGAGACAAAGTCAGCGGCTTAACTGAGCCACCCAGGCGCCCCTGGAATATGTGGGATTTTGATAACCAGAAGTGGATGGGTGGCAGGCATTGTGAATATCATTCATATGAGAAAATCCATAGGACATTCCCCTACATTCTGGGAACTTTGGGTTGTAAGGTTCACTTGAGATGAATGGCATCCATTAGGTGCAAGGTGAGGCCTGAAAGGTAAGCTAGGGCCTTATAGTGGCTGGGTTGTATTATTCAATCTGGGAGGCTTTGGGGAGCCAAAGAAAGTTTCTGAGAAGTAGAAAAGCATGATCAGATCAGTGAATCCCTGCAGTGATACAAATTTGTAGGCTCCTGATTGTGTGGTTACCACAGATTACCCTGTCTGCCCCAGATAAACATTTTCTAGATTTAGTGCGTTCTCTGTTAATGTAATTTGAACCCATTCCTGTTTGGGTTCACTAGTGAGCCATAGATACAGAGTTTCCTTGAGCTCCCTCTGGTCTTCTCTAGGACTTGAAGATGATTATCCCATACCTTCTTTATTCCCTACGCCCACCCGTCTGTCTTGATCAGGTGACGTCAGAATTCCTTTCTCCTTTTTTCTAGTCTTACAAGTGACTTGGCATTTATTTACTTCCAGCCTTTCCTTTGTGACACTCTTCTGCCAGATAAAACACCCAGTGTCTCTTATTCATAGCAAAATTGTGTGTTGGAAGAGAGGGGCCAAGAAATAATGTTAACAAACTTTTGTAAGTTGTGTAGGAGGACTGACTCACCAGCCTGGGATTGTGTCCCACTATGCCATTGGGCTCCCTTCTCTGGGAGAAAGCATTGGGCAGGATTGTGCATGGGACAGAGTGTTAATACTTCATTGTTGGAAATGAACACATTCGAGTCTGGGTCACTTAGGCAGGGTGAGGTGTGTTAATATCTTATTAATATTTTGCTATTTCTGCCTACTGTTCCTTTAAAAAAAAAATAACTTGTGCTGAATATTGTCTCCCATTTGGTTTCCAGTGAGACTCTGTATCAAGGGATTATTCTAATCAAGAGGTAGTTAACTTGACAAATCAGATGTTTCAGTTTAGAGGTTACAAATCTTTCGAGGTTGTGTTCAGACTCTGCAAAGGCTTGTCTTTAGTCCTTTGGGGACACCTTGGTAGAGTGTCCTGACACAGACAGAGAACCCCATAAGGGTGACTTGAATTCAGATCCTGGCTCTTGATGTCTCAGTTTATACATACATGGGTTTAACATAGTCTTTACTTGGCATGGTAGGATCAAACAAGACACATATCCATGGTACCTGGCACCCAGGCTCCCTTCGTCTTTCCTTTTCCCTTTCCCTTGCCCTTTGCCCTTGCCCTTTGCCCTTGCCCTTTGCCCTTGCCCTTTGCCCTTTGCCCTTGCCCTTGCCCTTGCCCTTGCCCTTGCCCTTGCCCTGTCCCTGTCCCTGTCCCTGTCCCTGTCCCTATCCCTTTCCCTTGCCCTTGCCCTTGCCCTTGCCCTTGCCCTATCCCTTTCCCTTTCCCTTTCCCTTTCCCTTTCCCTTTCCCTTTCCCTTTCCCTTTCCCTTTCCCTTTCCCTTTCCCTTTCCCTTTCCCTTTCCCTTTCCCTTTCCCTATCCCTATCCCTATCCCTATCCCTATCCCTATCCCTATCCCTATCCCTTTCCCTTTCCCTTTCCCTTTCCCTTTCCCTTTCCCTTTCCCTTTCCCTTTCCCTTTCCCTTTCCCTTTCCCTATCCCTATCCCTATCCCTATCCCTATCCCTATCCCTATCCCTTGCCCTTGCCCTTGCCCTTGCCCTTGCCCTTGCCCTTGCCCTTGCCCTTGCCCTTGCCCTATCCCTTTCCCTATCCCTTTCCCTATCCCTTTCCCTTTCCCTTTCCCTTTCCCTTTCCCTATCTGTTGCCCTTGCCCTTGCCCTTGCCCTTGCCCTTGCCCTTGCCCTTGCCCTTGCCCTTTCCCTGTCCCTGTCCCTGTCCCTTGCCCTTGCCCTTGCCCTTGCCCGGCACAAACCTGTGGTGCTCAGTGATACTTTGCACTTCTTCCCCAGGTGGCCCTTGAGTGAGAAAGCCATTTCACAGGGTATTATCACTTGCTGTTCTTTTTTTTTAATCACTTCCGTTGTGGTTGGGTTGTTTATTTCCACCTGTACACACTGTACTGTTACTCAGTTAGTAAAATTAATTTTGCATCATATTATCCCATCACATCTGCTTAATGATTCCAGTAAGAAAATAATTTCTTGTGTTGATGATGAATGTACCTGCTGGAACTTTTCCCTCATTCTTCTTCTTAAGTGATTGAGGTCTGAACTGGGTGCATTTCCCACAGTGTCGAAATTCACCGTGCGTGGAGCATGGCAGGCACCCTAGTTACCTGGGCATCTGGGGAAACTAGGACTGAGGGTAACCTTGT
Source organism: Panthera tigris (assembly GCF_018350195.1). Taxonomy (NCBI): domain Eukaryota; kingdom Metazoa; phylum Chordata; class Mammalia; order Carnivora; family Felidae; genus Panthera; species Panthera tigris. The sequence goes on along the minus strand of NC_056666.1, from coordinate 114,819,265 downwards.
CCCATTATGCATTTTCCACCCTGGCAACTGACAATTACATGTAATCAGGCAAAACATTGGAAGCCCTGGGAAACCTGAATCTCATAGTACACATGGATGCAGGAAGGAGTTGGGCTGTCCTCTGTTCAACTGGGAGACTAGTAGGGAGTTTTTATCTTAGGAATACTTGCAGTTTAAAGATCTGGGACCTGAAGTATGTCTGTAGTGTGTGCCCAGATTCTCTCACAGTAACTGTGCCTTTGCCTTCAAGTCTTCAAGTGCTTCCTCCCTGTCTCTTTCAGGTAGAGCGACATGACATGAACACCCTAAGCCTGCCCCTGAACATTCGCCGAGGGGGGTCCGACACCAACCTCAACTTTGACGTACCGGATGGCATCCTGGACTTCCACAAGGTCAAACTCAGTGCGGACAGCCTGAAACAAAAAATTCTCAAGGTGACAGAGCAGATCAAGATCGAGCAGACGTCCCGCGACGGCAATGTTGCAGAGTATCTGAAACTAGTCAATAGCGCAGACAAGCAGCAGGCAGGCCGCATCAAGCAAGTCTTTGAGAAGAAGAATCAGAAGTCCGCTCACTCCATTGCCCAGCTTCAGAAGAAGTTAGAACAGTATCATAGAAAGCTCAGGGAGATCGAGCAGAATGGAGCCTCCAGGAGCACAAAGGACATTGCCAAAGACAACCTGAAGGACGTGCCGCACTCCCTGAAAGATGCCCACGCGAAGTCTCGAACTGCTCCCCACGGCACGGAGTGCGGGAAATCGGGCATGCCGGGCGTGTCCCTCACCCCGCCCGTGTTCGTCTTCAATAAGTCCAGGGAGTTTGCCAACCTGATCCGGAATAAGTTTGGCAGCGCCGATAACATCGCTCACTTAAAAAATTCCCTGGAGGAATTCAGGCCTGAAGGGAGTCCGCGGGCCTATGGGGGCAGCGCCACCATTGTGAACAAACCCAAGTACGGCAGCGATGACGAGTGTTCGAGTGGCACGTCAGGCTCCGCCGACAGTAACGGGAACCAGTCCTTCGGGGCCAGCGGAGCCGGCACGCTGGACAGCCAGGGCAAGCTCACCATGATCCTGGAGGAGCTGAGGGAGATCAAGGACACCCAGGCACAGCTGGCCGAGGACATCGAGGCGCTGAAGGTGCAGTTTAAGAGAGAATACGGTTTTATTTCTCAGACGCTGCAAGAGGAAAGATACAGGTATGTCAGACTGTTCTCTTGGAATTCTTCTAGAAGCATGACTTACTAAGTGCAGAGAGATTGCTTGGAAGTGACACGCTCGTGGTTGTGTTTTCCATGGATATGGATGTGGATCAAAAAAACATTTAAAATCAGTAGTGTTTTCCATACTTCGTGATTCTAAACTTTACAGTTTGTGACGTACAGGTTGATACTTCAGAGAGAGTTGTGTGAGTCTGTTAAAATGTCGCTGTATAGTCTGTAGCTCATGTGCACGTGGAGTTCCTTCTTAAGCTCCAGTAGACTTCTGTCATAAAGTTTTGTTACACTAATTCGTAGATCTGTATTTTATTTTCCTCCACGATAACTGTCAAGTAAATGACCCATTGTATGGTTGGGGAACCTGGGTGACTCAGTTAGCTAAGCGTCCTACTTCGGCTCAGGTCATAATTTCGCGGTTTGTGAGTTTGAGCCCACATCAGGTCAGCACAGAACCCACTTCGGATCCTCTGTCTACCTCTCTCTCTGCCCCTCCCCTGCACGCGTATGCTTTCTGTTTCTGTCTCTCTCAAAAATAATAAATAACCATTTTTAAAAGAAATCACTGCATTGTTCAACAAGGTAGATTTTCTTTGGCACATTAATCTTCAAGTTTTTATATAGTGTACATTTTTTTTATGTACGATATTTTGCTCACTAAACTTTTCACCATAAATAGTTTTCAAAAGAAATCTTAAGAGTAAAGTATAAATTCAAATCTTGTGGATTATATTAGCTAATTTTATTTTTTTATATTAGCTCATCTTTTTAAAGTTTATTTATTTTGAGAGAGAGAGCACATGCACAATTGGGGGAGGGGCAGAGAGAAGGAGAGACAGAATCCCAAGCAGGCTCCACGCTGTCAGTGCAGATCTCTATGCAGGGCTCGAACCCACAAACTATGAGATCATCGCCTGAGCCGAGATCAAGAGTCCAATGCCTAACTGACTGCGCCGCCCAGGCACCCCTATGTTAGCTACTTCTAAAAGGTATTTATAGGCTAGATTTTATGTGCCTATAACTAATTAATAAAAATATTAATAAGTGATTTTCTACTGTTTGTCAGTAAAAAGATTCCCCAAAGTTTGTTTTGTTTTGTTTTGTTTTTTTAAGATTTTAAGTAATCTCTGTACTAGTGTGGGGCTTGAACCCACAACCCTGAGATCAAGAATCACATGCTTGCTACCAACTGAGCCAGCCAGGCGCCCCCAAAATTGTGGTTGTTTGTTTTGTTTTTTGTTTTTAGTCAAAACGAACATGTTAACTTATAAAAATGTAGAGAAAAAGTTAAATGCCCATGGGACACCTGGGTGGCTCAGTCAGTTAAGCGTCCAAGTTTGGCTCACGTCCTGATCTGGTGGTTCGTGAGTTTAAGCCCTGCATCAGGCTCTGTGCTGACAGCTCAGAGCCTGGAGCCTGCTTTGGATTCTGTGTCTCTCTTTCTCTGCCCCTCCCCAGCTCACATGCTGTCTTTCTTTCTCTCAAAAATAAATAAGAATTTTAAAAATTAAAAAAATATTAAAAGAGGGGCGCCTGGGTGGCTCAGTCGGTTAAGCGTCCGACTTCAACTCAGGTCACGATCTCGCGGTCCGTGAGTTCGAGCCCCGCGTCGGGCTCTGGGCTGATGGCTCGGAGCCTGGAGCCTGCTTCCGATTCTGTGTCTCCCTCTCTCTCTGCCCCTCCCCCGTTCATGCTCTGTCTCTCTCTGTCTCAAAAATAAAAAAACGTTAAAAAAAAAAAATTAAAAAAATATATATAAAAAAAAAATATTAAAAGCCCATTACATATTGTAAGGTTAAACTTTAAATTTAACTTACATACTTTATATCTCAAAATGGTTTTAAATGTATTAAATTGTAAATGTGGCTTTTTTCAGCTCTTATATTCTATGAAACCATTTTTTAAAACTTTCAGCATACATCTTTGACTCTAGTGTCTTTCTCACATAACTATTTTTGAGTCACAGGTTTTCCAGAAAATACTGACTTCAATTCCATCTGAATAGTTCGGGATATACTACTCTTTAGATCCAAATTTTATTCCAACTCACAAATACCCACTTATATAAATTTAGGGTAGTTTCCTCATTTGTTGTGTAGTTATGTTTGTGATTGTCCAAGGGTTAGCCTCTGACTGTATCGTTTGCTGTAAGAGATCCTTAAAGGCTTTTACACCAACATTGGGTACCTATGAAGTCCTATCTGAGAATAATTATTAAATCTTCATTAAATTACTTTTTTTTTTAAGTGTATTTATTTTTGAGAGAGAGAGCATGAGCGAGCGTGTGGGGGAGAGGCAGAGAGAGAGGGAGACACAGAATCCGAAGCAGGCTCCAGGCTCTGAGCTGTCAGCACAGAGCCCGAAACGGGGCTCAATCTCACGAACTGTGAGATCATGACCTCAGCCAAAGTCGGACATTTAACCGACTGAGCCACCCAGGAACCCCTGCATGAAATTACTTTTTGATCTCACTTTTTTTCTTGAGGTATAATTGACATATAATCTGTCTCCCTCCCTCTGTCTCTCTCTCATATGATTCTGTCAGGTGACCTATATAAGCATCTAACACTGACATTGATAGAAGTCATTCCAGGCTAATGTATTACCCAAATAGTGCTTCCTGTTTTCAAATAAACATTCTAAGTTTTCAAATATAAGACAAATCCCTCTTCTTTGAGGGAAATGGGAGGTGGGAATGACAATCTTTGTTCTTCCGTTACTTAAGATTTGGACTTTTGGGGGCGCCTGGGTGGCTCAGTCGGTTGGGCGTCCGACTTCGGCTCAGGTCATGATCTCGCGGTCCGTGAGTTCGAGCCCTGCATCGGGCTCTGGGCTGACAGCTCAGAGCCTGGAGCCTGTTTCAGATTCTGTGTCTCCCTCTCTCTGACCCTCCCCCGTTCATGCTCTGTCTCTCTCTGTCTCAAAAATAAATAAATGTTAAAAAAAAATTAAAAAAAAGATTTGGACTTTTGGAAATGCCACTTGTAAGTCATTTATAATTTCTTTCTTTAAAAAATTTTTTTTAAAGTTTATTTATTTTTGAGAGAGAGAGGGAGAGGGAGTGCCTGAGTGGGGGAGGGGCCAGAAAAAGGGAGACAGAAGATCCGAAGTAGGCTCCATGCAGGGAGCACAGAGCCCAACGCCAGGCTTGAACTCACAAACCATGAGATGATGACCTGAGATCATGACAACTTGGTCGCTTAACTGACTGAGCCACCCAGCCTCCCCTATAATTTCTAATGAGTTTAATGTTTTTATCAGCACTAAGTTCCAAGAATTGAAACATGTTTTCAGAATCAGAGTATGCCTTGGGAAATGGAGTTAACTCTAGTGTAGAAGTTGGTTCTTTCCTTACGGGCTCTCTGGGCTTGAGAGCCATGCCTGTGAACCAGAAGGCGCTGTGCAGGCAGAAGGGGTGGTGGGGGGACACCAGCAGGTCCTTGTCTCGAGCCGGACCCCAGACAGCCCTCCCTGTCCATTGACCGGCACTGGTGAGTGCATCAGGCCTGTTGTGTCATCACCGCAACTCCTCCTTACAGCAGCCCTTTTGGGCAATTCTTACTATTTTCCCCATTTCTCAGCTTGTCTGATGAGGTGGGAAAGCCAACTTCGGTGTGCGTGAAACCTCAGGAGTGAGGACGCAGAAGTTAATGTGACAGAGACCAGTGCTTTTAGCTGGAATTCACGGTTAGCCAAAAGCATGTTCCCTGTAGCTGGACGTATTCTTTCGGAAGCATAGTCTTCCGGGGAATGAAAACCAGGAGACCTTTGAAGTGTCACACTCAGAATCAGCTCCTGTCTTTGCAAAGGTACGAGCGACTGGAAGATCAGCTGCACGACCTGACGGATCTGCATCAGCACGAGACAGCCAACCTGAAGCAGGAGCTGGCCAGCATCGAGGAGAAGGTGGCCTACCAGGCCTATGAGCGCTCACGGGACATCCAGGTACCGTTCCCTTCGCCGTCAGGCACTCAACGCGGGCTCTTCCCAGCCTTTAAGTCGTTCAACGAACTCTAAATGCATTATCCCATAAACCCGACAGGATTCCTGGCACGTGCAGCAAAATGTTTTCTCTGCACAAACATTCTCTACCTTATTAACCCCATTAGCTCATGTTCTAGGTGTCACTGAGTAAAGAGGCTATTCTCTGTGTAGTTATTTTGATTAACAAATATTTATTATCTACCCAAGCCCATCGCCTATAACCTCTCCTCCCTCCCCGCCCCCTCTACCACCCCTACCAAAATTGCAAAACTTTTTAAATATGAGGCAAACCTTGCCTTCAAGAAGCTTACTGACTAGATGGGGAGTCAGGATTGGGTAACCTGCCAAACGGCTCAAGCAAACGTGAACAGGGGCCAAATTATGTGACCCAGACAGTAAAAGCCACAGGATTCAGACACACAGTGCCCAACAAGCTATGAACGGGTGGGACGGTTGGTCATTTTGCGGTCAGATACTAGATTTTAGTCCCAGGTCAGCCATTTACCAGTTATGTGACCCTGAGCAAGTCTTGGATATGTTTGCTCATCTGTAGACTAAGAATAGCTTGGATATTTGTAAGAATTTCAAGGACTCGAGTGCATACCATATACCATACATTAGCAGAGCACTTGCCATGCCTCCCTTCTCTCTCCAGCTCCTCCTTACAATAACCCTTTCGGGCAGTTCTTACTATTTTCCCCATTTCTCAGCTGTGGAGACTAAGGCAGAGAGGTTAAGTGACTTGGACGAGGTTTTGCGGACAGTCCTTGAATAATGAATGTGAATGAATGTCCAGAGAGGGTGGGACTTGGCAGGGATCGGTAGGATCTGGATGGATGGATGGATGGATGGATGGATGGATGGAAGGGGTTGCTGAGTCAGTGTAAACAAAAGCACGTCTCAGGATTAATGTGATGGCAGCACTGTAGCGAAACAGCCCTAGTCTTCCTGAGTGCTTTTTTTTTTTCCTGCTACTAGAGGGTCTCTTTCTTTTCTTCTACTTTCACTGAGATAATTGACATACAACTTTGCATTAAAGTGTACAACATAATGATTTATATAGAGAGAGAGCGCGAGCGAGCGCGCGCAAAATGATCACCTAAGTGAGTTAACATCCATCACCTCACATAATTAACACATTGTTTTCTTGCGATGAGAATTTTTGAGACCTTCTCTCTTAACAGCTTTCGAATACGTAATACAGTACTGTTAACTGTAGTCAGCTGCGTTACACATCACATCCTCATCTTATAACTAGAAGTTTGGACCTTTTGACCACTTTCACCCATTTCCCCTACCCTCCACCCCTGCCTCTAGGAACCACCAATCTGTTCTTTGTTTCTATGAGTGTGTTTGTTTTTTCAATTCCACATATAAGTGAGATCATACGGCCTGTTTGTCTTCCTCCGTCTGACTCCTCACTTAGCATCATGCCGTCAGTCCATCCACGTGTCACAAGTGACATGGCCGCATAGTATTCCATTATGTATATGTGTAGCACATTTCTTTATTCATCTGTTGATGGACTCTTAGGTTGTTCTGTGTCTTGGCTGTTATAAATAATGCTGCTGTGAATATGGGGGTTCTCTTCTAGAAACTGGTTTCATTTCCTTCGGGTATATACTCAAAAGTGGAATTGCTGGATCATAGGGAGTTCTAGGTTTCATTTTTTAAGGAATTTCTATATTGTTTTCCATAGTGGCTGCAGCAGTTTACATTCCTATTGATCTTCTTTTTTTCTTTTTTCAAAGTTTATTTATTTTTGAAAGAGAAAGGGAGAGAGGGACAGAGAGAGAGGGAGATAGAGAATCTCAAGCAGGCTCTTTCCTGTCTGTGCAGAGCCCGACGCGGGGCTCGAACTCACAAACCATGAGATCGTGACCTGAGCTGAAATGAAGAGTCAGACGCTTAACCGCCTGAGGCACCCAGGGACCGTCATCATCTTTTTTAAAAAAGCAAAAAGGTAGGGGCACCTGGGTGCCTCAGTCGGTTAAGCATCCGACTTCATTTCAGCTCCCGTCGCGATCTCACGATTTGTGAATTCGAGCCCCGCATCGGGCTCTGCACAGATAGGAAAGAGCCTGCTTGAGATTCTCTGTTTCTCCCTCTCTCTGCCCCTCCCCCACTCATGCTTACTTGTTTTCTCTCTTTCTCTCTGTCTCTCTCTCAAAATAAATAAACTTTACAAAAAAAAAATAATTAAAAAGCAAGAAAGCACACTCTCCAAGTAGAGCTCAGCTCCATTTTTACAACTTGTCTTTGTAGGCAGTGGTGATTTTCTCCAGCCATACTTTATGAGGGAGAAAACTGAAACTTATAAAGGGAGATTTTTTTTCCCCCACAGTGTGTGAGCTGGAGTTTCAGCTGCCCACGTTTTGTTCTTCTCTGTGTCGCAGGCTGTGAGTCTGTGCCAATCCCAGGCATCTACTTGGATGTTTCTGGGATCCAGAGCATCAGACGGAGCTGGTGGGAAACCTTCTACCTCTGAGGACCAAGGTGTGGGAGACACTAGGGAGGTTTTGCCCTTGCTCTGGGTTAGGAGACTTAGCATCACCATTGACTGGTTTAAAGAATGTGACCCATTTAAATGTTAAGTGTTGCAGGGTGAACAGTGCAGTCAGTTTTATTAAAACATTCTGTTTTTAGAACATGTCTGGGATGCCACTGGATTATGTCTAAATATGTGGTTTTCTTATTTAGGGGATAGTTTGGGTTAGTGTTCTTTTTTCCTTTTCTTTTTTTAAAAAAAACATACTTTAAAGATGAACGAGTAAGATAAAGTGAGGGACTTCAGAAAGCAAGCTTCACTATATAGAGTAGTTCATTTGAACATTTTTCTGGTTTCGTCTCCAGCTCACAAATGCAAAGAGGACACCTGTCTGTGTGACTATAGAGTCTTCTTTGTTCAGATAGTGAGAGTCCTGGCTCTACCGCTTACCGTGTGACTCTGGATAAGTTAGCTCCCTGGGCCTCCGTTTCCTCATCTGTGAAATGGAAATCTCATCAGTGAGCTTCACCTCAAAAGGCTGTCAGGAGGATTAAATGGATAATATATATAAAGTACTTAAATCTTCCTGACGCATAGCAGGCAGTCAAAAAATAAATGCCGGCTGTGTTTTCTGTTAAATTGGTGAGGAGCCCTATTCCTCGGGGCTTTTCACAATCGGGCCCGCTCAAGTTCATCTTCAGTTCGCGTTTGTTTTGTTCGTACAGGCAGGGTTCTACAGTGGGAAGAGCTGCTAAGGTGAGGGTGGCTGTTGTCCGCGGGGAGGCAAGGGTTTTACTGTTTTAAGAAACTGAGTTTTGTTTTATTAGGATTCCCAATTAAAACAGGCTTAAGCATAATTCAGTCCGTCCTCTGTCCTTGTCCCCAGTTAAGTTAAACACTGGATCCAAAGAAGCGCTAAGAATCACGGGGCCATCACTTAGTGGGTGCTGTAACTAAAATTCCTTGCAACTCACTACTTAATTTTCTTGGATCTTTCTTTTGGTAAAAAATTTGATAGCAGTTCCAAGGAATTCAGTTCTGGGATTAGTCTGTTTATATATGTAGCGTGTGTACCCAATTAAAGATGAATGGATTTGCCAAAAATGTTGGTCTTTTGTCTTGTTCTGTCCGCTTTTCCCTGCCGCGTCTAAAAAAGAGGAGACCGTGAGCTCAAATAGTTGAAAAGAATTCGTGATCTCTGGGGCACGTGCCTGCTCTTTTAGGAGGCCAATGCTTTTTTAGAATGTGAAAATCTGAAGGAGTTTTACCTTCTCTGTTGGTAACCCATGTCATGAAAGTTACTATAGTAACAGAGAACTCTGTTCTTTGGCCCATAGAGTATATTCAGCGGAAGAAAAGCGAATCAGCGTTACAGCTGTTAGGGTTGTTGAAAACCTGACAAGATGGCTGTGTTGTAACCAAGCAAGCACACGTTGGGAAACGAGTTCGACAGTAGGCTAGTGAACTAAAAAGGGGCTCGTTGTACCACCTCTAGTCAGGTCCTGTTCTCCCAAGAGGCACAGAGTTTCCTCTCACGAGCCTCATGCCTCCTTCCTGGCGCCCGTCTGCTCCCTGCTTCATGGCCGGCTCTTTGCTGGGGTAACAGCAGGTGGCCTAGTCCCCATCCTTGTGCAGCTGTGGTCTTCTGGTTGGGGGAGAGGGCTGGGGGAAACTTCACATCGTCCGGTGGGGCTGGGACGGCTTCCTAGGTGGGACCTGAGAGGGGAGGGAGATCCACCGGTGAGGAGGGGAGGGAGTGGGGAACCAAACGTTTCAGGCACAGTATATGCATGTACAAAGGTCCCGAACATGCTCCTTTTCCAAACTTTAAAAAGCCAGCATGGCCAGAGCATGGTGAGTGGGGCGGGGGGGGCTGGAGACTGGGAGGGGAGAGAAATGGGCCCCTAAAGATAGATGCTGTAGGTCGCATCGACAGGGCTGGGGACGGATTAGCGGAAATGAGTGTCTGGTGGGAGGAACCGGCTGAGCCAGGTGCTGTTTTCTGAGGAAAGGAGCACCAGAAGGGAAACAGGACCGATGGCAGGTGCAGGAGAGGGTGCGGTATGTGAATCCGCACTTGGACATGTTGCATTCCAGGTGCTTCTGAGAAGCTCAGAGGGGGATGTCAAGGAGCCATGTAGATACATGAGTCAAACTCAGAGGAGGTGACTTGGCCAGAGAGACACTTGGGGTCCTCTGTGTCTTAGCGACTGAAGCCTTAGAAAGAACGAGCTCTGGGAAGGATGTGCAGCAGTGGATAGTGTCCTGAGTAACAGCATTCAGAGAGCAAGTGAGAGCCGAGTCACCCGTGGTCAGTCCTGTCCCCATCCCTTCTCCCTTCATCCTCCACAGCCTATATAAGTGGATGCATACATCCACTGAGCAGTGGAAACAGGCACCACCTACTCCATGGCTGGGGGTAGTCGCCTGTCCCACAATGGCCTACCCCTCCTCTGGTTTGGTCCTGATGATACCAACGGATGCCAATAGTTTATGTGCTTTGTTTCAAAATACTTAACCGTAAGTCCCGTTGATGGTATTTTACGGTTGTTCGTCCTGTCCGTGAATAACAGAATAAATGAGCCTTGGGATTCTCGTTTCCGTTCTTTGTCATCATCGTCACCGTCAGCTTGGCTGTTTGAAGCTGCCTCAGCATCGAGTGTCCCGAGCCAGGGAGCTTCCGTGCACGTCCGAGCATGTGCTCACGTGTCGCCCATGGTCCCGACAGCGTGTGACCCTTGCTCTCCCTCTTGCCCACAGGAAGCCTTGGAATCCTGCCAGACTCGCATTTCTAAGCTGGAGCTCCACCAGCAAGAGCAGCAAGTCCTGCAGACAGACACCGTGAATGCCAAAGTGCTCCTGGGGAGGTGCATAAACGTGATCCTGGCCTTCATGACTGTCATCCTAGTGTGTGTGTCTACCATTGCCAAGTTTGTCTCGCCCATGATGAAGAGCCGCTTCCACATTCTCGGCACTTTCTTCGCCGTGACTCTTCTTGCGATATTTTGTAAAAACTGGGACCATATTCTGTGTGCCCTAGAAAGGATCCTAATGCCCAGATGAAGCCGCGGGTTCCTGTCTTCAGGTTCTTTCAGATTTATGTTTTAACGAAAACTGTGCATTCTACCAAATTTTCAAATGAACGGGGTTGTGCTGACTAGAGGTGACCAGGCCTGGGCTGTGCATTGTAAATAACTACAGTTCCCTTCACACGGTAGTACTTGCCGGCTCAGTCCCCATCCTTAGCGAATGTGAATCTGTTTCAGAGCTCTCCCCACGTCGCTCACTGCCTTAATCACACCAGATCTTCTGCCCACCTGACTAGCCCAGCATGGCCAGCCTCTGGTTATTGAGCGTTTGACATAATTAATGATCCAGAAGAAAAGGGATTTTAAGTCTCTGTCTCTCTCTTAAGTCTCTATCACAGTCGAGCTTCACTGTTGCTTGTGGTTGTATTTCTTTCCCTGAGTCCTGTTAGCAGCAAGGATGTAGCAGGACTTGGGGAGGGGAAGTACACGCATTGGCCACGGTGAACCCTCGTGGCCTTTGAAAGTACAGAAAATCCTGTGTCATCCAGTCCACTTGTCCAGAGGACCATAGGCCCCACCTGTTCCCAGTGTCCATAGCGGTCAGTCGTGCGTGACTCACAAGTAACGCGGAAATCTTACGACACGCCTGTTGATCCGTCAGACGTCTAACTTAGATGTTGTCTTGCACTTTAAATGGTAAGATGCGAAGATTTATGAGTGGGGCTTTCACCTTCTAACATCCGGGGAGCCACACGTTGATTTTATCTGAAGTGGCCGTTGAATGCCTTGCCTTCAAGCATGTAGAAATTCTTCCAAATCCCACATCAAGCCATGGCTTGAACATCAGGGTCCAGTAAGCACTACTCTGGAGGTTTGTATTTCAGCACAGATAGGCCCCCTGTGAGGACGTGATTCACTCTATTCCCTGGCTTGCGAGGGATCGCAAATCTCACTCCACAAATGAAAACAAATGATGCTCGTGTCGTGGGGTTTTTGTTTTTCTTTACGACAACAGGATTGTACTTTTATAAAGCGAAAGTGCTCTGAGGTAGGAGCTCTGGAAGCAGGAGGGAAATAGGATGTGTGGTCTAATGGGGTGGCAGTCGGATCAGGGGGAGCAGTCGACCTGGATGGAGACTGAGAAGGTCCTCTTATGACCCTGTGAGACCAGCCGGAATCACATAGATTGATCCAGTGTCCAAGCGAAGGCTGTCTGTCACCTCTCGGGATCTTCCTGGAGACAAGGGCCCAGGTAATAGAGGGGCCGCGCTTCTTCCCCTGAGGTGAAAACATTCAGAAGTTAACATCCTCAACCTGCTTGAGGGATTCTACTCACTACTTTCAGCCCAGATGATACTCCCCTTTAAATCTCTTTCTCTCTGTACCTACTGAAAATGAAGTTAGAAGATTTTAATGGAAACGGCTGTTCAGTCCTGCCTCCTGCCATCCGCTCTGTTCTCTGAAGGCGTAAAGATGTATGTTAGTGTACATTTTCTTCCAGAAAACATCAAATCGCCTGGATTTAAATTAAGTGCAATATTTTGCGAACAGCTGCTCTTGGGGAAATCTCCTGAAAAAAAAAATGTGACAGTGCGCCATGGTTTGAGAGAGTGGAACAGTCGAGCATTTGGCACAAGTCCAGTGTGTGTGAGACTTAGACAACTCAAGCTTTCTTCTTTTAACGTGACAGTTCAGTGGTTTTAGTAAATTCACAAACTTCTTCAACTGTCCCCACTATCTAATTCTGGACTCAAGCTTCTTAAAACCAGTAACGATCATTTCGTGAAATCTTTGGCTGTTAAGCATCTTGGATTCAGGGAAGACGGAGTCAGCAGCCCTACCCCCATCTCATGGCCGTGTCCCCTTCCACCATCAGACTCGCCCTTGTTCTGCCAAGTTGGCTGTAAATACACTGTGATCCATCAAACCCTGGGGACAGAAAAGAGTTCCAGATCCAGGGATGGGAGGGAGAAAGAACGGTGTGCTTTCTTTTGCTTCTGTATTTTAATGGCCAGCATTCTCCTTCACCTGTGGGCGTCAGTCTCCATTCGGCTGAGGGCTGGATGCAGCTTCCACCCCTGGGTCCTGGTGGGCGCCTCTCAATTTCTGCACCTCTTTCTGAGGCACTTTGCATATGCCAGAGGTTGCGGCGGAAGTAGATACTGCTGTTATTTTTTACAGAGAGGGAGAGAGATTTCTAGCCCTTTGAGGTTAAGGGTTGCAGGGGAGGACCCAGGACGTGGGCCTGCTTCACTGGCCACCACGCTCCACTCGACATTCGCTTTGACGCTTCCCAGACCTGCATCCGCGTGTCTCCTCTCCGCTGCAGAAGTAGGGGAGGAAATGGAAAGCCACACACTCCGCCCCCTCCAGTCTGGAGCTGTTAACAGAAGCGGCTAGAAACTGGCTCTGCTCTGAAATCTAGGGTCTAAATCATCCCATTTGATCATGCCTTCTTTTGCACAGAATCTGTATGTCCACCAGTTCTCGTTAGACGTCAGATAACTTTGTTTTCACTTGGGTATGCTCAACCTACATGGCATGCTTATTTTAGAGTCTTGTTGAAAGTTCATGAAGCTTTTTAATAAGTTGATACGCTCCAAGGAGACCTTTACCCTCTGTGGTTTACTGTTCTCTTAAGGAATAAACCCTCCCATTGTATTTCCTTTCCCGCACAGGGGTAAGATTAAATAAAATTTTATACATTATTCAATTAAAAATAGTGATCCAACTGGGATATATCATGGAATTGGTTATTTAATTTACATTTAAGTCAGCTAATCCCTTTCCCCACCTTTCATTCGTAGTAAAGATGAAGCCAGTCATGGGATGGTCAGGCACCTGCTCACCCAGCAAACTTAGTGCTTTGAGATACTGGACGTTGCAGGGGCATCTGGGTGGCTCAGTCGGTTAAGTGCCGACTTCAGTTCAGGTCATGATCTTGCAGTTCATGAGTTCAAGCCCTGCATCGGGCTCTGTGCTGACGACTCTGCTTAGGAATCCGTGTCTCCCTCTCTCTCTCTGCCCCTCCCCCACTCGTGCTTGTTTTTCTTCTCTCTCTCTCAATAATAAACATGAAAATTAAAAAAAGATACTGGATATTGCATCCTAGCACAGGATTTTTTTGTGACATACTATTTTCATGATCACCAAGATAATGATAGTTCGCTGAGGGCAAAACAAAAATCTAAAAATCCTCTTATGTGGGTATTGGAATCAGTTATCCCAGTTTACATTTTGAGTATGATCAAGCCAGAACAAAACATTGAACTCCCCCCCCCCCCCGCCCACCCCAATTCAAACCACAATGAAGCCGTAAATAAAAGTACTCCACTGCTGATTTTGTACAGAGAGTAGGATCAGCCCCCGGTTTCTAGCATGTGGTTTTGCTTACGTGATGAGTATGAACTGTTGACAGACTGAGATCTCCGCTTCCATTACGGCCCAAACGCGGTTATCCCTCTCCATCAATTAGCATCCGTGGGAATTAGCCCTGCTACTTTGTCATTCTTGTGTTTTTTTTGTTTTTTTTTTTTAAACGTTTATTTATTTTTGAGACAGAGAGAGACAGAGCATGAATGGGGGAGGGGCAGAGAGAGAGGGAGACACAGAACTGGAAGCAGGCTCCAGGCTCTGAGCCATCAGCCCAGAGCCTGACGCGGGGCTCGAACTCACGGACCCCGAGATCGTGACCTGAGGTGAAGTCGGACGCTTAACCGACTGAGCCACCCAGGCGCCCCTGTCACTCTTGTTTTTATTGGAATATTGCCCTGCTAGGTATGTTTACTGCCCTGCCTTTTCTCCAGCATATCAGGTTTAATTATGGGATCAATAACTGTGATGGGAATTGGAGTCCCTCAAGCAACTAATTATTTTTGTCCTTTTGGATTGAAGTTTAAATACCAAACTGTTTTGCATCAAATAGGAACATCTTTGTATGGAATCTAAGTATGATTGTATTGGTTTGGAAAAGCATTTCGGTATGCTTATTAAAATGAGCATGTGTGATTAAACAACCTCTACTGCATATTTCTATAATTTTGAGGAGTGAGCCAGGAGTAGGGTGAAATGGCATTTAAGATTCAGGGCTTTAGCTGGAGAGAAATGTTTCAAGAAGTTTAACACACGTGCTAAGGAAGGAGTTGGTCTAAAAGGATAAATCACTGAAAAGAATAATATTGGCCATTTACATCAAAAATGGTTATGAAGCTAAAAGAAGGTACAGTTAACAAGAGTTTGGTAACCCAGAAGATAAAAAGCAGAACTAACCTATAATTTTCTAAAGTCAGTACAATTCTCTGTTTATAAGAAGCTGGAAAGTAATGTACCTTGATTGTTTTAGGAATAATTTATGTGTTGCAATTTTAATTTATTTAAAACATGTCTCCTGTGTTTGTCCTAAGAGAAAAAATGTTTCAACAAAACGTGCTCTGTGTTTAAGATATGTTTAGGCCGTAGCTAGCAGTTCTGAAAATGGAAACTAGTATGTTTATTGTGAGGTCTTTTCTAGAATTTCCATTTGGTGAGATACCATATAGTTTCATGTCAGCCTAAAATTGTAAATTCTGCGTAGATTGTCACCCTATTCAAAGCAGGTGCCATTATTTTTTTAAATAAACACTTGATGTTAGCTTTGATGTTAAATAAAGAGTTAGATTTCTTAAATTTTCATATTTGTCAGAGCCCATCTCAGTAGTAGGGGTGTGTGTGTGTGTGTGTGTGTGTGTAATCAATTTTTTAATGGATTTTACTTTTTAGAGCAGTTTTAGGTTCATGGCAAACCTGGTCAGAAGGTACAGAAATTTCCTGTATACTGCCCCCTGCCAAGCCCCACACATGCATAGCCTCCCTCCTATCACCCCCCACCCACCCAGAGGGTACATTTGTTAAAATGACGGCCTACAACCTACATTGACACATCATTATCACTCATGACTTTATAGTTACACAAGGGTTCACTCTTTGACGTCCCATGGGAATAGACAAATACATAACGGGGTGTGTCGACCATACTACTAAGTAACACACAGAATAGCTTCACTGCCCTAAAATTCCTCTGTGTTTCACCTATTCGTCCCTCCCCCCGGCCCCACCACCTGTAATAAATTTTTAAACTAACTGACGTCTATTCCGTAGAAAGTTGCTGGTGTGTGATGTGTGGGAGAGAGAAGGATTGTTTCTTCACGGTGCTTGGAATGCTAGGAAAGGTGTCCCGGTGCTATGGAAAGGGGGGATGTGGGAGGATGCTGAGGACATGATGAGCTGGACTGAGAGGCCGTGCGGACACTGCTCGGGTGTGCACACGACCAGAGCACGGTGAGCAGAGTCCTCTGGCTGAAGCAGTCTGGTTAGTGGGGTTTCTCGTTTGTCTGGTGCTCTGGTGTTTACAAAGCACCTTCTTTTTATAGTGCAGTAACTCACCTGAGCCAGTCCTGTGATGTGGGCACACCGTCATCCCCATTATATAGACGGAATTGAAGGTCAGGCACACGTACTTTTCCCAAGGTCATCGCTGGTGAAGGAGGGAGTCGGGATTCTCGTTGCTTTTGCTTCTGATCCTGCCTGGTTAGCCCTCTGCTTCCAGTCAACTGCAGGCCGTGGGCAATTTCCCGGTCATCCAGTAACCGCCTTGTACGGACAAAAGAACTAGAGCTCTCAGATGACGGGAGAGCCCGTAATAGATCAGCCCGTTCCCTGCCCTAGAAAACAGTGCATGGGACTCTGGAAGTCTTACAGGGTCCACTGTTGTTTTCACACCCGTTGTTATCTGATATCTGAAGAGGTAAAGACAGAACACGGAAGTGATTACAGTACATGTGTGTCCAGCCCAGCATAGTCCCAAATGTTGCTTTACTAAGTCTGTATTTCCTTAAAAAAGAGATGGAAATGGGAGAAAAGTTTAGTGGGTTCTAGCTAATACGGAACAATACTAATGCTGTGGAATAAAGCAGTGCTCTCTGATTTTGAGTAACGTATGGACTCAACAGAAAAAATCTGTTCATCCTCAAATGCCTGAGGATGTTCATAGCCACAACTTGACAAAGTTACAGCCTAACAACGTTACATAATAGCTTTTCTTATCTGCAAATTCTCCTTACAAAGTTACTTTCTGATAGGTATGACCGTGAGATGTCGAAATTTATAGGACCCACATGGCGATACCCAACAGCACCTTTCTGGGCCTTCATAGACGTGGGAGAACAGCTCACATTCTTTGAGCATTTGCTGGGTACGATGCTGTGTGCCCAAAGGCTTTGCCTGTTAGATCACATGTAATTTTTCCATCACCCGTTAAGTGAGGGACTATCATCCCTGCTTCACAGATGGGGAAACAGGCTCAGAGTGGCTACATGACTAGCAGCATCACGCCACGAGCAGTGGCAGGACTGTCTATTCAGCCCCACACTCGTGTCACTCTGGAGCCCGTCCTGGTCGCCATGACCCTGCGCCGTAATAAAAGGGGTTGAACGACTGGCTCTCTAGCTCACTAGCTCCTGGCTCCTGTGAACCCTAGGAGCCACTTGTAACCCTAAGACTGCAACAGTGCTATAGTTGCAAATCGTACATTTACATGTTTGCATGATTGGCTCCCTGTGGGGAGGCAGTTACCTGAAGCAACATCCTAGATCTTTGAAGAGACGTGGGGTGACGGATCTGTGGATGAAGAGAATGGTGAACTATTAATTAAAGAAACTTCTAGGGGCGCCTGGGTGGCTCAGTCGGTTAAGCATCCAACTTCAGAAGCTCAGGTCACGATCTCACGGTTCGTGAGTTCGAGCCCCACGTCGGACTTTAGCTCGGAGCCTGAAGCCTGCTTCGGATTCTGTGTCTCCCTCTCCCTCTCTGCAACCCCCCCCCACCTCCGCCCGACACTCATGCTCTGTCTCTGTCTCTCTCCCTCTCAAAAACAAACATTAAAACAAATTTTTTTAGTAAAAAAATAATAAACTCACACCCTCTCTGGCTTCCTGAGCTTCTTGTATAATTGGCAGTTGGCTTGGCTGAGTATTTATCAGCTGTTTTGCTTTGCTTTGAGAGACGGTCAAGTCCCTGGTAGCTTCTGCTCTGTGCTCCATGACATCTGCTACTATCTTTGGTGACTTACCTCTGAAATGTTTTTCCTTGCTCAGCCAGCCAGAATTTCTCTCCTGCCAGTCCTTTAACTTAACTAAAGCAGTTAACAGGAATGAGCGTCAGTCATGTTAACAGCTGTTTTGCTGGTGATTGCTCTGGCCCAGGCATTGGAGATTGGATTTTTTTTTTCCCCCCTGTTCTGCTTGAAAATAAGCTACTGAGTAGTAGAGGGGAAAAAAAAGAAGAAGAAACAAAGCCTGTACTAACAGTTAAGGGACTCCATTTACCGAAGAAACTCTCAGGGGCCTGGATTCTTCTCTGATTCTTGGACTGTCCACTTACAAGCAGTGATGCTGACCGAACCTTCCATTGGCTGTTTCCGCCCCAAAATGGTTTTGACAGCTATTTGCTCATCATGCTCCCCTTGTGGTTTGAAATCAAAGCCCTCTAGCTGTAGGGAACAGAAATACAAAATAGACACCCAAAATTTAGGTCAGAGGCAGGACACATACACCCCCCTGCGTAGTGGCTCAAGCCAGCAGGGACCCAAACACAGGCCCGGATTCACAGAGAGGTGCCTTTCCCCAGACACTACGGTCAGAATTGTTGCGAGGTGACTTCCTGCTATGTGTAGGGTTTCCCCTTGTCAACAATATGTAATTATCTGAGAGCATCGACGAAAACCGGTATGGAGCTGGAATGAGTCAGTCGCTTGAGTATTTTCAGTATTTTCGCCTAAGTATCGTTCGGTCGCTCAAGTATTTTCCCTGAAAGGAAGAGCTGGAAGGACACAAGGGGGCTGAAGGCTGGTGGCTGGCTCTCCCATTAGGTGGCCAGTGGCCAGCAGTGTGCTGTTGGCCCTGGTGGAGGCAGGCACCCCGACTGGCCAATGGCCACGGGCCTTCTGTGTGTCCAGTTCATGGGGCTGGTTCATGGCCTCCCTGAGAGTACTTAACTCCGCTTGGGCTCCTAGCCACTGGGGGGATGGGGGGTGTCTGGCTTCCTTAGTAGGCCTGTCCTACTGGGACAGACTGAGCTAGTCAGCTGGCCAGAGCATTTCAGCCCCTTGGAAGCTATTTATATTTGAGTGGAAATCAGTCCATTTGCTTGTTCTTGTCAGGGATGTTCTTGTCAGAGTTGGGTTAGCATGAATAGGTTTCACAGGAGTAGTCACCTAATAAACTCATAAGTAGTTTCTGAACTATTGCTTCACATGTGGGAAGTCCTGCTTGAAATGGTAGGGACTTGCCCCTTCCCTGCAGTCTGATTGACCTAGGGAAATGGCTTTTTTTTTTTAAGTTTATTTATTTATTTTGAAGGAGAGAGAGAGAGGGAGAGAGTGGGAGGGAGGGGCAGAGAGCGAAGAAGAGAGAGAATCCCAAGCAGGCTCCATGCTGTCAGCACAGAGCCCAACACGGGGCTCGAACTCATGAACCGTGAGATCATGACCCGAGCCGAAACCAAGAGTCAGACGCTTAACTGACTGAGCCACCCAGGTGCCCTGACCTAGGGAAACGCTTAACCTCTCAGAGTCAGTCTTTCCTAAACTGTGAGGTGCCTAAGGGCTGCAAGGTTTAGAAAAAGTGCTTGGAACGAGACGTTCAGTCACGTCCTGTGTTTGTCAAGCACCTACCGTGTGCCAGGCACCGTTCTAGGCACAGGCATACAAAACAGTGTTCCCGTCCTGGTTACATTCTGGGGGAGGAGATAGATGATAAGGGAAAATACTTGGCAGCGGGAAGGGCTGTGCTCGGAGCATTCAACCTAAAATTAAAGTTTACCTCCATGTCCTTAAGGAGGAAATGAACTTCCTGAGTGGTTTTTTTTTCCCCTCAGCTCCATTTCACAGACAGCCACGTGGGCAGGACTGAACAGAGCCCTTTACAAAGGAAATATGTCTAAGTCACAGAGACTCGGCACCACAGCAGGAGCGCTTCGAAGATCTGGGGCGGTTCTGTTCAGAAAGGGGATGCGATGCCCCCGTGGCATCCCTGCTCATTTTGGCTTGACATGAACAACATGCAAATGAGCACCTGGGTCTGAGTCAGCAGTGAGTAACCCCTCGGCAGGATGCTGAGCCCTGAGCGCACACGCGGCCTCCCCTGCGGGCTCCTCACTCTGCACCCCCCACCCGTGGCCCCTGCCCAGGCACGCCCCTGCCCCCCTTTCAGGCCGGCTGCTCCCCGCACCTGAGCCCAGGCCCGTGGGTCCCGCTGGGGCCTGGGGCCTTCCCCCACAGCAAGTGCCAAGGACAACACTCCCTTCTGGAGCCCCCTTCCCTACTAGCTCTCCCTCACCGGAGGCCCACTCCTCCTGCCTAACTTCCCTCGCGGCTCCCCACTGCTCCCCTTCATCACTGTCGTTGCAAGGCCCCCTGCCTGCCTGCTCCTGTGTCACCAGGTCCCATGTGACCTGAATCCTGCCTTTCCTCATCTCTCTTCTCCTTCACCACCGCGTCTTTTAAAGAAATAGTCTCGGGGCGCCTGGGTGGCTCAGGTCATGATCTCACCGTTCATTGGGTTCGAGCCCCACAGCGGGCTCTGCGCTATCCGGCCCGGAACCGCTTCCGATCCTCTGTTCCCCCCTCTCTCTGCCCCTCCCTTGCGCACGCGCTCTCAAAAATAAACAAAAAGAAAAACAAACGAGAAAGAAATAGTCTCTACTCCTCTCTCCCAAGACCTCTTCATCTACTAAAACCTCATCCAGCCCCCAGAACTGACCTAACACTTGTCTGCTCCTCTGGCACCCACATCACAGCCCGTACCTTCCCGTTTGCCGCTGCCGAGGCTCCCTTCGGTCTGGAGCGTTGTGCTCCCGTTGAGTCTTTCCCTGCCACCCCTCTTCTGGTTCTCCTGCTACCCCTTGACCACTGTCTGGTTTTCCTCGGCTGCTCTGTGTCCCTTCACCTCTGTACGGACCCCCACGATTCGGCTGCCATCCCCTTGATTAATAACCGCCATCTCGTGCAGTGAGTAGCTGCCTCTGTTTTCAGCCACAGACCCGTATTTCCAATTACTTACCTGTCCTTCGTTTCTACATGGGTCTCTACAGGGCACCTCAGAGTATACGGCCAAGCTCATTCTTTTGCCCTTGCATCAAATCTGCTCTTTCTAGGGCACCTGGGGGGCTCAGTCAGTTAAGTGTCCAACTTCGGCTCAGGTCACGAACTCACAGCGTGTGAGTTTGAGCCCCGCCTAGGGAATCTGTGCTGTCATGCAGAGCCCACGTCCGATCCTCTGTCCCCATTTCTCTCCCTCTGCCCCTCCCCCGCTAGTGCGTGTGTTCACATGCGCGCTCTCTCTCTCAAAAATAAATAGGCATTAAAAAAAAATGTCTTTAAATCTGCTCTTTCTGTTCTGCCGTTAAAGGCACCACCGCCACCCCCTCCCCTACCCCAACTAGAAACTTCAGAGCCGCCCATCCTCCTCACCAGCATCACCAAGTGGTGTCAATTCTCCCTTATATTTTTTTTAAGTTTACTTACTTGTTTTGAGAGAGAGAGAACGCGGGGGAAGGGCAGAGAGAGAGAGAGAGAGAGAGAGAGAGAGAGAGAGAGAATATCCCAAGCAGGTTTCACATGGTCAGCATGAAGCCCAAAGTGGGTCTCGAACCCACAAACAGCGAGATCATGACCTGAGCTGAAACCGAGAGTTGGACACTTAACCGGCTGAGCCACCCAGGCAACCCCAGTTCTCCCTTCTAAGTAACCCCCCAAACTGCCCACTTCAGTCTACCCTACCTGCCACCACCATGGTTCCGGCCGCCATTATTTCTCCCCGGGACAGTTGTAAGGGCCTCCAAAATGGTACGCCCGGTGTCTGGCTTTGCCCCACCCCATGCCATCTCCCATGCGCCTGCCAGTGTGATCTTTCTAAAATGCAAATCGGACCACGTTATTCCTCTGCTTAAACCCCTCAGTGGTTCCCCACTGCCCACAGGGTCAAGTCTGAGTTTCTGAGTGGGGCCCAGGAAGGTCCTCAGGGTACCAGAGCCAAACGCGCTCCGTGGCCTCGTCCTATCCTCCCACCTCCCACTCCCCACAGGCCCCGTGAACCCAGCTGGCAGTGTCACTCCCCCGGGCAATGCGCGAGCGCCCCCTTCTGCCTGTGATCTTCCAGACCCCCTCACGGTTCCCCCCACCTCACCATTCTCTGCAAGGGAACGCTTTGTGAGAACACCTTTATCCTAATGCTTGGGAGGTG
Source organism: Panthera tigris (assembly GCF_018350195.1). Taxonomy (NCBI): domain Eukaryota; kingdom Metazoa; phylum Chordata; class Mammalia; order Carnivora; family Felidae; genus Panthera; species Panthera tigris. The sequence continues at coordinate 114,797,272 of NC_056666.1, read as the reverse complement.
TTTGGGTCGGTCTCTCTCCTGTAATAAACGGTGAGCTTCTCATGGCTGAGCCATATCCTACCCACCTGGCTCTCCGCCCTGGGACCTCACCGAGGGCCAAGCACGTGGGTGGTGTTCAACAGAGGCGCTGAGCTCAAAAGCCTCAAGCGTAAAAATGGAAGCTCTTAGTGGGGCTACTTTCCTTCCTCACCATTCTGGGTTTTTTTTTTTTTAATGTTTATTTATTTATTTTTGAGAGAGAGTGGGGGGGGGGGGAGGGGCAGAGGCAGAAGCAGATTCTGTGCTGTTAGTGCGGAGCCCGATGCAGAGCTTGAACTCATGAACTGTGAGATCATGACCGGAGCTGAAATCAGTCGGACGCTCAACTGGCTGAGTCACCCAGGTGCCCCTTCTTCCCCACTCTCGTGAGCATTTGGGCTGCGGCTGCGTCCCTTTCTCTGTCTGCCGTCGCTAGATACTTAGTGTTCAATAAATATTATTGAATGTGGGCTGGGTTTACTCAGACTTTCCACCAGAAACTCTTCCCAGTGCAAAGGGCTGAGGATATCAAGCTAGAACAGTGGCACTTCTAGGAAAACTTCCCTTCGGTGTCACTTTCCCCGATACCTGACCTTCCCCTCCCCCTCCCTGTATCTCACCCTGTCCCAGAAGAAAGTCTGGAACCATAAAGAATGTGTCATAAAACCCTGCTGGGGTCCGAAGTCAACCCTGGCTAAAAACAGAGCCCATGGCAGAGCCCAGCCCCAGGCTGGCTTTTGCTCTTTTCACTTTTATCTGAATTGTGAACCACATTTCTGGACTTGAAACAAGGAGACACAAACTTTTAGCTGATAGAGAAAAATAGTTCCTGTTCACTGAGCTTGTCATTTATCGGGCTTGGGGGGTGGGGTGGGGGCTTTACGGGGTCTGTGACTCCAGCCCCACCAGGGCCCTGGGAAGAAGGACCCACCAGACTAGACGTGCTGGAGCTAGAACTCAGACCCTCCTCTGACTCTCAACCTTCGGGCCACAACGGGGCCACCCCGAGAGCCCCAGGCCGTCTGTGGCATGTGTCGGGGATCCTGAAATAGGAGAGTCTCTGGGATTTCAGCGATCTCTGAGGACAGAGAGACAGAATATTGGAAATTTTGAATTTCTGAGTTTTCTGGGATGTTTGGAAGGCTTGATCTCAGGAGGAGGTGTCTAGGTGTTATAGGAGGGGCCCGGCCTCCAGCTGCAGTCATACAGCCCTCTTGAGGGCAGCCCACTTCTCCAGAACCTCTCCAGAACCTCGGGGCTTGCCGCCTCCCCTTTGGCACAAGGAGGTCCCCCTCTGCTTCTGGGTCCCAGCACTGTATGTTTCCACATGTAGTGTGTGTGTGTGTGTGTGTGTGTGTGTGTGTGTGTGTGACATATATATATATATATATATATATATATATATATATATATATATATAAATTTTTTAATATTTTATTTATTTTTAAGAGGGGGTTGCTGAGAGAGAGGGAGACAGAATCCGAAGTAGGCTCCAGGCTCCAAGCTGTCAGCACAGAGCCTGACGTGGGGCTCGAACCCGTGAACTGTGAGATCATGACCCTAGCCAAAGTCAGACGCTTAACCGACTGAGCCACCCAAGGTGTCCCCACATGTAGTATATTTGTATGCTATCAGTGCATTAACAAAATATGTAGTATGTAATCACATATATCATATATTTAGGGATATTTAATTCACACACACACACACACACACACACACACACACATATATATATATATATATAGAATTTATTGGTTCTTTTAAAAATATTTTTAATTTGAAATGATCACAAAATTAGAAAAAAGTTGGCTGTTTAGTACAGAAAATTATATTTTTCCCAAACCACTTGAGAATAATTTTCCAATCTGATGTCCAATCACCTACAAATACTTTAGTTTGCAATTCCTAGAGATAAGGACATTCTCGGGGCACCTGTGTGGCTCAGTCAGTTAAGCGTCCGACTTGGGCTCAGGTCATGATCTCACGGTTTGTGGGTTCAAGCCCTGCATCAGGTTCTGTGCTGACAGCTTAGAGCCTGCTTCGTATCCTCTGTCCCCCCCTCTCTCTGCCCCTCCTTTGCTTACTCTTTCTCTCTCAAAATAAATAAAGAAACTTAAAAAAAAGATAAGGATATTCTGCTACATAAGCACAATATGACCATCAAAAATCAGGAAATTAGAAACATATATTACTGACATCGAATCCTTGGACCTCATTCAAGTTTCACCAGTTGTCTCAATAATGTCCTTCATAGCCTAAAAGGCCCATTCAGAATTATGAGTTGCATTCACTTTTGTCTCCTTCTGTCTGAAACAGTTCCTCTGACTCACCTTGACTTTTGTGATCTTGGCATTTTTGAACATTCCAGGCCAATTATGTTGTATAATATTTCCTTATGATTAGATTCAGATTATCCGTCTTTGGCAAGAACATCATAGAAATGACACTGTGTTATCGTGCCCGGTCATATGGGCCACTATTTTGGTTTATCCCATTACTGATGATTTTGCTTTGGTCACTGGTTTAAGGGGGGGGGGTCTGCCAGGCTTCCCCCCCGCCCTTGGTAATTAATAAGTATTTTTGGGGAGGTACTATGTTCCTCCTAGTCTTCATCAAACTTTCAATTTATTCACTTATTGTATCAGTATGGAATCATGACTTCCTCTTTTATTCAAAGTTTTATAACCCATGAGTATTAGTCTTCATTGCAATGACATGTTGCCCCCTGTTTGGCTAGTGAGGACTCACTCAAGTTGTCTTTGTGTCCTTCTGACGGCCCTCATCATTCTTTGACCACACCTTGCTTTCTGTTCCAGGCTCATTTTGTGCTTTCCCTTCCCAGAGCTGGAAATGGTCATTTCTGTGAGGCATCTGCGTTTCTTTTAGTGGAAAATAGTATTTAGAAGCCAAGATTTGGGTACTAGCTTTGTTCTTCTCTTTGGAGGTATCACCCCTTCCAGGCCCACTCATTGGACAGAAAGAGGGAATCCCTGTAGCATTTGTATATGGATATGTGCCTTGTGTATAATGATATGATATATGATATGATATGATATATGTACATACACATACATCTCTTATGGGCCGAGTGTTTGCATCCCCTCAAATTCATATGTTGAAGCCATAACCTCCAATGTGATGGTGTCTCTGGGAGGTAATTAGGGTTAGATGAGGTCATAGAGTAGAGCCCTCATGATGGGATTAGTGGCCTTATCAAAAGAGGAGGAGAGATCTCTCTCTCTCCCTCCACATGGCTGTGCTGAGGAAAAGCCAGTTGAGCACAGAGTGGGAAGGTGGTGCCTGTAAGCCAGGAAGAGCGCCCTCATCAGGGGTCTGTCACACCTTGCTCTTGAACTTCCCAGACTCTGGAACTGAGAAGTAAATGCCTATGGTTTAAGCCACCTAGTCTGTGATATTTTATTTGTAGCATCCCAAGCTAAGACAACATCTGTCTCTGTGTATTATAAATTCATACAGCTACACAGTTAGTTCGATGCTTATTTCTGCATCTATCTATATATTGAAAAACCATGGTGCACACCAATACCTCTGATCCCAATCCAACACCCCTGAATTTATTCATTTTCTTCCTTTTCGTATTTGCAACTCCCTTCTCCACCAGTGAGACACTGGTTTTCATTGCCTCTAATATGCTCCCTCGTTTGCCTGCCCCTACGTGTAACTCATTTCCATCTCTGCTGCCCGCCCCACACCCACGTGGGTGGTTTGGGGCCCTGACGCTCATCACCAAGCTGCCTCTCCGCTGGCCTACCCTCCCATCCTACTAAGACACTCTGGCTGGGTCGCCCCACTGCATGGATGCCCTCCCTTCCCTGTGCAGGCTGGGAAATACAAGGAAGCCCTCTTCGACCCTCTGAAGTCCCATTACCTCCGCCAGTCTACCCCCATGCTGTATCCTCATCACCCTGCTTGATCTCTGCAACCACACCCTGCGCCTTCCACCCCGGCCCCGGAGGATCCCCACCTTGCTGCGCTCATCCATCACTCATGGCTTTAGAGCTCAGTTGTTCAGGAAGGGAACAGGGAGAGGGGAAGCAATCGTATCGTGTGCATGTGTTTTAGTAATACATAATGATTTAGAAATAGAGAGGAAAAGAAGAAAAGGGTTTTTTTAAAAATGTCTAGGAATTCTCTTCCACCGAGAAAAAAAAAAGTTATTATCTTTTTTTCTCCAAAAATGTCAAAGTTTTTTTTTTTTTTTTAAAGAACCCAAACTATGGTTTCTTTAGTTGAAAAAGGAATATCTGTATATGGTTGAAAACTTTAGAAGTAATATTCCTCCCCACCCAGGTCCTTCCCCCGAGGCAGCTGCAGATACGGTGCCCCTGGATCTGCCCTGCTACTTTCTGCTTTCAGTGTGTGTGTAATATACGTGTTACTTTTTTCAACCAAATTGAACTTTGACCTTTTGAATGTTTACGTATTTCCTGTTAGTCTTTTCCCCCTGCATATATTTAATTTAACAAAATAGAAACATTGCCCTATGTTGCTATATTTGAATACTTCCAAAGTATTGTTTTAAATGGCTGAGTCATTTTCCATCATATACATGTTTCATTTGTTTAATCTCTTGTTGGTGGACATTTACAACTTTTTTACCCTTATAAATTACCAGCTTTGACTTGATTGTGTCAGGAGAGTCACGGAGCCACTCAGCACAGCGAAGCTTTCTGGCTGCTTTCCAGGCCGGGGTAGTAGATTCTTAGCTAAGACAATAGAGGTTAATTTTTCTCTCTAATAAGCATTTTGGAGGCGGGTGGTGAAACCAGAATTTTGAGCAAGAATACAAAAGGTCAAGTTCCAAGGCCAGGCTATCCTGTGCAGAACTTCCAAAGAGAATGATTGAGAACTTCTCCAGAAGCTCCTGAACCACTCCTGGAATGGGGAACCCAAAAGGCTTGAGAAGGGAGAGACAGAACATTCTTGAACGGTTTTTCCTTCAGATTCCGTCTGCAGTGCCTGGGGTAGGTGTCCTACCGCCCTCACCTTAAAGCAGGTCTTGAGAGTTTTGACTGACAAGTGGGAAAGCTCAAGAGGCCTGTGGCTGGCAGACAGAGGGGGCTGTGGTGGGGTCAGCCACAGGACGCCCAGTGTTTTCCCTCGGTCTGAAATGGGCCACACAGGAGGGAAACTGGCATGGTATATGAATTGGATTGAGCCAGTGTGTGTGTGTGTGTGTGTGTGTGTGTGTGTGTGTGTGTGTGTGTGTTGGGTAGGAGGATCTCAGCAGAAGGAAGCTAGGGGTGAGCACAGCATCCCTGTGGGACTGAGGAAGGAGACCCCAGGACAAATGCATCCCCTCAGGTCAAGGGACGTGCAGAGAAGAGCCCTCAGAGACGGGAATATTCTAAGAGCCTGTAGAAGCTTTCACATCTGCCTGGCCCAGAGAGCCTCAGCCAGCTTACAGCAGTACCTGTTCAGGAAAGACCACCCCACCCTAAGGGACCAGTGTACCCTAGAAGACTGGTAGAGGTAAGAGTTGAGTGGGAGGAGGAGAAGCAGGAGGTAGAAAACGAAAGAAGCCAGCTCTGTGCCCCTCTCCACCTCAGGCTTTGGGCCTCACATTGGCCTGGTGGTGGAGGGGAGATTTGATGCAGAATCAGGTGCAGGGATTTTTATGAATCTTGGGCCATTTGAATTCCAGAACTGTGACTGCATTTGCTATTGAAAGTGACTTCAGACTGTCTGTCACCTAAGGGTGAGGAAAAAAGTCATGAATCTGCCAGAGCTTTCGTCTAGGAGTATGGAGATACGATCTCCACTAAGTAGTTTCCAGGGATGGTGAGGAACAATAAAGTTCATTTTTATCACATCTCATGAACAGTGTGCTGAACACACCATTCACAGGAAGAGTAAAAGTGATTTCGGCAACAAGGACTTATTTTTCTCACTTTAAAACTTTTTTTTAAATGTTTATTTATCTTTGAGAGAGAGAAAGAGCAAGTGGGGGAGGGGCAGAGAGAGAGGGAGATAACAGAATCCAAAGCGGGCTCCAGGCTCTGAGCTGTCGGCACAGAGCCCGACGCTGGGCTCGAACTCACGAACTGTGAGATCATGACCTGAGCCGAAGTCGGACGCTTAACCGACTGAGCCACCCAGGGACCTCTTATTTTTCTCACTTAAAAAGAAGTTGAGAGGTAGGTGTCCACAAGGTTAGTTCATCAGCTCAGTGAAGGCCAAGGACCAACCTCATGCCATCCTTCTGCTTTGCTAACCTCAGTGTATCAACAACGTCTCCCCCACTGGTCACAAGATAGCTGCCTCAGATCCAGCCATCACATCGTCACACAGAAAAGCACAATAGATGTTGCAGGCTCTCCTTACTACTTGCCTTTTACAGAGAGGAATACCTCTTCTATAAAGCCCCCAACAGGAATAGTCTCTACTTCCTCATTTCCCAAGATGTCTCAAACCCCTATAAAGTAGAGTTTGTAGGGAGTGTGCCTCCCTCCCATAAACTGGTTTCAGTGAGGTCATCAGCTATCGAAGAGCCAAAACCAGTGCATATATTTCACAGCTCTGGATCACTCAACACTGCAGATCTCTTCCTGTTTGTTGAATCTCTGTCCTCCTTCAGGAAATTTCCTGGCCCCCACCCCCGCCCCGGTCTCCTTTTACTTCTCTATGTATCAGAGATCTCTGGCTCCATTACCTCCAACCCACCTCCTTTCTACACACTCTGCGTGATTTCGGTATCACCAGTGTGACAAATACTACCGCAATTACATAGCACCTACCTCTTTTCTGAGTTACAGATTCATTTTTAAGTTTTCTATAAAATGTCTATACCTGGATGTTAGAGGTCCTCGAACTAAAACACCAGACTAAAAACACCAAGATCACTGTTTTTCCCTTACACCAGATCTGTTCCTTCCATCACCACCACCACCACTACCACTATCTACCTTATCACCCAAGCTAGAAACCTCGAAGCCATCTTCCTCATCACTGCCACGATTGAATCATGCCAAGTCTGCCTTAAAGAAAAATTTTTTTAAATGTTTGTTTAGTTTTGAGAGCGAGACAGGGTGAGAGCAGAGAGGGACAGAGAGAGAGGGAGACACAGGATCCGAAGCAGGCTCCAGGCTCTGAGCTGTCAGCACAGAGCCAACCCAGGGCTTGAACCCACGAACCTTGAGACCGCGACCTAAGCCTAAATCGGACGCTTAACTGACTGAGCCACCCAGGTGCCCTGTCTGCCTTCTAAGTGTATCTCAAATCTGTCCTCTTTCCATCTCAACCACCACTAGGTTGGTTCTGATTCAGTTTGTCCCAGGACAGTTGTAACAGCCTCTTAACTACTGCCCCTTTTCCTTCCCCCCGCACCGCCCCCCGCCGCCATGCCTTGTATAAAGATATGATGCCTGGAACTGTGGCAGCCATCTTGTAACCATGAGGTGACAAGAGTGAGAACTCATAGCTAATGCGCTGAGGATGGCAGTCGAAAAATGGAAAGAGGCTGGGACCCTGTCAGCTGGCTCTGCTGAGCAGCTGAATCAATGCTAAGAATCATCCACCTGCAGACTTCTTGTGATGTGAAGTCATAAATATCTCTCTTGCTTAAGTCCCTGTTGGTGGCCACTAATTAAGCCATAAGGCATTTCTAACTGACTCAGGGATCGGGAAGCTGGAGAAAACAGGGTGAGCAAACTTGTGACATACTAATGTGGCAATCCTGAAGCAGCTATTCTGGCGTGAAGGATATTTTTAGGTAGCTGGGGGAAGAAACGAATGATTAAATATTGAGTTTGTGGTGGTGGTTGCTGAGTAGTGTGTTCAAGAGATAACATATCCATCTCTCTGTACGAACCCTTATCCAATCCCTCATTTGTCCTTTTCACTCAGGACTACTTTTACGTTTTAAGATGAAGCCACACTTTGAGTACCTTCGCGGTGGGTGTTTTAGAATGGTCACTTGAAACGTGACGTGCGTCAGAATGGTCACATGGCATATGCCTCCAACAAATGTGCAGGTGGAGGCAGAAATGGCGCAGCAAGTGGTCTGCTTTGGCTGAGCGTGCAGGCCTTGAGCCTGGAGAGTGGGTGGGGTGAGGGGGGTCCGGTGGAGCCCAGAGCACGGGTGATTTGAGAGCAGGCTGGGAGCAGAATACGTGGAATGTGGGGCTCAGGGAGGATGGAACCCTTCTCTCCCAAGTGGAGGGGGGGCATTCTTGGGCTCCATCTCATTGAGCTTCTCTGTTCTCAGCGCACCTCTAGGTGACTTCTCTCGGTCACCCATGGGACATCTATAGCAGGGCCGCCCCGTGTCAGGCAGGGGCTACGGCCGTCTCCTGCGCCGAGGTCTGAAGTCCAGCGTCGGGTGTTGGAGTAGCGATCTGGTTGGAAGCAGGGGCTGAGACTTGTCTTGAAGCGATCGATGTTTCTGGTGGCTGCTGTTGGTTGCTTAGGGGAAGCCTCACGCAGAATCCCAGTTGTTCCACAGGCAGAGGGGGTGTGAAGATGAGATCCCGAGCAGGGAAAGGAGAGAAGAAAGGACAGTGCAGAGCTCTGGGCTCCTTTGGAAGCATCCCTGTTCATATGCATAATGCATCTTGATTTGAGTATATGTTGATGACAATCGCGGGGCACCCTGGCCTTTGTACCAATGGTCAAGATTGGGAAGAAAGAGTGAAGCCTCCATCGCCAAGTACAAAATCCCTGGGCCCGGCAGCCCAGCGGCCACCTGGTTCCTAATCACCAGACCTCCAAAAATAATCGTCCCCGTCCCTACACTTCACCACTTCCCAAACTGCCCCTTCCACGTGGCTGCTCTGGCCAGTGTTTTCCAGTTTTCCAGTCATTATGAGGCACCACTATTTGTGGTCCTTCCTGAAGAAACTGTTTCAAGTCCCAGTGTTGGAAGAACTGCCCGTGAGCAAAGTGAGAGACATACGCTTAATAAACGTGCAGTTATTAAACGGTGCACCGTGACTACCTGTTGGCCACCGGAGAAGGATCCTGTTTGTTCACATCATTTCTTCTAAGATTTATCTTTCCCTCAGAGAAGGGTCTTAGGGGAACGGGCATTTCTCCCTTCAGACCTCGTCAGTGCGAGAATTCCACGCATGCCTAGGCAGCTCATGATCGCGCCCCGCGATCCCCGCGGCTCAGCCTTTCCAGTGTCTGGGGAACCCGCAGGTTCCCTGGGTAGCCATCCTCATAACTGAGCCTGTAGCAGCCTCTAGGGGTTGCCACGGGTTACTGAGTGCTCGCGACTGGTGTCTGGGATCAGGTTAAAGCGAGGGCTCTCAGTAAATACCTCCTCCAGGTTCCCCGGGGGGGGGGGGGGGGGGGGGGTGGTGTGCAAAGATGATCTGTTGGCTGCACCTCCTTCACTGACCAGGCCTGGAACTCATTAGCGAAGGTATAAAGGAAGGAAATAGGCAGAACCTGTGGACGGTCAGCTTGCTGAGATCCATACCCTCCCCCTCTAGCGCACACATGCACATGCAATGTGCACATACATACACAAGCACAGGCACACACACGCATACACACGCGCACACACACGGCAACCCGCTCTGAACAGGGCCTGTATTCAAGTGTCGCCCCTCCCACTGAAGCCCCTCAGGCTTCTCCGGGTTCCCACGTCCTCATTGTCTGAACATGAACAGGCGAGGCCCTGGAGGGCTGTAGCTGAGGGGCGCTTAGCTGTTTCCTGAGTGTGAGTTCCGGGCTCTGGTTCTCATGACTTAATCTCAAAAGCAAATCCAGTCCTGTCACCTCCCGCTGAAGGGTCTTCAGTGCCCTCCCCTCCCACTGGGATGGGGTGAGGCTCCTCAATGCAACGTACAAGGCCCACTTTTCTGACTCACTCACCCACTCGGCCTCGTCTCTTCTGACACCGTCTCCACGAGGGATTTCCTTTCACTGCTTCAAAGGCTGTGCTTTCTCCACTCCGAAGCTTCCACAGTCAGCTCCTCTGGGCACCGCTCTGTGTGCTGCACAACTTTATGCTAAGTAGGTGTGTGTGTGTGTGTGTGTGTGTGTGTGTCTGTGTGTGTGATCAGATATTTGGCAGGGCACCTGTGACTTGCCCACTGCAGAGCCCTGAGCACCTGCTCTGATGGATAGGAAAGGGCTTTAAGACACAGCTCCTACTTCCACAGAATTTCACCTTCTAGTACCTTCTGGTTGGGTAAATAAGACGTGAACACATGGAACAACTGGAAAAAATGAAGTGTTAAACCAGAGCTTGCAAACTGGTGGCCTATGGGCTGAATCTAGCCTTTAAATGTGTCTTGTTTGGCAATAACAGTTCTAGCCGGCAAAGATCCCCCCTGCCAAATTTTTATTCTAATAAAATATACATACCATCAGATTCACTGTCTTAACCCTATTTAAGCGTACACTTGAGTACTATAAAGTACATCCATGGTGCGACCATCACCACCATCCTTCTCCAGAACTTTCTTCCTGTCACAAAACTGTAACTATGTCCCATTAAACACTAACTCCCCATCCTCCCCTCCCTCCCCAGCCCCTGGCAACCAGCACTCTACTCTCTGCCTCTATAATTTTGACTACTCTAGGGACCTCCTATAAATTGAATCATGCAGTATTTGTCTTTTTTTTAATTTTTAAAAATTAAAATTTTTTTTCTTAATTTTTAAAAATTAAAAATTTTTTTCTTAATTTTTAAAAATTAAAAAAAATTTTCTTAATTTTTAAAAATTAAAAATTGTTTTCTTAATTTTTAAAAATTAAAATTTTTTTTTCTTAATTTTTTAAAATGTTTATTGATTTTTGGGTTTTTTTTAAATATAGTTTACTGTCAGATTGGTTTCCATACTGTGCTCATCTCAACAAGCGCTCATCATTCCTGTGCTCATCATTCCTGTGCTCATCTCAACAAGCGCCCTCCTCTCTGCCCATCGCCCACTTTCCCCTCTGTTTATTGATTTTTGAGGGAGAGAGCACATGAAAGTGGGGGGCGGTGCAGAGAGAGGGGGACAGAGGACCCGAAGTGGGCTCTGAACTGACAGCAGTGAGCCTGATGCGGGGCTCGAACTCACAAACCATGAGATCGTGACCCGGGACGCTTAACCGACTGAGTCACCCAGGTGCCCCCAATTTTTTTCTTCTTTCTTTTAGAGAGAGTGCATGAGCAGGGGACAGGGACAGAGAGAGAGAGAGAGAGAGAGAGAGAGACCCAAGTCCCAAGAGAGTGGCCCAGCACAGAGCCTGACACAGGGCCCGATCCCATGGCCCTGGGATCCTGACCTGAGCCTGCAGCAAGAGTTGGTCACTCAACCGAAGGAGCCGCCCAGAGATCCCAGTATTGTCTTTTTGTGAAATAAAACAATAAGCCTGGCTTATTTCATTAACAGAATGTCTTCCAGGTTCATCCATATTGTATTCATTGAAATGGAGGTGGTCATCCATTTCCTTCCTCTTTAAGGCGGAAGAATATTCCATTGTGTATGTGTGTACGTGTGTGTGTATATGTATCACATTTTGCTTATCCATTCATCTGCCAATGGGCACACGGGTTGTTTCCACCTTTCGGCTCTGAATATGGCTGTGCAGATATCTTTGAGACTCTGCTCTCAGTTCTTTTGAGCATATATCCAGAACTGGAGTTGCTGGATTATCTGGTAGTCTCATTTTTAATTCTTGGAGGAGGCTCCATACTCTTTGCCTCAGTGGCTGCCCCATTTTCCATTCCCACCAACAATGCACCAGAGCCCCAAATTCTCCACATCTTTGTCAACACTTCTGGGTTTTGAGAGCAGCTATCCTTGACAGGTGTGGAGTAGCCAGCAGAGATTTAAAAGATTTTTGAATAAGTTGTCAGTATTTTAAAAATCAGATTTCCTGTTTTTGTTTTAAACCAAGATTTCCGGCTTCTTTTGAAAACCCGGAAAATTCTAGCAGCCCTGGTACCTGTACTGGCCCCTGGTGACAACGGGCTGGAGCTGAGCAGCGGCTGCCCTTTGCACAGTGTATGTGCCAGCTCAGCTCGGCCCCTCCTCGCAGGCTCCCGGACCCGAGGATGAGGACAGGTGCCCAGCTCCCCTCCCATTGCCACTTTGACCCGCAGCTCTGACAGGAAGAGAGAAGAATGTTTCTTGTATCTGTCCTCAGTGGGAGGTGAGAAAACTAAAGGTCGACAGGATTGACTAGGAGGGAGCTACTTTTGGGAACGGTTTTCTATGGCTTCCTTATACTTAGCCACGTCAATTGCTGTGAGTTCTCTTCCTGGCCCGCAGGCGTTAGGGTTTGTGATCCTGGTGTTAAACTGTTGGCGACTCTCAGCCTCCAGGCCTTCTGAGACAATGGGGAGACAATGGCCGCACCGTGAGCTGGGCTAACCAAAGGCTGTGTGAGAAAGGGGGTAGGATTTCACCGCTGCCTGGTTTTGCAGTGCCTGGTTTTGCTGCCATGACGAATACTGCAGACCGGGTGACTTCAACAGAGATGTCGTCTCTCACAATCCTGGAGGCTGGGAGTCAGAGATCAAGCTGTCTGCGGGGTTGGTTTCTTTGGAAGCCTCTCTCCTGGGCTTAGGGATGGCTGTCTTCTACCGGCATCTCTGTATCTCTTCCCTCTGTACGTGTCTGTGTCCTAATCTCCTCTCATTATAAGGACACCAGTCGCATTGCACTAGGGGCCACTGGTATGACCCCATTTTTGCCTTTATTACCTCTTTAAAGATCTTCTCTCCACATACAGTCCACATACTCTAACTATAATATCCTGAGATTCCGAGAGTTAGGATTTCAACCTATGGATCCAGGGGACACAGGCCCCATAGCAGAAGGGTAGGACTCGGAGGGAGGAGAGAAAAGGCTTAGTGGGTGAGCCTCGCTTGCTGGGTATGAAGCCTACTTAAAAAACAAAACAAAACAACAACAACAAGAAGCCCTGATCCTTAACTTAATCACATTCACAAAATCCCTTTGCCGTGTAGGGAAACACATTCTCAGTTCCAGGGATTAGCGCTTGAACATCTTTGAGGGGCCGTTGTCCTGTCTACCATAGCACCCCTCCCTTCCTCCCTAATCCAGCCTTGAACGTCTAGTGGGGATGTTCCCCACTAGGTGTTCCCCCACAGTGCTAGAGAGGCAAGCTGGCCCAGCCTGAGTCCCTTGAACTTGGCCCAGGCTGAGTCCCAGCCTGAGTTTCCCTTGGGTGGGTGGCCACACGATGCAACTCAAGTATGGAGTTGCTGGAGATCAAGCCTCCGTGAGGGTGAAGCTTTATTCTGTACTTGTCGAGATGGAAAGTGAGGTGCCGAGAGAGGACAGGTGGAGAGGACTGGTTCCGGTTGTTCTTGGGGCTGGCAGTTTAGGAACCGGTATATCCTCCGTTTAGTTTCTTTCATTTGGGTCTCTGTCCCTGGAGATCAAGACCATGTTGACACGTACAGAAGTTATTTTGAATGAGGGCCAGACAGTGGGGCGGTGGGGACAGCAGGGACAGAAGTGCCCCTGTCTTGAAACTAAGGAAGTGTAAGCTTTCAGGCCACTCACTCACAGGAGACCCGCCGCGGTCCTGGCTGGGAGTCATGTTCATGTGCTTCTGCACAATTTTTAGGAGGTACATCAGTTGCAAGTTATACGACCACATCAGTCTCTTTCCATTTCAGCCTCCTCCCTGTTGAATCCTCCCTCTCCCTCGCTTTGCTGCGACCATGGGCATTTTTGAAAGCAACCAAAGGGGAAATTGAGATGAGGACACATTTACTGTGTATTAAATGCAATAGATTTATATGGCCTCCAGTTGTTTTCTTAAGTTTGCTTCTTGGCAGGGTGTCGGAGTGGTGTTTAGGAAGACTCTCGCGGCCTTGACTTGCCCGGCCTGGTGACAACAAGGTGCAGGGCTAGTGGTGGTCTCAGATATCAATGTGTCCCACAGTGGTGGCCTCCGGAAATATGTGAGGCGCGGAGGAGAAACAGGTTGGAAACGTAGGACCAGCTGTTGGTCCGTGGAAAAATTCTTCCAGTTATCAGATGCGTAGAACTGTAAAAAGGGGGACTGAATTTTTGTCTTCTGGCCAAAATTTCAATTCTCCCTTGTCAGGGATATACCAGATAAAGCTATATAAACATACTATGCATGCCTTTCTTTTTTGACGGAAATTGTGAAAAGTGGAATTTCCTCGGATTCCTGTGGATTTAATTCTGTAAGATTGAAACAACAGTGAGTATGTCTGCATGTGAAGTTGCACGATTCGTACACTCTAACATGCTGGGCTATGTATTAGCAAGACACTGCCAATAACATGTTATGATGCTAAAGTACATTTTCTAGATGATCAGCCCTGCTAGAAAAAAGACTGAAGTCTATGTTTCCTATGGATAATGGTATTTCAAACTTATCGTCATATTAAGAGACAAAGAGTATGAAGCCAAAAAGGAGGGGCAAAAAGTAATTTATTTAAAAAAAATTTTAATGTTTATTTTTGAGAGAGAGACAGAGCATGATCAGGGGAGGGGCAGGGAGGGAGGGAGAAGACACAGAACCCGAAGCAGGCTCCAGGCTATGGGTGGTCAGAACAGAGCCTGACATGGGGATCGAACCCACAAACCACGAGGTCATGACCTGAGCTGAAGTCAGACGCTTAACCGAGCCACCAAGGTGACCCTAATTTACTTTATTATTCTTAATCTTATTATTTAAAGATTTTATTTTTAAGTAATCTCCACACCCAACATGGGGCTCAAACTCACAACCCCGAGATCAAGAGTTGCATGCCCCATCGACTGAGACAGCCAGGCGCCTTGGAAAAAAGTATTTTAGAAGCATGTCGGACAATTAATACAAACTAATACGTAATTTGTCTGTATTTTGTGTTTTTGTGGTGTTTTCCAGCTTTTAAAACTTTATAGTTTTTGTTATATTCTCCTTCTATTTATTTTCGTATTTAATTTTGTACTGGTAACTCTGTATGCATCTTCTTTAAAAGAATGAACATTACTCAGGCCCCAGTAAAGCTGGGTGAGTCCCTCCCCCCCCCCCCCCCCCCCCGCCCCACCCACAGGCTACAAGGAAGAGATAGGAAAGGCCAGCCTGCCTGGAGCGGAGGCCAGCAAATGAGGAGTCACGGCAGGGAGAGAGGGAGAGAGTGGGGGACCCTGATGACGGAGGACATGGAAAAGCCAGGTGCGGGGAGGCCCACTGAGCTGACAGTGGGGGCATGGTGTGTGCTTTGCTTGGTGTGTTAAGGAGGTGGCATGAGGGAGGGGGTCCTTTTTTCTGGAAACAGATGCTTTCCAGCTGCTTCAACCTTCTGCACCTGTAACCAGCCGAGAGATGATTAAAGACCGAAACAGGTGGTATATTCGGGAATCCTGAAAAAGAGTCAAAAAAATGTCACTCTCTGCAACAGAGATTTCTAAAAGCCAACATCAAACAGATGAGGGTTATCACGGTTTGGGCACTTTCCCAGAATCTCGAGATTCTTCAAGGAATAGGGTAGCGTCTCAAGTCATCAAGAGTTAAGAGTGTATCCTAAAACCCCGTCTGGGAAGCACCACTTTAAAAATAACCAATAAAAGATGCAGCTTCCAAGAATACTGCTAAACACATAATGGCATGATAAAGTATTTAAAAAGTAAACTAAAAGGTGGCAGTCTCTCACACGTACATACGAATGTGTTTGACTACACATAATCTGTAAGGCAGAAAACTATGGTTTTATCCGAAGGCAAATGACATATAGGGGAAAATATTTGTGACTTACATCACAGTCAAGATGAATTTTTCTAATATGTCGGGGTTCCTATTGATCGATTGTTTTTTCAAAGACCAACCATCTAGTAGGAAAATGGGCGGTTCCTGAGAAAGGAAATCCACGCGCCTCTTAGAGGGAGACATGGTGAACCTTATTCACAATAAGAAGATGCAAAATGAGATTGCACTGCAATATCACTCTTCAACTCTCTGGTTGGCAAAGATAAAAGAAAGTTTGGTGAGGCTGCAGGGAATAAGCTCCCTCATAGATTGTTGGCAGGGGTGTAGATGCATGTGCTCTGTGCTGTGTGACAGGTGCTATGTAAATGTCTGTAGAGAGAGGCTTGATAGTATCTATCCAAACTACAAGTGCCATCCCCTTTGACTCAGCAGTTTGACGCCTAAGAATTTACCCTCTGGATGTGATCGCATATGCGCAGTGTGTCATATATTGCATTATTTGCAACACTCTGCCGAAACAAAAGACGAGAGGCAGCCTACATATCCGTCTGTGGGGAACCAGATAAATGACTGTACATCGGAATAGTCCATCCATCGGAATATTCCTCAGCCTTAGAAAAAAAATGAGGATGCTTTATTCGAACTGACCTGAAATGATCTTCAAGATACACAGAGTGGAAAAAGCAAGACGTAGTAGAAATGGAAAGTCCTCTGCTATTACTGTTTTCCAAAGGATGGATGGGAGGAATATGGCTCTGTATGTGTACTTGTTCGGATCAACATAAAATATCTGTAAAGGTATACCAGAAAGTCACACGGCACTTCCTCCAGAGAGGAGCTCCGGGCACCTGGAGGGTGAGAATGTGAGAGCCCCATGCGTTCCTGGAACGGAATGGAGCCACAGGGTCCATGACTGACTCTGTAGATGCTAGTGGAGGGCTGGCTGCAGGGCACACACTGTGGCAGATGCCGGGGGTGCAGGAGTTCGTAAAATGGACAGAAAGAGGAAGGAAGGAAGGAAGGAAGGAAGGAAGGAAGGAAGGAAGGAAGGAGAACTCAGGTACTTTGAAGAATATTAAAAATGGCATGTGGAGGGGCGCCTGGGTGGCTCAATCGGTTGAGTGTCTGACTCTTGATTTCAGCTCAGGTCATGATCTCAGGCTCGTGGCATCAAGCACTGTGTCAGGCTTCATTCTGAGTGTGGAGCCTGCTTGGGATTCTCTCTCTCTCTCTCTCTCTCTCTCTCTCTCTCTCTCTCTCCCTCCCTCCCTCCCTCCCTCCCTCCATCTCTCCCTCTGCGTCTCTCTCCCACTCATGCTCGTGCTCTTTCTCTCTCTCTCTCTCAAATAAAAAAATAAACCAAAAAAGGAATGTGGAGAGAGTAAGCGGGGATGGCAGAACTATTATTGTAGACAGGGTGGCATCAGAGAAGGTGTCATGTCATCTATGTACCTGGGGTAGGAGCATCCAGGGGACAAGTGCCAAGGCCCGACAAGGGGTGTTTTGAGGACTAGTAGGGAGGCCAGTGTGACTGGAGCAGAGAGAGAGAAGAGGACCGTGACAGGCGGCTGAAAATTGTCCCCACATCAACCACTCTCCAGGAGCAGCACAGCCTGCCTGGCCTGC
The DNA here is from genome assembly GCF_018350195.1 of Panthera tigris. Lineage (NCBI taxonomy): Eukaryota > Metazoa > Chordata > Mammalia > Carnivora > Felidae > Panthera > Panthera tigris. Next base: position 114,779,965 of record NC_056666.1, on the reverse strand, counting down.
GGGGGTGGTGCCCACGCTTCCGGGATTCCTGAGGGAGACGCGTCCCCTTTCTGAGCTGCAGACACTTGATCGGAACAGCTGTAGAACTGGGGCAGGTCAATGGGCCGGTACATTCCACATTCTGGGCTGCGATCTTTTAAGTCAATACTTATTATGACTTTTGTCTCTGAAATCGACCAAAGCAGCTCTCTGACAATTCCAGAGCCACAACCCAATTCCCCACAGCACAGACAGTCCTCCGTCCTCCTAGAGTGCCCGTGTGCTTTGGAAGGAAACGGATGCAAACGCCTATTTATAATATCGGCTCTTCCCCTGCCCGTGCACTCCGTGGACGGAACAGCCTTCTCCACTCCTTTTCCGAAAGGTGACCGGGCCCCAGCGGGAGCATTTACTCTGTAGGACATGTGCTCTGTAAACTCTCTGGTCACACTGGGGCCTTGCTCTTTAAGACAACAAATCCCCAGAGGGAGAGGCTTACAGCTTGCCTAATTGGACAGTTGGCCGCATCCAGAGAGAAGTGTTTGCAGAGCGCATTGAAAGCTAGCCCAGGGACCCACGTGTTTGTTCAGCATCCGCATGGCAAACAGCAAGAGCCTTCCTTGAATGCGGGGGTCAGAAAGGGATTTCCCTCAAATCTGAGCAAGCCTCTGGGGTGATGGCTCACTCAAAAGGCTGTAGTGGAGGAAAGGGTGTTCTGGAATATTGGTGCTGGGCCTTCCTCTCCTCTAAGATGGACACAAAGAATCTTTCTGCATTTTGCTTTCTTGCAGCAGAGCCCGCCCTGGATTACTGACGGGGTCCTGGGCCTATTTCAAGGTCCAAGTGTCTGGAACCAGAGCCCGAAGGCCAGCTGTGGGGAGCAGGGGGTGGGAGAAGGGGGAGAGGCCCACTAGCTGTGCAGAAAACGAAGACCCATGGCTTTTATGCACATGATTAGTGATGAGGAGCTAGTTGCCTGGCAACAGCAGCCCCTTCCCCCTCCACGCGTACCCCTCAGGCTGCGTGTAATGTTTGGTGACATTTTTCTTTTCATAGCAGAGACAGGGAGTAGCCCCCTTCATTAGCTGAAGATGCCCACCCCCTCCCCCCCCCCCCACAACCGGCTTATTGATCAGGCTCCTATTTAGAAATCATTCCCCCAAAGCACTTAATTATTAATTGCACGTTAATAATTTCTGTACCAAGATAACGCTACAGATAGCTGTTCGTGGAAGCGAAGAGCTTAGACCAAGATCTGACACACAGAAGTGCTGCAGAAAAATTAGCTGCTCAAATAATTAACAATCTGTCTTTCTTCTAGGAGGTTCGAGGAATAAGACCTACGCTGGGCAGATTTTACTCTTTTCAGAGCCTTGCTGTTTTCTCTCAGACTCTCAGAATACTATAGTCAGAAGGGTCCTTCCAGAATCCCCTGCCCAGCTGCCTCCTTTTACAGACGGGGAAACTGAGGCCCAACAAGGTGAAGTGACTTCGTCCAAGTCACAAAATTCATGATGCCGCGGAGACCGAACCCAGACCTCCTGGCCCTCGGTCTCTTTTCCACTACACCCCCGGCCTTCACAATTTAGTGGGACGTCAAAGTCTCACCAGGACGCCATCAGAAATGCAGGTCTGTGATTCCCACCCTCCTTCCCTGCCCGGCACTAGTGAGAATCGGCATCTTCAGCGGCCCCCTCTGACCACGCAGCGGGGGCGGCTGGAACGTGCCCAGCAAAGCACTGCGGACTCGCTACCCTTCACAAGTAAATGGTGCGACTATCAGGGCAAGTCATCATTTCCTTTTGTAAGATGGGAAGTTCAAGGCTGACAAAGGTCAATTTCTAGTCCAAGAGCAGGGCTTGAAAGCCACAGCCCTCTTCCCACACAATCATCACCTGGTTCTCCTGTGCAACAGACGCGAGACTGTGGGGCCTCCTCCCCTCCTCTTACACTCAAGGAAACCAAACCTCAGAACGGGTCAGGGGCCTGCCCAGGGCTCTACCTCCTGGCTACAGGCGTCACCCCGGTCCCCGGGGAGGTCCGAGAGCGATCACAGCTCTCCTTCCCTTTCCCCCACGGAGGTTTATCCTCACCAACCTGCTGAGAAATGCTTTTTAACACATAAGAAGATTGGTGTGCTAAATTAATTTCAAATACACAGGACAGAAACATCTGAGCCTTTGGGTTGATTATCTACACAGAACAGACTGAGGGGGGTTAGGGGCTGGAAAAGACCGGGTGTGGGGATGACAGGCCTTCTCTGTTCCCGTCCTGTGAGGAAAAAAATAACAAAGGCGACTCTCAGTTGCTGGTGCCCAAGTGTGTGAGTGAGCACTAGGGGGCAGAGTTAGCCCAGGAATGGGAGAGCCAATGCCACTTGCCTTTGGTTTTAAGGGTGGTTTGAAACGAGGGAGCTTGCAGCTGTGAAGGGTCATTGCCTTTAGTACGGCCTTAGTCAATAGGTTTCTAATTGGGCTATTAATCTGGAAATAAATGTAAAATAAGAAGCCCAGAGGGTGGGTTGAGACTGGATGCAATGTGAATAATGAACATCCCACGAATGAGTTCTTTTCAAGGGTCAATAGTCTCCTAATCTTTGTTCTTCTTCAATGTGAATTGACTCCTGACCACTGCTTGGCAATTTGTCATAAAGCGGTAGGTCTAAGTATTAAGAAACATCAAATAATACCTTAAGAGTTTTCTAGTATGTGGTCTCTGCAACTGGAAAACATAAATAATAATTTTCTTTGGGCAAATTAACGTGACTGCACACACGTACCAACCCACAGATGCCCCTCCTCGCACCCGCTCCCAGCCTGTGTCACCACCTGCGTGGAACCGTCCCCACAGAGGTGAAAGGGCAACAGCAAAGCACCAGATCCCCTGAGTGGGACTTACCCCCGATAATGCATGACTCAACCATCTGCCAGGCAGCGGCATTTGGACGTATTCAGATTTAGTGGTGGCTCAAGATTTCCTGATTTAGAACATCAGTAACTACCATATGACTATAGTTAATAATACTGTATTGCATATTTGAAAGTTGCTCACGGTAAATCTTTTTTTTTTAATTTTTTTAATGTTTATTTATTTTTGAGACAGGGAGAGACAGAGCATGAACGGGGGAGGGTCAGAGAGAGAGGGAGACACAGAATCTGAAGCAGGCTCCAGGCTCTGAGCTGTCAGCACAGAGCGCGACGCGGGGCTCGAACTCACGGACCGTGAGATCATGACCTGAGCCGAAGTCGGACGCTTAACCGACTGAGCCACCCAGGCGCCCCCTCACGGTAAATGTTAAAAGTCCTCATCGTGAGGAAAAAAACTGTAACTATGTATGGTGACAGATGTTATTGTGGTGACCCTTTGGCAGTATGTACAAATACCTAACCATTAAGTTGTACGCCTGAAACTAATACCAAGTTCTATGTCAATTACCCCTCAATTAAAACAACAGAAACAAAAGCCAAAATGAAACAACGACCATAAATGAGAACTCGTTGGATGCCAGGCACTGGGCTTTGCTCGCATGATCTCATTTCAGCGACACAAACTGTAAGATCGATACTGTTATTCTTCTTATTTTACAGTTGAGGAAATGGAAACTAAGTTCAGTAAATTGTCCAAGATTGCCCAGCAAGGAGGTAGTTCATGCAGGACTCAGCCTGAGATCCGTCTGACAGCAAAGCCCAGGTTCTCAGCTCTTGTCTTTCTGGAAGCCTGAGCAGTCCTATCCTGATGGGGAAAACCTGGGTCCAATACCCTGAAAGTACCTTCTAATTTGAGGATGGTGCTGATTTGCTGGGGGGTCTTAGGAAAGTGACTGCACGTCTCTGTTGAATCTTAGGATCTTATAACGAGCTACTTAACAACTCAAGTCGTCAAAATAAGTGTAATAAAGTAAATGTTAAGAGACGTTTAAGGCATCAAGAGCCCAGATGGATGTATAGGGTCCAGGGCTGTGCCACTCTGAGGTCTGCAGGAACCTGGGGCTGGGGTCAGAAGGAAGCTGATGGGATGAAAATGTAACAGGATGGTGTGAGGTGAGTGGGATTAGCCTCTCAAGCTCCTGGTTAAGAATATGGATGGATCCTTCTGCTCACAGGCCCCAGAGTCGGGGGGCTGTAGATGTGCAGGAAGATGGCCACATGTTGGACAGAGAGGTGCGCCTTGGGGAAATGCTGCACAAGGCTGTCAGCTGGGGGGCAAGCGGGAGGAGGAAGATGGGTTTCTCAAGGGACTGCCAGAAGCTGCCTGCCACTGAGTGCAGGGGCGGCCCTGGGGCCTCTTGGTCAGCGCGAGCGATCCCAAAAGGGCAGATTCAACTTTGCCTTTTCTTCCTTTTTTCCCAGGGCCAGAGGGGTAAGCTGGAAGGAGAGGAATGGGAGACAGTAGGCCATGTCCTCGCTCCCTTCCCCACCCCCAGTTCCCCTAAAGCCTGCAGCCTAGCCTGCATTAGAGGCAAGGAGGAAGGCTTGGAATCAAATAGAAGATTGAAATTTTAAATTGAACAGAGCTGAATCTTAATAACTGAGGAGAAATCATTTTGATAACTAAAATGATGAAAAGTTATAGGATCAGACTGATATATATATATAATGGCAAATGGAGCCTGCTTACTCAGTGGGAAAGGGAGGTTTCACAGAGCATAACTGATAGATTTTTTTTGGGGGGGAATCCATTTCATGTTTATCCCCCCAGAGAATTGGCAATCTTCGCTAAACCTGTTACTCAGAGGAAAATCAATAAATATTATATATTCTGCCACAGGTGAAAGACTGCAGCCCACCCTTTCACACAGTGCAGTTACATCTTGTGCATGTAGTGGTCACAGGGCTCTCTGGGAGCATTCTGGGTACCTCAGATAATGGTGGAAAAAGCCAAGCATTTCTCTTCTGATCAGGATTGTAATTATAGCTCTTCTGTTCTCACAACAAGTGCTAGGTTAGGACAAACTCATCTTCTTAAGTGACCTCCCTCTGCTCAAAGGTTTCTGGTCTCTGAGAGGTCTGGATCGATCCCCCCGTGACTCTCTCCTGAACTTTCAGAGCTCATTTTGAATCCTGGGCTTCTGAAGGATTATGCGGGATGAACTTAATTTGCAGACAAAATGGCGATACTCACCCAACCCTGAGTTCCTTCCACCCTTTGCCTGTATGGACTTGGGCAATGCAAGAAACCATGAGGGACACATCAGTGGAGCAAAGGCAAGAACCCAGAACCAGATCCAAGGACTGCATCACAATCCACTCTGTGATAAAAGGTGATATCATCAATCCATGGGAAAAGGAAAGACTATTCCATTAACAGTGCTTGGATGATTGGTTAACTACATGTGGAAAAACAACCATTTAAATTCTTACTTCATGTTCAACAATTTCCAATGGATTAAAGACTTAAAGATAATAAATGAAAGAACAAAAATGTAGAAGAAAACTTAAGTGAGTATTTATCAGACCTTGGATCTGGGGAATAACTTTTAAAGCATGACAACAATAAAGAAATCACATAGGAAAAAAATAATGACTTTGAATATATAAAAAGTTTAAATGCATACCAAGAAACAACACAAATAAAAAGGCATGGCGGTCACGTGACCCAGTAATCCCTGTTGCACCAAGTGACAGCAAGCCAGCAGCCAATATGTGAGTGAGACCATCATCCTAGGTCACCTGTTCCCTAACTGTGCCACCAGCTGATGGCAGATACATGAATGAGCCCAGCAGAGATCAGCCCAGCCTGGCCCGGGTCATCAGATACATCCTGCTGACTCACAGATTTGTAAGCAATAGTAAATGTTTTGTTTTGGGTTTTTTTTTTTGTTTAGAACACTAAGTTTTAAGGCAATTTGTTATGCAGAATTAGATAAATGATACAAAAGGGAAATGATAAGTTGGAACAGATACATGTAACAAATATGAAAGATAAAGATTAAAATCTTTAGTATGTAACGCGGTCTTATAAATCAACAAGAAAAACAACATCGGCCTTAGAGAAATAGATACAGGACGGGAGCAGACAAGTCATTAAGGAGGAAAGAGAAATGGCTACGAAACTAATACCCAAAATACTAAACCTCACAAAAGTGAAAGAAGTGTAATCCAAACATTAAACCACACATACATTTTTTACTTGCTAAATTAACAACAATGTAAAGATCGTCAATAATGATGGGTGTGGTAGTGTGAGGGGCACTGTCATACCTGAGGATGGAAGTCGAATTAACAAACCATTTCTGGAAAGCACTTTAGCAAGATTTAGGAAAAGCTTTTGGGGCAGATGCCGTTGGTTGGTGTGGGATACTGCATTATTGTTTCCAATTCCTCATCACAGTTCTTTGCATGATTTTGTAGTCCCTTCTCCTAGAAGCAAAGTATATTTTCTTGCATATTGCTGTTGCGATTGGCCTTGTGGCTGTTTTTGGCCAAAGGAATGTTAACAAATGTGTGCTGCAAACAGAGGTCTAAGCATCCTCCACTTTCAAGTTTGTGCTCTTGCATTTCTGCAAGAAATGCAGCTTCTTGGGTATACCCACCCTACAGCCGCTGAGTATACCCGCCCCTCAGCCGGGGCCCCGGAGTGAACACGTGGGTTTGGGGAAGATGAACTCGTGGTGGCAGAATAGTGTTAGAACTCGCCAAATGGCCATATAAGAGCAGACAGACAATTAAATAGCAACACCGAAATCCACAGACATTTCCAACAAAACCAGGTGAGAGAGTATCCCCGTGAACTCTGAACCAAGCAGCTGAGGATAAGTCATTGACAAGCACAAGACCTGCATGGTATCAGCATCTGTGCAAGAGGAAGCAGAAGAAAGCAGCGGGGCATCTAACAAACTGGAGAACAAAATCCCCCTAAAATATCCAAGAGGTATTCCCTGGAAGGCTCAGCAGGCTAATTTTAGAACAACAGCTGAAACTGTTTGCCTACTTCAGTTAGCGCGTGAGTGCAGGGGGCCGCAGGAAGGTCTGAAAGTCTGGAGCAGTCTAACCCCTGTGAACTCTGGAAGCTCACCAGGTGGGGCTCCCTTCCTTGCGGATACTGCTGGGAACAGAAAAGGCACTGTAGAGATGAAGGAAAGAAGGTCCGGGTAAAAGAGGAAGAGGGGAACATGACATGAAGATCTTACAAATCTTGCACTATGTGAAAAACAACAGAATAGGTAACTTTATGCAGTCAGAAAACTTATCCTGAACAAAGCTTCCTTCTAAAAGTTCATACTTAATTCATACAAACACGAGCAACAGAAATGTATTGAGACCAAATCTCATGCCAAGTTATCATAAGAAAAATGAGAATAATATCCTTCCAGATAATGAAAGCAGGCAGAAAGACTTGCTTAAAAAAATGAGAAAGAGGGGTGCCTCGGTGGCTTAATCAGTTAAGCATTGGACTTCAGCCCAGCTCATGATCTCACGGTTTATGAGTTTAAGACCTGCATTGGGCTCTGTGTTGACAGCACAGAGCCTGCTTGGGATTCTCTCTCTCCTTCTCTCTCTGCCCCTCCCCCCACTCTCTCGGCCTCTCTTTATCTCTCTCAAAAATAAGTAAACATTAGGGGCACCTGGGTGGTTCAGTCGGTTAAGCGTCCGACTTCGGCTCAGCTCATGGTCTCACGACTCATGGGTTTGAGCTCCATGTCGGGCTCTGTGCTGACAGCTCAGAGCCTGGACCCTGCCTCAGATACCGTATGTCCCTCTGTCTGTCTGCCCCTCCCCAGCTTGTGTTCTCTCTCTCTCAAAAATAAATAAATTAATTAAAAAAAATAAACATTATACAAATGAGAAAGAAAAAGGAAAAATGAAATTTAACTATTTCAAAATGAGCTAAAAGGCACTAAGAAATGTCATGAAGAAAATGATATAAAACATGAAAGAAAAAATGAACGAGAAATAGAGAAACTCAGAACTGAAGGGACAGAGATCAAGAAGAACACAGAAATAAAATAAATGGAGGAATCCAGTGAATAGCCACACAGATAATGCCTTAAGAGGAACAAAAAGTGAAAAGAAGGGAAATTAAAAAAAAAAAACACAAAACTAGGAGATAAAGATTTGAAAAACAACACTACTGAATGAATACAGGACAAGAAGATCTAAAATACGGTGAGCAGAAGTCCCTACATAAGGACACAGCGGCAAGAGACTTGAACAAATACTCTCTGCTCTAATTCGAGAAAAGCTTTCTGAAATAAAATAGATTTGAAAGTACTTACTAAAAGAGCACACTATGCATCTGAAAATATTGAAGTGGATGGCCAACACTAAGACATATACTAGTGAAATTTCTGGACATTACAAAAAAGAAAAATCTCTTTAGGCATCTAGGCCAAAAGAACATGTGGCTTATAAAGGAAGGAAGATTGTCAGAAGACTTTTTGATGCTATACTTTGCCAGAAAAAAAATGGAATAGCATATTTGGATACTTAAGAAAATGTGACATTCAGGTATAAGGGCACAGACAAGCTGTTAGGAACATGCAGGAACTTAGGGAATATTATTCCTATGAGTACTTCCTGAGGAATCTATCAGAGAACAAGCTTTAGGCAACCAAAGTGACTAGAGAGAGTTTTGTTTTGTTTTTTGGGTTTTTTTTTTTTGTCTTTTTTTTTTTAATGTTTATTCATTTTTGAAGGGAGGGGGAGGGGCAGAGAGAGAGGGATGCTCAGAATCCGAAACAGGCTCCAGGCTCTGAGCTGTCAGCACAGGGCCTGATGCAGGGCTCAAACCTACAAACCTTGAGATCATGACCTGACCCGAAGTCGGATGCTTAACTCACTGAGCCACCCAGGTGGCTTCCCCGCTCCTTTTTTAAAGTAGGCTCCATACCCAACATGGGGCTTGAACTCACAACCCTGAGACCAAGGGTCATATGGTCCACTGACTCAGCCAGCCAGGCACCCTTTAAGAGTTTGGTAGAAGGAATTGAACTGGCAAAGTTCTATTTCTTAACCTGGGTGGTAGTTACAGGGGTGTTTGTCTTATAAGAATTCACTAAGGTATACATTTGTTTTGCATTGTTTTCTTTATTCATATTTTATTTTACACTAAAAGGTAAAAACAAAAACAAACAAAATGACCACACATGCAACCAACCCATAGGCAAGTCTAGCCAAACCCAGCCTAGTTCAGCCAGTCTTTAATTGTTCCAAGATGTGAACAAGAAAAAAAAAATGCTTATTGTTTTCTAACTCTTAAGGTTGGGGCGATTGGTCATACACCCACTATTGTGAGTTTTGCTCTCCAATACAGTTGATTGTTCAGCAGCTATAACAAACCTCTTACTTCATGATTGAATCTGGAAGGGGCCAGATCCTTGTTTTCCTAGATTCCCTAACAGTTAATGATGGCTATGTGACACACATTGGAGATAACCCGTAAGGAATTCTGCTAGGAGGTTTGCAGGAAAGATTTTCTTTCCTAATTAGAGATGGTGGTTTACGAGGAGTCTCTCTCCCTGTTGTGGCTTCATACACCTCTGCTTTCCTGAACTTTGCTTGTGGGACAACAGAAAACTTGGAGCCATCTTGCCATCAGAAGCAGCAAGCACATAGATAAAGAGTCAATATTCTGAGGGTGTTGGAGCAAAAAAAAATGAGTCTGATTTCTTGACTACTTCATTGAGTCTCCCTACCTTCTTTCAGACTTCTTGGTTATGCAAGTAATAAACATCCCAGTTGTTAGTTAGCTTTTGTGTTACTTGAGGCTATTACTTTTTGACTTAGCTTTAAAAATGTTTATTGTCTTTAGCCCCATATTCCTGTATCCATCAACTTAGATTAAGAAAGGATTCCAAGATGTAGTAAAAAAAAAAAAAAAAAAAAATGACCAAAGCATTATCTATAGAGAGGCAAAATAGAAAACAATCTAAAAGTTCAATATAAAAGAATGATTAAGTAAAATATCAATAAGATGATACATTATGCATATGTTAACATTCATTTTTTGAGAGATTAAGAATATGGAAAATGGCCATACATAATAATAAATTAATATTTAAAACTATATGGGTGCAGTGCCTGGGTGGCTCAGTCAGTTGAACATCTGACTCTGGATTTCAGCTCAGATCATGATCTCATGGTTTGTGAGATTGAGCCCTATATTGGGCTCTGCGCTGACAGCACGGAGCCTGCGTGGGATTCTGTCTCTTTCTCGCTGCCCCTTCCCTGCTTGTGCTCTTTCTCGCTCTCAAAATAAGTAAATAAACTTTTTTTTTCTTAATGTAAAAAAACCTGTATGGGGGAGGGGGTCCCTGGCTGGCTCAGTCAGGAGAGCATGCAACTCTCATGGTCGTGAGTTCAAACCCCACATCGGACCTGGAGTTTACTTAGAAAAAAAAAAATAAATAAAACTCTATGGGTTGGTGATGCCAGACAAAATGGCAGAGTAAAGATGTCCCAAATCCTCTCTTTCATAAAAGCAATGACAAAACTGGCAAAATTGTCAGAATCAACCAGAGAATGTTAATTCAAGAAAAATGATTGGACTGCAATAAAAACGGTGAGCCTTGTGGCATTTTATTTTATTTTTTTATTTTTTTTTTATTTTTTTTTTTATTTTTTTTTTATTTTTTTTTTGTTTTTTTTTTTTCCTTGTGGCATTTTAATTTGCCCTATTCTCATCTTGCTCTTCCCAGTTCTTCGGTAGCCTTGAAAATGAACACCTCACTGTCATGTTGAAAACCAGCAGCCTGGTAGCCACCGGAGGGAGCAGAAGAGGATTGGAGCTCCTTAAAAGACCCATGCCCAGAGAAATGTTATTATTTGACCTGTCTGGTGGACTTCCCTGGAAGACTCCCCTCACAAGACTGTGTCGTTATTTGACTTGACACAGAGGCCTCCCAGTGCGGACAGCCTTTCTCCAGGGGCACTTGTCAAGAACAATCAGAGATGACGCTTAACGTTGATGGGTGCCTTAGTTGGTGGATAACACTGGGCCAACAAATAGGCCAACCAAAAAGCTGAAAAGGAAAATCTGGAGAATGAGATGCCCAGATGCGTAGGCGCCCATAAGGGACTTTGCAAAGCTTCAAGTATCTCTGGGAGTCTAGGAGGCTGTGTTCGTGCATGTGGCTGTGCATATGACCAGGGCTGTGTGCATGCTCAGGGAGACATAGAAAGGCCTAAGCTCTCCCATCTGCTTAACCTGAAGGCTCTGTGCAAGCAGGATGTGAAAGCTGAGGCAGAGTTGTAAATTGCCCTTCCACTGTCTGAATGTTGAAAGCATTCCCTCAATATGCACACAGAGGCCCTCAGCAAAAACTGGATGATATATTGGTTCCAGGCATTTAAAGAACTTGACCACTAAGCTAAATAGACACTGCCGTGACCACACCCAACAAAATAGACGGACTTTACAGAATGAGATCAGAAGGTCACCAAACAGCGGGGTGCCTGGGTGGCTCAGTCGGCTCAGGTCATGATCTCAGAGCTTATGAGTTCGAGCCCCATGTCGGGCTCTGTGCTGACAGCTCAGAGCCTGGAGCCTGCTTCAGATCCTGTGTTTCCCGCTCTCTCTGCCCCTCCCCACTCACTCTCTGTCTCTCAAAAGTAAATAAACATTAAGAAAAAATTAAAAAAAAAAAAAAAGAAAGAAACTCACCAAACAGCAGCATTCAGAAGCAATGACACCAGCAAAACCTGGGGTTTCCAGAGCTATCTCCTTATATCATTTTAGATGTTCGGTTTGGGACACACAAGGAGAAATATGCCAAAAAACAAACCTAAGAAAATATGGCACTCTTAGGTATATACTCAAGAGAAATGAAAACATGTCCACATAAAAACTTGTTTGTGAGTGTTCGTAGCGACATTGTTTATAATAGCCAAAAAAGTGGAACAACCCAGACTTTCATCAGCGGGTGAATGGAGAGTTGGAAGGCGTCCGTCCTCACAATGGAATACTACCCAGCCACGAAAAGGAATGAGGCACTGAGACGTGCTGCAGCATGGAGGAACCCGGGGAACATCCTAAGGGAAAGAAGCCAGACACAAAAGGCCACATATTGTGTGGTTACATTTACAGAAAATGGCCCCAATGGGCAAACCCATAAAGACAGAATGTCGATTAGTGATTTCCGGGGATCCGAGGGGAGGGAGGATGGGGGGTGATTGCGGATAGATATGGGGCTTTCTTCAAGTTGATGAAAATGTTCTGGAATTAGATGGTGGTGCTGGTTGCACGACTTTGTGAATACACTAAAGACCACAGAATTGTGCCCCTGAAAAGGGTGGATTTTGTGGTACGTGGATTATATCTCAATGATTCAAATAACCTGTGTGGCCGGTAGGGTCCCGATTTTGTTTAAAATACTGCATTTGATATGAATCTTGTGTGCCTTCTGAAAATCTCCCAACTGCCTTCTTTCTTTGTTGGTCGGTGCATGACGCTAAGTGGCCTCTTCACTTCCAGACTCTGTTGAAATGTCACACCATGAGACCTGGGATCTGGTTTCACATGCCACCACTAAGGGGCCGCTTTGATGTAAGTTGGAAGATATGGAAAGTTAGTCCCACATGGTGAAGCCTGATCCATAGGAATTAGGAGACAGAAAGGAGTGAGGCAGTCATTCCCCGTGTTTCTCCATTCCTTGGACTACTTTCACATGCAAACCTTTGCAAACCTCCCAGAGTCCCTCACGCCGTGTGAACACATCTGCCCAGCAGCGTGCTTGGACTCTATCGTGACTTGTCATGAAGTGGTGGCCAGCAGGACAGTGCCTCACAGGGAATTACTTTACATCTCTCTTGCCTCACGTTCCCTTTTCTCTCCACCCCGCAACCCTGAACTTGGACTTTCCAAATACAGCGTCAACACTTCAGTACTTGTTTCTGCTTTGCAGAGCACCCAGGCTAAGAAAAATGCATAAAACACATATGTTAAAAAACTCGAATGAAACTTTTTTTTTTCTTAAAGTTGATTTATTTATCTTTACACCTCATGTGAGGCTCAAACTCACTACCCTGAAGTCAAGAGCGAGTTGCTTGTTCCTCTGACGGAGCCAGCCAGGCGCTCCTTGAGTGAAACTTTCTAATATCAGTAGCAGGAACTGTGTGAGGGGCTTTCGTTTTCTTCTTTACTTTCTGGTGTGATCCAAATGTTCGATAACGAACATGTTTTTCACAACTAGAAAAACAAAATGAAAACAAAACCCACAAAGCAACTGGGTCTGGCACACCTCCTCTAAGAGAACCCTTTTTACTTATCTGGAAATGAAGCATCTAAATAATCTCTTAGTTACCATCTCTTGGCACTTGCTGAGCGTAGGTAAAACTCATTTATTCATCTGACAGATACATTTTGAGAGCCTAGTATATGTCAGGCACTGTTCTAGGAAGCTGCAATCTGTCAGACAACATCCTTATTCCTAGAGAGCTTATATTCTAATGGGGACGGTCAGACCATAGCTGAGCAAATTAAAAAAAAAAAAAAGGGTCAGTTTTGATAAGTGCTTCAAAAATAAAGCTGGGTAGGGGGATTGTGAACAATGCAGGTGGGATGGGGTGACACTTTGGTGAGGGACTGCTGCGCCTGAGGTGACATCTGCGCCGGGAACTGGATGAAGTAAAGGAGACAACCATGTGGACTTCTGAGGGGGGAGTATTCTTGGCAGAAAGAACAGCAAACGCAGGGGTCCCAGTGCTGGGCAGGGCATGGTGTGTTTGAGTGGAAGTGTCTGTGTCTTGACTGAGAAACCGGAAGGAGGTCAGTTTGATGGGAGCAGAGAGGGGTAGCCGGGAAGGTCAGAGGTGCAGCAGGGACCCAAGGATGTAGAGCCTTGTAGGCTTTGGTCCTTACCTTACTTTGGACCTGATGGTGAGTGAGATAGGAAGCCATTGGTGGCTTTACAATTTTTTTTGGATAAAATTTACCATTTTAACCATTTTTAAGTATACCGTTCAGTGGCATTAAGTGCATTCCCATTATTGTGCAACCATCATCACTGTGCATCTCTAGAACATTTCCGCCATCCCAAATTGAAAGTTTCTACCCATTAAATAATAACTTTCCATTTCCTTTCCCCTCAGCCCCTGGTAACCACTGTTCTACTTCCTGTCTCTGTGAATTTGACTCTCCTGGCTACCTCCTCTAAGTGGAGTCATACGATATTTGTCCTGTATATCTGACTTATTTCCCTAGGCGTAATGTCCTTAAGGTTCATTCTTGTAGCATGGGTCAGAATTTCATTGGAAGGTTTTGAGCTGAGGCGTGATAGACCTTTACTTACATTTCAGAAGGATAACTCCGGATGCTTTGAAGGAAGAGACTGTAGGCAACAAAGACGGAAACACAAGGACCAGTTACAAGGGTGTTATAATCGCCTAGAGGAAAATGGACTGGGTTTGGGTGGTAGTGGTGGAGAGGATGGGACATTTCAGAATCGAGCTTTATTTTGACGGCAGAGCCACCCAGATTTGCTGATGGGTTGAGCGTCAGGTATGAGAAAGAGTAAAGGTGAGGGTGACCCAAGGAGTTGTGCCTGAGAACTGGTAGCATGAAGTCATAATTAATAGCAATGGCCAAGAATGCAGGTAAAGCAGGATTTAGTGGTAGTGATCGTGGTGGTATGTGTGTTTGAAACTTAATTCTGAACATACCAAGTTTGGAGTTTGGAATGATTATTAGACCTCCAAGTGGAGATATAACATAGACAATGGATATACAAGTCTAAAAGGCAAGGGACTGGAGACAAGTTAGTGCTTGACATACATAATTTGGTGCCATCAGCTCATAAGAGCCCTGCATCTAGATACGATCCTCTGGGGCCTGAGAACAAATCTAGACAAGAAGAGGCCTAAGGATGAAGGCCTGGGGTTCTCTGTTGCTCAGAGGCCAGGGAGATGGAGATGACCCAGCAAATGAGACTGAGAAGGAAGGGCCAGTCCATTAGGAGTACATCCATGAAAAGGTCAGTGAAGAGAATGTTTCAGGAAAAGGGGATCACAAGTAAGGTGAGAATTACAATGGGGAAGTCTTCTGGGACCTTACGAAGAATGGTTATTGGGGCGCCTGGTTGGCTCAGTCAAGCATCTGACTCTTGGTTTCAGCTCAGGTCATGATCTCCTGGTTTGTGGGTTTGAGCCCCGCATCAGGGTGCAGAGCCTGGTTCGGATTCTCTCTTTCTCTCTCTCTCTCTCTGCTCTTCCTCCCCTCCCGCACACCCTCTCTCAAAATAAATAAATAAACTTAA
Source organism: Panthera tigris (assembly GCF_018350195.1). Taxonomy (NCBI): domain Eukaryota; kingdom Metazoa; phylum Chordata; class Mammalia; order Carnivora; family Felidae; genus Panthera; species Panthera tigris. Next base: position 114,764,796 of record NC_056666.1, on the reverse strand, counting down.
AAAAAAAAAGTGGTTATTCATTATGATTCCACATTCCTTGTGAAGCTGTTTTGGGGAGCTTTCCTTTATTTTCCTATAGCATCTCTGGAGAGAGTTGAAGAGAGTGAGAAAGTGTCCTAAATCCAATGAGAGCTACTCCCAAGGGTTCTCCCACCTTCTACGCCCTTGGAGTTGCTCAAGGCCCTGCCAATGAAGGCAGTGGCTGCATTGATTCCTTCGGCCGGGTCAGCGCCCTCATGGCGCCTGCCCTGTGTATGGGGTTTACCTCCTTGCCTTGTCAAGTTTGACTTCCTACAACTCTGTCTTCTTGGCTGTTCACATCCATTCAATGCTTTCCCCTCTCTTGCCTCTGACCACATGCCTTCTCATCATTTAAACTGTAGTTTTACATTCATCTCCGTTTCCTGCCACCCACTGCCAAACTGGGAAATGTCTATTAGTCATTCTGTGAAAATGTGTAAATGTCTACTGTGCAGAAGATCCCTGTCATAAATGCTACACAGTACACCAATAATTTTGACGCGGTCTTTGTCTCCAACTTCCTTCAGAGGTAATTTGGGAGAGGAAAAAATTAACACGTAAACTGAGAGGTAATAAAGCCAGACAATCAGTCATGTTTTCTAAAAATCGCTGTCAATTCATATTGAAACCAAGCGAGAGTCAGGGAAGACAGCATTTGAGCTGGGACACTGAAAGATGAGAAGGGTCTGAATGTAGCAAGGAAAGGGGTGGGCAACCCAGGAGGCGGAAAGATAAGTAAAGCCTTGATGACAGGAAGGTGCAAGGAAAGGGAGATTCGATCCACCTTGTGGAGTAGGAAGCATTAGGTGCCGGGAACTTAATGACGGGTGCTCAAACGTTTTTGAATAATGTGGGAGCTTTGGTCAGTATGAAGATTTAGGAGGCAAGGGGACCAGTCAAAGGACTAGTGTGGTGGTCCAGCCCTAACAAGACGAGCGCCTGCGTTTTGAACTGGTGTAGACCGAGAGCAGCTCTCTCCTCAGAGCTCCAGCGGCCAACCTCTCACCGGCTGGGATTTGGTCACGAGCCCATCCCTGAGTAAATCTCCATAGCTGTGCGTATGTGGTGGTCTGAGTTGGCGAGGCCCTGGATCTGGAGGTGGGGCCGGCTCCACCCGAGCAGAGTCTGAGAGAGGGATGGGGTGGTCCCAAAGGAAAATCAGGATGGTGTTTCTGGAAGGGAGGGTGGTTTTTCTGAGGATAACCTCACTCCCTTCCATTCATTCTTCTGCCTACCCCAGACCGACCCACCACTCCATTTGAAATTGTTCTTACCAGGATGACTCCTAGTTTGTAAAACTGAAACTCCTTCCTGGGTCTTATCATCAGCCAACTTCTCTGCTGCGTTTGACACTGTTCTGCCCTTTACATATCAGTATTATCCAAGGTTTCATTTTCAGTTCGGTTGCCTCATACTCTCCCTATTTGCTCCCCCCTTGGCTCCCATGGAAGAGTCAAGACATTTTCCACCGCCATCCATCTTGGACATACCTCTACTGTTGCGCATCTTACACTGTGTTGTGATTGTGTATCTTTGGAGCTCAAGCTCCTGGCATTCGGTAGAGGTAGAGTGAATGGCTAAATAGAAATGAAGTATGCTAGCAACAGGGTGAACAAAAAGATAAAGACAATGTCATGACTTTGAGCCTAGGATTACCTAACAGAAATAGGGAAGTCAGTTTTGGAGAGAAGGGAGTGAGTCTGACTTCAGAAGTGTTGTGTCAGGGATGGGGGGGGGGGGCCCTAAACGGAAACAAACAAAATGGGGACCATTGATGGTATTGTGCCGGGGGCCGTCCACGAGGGGCGCAAGTTTTGTGAGAGTAGAGACCTTGTCTGCCTTGTCTTCTACCCTGTAGAACATGGCACAAGGGAAGTGCCTGAGAAACATTTGTTGAGTTACTGAGATAACAGGTAAAGTAACTGGGATTTCTAAGAATGGGCACAGGGTGAGGCCTGGCCCCTGGGGAAGGGCCCTGCATTTAAAGGAAGGGATGAAGACAAGATGCGTCCAAGATGTCCCGTGCAGGCAGACACCTGTCCGGTGAACAAGGAGACAGGCCAGTCTTTCCTTTTCCCACTGGGAAAGAAACCTTTCTTAGATGCCTTCTGTCAGACTTTCCCACATTCCATTGCCTGGAATTAGGTCACATGCCCGTGCTTGGCTGCAAGGGAGGCTGAGGAAGTAAATATATGGAATTTTCAGACTCTCTAAAGACCCCATGGTTTGATTTTGACAATGAGGAAGGCAAGGGGAGATGCGGAGACAGTTAAGGGATTTTATCTGCCTCCTAGGGAGCAGGGAGATTCTAAATGAGGAGGAGGAAGAGGTAGAATTTTTCAAAACTCAGACTCTGGGGACATCCTTGCAGGTTCAAAGGGTTCTTCCCAATCCCTCCCTCTCGTACATCGGACAATGTGCAAATGACCTAGGGGAAGATCCAGCTCCTCTCCCGGCCCCTGCTATTTACATCCTTCTCTCATCAGCAGCATCCGGGACTTAGTTTGAACACTTACAGCAACGCTGGGATGTTTGTCTTCCTCCAGGTCAGGGAGAAAGTTGAATTGAAATAACTCCAGTCCGGAGCAGTGGTGCACCGTAGGAAAGTTGACTTAGAGATTTGCCACAGGGGTCAGGCCTCTTGGCGGTCTTGAAAAGGCCTGAAATCATAGCCCTGACACAACGCTGCAGGGAACAGAAAGTACAGGCTTCCCCTCCTAAAAACGGCTTCAAGTAAAATGTTACCACAAAAGAAGTCATTTTCCTATTCCTTATCCCAGCCTGCAGTTGGGCCTAGACTCCTGTTCCTGGGGGACACGTTGCAGCTGTGTGAGGTGGGAAAAGACGAGGAGCCAACGATTTTTTAATGTTGTATTTATGAACCGAAGCAGACGATAAGAGCCAGAAAAAAGAAAACGTGCGGGCAGTAGGAAGTCACCAAGAAAACCGCTGGCCTGGCTCACGCCGGGGGGGGGGGGGAAGCCCCTCTAGAATGACAGCAGGACAGGAAAAGGCCTGTGACTGAGGCAGAGAAGGGAAAGACAGCAGGTAAGGGCAAGGGCAAGGGCAAGGGCAAGGGTGGCTTTCGCTCATGTATGTGTGGAATCTTTAAAAAAAAAAACAGGCTGAGCTCATTGAAACGGAAAGTAGAGGGGAGGTTACCAGGGGCTGGTGAGTGGGGGAAAGGTGGAGATTGGTTCAAAGGTACACACTTCCCGTTATGAGATTAGCAGGTTCCGGGGCTCTAATGCACAGCATGGTGACTACAGCAAATCATCCTGTAGTATATACGTGAAAGCCGCTAAGAGACGGGCGCCTGGGTGGCTCAGTTGATTAAGTGTTTGACTCTTGGTTATAGGTCAGGTCATGATCTCCTGGTTTGTGGCATCGAGCCCCACGTCGGGCTCTGTGCTGAGTGTGGAGCCTGCTTGGGATTCTCTCCCTCCCTCTGCCTCTCCCCTGCTCTCTTTCTCTCTCTCAACGGTAAATAAAATAAACATTAAATAAAAAAAAGAAAGTTGCTAAGAGAGTAGAGCTTACATTTTCTCACCACACACACAAAAAGGTAATTATGGGATGGGATGGAGGTGTTAGCCACTGCTGTGGTCAATCACAGTGTATTAGTGAATCGAATCAACACGTTGTACACCTTACACTTACACAACGTTGTATATCAGTTATATCTCAGTAGAGCTGGGGGAAGAAAAGATGGCCTTCACCGTGTCAGGACGATAGGGGAAATGTCTGCAAAAAGCAGCAGTCTAGCCACAAGAGCATTTTGGGAGCACTGACCGGGCCTGGCACCATTCTAAGTTTTTACTTGTGTTATTTCTCTTACTCCGTGGGTAGTTTTATTTTTCTTCTGTTACGGATCAAGAAGCAGAAGCAGAGGGTGGTTAAGAAGTCATTTGCTCCAGGTTTCCTAGTTACCGAAGGGGGAAGCCAGGGTGCAAAGGAAGGCTGTCTGGCTCACGTTAGCGCTTGTGAACAGCTCTGCTGAACTGCCCCGGGGCAACCTGGTGACGCCGGCTTCCTTCGCGCTTGACGGAGACATCGCTGGTCGCCCAGGGGGCCGCGGCAGCCCCGCGGAGAAAGGGACATCTCCTGGCCATTCTGGCCTCTTGCTCGCACCCGTGGAAGGGGTGGGAAGCGAGTGCCTCCTTCCACGCCAGGCCCAGAGCGAGGGCTCACACGCGGGATCTCGCCTGACGGGGGGTGTGTGTCTTTGCAGAGGGGCTAGAACCCTGGGCGCCCCGGGGCCACGCTGCTCGGCCTGAGCTCTGGCTCCGCCCTCATTAATTCTGTACCCTGAGCAGCTGTTCTTTAGTTTCCCATCGGTGGACTGAGGTTGATAACAAAATTATCAACCAGGCGCCTCGCTGCCGCGAGGAGGGATTATGCTTATCTATCTACATTCTATAGGGATAAATTATATATATTTTATGTATTGCATATCCATTATTTTAAGCATACATATTAAACATACAGGTTTTACATACAAAATATATTTATACGTATATATGATTGTTAATATTATATTATATATTTATATATATAAAAGTTCAGAGCAGGGCCATCGCACATAGTAAGGGCAATGTGAGTATTAGGTTTTACTGGGGCTCCTGGGTGGCTCAGTTTGTTGAGCACCTGACTCTTGGTTTTGGCTCAGTCCAGGATCTCACAGTTTCGTGGGTTTGGCGCTGCGCTGGCCTCATGGAGCCTGCTTGGGATTCTCCGTCTCTCCCTCTCTCTCTGCCCTTCCCCCCACTCATGCTGTCTCTGTCTCTCAAAATAAAGAAACTTGAAAAAACAGTATTAGCTTTTATTGTTATGGGTCATTCCTTCTTACTCTCAAGGGGCAAATATTGTGGAGGAAGCTTGGAAGTTCCCTCGAGACCCGAGAGTTCTACTTCTCTGAGCCCCCGAACTATTTCTTTTTTAAAAAATTTTTTTTCAACGTTTTTTATTTATTTTTGGGACAGAGAGAGACAGAGCATGAACGGGGGAGGGACAGAGAGAGAGGGAGACACAGAATCGGAAACGGGCTCCAGGCTCCGAGCCATCAGCCCAGAGCCTGACGCAGGGCTCGAACTCACGGACCGCGAGATCGTGACCTGGCTGAAGTCGGACGCTTAACCGACTGCGCCACCCAGGCGCCCCACTATTTCTTAACCAGCGTCAGTGTGACTGGCCTGTCCTTACGTGTAGATCAGACTAAGTGACTCAGATTTTAGTCGGCTTGTGTCTCTGGGGGAGGTGTTAATGGCAAAAGTGCAGAAATAGGATTCTGTCTGATATTTTCTCCTAGAAATCCGTGTTTAGAAATTAGTTCTTCAAGGGGTGCCTGGGTGGCTCAGTCGGTTGAGCTTCCGACTTTGGCTCAGGTCATGATCTAGTGGTTCTTGAGTTCAAGCCCCGCGTGGGGCTCTGTGCTGACAGCTCAGAGCCTAGAGCCTGCTTCCGATTCTGTCTCCCTCTCTCTCTCTGCCCCTCCCCCACTCGCACTCTGTCTCTGTCTCTCTCTCTCAAAAATAAATAAACATTAAAAAAAGAAAAAAGAAAAGAAATTCGTTCCTCAAGATGGTAACTGCCCAGGTGTTCTTCACACTCCAGGCCTGGCTTCAGTATGAACATTTCCTTGAAACTTTCCTGATACTCTCACTTGGAAATGAATTTTCCGCATTCTGTGCTTCGTCCTTATGTCTCTTGTGGCACCTATTATCATTTAAAAAAAAATTTTTTTTTAACATTTGTTTATTTTTGAGACAGAGAGAGACAGAGCATGAACAGGGGAGGGTCAGAGAGAGGGAGACACAGAATCTGAAACAGGCTCCAGGCTCTGAGCTGTCAGCACAGAGCCCGATGCGGGGCTCGAACTCACAGCCCTCACGGGCGGTGAGATCATGACCTGAGCTGAAGTCGGCTGCTTAACCGACTGAGCCACCCAGGCACCCCACCTATTATCATTTTAAAGTAAACTTTGAACATTTTTATATATCTTTTTAGGTTAATTGAGGTATGCTTTGCATACAGTTAAAACTCATCCTTTAAAAACTTTTTTTTTTTTTTGCATTTATTTATTTTTGAGAGACAGAGCGTGAGGGAAGGAAGGGCAGAGGGAGAAGGAGACACAGAATCCAAAGCGGGCCTAGGCTCTGAGCAAGCGTTCAGCACAGAGCCCGACGCGGGGCTCAAACCCGCCAACCGTGAGATGATGGCCTGAGCCGAAGTCGGACACTTAACTGACTGAGCCACCCAGGCGCCCCAAAAGTCATTCTTTTTTGTGTACCATTCTGAGTTTTGACAAACACTCTCAGTTGCCACCAGCAGCATAGTCACATTACGTAACATAGCCAACCCCAAATAATTCCCTTGTAGAGAATTGAATATAATTTCCCTTGTAGTCAACCCCTCCTGCAACCCCCAGCCCCAGGCAACCAGTGGTCTGTTTTCTGTCCCTGAAGTTCGCCTTTCCCTGAATGTCATATAAACAGAATCATCTAGCGGGTAGCCCCTTGAGTCTGACTTCTTTCACTTAGCATAACGCTGGAGATCTGTCCAGGTTTGTGCGGGCTCCTTTTTAGTGCTGAATAGAATTGTAGTATTCTGGGGGCGCCTGGGTGTCTCAGTCGGTTGGGCGGCCGACTTCGGCTCAGGTCATGATCTTGCGGTCCGTGAGTTCGAGCCCCGCATCGGGCTCTGTGCTGACAGCTCAGAGCCTGGAGCCTGTTTCGGATTCTGTGTCTCCCTCTCTCTGACCCTCCCCCATTCATGCTCTGTCTCTCTCTGTCTCAAAAAAATAAATAAACGTTAAAAAATTTTTTTTAAAAATTAAAAAAAAAAAAAGAATTGTAGTATTCTGTAATGTGGATGTATACGATACATAGTTCATTTATTCATTCACCTTTTGAAGGACATTGAAGTTCTTTCAATTTTTGTTTTTGTTCTTTTTGAGAGAGAGAGAGTGCGGGCACGCGAGCAGGGGAGGGGCAGAGGGCGAGAAAGAGAATCTTTGCAGACTCCATACTCAGCAGGGAGCCCGACATGGGGCTCCATCCCCTGACACTGGGATCATGACCTGAGCTGAGATCAAGAGTCGGATGTTCAACCGGCTGAGCCACCCAGGCACCCCTGGTTCTTTCAGTTTTTTTTAAGCTAATGAGTAAAGCTGCTCATTTGCAGACAAGGTTTTATGTGCACATGTTTTTCTTTCTTTTGAGCGACTCCTTGGAAGGGATTGCTGGATCACATGGTAAGTGCATGTTTAACTTTGTAGGAAAATGTCAACCCGTTCTCCAGAGAGGTTGTACCATTTTGTGAGCCTGTCCAGCAGAGAATTCCAGTGACTATGCCTCCTTGTGGGCCCTTACTATTAGTCACTGCCCTTCCTCCCACCCCCCCTCCCCACAGGGAATGGGGGACAAGGAGGGAGGAGAGGGATTCCCTGTGCCTCTCCCGCTCCCCCTCTGCCTCCCTCTCTCATCTCACCCTTTCCTTCTTTCTTTCATTGACACTGTACATTGACTATGTAGAAAAGCAAACTTTGTTGAGGTATAATATACGTACAGAACAGTGCACACGTCATGTGTCAAGCTCGATGAACTTTTACAAAGCAAATGGGTCCATGTAACCACCCCCCAGATCAGAAAACAGAACATTACCAGTACCCCAGAAACACCCCCGTGCCCTCTCTCGGTATTATGGGCTGAATGTTTGTATCCCTCCCCCCAAATTTATATGTTGAAATCCTAACTCTGAGGTGATGGCGTTAGGAGGTGGGCCCTTTGGGAAGTGATTGGGTCATGAGGGTGGAGCCCTCATGACCAAGAGGAGCGCCTTATAGGAAAAGACACTGGAGAGCTTGCTTCCTCTCTCTCCTCCAGTCCAAAGGCAACCTTATTCAGGCTTCAGTCGCCATAGATTAGTTTTTGAACCCTCTATAAATAAAATCATACACTAGGTACTTCTTTGTGTAGCTTCTCTTGCTTAATATTATGTTTGAGAGATTCACCCATATTGTCATATGTACTTGTACTTTTATTTTCTTCCTGCAGAGAATTCCATTGTATGAACACGTCACAGCTTATGTATATATTCTACTGTCGATGGTCATTTGGGTTGTTTCCAGTTTTTATCTCTCATGAATAATGCTTCTATGAACATTCTTGTTGCTATCGGGGAGGTTCCCCCTCCAGACCACCCTCAGGTTCAACAACCCACTGGAAGGGCTCACAGAACTAGGAAAGAAGCTGTTGTACTCATCATTACGGTTTACTATAATGAAAGAATACAGACTAAAATCAGCAGTGGGAATAGGTTTACAGGGCAGATTCTAGGAAGGTTCCGGCGGGGGCTTCCAGTTGGCCTTTCCCAGCCCTTACTTCTCTCAGCACTGGCGTGTGGCAACAGGCATGGATTGTCACCAACCAGCAGAGCTCATCCCAGCCTTTGCGTCCAGGGCTTTTATTGGAGATAGGTTATGAAGACATGGAGACTGACGTGTGGCTGTCCTTAGTCCATCGCTCTTCTAACCAACTGAGCCACCTAGCACCCCATTCCATCGCTCTTCTAGAGGTCAAGCTGATAGCACATGGCCCAAGGCCCTAACCATAACTCACGTTGTTGGCATCAACCCTCTGGTGTGGCTCAAAGGCCCCATGTGAACAAAGACAGTCTTCATCAAGCAGGACATTCCAAGGGCTTAGTGGTTACCTCCTAGGAGCTGGTCATAGACCCAACCTTTTTTGGGCAACATTACTCCTTTATTGTGTACTTATTTGTATGTGTCTCTTGGTGAACACATGTAGCATTTCTGTTGGAAATACACCTGGGAATAGAGTTGTGGGTCATAGCTCATGCGTATGTCCCGCTGTAGTGCTTCTTCTTCACAGTTGTCCAAAGTGGTTGCATTGATTTACGTTGTCACCAGCGGCATTTGAGAGCCTCAGGTGCATCGTGTCTTTTCTAGCACTTGCTCTTACCAGATATTTCATTTTTTAAATTTTAGCCGTTCTGTGGATGGGTAGTAAATTCTCACTGTGCTTTTATTTTTTTATTAAAACAAATTTTTGTTTGATATTTATTTATTTATTTACTTACTTTGAGAGGGAGAGAGCACACATGCACGCATGAGCGAGCAGGGGAGGGGCAGAAAGAGAGGGAGAGAGAGAATCCCAAGCGGGCTCTGCCCTGACCGTGGGGCTCGATCTCACAAAACCAGGAGATCATGACCTGAGCCAAGATCAAGAGTCAGATGCTCAACCAGCTGAGCCACCCAGGCGCCCCTCACCACTTTTAATTCACACGTCCCTGCAGAATAATGGTGATGAGCATGTTTTTCCTGTTTATTAGTCATGTGGGATATCCTCGGCACTTATTATTATCAATTTCCTGTATTGTAATTTAATTCAAGTCAACTCAACAGTCTTGTAAATCTCCTGCCATGTGCTAGGCCCTCTGACGAGGCAATGAGGAATATAACAGTGAACAAAATCTATTTCTTGCCCCCCCCCCCCAGCCCATGTACATGCACAGAAGAAGCTTCTTGTGTAGTGATAGAGAAAGATCCCCGAGACATTCTAAGTGAAAAAAGGTATAGAAAAATGTGTATAGCATGCTACCATTTGTGTGAAATGTTTGCGGGAGAAATGAATACACACACGTGGTCTTGAATATGCATAAACATTTTTCAGGAGGATAAACAGAAACTATAAAAGCTACGTGTTGAAGAAAACTAAGTGCATGGGGAAAGGTGGGAGGAGGGGAGAGAGGGTTTTTGTGTATACAGTTTTATACTTTGATGTATGAGCAATGTCAACCTTTTTGCCTTTTAAAATCATTGTATGGAAGAAATATTTAAGAGGAAAACAAGCATTGTGTGTGTTTGGTTTACAGTGCAGTTGGGAGAGATTGTGGCAGAGTTATGGATGCTGGCATGCTGGGTCCTGCGAAGGGGCCAGTGCAGGACCCTCGGGGGAAACATACAAGGACCATCTAATCCAGGAAGTTCCCAAAGGAGTTAATGTCTAAGCTGAGACTGAGGGACAGGGGGACTTAGTCTGGGGAAGCAAGTGGGAAGTGAAAAGGATGCTGTTGATGGAAGCCCCACACTGGGTGTGAGGGTGGCGTGTAGGACCGTGGGCTCCGGGCTGGGAGCAGTTCCATGTCAGGGGCTGGAAGGGTGCAGGGCAGGAGAGCAGCAACAGGAAACTGGGGCCACATCTGGACAGCTCTGTAGACTCTGGTTGCCTCGGGCTGGGGGAGCCACTTAAAGGCATTTAAGCAAGAGAATGACAAGAACATATCTGCATATTTTTTAATTTTATTTTTAAAAAATGTTTATTTCTTTATTTTGAGAGAGAGAGAGAGTGTGTGTGCACATGCATGGAGGGGAGGGGCAGAGAGAGAGAGAGAGGGAAAGAGAGAATCCCAAGCAGGCTCCACGCTGTCAGCACAGAGCCTGAGGAGGGGCTCAGTGTTGCGAACCATGAAATCGTGACCTGATCTGAAATCAAGAGTCAGACGCTTAACCGACCGAGCCACTCAGGCGCCCCCAGACCTGCGTTTTAGAAAGATCACTTCGGCTGCAGAGAGCATGGACTGTAGGACAACAGGCTGGAGAAGCTGTCAGGAGTGTGCCATTGCAGGGAAATTCCTGGGATTTGGACTCAAATCCACTTCCCTGGCTTCTGTACATGGAAGAAAATAGCACCTCCCCCATAGAATTATTAGGAAAGTAGAATGAGGAAATGCTCACAGGGCCATTACCACAGTGCCTAATACAGAATAAACTTTCAATGAATATTAGATATTATTATGATACTATCCTGACACTGACCGCTTGTCACCATCTTGACCTTCCATTTCTTTGTGTGTGTGTTTACAATTTATTTATTGTTTAATTTACATTGGTGCAACAATGATTTCAGGAGTAGATTCCTTAATGCCCCTTACCCATTTAGCCCATCGCCCCTCCCACAGCCCCTCCAGCAACCTTCTGTTTGTTCTCTACATTTAAGAGTCTTTTATGTTTTGTCCCCCTCCCTGTTTTTATATTATTTTTGCTTCCCTTCCCTTAGGCCCATCTGTTTTGTATCTTAAAGTCCTCATTTGAGTGAAGTCATATATTTGGCTTTCTCTGACTGACTAATTTCACTTAGCATAATACCCTCCAGTTCCATCCATGTGATTGCAAATGGCAAGATTTCATTCTTTGTGATTGCCGAGTAATACTCCATTGTATATGTATACCACATCTTCTTTATCCATTCATCCATCGATGGACATTTGGGCTCTTTCCATCCTTTGGCTATTGTCGATAGCTCTGCTATAAACCTTGGGGTGCATGTGCCCCTTTGAAACAGGACACCTGTAGCCCTTAGATAAATACCTAGTAGTGCAATTGCTGGGTCATAGTTCTATTTTTTAGTTTTTTTGAGGACATTTCTTTTTTTAAAGTTTATTTTATTTTGAGAGAGAGGGAAAGAAAGAGTGTGAATGGGGGGAGGGGCAGAGAGAGAGGGAGAAAGAGACTTCTTTTTTTTTTTTTTAATTTTTTTTTCAACGTTTTTTATTTATTTTTGGGACAGAGAGAGACAGAGCATGAACGGGGGAGGGGCAGAGAGAGAGGGAGACACAGAATCGGAAACAGGCTCCAGGCTCCGAGCCATCAGCCCAGAGCCTGACGCGGGGCTCGAACTCACGGACCGCGAGATCGTGACCTGGCTGAAGTCGGACGCTTAACCGACTGCGCCACCCAGGCGCCCCTGGGAGAAAGAGACTTCTAAGCAGGCTCTGCACTGACCCAGCCCAGAGCTCCGTGTGGGGCTGGAACTCACGAGCCGTGAGATCACGACCTGAGGTGAACCGAAGAGTCAGATGCTTAACTGACTGAGTCACCCAGGTACCCCTCGACCCTCCATTTCTGGCTTCAACCACCATCGCCTTTCACCTGGAGCATTAAAGTAGCCTCCAACCTCCAATCAGGTCTGCTGCCTACCTTGTGTGCCCCCATCGGTCTAATCCCAGACAAAAGCCTAGTTTTCGTAGTAGGTGAAGAACCAAAAAGACTGCACACCCAGCATAAAAATAGGCAGTTCACGGAAAAGAAATACTATTGGCTCTGAAATGTGTGAATAATTACTCAACCTCACTCATAGTAAGTAAAAGGCAAATTAAAACCATCTCTTCACCTATCCGATTGGCAAAGACACATAGCTTGATAACCCTGTTTGCTAATTATAAGTAACATATGACCAGTGGGATGGTGATTTGTTACAACGTTAATAAAAGGCAGTTTGGCCAGACCTACCAAAGCGCAAAACCTACGTAGGATGTGATGCATCCCCAGCCACCTCTTTGACCTAATTTCATATTGCTCTTTGCCCTGGAACACCAAACCCAAGTTATTCTGACAAACTTACTATTTCTAAACACGCCAGACATTGCTGCTGCCTCAAAGCTCTTTTCACATACTGTTCCCTCCACCTGGAATGTTATTCTCTCCACTTGAAACTCTGTTCCCTCAGCCACCCAAATGGTTCAGTCCCTCTCTTCATTCAACTGTCTGTTCCAATGGTATCTCTTCAAATCTTCACAGAGGTCTCCGTGACTTCCCATCACCCTCTCTTCCATTATAATGCTCTTGCAGTTAGCTTTTTGCTATGTCACAAAACATACCCAAACCTACTGGCCTCAGACAAGAAATGTTTATTATCCTTTTAGCATCCTGTGGGGTGGCTGGGAAGTTCTCTTGGCATGGACTGGCTTGGCTGGAGCTGGATGACCTAGGTGACTCTCCTCATATTGTAGGATCTCAGTGAGGACAGCTGAAATGGCTGGGACAGTTGGAACTTGTCAACATGGTAGCAGAAGTGTTCTCAAAGCAAGAGAAAGCAAGTCTGATATACAAAACTTACTTATTTATCTATTCATTTAATTTTTAATTTGAGAGAGAGAGAGAGAGAGAGAGAGAGAGAGCCTGAGCAGGACAGAGGGAGAGAGAGAGAATCCTAAGTAGGCTCTGTGCTCAGCGTGGAGCCTGACGCGGGGCTTGATCCCATGACCCTGGGATCATGAGCTGAGCCAGAATCGAGAGTCAGACGCTCAACCGACTGAGCCACCCACGCACCCCTAAGAACACTTTTTAAGCTCCTGGTTACACCACATTTGGTAATGTCACATTGGCTAAAACATGTCCTAAAGTTGAGCCAGAGTCATTGTGGGAGAGGAATACCTAAGACATGATGGGGACCATTACTGCAATACGGGACCGTTGGTTCTTTATAACACTTATCACTGTTAGACACTATTTTACGCACGTGTTTGTATATTAACTGTATCGTTTTATGACAATAGAGCCCTCATGAAGGCAGGGGCTTTGTTTTGTTCACTGCTTATCTCTACAGCATCTGAAAAAGTGCTTGGTATATGCTGGGCACTCAGCACGTATTTGCTGAATAAGTGAATTAATGAATAGCAAGATAGTTAGGAGGCTGTTGCAATTAAAAAGGGGAGGAGGAGGAGAAGATGGTGACCTGAACGGAGGCAATGGCAGTCGAGAGGGAGAGAAGTGGCTGAAGTGGCTGGAGAGGTAGTAAGTGCGGGTATAAACAAGATGTGGTGATTGTTTGATGCGGGATGTGAAAGACAGAAGTCAAAGAAATACGATGCTTCTGACACGGCCAATGTACTTATTAATTAAGACCCTTAAATGCAAGTGACAAAACTCCATCTCAAAAAGCCGAAGCAAAAGGGAAACCCACTGGAAAGGTACTGAGGTAAGTCAGGTAACTGAAGGGTTCTATAACCATATGGCAAAAGGGAGGGGAAGCAGTTGTATCTCAGGAAAACTGGATCCAGCTTAAAAAAATGACCTTGACTCTCTAACTGTCTTCACTGCATGTCTCTGAGTATTTTCTCTCACTGCCAATTGTTTCCTAGCTTGACTCCCACTGGCAGTTCCTAAGTTTCACCGTGTGGGGACAAGTCCTTTTTCCTGCCTTCAGTTGTAAAGAATTCTATGGTGGAATTTACTCACCTGTTCCTCACCAGTCAGCTGTGGCCAGGGGGTAGGGTTCCGTGACAGGCCCAACTTAGGTCAGTTGCCTGCTGTGGACTAACTAAGGGCAGGGGGGTGGGACCATGAAGAACTTGGTAATGTAGCTGTAACCGCGTGGTTTGTGTAAAAGGGAAAGAAGTTCACTAAAGAAGGGACTGCCATGTACAGGTACAGGGAACTCAGGAGATTTTGGATAAATATATGTGCACCCTAAAAAAATAGCTCTCATTGGACTCTGAGGCAGAATCTGTGTCTGATTTATCCCTCACAGAATCTCTCTGTCTCTCCCTCCCTCTCTCTTTCTCTCTCTCTCTCTCTCTCACACACACACACACACACACACTTCACTAAAAAAGAAATCTTATTGTCTTAGTACTTGTTTCATTTTTAAAATTTTTAAAATGTTTTTATTTATTTTTGAGACAGAGAGAGACAGAGCATGAACAGGGGAGGGGCAGAGAGAGAGGGAGACACAGAATCTGAAGCAGGCTCCAGGCTCTGAGCTGTCAGCACAGAGCCCGATGCGGGGATCGAACTCACGGACTGTGAGATCATAACCTGAGCTGAAGTCGGGCGCTTAACCGACTGAGCCACCCAGGCGCCCCAAGTACCTGTTTCTTAATGTATCATTTAAGCATTCTTTTATAGGATTTTAATGGCAGTAGTATTCTAAAGTCTGGATATTATCAGAATTCATTTAACTAATTTTCTATTGATAGACATTTAGGTGGCTTCCAAGGTTTTGTTTGTTTGTTTTGCTGTTATAATATATAATATATAACATTATGAACAAAGTTTGGGACTCCCCAAGACCACTCTCACTTCTGATAGCAACTGCAAGTTCAGGGGTCTATAAGACTACCCTGTTTCAACAATTTGCCGGAAGGACTGACAGGACTACTGAAAGCTGTTGTGCTCATGTTTATGACAGTGGAAGGATGCAGATTAAAAACAACCATGGGAACAGGCTTACGGGCCAGAGTCCAAGAGAGTCCCAAGTGGGAATCTTCCAGTTGCCCTCTCCCAGTGGAGGTGTGGGCAGCCTTAACTCCTCCCAAAAACAATGCACATGATAAGATGCATGGAGCGTGGCCAACCGGGGAAGCTCACCTGAGCCTTGGTGTCCAGAGTTTATACTGGGGCTTGATCACAGAGATGTGGTTTACTACTTGCATGGCTGACCTTAGCTTCTAGCATTCAGCGTTGAGCTGATTGCATAGGGCTCCAGGCCCCCACCATTGATTCTGTGTTAGCATAGATGATGTGGTGTGGCCCAAAGCCCCCAAGTATGCAAAGGCACCCTTATCAGGCAGGACATTCTAGGAGCTTAGAGGTTACCTCCCGGAAGCTAAAAACAAAGGCCAGACCTCTCTTTGCATAGGTTTAATTCTTTACAACACAATATGTACATATAACATATATATATATATATATATATGTATATATATATATATATATATATAATACTCTGATGAGTATCCTAATACTTGTTAAATACTTTTTAAAAAAACAGCTTTATTGTCTTTATGGGAACAAAAGAGCCAACATAGTAAAGTGAAACAATGGACAAAGTCCATCCAGATTCAATCACTAGGTGATAATAATGACCAATACATCAGTGCATGTCCTTGCAGACATCTTTGTATGCTGTTTATATGCGTAATTGGTATAGAGGTTTTTAAAAAATGTTTATTTATTTATTTAGAGAGAGAGAACATGGGAGGGGGAGAGAGAGAGAGAGAGAGAGAGAGAGAGAAAGAGAGAGAGAGAGAGAGAGAAAATCCCAAGCAGGTTCCACAATCAGTGCAGAACCTGATGCAGGGCTTGATCTCACGAACCATGAGATTGTGACCTGCACTGAAATCAAGAGTTGGATGCTTAACTAACTGAGCCATCCAGGCACCCCAAGGTATAGAGTTTTATATAAGCAAAAGCATTCTATTTATGTTGACTATCACTGGTTTCTGGAATTTTAAGTTCTTTAACTTGTGTTTAATTAACCACTGAATAGATACAAAAAATGTTTATAAAGTAAAAAGAAGCACTCTTATCACCAAACATCCTTAAGTTATCACCAAGGAAAAAATAGTAAACATTTTTGTTACCTTTAGAGCCCCCGGTGAGCCCCTCTCCATCCTCCTCTGCCCTCCTCTACCTCAGGGGAAAAATGGCCACCCTGAATTTATGTCTCTCATTATCTTGTTTTCAGTTTCCCCACATATATTTGTTTCTCTAAGCAGCGGTATGAATTGGTTTTGCATGTTTCCGAACTTCACACAAGTGGATTTGTGCTGTATACATTATTCTGCAACTTGCTATTTCCTCACAACACAACGTTCCTGAGATCACCCCTGTGGTTGCCAATGGATGTAATTCGCTCATTTTCACTGCTGGGTTTATGTCTCTATTGCATTGTTGATTGACAGTAGGGGTCCTTCCAGCTTTCTTGGCCTTACCGCAGGATACGAACACACCTGCAAGGGTTTCTCTTGACTGCACGCGCAGGAGTGAAACTGCTGAGTCATAAGATACACACATGCTCAGCCTGATCACACAATGTTCCAACGTGGTCGCGCAAGCTTCTCTTCCCACCAGCGGGTGTCGAAGTGTTCTGACACCTTTACGTTCCCATTGATACTTGATGTTGTATGTTTGTAACACCGTGCTGTCCAAAGACAAATTGGAAACTTAGGATAGGTATTGCTAAATTGGTCCTCAGAAAGGTCTTACCAGTTTATACTCCCATCAGTGTATATGAAAATGTGTTTCCTTACACCTCAGCCAATGCTGAAAACCATCCTTTTGAGATACTTGTCAAATGGCAAGGTGTAAAAGTTGTCTGATTTTAGTTTGCGTTCTTTGTTTACTGGAGAAATTGTACAGTTTTAATGGTTTTGTGAGGTCTGTATTGCTTGTGATATAAAGTATCTTTTCATATAGGGGCACTGGGTGGCTCAGCTCTTGATTTCGGCTCAGGTCATGATCTCATGGTTCCAGAGTTCAAGCCCCGCGTCGGCTCTGAGCTGACAGGGCAGAGCCTGCTTGAGATTCTCTCTCCCTCTTTCTCTGCCCCTCCCCTACTCGCACTATCCCTCTCAAAATAAATAAATAAACTTGAAAAAGAAGTTAAAAAATATCTTTTCTTATAAAATTGTAGCATTTGTAGATCCAAGGTCATGGGCATGAGAATAGAACTCTGAGTAATAAGAACTTTTCAGACTGAGGCATGGTTCTGTGCAGTGCAAGAAGACACAAAATTAACTCTGGATTCTTTATTATTTCAATTTTACTATGGCTCTTTCACCCTAATTGAAAGGAAACTAGAGATATTAGATTTTGACAAAGTATCAAATTAGATTTTGTTTTCACTGTATGAAACTTATAAATCACAAAGTACTAAATTAGAAAGATATTTAAAAATAGCATTTACATAATTGGATTTGATTTGAGTACATCTACAAATAATCTAGACTCGTCCATTTTCTTCAATGATCCCCAAATAACATGCACATTATTTTTTATGTTTTATAATGAAACAACGGAAACCACAGGAAGATAGATGATCTTTGCAAGGTCACAGCAAGTCAATATGAAGGTCAAGGGTAAAATTAATTTTCAGCCTATTATTATGGCCCAAACTCTTCCAACCCCCTGCAATTTTTTTTTTAACTTATTAGGAAGTTAAGTGCTTTGAAGATGAAAAACTTCAGCCAAAGAATTGTTAGTTAAAATACAAAACAAAAACATTAACATTGAGAGTTTCTAAAGTGTTGAAAGCTAAGTGTTTTAATGCTAAAATCCTTGACATTTAAGAGGCTCAGGAGCCAAGCTTCCTGAAAGCCAACTAACATGCAAATTATAACAAATTATTTCTCTCAGGTCTTGGCATGCTTCTTTTTGGTGCCAGAAGTAGAGGGAGGTATTTGAGATTCAGACTCTTTGGAAACTTGTATAAATTGGAGCTGTATTCTGTGTGGAAGAACATCCTTTTGCCTATTCCCTCCTCTAAGGGACTGGACTTTACAACCAATTTTGGGTCAGTAGGGAGGGCTCAGCTGTGAGAATCACCCATGATGTGGTTGAACGTGCTAATGCAAGATATGGCCCCTTGGCTTATTGTCTATTTTAAGCTGCAGAAATTTGAGAAACAGCTTGTGCAGGAAGGACCTTCTCTAGAAGCAGGTCATAAAACCCTCATTAAAATCCTCGTATGCCTTCCCCACACGCAAGAAAAGGAGCATCCTGTCTCTGAAGACAAGGGACACAGAGGAATCTGAATGAACTGGCCTTGCTGAGTGTCCCTCAAGCCTATACCCTTTGTCTTGCCACACCTCTCCTCCACTCACCACACTGCCTTAAACCTAACATGAAAATACTCAGGTGTAACCTCTTTGTTGGGTCTTCATTTCCTTATGAAGGCTCTTGTGTCACGTAAAACTTATTTAACTGTGTTTCTATGCTTTTCTGTTGTTAATCTGTCTTCTCACAAGTCCCCCCCCCCACCCCCCCAAGAACTTAGAAGGTACAGGAAAAAGATGTTTTTCCTCCCTTCCATCTAACAGTTTCCACAGGCTACTCTCCTGATGCTTCAGGTTTTGGTACCCTGTGCCTTCCTTTTGTTATCCTTGTTCATAAGTTATTTACATATAACTTGAGTGCCGATAATTAATGAGTGAAAATGAGAGACAATGTCAATTCTACCCTTAAAGTTAACATTTTGGAATAATGTTTGCTCCAAGACAACTTCCTGAACACCTTGGGAACTTGGTGTGGAAGGATGTAATGGGGAAATATGTATTTTTCTTTCAAGGAATTGAACCCTCACTCCTGGGAGTAAACACTGTGCTGTAGTGGCCTCTGTCTTTTGTTCTACACCCCCAAAAGCTGAAGGAGTTTGCAGGAGAAGGTAGGTTTGTGGTTGTTCGGGGACCCTTCCACTTCCATTTGATGATAATGTATCTCCTCTCCCCTCATCTCGAACTTAGGGTCTTGAGAGATTCAGGCAACAGTGTAGAGTTACAACAAAATAATATAACTGGAAATCATCTTTTTTAAAAAAATAAAGTTTATTGGTTTTGGGAGAGAGGAAGAGCATGAGCCAGGGTAGGGGCAGAGAGAGAAGGAGAGAGAGAGAATCCCAAGCAGGCTCTACACTGCCAGTGCACTGTCTGACATGGGGCTCGAACTCACGGACTGTGAGATCATGACCTGAACTGAAGCATCAAACGTTTAACCGACTAAGCCACCCAGGCGCCCCTGGAAATCACCTTGAAAAGCTAAAAATAAGGAGGTAGTTAAAAGAAGTTTTGGCATGGGGCGCCTGGGTGGCTCAGTTGATTGAGCACCGACTTCGGCTCAGGTCATGATCTCATGGTTCATGAGTTCGAGCCCTGTGTCAGGCTCTCTCCAGGCTCTGGGTAGATAGCTCAGAACCCAGAGCCTGCTTCAGATCCTCTATCTACCTCTCTCTCTGCCCCTCCCCCACTTGTGTGCTCCTTCTCTCTCTCTCTCTCTCTCAAGATAAATAAACATAAAAAAAAAGAGAAGTAGATTTGAGATCAATTTTGGGTATAAATATGACTAATTTGTTTCTACATTAGCAGTGGGGGGTGAGGGAGAACGAGAAATCAAGAACTCTTAGGGATTTTCGTTTGAGTATCTAGGTGGACAATGCTGTCATTTACAGAGACAGGAAGGACTGAAGGACAGGACCTGTGCAAGATTTATTACCTTTAATATGTTTATCAGGTATCCAGGTGTCAAGCAATTGCATACATGAGTCCAAAATGCATGTGAGATGTCTGGGGTGGGATATATACATTTGAGAATTACCAGCACATAGAAGGCATGTCAAGCTGTGGCGCTGGAAGAGATCATCTGGATAAAGAGCGCACAGACCTTAGTCCTGGACATGCGGGCATTTACCGATCAGGCAGAAACAAAGGAGCTGGCAGAGCATTCGATCTGTAAAGCAGGAGGAAATCCAGAAAACTAGAAAACGTTTACGCAAGCGCTCAACTGTGTTGAAGGCTGTACGTTTGAGCACCTATTGTGTGGCTTTGGGTACATTGTTTCATCTCTCTTTGCAAACTCGATTTCCTTGTCAGTAAAATGTAGACAAAAATAGTACCACGCTTACAGTGTTGTTGTGAGTATTTAAAAAAAAAAACACCACAATGTATGTAATGCTCTATGTGTCTGACATATAATAAATGAGAAATGGTAGCTGTTATTAGTCTTGACGCTGTTGCGTTCTGAAATCTATAAGGGGAAATATACGTCGGGAAGAAAAGTATATATATTTAGTGGAAAAGTTCTGAATAACAGACAGCCAGTTTCATCACATCTTGCAAATCATTCTTTAATGTTCCCTTTAGTCTTTGTGTCTTTTTGGCTCTTCTGGAGTCAGGGCTTAAGATATGAGAATTCCTCTTCTCTGGATAGTCAAAAGTTGCTATGACAACTGCCTGGAAATGAAAGTCCCGTGCTTTATTTATTTATCTGAGGGTGATGTGCTGCAGGAAGAAGGAAATTCGATTGCCACAGACGTTGCCTCAAAACCTGTAGGAAGAGGACACACACAGGCCGTGTTCTCCCGCCTCCTGTCAGTATCCCTTTATTGTTTATGTGAAATTTCCTTGTCTTTCTCTTTTTCCACAAAGCAGTTGAGGTCTTTGACGATATTGAGACACATGTAAGTTGAGGCCATTTAAAAAAGATAAATCAAGAAATTAAATACCATTTGGAGGAGAAGTAATCTGTAACTAAACTTACCATAGAGTTAATAAGACTGCACAACGAATCTAACCCCAAGTATTCGGGAAGTTGAAAACGGAAAACACTAAGGAATTCGCAGTCAAAATTTGGCTTAAAGGTCACAGGCAGGTTCATTAGGAGAGAGAAACTTTTCAACTGATACATGTTGCTACTCTGTAGTGATAATAATGGCCAACGTACAGTTTGTAAAGCACTTCCATGCTTTACAGAAGCTGGGATTGCCACTTTTTCTCTCTCTCTCTCTCTTTTTTGTCCCCAAACCATGCAACAGATTAACAGATAAGAGAACTTGAATCATGAATTTTTATTTCCAAAGCCTTGCTCTTTCTACTAAACAAGGAGGCAGCTTCCTTAATAGCAATTTAAAAAATCATGAAATGTAACATTTCCAAAAGTACATAACATTTTTATACATATTTTAAGAAATAACCGCAAAACGCACAGTCACGTAGCCACCGTAAAGAAACAGAACATTCCTGGAATTTGACAACATTCTCAACATGTTTGGTCCTGAGACTCCCTTAAAGCTTTTAAAAATTATTGAGGACCACGATGAGCTTATGTGTTTATGGCCTATATCTAGTAATACTTGTATTATTAGAAATTAAAGTTGAGAATTCATAAAGATATCTATTAATTCACTTTAAAATAATAATAATAAAGTTACTGCATCCTAACCTAAATAAAACTTTATGAAAATGAAACATCCTTTGCCAAAGCAAAAAGAAGTTAGAAGAGTGACATTATTTCACTTTTTTCCCAGATCTCTTTGAAGTCCTATTTATTTATTTATTTATTTTTATTTTTTTATTATTTTTTAATGTTTATTTTATTATTTTTGAGACAGAGAGAGACAGAGCATGAACGGGGGAGGGGCAGAGAGAGAGGGAGACACAGAATCGGAAGCAGGCTCCAGGCTCTGAGCCATCAGCCCAGAGCCTGACTCGGGGCTCGAACTCATGGACCGTGAGATCGTGACCTGAGCTGAAGTTGGAGGCTTAACCGACTGAGCCAGCCAGGCGCCCCCCATTTATTTTTTTAAAGTAAGCTCTATGACTAACATGGGGCTTGAACTCACAACCCCAAGATCAAGAGTCCAATGCTCTACCAACTGAGCCATGTCCAGTTTAATAGGAGGCAACTGGGATTCTCATATCTGATTCTGCATTCGGTCTGTTGCGATATGTCACCTTGGCTTGAGGGGGTTCAGGGCAGGCTGCCCTAGGATGTGCTACTTTGGCATGTGGATTATTTAGGCCTAAAAACAATCAAGACCCAACCGACTCAGGAAGATCTTGTTCTTCCCCCTTAACTGCCTAAAAGAGTTTAGATAGTGGACTTGTACCAGGAGGACAGCTATTACCAAAAATAACTTTCTGGATTGAAAAGACTTATCTGCACGGCATAGCAGACATTTGTTTACCAAACATCTGCTCTTTTCATCTTCCTGTGAAATTGTCTTCTTCCCCTTTGAGGTCCCCTTCTCCTTAGCTCAGAATGGTATATAAGCCTCAGTTACCTGACTGCTGGGGAGTCTCTTAAGTCTTTGTGGGTTCCTCTAAGCGCAAAAATTAAATTTGTTGTTCTCCTGTTAATGTCTTCTTGGTAATTTAATTATTAGGCCAGTCAAAGAACGTGGAAGGAAAAAAGGGATAGGTTTTCCACCCCTACAGGTTAACGTATACGAAGAAAATCTGGCCCCATACAGATACGTAGTTGAAAAAGGGTGGGGGTATTTTAGTGGTCTTTCCAGCTAACTGTGGATATATGTACTACACCAGAACTCCATAGGTAGTAGTTTTTAAAGGTTAGTTGCAGTGTGGAATCTGAAACCATACACTACTCTGTTACATTAAAATCAGTTGGTCTACCTTGCTCTTTGAATGGTTCTGTCACCCATATGTGATTTTGCAACATGCACTGTTCATTTGGAAAACACTGGTTCACCGAGTTATACAGATTCTCCAAATGTTAACACATTTCATTATACAATATCCCCCAAATCACATTCATTAATATCACTACCAATTTTCCTGCAAAAATCTTTAAGTATTTGTATGTATTCAAACTCATTACGGTAGATACAAGTTTTCCAAATTTCAGTTTTCACTTGAAACCTAGAATTTGTCATTGGCATCTGATATCGTCACTTGTTTTCCTTGAAGCGACTGGCTCACTTTATTTTTGAGAAAACGTCTCCTAAATACCCAAGTCTAAATAGCCACTGTGTCAGCATTCTTTCAAGTAAAAATGGTGTTCTATAAAAAAAAGTGACAAGTTTAGCAATTCATTTGCACAAGTGCTTTTCCTTGAGACAACCGTTGTGCTTAGGGTATGTGGTAGAGTGCTTTCTGTTCTCCAAGTGAGGTCTCTGGGCCAGCGGCACCAGCACCACCTGGGAAGAGGTTCAAAAATACAAATGATTGGGCCCCACTCTTGACCTGCCACCCTCCAGATGGTTCTGATTCCCTCTACAGTTCGAGAACCACTGCTTCAGTCTTAGAGCAGTCGTTCTCAGTTTTGCTCTCATATTAGAATCCCTTGGGTAGCGTAAACTCTGCAATGCCGAGTTACCCAAGATCATTAAGTCAGAATCTCCGAGGGTGGGATCTGGACTATCAGTATTTTCTCAAGTCCCCCTGACGCGTCCAAAGTGCAGCCACTGCCTTAGGTTGTCTTTCTCAAACGGATCTCAGCTGCATTCTTGTCTGTGCTGGACAGCCATTTAGTGAAAATGGAGTTCTCGGACAAGTTCCTGGAGTGCTAATCACTAGCCTACTGCTGGTTGGAGAAAAATCAATGTGCTTTCCCAGATGCGTTTTCCCATCTTGGATAGCCAGGAAATCCCAAATGGTGAAAAGGAACACATCCTGGGAGGACTCAGGTATACCTCAGATTAGTTAAGCCTCTTTATTAGGAAAATGAAATCCTGGCGGGTCTGAGTCTCTGCTTTGGTTACCACTGAAGCCCCCCTCTTTCAGCCACCAGGGCTCGCTTTTCTCCACAGCCTTCATTTTTCCACAGACTGCTTTAGGCTTGGCAGTTTTCACCCTTATTGGACTCAGAGTTTCCACTTTATTTTTTTTTTAATTTTTTTTAACGTTTATTTATCTTTGAGACAGAGACAGAGCATGAACGGGGGAGGGTCAGAGAGAGGGAGACACAGAATCTGAAACAGGCTCCAGGATCTGAGCTGTCAGCACAGAGCCTGACGCGGGGCTCGAACTCACAGACCACGAGATCATGACCTGAGCCAAAGTCGGACACTCAACCGACTGAGCCACCCAGGCGCCCCCGTTTCCACTTTATAAGAAACATTTGTAACGCATCTTTACCATTCTCAAGTAGAACACGTATAGAATGCAACCTACCTGTATATCATATGTATATACATATATAATGCCCTAACTGTATTATAAAGGATAAATAAAATGAGGTTACTTTATAGTAAAAATTCATACTGCAATATGTAGATTCTTGGGAAAAATTGGCAGACATAATGAAGATGTCAGGTGTTGGCATATGGATTTTATAGAAAAAAGTTTATTATGGAGAATGTTAAACATATGCTAAAGTAGGGGGAATAGTATTGTGATATTGCAATCCACACACATGCGTACACATATACACAGATATTTGGTTTCTGGCGTAGAGTTCTTAAAATCCTTGGAATTTTTGAAGGTAGGAGAGCAGTAAAGGTGACTTTTGTTAATATTAATGAGGTGACTGTGGCAAAGCACCTGAGGACGGTGGCTGGTCACCAGAGGAACTAATGTGATTAGAGAGTCGGAACTTTCAGTCCCTCTGGGGAGGGGAGAGATGCTGGAGGGTGAATCGCTTGCCAATGGCCAGTGATTTAATCAGTCGTGTCTATGTAATACAGCCTCCATAAAAAGGGCAGGGTTTGGAGAGCTTCTGTCTTGGTTGAAGAGTTGAACACGTGGAGATGTGGGGAGAATGGTGCACCTGGAGAGGGCAAGGAAGCCCTGTGCCCCTTCCCCATACTTTGCCCTGTGTATCTGTTCCATCTGGTCATTCCTGAGTTATGTCCTTTTTTTAATAAGCCAGTAATCTAGCAAGTAAAAAGGTTCTCTCAGAGGCGCCTGGATGGCTCAGTCAGTTAAGTGTCCAACTCTTGGTTTCAGCTCAGGTCATGATCTCATGGTTCATGAGTTCGAGCCCTGTGTTGAGTTGTGTTTGACAGAGCCTACTTGGGATTCTTTCTCTTTCTCTCTCTCTCTCTCTCTCTCTCTCTCTCTCTCACTCGCTCTCTTTCCTTCCCCTGCCTGCCCGTTCTCTCAAAAAAATAAAAAATAAAAATAAAAAAAGTTTCTCTGAGTTTTGTGAGCCGCTCTAGCAAACTAATTCATCAAACCCAAGGAGGGCGTCCTGGGAACCTCCAATCTATAGCCTGTCAGCCAGAAGCACAGGTGATAACCTAGGCTTGTGATTGGCAGCTAAAGGGGATCGGGTAGGGGACTCAGTCCTGTGGGACTGACCCCTGAACCCGTGGAATCTGATGCTATCTCCAGGTAGATAGTGTCAGAATTGAGTTGAACTGTAGGTCATTCAGCTGGTACCTGGAGAATTGCTTGGTGGTGTGGGAAGCCCACCCTTCCCCACCATACACATATTGGAATTGGGTTCAGAATCATATTAAGTACAATGAACTACGTGCTTAGAGTACCTGGCTGTCTCAGTTGGTAGAACATATGACCCTTGATGTCTGGGTCATGGGTTCAAGTCCCACAATGGGTATAGACTTTACCCATTACAAAAAAAAAAAAGGAACTGAACGTTTAATACCCAGGTTTATCAGTGATCACTTATCAATAACCAGTCTTTTTCATCCTTACCAATGAAATGTGACCCCTGGACCAGCAGCATCAGCATCACCTGGGAGATTGTTAGGAATGCAAATTCAGTGGACTCCCCCCAGACTGCTGGATCAGAATCTCTGAGGTAGGGCCCAGGAATCTGTGTTTTAACAATCTCTCCAGTTGATTTGTAGGTCCGCTAAAGTTTGAGAATTATTGGGCTGTATCATATCCCCACCTTTTCAGATTTGTTTCATTAAACATTTTTTTTATTATTAATGTTCATTTTATTTTTGAGAGAGAGAGAGCACGAACTGGGGAGGAGCAGAGAGAGAGAGAGGGAGACACAGAATCCGAAGCAGGCTCCAGTCTCTGAGCTGTCAGCACAGAGCCGGACGCTGGGCTCGAACTCATGGAGTGTGAGATCATGACCTGAGCCAAAGTGAGATGCTTAACCCGACTGAGCCACCCAGGGCCCCTCCCCCGCTTTTCAGATTATTTTAAGGCAAATCCCAGATAGTACCCAGATGTATTGTTTCATTCATAATTATTTTAACTTAAAAAAACATAATCACATACCACTATATCACTTAACAAAAGTTTAACTATAATTCCTGAATATAATATATTCAGAGTTTAAAATTTTCTCAGATTTGCATGTTTTTTTTTTTATGATGGATTTGTTTGTCTGAATCAGTTTAAACATTGCATTACGTTGATATATCTCTTAAATCTCTCAGTCTGTAATGATTCTGCTCTTTTTTTGTTTCCTACCATTTATTTGTTGAAGAAACTGGGTCACTTGTCACATAATTTCTTACAGTCAGAATTTTGCTGATTGTGTCGCTCTGTTGTCATTTTGTCATGTTCCTTTTATCTCTGTAATAGTTACTATAATCTGGCTGTTAGATCTAGAGGCTTCAGGATATTCAGGTTTGATTTGGGGGGGCAGGAATATTTCACAGGTAATGTCATGCCCTTTTCATTGCGTCATAGCAGAAAGCACATCAATATCTGGCTGTTTCTCTTTTTCTGATATAAAGGTTGATTTGTGGGTTCAAGTGTTGACAGCATACTTTGTCCTCTGCGAGTTTCCTATCAGCCTTTTACCAATGGTCTTAGCAGACACTAATAATCATTACCTTGGTCTGTTATTTCATGAAGAGTTGCAAAATGGTGATATCCTAAGTTTTATAATTTTTTTTTTCTGCATTTATTATTTGAAATCTAAAGAAATGCAACTCTTGACCTCAGGGTTGTGAGTTTGAGCCCCACGGTTGGGTGTAGAGATTACTTAAAAATAAAATCTTAAAAAAATTTCTTCACATATCCGTATAGGAAATACAATTTGCAAGGAAAGGCAATGCAAATGCTCAATTGAATTGCTTTGACTTTATAAATTAGTCTCCAAATAAATTTACACTACAAATTTTTACTTTTGAGTGTCATTATGCGCTCGTGGATTTTAATGTATTTGATATTTTTAATTCGCTTCAGTCATTATTCATTATGATGCTTAAGTGGGCTCATTTTTGGTCAGATGGAGCCTCTTCAAGTTGGCTCCTGAGTTCTTCCAACCCGACTTGAACAGTCTTTGCTGACTTCCTTGCTTTTGGGTATGAAAAGATATTTCAGGCTCATCTTATATTTCCCACCCCAACCCTAGAGTCAACTATTTCTTAAAGGAGACGTGGTTCTGTAGGGAAGAATTTTCCTCCAGTCATAGGCTTATCGACTGAGGCCCTGCAAATTTACACAAAAGATAGCTTAGCAAGAGGAAGACAAACAAGCTTATTAAAACGTGCATCATCCATCCATCCTTGCGGGAGTACTCAGCGATGAGTAACTCAAAACGACTGGCTAGAATTTGTAGCATCTTAGAAAAGAACAATAATTTGTGGAGAAGTGACAAGACAAAGGAAAGGGACTTTGGGCTTCTAAGGGTGGCAAATTGTGGGAAGGTCCTTATGTGCAAACTAATGGTAGATAAGGGCTAGTTTTAGCAGAGATTATTCCATATGATACTTCTGGTGCCTTCTTCGGGATGGTAAGGGTCTGGAGTTGTCTCTGGTGACTGATGCCTTTTCTGGTATATGGGGTGGGAGAGAAGAAGGGGAGGGAACACTTTTACAAGTTTTTGTCCTGCTTTTAGGCAAATAGGGAAAGGGCAGAGAGCTTGTCTTATATTTCCTTTTTCTCCTTTTTCTCATCTTCAGCTAAAAATTATCTTTTTTAAAGTTTATTTTGAGACAGAGAGAGTATGAGTGAGCACAAGCAGGGGAGGGGCAGAGAGAGGGGAGAGAGAGAATCCCAAGCAGGCTGTGCACTGTTAGTGTGGAGCGTGAGGCAGGGCTTGAACTCACGAACTGTGAGATCATGACTTGAGCCCAAATCGACTGAGCTGCCCAGGCGCCCCCATCCTTACTCTTAAATGGCATATTTTAGGGTGGCATAATCTGCTATTCTTCAGTTCCTTTTACAGGAAATTAGTTTTTAAATCATAACCTGGGTGGTAGGAGGACTCATTGCAATGACTGGTTTTCTTAGGCTTTGTTTTCAGTGGAAAGAGCTAGGAAATACATGTTTTAAAAGAGAAAATTATATCTTAAGAACATACTAATGCTTCTAATTTAAGTGTGAGATTACAGTGAGATTACAGAAATTTTACTTCTTTGATTTTATATTTGTATATTGTTCCTCTACCACCAAAATTCATAGTTCTTTAGTGATACTAACAATCACTTACTTGCTTTATCTGTATGTATGCATAGAACTATTTTCCAAACAATAGTATCAGTATTAATAAAAATATAACTGAAGAAAGTTTAGGATTTTATTTTTTGTCCTTCCTTTCTTACATGAAAGGAACACACTACATACCACTATTCTCTACCTTGCTTTTTTTTTTTTTTTCCAACTTAACATGTCCTAGGATCATTCTGTAACAACGTATAGAGTTATTACCTTTTTACAGCTGCATAATACTCCACTGTGTGGCTTTACTACAATGTATTTAAACCAATCCGCCACTGGTGACCATGTGGATTGAAAGAAGTCTCATACTATAAACAAATATTACTGTAATGAATATCCTTGCATTTTCATAATTTGATATTTTTGTCATGTTTTATTTGGGTTTGATTCCTAGAAGTACCATTCTGGGTCAAAGGTAAAAGTGAACTTTTTTTTTTTTTTTTTAAATTTTTTTTTTTTTAACGTTTATTTATTTTTGAGACAGAGAGAGACAGAGCATGAACGGGGGAGGGGCAGAGAGAGAGGGAGACACAGAATCAGAAGCAGGCTCCAGGCTCTGAGCTGTCAGCCCAGAGCCCGATGCGGGGCTCGAACTCACGGACCGTGAGATCGTGACCTGAGCCGAAGTCGGACGCTTAACCGACTGAGCCACCCAGGCACCCCTAAAAGTGAACTTTTAATTTTGCTAGATATTGCCAAATTCCGCCTACAGAAGTTATACTGTTTTGTATTCCCACCAACAATGGGAATGTGGAGAATTCCACATGCTTAAAATAAGTGATTTTAGATTTTAGAGAAAACAGTACTCAAGGGAATATTGATAGCAATTTTATTTATATTTACATTTTGAAATAAGGGCTAAGAAAGCATATTCATATATATACATGAGATATATACACAAATTCAGATACAGGCATATTGTATTGGTGATTCAAATATCAGTGTTGCTGTTGATGATGTAATTTTTCAAAACGGCGAAACAACTGGTAAAGGTCAAACAAAACAAACTACAGTTTTCTCCCAGTGTGGAGACATCCTTGCCTGTGTGACATTCTGGGGATTTGAAAGACATGGGGAGAGCAATGCTTAGAAAGCAGTGGAGTTGGCCAGTTATTCCTAAGTCGCACTGATACCATGCAGAGAGAGAATGAGAAACTGAGGGCTGTTTACAAACAGCTAAAGCCTACGAGAGCAAGAAGACCTCTCTTGGAACTTAGAAAAAACTGGACAAGATGGTCACCTTACCTTAGGGTCAAAATAGGTAAGCAGCTAATAAGGGTGCAGCTTAACATCTATAATCAGCAGCAGGCAAGAATGGAGGGGCAGTTATCTCAATAAAAAGTCAGGGTATGTTGCTCGGTTCCTGAATTTGAGCCAATTTTCAGATCTGGAGTCCACTTAATAAGTGGCTACGAGGGGCGCCTGGGTGGCGCAGTCGGTTAAGCGTCCGACTTCAGCCAGGTCACGATCTCGCGGTCCGTGAGTTCGAGCCCCGCGTCAGGCTCTGGGCTGATGGCTCGGAGCCTGGAGCCTGTTTCCGATTCTGTGTCTCCCTCTCTCTCTGACCCTCCCCTGTTCGTGCTCTGTCTCTCTCTGTCCCAAAAATAAATAAAAAACGTTGAAAAAAAAAATAAGTGGCTACGAGAAGGGCTCTACAACACTGTGGAAAGTGTATATTGTAATGATTTTTCATCACTCCCCGAAGGGACCCGTGGCACTTACTTGAGGAGGGCACTTACCATGGGGGAAGGGGAATGTCAGTCATTTCAAGGAGCTTTGGACCTCGTTGCTGAGAGAAGTAGGATAAGTGGAGATCCAAAGTGTCACCATCACACCATGGATTCACGTGAGGAAGGCCAACTGGAAGCCTTTGAAATTGTTCCCCACGCCAGCTAACATGATAAAAAATGATACTGTGTCCCAGGGTTGATGGTGGTGATCAGTGCCACTGTGCACTAATAGGTGAATGTAGAACACCACAGCAAATTTAACCAAGTAGTAGTTCCAATTCAAGCTGTGTTGGACATGCTGTCATTGGTAGGGCACATTAAGACAACCTCAGGTACATGGTTATGTGGCCACTGATTTGGTGAATGCATTCTTTTATATTCCAGTCAGAAATATGGATGAGAGGCAATTCACATTCATGTGGAAGAGATCATATTTATTTCCAGTTTTGTCCAAGGACTATGTTGATTCCTCTACCCTCTATTGTAATACAGTCTGAAGAGATCTGGACTGTCTGGATACCCTGTAGACCATTACAGATATGTTATGCCAATAATATACTGGTTAAGTAGGAAGAGCAAGAGTTGGCTTGTAGGCTAGAGGACTTGGTAAGACACACGCGTCCAGAGGGTGGGAGATAAACCCTAAGAAGATTCAGTAACATTTTTTAGAGGTCCAACAGTCAGTGGCATGTGGAGACATCCCCTCCAGAGGAAAAGACAAATTTCTGTATCTTGCATCTCGTACTGTAATGAAGCACAATGCCTGGTCGGCCTCTTTGGGTTCCAAAAGCACAAATTCCACACCTCGCAATACCACTCTGGCTCATATCCCGGGTGACATGGAAGGTTGCCAGTTCTAAGTGAAGCCTACACCAGCAATGGGCTCTGCAGCAGTGTGGAATTTAAAGCAAGTCCCAGTAGGAGATCACAAGATAGTCCTCTGGGATTTTGGAGCAAGGCCAGGCCATCTGTAGCAGAAGATTTTACTCCTCTCAAGAAACAGCCACTGGCTTGGTATTGGGCCCCAGTGGAGGCAGAAAGCTTGACTGTGAGGCACCAAGTCCAGAAGTACCACCATGAGCTGAATTCTGTCAGATAAGCCCAATCATAAAGTTGATGGGCCCAACAGCAGTTCATCATAACATGGAAATGACGCATTCGAAATCACATCCCAAGGCATGAGTTAACGGCATAAGCTAGTAGTCCAGCCCCCGTATCACCCGCTATACCAGCACCTCTCCCTCAGGCTGTATGGCCAGCTGAGGGAGAAGAAAAAAGCTGAAGCTTGATTATGAATCGGTTGGCTTGATATGTGGGTAGAAACTAAAAAATGGATGGCAGCACATCACAGCCATATTCAGTGGTGTCCCTAAAAGACAGCGGAGAGAGAAAATCTTCCTAGTGGGCAGAGCTTCAAGCAGTATAGCTGGCCATCCACTTTGTATGAGAGAAGTACCTGTGATGAGAATTTTTATGGTTGCCTGGGCAGTGGCAATGGCCTGGTCAGCTGGTCAGGACTTTGAAAGAAAAGACTGGGAGACTGGAGACAAGGAGTTCTGGAGTAGAGGCATGTGGACAGGACAGACAGAATAGTGTGGTCGCAAAGGGTGAAGCTTTCTGCATCCCATGTTTATTCCAACCGGAAAGAATCAACCTTGAAAAAGGTGTGGAACAACCAAGTAGATACAAAGATTCTACTAGTCGATGTTAGCCACACTTTCTCACGGTCTGCCCCAAAACTGGCACAATGGACACACGAGTGGAATGGCAATGTTTGCAGAGATAGAGGCTACACATGAATCCAACAGCGTGAATTCCCACTTACCGAGGCCAACCTAGCTGCTTCTCTCTCTGGAGGTCTAACTTGCCAGCAACAGAGACCAACACTAAGCTCCTGGTATGGCATTTTACTTGATATAAACAAGCCATTTGGTGGCAAGTCAACAACACTGAGCCCTTTCCATTTTGGAGTGACCAGTAGTTCATCCTCACAGGGACAAACACCTATCTGGGTACGGGTTTGCCTATTTTGCCTACAGAGCCTCAGCCTGTACTACTCTCTAGGAGCTTACAGAAGGCCCTATCCACTGGCACGGGATCTAACTCAACGTAGCATCCAAACGGGGGAACCACTTCACAGGAAAGGTGATGCGGGTTTGAAGCTCATGACCAGGGCATCTACTGGTTGTACCACCTACTGCGCTACCCGGAAGCAGACAGCCTGATAAGAGCACTAGACAACCTACTGAAGGCACAGCCGCAGTGCCAGTTTAGAGGCAACAGTCCACAAGGATTGAGTGCCATCCTTCAGGATGCAGTATATACACTATATCACAGACCTCTGACTGGCAATGCCCCTAATAGGAAGAAAATATGGGTCCAGGAAAAAGATGGAGGGAGCAGAAGTGGCCCCACTTTAGCATCTCAATGAGTCATTGGGAGACTGTGCTTCCTGTTCCCACAACTCTGGTCCCCCAAAATTAGTGCATTTTTTTTTTTTTTTTTTGTCAGAGAACACAAGAGTCCCACTGACCTGTAAACTATGGCTACTGTTCGGGCACTTTGGACTTTTTGTGTCCAGCCACCAGCAGGCAAGAAGAGGAGTCCCCATCTTGGCAAGAGTAAATGACCTAGATCAACAGGAAGAGGAAGGGCTGCTTTCACATAATGGACAGGGAAAAATACATGTGGACCCTAGGTGATTCACTTGAAGGTCTCCTGATACGTACTTAGAACTACGGAAGGACATGTGCAGGAATCCCTGCCTGAGAAGGGTATAATTACCAATACATTCTCATAAGAAATAAGGATTTGAGTCACACCCAGGTAAGCCACTAAGAGCCGCAGAGGTGACAGGCAAAGGAGAGTAGGATGTGGAATGGGTAGTGGAGGAGGAGAATGAGTAGTAGTCGCGGCCCTGAGACCGGCTGAGTGATGGGGGTGTAGTTTGTCCCAGGAATCTCCTTCTTCTAAGCTTTAGCTCAGGAACAGAATCTGGAGAAATCATAGAAGAGCTGCTCCCGGAACATGAGTGGAGAAATGTGTCAGTGTGGTATAAGGGGTCTTTTCCGGTGGCCATAGGATGCACAGCTCAGATCTTCAAGAGAGAACCTGCTGGAAAGACGGGAAAGGAAAAACAGAAGTGAAGAAATCATGAAGAGGATAAGAAATAAGAGATGCAAAGTCTTTTAAAGCTACAGAAATATCAGGAAACGATACCTATGAAGAAGATGAAGCAGATGATGAAGATGAAGGAACCAAAAAGGAATCCTTTGGCAAAATGCCTCCAGCAGCGATTAAAAATGACATTAGTTTACCTCTAAAAGTCAAGATACAAATTAAGAATTATGCCAAGACATTTCCTCCCAAGCTGGCCTATGCAGAAGCACCTGCTGGTCAAATAGAGACACTAGTAAAGCATTTGTTAATGTTGACATGAAGATTTCATATCATCTGCAAAGGTTTGCAGACCATCAGCTAAAAAAATGGTTAGCTATAATGCTAAAACTATGAATGCGAATGAGGTTGACAGTGAGGCGGGACCCTCAAAAAGTCTGAACAAGAACCACAGGGGTGGATCTGTGATAAGGTTATTGATACTGGAAGCCAGACGGTGCCACCTCTTTTAAATTTTGAGGCTATCCCTCTTGACGATCATAAGCAAAACTTAAAAGATGCCACGTAGTTTTCCCAAAGTTCCCAAATGTCTTTTGAGGTCAAAAGAAAAAACAAACCCCTTGTAACTCAGAAATGTGAATACTCATGTAGCCCAGGAAGTTAATTCATCTTATTTTCCATGCTGGATCTCTAATCTCAAGCCTTGTCTCCCCAGATTTATTCTGCCTCCAACTTTAACCTAGAAAAGAAAAAGAAAGAAGAAAGGAAAAGCATCAAAATAATCACCTTGGCATGTTTCAAATGTTCTTGTTTATATCACCTTGTTCTCTTGCTTTACAGGCAAAGGTTTCTGGGTAAAGTGTCATTTTGTTTTCCTTAAAAAAGAGGGACACTTGGGTGGCTCAGACGGTTGAGCATCTGACTCTCGATTTCAGCTCAGGTCATGATCCCAAGGTTGTGGGATTGAGCTCCTTGTCAGGCTTCATGCGGCATGTGGAGCCTGCTTGAGATTCTTTCTCTCCCTTGGTCTCTCTCCCATGCTCATGCTCTATCTCTAAAATAAAAGAGAGAGAGAGAGAGAGAGCAAGAGTGAGAGAGCGAGAGTGCCTGCAGTGAGGCGTGTGGTTAGCTGACAGTCTTTTAGTGCCATACTTTGGGAATTCTCCACAACATTTATGCTACAGCCTTACCTCCCTTGATTTCTCCCCACTGATGGTATTAGTGGGAGGCCATGCCTGCCCAGATTGGGACGTCAAATGGGGATCTGTTTTTGCTCTTAGGCTCCCGATTAGCCTGGCTAAGACTTTCTCAGAGTCATATGGCAGCCTGAGGCTCTTCCTACCTAACCGTGCTTCCTTCTCTCTCTCCTTTCATGTGTAGCAGAGCTGCGTCAGTCTGAAGGCACTCCTGGCCTACTTCTTCCTCTCTCCTTTATTCTTAACAGCGATTCTCCCCAATAAATCTCTTGCACATCTAATTCTGTCCTGGTGTCCTCTTTTCCGAGGACCTGAACTGCCCAAAGTCCCATGTACTGCAGGATGTTTAGCATCCCTGGCCTCACCCACAAATGCTGGTAGCACTGCCACCTTAATCTTGAGGCAACTAGTGACATCTCCACAGATTGCCAAAATGCTTTCTGAACCACTCAAAGCATAACCATTGGGATCACAGAATCTTAGAGCTAGAAGAGCTCTTACAGATGAAAAAGAAACAGAAAAGTTTAATGACCTCTATTTCTTTTCTCCCTCTCCTACAGTGCCTTTACCTTCTTTTCATTCTCGAATTCTTGCACCTCAACTGAAACTGACAAACTTGAATAATGGGTTATAAGTACCAGAGAGGCTACATAGCATCAGAAGTCAGTGAAAAATTTAGGAAGTGATCAGTATCTGAAACTGAAACTAGGAAAGAAAAATCAGTTATGATATATGAAATTAGCTGTATTAAGTAACCCACCCTTGGAATCGGCTGCAAATGCACTGCTTTTGTGATTAGAGTGCTTTCCAAGTTTCCATCAAGTCACAAGGAAGACAGTCTTGGAATGTGGAGGTGTTGTGCAGTAATCAGTAGTAGGTAACACGGTCTAAAAATGATCCAAGAATATTAGTTCAGTCAACTGATAAATTTGTAGCAGAGGTCATTTTTCACTTTTAACCCAATTCACCTTATTTATTGATTCCCTACTATGTCCCAAGAATTATATCAAGCACAAGAGTATACAGTGGTAAACCAAACATTGTCCTTCCCTTAAACGAGCTTATTATATGGAGCATGAATTCTTGATGGGCAAAAAACCTGAGATATTAGAATTGTTTGTGGTCCTCCAAAGAGCCATAGTGTATAAACAGATGTACAGGATATCTGTGGCTTAAGATCTCATAGGGAGCAGGGGAGCAATCAGGAAAAGAATATCTTAATTGTCTCCTTCAGGAGTCAAAAAGGAAACTAAGGTTGAGAAACCTGACCTTAAGGAAAAAGAGAAAATATGAAGGGGATGAAAGAGAACAAGAAGGAAAAGTAGAATGGTGAAATAGGAAAGGAGAGAAGAGAGGAGAAAAGGAGAAGGTATGTGAGATTTTAAGAAGACAAAAATAGTTTTGTCTACCACTGAGCCATATGACATATAACTTTTTTCCCTTGACATTCTGAAATACAAGCTTATTCCTCTACATTATTTCTGGCTCTGGCAACAAAGTATTAAATGTAAAAAGCAATACTGGAATGCCTGCTTTTTATTCAAAGAATCCCCATATCCTAGAGCATTCTTTTCTTGCTCAAATTTTCCAAATGTTCTCACTTTTTTTTTTCATTTAAATTTAAACTTGTGAAACAATTTCCTATTAGGTTTCTAAGGACCTCATTGTTCCACTTACTTGGAATGTGAACTTCGTTAGCTCCACAATATCAAAGCCTTCAGTTTTATAGCAATTATTTCTTTCATTTACCTGCCGTGGTAGACAAATCTATTTGTTGTTTGATAGCTTATCAAGCTTTTCTGCAGTTTGGATTTATCCCTCAGGATCCTATATCTGCGTTTGTTCTGAGTATGGGTGCACCTAGCAACTTTCTCATTACTAGTTGGGATTTCCAATACTATGTTGAATAAAAGTGCTGAGAGTGGGCATCTTTGTTTTGTTCCTGATCTTAGAAGAAGATCTTTCAGCTTTTCACTGTTGTGTATGATGTTAACTGTGGGCTTGTCATATATTGCCTTTATTATGTTCAGGTTCATTCCTTCTATACCCACTTTGTTGAGATATTATTAGCTACAGTGAGTTATTATTCATAACTTAATTTTTATTAACTTGTAGGAGTTTTTATATTTTTGATACAAGTCCTTTGCTAGATACATGGTGGTGCATATTTCCCAGCCTTTGGTGTAATGCTGTCTTTGAAGAACGGACATTTAAATTTTGATAGAAGTCCAACTTGTCACATTTTTCTTTTGTGATTAGTGCCTTTTGTACCCCATGCAGGAAATATATACCTACTCCAGAGTTATAATTATGTTTTCTTCTAGACGTTTTATGGGTCTGGGTTTTATATTAGGCCTTTGAACCATCTTTAATTAATTTTTGTATATGGAGTTAAATAGGGCCTAAGTTCTTTTTTAAAAAAAGCGAATAGATATACAATTGTTTCAGCAGTATTTTTTAAGACAACAGCAACAACTTTCACATTTAATTGCTTTAGTGCCTTAGTAAAAAATGAAATGACTACATATGTGGCATTCTATTTGTAGACTTGAATCTGTTTATTTACTAGCCTATCCTTATGCAGTAACACACTATCTTGCTTACTGTAACTTTATAGAAATCTTGTAATCAGGTAATAAGTCTTACAACATTGTCCTTTTTACATATTGTTTGGCTATTCTAGGTCCTTCAGCTTTTAAGATAATTTTTTTTTTAAGTTTATTTTTTAGAGAGAGTGTGTGAGGGTGAGTGCGGGAGGGGCAGAGAGAGAGGGAGAGAGAGAGAATCCCAAGCAGGCTCCCCACTGCCAGCATCGAGCCCAGTGTGGGGCTTGAACTCCTGAATGGTGAGATTGTGACCTGAGCTAAAATTAAGAGTTGGGTGCTTAACCAACTGAGCCACCCAGGCACCCCTAAGATAAATTTTAAAATTACTTTGTCTAGCAGTGCCTGGGTGGCTCAGTCAGTTGGGTGTCTGACTTCAGCTCAGGTCATGATCTCACAGTCCATGAGTTCAAGCCCTATGCCGGGCTTTGTGCTGACAGCTCAGAGCCTGGAGCCTGCTTCAGATTCTGTGTCTCCCTCTCTCTCTGCCCCTCCCCTGCTCATGCTCTGTCTCTCTCTGTCTCAAAAATAAATAAAAACGTTTAAAAAATTTTTTTAAATAAAATTACTTTGTCTATGCCTAAAAAAATGCTCCCCCCAAAAAACAAAAAAAAACAAAAAAACCCCCACAAAATCCAAAAAGAGCCTGCTAGAATTCTGATAGGGATTGGATTGAATGTACAAATCAGTTTAGGAAGAATGAAGAGCTTAATGATAGAGTCTTCCTGTCTATAAATATGAATTTTTTCTCCATTTCTTTCTTTTAAAATTTCCCTCCACTATGTTTTGTGGTTCTCAGTACAGAGGTCTTGCACATTTTTTTGTCATGTTTATTCCTAGGTTTCTAATATTTTGGGATACATTATAAATGGTATTGCTTTCGATTTCATTTGTCAATTGTTTGTTGCTGGTATATGGAAGTAGGGTTGATTTTTGTATATTGACCCTGTATCCTATGACTTGCTAAATTATTAGTTCTAGTAGCTCTTTTGTATATTCCATAGGCTTTTCTATGTATACAATCATGTTGTCTGTGACTACAGTTTTACTTCTTTCCAATTTTTTTATTGATATAATCCACATACCATAAAATCCATTCAAGTGTATAATTCAGTGGTCTTGTAAAGCTGTGCAACTTCATCACTATCTAATTTCAAAATATTTTCATCACTCCAAATATAAACCTTGTTTTCACTAACAGTTACTTCCCCCCTTGTCCCCATTCCAAGCCCCTGTCTACTACTAATCTATTTTCTTACTCCCCATGGATTTGCTTATTCTGGACATTTCATATAAATGGAATCATACAATATGTAGCTTTCACTTAGCATATAACGTGTTCAAGGTTCATCCAGGTGGTAGCTTGAATCAGTACTCCATTTTTATGGCTGAGTAATATTCCATTGCATAGATATACTACATTTTGTTTATTCATTCATCAGCTAATGGGTTTTTGGTTGTTTCTACCTTTTGATTATTATGAATAGTGTTGCTATGAATATTTGTATACAAATTTTTGTATGGCTGTGTTTCAAATTCACTAGGAGTGGAATTGCTAGGTCACATGGTGACTCTATGTTTTAATCTCTTGAGGAACTGCCAACCTATTCCCAAAGCACCATTTTACATTCCCACCACTAGGGTATGAGGGTTCCTATTTCTCCACATTTTCACTAATGCTTGTTATTGTCCATCTTTTTTATTATTGCCATCCTAGTGGGTGTAAAATGGTACTCATCATGGTTTTTATATTTCCCTAATGACAAATGATATTGATCATCTTCTCATGTGCTTATTGGCTATTTGGACATCTTCTTTGGAGAAACCCCTATTCAAATCCTTTGTCCATTTTTATTAGCTTGTCTTTTTATTGTTGGTTGTAAGAGTTCTTTATATATTTTGAATACAAGTCCTTATCAGATATGATCTTCAAATATTTCCCCCCATTCTGTAGGTTGTCTCTTCACTTTTTTTCTTCCATATTCTTCAGCTGTATTCTATATCAATTACCATGGAGGATGAAACCTGATTGTGAACAGATTGAAAGAAAAAAATATACAAGTTTAAAAAAAAGTTTTTATTTAAGTAATCTCTATACCCAACATGGGGCTTGAATTCACAACCCTGAGATGAACAGTCACATACTCTTCCAATGGAGCCAGGCAGGTGCCCCCAAAATATACAATTTCACACAATATCCAGCCATCAACTTGGATAGGTTTACAGGTACAATATGATACAGAATATGATGAAGGAAACAGCCTGCTAAGGCTTTAGAGCATGGAGGGCTCAGGAAGAACATCATCGCTCAGGTTAACAAAATCCAAGTGCTTTGAAAAACCAACTGCAGGCCATTCTCAGATGTCTTTCATTTCAGGGATGAGTTCTGATGCGGAGTGTTGTGATTCTGTACATTTCTGGCTGCTCACTAGCCCTTTCTCTTTGTGGGTAAACTGTTCTTTCTTCTTTAAGGTTCTTCTGCACAGCCTCCTGCGCAGGCTGCAGGATGAAAGAAGCAAGGTAGGGGAGAGGCAGGACCACAGCAGGATCAGGACACATTCTGCTGCTAACCCCACAGGGGAGGGACTAAGATAGCTGTTTTCCTGACCACACAGCCTGGCCTAAGTGGGCAGCCTGTCTCCGGCCTCCACCTTCTATCTGTAGTGCCTGTTAGCCTTGCCAGACTTCCCCTGCCTTAAGGTGAGTTCACCTTAAAGGCTGAATGTAAAAGTGCAAGTCTGGGGCCTAAGCCACCAGCACCCACAGGGCCTCTGAGTTAGAGGTCTGGTCCCAGAAGGAGGCTGCCACTGTACTCTGGAAACCATAGTAGTGAGGAATGTGGACCACTGTTCCAGAAAAGCTGGAAATCCAGATTTATATATAAGCTCTCAATTCCAAAAGGTTGCAATTTATTCATGTTCTGACAAAAACATTTTCAGGAGTAATGCAAGTAGGTAAAAATAAGAGCAAAGTAGGCAGACTGTGGACTGTGGCCCCACAACAGGCCCCTGCAGCCTGCCTGCCTCCTGTCTTCATTTCCACATCAAATCTCTCCGAGACACACGAATCTGAACTTCTGGCGGGGTGGGGGGAGGTCTTAGCTCTTCACAGGACGTTTTTTGGACTTTTTTTTTAAGCCTAAAAGATAGTAGTGTGTCTTCATTCTTGTTCTTTGGGATATTTTCAGTCTTTTTTTTTTTTTTTTTTTTTTTGAGAGAGCAAGAGAGTGAGAGAGAGCCTTAACCAGGCTCCAAGCCCAGCACAGAGCCTGAGCTCATGACTGTGAGATCATGACCTGAGGTGAAATCAAAAAGTCAAACGCATAACCAACTGAGCTACACAGGTGCCCCTATTTTTCAGTCTTAAGACAAAAGGATACTTCAATTGGGGCAGTCCTTGTTTCATGTTAAAATATTGCACTCGCACACATATTACAAAGATAGCACCAAATCAAACTGCGTGAGGGAGTCACAAACAAATATAGGGTAGAGAATTCTGAAAAACTGATGTAATAACTGAGAAGCCGAGCAGTTTTCCTCTAGTGTCTCTGATGCCCACACTCAGTTGCTCCTCCCTCCTTGGGCAACTGACAGGGCCTGCTTCCCAGCCTTCTCCACCTTGACCACTTGATGTCTCAGCTGATGGCAGGGAGCCCTGGCCTTGGCACACAGTGTGCAGGGCTTCCTGGATTCTGGGGGAGTTGGCCCTGTTCAGCCACTCCTGGTACAGCTGCTGCATGTGGGCGCTCGTCTGGGGGGCTGCATGGGGATGTCAGCATAGAAGCCTTTCATGTGCCACGGCAGTGCCTTCTCTGTATGCCCATCCTCGGTCTGGGCTTAGCCTCTGCTGTTTAAACACCCCCTGGTCCATGTGAGCACTTCCACAAAGTGGTATGGGAGCTTGCTCTTCTTAAGTTTGAGAACCATATTCTGGATGTTTTGAAAGCAGCAAAGCATAACAGAACCTCCCCATTCTTTTCAAGGGTGACCTCCTGGAAGTCTTTGTTCCTCAGGGTGCAGCAGGTGTCCTCCCCATGTTGTCAAACAGCTGCTTGGCTGCGTGTCTGAAGATGAGCACCAGGTACCCATTGGAGCTGGGCCCATCACAGTGCCTCACCTTCTCCTCCTTCAGGCGTCGGTGTCCATGGCAGCATCTTTTCACCAAGGGGTCACTTTGCTCCATCATCTGAACAATTTCGCCTGAGGTTAATACTCAGTGAGCACCCTGGGAACCAAGTGAAGCCATAGGAAAATCTTCTTGAAGGGTCTCCGGTTTCTTATCTTTGCAAGGGGCCACAATTATGTGAAAAATCTTGTCTGGGGACAGGTTCTGCCATCTGGCGAAGTAATCCTTCACCAGGGAGCCCATGATCTGTTGAGGAGACTTGGTGGTGCAGAGGTGGGAGGGGTGGTGACAGCAAGTGCTCTGAGTATGGGACCCAGCTGGGATTGGTGGAGGTGAGCCTGGGTAATGCCAGCTCTTCCTCACTGTGCTGGTGGTGTTGAGGCAGATTCTTTCTGACTCTCCAGGATGCTGAACTCCATAGCAGTTGTTGTATCAAAGACAGTGCACCCCAAGACTTTTGAGGAAGCCATGGAATCTTCTAGATGTATCAGTCACACTGAGGCAGAATTTAGCAGCAAAATAAAGCAGAGACTGAGGACACACTGACCCTGCCAGCACCTTGTACTGTGAGGTATCACATTTCTTATTAAGTTTCAGAATTCAAAAGAAGTCCTTGGTGTTCTGTTGGGAAACCTGGATCCCTTCTTCCAGTCACGCAACTGTCACATATCAGGCAGTTACTCAGAAAGATTTTGGCATCAGCCAACTTACAGAATTCTCCCTTCTTCCACGTGCAGTGCTCACACTTCATCTGGAGCAGAGCAGGTGAGGGGCCAGGGCTCGGCCTGAGAGGAACACCAGGAGATGCTGTCTTTTCACTTTCATAGTCTTCTTTGAAGCACAAAAATTTTTAATTTTGATAAAGTACAATTTACCTGTTTCCCCCCTGCCCCCTTTGGTGTTTGTGTTTTTGGTGTCACATCTGAGAAACCATTTCCTAATCCAATGTCATTAAGATTTATGGCTGTTTTTTTCTGAGTTTTAGTTTTAGCTCTTGCATTTAGATCTTTGATTCGTCTTAACATTTGCATATATATATAGGAGTCCAAGTTCATTCTTTTCCATGTGAATTTCCAGTTTTCCCAAAATCATTTTTTGAAAAGACTCTTCTTTCCTCTATTGAATTGTCTTGGCACCTTTGTCAAAAGTCAATTGACCATAAATGTAAAGGTGTATTTCTGGACTCTGAATTATAGCTCACTGATCTATATATCTACATCTACATATCTATGTTTTTGGCATTAGAGTTATATTGATTACTGTAGTTTTGTTGTAAGTTTTGAAATCAGGAAGCACAACTCTTTCCAATCTTGATGCATTTTGTTATTGTTTTATTACATTGATTAGGACCTTCAACATAACCCTGAATAGAAGTGGTGACAGCACACATTCTTGTCTTCTGTTACTCCTGACCTTAGGGGAAAAAGATTTAGTGTTTCACTATTACATTTTTCAAAGATGATTGTTTTATTGAGAAAGTTCCTTTCTATACTTAACTTGCTGAAGGTTTTTGACATGAATGGATTTTGAATTTTGTCAGATGCTTTTTCTGGATCTACTGAGACTATCATTTTGTTTTTCTCTTTCATTCTATTAATGCGGTGAACTACACTAACTTTTCAATGTTTAACTTCACCTTCCTTGGCCATGGCATCTTATCCTTTATACTGCAAGGTTTAATTTGCAATATTTCATTAAGAATTTAAAAATCTATATTCACGAGGGGTATTGGTTTGTAATTTTCTTGTAAAATTTCCTGGTCAAGTTTTGATATCAGGATTATATTGGCTTCATAAAA
The DNA here is from genome assembly GCF_018350195.1 of Panthera tigris. Taxonomy (NCBI): domain Eukaryota; kingdom Metazoa; phylum Chordata; class Mammalia; order Carnivora; family Felidae; genus Panthera; species Panthera tigris. Next base: position 114,721,799 of record NC_056666.1, on the reverse strand, counting down.
TGAGTTTCAAAGTGTTCATTCCTGCTCTGCTGTCTGAAATGTATAGGATTAATACTTTTATCTTCTTTAAAAGTCTGATAAAATTTACTAGAGTAGCCATCTGGCTCTGGAGTTTTCCTTGTAGGAAAGTTTTGATTAGAAATTACATTTCTTGGGGCGCCTGGGTGGCGCAGTCGGTTAAGCGTCCGACTTCAGCCAGGTCACGATCTCGCGGTCCGTGAGTTCGAGCCCCGCGTCAGGCTCTGGGCTGATGGCTCGGAGCCTGGAGCCTGTTTCCGATTCTGTGTCTCCCTCTCTCTCTGCCCCTCCCCCGTTCATGCTCTGTCTCTCTCTGTCCCAAAAATAAATAAAACATGTTAAAAAAAAAAAATTAAAAAAAAAAAAAAAGAAATTACATTTCTTTAATAGATATTGGGCCATTTAGCTTTTCTTTTTCTTCTTGTGTCAGTTTTTTTTTTTTTGTATTTTTCAGGAATTTGTCCATTTCACCTAAGTTGTCAAATTTATTGAAACTATCCCTTTAATATATGTATAATTCATTAGCATTATGACTACATTAAACTTAGATTTTCTGTGTACAAAATAAAGTAGATGACACATACCGAATTGGGAAAATAAATATATAAATGTGGCAGAAAAGGGTATATATTGTAGGAACAATCTATGAAAGAAGAGGGAACTACAATTCAGTGTGACAAATACCATGAGAGGTACACAGAGAACACATAGGAAGAATACCCAGGCCTAAAAATTTAGGAAGTCAGAATCATGATGTCCAAGTGATGAGTTATTTAACTTGGGATAAATAAATCTAATCAAATTCACAGACACTTAAAAGCTGAGAATTTAGATCCCAAATATAATTACTTCACATTGGTCATCTATCTATGAGCATCTCTACAGTCAACTGGATCCCCTTTTACTGGCATATCCTTAATTAAAAATAAGTTTGTGTGTGTGTGTGTGTGTGTGTGTGTGTGTGTAAAAATGGTAAATACATTATAAAAAATTCAAACAAGATAGAAAAGTCCAAAATACAAAATAGAAACCTCTTGCATTTTGGCCAACATCCTTCCAGATCTTTTTGCATCCTTATATCCACATATATCCACATACATATTCATGTCAAAATGACACTGTTCCTGCTAATTTATATTGTTTTATTACAGGGGGGAACCTATATGCTATGAACATATTTTCATGTAAATATTTATAACATTGTTTTTAATGGCTTAATTAATTCCATTGTGCACATGCACTGTAATTTAACTAGAGTCCTAGTGATGGCATTTATGTTGTTTCTAAAACAACTATTACAAAAAAGGGAGTAAGGAACATCTGTATGAATGTTTTGTTTTTGTTATTGTCTTTAGAACGAACTGACTAGGAAATGAGATTTCGGGGCAAAGGCTAATGAAATTTTGGTAAATAAGACTGTCCCAATTTCAATTTTAACACCAATAGTACACAATATAGTTAAATGTAACCCCATATCCCTATGTACCCTGATGGACAAAAAGGATCTGTTTGGAATGTTGGACATCTTTTCATTTGTTAATTAGAAGTTTCTTTTTCTTGGTTTAAAAATGTCCTATTGATTTCCTTTGCTAATTTTATTTATTGTGGTGTTTTTAAAGTTGATATTCAATGAACTGTTTGTATATTAGGAATATTTTTCCTTTTCCCACATGATACAAATTTATTTTCCATTTGTTCATTAATTGTATATAGACTATTACAATCTTTATGAGTTTAATTTTTACCAATTTTTTTCTGTTATGGTTTCTGGTTCTTGTGTTATACTTAGCAAAGGTCTTTCTCAGCTCAAGATGAAAAAGATTCACCTTAATTTTCTTGTAGTATTTTTATGGCTTCACTCTGTACATTTAAGTTTTTGATTCATCTGGTATTTATTTGACAAAGGAGACATATAAAAAGCCTGTCTCCAGTGGTTCTTTATTTCTCAGATAATCTTTTTCCTCACTTAGCAGTGATTTGTAGCATATAGTTTACTGATTACCAGCAAGACTTCTGGAGTCCAGACTTCCTGGCTTCAACAGTAACGGCTCTGGGTTATATTATAAAATCGAGATAATAATTGCAGCTATCTTAGCGTTCAACTGTAGAACTTGAAAGTGTTCTGGTACTTGACACCTAAATGCTCGGCGAATGTGAGCTACTATTATTAAATACTCGTATATGCATAGCAGTTTGTTTCTGGATTCCATATCCTGTTCGCTGATATTATCGATAAACCACATTTTTCTGATCCATATGTTGACACTCCATGACCCAACTCAGTGTCCCATCTAGTGGCTCCTCTTTACTCATTTCAACAAAAAAGGTCCTCATCTCAGTTGTCTTTCTAATCATGACTAGAGCCCGAAAATGTTGCCCTTGACGGTAAAAATAGGCTGTGCTTCACAATGCAGTGAGAACCGAAACCCCAAACCAAGGGAGAGTGCCTATTTCTTCTACCACGTATTCTTAAAGGCTGAAACCCTACCTCATTTTCAGCCATTGGCATATAACTGACGCTCTCAAAAACTAGTACCTTCTCTTCCAACTCTAGTTTACAACCTTAAGGCAAATGGTTCACAATATTACCCCCGTGGGTCCTGACTTGACGAGACTAGGTGAGATCTGGAGGAGAACGCGAGGGGCGGGAAAGGATTCACCCCCGCCCCCCGGCCCTGGTCCTGGTCCTGGTCCTGACCTGGCCATTGCCTCCTGGCAAGCTGAGCCCTCTTGGCAAGCTGAGCCGACTCCCCCCTCCGGGGCTGACGCCCCAAGACTGACATTGCAGGCAGGCGACTCCTGTCCCCATTAAATCTACACAATCAGGGACGAAGGCAGGAGGACGTGGCAGCAGAACCTCATTGGAGCCCTCAAAGAGGCAAGAGTGTAAGAACCCGCAGAAGGAAGGAGTAGCGACAAAAGGGGAAGACCCCCCCCCCCCCCCCCCCAGACATGGCATAGCGAGGAGGCAAGGGAGATCGGCTTCGCGCTCAACCGCGCACTTCACTCTGGCTCAATGAAGCAAGTGCCCGGTCTCGGATTTTCGGTTCCCTTCGGCTCACGGGATCTCCGCGTCCCCGCCAGCGGCGTATCGTAGCGCCGCCTCGCCCCCGGCATTCCCGCCGTCGACCGCAGCCGCTCCCGCCTCGGCTCCGCTTGCCTCCTCCCTCTAACGGCCGCTAGCTGCGGCCGACGTCTGCGGCGTCGGTGACGTCGGCGTAGGGGCGGGACTTCCTGCTTCGCGCGCTCTTAGGTCTCGGGACCCGCTCGGCTCCGCTGGGCTTGAGGGGAGGCGGGTGGTGGGCGGAGGGTGGTGTTTCCGCGGGTCGGCGGCTACTGGGCTGCCCAGCCGTCCGCAGAAAGCCCGTCCGCCGAGGTGGAGCGAAGCTTTTCTCCGCCGCCGCCCTCTCCGCCCTCGGAGCTCTCCCAGGATACCTCAGATTTCCCTGGAGTCCGGAGCTCTAGGGGCGCGCTCGGCCCTCCTTTTCCTTTTCAGCCTGCGCCGCGAGCGGCTGCCGGCCTGGCCAGCACCTCGCGTGTGGGACCTCATCCCTTAGCCTCAATGCCCGTGCGAGAAGAGTTGAGTGGGTGCCGGTGGTTGGAGCTGTGCAGGTGTCCCCCGGTGGCAAGTGTGGCCACAGCACCGGGCGCTATTAAGTTTTATGCGCGCACGTTGCAAGGACTGTGTGTGAGTCTGGTACGTAACCTCGTTTTATGGGGACGCTGTGTTGTCCGTAGTTTTGGAATACTCCCTTTTTCTTCACAACTTGCCCTTGAGTTTTTGTTGTTACTGCTTTTCCTGTAAAGCAATTGGAGCGGGTGTTGTCGGCTGTGAGACATGTTCTGTACCAATTAAGTGCACGTGAAACTCTTAATGGAGCTTTTGAAAACGGTTCTTTTTCTAAAAAGTTCATTTAAGTTATCTTTACACCCAAGGCGGGTGTGGAACTCACGACTCGGAGATCGAGAGTAGCATGCTCCCCCGGTACCTGTTCTGTACCAGTTAAGTGCACGTGAAACTCTTTATGGAGCTTTTGAAAAAAATTCTTTTTCTAAAAGTTCATTTAAGTGATCTTTACACCCAAGGGGGGGTGTGTGTGGAACTTACGACCAGAGATCAAGAGTAGCATGCTTCCCCCCCCCCCCCCCCCCCCACCTCGCTGAGCCAGCCAGGCGCCCCTTTATGGAGCTCTTTGATGCACCCCAGAGTGGTGCTTGTGTAGCCAGTTTACTAACTGGCTGCAGATTGTGGTAGCCCCACTTTAATTTGTTACGGAAAAACTATGTTACCATTTTCTGTGACCCTGCAGACCATTTTAATAGCGATGTTTGGCAACCCCTTCAGAGATAACTAGACTACGTAAATGAATGCGGGGCTTAAATGAACATTGTGATAAATAAATCCTTACTGTGCAGCTTTTGCCCATGATACATGGGCACCTAGCTTTTAAAAATGCCCACTGCCACGTATGTTTAAAGCCTTAAGTTAGGTTATTATGAAGCTGTTTCAGTAACAGCTCAAAGATGTCTAGAATGGCAAGAAACTTGTTCTTAATTTCTTGTATATACTATAGTTGATAGTGTTTAGCCTGAGCACAGAGTACTTGCGTGGATCTAAAACTGAGTAGGTCGTTAAAGCAGTGCTTCTGTTACCAAGCAACATCTCTGTAAACAAGTCTAATATTCAACTAGAATATAATTAAACGTGTCTATCCTACAATTATCTGGATTCAGAATTGTGTAAATTCATGGGTTTAGCCTGTAGGTGGTTACAGTTAATATACACCTTCCGTACTGAGGTTTGATTTCAAACTCATTTTGTGTGGAATTACTAGAATGTTTTGAATTTCGGTGTCATGCAGGACTCTCCAGAGACTTGCACATGGATTTGAGTTATCCTTTGGTTATTTAGGACGGTGCATGTCTGGTAGTTCCTTTATTCAGAACATTTTCTTTTCTGACCAGATGAAGTGTGCAGGTTATATTCAGGAATTTAAAACAAAAAAGGATAATAGCAGCTTATTTGTAGATTGAAACACTCTTCACAAGTGGTTTTTAAGCCTTGGTTAAGCCAGTAACCTCACTCTTTCAACACCTGTTGAACCTTTAATGGTAGAATTGGCATGACTGTATGACAGGTAGTTTACAGAGCACTTTTTCATGATTCTTTTGAGTGCTGTAACCTTTTAAGTATGTAAGAAAGGACCGGAGAACATTTGAGGCGCTATGAGACTGAATGACTTCTTTGGAAACAAACTATTGGTAATGGAAGTTGGAACTTGGGAATGGGAAGTTTAATGTTTTCTGTACATGTCCTTTATTAGATTGAGTAAGTTCCCTTTTGTTCCTAGTTTGTTGAGTTTTTAATCATGAATGGGTATTGGATTTTGTTGGAATTTTTCCGCCCGGCATCCAATGAGATGATCATATAGATTTTGTCCTTTATTCTTTTAATATGGTATCTTACATCAATTGATTCTCAGAGGTTAACTCAATCCTGTATTCCAGGGATTAGTTTCAGTTAGTCATGCTGTATAATTTTATATATGTTGCTAAATTTGGCTTTCCTAAATTCTGTCAAGGAATTTTGTGTTTATATTCATGAAGGATATTAGTCTGTTGGTTTCTTGTGGTGCCTTTGTCCAACTTTGTTATCAGGGCAACACTGGCCTCATTGAAGGAGTTGCATGATGTTTTCCCCTCTTTTTTTTCTGAAATAGTTTCCAAAGGATTGCTATTACTTCTTTAACTATTTGATAGCATTCACCAATGAAGCTGTGTGGGCTTGGGCTTTTCTTTGTGGGAAGATTTTACTCTTTGTGGGAAGATTAGATTACTAATTCAATTTCCTCACTTGTTATATTAGTTCCATTTGGATTTTGTTTCTTTTTGAGTTTTGATAACGTGTGTTGTTAGACATTAGTCCGTTTCATAGTGTTTAATTTGTTGATACAAAGTTCATATTTTTTAGTCTTTTAAGACACTGTAAGGTTGGTGATGATCTGTTTTTCATTCTTTATTTTGGTAATTTGTATCGTTTCTCTGTTTTCTGATAAATCTAGCCTAAGTATGTCAGTTTTGTTGATTTTTTAAAAAAGTTTGTTTATTTTTGAGAGAGAGAGAAAATGCACATGAGCAAGCAGGGGAGAGGTAGAAAGAGAGTGAGATAGAACCCAAGCAGGCTCTAAGCTGTCAGCATAGAGCCTGACATGGGGCTCAAACCCATGAACCGTGAGGTCATGACCTGAGCAAAAATCAAGAGTCAGACACTTAACCGACTGAGCCACCCAGGTGCCCCAGTTTTTGCTGATCTTTTTAAAGAACCAGCTTTTGGGGCACCTGGGTGGCTCGGTTGTTTAAGCAACTGACTTTGGCTCAGGTCATGGTCTCGCAGTTTGTGGGTTTAAGCTCTGCTTTGGGCTCTGTGCTGACAGCTCAGATCCTGGTGCCTGCTTCAGATTCTGTTTCTCTCTCTCTCAAATAAATAAACATTAATTTTTTTTTTTTTTAAAGAACCAGCTTTTTATTTAATTATTTATTTATTTTCTGCTTCATTGATTTCTACTCTAACATTTTCCTCCCTTTGTTCTGCTTGCTTTAGGCTTAGTGTACTTCCCCACCCCCCTCCCGCCCCTGCCTTATTACCTAAGGTGGAAGCTTAGATTATTGATTTGTGACCTGTTTTCTTTTCTGATGGATGTTTAAAGCTATACATTTCCCTCTGAGCACTGCTTTAACTACATTCCATACATTTTGATATGCTGTTTTTGTTTTCATTCAATTCAAATATGTTTAAATTTTCCTTGTGATTTATTTGACCCATGGGTTATTTAGAAATTTGTTGTTGAATTTACCAATATTTTCAGAGTATTCCCAGATTTCTCTCTGTTGTGGATCTCTGATTCTCTTGTGGTCAAATAATGTACTTTTCATGATTTCAGTATTTTTAAATTCACTGAGACTTGTTTTGTGGCCCAGCATATGGCTTATTGGAATGTTTTATGTGTGTTTGAAAGGAATATGTATTCTGCAGTTTAGAGGTGGAGTGTTCTGTCAGTTATATCAAATTCATTGATAGTGTTTGTCAAGTCCTCAATATCCTTGCAGATTTTCTATCTTGTATCATTATACTGTACAACTATTTTTGTTGTATTCTCTATTTCTCTTTTTAATTTTCCTTTTTTGCTTCCATGTATTTCGGGGTTTTATTGTTAGATGTATATAATTATTATGTTTTTCTGACGCAGTGACTTTTGTCATTAAGAAATAGTCTTCTTTGTCTTCAATAGTATTACTTGTTTTAAATTATATTTTGTCATTTTAGTTCTATAGCTACTCTAGTTTTATTAGTATATTATTTTTATATCCTTTAATTTTAACATTTTTATGTCTTTGAATCTAAGATATATCTCTTAAAGACAGCATACATTTGGGTCTTGTTTTTTGTTTTTGTTTTTATTTACATTCAGTCTTATATTCTCTGCCTTTTGAATGGGGGTATTTAGTCCATTCACATTTAATATAATTGTTGATTTTGTTGGATTTATGTCTGCTATTTTGTTATTTTTTGCGTGTCTTCTGTTTCTTCTCTTTTCCTCCTTTACTGACTTTGTGTTAATTTTTAGTGAACCGTTTTAATTATTTTGTTCATTTCTTTCAGTATGTTATTTACATATTGGTTGCTCTAGGGGTAATAATAATACATTTTAACTTATAGTCTCCTTCAGAATGATACTAAATTAATTCTGGTAAATTATGGAAACTTCGATATATCTCTTTTCCCTCTTTGTTCTATTATTGTCATACATACTACAGTTATGCATATTATAAACCCAGCCAAATACTACCTTAATTATTGCTTTATATAATCTTATTTTTTTAAGGGAAGTAAAGAAAAGTAATGAGAACAATTACATGTCTAGAATCTTTTGTATTTACCTATATAATTATATTTTCTGCACGCTTTATTTTTTTTCCTGTGGATTTGTTACTTTCTGGAGTAACTTCTTTTCAGCATGGAGGTCTTCCTTTAGTATTTCTCCTAAGGCATGTTGGACAGCAACAGATTCTCTTAAGACTTTATCTTGATTTCACTGATTTCAGTGTCGTTTTTGAAGGATGGTTTTGCTGAATACAGAATTCTTAGTTGAGAGCTTTTTTGTTTCTTTAAATTCCATGGTTTCTTTTCCTGGCCTCATCATTTCTGATGGGATGCCAGCTGTTAATCATACCATTGTTCCCTTGTACATGATGAGTCATTTTTCTCTTGCTCCTTTTAGGTTTTTTTTTTTTTTTTTTTTTTTTTTTTTTTTTTTTTTTTTTTTTTTTTGGTGCTCTGTCAGCATTTTGACTGTGGTGTGTCTTGGTGCTGATCTATTTGTGTTGGTTCTTGGATAGATAAATTAATGTTTTTCTTCAAATTTGGAAATTTGTAGCCATTATTTCTTAACTCCACCCCCCCCGTTGCTCTTTCCTCTTCTGGAACTCTTATTATATATATGTTATGCTTTACATTGTTGTGCAGAATCTGACATTCTGTTCATTTCTCTTTATTTTTTCTTTCTGTTCTTCAGAGTGGGTACTTCTTTGTTGATCTTCAGGTTCATTTCTTCCGTCTTCTGTCATCTCAAGTCTGATGTTGAGCCCCTCCAATGAGTTTATTTCAGTAATTCTACTTTTCAACACGAGAATTTCCATTTTTAAAAGCAATTTTTGTCTCTATTTTCAGCCATCTGAGTCATTGCCATCATACTTTCATTGAGTTTTTTAAAGATGCTTTCCTTTTAGTTCTCTGAACATATTTATTATAGCTCATTTGAGGTTTCTGTTTGCCAAATCCAGTATTAGGAGACACCCAGAGACATCTTCTGTTTGATGTTTTTCTTCTTGAGAAAGGGTCACAGTTTTTTTTTTTTTTTTTCTTGTATTCTAATTTTTTGTTGAATACTGGGCATTTTAGATAATGTTTTGAAGCAACTCTATATTTTGGCTTTTCTTTTGGAGGCTGATTTTTTTTCTGTTTGTTTAGTAACTTGCCTGGTCTAAATTTGTAAAGTCTGTTTCCCCTATATTAGGTTGTTATGACATCTGCTGGTTTTATTGATTTTTTTTTTTTTCAACCTCACTTTCTGTGTCTGCATACATTAGTGTTCAGCCAAGGATTGGTCAAAAGTTGTGTTCAGTTTGAACTAATACAGCTGTGCCTGATACTAATATGGCTAGTACTGCTGATGATTTATAGGATTATGAGGGAGTACATTCAGACACAGGTCATTTTTAAGTTTGCCCTGGCTTTTACTTTGCACCAGCCTCTCTTGCCATGTGCATGAGGATAGATAGCTCCGCTGGCCAAGGATGTGTGAGTGGCATGGACCTCCTTCAGTCTGTAGTCCACAGTTTTATTTTAACCTGCATTCATAAATAGTTTATCAAGCCCCTCCAAGGCTGTCTAAACTTCCAGAACTCCTGTAAAATCCTCAGCTAGTATGCCAGTTTGTTGCTTGCCGCATAGAGTCCTGCAGCCTCAGGCTCCAGGTGCCATTGGCCCTCACTGTTAACTTACCACAGAAGTCTCCACTTCAACTGACAGTGTAGCAGATCAACAGATTAAGCTCCAGTAGTGGTGGTGAACCTTCTGCCTCATAGCTTGTTAAACTCCTGTAAGTGACAGAGGTGGGAGGAGATGGGAGTAGCCAAAGGTAAGAATGCTGTAAACTCATGTTCTTCTTATCCAGAGTTTAGTTGTTTTCACGAATAAACACTTTTCAGTTTGATGAATGCTTTTGATTGAATTCCAAATCACTAAAATGGTTATTTGGCGGTTTTGTGAAGAGGATGTATCAGCCTGCTCATTTCCTCATATGGTTTTTTGCTTCTGTGTGGAACTCTTACTTCTTTAATATCACTCATACTTGATCCATACTTCTTTAATATCACTCATAATCCTTTGCACAATAGTAGGCATTTATTTGTCCTCTAAATGTACTCGTTGACTTAAATTCCGTGATTTTCCTTTAGCACCAAATTATAAAGCATTTGGGGTTTTGGAACCCCGAGACCTATGCAGTTTCTTGCTTTTCCTGTCCTTTTGATAAGTGGAAAAACTGCTTACTATTCATTCAACAAGTGTTCATTGATTACCTGCCATGTTCCAGCTATTATGCAAGGTTTTGGGGGTATTAAGATGACTCCGACATAATCTCTGATCTCAGGGAGGTTTTTGTCTAGTGCAGGCGATTGGAATACAAATAGCTGATTATAATATAGTGAAGTGAATAAATTGATATGGATAAATACATGGCATTATGGAGGACCCACAATGACAGTTAACTCAATGGATTAGAGGAAAAGAAAAAGGGAAGCATCTAGGAAAGCCTTTCAGAAGGAAGTAGTGACTGAGTTGAATATAAAAATGAATGAAAGGTGAGATTAGGAGATTGCATTCCACAGAGGGATCCATGTGAGGTGAGCAAATGTATGGTGTGTTCAATGAACTATAAGCGATTTAGTTTTGTTAGGGTATAAGCACAAATCAGGGAGTTGTGAGCATGGAAGGGTAAAGAGGGTCCAGATTGTGAAAGGTTTTATATACTATATTAATAAGCTTGAATTAACCGTTATTGACCAATTTTGCAAAACTGTTGAGTGGGAAGCACTTCAGGATTCTGCCAAGATTTGATTTGAATGTTTTTTAACTACATCTTCAACTATTTTAAAAGGTACAGTAAAAGATAAATATATCCAAATGTGCTGTAAACTGGATTTAAAAATATTAGAGACCTCCAGCATATTAACTGATACGGAAATAAAGATCTGATATGTCTTCAGTATAAAATCTTCTGAATTAAAATTTTTATATTTAATAGACACAAGTAAAAGACCTAGTATGTTCTAAATATTGGAGATCTGTAAGATTTAGTTTGAAGGTATTTACTAGAACTGTTTGAATACTGCTGTTTTAGATTTGGTAGTTCTGTAGAGTATGGATTTGGGGCTGACAACAAGCAGTTGTCTCTGAATACATTTTTGAGTGTTGCATAAACTTACGTGGAAAGGCATGGAATTTCAGTAATTCTGGGTTATTTCTTGAAGTGGAGGCTTTAACTTCAAGCCTCATTTTCTTTTATATTTGGTCACTTTTTCTGATGTGCAAAGGGGAGACTTTTTTCCTCCTCCTTTGGTCATCAAGTAGACTTTGAGGTGTCCTTCTTTTTTTCAGTTGACATTTTCCATCTGGTTATAAATATATTTTATGTTGTAAAATAAGAAATGTGCAGGAAATGCACAGACATAATAAAATCACACCTATCACCCATAGGTCTTACTTAATATTTTACTGTTTATCTTCTCTGTTTTTTATGCATATATAGTTATGTAAATAGGCTTTTTACAAAATAAGGATTGTATACCAGAGTATTTTGTGGTCTGTGTTTTCTACTTATGTAACAAACATCTCCTGATGTTAAGTATTCTTTCATAACTTTTTCTCTTTTTTTTTAAAGAAAAATTTAACTGACATTTCGGCCTAGAATTTACTTTTAGGAAAGTTTTTTTCCTTATGGTTCACAATGTTTATTTTTAAAAACAGCTTTTTTAAATATAATTGATAAATAACAAATTGTACATTTTTAAAATTAAAGTTTTGATATATATATATGTATATGTATATATACCTGTGAAACTATCATCACAGTCAAGAATTAAATATATCTATTATCCCCAGAAATTTTCTTATGATCCTTCCCTTTTGCTCCTACCCCCTCCAACTGCTCACTCTTTCCTATTTCCAGGCAACCACTGTTATGCTTTCTGGCATTATGATTCGTTTGCATTTCCTGGAATTATATAAATGAAATAATATAAAATGCACTCTTTTTTGTCTAGATTTTTTTTCACTCAGCATAATTATTTTGAGATTCATTCATGGTAAATAACTCATATTTATTGAATATTGTATTCAATTGTATGGATATATCACAATTTGTTTATCCATTTACCTCTTAATGGACCTGTGTTTGAGTCTCACAAAAAAAGCTGCTATAAACATTTGTGTAGAAGTCTTTGTATAGACATGCTCTCATTTCTCCTGGGTGAATACTTAAAAATAAAATGGCTAGATTATATGGTAATGTTTGTCAGTTTCTTAAAAATTAAATGATTTCCTCAAATGATTTTCCTATTTTATATTTCCACCAGTTTATGAAACTTTCAGTTCTTCTACATTCATAGACAGTACTTTGTAATATTAGCCTTTTAAGTTTTAACCATTTTAATAGGTGTATAGTAGTATTACATTGTGTTCTTTTAAAAAAAACATTTTTTTAACGTTTATTTATTTATTTATTTATTTGAGAGAGAAAGAGATAGAGCTCCAGCAGGGGAGGGGCAGTGCAGAGCTTCTCTGCTAGTGGGGAGCCTGATATTGGGCTTAAACTCACAAACTGTGAGATCGTGGCCTGAGCTGAAATCAAGAGTCCGATGCTTGACTGAGCCACCCAGATGCCCCTATGTTGTGTTCTTAATTTGCATGCCATTAATAACTAATGATATTTAACATCTTTTCAAGTGTTTATTTAACCATTTGTGTGTCTTCTTGGCATGGTGTCTGCTCAAATCTTTCAGCCAGTTTTATGTTGTTAAATTGAGTTTTTTTTTTTTTTATGATTTAATTTTCAGAATTCTTTATGTATTTTGGATGCAAGTCCTTTATCAATATGATAGATATATGTTTATATGTATTATATATATATAATATGTTTTGATACATATATGTATAAATTATTCCTCCAGTCTTGTTTTCATTTCCGTTATGGTGTCTTTTAATTTTTTTTTAATGTTAATTTATTTTTGAGAGAGAGAGAGAGAGAGAGACAGCATGAGCGGGGGAGGGACAGAGAGAGAGGGAGTCACAGAATCCAAAGCAGGTTCTAGGCTCTGAGCTGTCAGCATGGAGCCTGATGCAGGGCTCCAACCAACTAGCTGGGAGACATGACCTAAGCCAAGGTCGAGTGCTTAACCATCTGAGCCACTCAGGAGCCCCCATTATGGTGTCTTTTAAATACAGAAGTTCTTTTGGTTTAAAATTAACTTGTTAATTTTAATAATAATTAACCAATTTAAAGAAATCTTTTACCTAACCCATGACTAAACTTTTCTTCTACATTTTCTTTAAGAGTTTTATAGTTTTATGTTTTGTGTTTATATATACATTATGAGTCAACTTTTGTGTATGGTGTGAGGTACAACTTAAAATTCATTTTTTGCATATGTCCCGGGACCACTTTTTGGAAAGAGTATCCTATCGATTGAACTGACTTTACATTTTTGTCAGTCAATTGGCCATATTTGTTTGAATCTGTTTCTGAACTTTACTCTCTTTTTAATGGATTTATGTGTCTGTGTTGACACTAATGCCACACAATTTTGATTTTTGTTGGATTTAGTAAGTTATGAAGTTAGGTAGTGCAGGTTCTCCAACATTTTTTTTTTTCCCAAAGTTGTTTTGGCTATTCCATGTCTTTTTGTTTCCATATAAATTTTAGAATTAGCTTGTTAATATCTATAAAGTCTGCTGGGCTTTTAAATGGCATTGCATTGAATTTGGGAGAAATTAACATCTTAGCAATATCTTAACAATGGGATTATTATCTGATCCATGAATATGGTATAACTTTCTATTAAACACACTTTTTAGAAAATAGCCTGTTTTCCATAATAAACAGCACTGTGATGTAAACACCATGAAGGCAGGGACCTAATTTTATCTTCCACTTCTACTTGGCCCTTGGTATGTACTCAATAAGTGTTTACTGAATGATAAATGAAAGCAGTCCTTGAACACAAATGTTGGTACACATCTCTGATTAGTTTCTTAGAATTAATTCCTACATGTGGAATTGCTAGGTCAAAGGTTATGTTCACTTTTTAAGGCTTTTGGTTACCAGACTGTCCCCAGAATTTTTTTTTCAGGCAGAAATATCTTGATGGATAACTGTTTAAGGCATGCATAATTGATTAGCAAACAGTGTTCTTGGTGACATCCTTTTTCATCTTTGAAATTACATTGTAAGCCTGTGGGAAAGTAGGATTCATATCACAGAAAATTTGTGGTTCACTTTTGTCATTAAGTTTATTGCAATTGGGAGTTATGAAAAGGACCCAAAAGGTAGAGGATTATTGTTTTTTTCTTTTTTATTATTTAAAAAAATTTTTAATGAATATAATTTATTGTCATGTTGGTTTACAAACAACACCCAGTGCTCATCCCAACAAGTGCCCTCCACAATGCCCATCACCCATATTCCCCTCTCCCCCACCCTCCCATCCACCCTCAGTTCTCTGTATTTAAGAGTCTCTTGTGGTTTGCCTCCCTCCCTCTCTGTTTGTACCTATTTTTTCCCCCTTCCCTTCCCCCATGGTCTTCTGTTAAGTTTCTCAAGATCCACATATGAGTGAAAACATATAATATCTGTACTTCTCTGACTTGTTTCACTCAGCATAATACCTCCAGTTCCATCCACGTTGCTGCAAATGGCATGATTTCATTCTTTCTCATTGCCAAGTAGTATTCCATTGTATATATAAACCACATCTTTATCCATTCATCAGTTGATGAACATTTTGGGCTCTTTCCATAATTTGGCTATTGTTGAAAGCACTGCTATAAACATTAGGGTACGTGTGCCCCGATGCATCAGCAGTCCTGTATCCCTTGGGTAAATTTCTAGTAGTGTTATTGCCGGGTCATAGGGTAGTTCTATTTTTAACTTTTTGAGGAACCTTCACACTTTTCCAGAGTGGCTATACCAGTTTGCATTCTCACTAACAGTGCGAGAGGGTTTCCGTTTCTCCATATCCTTGCCAGCATCTGTGGTTTCCATGATTTGTTCGTTTTAGCCAGTCTGACTGGTGTGAGGTGGTATCTCAGTGTGGCTTTGATTTGTATTTCTCTGATGATGAGTAGACGATTATTGTTTTTTCTTTGAGAAATTTAATTTCTTTAGAAAGGCAGTTTACATAATTATAAAGCATTAGAGGGGAAAAGTGCAGATGTGATAGAATACAGAATAAATATTCTGAGGTAAGCACAAGGAAGGCAGAAACCAGTGAAGCAGAAAGAGCTTTATGTTTATGTTTGCTATTATTATTATTTTTTAAATGTTTATTTATTTTTGAGAGAGAAACGGTGAGCAGGGAGGGGAAGAGAGAGAGAGGGAGACACAGAATTTGAAGCAGGCTCCAGGCTCTGAGCTGTCAGCACAGAGCCTGATGCAGGGCTTGAACTCACAAACCATGAGATCATGACCTGAGCCAAAGTTGGATGCTTAACTGACTGAGCCACCCAGGCACCCCTGTTTATGTTTACTTTCAGAGTAGCTATAAACTCAAAGTATGTTTAGACTGTAAGGTTTTAGGTTTAACTCTGACCTTGATTTGTGGATTAATTGAAGAGATTTAAGGAGGCATTTTAATTTGGCATAACTATATGAACACAGTTGTGAAGGCAAGAATAAATAATGTGTCTGAGGGACTGTAAAGCAAACTTAATTGGCTCAGCAAAGGAGTGTTGTGAAGCAGCAAAATGAAATGTTTGCGTTTATGTAGACAGTTGGCTAATGTAGGACTGTGAGTTTGGCTGAGAAGCTTAGATTTGATCCATCCAGTAAATAGGAAGGATTATAATAGTAGTTACAGTGATGAACACAGTATATGAGAAAGATTGTCCTGGTGGATATTTGTAGGCGATGTAAGGGTGAGGAAAGACCAAAATCTGGCACATGTTTAGGAGATTTCTCTTAAAATAAGCCAAGGGTAAAATATTTGAGGTTTTGCCCTCAAGGGTGATGGTTCTAGAAGAAGAATGATTCAAATCAAGAGACAGATGAAGAAGAATCAGCAAGATTAATAATTTATTACTAATGGAAGTTGAGGAATGAGTTGTGTACTAAGAAATTCAGAGATGATAGTGGTATTTTTTTTTTTTTTTAAAGGAGGCAGATGGAAATTTGAAGTTAATGAGTTTAATTCTTATGTTCAGCTTCCATTGTGGATGGGACATGTGAGTAGAGTGGGAGTTATGAGCTGTGTTCGGAATGTGGGTGTAAATTTGAATGTCATTCAAACAGGTGTAAAAAATGAAGTGTGAGAGAAGCAACTTGACTTAATTTAGAGAGAGGCAGCAGTGGATCAGAGATTTCTCATGGTGACTGGGAGAACAGGAACAAAGAAGAGACAGAAGTCAAAGAGCTAGGAGATGATCATGGTACTGTAGATGCTAAGGGAGAAGAATATTTCAGAGATTTATAAAGGTGGTTGTGTGCAAACTGCGTTATTAACCTTTCTGTATGTTTACGGTGTTTGGCATGGTTTAGTAAATAAGCTCTTGAAAGATGATTGTAAATTCTGTTAATTATTGGATTAATCAAGATTGAAAATTTTAATGTAATATTGAAAAGAAAGGAGTAATGACAAAATTATTTTCATTCTTCATAAACCATGTGTCAATATTCTCATGTAAAGGGACTGCCATTCTTACAAATTTTGCCCCAGATTTCAAAAGCAGTTTATTTTTGCATCATATAAGAAACACTAATAATTTTAGTTTAATTGAAGGGAATAGTATAATACCTTATAGTTTATAGTTGCTTTAGCCTGTATATCATGATGTTTTTTAAAGCTTGATTTTTTTTTGTCCTCCATTTTCTTTTCTTTTTAAGGATTTTATTTTTTTAATTTTAATTTTTTTATGAATATAATTTATTGTCAAATTGGCTTACATACAATGCCCGGTGTTCATCCCAACAAGTGCCCTCCTCAGTGCCTATCACCCATTTTTCCCTCTCCCCCACCCCATCCACCCTCCGTTTGTTCTCTGTATTTAAGAGTCTCATGTGGTTTGCCTCTCTCCCTCTCTAGGATTTTATTTTATTTTTTAAGTAATCTCTATAACCCATGTGGGCTTGAACTCACAACCCTGAAATCAAGAGTCACATTCTCCACTGACTGAGCCAGCCAGGTGCCCCTTTTTTCTTTCTTAAAAATTCAATTTATTTAAACAACAAAACCAGGTCACCCATTTTTCTCACTCTTCATCTCCTGCCTCTGGCAACCACCAGTCTAATAGTTTGGAGTGTTTGTGCATGTTGGGGGGAGGAGGAGACTTATTTCACTTATTCACTTGTTTATCTCTGACTTATTTCACTTAGCATAATGCCCTCGAGGTCTCTCCTTGTTATCACAAATGGCCAAGATTTCATTCTTTTTTTTTAATGGCTGAATAATATTCCATTGTGTATGTGTGTCTGTTGCTCAATTTTCTTATCTATTCATCCATTGATGGACATGTAGATTGTTCCTGTGTCTTGGTTATTGTAAATAATGCTGCAGCAAATGTGGGGATGCATATATCTTTTCAAGTTAGTGTTTTCATTTTCTTAAGATAAATACCCAGAATGGAATTGGTGGATCATACAGTAGTTCCATTTTTAATATTTGAAGAGCCTCTATTACCTTATTTCTCCAATTGGATCATTGTATCTGTTTATTCTACCTCAGCATATGATCTTGGTCTTTTCCTATATTCTAAAACAGTTTTATTATATTTCTGGTGTAAAAATATTTTCCAAGGTAAGTTATATAATTTAAAAAGCCTTACCACAAGGTGTCATTGTAACATATAAAAAGAATTTCCATATAAGCATGTGCAATACCGATTTTTACATTTCCTCACATTTTTAAGTCTTTTTGTTCCATATTTTGCAGTTATCTTTTAGGGTATGTTGTGAATCTCTTATATTAAAGGGAAAAATAGAGTAGTCGTGTTCTTGAGTTCTCATATTTTTGCAAAAAACATATGCTTTCCACCCACGAATTTCTTAAGAGTTATGTTGCTATAGAGATGATTGTTTGAGGGAAAGAATGAGGAGTTACAGGAGGTGGACATTTAAAGAACAAAATACTTATTTTATGTCTTTGTTCCTGACAGAGCAAGCGTTAGTGTTTACCCCTCTGCTGATGAACTCTCTATGGAAGAAAGGTAGATATTTTGAGTGTTGTACTATGATGGTATTTGCATTTACTAAGATGCTTTTGCAAAGGTTCCTGTGCTTGATTCATTTTTTACATGGAGGATGAGTACTTGTAATCTTTGAAGCAACCTTTCTTCTACTTTCACTGGATTCCATTTTTTTTTTTTCTTCCCTGATTTTCTGGTTGGCCTTTTAACTAATAACATTAAAATAGCTTTTATTTTTATTATTTTTTTTTTTGAGGGAGATGAGTGTCAATATCTAACTACTAATTTCTGTTACTTCTAACTCCAAGTTTATTTTCAAGATCATTCCCTGTTGACTACTTGCTACCACTGTTTTAGTTCAGATCTTTATCATTACTTTCCCAGCCTTTTGATCTTTTTTTCTCTAGGATTCCCACTATCTCCCTGCCCACCTAGTTTATTTTACACACCTTGGATAACCTAGTTATTTTTCTAAAGTACAAATCTGAAACTATCCTGGACTGTCCCTCATCTGCCAACAAGCTTAAAACTTTGCATTGGCTCTTCTAGATCCCAGGATAAACTCCAGTCTCCTGCACATTTCCTTCAAGGCCCTGGCCCACCTCTCTAGGCTCATCTGCTCCCCACCTCACTATCCCCTACCCACAAAGTTGTTTTCCATCTCCATGCCTTCATACTTGGTGTTTCTTCTCTGCGTGTTTGGTTTTATCTCAGGATCACCCTCTTTGTGAAATCTTCCTGGACAGCCTCTCTAGTGGAAGTAGGCCTGTCTTCCCTTTGTACACATACTGCCTATAAATATATTACATTGCTTTATACTTTTAAAACTTTCTGAATTCATGTATTACTTGGAATTGGTAATATATGCACATGGCAAAAAAATTTAAGTACAAAAAGGATTTGCTAAATAATAAATTTTCTCTTATCCTTGTTCAGTCAGCAAGTGTTGGTTAACATGTAGGTTTCAAGGACTAACTCGAACTCCTTGAGGGCAAGGATTTTTATTTATTTATTACTGTATCCCTGTACCCAACAGTGTTAGCACATAATAGACACTTAGAAAGTGTCTGTAATACTTTTAATACAGGCAGGCTCTTCCCTGCTAAGAAGTTGGCTTGACCTGATGGTCTGCATATTTCTGTATCCCCCTCAGAGTTCTCTTTGTGTAAGTGGACCACTCAGTAAATGTGGTGTGGTAGCCACTCAGTAAATGCTGGTTGTATTAATTGCCCCCACCCCCTGTTTTTGGTAAGATAGGGATTTACTTATTTATTTATTATATAATTTATTGTCAAATTAGCTAACATGCAGTGTATATAGTGTGCTCTTGGCCTTGGGAGTAGATTCCTGTAATGCATCACTTACATACAACACCAGGTGCTCATCCCGACAGGTGCCCTCCTCAATGCCCATCACCCATTTTCCCCACTCCCCCCACCTGTCCACCCCATTTAACCCTGTTTGTTCTCTGTATTTAAGAGTCTCTCATGGTTTACCTCCCTCTCTGTAGCTACTTTTTTTCCTTCCCTTCCTCCATGGTCTTCCGTTAAGTTTCTCAAATTCCACATATGAATGAAAACATATGATACCTGTCTTTCTCTGACTGATTTATTTCACTTAGCAAAATACCCTCCAGTTCCATCCACGTTGTTGCAAATGGCAAGATTTCATTCTTTTTCATTGCCGAGTTTATAGCAGTACCATCAACAATAGCCAAATTATGGAAAGAGCCTAAATGCCCATCAACTGATGAATGAATAAAGATATGGTTTTAAAATTAACCTCTGTCTTGAGGATGACTTTTATTTATTTACCTTTTCTGGCTCTGAGAAATTTTATACTTTCTTTTTGGTAGATCCTCAAAGATGAAAAAGAGAATGTTTATGTTAACCTGAGCAAAAATGTTGAACTCTTAATCAACTTTTTTCCTTTATTTAACTTTTCAGACTAAGGCATAAATCTCATGGAAATAATTCAGATTTACTTAAAAAAATAATTTCCAGGATATATTGTCAGATCAGTAGATAGCCTTCATTTTGTGTTACAACCTACGAGGTGCTTTATCTATTTCAGTATATGGGGCTATGAGCAAAGAAGCCTCTACAGCTCACACAAAGGTATTAAGTGCTCATAAATCTTTTGGCAAGTCCCGTGTTATATGCAAGAGAGCCTACACTAAGAAACATTAAAATGAATTTGAAGTATGGTTTAGGCAACAGTCATCTTTGGTTTTCAGATCACAACTTTTCAGAGACTTTTGTAACTTATTTCTAAGTATTTGAGGTTGACTGGTTACTAAATCCTATTTTGTAGAATTCTTTTGTGTGAATTAAGCTGTGTGGAAGCAGACAGTGCAATTATAAGAATAGAATAACATTTTAATTCAGAGTGCTTGGTGGTTGATTGCTAACCACTCCAATACATATCTTCTTCCCTTCCTCTTTCCTTGCCCTCCTGTTTCATTCTAAATCACAATTAAGGGGCCTGGCACCTTACCAGGGTTTTGAAGGGTCTCTTCCCAGCTGCACTTCAGGTTTTGGCAGGGTGTCAAGTTGTGACATTTTTTGTATACAAGACACCCTGGGATGGCCATCCATAGTCTATTTGGGTGACTAGTGTGGTAGTCTCTCTGGGTTTTAAAGACCTTAATTTCTAATGTTTTGTTATAAGAGAAGTAATGCCTCATGTAGTTCTCCTTAGACTTTTAATGTTTTTAAAAAACAGCATTCACTCTAGGGGCATGTAGTATTTAAAGCATTGTTTTGAAATGTTCAAAGGCATAGCATGTGCTTTTTAAGGGAATGTGTTTGGAAGATTTCCATGAGCATTAGCAGCTGTGCTTTTGGAATATTTGGAATTTCCATCCTTTTGAGCAGACATTGTACACTGCTTAAGAAATACAGCTCCTGTGCAAAAGAATGTCATAGGTATGTCTGTAGAGCTGGGGCTAGTCAAAAGAAGTGGTAGGAAGGTATGGCTCTATGATAGAGTTGTAAGGAGAGGAAGATGAGGTATTTTGAGAAGAGTTGTGCTGAGTTTTTAAAAAACTGCCTTTCACAGAGACTAGTTCATCTAATAAGTGCTCCCTGATTAATAGACTGATCAAAAGTAATCTGTTAAACCTTTCTTTTTTAAAAGTTTGGTTTGGGGGTGCCTGGGTGGCTCAGTTGGTTAAGCGTCCCAACTTGGGCTCAGGTCATGATTTCACAGTTGGTGAGTTCGAGCCTCACGTTGGGCTCTGTGCTGACAGCTCAGAGCCTGGAACCTGCTTTGGATTCTGTGTCTCCCCCTCTCTCTACCTCTCCCCCACTTGTGTTCTGTCTCTCTGTCTCTCAAAAATAAACATTTAAAAAAAAGTTTGGTTTGAACCATGTGCTTAAAAAATTTGCATTGTGGGGGCACTTGTGTGGCTCAATTGTTTAAGCAGCCGACTTCGACCCAGGTCATGATCTCACAGTTCGTGAGTGTAAGTCTGCCGTTGGGCTCTGTGCTGACAGATTGAGATTCTGTGTCTCCCTCTCTCTCCGCCTCTCCCCTGCTCGTGCTCTGTCTCTGAAAACTGAATAAACGTTAAAAATTTTTTTAAATGTTTAAAAAATTTGTGTTGTGATTTTATTTGGCCAACTTTGTATAATAAGAATTGTTTCTTTTATATATAACATTATTCATTTATATATAACATTGATATATTCTGTAAGTAATTGAAATGTGTATTGAAATCGGAAAAACTTGATTATGGTATGAATTTAAAATTGTGATAGAAATTTTGTGTTTGGGTAAAATTTGTTATGAATAATAGACTGAAGAGAAAGCCAGTATATTAATTAACCTGTAGCTGTTGTAACAAATTACCACATACTGGGTGGCTTAAAACAACAAAAATTTATTCATTCACAGCTTGGAGACCAGAAGACTGAAATCCAGGACAGCACTGTCTCCAGAGGCTCTAGGGAAGAATCCTTTCCTTCTAACTTCTTGTGGCTCCAGGCATGCCTTGGCTGGGGTGACAGCTCTGCCCTTTTGGTCACACTCCCTCCTTCTTTGTAGTCTCAAAGCGTCCTCTGCCTCACTCTTACAAGGATACATGTGATTGCATTTAGGGCCCACCCATATAATCCAGGATAAACTCCTCCTTTAAAAATCCTTAATTTGATCCCATCTTTCACTATATAGGTAATATTCGTAGGTTACAGAGATTAAGAAGTGACTTATCTTCCTTTGGGGCAGCATTAAGCCCAATACAGTCTGGAAGCCTCAGTTACTGAAAATGGATGCGAAAGTGAATCAAGAGCAAGGCAGCATTAGAATGGTGAATATAATCATTTGATATTTTTGAGGTAATGATGTGCCTGTGTGTGGGTTATTGTAAAGATGAGTAAGACCTGTTTCTTGCCTGGAAGCAGTTACACTGCATGTGTTATATATACATACATGTACATTTACAAGATAGAATAGTTACCTAATTATATTTGAGAAAGTCAGGAAGTACTTAATGGAGGAAGTAATACATTTCTGAACAGGGTTTTGAAGGCTGATGAGAAATTCACTAGCCAGAGTACAGAGGGATAGAAGAGGCCTTCTGGATAAGGAAATTAGTATTTGCAAAGACATGGAGGTAGAAAACAGCAGTGTATGTTCAGGGAGCTACCAGTAGTCAGTACGTGAGATAAATTGTAGATTTGTATTTGTTTCTAATACACAAATCACTGTCTCGTTTTACCAGTTGCAAAGTAAACGTTTTTTGTTGTGAACATTTTTAAAGCACAGATCTTATCCTGGATGAAGAAGATCTTTGGCCATTAAATACAGGGGGTGGGTGGGAGAGAAGAGCTTTAGGGAAATGCAAATTAAAACCACAATGAGCTATCACTTTACAACTCCTAGAATTGCTAAAATTAAAAAGACTGTGTGAAAGTAATTAAATGAGGAGGCTGTTAGACTGAGGTGGCTCTAATGCCCTTAGCTAACATAAGCCAGAATCCACGCTCTTCAATGTGAGGAAATGAAACTTACGAACAACCAGTCACGGCCAGACAGCTAGGCTATCCTGAATAAGGCAATCTTTAAGCCATATCCATCACATGATTTCCTTCCTTCGCTTCCATATCTTCTGTATAGAAACCACTCCACTTGCTCTTGGTGGTGGTGTGCTCCCGACCACTTTCACTTTGGCACTGCCAGGATTGGAATTGGCGTGTATACTCAAACTCTGGAAAATTTTGTTCACCTTAAGGATGTCCACTCTCACCACTTTTATTCAACGTCGTACTGGAAGTTCTAGTCACAGCAGTGGGACAACAGAAAAAGACAAAAGGCATCCAAATCGGTAAGAAAGTGGTAAAACTTTCCTATTTGCAGATGACATGATATTCTATAGAGAATAGCTGAAAGACTCCACCAAAAAACTGCCAGAACTGATAAATGAATTCAGTAAAGTCACAGGATACGAAATCAATGTACAGAAATCTGTTGCATTTCTATACATCAGTAATGGAACAGCAGAAAGAGAAATTAAGGAATCTATCCCATTTATAATTGCACCCAAAACCATGAGATAACTAGGAATAAACCTAACCAAAGAGGTGAAAACTTACACTATGAAAACTATAAGACACTGATGAAAGAAATTGAAGAAGACACAAAGAAATGGAAAGACAATCCATGCTCATGGATTGGAAGAACAACTGTCAAAATGTCTATACTACTCAAAGCGATCTACACATTTAATCCAATCCCTACGAAAATATCAACAGCACTTTTCACAGAGCCAGAACAAACAATCCTAAACTTTGTATGGAACCATGAAAGAGCCTGAATAGCCAAAGCAACCTCTTAAAAAAACAAACAAAAAAAACTGAAGGTATCACAGTTCTGGGCTTCAAGTTATGTTACAAGGTTTTAGTGATTAAAACAGTATGGTACTGGCATAAAAATAGATATATAGATCAATGGAACAGAATAGAAAACCCAGAAATGAACCCACAATTATGTGATCAATTAATCTTTGGCAAAGGAGGAAAGAACATGCAATGGAAAAAAGATGGTCTCATCAACAAGTGGTGCTGGGAAAAATGGAGAACTATATGCAAAGGAATGAAACTGGACCCCTTTTTTTAAAAAATTTTTTAATGTTTTATTTATTTTTGAGACAGAGCATGAGCAGGGGAAGGGCAGAGAGAGGGAGACACAGAATCCGAAGCAGGCTCCAGGCTCTGAGCTGTCAGCACAGAGCCTGACGCGGGGCTCGAACTCACAAACCGCGAGATCATGACCTGAGCTGAAGTCGGACGCTCAACCGACTGAGCCACCCAGGTGCCCCGAAACTGGGCCACTTTCTTATGCCATACACAAAAATAAATTCAAAATAGATTAAAGACCTAAGTGCACTGTTTGTGATGAGCACCAGTGGTGTGTGGAAGTATTGAATCACTGTATCGTACACCTGAAACTAATATTACAGTGTATGTTAACTAAATGGAATTTAAATAAAAACTTCAAAAAAATTTAAAAAGATTTTGTCTCTTTAAAAAATTTCAGGCGCGCCTGGGTGGCTCAGTTAAGCTTCCGACTTCACCTCAGGTCGTGATCTCGTGATTCGTGATCTAGAGCCCTGCATCAGACTCTGTGCTGACAGCCTGGAGCCTGGAGCCTGGAGCCTGCTTTGGATTCTGTATCTCCTCTCTTTTGCCCCTCCCCTGCTTATTATCTGTTTTTCTCTCCCTCAAAATAAACATTAAAAAAAAAATTTCACCAGTTTCTTTTTACTTTTTAAAAATTCCAATGTAGGTAACATAGAGTGTTATATTAGTTTCAGGTATAAAATATAGTGAGTCATTAATTTTATGTATTATCCAGTGTTCATCACGAGAAGTGTACTCTTAATGCCTTTCACCTATTTTACCCATTCCCCCTTCATCCTCCCCTCTGCTAACCATCTGCTTGTTCTCTGTATTTAAGAGTCTGTTTTTTGGTTTGCCTTTTGTTTTGTTTGTTCACTTGCTTTGTTTCTTAAATTCCACTTATGAGAGAAATTATACAGTATTTGTCTTTCACTGACTTATTTTACTTAGCTTATACCCTCTAAATCCATCCATGTTGTTGCAAATGGCAAGATTTCATTCTTTCTTATGGCTGGATAATATTCCATTATATGTATACAATTATATAATCCATTATATATGTACATATATATACATATATATGTACATACACACCACATCTTATCTGTTCATCTGTCGATGGACACTGGGCTGCCTCCATAATTTAGCTATTGTAAATAATGCTTCAATAAGCATAGGGGTGCATATATCCTTTTAGTGTTTTCATATTCTTTGGGTAAATGCCCAGAAGTGCAATTATAGATCATATGGTAGTTCTATTTTTAACGTTTTGACGAGCCTCCATACTGTTTTCCGTAGTGGCTGCACCAGTTTGCATTCCTGTCAACAGTACATGAGGATTCCTTTTTCACCACATCCTCACCGACACTTGTTGTGTCTTATGTTTTTTATTTTAGTCATTCTTTTTTTATTAACAAAATTTTTTTTAATGTTTATTTTTGAGAGACAGAGAGGGAGTCACAGAATCCGAAGCAGGCTTCAGGCCCTGAGCTGTCAGCACAGAGCCCGACACGAGTCTTGAGCTTATGAACTATGAGATCATGACCTGAGCCGAAGTTGGATGCTTTACTGAGTCACCCAGGTGCCCCAACAAAGTATATTTAAACAATAGAATACTCTGGGATTCTTCCTTTGTGAGCTCATGGAATTGTATACTTATGCATTTTATTATGTGTAAATTTTACTTTAAAAACAAAAAGGCTAAACAAAAGAGAATTGGTTGAGATTGTCTGTTTTGTGAATGTTATTGTGTATCCATGTGATGTCTGGAAATGTGGTAGCTTCACAACCATCAAGAGAATTAAGCCAACAGGTTATGTTGGCAGAAGTGTGGTGTCAACTTTAAACATAAAATAGCCACTTTTACTAGCAAAATGAGTTTATTCAGGATAGCAGAGGAAATGCACTTTGGGACATACAAACTATGGCAGACTGTAAGCAAGTCCAGAGAACAAAGGAAAGGAGCATTCTTTTATATAGAAAAGGAGGGACTTGGGAGGGGTAGTTTGGAAAGAAAGGAGAGGAGTGAGAGTTTGGGGCATTGGTAGCTTTTCATTGGGTGAGTTGTGGTAGTTCTCATTGGTTTGTTGATGGGCAAGGAGTAAATCTTGTTTCCACCTGTTGGAGTAGTGGTAGCAAAATAAGCTTCTTTCTGTTGGGGTTGTAAACAGCAATGAGTAGTGGTGTGTGGGATCTCCCCCTTCAATGAGATTTTCTGTACGCAGTTTCAATGAAAAAGACCAGGATCCTTGATGCTATTGAGTCAGATTTTCTTTTTTTTTTTAAAGAGCCAACCACATCTTCATTAGTCTCAGCAGCAGGTGACTGGAGCCCCTACCTACAAGGGAACTTTAGAAGGCTACTCTGACTACTGTAAAGGAATGTTAGCACTTCTATTAGGACAGGATGGGAGAGGAAATTGGAAGGGAGCCAGAGGGAAAGACTGCTGGGCCACATACAGGGAGGTACACGTGGCGTTCCCACTGGGTCAGGCGCTAGAGGTGAACACTGCCATCTCCCTCAGAGTGAAGGAAGAGACAAAGCCTGAGATATGAGCCAGATCTTTGAGTGAACGTTTAAAACTTTGAATTTTAGAATTTGAAATTCTGAATGTTTTAAAAAATTGTGAATTGTAAAAGCAGAAAAGTGCACAAAAACTATCCTTTGAGTGATTTACAAAGCAAACCCCCAATTTAACCACAACAAAGATCAAAATGTAGAACACTGATGGCCTTTTCTCTGGTAACACTGTCCTGAGTGATTTACAAAGCAAACCCCCAATTTAACCACAACAAAGATCAAAATGTAGAACACTGATGGCCTTTTCTCTGGTAACACTGTCCTGACTTCTACGTTAATCACTTCTTTTTATAGTTTTATAACCTAAACACACCTAAGCATGTATCTTCTAAATACTACAGTTTTGCCTATTTTTAATTTTTTCTGAACTTTATGTTTTGAATAGTGTGCTTTTTTGTCTGTCTTTTGCACAGTATTTTTGAAGTTCACCTGTGTAGAGTGTTTCTGTAGGTTATTTTCGTTGTCGTAAAGTGCTAGTTTCATTATGTCATAATATGTGTCTTCAGCTGTTAATGGACATTTGGTTTGTTTTCTAGGTTTCATCTGGGAATAGTATTGTTACGAGCAGTAACTTTACAACAGAAATCTCTTGGTGTACTTGTACTCACATTTTGGCGGGGTATGTTTCAAGTAGAAGTATTCTTGGGTCATAGTATGTATACATCTTTAACTTGAGTAGTGCTCATTTTTTTCTAACATGGATATACCAGTTTACACCACAACTTGTTGCTTCTCCTCCTCTTTAGACTTGTTATGGTCAGTCGTTTTGGTTTTCTCATTGTGATTTTACTTTTAAAAAGAAATCCTACACGTTACTATGTAAAAAGATAATTCAAGAGAAATAATTGGGTAAAAGGTTCAAATAAACTTTTCACAAAAGAGGACATCCAAATGGCTCATCAACAGAGAAAAGTTGCTCAATCTTATTTTTTCAGGAAATTTCTTTTTAGCTTTTTTAGTATTTTTTTTTTTTTCCTGCCATGGGTTATTGAAAGCACTCTCCTATATTCCAGTAACTTTGTTTTTTTTTGTTTTTTTTTTTTTTTTTTTGCTTTTTCACATTTAGAGCTTCAGTACAACTACAGTTAATTTTAGTGCATAATGCAAAGTTGGGCCCAGGTCCATAAGGTGATCTGGTTGTCTCAGCACCTTTTTATTGCAGACTTCTGTTTCCTCACTGATTAGCAAAACCACCTTTGTTCTTAAATGTCTTACATGGGTCGATGTGTCTTAATAACTAGATTTGTAACGTCTTGATATCCAGTCCTCCTATCTTGTGTTTTAAAATAGTTTCTGCTGTTCTTTACAAGATTTCTGGCCTTTTGTATTTCCATGTAAATTTCTGAATCAGTATGCTAAATTTTACACACACACACACACACACACACACACACACGTAACACACATGCATGCACCCCTACTTACTAGGATATTGATTGGTATTACATCCATGTATGTGGGGAGAATTTATATCTTTAGAATGTTGTTTTCCAGTATATGGTACATAGTTCTATGTATATAGGTCTTTTTTAGTTTCTCTAATGGGTATCTGTGTAATGGTTTGCACATCTTTTTGCCTAGGTATTTGATATTCTTTGGTGCTTTTAAAATGTCTTTAAAAATATTGCTGACATGTAGAGTGCAGTTAATTTTTATATTCACCCACCTAGCAGTCTTCACCAAGTTCTTCTGATGATTTCTCTATAAATTCTTTTGGATTTTCTACATACACAATTAGAACAATCTGTATGTAAAGAAAGTTTTATTTTTCCTTCCCAGTTTTTTAACCTTTTATATCTTTGTCTTGTTCCACATTTTTTGTTGGTTATTTTCATTGTTGAATAAAATTGATGATGATGGACATCCTGGTCTTGATCGCATTTCCAAAAGAAGGTACAGGGGTGCCTCAGTGGCTCAGTTGGTTAAGCGTCTGACTTATGGCTCAGGTCATGATCTCATGGTTAGTGAGTTCAAGCCCCACATTGGGCTTTGTGTTGATAGTGCAGAGCCCGCTTCGGATCCTCTGTCTCCCTCTCAAAAATAAATAAACTTTAAAAGTAATAAGAAAAAAAGGACGGCACAAAGATTTTAGAATCAAGTAGAGTGTTTGGTGTATTATTTTTGTATACATCTTTTTTTAAATTGATGTGCCTTTCAGTTCCTAGCTTGCGGTTTCTTTTTTTATGTTGTGCCAAAATTCATATAACATAAAATTGAATGTTTTAAAGTATAGAATTCGGTGGTATTTTGTCCATTCATTGTGTTGTACATCTATCACCTCCATCTGGTTCCCAAACATTTTATCACCTTCTAAGATAACTCCGTATCCATTGAACAGTCACTTTTTCTCCCTCCCCTCAGTCCCTGGCAGCCATGAATATGTTTTCTATCTCTCTCGATTTACCTATTTTGGATATTACTATAAATGGAATCATACTCCAATGACACAAATGGTGGATGTTTTATTTCAGTCCCATAAGTTCCTGAACATCTGTTATTTACTTTTTACATCTATTTTCTATTCAGGTTAAGTAATTTCTGTTGCTTTGTCTTCTAATTCATTCTTTTTCTTCTCTATTTCTTTTTTTTAATCAAAAAAAATTTAAATATTTATTTTTGAGAGAGAGAGACAGAGCATTAGCAGAGGAGGGGCAGAGAGAGAGAGGGAGACACAGAATCCAAAGCAGGGCTCCGGGCTCTGAGCCGTCAGCACAGAACCGGACATGGGGCTTAAACTCACAAACTGTGTATTACGACCTGAGCTGAAGTTGGATGCTTAACTGACTGAGCCACCCAGGCACCCCTCTTTTCTATTTCTGCCTTTGAGCTCATCCTTAGATTTTTATTTTGGTCATTGTATTTTTTAGTTCTATAATTTCACTTGCTTCTTCTTTATATCTTCTATTCTTTGCTGAGACTTGTATTTCTTTGCTGTGTCTTTTTTTTCTAAATTTATTTCAGGCTTGTTTGTAATTATTCATTGAAATATTTTTAGCATGGCTTATTTAAAATCTGCCAGATAACTTGAACATATTTTTTCTCTTAGTGTTGGCATCCATCACTTGTCCTTTTACTTTCAGTTTGAGACCTTTCTCATTCTTGGTGTGACTAGTGATTTTCTTTTGAAACCTGGACATGTAGGGTATTATGTTATGAGACTGTTTACTATTTCTGGCTTTTCCTGACACTTCTCTGGCACAGGAAAGGGGGGAAATGCCCCATTATTGCCAGATAAGGGGTAGAAATCTAGGTTCCCCTGTTGGCTTCTGTTGTCACCTGAGCTGTGGGCGATCATCATTATTGCTGGGTGCCATGGAGTTCTGGCTCCTCAGGTGGTCCCCACTGTCACCCTAGAAAGAGTAGCCTTGTTACCACTGAGTGGTAGTGCCAGACCTAACTCTCGACTAGCGCTTACCTGCTGGCTCTTCAACAGTGTGAGGTAGGTGCTCTTCCTTACTGTTGGTAGGGTGGAAAGTTCAGGTTTCCTGCGTAGTCTCCACTGACATTACAGAAGCATGGGACTTTATTACCACTCAGCAGGGATAAAAGTCCCAACCTCCTTGTTGACCTTCTTATATACCATGCAAGCTGGCAGGATATTAGAGTACCTCCTAACAATCTGGCCTTTGCTGGCACGGTTGGTGGTGGAGTCACAGTTTTTTCTGTAGTATTTTCCTGGAGTAGATTTTATTGTCTAAAACATTTTTGTCTTGCTAGGTTTCCCCTTTCTTCTTTCTTTGGCTAAGAGAGCAGGCTTTTGTTAAGGCCTTTTTTTTTTTTTTTTTTTTTTTTTTTTTTTTTGCCCCTTCCCCAAGTCTGAAACCATTGCCACCTTGTTTAGCTCCAGGTTGGAGATCATATATGAAAAGGAATCCCTGGGAACCCACCTGTGTGTCAATTTTGATATTCTGAGGTTTTTAGCCGGTTTGGCTGCTGGTCTCCATTTTTGAGAGTTGTTTTATATATGTATACCGTTCAGGACATTTATTTGTATTAGTGGGATTATATAGGGAAATATACATCTGCTCCATCATCCCAGAAGCAGAACTCTTTATTACAAAAGTTTTAAGATGTCTTATCAGTTTTCATTTACTTCTAGATATTTTCTGATTTCTGTTGTGACCTTCTCTTTAATTCATGTTGTTTAGAAATGTATTCTTTCTAGGCATATATAGCTTTTCAGTTACTTTTTTCTGTTGAGTTTTAGTTTAATTGCACTGTGGCCAGAAAAATAGTCTGTATAATTTTGTTTTTAAAATTTTTTTTAGATTTTTAAAAAGTACCCAGCATGTAGTCAGTATTTATAAATGTGACATGTACGTTTATAAGGAATGTGTATTCTATAGTTCTGGGAATAGTATTCTATATATGTTAGGTCAGGTGGGTTAATTATATTGATTAAGTTGTCTATATTCTTACTGATTACTTTTTTGTGCTTTTTTACTGGTTACCAAGAATAGTGGTTAAATTATACCCCTGTGATTCTGAATCTATCTATTTACCCTGTAGTTCTGACCCCTTCTACTTTATTTGTGTATAAAATTGTCATACCTTTCTGATGTATTTAATCTTTTATCATTACAAATGTCTTACTTCATCTACTGTACTGTTTCTGTTGATTGTTATTATTTTTTGACCTTAAATTCTACTTTATCTGATATTAATGTAATTCTGTCATCTATCTTTAGATTAATGCTTAATTATATTTTTGGGGTTTTTTTCAGTCTTCTTGTCCTTATGTTTTAAAAAGTCATATAAAAAGATATATAGTTGAGTGATTTTTTTTACGTTTCTTATTTGAAGCATTAATCTATCTACTTTAGAGTAATGATATGTGTCTAAGTCTATTGTGTAACTGTTTCTGTTTTCCTGCTTATTTATGTTCCATCTTATCTCCCTGCTTGCCTTCTTTTAAATGGAATTCTTGGTGCACCTGGTGGCTTAGTTGGTCAAGCGTCTGACTTTGGCTCAGGTAATGGTCTTGTGGTTTGTGGGTTTGAGCCTGTGTCGGGCTTTGTGCTGACAGCTCAGAGCCTGGAACCTGCTTTGGTTTCTGTGTCTCCCTCTCTCTGCCCCTCCCCTGCTTGCTCTCTCAAAATAAATAAACATTAAAAAAATAAATAGAATTCTTAATGGAGGGGTGATTCTCAAAGGAAGGACAGAGGTGATTTTTGCCTCTCTAGGGTACATTTGGTAAAATGTGGAGACCTTTTGTTTTTGACTAGTGGGGGGAGGAGTACTACTAGCATCTAATAGGTAGAGATGAGGAATATGTTACTAAATATTCTACAATGTACAGGAAAGCCCCCTTCCCACAAAGAATTATCTGGTCTAAAATATCAGTAGTGTAAAGGTTGAGAAACCCTTTATTAGAGTGATTTGAGTAATTAAAAGTTTTCCACCCGTTTAGCATTCTTAGTGGTGATCCCACAGATAGGTTCAGGAAACTTAATATGAAGAATCAGATAAGTAAATATTTTAGATTCTTCAGGCCATGTATAGTTTCTGTTATGTGTTCTTTTTCCCCTCTCTACCTTCTTTCTTTCCTTTTTCAAAGTTGTTTTAGGTTTGTATAAAAATTGAGCAGAAACTACAGAGAATTCCCATGTACCCCTTGCATCAAACATGCACAGCCTCCCCCACTATTAACACCAAGAACATCATCTCCCGGAAGAGTGCTACGTTTGTTACAATTGATGAACCTATACTGACATGTCACTATCACTCTTAGTCCATAGTTTACATTAAGGTTCACTCTTGGTGTTGTATATTCTGAGTTTTAACAAATGTATGTGGGCATGTATTCTGTGATAATAATATTCTACAGAATAATTTCACTGCTCTAAAAATCTTATATGCTGTACCTTTTCATCTCTTCCAGAATGTCATATAGTTGGAATCCAACAGTATGTATCCCTTTTAGATTGGGTTCTTTCACTTAGTAATATGCACTTAAGGTTTCCTTCACATCTTATTGTGGCTTGATGGTCATTTCTTTTTTGGGCTGAATAATACTCTGTTGTTGAGATATACAACAGTTTATCCACTCACCTACTAAAGGACATCTTGGTTGCTTCCAAGGTTTGGCAATTATGAATAAAGCTGCTGTAAGCATTCATGTGCAATTTTTTTGTGTGTGTGTGAATGTAAGTTTTCATCTAATTTGGGTAAATAACACAGAGTGCTGTTGGACTATATGGTAAGACTAATAAATTAGAGTTCCTGTTATTCCACATTTTCACCAGCATTTGGTGTTGTCATTGTTTGTATTTGGGCCATTCTGATAGGTTTTTAGTAGTACCTTATTGTTTAAATTTGCAATTACCTAATGACTTACGTTGTTGAACATCTTTTCATATGCTTATTTGCCATTTGTGTACTTTCTTTGGTGAGAGGTGTGTTAAGGCCTTTGGGCCATTGTTTAATTCAGTTGTTTGTTTTCTTATTGTTGAGTCTGACTTTGTGTATTTTGCTTAATAGCCCTTTATCAGATAGGTCTTTCTCAAATATTTCCTCCCAGTCTATGACTTCTCTTCTCATTCTCTTGACAGTGTCATTCACAGAACAGAAGTTTTAATGTTTATTTATTTTTGAGAGAGAGAAAGACAGAGTGTGAGCAGGGGAAGGGAAGAAAGAGAGGCAGACACAAAATCCATTGCAGGCTCTAGGCTCCGAGCGGTCAGCCCAGAGCCCGGTTCAGGGCTCGAACTCACCGTGAGATCATGACCTGAGCCCAAGTCATATGTTTAACTGACTGAGCCACCCAGGAGCCCCCACAGAGCAGAAGTTTTAAATTTTAATGAAGTGTAACTCACCAGTTATTTCTTTCATGGATCTTGCCCTTGGTTGTGTATTTAAAAAGTCACTGTCATACCAGGGACCTTTGTTATGTTCCAGGAATTTGATAGTTTTGCATTTTATATTTATGTACAGTTGAGCTAATTTTTGTGGAAGGTATAACATCTACCTAGATCCACTTTTTTTTGGCACGTGCATTACTTTTGCATGTGCTCCTGTGTCAAAGATCGGTTGACTATAGTTTAGTCTATATGTGGACTCTTCTGTTCCAGTAATCTATTTGTTATTTTTTTCAATATCATGCTCTCATACTTTTGCTTTTATGGTAAGTTTCAAAGTCAGATAGTGTCAGTCCTCTGACTTTGTTCTTATGCAATATTGTATTGGCTATTCTGTGTCTCTTGTCTCTGTGCATAAACTTTAGAATTAGTTTGTTGATATCCACAAAATAACTTTTGGGGATCGTATTGAATCTGTCCATCAAGTTGGGAAGAACTTACATCTTGGCAGTATTGAGTCTTCCTATCCATGAACATAGAGTATCTTTCCATTTATTTAGTTCTTTGTTGTTGTTTTTTTTCCATCAAAGTTTAGTAATTTTCCTCATATTAAAAAATGTACATGTTTTGTTAAATTTATAGCTATTTCATTTTGGGGAGTACTAATGTAAATGGTATTTTAAATTTCAAATTTCTTCTGTTCATTGCTGATACATAGGAAAGTGATAGACTTTTTTTGTTTGTTTATGTGTTTATTTTGAGAGAGAGAGAATGTGGGAGGGGCAGAGAGAGAGGGAGAGAGAGAGAATCCAAAGCACGCTCTGCACTGTCAGTGCAGAGCCCGCTGGGGGGCTTGAACTTGGGAACCATGAGATCATGACCTGAGCCAAAACCAAGAGTTGGACTCTTAACTGACTCAGACACCCAGGTGCCCTGATAGACTTTTTTGTGTTAACTCTATCCTGCAGCCTTGCTATAATGTTTATCAGTTCCAGGAGTATTTTTTAAAAATTTGATCTTCTACACAGATAATCATGTCCTGTGCAAAGAAAGACCGTTTTATTTCTTCCTTCTGTATTTGTATGTGTTTTATTTTATTTTTTTGGCTTAATACATTAGCTAAGACTTCCCATTATGATATTGAAAAGAAGTGGTGAGAGGGGACGTTTTTATTTGTTCTTGATCTTAGTGGACAAATTTCTATTTTCTCACCTCTATGATGTTAGCTGTAGAGTTTTTATACATGTTCTTTATCTAGTTGAGAAAGCTCCCCTCCATACCTAGTTTGTTGAGTTTTTAAAATTATGAATGGGTATTGGATTTTGTCAAGTACTTTTTCTGCATCTATTGATAAGATCATGTGATTTTTTTGCTTTAGTCTATTCGTGTAATGGATTATGTTAATTGACGTTTTTTAAATGTTGAACCAGCTTTGCATGCCTGGAATAAATTCTACTTGGTCATGATGTATAAATCTTTTTATACATTATTGGATTCAACTTGTTAATATTTTGTTGAGGATTTTTTCATCTGTATTCATTGTTTTTCTTTTTTTTTTTTTTTAAGCTCTTAAAACATTCTTGGCTTGGGACTATGCAAAAGAAGAATACAGGCCAAATGTGGCTCATGAGCTATAATTTTCCCACCCCTTTCCTAGTGATTATATTATGCATCTTTGACTTCTCAAAGTGTAATATTCATTGATACTTTTAGCCTTTCCTATACAGTGCAAGGGCTCTGTAACACTTGTAATTCTACCTTTACTGACTTAGATGCCATTTCTTTATGTATTATAAGACTATATCTGTTAAGAAATCCTAAGGTATTATTTTATGCAGTCTGTGTCCAATTAGAATTATGCACATATTTCCAATTATCTTTATTTTTGCATTGTCCAGTTCACATCTAAGGTAATTTTCCTTGTGTATGGAAGACTCCTTTACTGTTTCTTTTGCTGTGCATCTTCTGGGATGAATTTGTTCCATTTGTCTGAAAATGTCTTTATTTTACCACTATTCTCTAAAGATTTTCCTTTTTTTTTGCTATATTTATAGAATGTTAGTTTGGCAGTTATTTTCTTTCAGTACTATAAAGGTATCGTGTTCTGGCTTTCATTGTTGAAGTCAGTTCTATTGGTTATTTTCAAGACACGTCTCTTTTCTGGACTGATCTTAAGGTTTTCCCTTTTTCTTTAGGAAGATCTTAAGGTGATGTTCTTAGGTGCAGATTTCTTAATGTGATGTAGGTGGAATTCTTTTTATTTATGTCTTTGGGGTTTTTAGAACATTTTGGGGGGAGGTTCTCAAGTATCTATTTACCTATTTATTTTGCAGGTATTGCTTCTATACTCTTCTCTCTCCTTCTGGGACTCAATGGCATATCTGTTAGAATGACATTTTAACTTTATTTTCTGTATTTATTTCCTTTTTTGTATTTTTCATTCTTGTTTCTCTTCCTAATTTATCTTGAATATTTTCTTTTAACTTCTAATTCCTTCTTAAAGTATGTTTTATCTTGGCTGTTATGCTACTTGTGCATTGAGTTTTTACTTTTGGTTATAGAATTTTTGAGTGTTAGAGTTTGCATTGGTTCCTTTTTATGGTTTTGAATTCTCTTACAAGATTCTCAACCTTGTTTCCTATTGTCTTATACATAATATTGATATAAGAAAATTTCTTTTAGAATCGTTGTCTAACAACTCTAATAGTGAGGCTCTCATGTTATCTATTTTTTTATTTTTTTATTTTTATTTTTTAACGTTTATTTATTTTTGAGACAGGGAGAGACAGCATGAATGGGGGAGGGTCAGAGAGAGAGGGAGACACAGAATTTGAAACAGGCTCCAGGCTCTGAGCTGTCAGCACAGAGCCTGATGTGGGGCTCGAACTCACGGACCGCGAGATCATGACCTGAGCCAAAGTCGGATGCTTAACCGACTGAGCCACCCAGGCGCCCCTCATGTTATCTATTTAAATACTTTTGCTTCTTGTGACTTTAGTTCATGTTCTCTTATCTTCCCATGACTTGAGTTTTAAAATTTATAAAAAAATTTTATTGTGTCATATTTATTTGTAAAATTATTTTTTAGAGCAAGTTGCAGCCTATTCTAATATAATTCACCTGAATTACCCTTAGTAGCAATAATAAGGGTAAGCCTTTAAAGTCTGTATCCAAAATGGAGGGGGGTGTTCACCAGGCCTTCTCCTTGCTGTTCTAGTCTGTGTCTTTGAATATGAAGACTGTCAGAAGGCATTCAGTCTCCCAGTCTCTGGAACTGGCAAATGCCCCTAGGAGAACAGTGGTCCCAAATTCCAGTCTCCTCTTTCTGCGTTCACATCTTCCCTTGTTCCCATTTCAGTAAATATTTATTCTCTCGTTAGTTTTCCAGTGTCTTCAAGCAGATTTTTAAAACATATGTCCAGATTTTCTTGTCCTAGGCAGGAAGCATGATCTAAATTACCTAGTCCTTTATTACTGGAAGTGAAGGCTATCTTCAGATTTCTTGGTATAAGAGATTGGTAAAACACTTCCCACAGCGTTTAAGCTAATTGGGATTTTTGTTTTTTGCTAAAAGCCTCCTTATATAATTAGCATGAAATTTAGAAGTTGTTTCTTTGTAAGCTTGAATATAGAATTGTGGAACCACTTTTGAAGTTCAGAGAAAGACTTATGTTTTATGAGGCCTTTCTGTCTATGTTACTAGATATCTTCTTGGAGGACTACCATAACTATATTTTCCAAGATTTTCATTGATAAATTGATTACTGGTGAACTGGAGGACAATATATCTGCAAAATACCCAAAAACAGATAAAAAATTCATTCTGACCTTGGTAAGACTTGGCAAATAAGCAGATAGTTTTCTGTGATTCTGAAATTAACAGGGGAAAAAAGTCTGAAAAAGACTATTGGCAGATGAAACCCAGGAGTTCATAACTTTGAGTCAAGAAAATACCAGAGGGCAATACAGATACATTTGCAACAGAACTAGATTTGGAGATGACGTTATGAAAACTAATAAAGGGAAACCTCATTAAAATGAAGTTGGGAGGTTCAGCAAGGGGAGCTCTCATTCCCTACCAATTGTAGACCCAACAGGAAGAGATGGACTTGACCTTGTACCTGGATGCTACTTTACTATACCAGCTAGAAGAAGAAACACTGCTTTTTGTTTTGTTTTGTTTTTGTTTTTGTTTTTTAAGGTTAACAAGGTAATGGTTGTGCTGATTAAGAAATGGATATCCTGCAATTAGTGAAGTCCTGAAAACTACTTGTAGTAGATTTTACTGCCAGAAGGGAAGAATTTAAATCATTAACTCGATTTTCCTAAAATATCCAGGTCTCGTTGAATTTTATTTCTATGGGGACTTCCATTTTATTTTATTTTTTTTTTTGAGAGAGAAGGTATACACGCATGTGCACGTGGGTGGGGGGGGGAGGGGCAGAGGGAGTGGGAGAGAGAATTCCAAGCAGGCTCAGCATTGTCAGCACAGAGCCTGACGTGGGGCACGAACCTACGAACGATGAGATCATGACCTGAGCTGGAATCAAGAGTCGAACGCTCAACTGACTGAGCCACCCTTAACTTCCATTTTAACGTAGGAGTTAGAATATTTGCTGTCCACTAGAATAGAAAATAAAATTATTCATTTTATCTTGGAAATCTTTGTTTCACTAGTAGTGGGACTAAAGGGTAGCTGTTGGTTTTTTCTTATGTAGTTTAAGCTTTTAGCTAATTAAAATTTAAGCCTTATAATGCCTTTTGGTGGTATCATTAGAAAGTATGAGATAAGTTAACATTGCATGTTTCTATCTCTTAAAAATTAATTTGGATCAAAAAGCAGACTCAAAATTATGTGCCAGTTTTATGATCCAGTTAGTTAATTCCCTGACACATGTATACTTTTGACAGGATAATACCGTGGCAGCTGCTACAAACAGTGCACTGTTGCACATTTAACATGAATAATATGTGAAGTTTTCTTGAAGGACTTCTTTCCTTCTGTTAAAATGTGATTTGACAGGAAACCAAAGTAACTTTATTTTAGTTTAAAAGTCATCTTAGGTAATATGCAGACATCACATTAATTTATCAGAAATGGTATAATACAAGAGAGACTGAGTAATTTGCCATTGGTTTGTGTATGCTAAAGATCTTTTCTTGTAGAAAGAAAAGGTATTTCATGATAACCCATGACC
Organism: Panthera tigris; assembly: GCF_018350195.1. NCBI lineage: Eukaryota > Metazoa > Chordata > Mammalia > Carnivora > Felidae > Panthera > Panthera tigris. The sequence continues at coordinate 114,683,074 of NC_056666.1, read as the reverse complement.
AGTGGAGATGCTATTAGGGAAAGATAAAATAGTCTTGACAAAGATTAAGAAAGCTAAAGGGGGCAGAATTGTTTTGATTAAAACTTTCATTTTTAATTATTTACAATAAGAACACTTTGTCCTTATTTTTTACTTCTAGACAAACATTTAGTTACTTTCATAATCCTGGATCAGTGCTTTTGGGGATACCTGGGGTGATTTAGTTTCCTGTTCATAGTACAGCGCAAACACATAGGTGATCAACATTTGTGTGTGGACTGATTTCTCTTCTGAGTCAATAGCATGAGTACAGCTCACCTTGTGTCAAATAAAAGACCCTTTGTAGGATTAATCACAGACATAGTTACTTGTTGGAGGTCATCTTTGTGAACATTATAATTTTCTCTAGCCATTTGCCAAGTTACAGATGGCTTTTCCCCTGATTTCACAGTGTGGATTTTGTACTAGGATCTTTCTTTCAAGTTTACCCCAGTAGCTTCAGGAACTATCTGTGGTTTGTGAATCCAAGAGGACCTAAACTGGAAAAGTTGGTAGTTCTAGTTAGGTCAGTACTTGAAGATGTGAAATTGATGGTCACATAAGCTTGGTGTGGAAGTAAAGAAGATTTGTTAAGGTATGATTCAACTTTGTTCTTTTTGTTTTATGAAAAATTAGAAATCTGAAAATTGGGCTTTGTTATAGAAATGATAGTTGAATAACAAGAAATGATAAAAAGACTGTAACACTGAAAGAGTTTAACTCATCACTAACCAAGTTCATTTCTCTGTGCAGGTATAATTTGGTATCCTGAGTGTCTGTCTTAGCAAGAAGGAAGTGGAAAATACTCTTGAAAAGAAAACTAAGACAATAAGGAAGCCAGAACTTACTTTTCATGGTGATTTGCTCACTTAACAGTATGGACACTTTTCCCACCACATTTCCTCCTGGTGGAGACAGTGGGCTGACATATTCTCAGTCTGAGGTGCAAAAAATGTTAATTGATGAAAGGTTACGATGTGAACATCATAAAACTAACTATCAGACTCTTAAAGCTGAACACACAAGGTAAGTTGCTTAAATTTGGAGGTGAGGGGCCTTATTAAATATTTTTTTGTCTGAATTTGTTCTGGAACATACAGTATATTTTTGTTAGTTTGCAGTATATAGTTTTAAAACTTTTTAATAGTAAAATTTTCGCTTTAAAATTAGTTAATTCAAAACTAACCATGGTCTCAAGTGTTTTTTGAGTTGATAAAAGTTTTGCTTTGAAAGTAGCAAGACCTAGAAAATTAAATGTATCTAGGTGGCTAAGTGTGTTTTTCCCCCTCAAGTAAAATTGTATTTATTTTGAAAGAGAGAGGGTGGGGGGAGGGCAGAGAGAGGGAAGAGAGAATCCCAAGCAGGCTCCACACTGTTAGTGCAGAGCATGACACGAAGTTCATACCCATGAACCGTGAGATCATATCCTGAGCTGAAATCAAGAGTCAGATGCTTAACCAACTGAGCCACCAGGCGCCCCGTAAGTAAAATTGTATTTATAAACTACAGTGTTAATAATTAAGTGAAACTCTATAAAGAAAAGATGTTTGTGAATTTAATGGAATAAGGTCTTGTTCTGTAGTGTTGGTTGATTTTACATAAAGTAAGGTCATTAGAAAGTAAAGGATATCCTTAAAATTGAGTTCTTTTTTTAAAAAAATCAGGTTGCAAGATGAGTACATAAAGTCACAAAATGAACTCAAGCGCCTATTAAATGAAAAGCAAACTCACCAGGAAAAATTTCAGCTGCTGCTTGAAGAGCTACGAGGGGAATTAGTAGAGAAAACTAAAGACTTAGAAGAAATGAAACTGCAGGTAAGAAGAAGATATATTTCAGTGAGTACTATTGGGAAGAAATTTCCTCTGCACCTCAAAGTATTTCTAAGCTGGACTAAGAATCAAATGGATATGAGACAAATTAACAAAAGAAAATCAAATTTAGTTTGGTAAGTATTCAGAATCCACACACACAGAATTCCAAAGGCAGGCAACAGGATGCTTATGTGACATCCTGAGCTAGGGAGACCCATAAAGTCTGGGGATACAGGGGAAAGAAGATCATTATCAGGATGGTGAGAGGAGATGTTTGGAAGACAAAGGTTGCCCTGTTAAGTGGTCAAATTTATTAACAGAGGAACCTCTGTTAATAGCTCTCCTCTTGGTATAGGTTCTCCTTTCCAATTAAATTTAGGCAGTTGAGGGAGAAGTAAAGAGCTTTTCCTGAATCTGTGGGGTTTTGATTACTTTGAAGTCAAAATAATCTTCATGCCAACTGGCCCATCTTGGGGAAGCCTGCCCTTTGTGCCTATGGTACAAAAGTAGTCAGATACTGGTAAATTTGGTGAGTTCTGCCTGTATTCTTAATGAGTATTTTGCTATATTTCCAGGTGGTATAATTTAATATTCTTTCATATATTCTAGAATGTTAGCTACCACATAGGGTTTAACCATGAAGCTGTTATTTTATGCAAATTTGTATTAAATTACCTGTTCTGATTTAGGTATTGTGCTATTCAGAATAATTAGGGGAAAGGCTGGTTTGAATTGATAAATATTCAGAGTTAAAGAGTATTTTTTAAAGTTTTACTAATTCTCCTTTAAGTATTATGATTGAAACTGAGCTTAAAAAAGACTTATAGGTTTTTTCGAGGTTTTATTTTTTATTAAAAATTATTTTTATTATTGAGGTATAGTTCACAAGACTGATAGTTATTTTTAAGGGGCCACTTAAAAGACTATGAAAACAATATGGGCACATAATTTATGTGTGTAATGGAAGGTAAATGGTGTTTCTAAAGCAAAAAATAGTTGATACTGAAGTACTGATTATAGTTTCATTTCTCATTTGCCTAGAAAATAGACCAGAGCCAAACTTAACTATAGCACCAGTCAAACTTACCATAAATTAAAAATTAGTAGATATTAGCAGTGATAATTCTCCTGTATTCATTTAATCTCTAAGTGACACCAACTGTGTATTTCTGCTTATCAAGTGCTTGGTACAAATAATAAGGTATTTTTAATATTGGAATTGTAAGTTGATAGAGTAAAAAGCTACCTTTCATCTAGTAAGTATGGCGTTATCACCCAATTCATGGATTTCTTTGACAGCAGTGTTAAAAGTTGGTCATTCAGTGTCTTGAAATCTTCCGTTGTTGGAAACACCACCATTAAGCTTGGGTTGGAGCCTCTCCTGTGCTGTTTCATTCCTAGGTTTATTTGGGACATTTAAACAAATAAAAACCTCAGAAATAGGAGTTGAGTAGGGAAATGTAATTCAAGCCTATAGAATTGGTGGATTAATTTGTTTTGCAATAGTCAGAGACCTACGTAAATGAGAATCAGTGAGCACTGAACCCAAGGAATTCAAAGTATTCTTTAGGCATTGCACATATAATTACTCTGTTTCTTCAGAGTAACTTCTAGACATGCTATTTGTACCAAGTGCATACAAACAATAAGCTTAAGAAGACTGGAGTGTTTATATTAGTATCGGATAAAATAGACTTCTAGACAAAAAGAGTGTCACTTAAGATAAAAAGGTGATTTTTATAACCAAAAATGGGTCAATTCACCAATGAGATGATGGCCTTCAACAAACAGTGGTTTTTATGCCTTTGTTTTGTCATGTAAAGAGGGTAAAAGTTGTTAACTAACAGGTTGTTGTGAAGACTAATGAGATAACATGTAGATTTTTAGTACAATGTCTGACAGAATAGATAGATACTCCTAAATGATGGCCATTTTTACTCTATTTGAATGCAGCCTCCGTAGGGCAGGAGCTTTTTTCAGTGTGTCTCCAGTGCTCAAGTATATTTATATTTGTATTTATATATTTTATAGTAGCAAGTATTTGTCAAATGAATGACATGAGTAAATAGAACAAATGAATGAATTGGAAATGTTCTGTTCATATATAATACAATGTTCTTCTCTCATATGTACCTAAAGCTTAAGCATCTTAGATAATTCTCTCATTTTTTCCTGTCTGTCATGAGTTAAATTGTGTCTGCCAAAAAGGTATGTTGAATTTCTAATGCTCGGTACGTCAGAATGTGACCTTGTTTGAAAATAGAGTCTTTGCAGATGTAATTAGTTAAGATGAGGCCATACTGAAGGATGATGGGTCCTTAATCCAGTTTGACTGGTGTCTTTAGAAGAAGTGGAGAACAGACACAAAGACAGAAACATGGGTGAGGGCAGCGGGGGAGGTGGGGAGAATAATCCTATAGTGACAGAAGCAGAGGTCCAAGTGCTGCAACTGCCAAGGAATGGCCAGGATCACCAGCACTCCACCAGGAGCTAGAGTGATGCAAAGAAGGATCCTTCCCTACCGTTTTCAGAGGGAGTGTGGCCTTGCTGGCACCTTGATTTTGGACTTCTAGCCTGTGAGACAATAAATTTCTGTTGTTTTAAGATACCTAGTTTGTGGTATTTTGTTATGGTAGCTCTAGGAAACTAACACACTATCCAAAGCAGAATTCCTTTTTAGAACATTTGTGACACAGGGATTTTTATTCTCTGCTTCATTGCTTTCAGTGCAAGAGAACCCAGTGAACGTTTAAAGTGATCCAATTCCATTTATGGATTGGAGTGTGTTGAATATTTTCCCGCTCATGTTGAAATGAAATCATCCTCCCTGTGGTCTCTCTGTTGGTTCTTGTGCTATTCCTTGGATCTACACAAAATAACTTAGGACATTTCTCCATGTGGTAACTTCCCAGATGTTCATTGGCAAATATAATTTATCTGGTAAAGTTTCTGTTTTTCAAGATAAACATAACTGGTTTCTATATGATATGTATCTGGCAAAAATAAGCTAAAGAAAGATCTCTCTATATATTTATATACACATGTTGAAGCAATGTAGCTGTTTGCTTTATGGATGTTTGCAATTTGTACAAATTGTGGGTTGAATAAAGTCAATTCAACAAAGCAGAATCAGCAAGAAATATTTTAATAAATGTTTATGAAAGATGATTTTCAGAATAAACATGTATTATCTTGTCTACCTGCAGAATGCCTTTTCTGAGTTAAGATTTAATACCCCTTTGGCTTTTATAGAAAAGTGATAGAAAAGACAGTCAGAATATTTCTGTCTCATTGGTGTAGTTGTAGCGAATGGGAATAGTAATAGTGTCGGACTTTTAGGATGATTGTAAAGATGAAATGAGACAATGCATAGGAAGTGTTGGTACAGTGCTTTGATATAATAAGTAGTTAGAACATGTTAGCTATTGTTATTGTTATGTACCATGTTAGCCAAATCTTTTTTTTTTTTAATATGAGTTATTTGATATATTTTCTGATACAAATTTTAAAAGTTACTTTACCAGAAATGTATGTGCTTTCTTTATGCTGCCAGGCAATTGAAAGTTTATAAGCCAGTTTTTTCCCATTTTATTTGGCCGCTAGGAAGCTTGGCAAAATTCATTATTCAGTTTGTCATTAACTTGTTAAGAACCTCTGGCACAGCAATATTTGCCTTCTTAAGTTAAAACATTCTTTGGAAAATAATTGGTCTGTTTTTTATCAACATAACAAGTGTTGGTATAATACAGATTTAATATAGGTAATGACACATTTTTGTTAAATTTCTTTTGAGACAAGTGGTGGCAGTATTCCATTAGAAGTCTAAGACACAGCATACTTTCCTCCTAAAATAGCATGGGGAAAACTCTCTAACTCTATGTGTGTTTTCGTGGGGGGCGGGAGGAGGATAAATTTTTTTTTTTTTTTTTTTAGTGAGTGTGCTTGTTTTTTAGAAGATTCTTAAGAGATAAAAAAAAAAATCTTACAGAGACTTTTATCAGAGAGCTTGTAGATCATAAGACTCTTATGTAGTTACCAACTTCGGTGTTCTTTTCTCTTTGTGTGGATCCATATTTCCATTTGTATTATTTTTCTACTTTCTTAAAGATTTTCTTTAACGTTTCTTATAGTACAGATCTATTGGTGAGAATTTTTTTCAGCTCTTATATATCAAAAAATAATTGATTTTAAAGGTATTTTTGCTGAGTATTGATTTCTAGGTTGACTGTCTCCCTAGTACTTTAAAGGTATTGCTCTCTCTTTTCACAGATATTTTTTCACATACGAAATTTGCTGTCATTCTTATCTTTGTTCTGTGTATGCAGTGAGTCTTCTTTTTTCTTGGCTGCTCTTAAGATTTTCTCTTTATTGCTGAATTTATTTTTTTAAGTAGGCTCCACACCCAATGTGGGGCTTGAAGCACGACTCTGATTTTAAGAGTTGCACGCTCTACTGACTGAGCCAGCCAGGCCCTCCTCTTTATTGCTGATATTGAGCAATTTGATTGACATGCCTTGTACTTCATCTTTCTGGTACTTAGGATTTATTGAGCTTCTTTGGTCTATGGGCTTACAGTTTTTATCACATATAGTAAATTGTTGTACATTACTTCAGAAAAAAGTGTTTTCTGCCTTCTTTGATCTCCTTGGTGATCCCATTATTAGGCTACTTAAAGTTCTACCATAGTTCACTCTCAGTTCATTTATTTTCAATCTTTTTTGTCTCCTTGTTGCATTTTGGATAGATTCTGGTGTCATGTCTTCAAGTTCACTGATCTTTTTTCTTCTGCAGTGTCTAAGCAGCCATTAATCCCATATGGTGTATTTTCATTTCAGAAATTGTAGTTTTTAATCTGAAGTCCAATTTTGATCTTTTTCATACCTTCCTTATATCTACTTAACATGTTCAGTATTTTCTCTAGCTTTTTAAACATATGGAATTCAATTATAATAACTTTTAATGTCTTTGCTAATTCTCAAATCTGTATCACTTCTGAGTTGGTTTTGGTTGGTTGATTTTCTTGTTTATTGTGGGTAATATTTTCCTGCTTCTTTGCATGTCTGATAAATTTTTTTGGATGCTAGACATTGTTAATTTTATTTTGAATACTAGATGGTTTTGTGTTCTGGTAAATACTCTTGAGCTTTGTTCTGGGACAAACTCTGGGACAAAAACTGTTCTGGGACAGTTACTTGGAAGCAGTTTCATCTTTCTGAGTCTTGCTTTTAAGATTGGTTGAGAGCAGGTTAATGTTTAGTGCTCCTTATTTGTCAATACTGAGAACCTTCTCAGTACTCATTTCTCAGTGAAATGAAGTTTTTCAGCCTGACTTTTGGGAAAAACAACTATTCATACCTCTGTGTGAGTTCAGATTACTTATCCATCTAATTCTTTCAGATTGTTCTTTTCCTGGCCTTAATTAAATATTTTCTATACATGCATGTGCTGATTGGGGTACTCTACTGAATGAGTCAACAGGGACCTTTTGCAGGTCTTCATAATTTTGTGTGCCACCCTCTTTTCTGGTACCCTGTCTTGTGACTCTTGCCACACTGCTCCTTCTGGATTCTCAGTTCCATTTGCTTAGGTCAGAGAGTCCATCAGACATCGCCTGGATATCCCTTCCTGTGGCCTGGCAGCATTCTCAAAGCTTACTTTCTTTGTTGTTTGTCTCTCAGAGATCTCTGTTGCTTTATTAGGCCCATTGTCTTGAAAACGGATTTTTGTCTCTTCTTTTATTCTAGCAGGAGAATAAATCTGATTTCTTTTATGCCATCTGTTGGAAGTGGAAGCACTTTTATTTCTTTTTTTTTTTTTTTTAATTTTATTTTTGGGACAGAGAGAGACAGAGCATGAACGGGGAGGGTCAGAGAGAGAGGGAGACACAGAATCGGAAACAGGCTCCAGGCTCTGAGCCATCAGCCCAGAGCCTGACGCGGGGCTCGAACTCACGGACCGCGAGATCGTGACCTGGCTGAAGTCGGACGCTTAACCGACTGCGCCACCCAGGCGCCCCCATTTCTAATTAACCTTTAATCACAGAAGTCTCAAACAAGCCCTGAGGTAGGGAGGGTGGTTGTATTGCATCCTCACATACCCATCACCCACCATCAATAATTTCAATAATTACCATCTCTCAACCAGTCTTGTTTTATCTTCTGACATCCCTGCTCTGTCCTTGAACCACTCTGGATTATTTTGACACAAATCATATTATCTCAACTCAAAATATTTTAGTATGTATCTTTATTACATCCCAAGGCAATCTCTCCTTTAAAAGCATAGTCATAATGACATTATCATACCTAAAAGTACTTATTCCTTAATATCTTTTTTATATTGCATCTTTGTTGACATTTCCCTCATTTTCCCACAGTTTTGCTTGCTTAAAGTTGGTTTTTTTGAAACAGGAATCAAATAAGGCTTATCTATTATTACTCTGTTCCTTTTAATTACCACCTCTTCTCAGTTTGGACTCCTGATGATATTACCCAGACTCTTGACATCATAAACCAGATTGTAGCAAGAGCTTTCTATCTGGTTTCCCAACTCCATTCACTGAAATTGTTTTCCCCCCATAGTCACCAGTTTTCTCCTGCCAAAGGTTTTGATCCATTTTGCTTCTTCCTAAAATGTAGGTATGGTGATGCCATTCTTAAGCTTGAATACCTTCAGTGAATAACCAAGGCACAGAGACATATGTATAGCATGCCTTTCTTTATGTAAAAATTAAAAGTTGTGTGTGTGTATATATTTGTATATTATTTCAAGAAGAATACATAAAAATTAGCAATGATAGCTTCTTTTTTTTTTTTTTTAATGTTTATTTATTTTTGAGACAGAGAGAGAGCATGAACGGGGGAGGAGCAGAGAGAGAGAGGGAGACACAGAATCCGAAACAGGCTCCAGGCTCTGAGCTGTCAGCCCAGAGCCCGACATGGGGCTCGAACTCACGGACCACGAGAACTCATGGACCATGAGATCGTGACCTGGGCTGAAGTCGGACGCTTAACCAACCGAGCCACCCAGGCGCCCCTAGCAATGATAGCTTCTTAAGAGGGAAACTGGATGACTGAAGTAAAAAAGACTTAGGTTTTTAATATTTTTTGTTTCAATTATTTTATTTATGTAATTATATTCATTTTAAGTAAAAAACATTTTTTTTTTTAAAAGTACTACTGAATACTGAGTAAATTATAAGAGTGTAAACCTCATACCTAGGAATTTTCTACTCTGTACCCTTCCCTTTTGTTTCTAGCCGGGGTGCAGCTCTGCTAGGTGGCATTTGGAAATGTTTCAACATGGCCTTGATCATCACAGTATCTAGAGAGTATTAATGCACAGGGATCCAGGATTCTAAATTGTCTATGGTGCTTAGTGTGGTTCAATTCAAAATGCCTTTAGCTTACCTTTGAGGATCATTTTTCTCCCCAAGGAATTTAAAGTGTTATCCATTCTTAGTTTTTGTGTTCTATTGAAGCTTTAGTTTTCCTATTCCTTTGATGTGGCACTATTTCTATACATAAAATCTTCTCTTTTTACCTGTTTGATGAGCTTATATTGGTTATTTTTGTAGTTATTTGTATGCATAAGTTATTTTTCATATGAGAGTTTGAACTTCTTACAGAGTTAGAAATGTTTCCTGTGAGTTTTTGTGATCTTTAGAAAGTTAGGCTCTGTGTATACTTCAGTTTCTATAAAAAAAGGATGATAATATAGCTACATTGAGGATCATTGCAAGGTTTAAATAAATTGGTAAATGCATGTAAGGTATTTAGAACAGCATGTTATGTAGATTATATAATATATTGCAGAGTACTATGTATAGTAAGTATTCTGGAAAGTTTCTGGGCTGTGTGGAGTATTGATGAATAAATGAATGAATTAAGCTGAGTATTATTCTTCATTTTCAGAGATTAATGTAAATATAAACTAGGTTTTTGTCTTATAACCAGTATTCGTTCATTCTTTCAAGAAATAATAATCGAGTGATCTATGTGCCAGGCAGTAGTGTGTGGTGTTGGAAATACACCATGGTGAATAGGGATTGTGTTTGCCCTTACAGAGCTTACTTAAATACGTAATTACTTCCTAAAATCTGAGTTCTGTCAGAGAGCTGTAATAGGGAGGAACCTTGTTTCGGTGGCCAGAGTAAAAATCAGCCTTTTCTGATTGAAAATAAGAAGTCTGAAGATAAAAAAAAAAAAAAAAAAAAAAAAAAAAAATCTGAAGAGGGGCGTCTAGGTGGCTCAGTTGGTTAAGTGTCCAACATTGGCTCAGGTCATGATCTCCTGGTTTGTGGGTTCGAGCCCTGTGCTGACAGCTCAGAGCCTGGAACCTGCTTTGGATTCTGTGTCTCCCTCTCTCTCTCTGTCCCTCCCCCACTCACTCTCTGTCTCTCAAAAAGAAATAAACTTAAAAAAAAAGTCTTAAGAATTCTCTGTGATATACCAAATTATTACCCCTTTATTTTAATTGCTTTAGAAAATAGTTAGCTGTTGTATCATGCATGGTAACCTAGGCTGCCAACATAGTTATTCTCAACAGTCATAGTAATAATAGGGAGTATCTTTACCTCATGTTAATGGGATTTTTGACATCTCTGAGGCCCTGAAATTGTGATCTTAAAGTATTGTTTCAAATAATGGTTCTATTTATGTAGTGATTACTGTAAAGTTAAGTATATTGCATCATTTCTATGAATTGAATTTTATTGTTTTATTTAGGTGTTGAAACTTGGTGAATTCTTGATTTTAATATTTGTGATTTCATATTTAGAATTGTTTTATATTTCTCTACATATTAGGTGTTAACTCCACAAAAGTTGGAACTGTTACGAGCCCAGATACAACAAGAATTAGAAACTCCAATGAGGGAACGTTTTAGGAATCTGGATGAAGTAAGTAATTTATATGGAAGGAACTGTGCATTTGTCTTTATGTGACTGATTAAAACCATTATCCCCCTTCTTAGAAGCCTTGCAGTAGCACCTCTTCTAACTCAAGAATCCTTACTTTTAGGGCTGTACAAGATGAGGTCCCATAATCTGTCCGACTTCCTTTCCTCCATCCACTTTGGCTTCTTTGATGTTTCTTTGGCACTCCAGAAATGGAACAAATCAAGAATCTTTGTGTTAGCTCTTACTTGTGACATGAACAGTGTCCTTCCAGATATCTCTTGGCCAACTTCCTCCTCTCTTTTTAAGTCTTTATTGAAATGTCACTTTCTCAATGAGGCCAACTTTGACTAGTATTTCCATTTAATTTTCTTCCTGCCTTTCCCATCACTTCTTAGACCTTTGGACCCCCATTTACCCTGCTCTACTTTTTATTTTTCTCTAGTACTAATCATGTTCTCATATGATGTATAATATTTATATTTTCTATATTACCATCTCTAGAATGTAAGTTGCATGAGAGAAGGAACCTTTATCTGTTTGGTTCATTGTATATTCCAAGTTCCTAGAATGGTTCCTAGCATACAGTAGGTGCTCAATTAATATTTGTGGAACGAAAGAGTATATTTCATGCAACCTCATAAAAATAAAAATTTGTTACAGTTTTCCTTTAGATTGAAAGGTTTCCTTCCTTTTATGAGATATTGGTATAATATGACTAAATGTTTAATCAATGGGATAGGAAAAGATGACGTATATTAAGCACTATGCTTGACAACTTATATATGCAACCTTATTTAACAAATAGACCAGGACTTACACATAACAAATGAATATTGTCCCCTTCCAGATGAATCCGTTTGGAAAGCTGTAGTTTAGTGATGCTGCATTGCACAGAAACAGTTGTAGAATCCGCTTTTATAAATGGCTTATTGGCCTGATAAAGTTGTCTTTTGAATATCCTCCTGGTGATAACCAAAGCATTACGGTTGAGAGGAGACTTAATTATGGGATGTAAACAAAGCCACTTAGACTTAAAATAGGCAATCAAGTTAAGTAAAACCTTAAAAAAAAATATGTTTCTAATAAAATCATGAAACCCATTTTCTTGGCTTGTAAACTGGCTTAGAGAAATCTTTCAGCTAAAGACTTACAGTGATCTGAGTATTTTAGGAGGCATTCTTATTACTTAATTACCTGATGAATGTTGAAATAGTATCTCCTTCGTCTTCTCTATTGCCTGAGTTGTTACTGAATTTAGAATACTGGCAACTTTTGTAGTGTTAGTAAGCAGAATTGGAAGCATACCAGAGAGTTGCATGTATTCCTGGTTAGAAAGGTTGGTACTACATATATTCTTTAGACTGGTGTGTTGAACTATCATTGTAATATTATATATAACACATATTGTATCTATATATAATTTATTATTGTTATTTTTAGGCATGAGTGAGCATATGTGTATGAGCAGGGAGGGATAAAAGGAAAGAGAACCTTAAGCAGGCCTACACCCAGTGTGGGTCCCTCCAAGGGGCTTGATCTCACAACCTGAGATCATGACTTGAGCCAAAATCAAGAGTCAGATCTTTAACCAACTGAGCCACCTAGGCGCTCCTATCATTGTACTATTTGATTGAACCTTAAGTTATTGTACTAAATATTCAAATGATCTTTTATCTACTTTGAATTCATCCTGTCTGGCTTTCAGGAAGCTATTTTCTATTTTACTGTAGAGTTAATTTTTAAAAATTAATTATGCTTTGAAAGGTGTACTACATTCTTAAATATTAGTTTTTTAAGCCCAGAGGTCAAAAGTGTTGATGTGCTATTCATTTTTATTATTATGAGAATCAGTGAGGAAATAAGGTTAATTGAATGATAATTTGCTTTATTGGCACTTTCTTAAGAATGTACTGATTCTGTATATAGGATTCTTGTCATAAAATTTTTTTTCAGGGTTTATTTATACTTATGTTAAGCTTATTTTTTACTTTTTAGAATGGCTTTCAATATAATGCAATTTAAAATTATATTTGCAAAAGCGATTTTTGGAGTAAGTACAAATTTCATTTATAAACTTGTCTGTCATAAATTGCAATCTTTTAATTTAGGAAGTGGAAAAGTATAGAACCGAATATAATAAACTCCGCTATGAACATACATTTCTTAAATCAGAATTTGAACACCAGAAAGAAGAATTTGCACGTCTTCTAGAAGAAGAAAAAATAAAATGTGAATCAGAGGTGAGTGACTATACTAGTTTAAGTCATTATCCTTCTAGACAGTAAAATTTTGTTTTTTGTAAATCCAAGTTAGAGTTGATTGCATAATTAAGTTTCATTAATTAATGGTGAAGTATTTGGCATGATTTTCATCTGCTCTGTAGTAACAGTTTTGTGTGTGTGAACATTCTTTTTGGCTATTAGATTTTCCTCTTTTTTTCCTCCTTTATTTTGCCCCAGTCAATGCAGATAGACAGTCCCTTTTCTCCCGTAGCCACAGAGACAGACTTCTTTTAACAAATATAGTTTGTTTATATCATTTTTTATGTGTACTGTCCCCCTCTACTTTTTGGGACCAAACCACATCCAGGAGAGCCCTGACTATCAGCCCATGTACCTTGTTTCTACTGAGAGAAATAAGGGATTTATACTTTATGGTGTGCCCATCACATTCAAGAAGTGAAATTTGTTCTTTCTGACATCTACAACTGCGGAATTTTCTTTCTGCTGCCTACAGCATGTTCCCGTACTCTGTCTCTATTGTTTGGGCAGCCTTTCTACTAATTTTAGTATTTTGTCTCCTAATTTTGCCAAAAGCGAGATAATGTGTTTATCATTCTTTATGTAGTTTTTACATGATTTTTTTCGGGATGGAAAGAAATACCAATTTTGTCCTGCTGTATTCAAATAAGATAATGCTGGTTGAATTTGTTAAAAAAAAAAAAAAAAAAGCTTGGTATCTGCAATTATGTGAAACATTCTGTGTACAAACACATCTGCATTATGTATTTATTTTGTTGCCTTTATTTGGAATTAAGAATTAGAATATACTCACCTTCCTTAACCAATTTCTAACTGGATCAGACTGATCTATTTTTAATCAGTGAGCATACTGTTCCATGATTGTTTGATGTGTAAGAAGCTCTATGAACATTAGATCGTTTTGAGTCCACTGATGATACAATACTAGAAAACTATAAATACTTATATAATAGCCTTTTTTATTAAAAAATTCTTTACAACTTTAAATGCTTTGTTCACATATAATCTTTTGTTATAATAGTGAGATAGGACAGGACCGTATTGTTTTGTCCATTTAAAGTGAGGACACTTGAGGGGTGCCCAGCTGGCCTAGTCAGTAGAGCATGCGACTAAATGATAAAATCCAAAATAATAAATCTAAAATCTAAAATAAGAAAATCTAAAAAAAAAAAGGACACTTGAAGCACAAGATAAGCAACTTGAGCAAAGTCTCATAGAAGGTCAACAGCCAAGTTTACAGTAGAACTCAGGCACCCCAACTATCAGCCCAAAGTTTTTAAAGTTTGAAATTACCAATGATTTGAAGTTGACAAACCAATTAGGAGCCATCCACCAACTAATTTTGTCAAGAGATCTGTCAATCTATGCTCCTTATGATGATGAAAAGTTTTGCATCTGTAATTTTGACAGACCTAAAGGAATTACATTTAAAAATTTTCTTGTGGAAAATAGGAATTAAAGATTTCCAGCCTAAAATGTAGGTTTAGTGTATTGAAGAGTAACCACTGAGGTTAAGGATACTGGTGCTTTATGTTATACTCTGCATTTCAAATCTAATGTTGATGTTTATCTGGTAGTGATTATTTATATTCACTATTTTCTTAGTTTTATTGTTTTTCTAAAGAATGAAACCTGCATCTGAAATCTGATGACTAATCTAGTTTTCACCCTTGAAAGATCAAATAATATTCACTAAAATTTTCAAGGGGTCAGTGGTGTCATTAATTTTCCTAGTTTAAATGTCTTATGACATTGTTAGAAATCTGAAGATAAACAGCTAGCTTAGAAGCCATAATTAACAGAGACTAGAAGAGTAAAACTTTCCAATAAGACCAAAGTACTTTCTACTTCCCAATTGATTATTCAAGGACAGTATTAATTAGTGGATAATTGGATATGCTCTTTCATTCCATCACTTTATACTCCAGTTTCTATGTACAAGAATAGTAAAACCTAGTGATATGATTGTAGATCAGGAGACAGGAGTAAAACTTCAAAGTGAAGACGACTCTTGCCATCTTCCAATTTTACAATTTAAACTGGCATAAAATATATTAGTTTGTACTAAAAATAATTGGCTTTTCTTGCGTTAATTAAGGATTCACACAGTACCTATGCATTTTCACTTGTAAAAGAAGTGACTGAATATTCTTTACTGTGTTGGTGCTTATATGAATAGGAAGATTCTGTTAGTGTTTTCATGAGAAGGCCTCCTGTGATTCACATTTCCCTCATGATATTCTGAATTAAAAAGAATGTATTAAAGTAGATGTCTTTATCTTATGAATAAGATAATGTCATGATTTTTCAATGCATTTGGCTGTAAGTACATACTAAGTCTGGACTACATATAGATGCAATTCTGAAGTTGCCTATATAGGCATTGTTTAAAGTGATATGCTGTGTTTTCATTATGTTATTTTGTGTCTAATTTTATATTCTGCAAATAGTAATGAAGAACAATACAAAGGGTTTTAGGTACAGGTGATTATACTGGTTGACTGAAAGAGTGAAAGAAGCAAGAGTAATTCAGTGAGGAAGTATGATGTTGAGAGAGGGGCAGTGAGCACTGCATCATATAAAAAACTTTAGGGTGGCAATATACAATGACAGGTCCCTGAGATTATTCCATCAGGCTCTCCAGACTGAGCTCTACCTTGGCTTTTATTGGGCTGATAAGATGTTCAGTTTCCTGTGACAAAAAGAATTTTTCTGGGTCCCTATTACCACAGGCTATTTTTTTTCTTTTTTCTTTTTCTTTTTTGTTTTAAATCAAATTATTTTATTGTCAGTGTTAGATTTTCAGTGTAATTTATAATAGCATTCACAATAATACCCTATGTTTCATTTTTGGCAGATTTATACAGTGTAGTCTTGGCTTTGGGAGTAGATTCCCGTGATTCATCACTTATATACAACACCCAGTGCTCATCCCGATAAGTGCCCTCCTCAGTGCCCATCTCTCATTTTCCCTGCTCAGCCCCCCACCTCAACCCCCCACCCCCATCAACCTTCAGTTTGTTCTCTATTTACGAGTCTCTTATGGTTTGCCTCCCTCTCTGTAACTTATTTTTCCTTCCCCTATGGTTTTCTATTAAGTTTCTCAAATTCCACATATGAGTAAAAAATAAGATAACTGTCTTTTTCTGACTTATTTCACTTAGCATAATACCTTCCAGTTCCATCCACATTAGATTTCATTCTTTTTCATTGCTGAGTAGTATTCCAGTGTGTGTGTGTGTGTGTGTGTGTGTGTGTGTGTGTGTGTGTGTGTACACCACATCTCCTTTATCTATTCATCAGTTGATGGACATTTGGGCTCTTAATTTGGGTTCTCAGCCCATAATTTGGCTGTTGTTGAAAGCACTGGTATAAACATTGGGGTACATATGCCCCTATGAATCAGCACTCCTGTATCCATTGGGTAAATTCCTAGTGGTGCTATTGCTGGGTCATAGGGTAATTCTGTTTTTGATTTTTATAGGAATTCCACACTGTTTTCCAGAGTAGCTGCACCAGTTTACATTCCCACTGACAGTGCAAGAGGGTTTCTCTTTCTCCACATCCTTGCTAACATCTGTTGTTTCCTGAGTTGTTAATTTTAGCCACTCTGACTGGTGTGAGGCAGTATCTCAACATGATTTTGATTTGTATTTCCCTGATAATGAGCAGTGATGAGCATCTTTTCATGTGTCTGTTAGCCATCTGGATATCTTCTTTGGAAAAGTGCCTATTTATGTCTTCTGCTCATTTCTTCACTGGATTATTTGTTTTTTGGGTGTTGAGTTTGGTAAGTTCTTTATACATTTCTGATACTAACCCTCTATCCAATATGTCATTTGCAATATCGTCTCCCATTCTTTTGGTTGCCTTTTAGTTTTATTGATTGTTTCCTTTGCTGTGCAGAAGCTTTTTATCTTGATGAGGTCCCAATAGTTCATTTTTGCCTTTATTTCCCTTGCCTTCAGAGGCATGTCTAGTAAGAAGTTGCTGCAGCCAAAGTCAAAGAGGTTGTTACCGGTTTTCTCCTCTAGGATTTTGATGCTTTCCTGTCTCACGCTTAGGTCTTTCATCCATTTTGAGTTTATTTTTGTGTATGGTGTAAGAAAGTGGTCCAGTTTCATTCTTCTGCCTGTTGCTGTCCAGTTCTCCCAGCACCATTTGCTGAAGAGACCATTGGATACTCATTCCTGCTTTGTGGAAGATTAGTTGGCCATACCTTTGTGGGTCCATTTCTGGGTTCTCTATTCTATTCCATTGGTCAATGTATCTGTTTTTGTACCAGTACCATACTGTCTTGATGATTGCAGCTTTGTAATATAGGCTAAAGTCCAGGATTGATGCCTCCAGCTTTGCTTTTTTTTTTTTCAACATTACTTTGGCTATTTGGGGTCTTTTGTGGTTCCATACAAATTGTAGGATTGTTTGTTCTAGCTTGAGAAGAATGCTCTGCTATTTTGATTGGGATTGCATTGAATGTGTAGATTGCTTTGGGTAGTAGTATCGACATTTTAACAATATTTGTTCTTCCAATCCATGAGCATGGAATGTTTTTCCATTTCTTTGTGTCTTCTTCAATTTTTTTCGTAAGCTTTCTATAGTTTTCAGCATACAGATCTTTTACCTTTTTGGTTAGGTTTCTTCCTAGGTATTTTATGGTTCTTGGTGTACTTGTAAATGGGATCGATTTCATGATAGCTCTTTCTGTTGCTTCATTATTGGTGTATAGAAATGAAACTAATTTCTGTACAATTGATTTTATATCCTGCGACTTGACTATATTCAGTATCAGTTCTAGCAATTTTTTGGTGGTGTCTTTTGGGTTTTCCATTTAGAGTATCATGTCATGTATGAAAAGTGAAAGTTTGATTTCTTTGCCAATTTGGATGCCTTTTATTTCATTTTGTTGTCTGATTGCTGAGACTAGCACTTCCAACACTACATTAAACAACAGTGGTAAGAGGGGACATCCCTGTCGTGTTCCTGATCTCAGGGGGAAAGCTTTCCGTTTTTTCCCATCGAGGATATTATCTGTGGGCACTTCATATATGGCTTTTATGATGGTAACGTATGTTCCTTCTATCCTGAATTTCTTGAGAGTTTTTATTAATTCTCAATAAAATTGTTGAATTTGATTTGCTAGTATTTTGTTGAGAATTTTTACACCCATGTTCATCAGGGATATTGACCTGTAATTCTCCTTTTTAATGGGGTCTTTGAGAATGAAGGTAATGCTGGCTTCAGAGAATGAGTCTGGAGGCTTTCCTTCTGTTTCTATCTTTTGGAACAGCTTGAGAAGAATAGGTATTAACTCTGCTTTAAATGTCTGGTAGAATTCCCCTGGGAAGCAATCTGACCCAGGACTCTCTATTTGTTGGAAGATTTTTGATAACCAGTTCAACTTCTTTGCTGATTATGGGTCTGTTCAAATTTTCTATTTCTTCCCATTTGAGTTTTGGTAGTGTGTGAGTGCCTAGGAATTTGTCCATTTCTTCCAGATTGTCTAGTTTGTTGGCATATAATTTTTCATAGTATTCTCTAATAATTGTATTTCTGTGGTGTTGGGTCTGATCTCTCCTTTTTCATTCATGATTTTATCTGTTTGGGTCGTCACTCTTTTCTTTGTGAGAAGTCTGGCTAGGGTTTTATCAATTTTGTTTATTCTTTCAAAGAACCAGCTCTCAGATTCATTGATCTGTTCTGTTTTTTTGGATTCTATATATTTTTAATTTCTGCTCTAATCTTTATTATTTCTCTTCTTCTGCTGGCTTTGGGATTTCTTAGCTGCTCTGTTTCTAGTTCTTTTAGATGTGAGGTTAGGTTCTGTGTTGGGATCTTTCTTGCTTCTTGAGATAGGTCTGGATTGCAATGTATTTTCCTCTTAGGACTGCCTTTGCTGCATCCCAAAGGGTTTGGACTCTTGTGTTATTTTCATTTGCTTCCATATATTTTATAATTTCTTTAATTTCCTGGTTGACCCATTCATTCTTTAGTAGGATGTTCAGTAACCCCCATGTATTTGGAGGCTCTCCAAATTTCTTCTTTGGTGGATTTCAAGTTTCATAGCATTGTGATCTGAAAATGTGCATGGTATGATCTCAGTCCTTTTATATTTGTTGAGGGCTGTTTTGTGACCCAGTGTGTGATCTGTTTTGGAGAATGTTCCATGTGCACTTGAGAAGAATGTGTATTCTGCTGCTTTTGGATGAAAAGTTCTGAATATATTTGTTAAGTCCATCTGGTCCAGTGTATCATTCAAGACTATTGTTTCCTTATTGATTTCCTGCCTAGATGATCTGTCTAGTGCTATAATTGGAGTATTAAAGTCACCTACAATTACAGTATTATTATCAATACATTTGCTTATGTTTGTGATTTATATATTTGGGGTTTCCACGTTGGGGGCATAAACATTTACAATTGTTAGCTTTTCTTGATGGATAGACCCCTTAATTATGATATAATGCCCTTCTTCATCTCTTGTTAGTCTTTGGTTTAAAATCTAGTTTGTCTGATATAAGTATGGCTACTCTGGGTTTCTTTTGACATCCAGTAGCATTTTCCATCCCCTCACTTTGAATATTTACGTGTCCTCAGGTCTAAAATGAGTCTCTAACGGGTAGCATATAGATGGATCTTGGTTTTTTTATCTGTTTTGATACCCTGTGTCTTTTGATTGGGTCATTTAGTCCATTTACAGTCAGAGTAATTATTGACAGTTAGGGATTTAGTGTCATTGTGTTATCTGTAGGTTTTTGTGCCTGTAGTGATGTCTCTGGTCCTTTGTGATCTTTGCTACTTTCCACTCACAGAGTTCCCCTCAGGATCTCCTGCAGGGCTGGTTTAGTAGTCATGAACTCCTTTAGTTTTTGTTTGTCTGGGAAAGCTTTTATCTCTCCTTCTATTCTGAATGACAGCCTTGCTGGATAAAGGATTCTTGGCTGCATATTTTTCCTATTTAGCGCATTGAATATTTCCTGCCACTCCCTTCTGGCCTGCCAAGTTTCAATGGACAGGTCTGCTATTACCCTTATGTGTCTACCCTTGTAGGTTAAGGCCCATTTGTCCCTAGCTGCTTTCAGAATTCTCCCTTTATCTTTGTATTTTGCCAGTTTCACTATGATATATTGGTGATCAGTTTTTGTTGATTTTGAAGGGAGTTCTTCATGGCTTCTGGCCTTGGATGTCTGCTTCCTTCCTCAGATTAGGGAAGTTCTCAGCTATAATTTGTTCAAATAAACTTTCTGCCCCCTTGTGTCTCTCTTCTTCTTCTGGAACTCCTATGATAGGGATATTACTACGTTTTCATTGAATCACTTAGGTCTCTAATTCTCCCCTTGTGGTCTAATAATTTCCTGTCCCTCTTTTTCTCAGCTTCATCATTTTCCATAATTTTATCTTCTACTTCACCTATTCTCCCCTCTGCTTCTTCCATCCTTGCTGTCACTGCATCTAGTTTATTTTGCATCTCATTTACAGCATTTTTTTCTTTTTTTTTCTTAATTTTTTAATGTTTGTTTACTTTTGAGAGAGAGAGAGAGGCAGATTCTGGAATAGTGCCACCTCCTTCCCACAGTACTCAAGGGAAGGTATTGCTCTCTCCCAGAGCGCCCGCCTTTCTGCTGAGATGGCTACCGAGCCTCAGGGCTGGCTCCCCTCCCCCCAAGGCACACGAGTGTGCACATAGCTCTGGTCCGGAGAAAACTGCACAACTCTGAAAACGCCCATCTTCACTCCTAAGGCTGTTTTCAAGGTAGAAACTGGCTCTCTCTTATTTATTTTTGAGAGAGAGAGACAGATCGTGAGTGGGGGAGGGGCAGAGAGAGAGGGAGACACAGAATTGGAAGCAGGCTCCAGACTCTGAACTGTCAGCACAGAGCCCCACACTGGGCTCCAACTCAAGAACCGTGGGATCATGACCTGAGTTGAAGTGGAATGCTTAACTGACTGAGCCACTCGCATGCCCCCATTTACAGCATTTCTTAAATTTTTTTTTTTTTTAACATTTATTCATTTTTGAGAGTGAGAGAGACAGAGCACAAGTAGGGGAGGGGCCAAGAGAAGGAGACACAGAATCCGAAGTAGCCTCCAGGCTCCGAGCTGTCAGCACAGAGCCGGACGTGGGGCCTGGACCACAAGATCATGACCTGAGCCGAAGTCAGACGCTCAACTGACTGAGCCACCCAGGCGCCCCTTTACAGCATTTCTTAATTCATCGTGACTACTTCTTAGGTCTTTTATTTCTGCAGCAATTGATTCTCTGCTGTCTTCTATGCTTTTTTCAAGCCGAGCTATTAGTCTTATGGCTATCATTCTAAATTCATGTTCACATATATTGTTTATATCTGTTTTTGAGCAACTCTCTGGCTGTTATTTCTTCCTGGATTTTTTTTTTTTTTTTTGAGGAGAATTCTTTGGTTTCATCATTTTGGCTGGTTTTCTGTCTTTTACATGTTTTAATACCTTGTTGTGCGTGCTGCACCTGTGAGTACTACTATATTAAAAAGGGGTCATACACTGTCCAGGGCCTGGCACTTTAGGAAGTGTTTTTGGAGTGTGTCGCATGCACTGTGTTGTTGTGTCTCTGGTTGCTTGATCTCCGTTTTCATAGAGGTGGTTTTGACCTTCCCAGGTGTACTTTGATTTGTTCGTTGAAGTAACCCTGGAAAAAATGATAAAAGGGGTGGGGGGTTAGGAGGCCTTATCCCATACAAAGAGAGAAATGAGAGGGGCAAGAAAAAAAGACCAGGTAGAGAATCAAAGAAACTATAATGCTTAATTTAGAGAGAGAGAGGAAAATAAAGAAAAAGGAGATACGGAAAAGATGTAAAAAGAATAGAGTAAAAATGTCTGACTAAACAAACAACCAGAACAGAGAAAGAAGAAGAAGAAAAAAAACATACATACAAATAAAAAGAATTGACCAAAAATCAGATTAGAAAATGCAAAACTGCAGGACAGTTGTCTGTCGGTGCTTTGGACCCGGTGGCTGTGCTGGTCTGGAGGAGAGGCTGTCTGCTTCTGTCAGTCTCACTCCATAGATAAGCAGTTACCAGGTACGGAGGGGCAGGGTTTGGTGTAAGCGGGTCCTGCCTCCACTGGGGTCTGCCGTCCTGTTCCCTGAAACCCCAGCATGTTGGTGATGAGGAGAAAAATGACCACACCCCAGTTTCTCCTCCCCCATCCAGATATCTCAAACCACGCTGTTCAGGCAGCCCTCCCAGAGCCGCACAGCCAGCTGGCTTGTCCTGGGCCACAGTCTTCTTTGCCTCCTAGGTGCTTGGCTGAGACTCAAACCTGATATCTTTAAGGATTCTGCTCTGCACGGGCCGGATTCTGAAATAGTGCCACTCTGCCCAGTCAACAAGGGGCCTCTGGCTGGCACCTGCAGGGTCTTTTGTCCTTGGAGGGGCAATATACCCCCTTCCCACAGTACTCAAGGGAAGGTACTCCTCTCTCCCAGTGCATCTCCCCTTTCCACTGAGATCACTATGGAGCCTCAGGGCTGGCATCCCTCCCTGCCCTGTGCACATAGCTCTGGTCCGGAGAAAGTCGCACAACTCTGAAAACTCCCATCTTCACTCCTAAGGCTTTTGCAAGGTAGACACTGGCTGTCTCCAGACCTTTTGTTCTCTGGTGCATGGTCTGGAGAGGTTTTTCTCTTGTCCAATTACAGTCCCACACTTCCACACCCTTTCTCTTCCTTTTGTCTCTCCACCGAAGGGGTTTCCCCCACTCTGTGACTAAGACACTTGTTTTATCTCTCCCAGTTCGCAAACACACAGCTCTGTCCCACAAAGCTGTCTCTGTACACCTGTGGATAGGTTTTCGTCAGTCTGTATCCTGGATTCCTGGAATTCCAAGTGTTCTGACTGCAATACTGCTGTATTTGAGGGAGGGGGGAAATTCTGGTTTCCCTACTTCTCTGCCTTCTTGACTCCTGGCCTCTTTTTTCTTTTTTTTTTTTAAATGTTCATTTATTTATTTTGTGCATGCGAGAGAGAGTGAGTAGGGGAGGGGCAGAGAGAGAGAGAGAGAGAGAGAGAGAGAGAGAGAGAATCCCAAGCAAGCTCTGTGCTGTCAGTGTAGAGTCCATGTGGGACTCGATCTCACAAACCATGAAATCATGACCTGAGCTGAAATCAAGAGTTGGGCATCTAACCCACTGAGCCACCCAGGGTGCCCCCACAGGCTATTTTTTTTTTTCTTACAACACTGGTAGCACAGAACTGACAGTGATTTCCTCGTTTTGTTCTTTATCCTGACACATGTATCTTAAAACACTTCTTTTTTGTCCTGGTATGTTCTGAAGTCCTAGTTGGCCCATATGGCTCCTTTATCTAAAATATTCCAAGTTCTCTAACTTGCAGCCTTCTCAGATTACTATGAACCATGTTACAATAGGCAAAAATCTCCCAAATTAAAACTAAATTACCTCACAGTGGGAATTCTCTGGGATTGACTTTTGCAACATTTTAGAAGGGCTTTGTGAAATTTTACTCATTAAAATTCTCTGTGTGGATGCAGTTTAGAATATCTCAAAAACTAAACTTTTTATATCTAAAATTTTTAATGTCTAAGATGTTTATTTAACGTGACATTGAGAACTGACTGAACTGAACTGTGTGCCTTAGTGTTCTCATCTGTAAAATGGCATTAACTGTAGTTCCTATCTCATGGAGCTATGAGATTTAATAAATTACGACCTGTAAAGTGCTTAGATGAGTACCTAGTGCCTAGCACAGTAAATTCCAGCTATTGTCATCGTTTGAATTTGCATGTACTCACATCTTTTGAGTCCTTTAGCATGCTGGAGTTTCAGTGTCAGGTCTGTACTTGAAACCATGTGAATAGTTCCAAGGCATCTCTCATTTTACTCCCTGCGCCTCCCACCTTCATCTCACTCCTAGCACTCTGACTGCTCTGCTTGTAGGCACTCTGTGTCCTTACAGCATGTGTTTTGTTATCCCTATTCTCTTGTTCAGTCTGAGTAAAATTACTTAAAAAAAATTTTTTTAAATGTTTATTATTAGAGAGAGACAGAGAGCAAGCAGGGGAGGGTCAGAGAGAGATGGAGACACAGAATGGGAAGCAGGCTTCAGGCTTTGAGCTGCCAGCACAGAGCCTGGTGCGGGGCTCGAACCCACAGACTGCGAGATCATGACTCGGGCTGAAGTCGGCCGCCCAACCGACTGAGCCACCCAGGCACCCCAGAGTAAAATTATTTTTAAGACATAGTGAACATCAGCTCTTTTCCCTACAGTTGAACCTCATTCCCTAATCTTTCTGTAACTGTGTCTGGAGTTCTGAGAATTGCTTTTTCCCTGTGACTATCTTTCTCTTACTAGGAGAAAGTAGGGGTATAAGGAAAGGAAACCATAACATCCAAAATTGGATTAAAATATGAACTTCAGATTTGTAAATAATTTAAGTGTTACTTTCTTAGTAAAAAAATAAATGGCAAAATGTTTTGTATTCCATCACTAATTTCAGAAAAATTAATTCTAGTACATAAAGGGGAAGAGGAGAAACTTAGAATTGTAGAAATATAAAAAGGTGAACTAAATTGATTTTAAAAACTGAGATCTAAGAACCTGAAACTTCACGTGCAAAATATTTACCATAATGCCTGACACACAGTAAATGTTCAAATTAATGGTATTATTACTGTTAGTACCTGGCAACATTAATCATAGTACTAATTATCAAAATAAATGTAGCAGATATTTTAAAATAGATTTCAGATTTGTAAATGACAAACTGTAGAATTTGAAGAAGTGAAATACATAGAGGGAAGATGTAAATTCATACTTACTTTATTGAGAGTCATTTTATATACTTATTTGAATTCTGTCATATGTAGGAATTAGATAATCATTGTTCCCATTTTATAAGTGAGGAAACACTCATTTATGAGAAAACATTCATGAAGCAATGAGAGACTAGTCCAAGGTTAGTAGGTGGTAGAACCATGATTCAGATCTAGGTAGTCTGGGAGTTTCTGTTTCTGGCCATAATAGGGACTGAGTTTTTCTTAAGACCTTCACTAAAAACTGACACAGAATATAGGAAACAGTGGTGTGCAGACTGGAAAGCATGTAGTACAAGGCAGTGATCCCTGAAGGAAGGAAAAAAATGAATAATCTCTACAATTGGCCCATATTATGTCCATCAGAGTGGAAAGGCTTTAATGCATGGTGCATTGAGTAGAAGATTCAGAAGGGTTTTACTTCAGTAGTGAAGCCAAATTAGCCCCACACTAAAGGGTACTCTGGTTCTCCCTAACAAGTGTAAAAGCAAGGTCTAAAAGTATTAAACTATTTCTAAGTAACCTAAAAGCATAACACAATGAAGATTTTAAAGTATGTAAAGGAATCCAAAAGTATCTAGTACTGAAACAAACAAACAAAACCCCATAAAATTCACAATGTCTGACATCTAATAAAAAATGACTGGGCAGCCCAGATTGGTTCATAAGTTATGGGTTCCTAATAAAACATTTAAGGAAGAAATTATGTCAGGTCTCTGCAGTCTTTTACAGAAAATAAAGTCAGAGGTAATATTTCTTAACTCATTCTGAGAGGCCAGATACCTAATACCTAAACCAACCTAATACCTAATATCTAAACCAAAGACAACAAAACAAAACAAAAACTATAGACCACTGTCTCTCATGAACAAAGATTTCAAGAATCCTGAACAAAATATTAGCAAATCAAATCCAATACTGTATAAAAAGAATAACACACTGGGAACAAGTAGGTTTTTTAAAATTTTTTTTAATTTTTTAACGTTTATTTATTTTTGAGACAGAGAGAGAGCATGAATGGGGGAGGGTCAGAGAGAGAGGGAGACACAGAATCCGAAGCAGGCTCCAGGCTCCGAGCTGTCAGCACAGAGCCCGATGCGGGGCTCGAACTCACGGACCGTGAGATCATGACCTGAGCCGAAGTCGGACGCTTAACCGACTGAGCCACCCAGGTGCCCCAACAAGTAGGTTTTATGCCAGCCATGGAAACCTGGCTGAACATTACAAAATGAATTAATGTAATTTGTCACATCAACAGGCCAAAAAAGAAAAATCAAATGATTGTTATCAGTTGATGCAGAAAGAACATTTGACGGAATCCAGCATCCACTCATGATAAAAACTCTCAGCAAACTAGGAAGAGAGGGGAACTACCTTAACGTGTTAAAGAACATCTACAAAAACCCTATTGCTAACATCATACTTAATGATGAGAAACTTAGAGCTTTCCCACTGAGGAAACAATGAGGCAAGGATATCCTTTTACCACTCCTTCTCAGTACTGGGAGTCTTATTCAATACAGTAAGACAGGACAAGAAAAGACTTACAAATTTGGTAGAAATAAAACTTTGCTCGATTATCTACGTAGAAAATCTGAAACAGTGAACAAAAGCTCTTGAAACTAGTAAGCAGTTACAGTGAAGTTGCAGGATAATGTACAAAAGACCATCACTTTCTGTGTAATAGGAATGATGAGGTAGAATTTGAAATGAAAAACACAGTATCACTTGTGTTAGCATCCCCCAAAGGGAAATACTTAGATATAAACCTGGAAAAAAGGTAGAAGATCTATATGAGGAAAACTAAAAAACTGGTGAACAAAATTAAAGAACTACATAAATGGATAGTGGATAGGAAGACAATGTCAGCATGTCTGTTCTTCCCAACCTGGTCTATAAATTCAGTGCAATCCCAGTCAAAATGTCAGCAAGTTACTTTGTTGGTCTCAACAAACTGCTCTTGAAGTTTATAGAGAGAAACAAAAGACCCAAAATAGCCAACACAATATTAAAGAACAAGGTCAGAAGACTGACACTGTCTGACATCAGGATTTACTATAAAGCTGTTATAATTAAGACTGTGTCCTTCTGGCAGAAGAATAGACAAATAGATCCATAGAACAGACCAGAGAGTCTAGATATAGACCCATACAAATAGAGCCATTTGGTCTTTGATAAGGAAGAAAAGGCAGAATGGAGAAAAAGTCTTTTCAACGAGTGGTACTAAAACAACTGTAAATGCACATGCAAAGAAAAAAAAATCTAGACACAGACCATACACCTTTCACAAAAGTAACTAAAAGTAGTTCTACTTTTAGACCTAAATATAAAACTTAAAATTATCAAACTACCAGAGGATAACATAGGGGAAAACTTAGATGACCTTAGGTTTGGTGATGACTTTTTAAATACAATACCAAAAACATGATATATGAAAGGAGTAATTGGGAAGTTAGACTTTATTAAAATTAAAACATCTGTGAAAGACATTGTAAGGAGATTAAGAAGAGAAGCCATTGACTGGTAGAAAATATTTGCTAAAGGAACACATGATAAAGGACTGTTATTCAGATTATACAAAGAATTAATAAAACTCCACAGTAAGAAAAAAACCTAGTTTAAAAATAAGCCAAGCACTTTAACAGACCTTTCACTGGAGAAGATCTACACATGCAAAATAAGTGTATGAAAAGATGTTAAACAATGTATGTTATTAGCGAATTGCAAATTAAAACAAGATACCACAAGACACTCATGAGAATGGCCAGATCCAGAACACTGGTGATACTAATTGCTGGTGACAATGTGGAGCCAAAGGACTTGCCAGCATTACTGGTGGGAATGCAAAATGGTACAGCAACTTTAGAAGACAGTTTGACAGTTTCTTACAAAACTAAACATAATCTTACCATGAGTTGCAGCAGCCATTCTTCTTGATATTTACTTAAAAGAATTGAGAATTTATTTCTGTACAACCACCTGTGCACAGTTGTTTCTAGCAGCTTTATTCCTACTTGCCAAAACTTCAAAGCAATGGATATGTCTTTCAGTAGGTGAATGGTTAAATGAACTGTGGTACATCCGGACGTGAACAGATAGAGAGGAACCTTTATTACATATTACTAAGTGAAAGGAGCCAATCTGAAGAGGCTGTATATACTGTAGTATTCCAAATATATGACATTAAGGAAAAGGGAAAACTATGGAGACATTAAAAATGTCATTGGTTGCCAGGGATTAGGGGAGAGGGAGGGATGAACAGGTGGAGCACAGAGGATTTTTAGAACAGTGACACTGTTCTGTGTGATATTAAAATGGTGGGTACATGCCAGTATACATTTGTCAGTATCCATAGAAGGTACCACACAGGAGTGAGCCCTAATGTAAACTATACATTTTTGGTCATAATGTGTATTACTATATGTTTATGAGTAGTAACAAATCTACTCCTCTGATGTGAGATGCTGATAGTGGTGGAGGCTGTGGGTATGTGGGGGTAGGGACATATGGGGACTCTCTCTGTATTTTCTGCTTGGTTTTGATGTAAACCTAAAACTGCTCTAAAATTCAAAGACCTTTTTTTTTTATAAAGACTTTAAAAAAACTTTTCAGTGTAATTAACTTACAGTGTTATATTAGTTTAAATGTACGATATAGTGATTCAGCAATTCTGTATATCACTCGGTGGTCATCATGATAAGTGTACTTCTAATTCCCTTTACCTATTTTACCCCCCCCCCCCACCTCCCCTTTGGTAACCTCCAGTTCTCTGTAGTTAAGAGTCTATTTTTTTTGTCTCTTTTCTCCTTGTTCATTTGTTTTGTTTCTTAAATTCCACATATGAGTGAAATCATATGGTATTTGTCTTTCTCTGACTTATTTCACTTAGCATTGTACCCTCTGGATCCATCCATGTTGCTGCAAATGACACTATTTCATTTTTTTTTATGACTAACACTCCATTGTGTGTGTGTGTATACACATGAGATCGTCTTCATTCATATATCAATGGACACTTGGGTTGCTTTCCTAATTTGGTTATTGTAAATAATGCTGCAATAAACATAGGGGCTCATATATCTTTTCAAATTAGTGTTTTCATATTCTTTGGGTAAATATCCAGTAGTGCTGTCACTGGATCGTATGGTAATTCTGTTTTTAATTTTTTGAGAAACCACCATACTGTTTTCCACAGTGGCTGCACCAGTTTGCATTCCTGCTGACAGTGCTTGAGGGTTCCTTTTTTCTACATCCTCACCAACATTTGTGTCTTCATGTTTTTGATTTTAGACATTCTAACAGGTGTGAGGTGGTATCTCACTGTGGTTTTGATTTGCATTCCCTGATGATGAATGATGTTGAGCATCTTCTCATGTGTCTGTTGGCTATCTGTATGTCTTCTTTGGAGAAATATCTTCTCATGTCTTCTGCTCATTTTTAATTGAATTATTTGTGGGTTTTTTGGTGTTAGGTTGTATATATACTTTATATATTTTGGATACTAACCCGTTACTGCATATGTCATTTGCAAATATCTTCTCCCATTCCATAGATTGTCTTAGTTTTTTTGTTTCCTTTGCTGTGCAGAAGCTTTTTATTTTGATGTCATCCCAATAGTTTATTTTTGCTTTTGTTTCCCTTGCCTCAGGAGACATATCTAGAAAAATGTTGCTATGGCCGATGTCAGAGAAATTACTGCCTGTCTCTCTCAAGGATTTTTTTTTACAGGTTCAGGTCTCACATTTAGGTCTTTAATTCAGTTTGAGTTTATTATTGTGTTTGTGTAAGGAAGGTGGTCTAGTTTCCTTCTTTTGCATGTAGCTGTCCAGTTTTCCAAACACCGTTTGTTAAAGAGATTGTCTTTTTCCTATTGCATATTCTTTCCTCCTTTGTTTAAGATTAATTGACCATATAATTGTGGGTTATTTCTGGGCTGTCTATTCTGTTCTATCGATCTGTGTTTTGTTGTGTGTGTGTGTGCCAGTACCATACTGCTTTGATGACTGCAGCTTTGTAGGATATCTTGTAACCTGGGATTGTGATCCCTTCAGTTTTGTTCTTTTTTTTCCAAGATTACTTTGGCTATTCAGGGTCTTTTGTGGTTTCATAAAATTTTTAGGATTATTTGTTCTAGCTGGGTGAAAATGTGATTGATACTTTGATTACATTAAATCTATGGATTGCTATGGATAGTATCAACATTTTAACAATATTCTCCCAATCCATGAGCATGGAATAAAAACTTTTTAATTGACTGGGCTTGCAGAGAAGCAGGAGAATTTATTTCATAATGAAGAAAAAGATCAATCAGCAGAAACAGACCTAGAAACAGCCCTGGAGTGTTAATGGAAGCCATATTTGACTCTGTGGTGTCAGTGGAGGCCACGTGGGGAGCAATAAGTCATTCCTATCCCTGCCATCTAGGTTGCTATCCATGCACCTAGTAGGAGCTGGAACTCCTACTTCTACCCAGCATGGGTGTCATGAAGAGCTTCTCCCCACCCTTGGGTATCATAGAACTAACGTGGGGAATGTGGACTATTACATGCACTTGGTAGTAATGAGAGATAATAATCCTTTCTCTGCCAGAGCCATGTTCTAAAAAGCCAGCTAAAATAAACTTTAAATAAGATCCAGAGTCTCCTAATACAATACCCCCAAAATCTAAATTTCAGTAGAAAATCACTTGTCATACTGAGAACCTGGAAGATCTTAAACTACATTAAAAAAGACAATAGATGTTAACATTGAGATGATAGAGATATTATTAGAATTTCCTGACAAAGATTTTAAAGCAGCCATGGTAGAAATGTTTTACTATATAATTATAAAGTTGAAACAAATGGAAAAAATAGAGTCTTAACAAGGAAACAGAAAATGTAAAGAACCAAATAAAAATTTTAGAACTGAAAAATATGACTGTTGAACCTGCCCCCCCCCACCAAACAAAACAAAATACAAACCCTCAGTTGTTGGGCTTAACAGCAGAATGGAGGGGATAGAGGAAAGAATCTGTGAACTTGATGATAGAACATTAGAAATTACCCAGTCTGAACAAGCTACAGAAAGCATATTAAATAACACAGAGAGCCATAAGTTCCTATGGACTATAAGAAAAGATCTAAAATATTTGTCCTTGAAAAGACAAAGAGGGCATTGTTGAAAAAGTACTTGGAGAAATAAAGGCTGAAACATTATCACGTGCGGAAGGGAAAGAAGTAACAACTCATAATTATCCAGCAAAAAATGTCCTTCAGGAATTAAGAATAAATCAAGACATTCATAGAATAAGGAAAACTAAGACAACCTATTGCCAGTAGTTCTATCCAAAAGAATGCCTATGGGAAATTCTCTAAACAGAAAGAAAACAGTAAAAGAATTAGTCTCAAAACATCAAGAAGGCTAAAAGAACACAGTAATCAAAACTATGAGTATATACAATAATTGTTCCTTTCTTGAATCAGTTTTCTAAATTTTGTTTGATGGTTAAAGCAAATATTATAGTACTGTTTGATGTGGTTTTAAATGTTTATACTGGAAATTAAGGCAATTATAAACAAGGGCAAAGGATGTAAAGAGAAGTAAAATTTCTAACTATAACTTGAACTGGTAAAATGAAACCAGTAGGCTATGATAAGGTATATCTAAGTAATTCCCAGAGCAACAACCAAGAAAACTATACAAAGAGATATGCTCAGAAAATTATAGATAAATCAAGTGGAATCCTAAAAAAATGTTCAAGGAACCCACAGGAAGGCAGGAAAAAGGAAACAAACTTAGAACAAGAAATAGGAAAAAAAAAAACTGAAGCCATAAAATATTTATAGTCACAATAAAAGTAAATGGTGTACATATATAAAAATTAAAAGAGATTGATGGAGTTGATGTTAAAAATGAAAGACCCAACTATATGCTGTCTATAGGAAACCTCAAAAATAACAATATAGGTAGTTAGTAATTAAAAGAATGGAAAATTATATGTCTTATAATAAAAGAAACATAAGTGGTTGTATTAATATCAGATAAAGTAGACTTCAGAGCAAAGAAAAGCATCTGAGGTGGAAGATTATATAATGATGGAAAATGTCAGTCTGTCATGAAGACGGGAATACTAAATGTGTATGAACCAAACAGAGCTGCAAAATATAGTAAGCAGAAACTAGTAGAAGTAAAAAAAAAAAAAAAAAAAAAAAAAAAAAAAAAAAAGAGCTGAATCCATAATTATCGTTGGAGATTTGGCACCCTTGTTTCAACAATTGATAAAAAAAATTTGAATCAGTAAGGATGTAGAACTCAACAACACCATTAACCAACAGAATCCAATCAACATTTATAGAACACTCTACCCAACAAGAGCACCTAAACATGTTTTTCTTCAAGTGGCTATTAAGGGTATACCCAAACAGGCTATATCTTGGACCATAAAATAAACCTCAACAAATTTATAAAAATTGAGATTATACAAAATGAATTCTCTAACCATAATAGAATCAAGCTAGAAATCAATATCAGAAAGATAGTAGGGAAATCCTCAGTTGGAAATGAAATGATACCCTTCAAATAATTCATAAGTCATAGAGGAAATTTCAATGAAAACATATTAATGAAAAATAATTTTAAGAAATACATTAGCCTGAATGAAAATGTGGATACAGCTAAAGTATTGCTGAGAAAAAATGTATAGTGCTAAATGCATTCATTAGAAAACAGGAGAAAAATACCAAATCAGTAATCTAAGCTCCCACCTTAAGAACCTAGAAAAAGATCAACATAAACCCAAAATAAGTAGAGGGAAGGAAATAAGAAAGAGAAGAGCAGAAATTGAAATCAGAAGAACAGTAGAGAAAATCAGTGTAGCAAAGAGCTGTTTCTTTGAAAAGATTAATAAAATTGACAAACCTGTAAAAATGACTGCCAAAAAAAAAAAGAGGGAAGGTACAGATTATCTATATCAGGAATGAAACCGAGACTATCACTACAGGTCTTGCACACGTCAAAAGGTTGATAAGGTAATCTGGTGAATGGCTCTACCCAAACAAATTTGACAAACATAGATAAAATGGCTCAAAAGGCAGATACTACCGTAACTTACCCCATATGAAATAATTTGAATAGCCATATAACTATTAAGGAAACTTAATTCATATTAAAAACTCACCAAAAGAATGGTTTCCTTGGAGAATTCTACACAGTGTTTAAAGAAGAATGAAAACCAGTTCTATACATGTCTTACAGAAAATAAAAGAGGAGGGATGTTACCAGTTGGGGAAATGGTAAAGGGTACACAGAACTCTGAGTTATTATTATATTTTTAATATTTATTTATTTATTTTGAGACAGAGAGAGTGCACACGAGTGAACACAGGTGTGAGCAGGGGAGGGGCAAAGAGAGAATGAATCCCAAGCAGCATCTGCGCTATCAGCACAGAGCCCAGTGTGGGGCTCAATCTCAAAAACCATGAGATCATGACCTGAGCCGAAATCAATAGTTGGACAGTTAACCAAATGAGCCACCCAGGTGCCCCATGAATTATTTTTTACAATTGCATGTGAACCTACCATCATCTAAAAATAAAATTAAAAAAAAAATGTAAACAGGAAAAAGTTATAAAAGTAAGAATGACAACAGACTTCCTTTTGGAAATAATATAAGTCCAAAGACGGTAGAGAAATATCTTTAAAATACTAGACAAACAAACAAACTTAGGCTGTTTGATTCCAGAACCTGTACTCTTAACCATTACTCTATGCTGCATCATAAAGATCATAAAAACAGATGGATGGAACAATTAGATAGACTCCTTTTTCCTTTTTTGGAGAGGAAACTCCTGGTGAGTTAGAGTGGTACGACCATCCTTTGAAAAGAAGATAAACAACAACTGTTCTTAGTCCCAGATCTGTTTCTCGTTTCTGTTGTTTCCTTTACTTCAACAATTTTTTAAAAGTAAAATTGGTTAATATGTCATGTTTCCTGTCAGGTAAGCTTATATTCTAGAAGAGAATGAAGTAAATGTAGGGTAACAATATGGGCAAATTTGGATAAATGTCATAAAAGAGAAATTCAAACAAAGCCTTTGGGAAATTTAGAGAAAGGATTGAGAGTACGACAGATTAAGGCTATCAAGAAAGATTGAGTGTGAATCTGATTGAGAGTGGAGGAAAAGGGAAAAGCTGAGGATATGTCTAAGATCTGTGTCCTGATGACTAGGGCAAGGGCAGTATCATAGCGGTGATTAAATATAAGCTCTTTGGTGGCACAGTTTTGTGATTATTTGCTTGTCTGCTAGGTTTGTAATGTATCCTTACTACCTAGAACAGCCCTGAGTACATAGTAAATGCGCAATAAATATTTGTTACATGAATGAATAAACGAATAGAGAAATTAGAAGGCGATGATCACCAGATTTCGTAGGGACGATTTGATAGTGAGCTCTAGTTTGGGAGTTACAATTGTGGGATCTAATTGTGACTATGCTATTAGCCAGCTTCATCCATAGTTTGAACTATCACGTCAGCTATCACACACATGACTTTCAAAACTATTGGAGAGAGCAATAATATAGGGAACATGCTGGTCAAGAACATGAACTGTCTGACCTTGCATGTAAAATGAAGATGACAAGAGAAGTTACTGTTACTAAATGCAATTTTATGTCTAGTGCACTTAGCTTGGCACTTGGTCATAATACTGAGTAAAGGGCACCATTGTTTGAACTTGAGTTCCACTTGGACTTTGACCTAGATGAGCCAGCCACCACATCTCTGGTATAGCACATTAAAACTAAAACTGTATTTGAATTACCTCATGCAAAAAGCTAAATTGTATTTCAAAGATGGCCAGCTTAATACCTTCATTTTACTTGGTGCCAAAGTGGAAAAAGTAACTTGCACAAAGTCACACAGAGAATATGGAGGGAAAAAGGTAGTCAGGGACCAAACTTGTGGGGGGTAGTGTTTATATGTAAAGGGTGGGAGGAAAAATAGGAAAGAGACACTAAATTAGTTAAGCTTGAGGCTGAATTTTATAGCTGCCTTCTATGATGAATTTTATTTTCTGGGGAAAAAAAATGGTGTTTTCCTGCTAGATAGCTCTACCTGTATTTCCCATTGACATCTTTAATTCAACGTGTCTGAAGCCAAATTGGAATCACTGCATGTTAAAACTGAAAATGATTTTTGAGGGCCTTCAGTCTATACTCTCATTTTAGAGATGAGGAAAACAGATTCTGCTCTGTGGTGGAGCTCTCACACTTCTTAGATTCATTAGTAGCAAAGTGAGCCATCATTCATCTCTTGGGTCACTTTTGCCCATGTTGCAGAGTGTTACTTTAAGTCCTTTTGGGTTAGAGTGAGGCTTCTAGGCTCATCCTGGCTACAGACAACCTCTAGTGTTGTTAAGAGCAGTCGGGTTTTTTTTGTTTGTTTTTTTTCTTTAAACAGCTGACTCCTTTCAGTTGAATCACATGAAGAAACCCCATATATAAAAAGAGACTAAAAAAGAGGAGTTGCTCTGGCTAACAAAGATTTGGTGGTGATGGTGGTTGGGGAGATCAGGGAAGAGAAAGAATGAGTTTTACCCTGATAACTTGGCCCCTGATTCCTGGAGGTGAGGGGCCTCTGAAGTGCCTCTGAGGTTAGGAAGCAGTGTGAAACTCCGTGATTTGGAGGCCTGGGGGGTCCGGCAGTGAGGGTTGGTATGAATGAGAAGACCACTTGTGTTTCTGTTCATCCTGTTTTCCCGTGACTTTTCCACATACCCTGGAGTAATAATTTTTAGGTCTTTCTTGAATCTAATAATTAAGAACTAGGCCATCAGTGCAACTAGGGCCTAAATAAACTCTCAGCTGTCATTTTAAAACTCTCATCAGTCACATTTGTAGGTATTTACACAGACAAGCAGCTTTTTTGTGAATTAAGTGGCCTTGAAATAGATAATTTTATTAGTATAGACAAAGCTCAAGTATTGTCACGTGAGGAAAAGCTTAGTGGCAATCAGCATATTGATCTTGCATAAACCCTTTATAATGTTCTGATGAATTGTAAAATACTTGACATATTTTTAATTACTTTTATACTATTATTTATAATTTTGAATTTTAGCAACTGATGAAGCCCTGTGCTTAGAGGACACCATGGGGAGATAGAGGGAAAATAGGACAAGGTCCTTGCCCTCACATTTGAGTCATGCTGAATACAGAATGAAGAATGTGACATTTTAGGTTTTTATCCTTTGTACTTGCTTTTACCACCTCAACTTCCATATTGTGTAATTTTTAATTTTAATTTACTGATGTGTAAAGCATATTCATGACTGAAAATTCACTAATTTAAGATTCTGTGCTTTCTTTCAAATTATTACTAGATTGCAGGACTGGAGAAAGATAAAGAAGAACTACATAATCAACTGCTTAGTGTTGATCCCACAAGAGACAGCAAACGAATGGAACAACTTGTTCGAGAAAAAGTCCATTTATGTCAGAAAGTAAAAGGCTTAGAGGCTGAGGTAGCCGAATTAAGGGCTGAAAAAGAAAATTCTGGTGCTCAGGTAGAAAATGTCCAAAGAATTCAGGTACGGCAGTTGGCTGAGACACAGGCTACGGTCAGATCCCTGGAGGTAAGATTTTAATTGCTTCCCGGTAGAGTATGGCATACTTTTTTGAAAGTGCAATCGACAAGCCTTTGATTTTTAGAGCACAAATGTATGCTTACCAATCTAATGCTGATGCATTTGTAGAGTCCCAAGAGTATAGATTCTTTTTGTAAAGAAGAAAGCTATTGATTCATAAGCAATAGCTATGCTACTACATTTACAAAGGGATTATTTATTCTTTGGGAGCCAAAACACCTAGCCAAAATGATTTAACCCTTGAAATGCCAAAGAGTAGAATATGCAAAATTTTCAAAATTTGAGTTTCTGAGGATTAAAGTCATCTCCAACCAGAAGGAACAATTTATTCCTGGATAGTTATTTCCTTACATGGGATTCAAGGTATTAAAATCAAAAGACCTGTTTAAATAAAAATACCATACTTTTATATCTTATGACAGCTTCTTGCCAGAGTAATACAATACAACCTGGTACTAATGCATGTAAGTCTTTAGTGAACTATTTTCCTGAGTTTGTTAGAGAAATATAAGAGCTGGCAGAGCTAGGCTGGTACTCCTAGAGGTATTCTTCTATGAAAATTCTTGGTTTCCATTGTTTGAGAGGAAAACTTTCCTTATACTCTTAGTTTCAGTGATTGGGGATTGTGAATTAAACTGACAATAGGTTAACAAGAGAAAAGATGGATATTTATGTAAGTAAACAGGAGTTCACAGAAAAAATGTGGCTCAAAGTGGTAGAATTTGGGGCTTGCGTGTCATCCTTTTAAAAAATATTTATTTTTGGGGCGCCTGGGTGGCTCAGTCGGTTAAGTGTCTGACTTTGGCTCAGGTCATGATCTCATGGTTCGTGGGTTCGAGCCCCGCGTCGGGCTCTGTGCTGACAGCTCAGAGCCTGGAGCCTGCTTCTGATTCTGTCTCTCTCTGTCTCTGCCTCTCCCTTACTCACGTTCTGTCTCTGCCTCTCAAAAATAAATAAATGTAAAAAAAAAAATTTTTTTTTAAATAAATAAAAATAAAAAATATTTATTTTTGAGAGAGAGAGAGTGCAGGGAAGGGGCAGAGAGAGAGAGGGAAACAGGATCTGAAGCAGGCTCTGCACTGAGAGCCTGATGCAGGGCTTGAATTCCTGAACCAAACTGTGAGGTCATGATCTGAGCTGAAGTCAAAGGCTTAGCTGACGCAGCCACCCAGGTGACCCTGCATACCATCTTAATAGGGAAACGAGACGGGGACAAAAGGCACTTAGGGGAACACAAATGACTTTTAGGAAAGATAAACAGGCCCTTCGGAAAATAGATGGGAGATATGACAGTTTTGTGACAGTGTCTGTATAGGTGATTTTTTATCCTTCTCCCTAAATAGGAGTCAGTCTTCACTGGCTATAAAACCCAGACAAGGGGATTTATAATTCTTTTTGGTGGCTCTGGTTTTTGGTAGCAGAGAGGAGTTCGGGGAAAAACGTTTTCCTGTGTCTATTGATTATCAAATGCCTTCAGCTCAAAATAATTTTTATGCCACGATGACATATTCTGGATCCCTTAACCACCTTGTTTAGGTATGCTTACTTTTCCTGGTTTTTAGTGTCTAACATATAGCAAATATACTAGTTTTGAGCAATCAAAAACTAGTTTTGATTTATTTTGAGCAATCCAAAGTGTGTGTGTGTGTGTGTGTGTGTTTAGAATAGTTGTGAAATGATTAGACTTGTAGGGAATTAGTGGGCATCTAGCAAAATAGTGTTTTTTTTTTCAGCCAAAAAACTGGGTACAGCCAAAATATTGATATGTTTTGAAGAATAGAAGTCATCTTTTTATTTTTTGATGAAGCTTCTGACAGTATTTATTGGTTTCCTGAACTAAAATTGTATCATTGGACCTTAGACATGAGGCAGTTCAAAATGAGACTTTTATGTTGCTACCTTTCCAGTATTAATGTATTTATAGTGACTGAGTAAGTGGATGATTGCAATTGAATACAGTGTTTGATCTCAATGCAGAGCTTTTTATTGAGGTCATTTGGAGTGCTGATTTTCAGGACAAGTTCAATGATTACAAAAGATGGGAGGTTCATTTGTGACACTTTCAAAGAGTTAATTTTATCATTTGTCAGATGAAATGAGAATAAGCACATGAGAAGAAGCATTTTTTCTTCTTTGATTTTTTTTTTTTTTTTGGCTATCATTGTGCTTGCCCAAAGACTATCATTTTATATTTGAGGAAAATAGTTTTTTCTGAATTACTTGTTGAATATACTCTTTAAAATTTTTATTTTTAATGTTTATTTATTTTTGAGAGAGACAGAGGGCGAGCAGGAAAGGGGCAGAGAGAGAGGGAGACACAGGGTCTGAAGCAGGTTCCAGGTTCTGAGCTGTCAGCACAGAGCCCAACATGGGGCTTGAACCCACAAACCGTGAGATCATGACCTGAGCCGAAGCCGGACACTTAACTGACTGAGCCACCCAGGTGCCCCTGAATATATGCTTATCGTATTTAAGATATATAGGAAATGAGATCTTATAAAACCGTGAAGCTTATTTTTTAAATGTCAAACATTTTAACTATTTTGAGTGGAAATATTTTTAAAAAGCATTTAGTTTTCATTTTCAAGTTAAAGAGTACTATGACTGTTACCAACCAGAAATTTTCTCGAAAATTTACAGACTTAAGAATCTTTATTATGTGATGGGATCAAGAGCTATTGAGCTCTTTGTTCATACTTCCAGAGGCTCCAGATTGAGAATTTTGAATTCTTAAGTCTCTCTTTTTTTTAATCTCCCTTGATTTTCAGAGTTTTTGCTCTCACCTACTACTGCAAATGAGCCCTTTCTTCTACTTTCTAATATACTTTTATATTTCTGAGATACATTGAAACCCCCAAAATGTTTGTTCGAATTATGTCAGCAAGAAGAGTAAATAGGTGTCGAGTACACAGAGGTACACTCTCATGAGAGAAGTTTGTGAGTTGTATTTTGGTGGTGGCTGTTGATAATGTCATTTGTGTAGATGCTCTTGTTACATATTTCCAGGAGCAAATATCATTCATTTTAATTCTACCAGTTACTTTGAGGAAACTCTTGTTGTTTTGGTGCATGTTAGTATTGATGAGGTTTTGAGTAGTTGGGGCTAGTATGATTACACATATATTTAAAATAGTGCTTATTTTTATACAATTCCAACATTTATGAATAAATTAAAAAAAATTTTTTTAATTAAAGGCTGAAAAACAGTCAGCTAAACTACAGGCTGAACGCTTGGAAAAAGAGCTACAATCAATCAACGAACAAAATACTGTTTTAATTAGTAAATTGCATAAAGCTGAACGGGAAATAAATACATTGACCAGTAAAGTAAGTCATCTTATGTTTGTACTTCATTCTTTAGAATGCTTGATACTGCATAATGGCAAAGAAATTTTGTATTTTAATACTTTACTTCTCTGTATCGAGATCTCTTTTTATGTTGTCATGCTACCTTCCAGTACATTCAGAATGTGATCAATTTCTGCCACCTCTTCTGTGACCACTCTTGTCTCAGCCATGATTTCTTGAGGTTCGATTTTTATAATAGCCCCCTAACTCTCTGCCCATTCAGAGCTCTGCGTAATCTGGCCTCTGCAGTCTTTCCACGGCCTCACAGTCCATTTTCCCTCCTGTTCACTTTGCTCTGGCCTCACTGGCCTTCTTTTCACTCTTACTGACTTCTGTGTTAGGGCTTTGGCACTTGCCTGCCAGACGTAGTCTTCCCTCACGTCCTCATAGATTGCTTTCTCACGGCACGTTATCAGAGAGGCCTGCCTTCTCTTCACTTTGTAAAATACCATCTTGCCTCTTCCTGCCTCACTGTCTGTCTTCCTTATCTGCTTTATTTTTCTTCGTAGCTCTTAACACCATTTGATATGTATTTATATTTGTTAATTTTTTGTCTCTCGTGTCCTTTCCCACCCCCTTTTCTTTCGACCAAATATCAGCATTAAGAGTAGGGACATTGCTTTTGTTATTCCTTGTATCTCCAGCTCCTGGAACAGTGCTGGCACACAAGCCACTCAATATTTGTTAAGTGAGTAAATTAATAACAGCAGCATGGTCTGCATTTATATTATTTAAAAATGTTTTTTTTTAATGTTGATTTTTTTGTGTGTGAGAGAGAGAGCGTGTGCACGTATGCACGTGCAAGCAGGGGAGGGGCAGAGAGAGAGGGAGACACAGAATCTGAAGCAGGTTCCAGGCTCTGAGCTGTCAGCCCAGAGCCCAACTTGGAACTTGAACTCATGTGCCCAACGGTAAAGCTGAAGCACTCAACTGGCCGAACCACCCAGGTGCCCCTGCATTTATGTTATTTTTAAAAGAATATATATAATGGTTTGCACATCTTTTATATACTAAGTTTTCTCAGGAACTTAGTTTTTTCTCCCTCACATGCAGTATATATGAGGAATCTGGTAACCAGAAATAGGATAGCAGTGATAAAAGTATCTTGTAGAAAACTGTGGTGAATAACAGTATCAGCTCTGGAGTCAGACAGACTAGATTCAGCTTTCATTTCTTTTCCTTACTAACTGTGTGACCTTGAGCCAATTTACTTTCTCTCTGAAAATTTTAGTGTTTTTCTTTATAAAGCAAGGCTGATATCTACCTTAGAGAGTATGGCAAAGATTAAATGCAACATTATGCATAAAGCACTTAGCAAAAGGTCTAATAGATAATCACCCCAAATATTAGCTATTATTAATGGTAGTACTTGGGGGTATTTTAAAATCTAGGAAATAAGTCTGGTTTCTCAATCCATGCAATCAAGTATTTTCCATCAGAGCAGAGCAGAGTTCAGGTAAAATTACCTTAAAAAACAAAATGGCTCCCAGACCAGAAGGAATTTACTGTAGCCTCTAATAGAAATGAGTTTATCTAAAGAAGTAATGTATTCATCATAAATTCCTTGGCCAAGGAATTACTTAAGAAGACTTAGGCACTGTTTATGACAGAGGGAAGATTGAATTTTAGTGAGTAGGATGTAAGGATTCCAGTCTCATTGAAGAGATAATTCTTAGTGTGGAAAGGAATATACCCATCTGTTTTAATTAGTAAGCGTGAAAATAGCAATTCATTTCATTCCATTTGTTCTGATTGTATGATCACCAAACAACTTTCTGTTATTTGACTTCCAATGTAATTTTGTCTACAGGGAGAAAATGCCCGCTGGTCCTTTAGACTTAGAGTGTTCTAATATCCATTATAATTTTTTCTCACAGTTACTGTAACTGACATTCTGATTTTATAGATCAGTCTTTATAAATTTTATTAATGTGAATCTAACCTTGAGAGTGGTCATTTCTGTGCCTGAAAGTCCATAAACCATAATACTAGATGTATTAGATGCCTCCCTTGGGAGATAGTCTACCCGGTTTTTTCCATGGCAAACACATACTCTTTCATGTTTGCAGATTATATATGTAGTGACATTTAAAATTTTTGTTTGAATTTTTATACTTTACAGTTTACAAAGTGGTTTTGTAGCCGGTGTGTCATTTAATTCGTTAGACATGGCTGATGCTAGACAGAAGAAGTGAAAATTAAGGCAGGAGGATTTTTAATTGTTGAAATACTTTGATTCAAGTGTAGTCTTCTAGTCTAGCCAAAATTGGTCATTTTGGAGGAGGTACTGAAGTGCAGTGGAAAAGTCTGTGGGCTCTGAATCCGATAAATCTATCTTTTGATCCTGGCTCATTTATC
This sequence comes from Panthera tigris, assembly GCF_018350195.1. NCBI lineage: Eukaryota > Metazoa > Chordata > Mammalia > Carnivora > Felidae > Panthera > Panthera tigris. Next base: position 114,640,943 of record NC_056666.1, on the reverse strand, counting down.
TCATTCATCACCTATGTAAACTTCTGATTTGCTTAACTTTTTTTTTTTTTTTTAAATTTTTTTTCAACGTTTTTTATTTATTTTTGGGACAGAGAGAGACAGAGCATGAACGGGGGAGGGGCAGAGAGAGAGGGAGACACAGAATCGGAAACAGGCTCCAGGCTCCCAGCCATCAGCCCAGAGCCTGACGCGGGGCTCGAACTCACGGACCGCGAGATCGTGACCTGGCTGAAGTCGGACGCTTAACCGACTGCGCCACCCAGGCGCCCTGATTTGCTTAACTTTTAAGTGGGAACAATGCCTGCCTCTTACAGGATTTTTCTAAGATTAATGATAGTATTGAATGAAGTAAATAGTAGCTGGTGATGAAAGTAATGGCAGTGATTTTACACCAATGATGTCCTTAAATAAGAAAATGTTACAACACAGAACTGTGAACCCATTGACTAGTTTCGTTCCTCACTGTGTCAATAACTGTGTGTGGAACTTTAGGCAAGTTTCCTCATAGATGAAATGAAACATTGTTGTAGGTCATCCCTAGGAACTCTTTCAGCTTCCTAAAGTTGTGTAAGCCCTACTGGAAAATAAATTAATAATATAATTGCTTCCTGATTAACCTAAGTAGATTATTTATACATTCAGATGTGTACATATTGAGAGGTATACATTGAATTTCTACAATGATAGAGTATACAAAGAAATAGATGCAAAACACAAACAAGTAAATTTAGGAAGTTCTCTCATGCCTTTCTTCCAATTCTAGTATTGCTAAGAGTTGCCTTTTTAAAGGCATACTTGCATTTTTTGCATATAAATGGCATATTAAAAACCACCCTTCAGCTTTAGACAAACCAAATTTTCACTTAGAATCATGCATGTAAAAAGATTTCATTGGAAGGATAAATTTTAGAATGATATTTCAAACACGATTGTCACAGTTTTCTTTGCAACTTGAAATTTTCATCAATATTTTGCAACTCTAGCAAATGGTTGTTTGCAATGCAAAGGAGCACCTGGGGTGTATTTGTCTAAGTTATTCAAATTTGTAAATGTTAGGGTTTTGAACAGAATTATGTCCGTATGACTATCAGTGTCTTGGATTAAAAAGTATTACCAAAGATGGCCTGAAAATGGTGACCTTAAAGATATTTCACATTCAATGAGATAAATTGTGGTTACCTCAGGAAGTATTTGATCTTTAGAATGCCAGTAACATAAATACAGTTTTAAGGAAATCATCCCACACAGTTATCCTTATTAGCTACATTAATGAGGTCACACCATCTCAGACCTCTGAAAAATATCAGAATTTAAGTACACACATCTTTGTGGAATTTGCATCAGGGGCTTCTTGAGTAATACATTTTTTACAACCATATTTTTCTTGCTTACATATATTATTTTCTTCCATGTCTTTGTGTATATGTGTATGTGTAATTTAACAGATTCTGAATCCCTGTAAAACTATTGCCATTGTTTATATTTCTTAAAGTTTACTGGGTAGTACTTTCTGAATTCTTGGCATACTTGCATTTTTTGGCTGAATTCTTGGCTCCTGTTGTGTCAAAAGCATTAAATAAATTGGCATCATGAAGGCTAGCATGGAAAACATATTATGAAAAATAAAAGGAAAAACAGGGTACCTTAGCCCAAGGGAGCTTTAGAAGACTCTGCATCTCTTGAAATTATATGTAACATTTTAACATTGTACACTTTGTTTAGGAAAAGATCTGTAGTTTTCCTAGGACTTTTGAGACCTGATCACAAAGAAGGTGAAGAACCAGAGATTTAGAGTCAGAAAGAAAAGTTTATTATGACTAGTTGGGATCTGGTTCAGATTACTTACAGAATGTGCTACTGTCATAGCTATGTAATACTTACTCCTAGTATAAGTGCATTCATTACGTTAGGATCATAGAAATGTGGCACTAAAGGAAAGCTTAAACTCATATAGGTCCATAGATGAATAAATGTGAATGCGAGATGACAAATACTTTGCCTGAGCATATACCACTAGTTGAATAATAAAAGTAGGCCTGAAGACAGACTTTACTTGTTTGACTTCCTGTCTAGAATTCTTTCAGTTTCAATAATTATAGTTTAGTTGAAAAATATCTTCTCATTTCGGTATATCTCAGGGTGAAATGAATTAAGAAATAGTTTTCTTTTTTATAGATTTCATAGTAGTTCTTGTTGAAATGAATCAAGTTTATGCAAAATAAGATGGCTGTAATTTTCCACCTCTTATTTAGAGAGGCTACAATGTGGTTTGTTAATTAACTGCTATGTCATTCTTAACCTTTTACAGTTAGTATATAATAGCAGGCTATAATTTCATTTGTTATAGAAATTGGATTTTCACTGTAGTTATATTTCTCCAAAATTTTAAAACAATTATGGTTTAAATTCTGTCCATGAAATTTTAATATAGTAAAGCCCAGTCTACAGAAAGTTTAAGCTATCAAGATAAATGCAGTTTCTTAGCTGCTTTCATGTAGTTTCTGTGAGACTTGCTTTCATCGAAAAGAGCTTCAGAAATGTTTAAAAACCTTATGTCAGCACACTGTATTCATTTTATGTAGTATCATTTAAAAAATCGATAAGTTAATTTGGAAGCGTGCATCTTAAATGTGGTTAGCAGTACAAAGGTAGCCCAGTACTTGCTTGTCTGTTTCTTTGGATTTTGGCCAAACCATTCCTTATGTTTTTAAGACCTTTCATAGATGGAATCTCTTTTGGTAAGACATTTCTATTTCTTGTTCTTCCCCTCTTTAGCTCTAGGAGCTCTTACTGATTTGTTTCTAACTCCCATCTTTAATTTTTATAGATTTCTGTTGCACTCAAGTAAATTATCCTTTAGTCTTCTGTTCCCACCGTCTTCTGTTTTGCATATTTGGCATGTATATATTTGTGGTTTTCTACTCTTATTTCGTAGTTTCATGCATTAGTGTAATATGTCAGAGTACAGGTTTATCTAATTTTTATGTCTGTATTGGTTAAATCTTTATTATGGGATTAACTATAAGACTAACTTTAGAAGCACCTTATCATAGGGAAAGGATATGGAAAATATTAGAGAGTAGTGCAGATAATTGGAAGAGACTAATAAGCTTTCTTGTTTGTTTCTGTAACCCCAGCTCCTAAAACACTGCTAGAGCACATAATAAGTGCTCAGTAAATATTTATTGAATGAATGAATGAATACTACTTATGAACTAGAATCATTCAACTTTCAAAAGGGATGTCTCATTGAAAACTAAAAACTGGTATGTGATAGGTTAATTATATGGAAAATATTGACAATTATTTCCATTCACTCAGGGCTTTAACAGAATCGGGTTTGGGCAGTAAAAGTTTAAATTAGATAGATTTTATATTTGTTCTACCCACTGCCACACACACACATGCACGTACGCACGCACAGACACACACACATTATTTAATCACCGAATTCAATTTATTCTTCCTTCTTGTCCCCTTTGTCAGTCCTTTGCCTCTTAATTGTTTCCTTACCTTCAGTTTCGTAATCTTAATTTGCATCTAGAGTTAATTTTCTGAAACAAAGTTGACTGTGCCACCTTCAGTAGCTAACAGGATACACAGACCTTTGCAATGGCATATAAAGTTTACTTCCTGCCACTCCACATATTTCATACCTTCCTTTGCTCTAACTATAACACATTGCTCATTGTTTTCCAAGCATACTATGTAATGCTACACCTATATAACTTCTTATATGCTGTTCCTTATACCTAGAAAGGCTTCATGTCACCAGCACTTTTTTTAAAGGGAGGTTTCAGCCAGTCATTGACTACTGGATTTTAGGTACTTGCAGTTAAACCTTTTAAAGCAAGATTGAGCCAGATGACCCCCACCCAGGTATCTGTAAAGAAATAACTGAGTTTTGTTAGGAAAAGACTGTTTTCTTAATACCAAATACTGTTCAAGGCACTGAAGCACCTTCTCTCTTGGAAGGTATACTTACACTGTACACCCTGCTACCAAAACATTTTCTCATTTCTACTGATGTTTTTGGGTAACAGTTAATGGCCTATAGTAATTTCAATTTCTGATTATCAACAGGTAAAAGAACTTAAACATTCAAACAAACTAGAAATAACAGACATCAAACTGGAGGCAGCAAGAGCTAAGAGTGAGCTAGAAAGAGAAAGGAATAAGATTCAAAGTGAACTGAATGGTAATATATGATTTCCCATGCTTTTTACTATTATTTTTATATATAAACTCAAATTATTAAAATAGATCAAACTGAATTTTTATTTTCAGATTGAATTTTAATCTTAGAGCACATATGGATTATTTTTATTTATGTTGAATGTTCATTTTGTGATCTAGCTTTTAAAAAAATCTTATGTTTATGTCATTTACTTGATTAATACTTAAATGAGACTTTACAAATGGGAATCCATACTTTCTGGGTTTATAATTTTGAATCTATTTAGATCATGTGATTATTAGTCCCAGACCATTTTGAGTCTAAAGAATGTAAGGAAGATAGGTGGGTTCCAGACCCAATTTCTGTTTTTTATGTAGATAGTAGGCTTGTTATTGAGCCTACTTTAGCCTAGGCTTATTTTAAGTTCCACTTTAGTCTTAGAATGCCCTTCTCTTCATGATTCCTCAGAATTATGCTATTTCTGACTTTCCTTTTTTTCCCCCCCGCCCCTGACTTTTCTTAAAAGGTGTTTAAATAAGCTCCCTTTGGCCTGTAACTTTCCTCAAGTGGGTCTTTAGTTGAACTGATGTCTGTAGTTTCAGACAGAGCTTATGATGAATTAGTGTTTTCATCATTTATTTCTATTTGATATTGATTGATGGGTTTCCATAGAGTTAGGGAGTAACGTTTCTTAGGAACTTCAAGAGTTTATGATTTAGTTCTGCATTCTTTTTAAACTTGAGTTAGGTATGAATTTATTTTAGTTATTCCATGTGCAAAATACTTGCCATATCAATACAAGGAAAATTTGTGAATTCATTGGATAAACTTGAAAGTTTCTAATTTGTATTTCTACCAGAAACCTGACAGTTCTGTTAGAATGATAGGTTTTTAAGGTTTCTGTGATTTTTTATACTACTTCCAGCCAGCTTTATGATGATGCTATCTGTGGGGCTAAGATTACAGAACCCTTTTAGAAGTGAAGTATTATATATCTCTTTTGATATCATCTGGGTTGATGTCCCCAGCTCTCAAGAGTCAAGTGAGTAAATATAGTCTTTTATTAAAGTGTGTGTGAATGGAGAGGATGGTTAGCTCTGAGTTTTAGTCTGTTTCATAAGGTTTATCAATAAAGATTTATTTTTATTTATTTATTTATTTATTTATTTATTTATTTTTAATTTTTTATTTTTTTTCAACGTTTTTTAGTTATTTTTGGGACAGAGAGAGACAGAGCATGAACGGGGGAGGGGCAGAGAGAGAGGGAGACACAGAATCGGAAACAGGCTCCAGGCTCCGAGCCATCAGCCCAGAGCCTGACGCGGGGCTCGAACTCACGGACCGCGAGATCGTGACCTGGCTGAAGTTGGACGCTTAACCGACTGCGCCACCCAGGCGCCCCAATCAATAAAGATTTAAAGATCTTCGAGAATATATATCCAGACTCACTTTCTATGCTCTTTTAATTGTCTTAATCAGTTTATGGATGCTTGCTGTTATGACTTTTCATCTTAATAACATTGAATGCAGCATATTTTTTTTCCTTCAAAAAATGTTAGGGTTACAGTCAGACAATGAAATTCTCAAGTCAGCTGTTGAACACCACAAAGCACTCCTAGTAGAAAAGGATCGTGAATTAATACGTAAAGTACAAGCTGCCAAGGAAGAAGGTTATCAAAAACTCGTGATATTACAAGATGAAAAGTAAGTACTTAATTACCTTACTTTGTGTTCAGTCTTCTTGTAAATGAAAACATTTTGCTGTCATATCATCGTTATTGTAGTTCTTCTAACATAATTATCATCTGTTGTTTTAGGCTAGAGCTTGAGAACAGATTAGCGGATTTAGAAAAAATGAAAGTGGAACATGATGTCTGCAGACAATCTGAAAAGGATCAGTGTGAAGAGAAATTGCGAGCTTCACAGATGGCAGAAGAGTCGGCCAGAAGGGAACTTCAGAGTATTAGGTTATATATACGTATATATATTTTAAACTTCATTTTGAAATAAATTCAGAGCTCACAAAACATTGTAACAGTCATACAGAGGATTTCCATATGAATTCATGGAGATCTCCAAAATCGGACATCTTCCATAACCATATACAATCATTAGAACTAAGATACTAACATCAATATAATCAGGAAACAAAATAAATATTACACTTACTCAGCTTACTCAAATTTTACCAATTATCCCATTGATAGTCTATTTCTGGTCTAAGATCCAATCCAGAATCACACATTGCCTTTACTTTTAGAGTGCTAGCCAGTTATTTTGTAGATCACCCCTCAATTTGAGTTTGTCTTAAATTCTTTGTGATTAAATTCAGGTTGTAACATGTTTAGCGAAAATAATACCAAAGTCAAAGTCTTGTGTCCTCAGTGCATTATATCAGGAGGTATATTATTTGTACCTTACCCTTACCTTACCCTTACCGGTGATGTTAACTTTGATCACTTGGTTTAAGGTGATGTCTGCCAGATTTTTCCATTATAAAGTGACTGTTTTTTCCTCTTTATGATATATAATTATCTTATGGGGAAATATCTTGACACTATGTAAATTTTCTCATCATACTTCTGCATAATACATTCTTCCACTAATTTTAGCACCCATTGGCCAAATATGAGACAATTTGAGCAATGAAATAAGTTATAATAAAAGATTACAGTCCATAGGATAAAATAAAAATCTATGGATCCAAATGATATAATGTGTAATTATTTTTAAATTTTTATTTTAGAGAGAGCACAAGAGGGGAGGGGGGACGGAGAGAGAGAGAGAGAGAGAGAGAGAGAGAGAGAGAGAGAAAGAGAGAGAATCCCAAGCAGGCTCCACACTTAGCTCAGAGCCCAACACAGGGCTCAATCCCACGACTGGATCGTGATCCGAGACAAAATCAAGAGCTGGATGCTCAACCAACTGAGCCACCCAGGCACCCCTAATGTGTAATATTTAGAGAGAAGGAAAGCTTTTTTCAGGAGAATTCCAACTAATAAATGTAGAAAGAATAATGGAAATAGGAAAACATCATTTGGCAAACATGACAGTAGCAATAATAGGTATGGTGTTGCAAATTTTCAAAGGTTTTCAGCATCTCTGGAGATAATCATGATTTTTCCTCTCTTACGTTATTAATATTGTGTATTAATGGATTTTGTAATCTTGAAACAACCTTAACTTCTGAAATAAGTATCTGTTTATTCCATAGAAAACAACTTGTTAAGGCTCTCTTTCTCTATTGGGATCAGTTTTAATCATCTGTGTTTCATGAGAAATTATTTATTTCATCTTTGTTTGCAGATTTATCTTCATAGAGATCTGCAATATCATTTTTATTTTTTAATTTCTTTTGTTTCAATGCACCTTCCCTTGACCATTTCTTATTTTGTATTTGTCCTCTTTTCTCCCCTCTTTGTTTATCGAGTCAGCTATTGCTTTGTTGATTTTATTCTTTTTACTGTGATAAAATATACATAACAGAATTCACTATTTTAATCATTTTTAAGCATACAGTTCGGTATTTTTTTAAACTAGGAATTTGATTTATGGAGTCAACTGTTTTTCTATTTCCTACCTCATTAATTTCTGCTTCTTGATTCTGTGTGTGTTTTTTTTTTTTTGCCATAAAGTTTTTATAGTTGTATTAGTGTTTAATGTACATAAAATAAAATTCACCCATTTAAAAAATGTACAGCTTGATGCCTTTTGGTAATTGTGTAAAGTTATGTAATCACCACAGTAAAAACATAGAACACTTCCATCACCCTTAAAGTTTCCCCATGTCTCTTTTCAGTTGACCTCTCCCCGATCCCCAGCCTTAGACACCCCCTGGTTTATCCATGTTATTGCATATGGCAATAGTTGATCACTTTGTATTGCTGATTGGTATTCCATTGTATGGATGTAATGTGATTTGCTTTTTCTTTTTCCTTTTGATGGACAGACGTTTGGATTGTTACTAGTTTGGGGCTATTATGAGCAATGCTACTATGAACATTCATGTACAAATCTTTGGGCATATGTTTGTCTCTTGGTTAAATATCTGGGAATGACTTTGCTGAGTGATGACACATGGCAATGCTGTTTTATAACATATAGCAATACTGTTGTACAAAGTAGTTATGCTATTTTTCATTTCTAGTAGCAACGTATGAGAGTTCCCCTATGACAGTTCCATTTGTTTAACACATCTTGATTGACACTTGTTAATCTTTTTAATTTAACTCTAGTGGATGTGTACTAATATATCACTGTGGTCTTAATTTGATTTTCCTAGATGGCTGGAGATATTTATTTAGCATCTTGTAATGTGGATTTTTGATGTGTCTGTTCAGATATTTTGCCCATTTTTAAAATTGGGGCGTTATCTTCATATTGAGTTATAACAGCTCTTTATTTGGCATACAAGTACTTTGTCAGATACATGTTTGACAGATGTTTTCTCCCAGTCTGTGGCTTGCTTTGCTTATTTTAATTGTGTCTACTGAAAACGGATTTTTTTTTTTTATTTTGATGAAGTCCATTTTATCATTTTTTTCTTATTTGTGTTTTTTGTGTGTTCTGTTTGTTTAAGAAAGAAGGCTTTGCAGGGGCTCCTGGGTGGCTCAGTAGGTTGAGCATCCAACTTCGGCTCAGGTCATGGTCTTGTGGTCTGTGAGTTCGAGCCCCGTGTCGGGCTCTGTGCTGACAGCTCAGAGCCTGGAGCCGGCTTCGGATTCTGTGTCTTCCTCTCTCTCTGCCCCTCCCCCGCTCATGCTCTGTCTCTCTCTCTCTCTGTCAAAAATAAACATTAAAAAAAAAAATTAAAAAGAAACAAAGAAAGCTTTGCATAATCTTGTGTCATAAAGATTTCTCTTATGTTTTCTTCTAAAAGATTAGTATTTTGTTTCTTACATTTAGGTTTTATGGTCCAATTCGTGTTAATTTATCTGTAGTGTGAGGTGATGGTTGATGTTCATTTTTAACTTCCACTTGTTCCAGCATCATTTGTTGAAGACTGTCTTTTCTTCCATTGAATTCTTTTGGTACCTTTGTTGAAAATCAGTTGACCATATAAATGTGTCTGTTTCTGGACTCTTATTTACATTGGTCTGTTTGTCCATCTTGACACGAATATCACACTGTCTTGACTACTATGGCTGTATCACAAGTGTGATTCAGGTAGTGCAAGTCCTCTGTACCTTGGTCTTTTTTGTCAAGATTGTTTGGCTCTTCTAAGTCTTTTGCCTTTCCATATAAACTTTAAAATCAGCCTGTCACCTTTTTCAAAAAGACTTGTTAGGATTTTGATTGGGATTACATGAATCTGTAGCTCAGTTTGAGGAGAGTTGTCATGTCAACAATATTGAGTCTATCCAGTCCATTAATATGGCCTATGTTCTCTTTAATTATATCATCTTTAAGTTTTGTCATCAGAGTTTTATAGTTTTCATTGAATATGTCATGCTTGTGTTACATTTTATTTCTTAGCATTTTTATGTGATTATAAATAGGAGTGTTTTTTTTTTTTAGTTTCACTTTCTAATTGTTCATTGCTGGCATATAGAAATATAGTTAGTGGACTTTTATGTGTTGACCTTGAATTCTGTGACCTTACTAAAGTCATATGTTTTCTACTAGCTGTTTTGTAGATGTTTAGAGTTTTCTAAGATCATGTTGTATACCTTATGCTTTCTTTTAGTTTACTTTGTTCATTTTTTTGTTAAATTTTGAGTTAGGAATTTAACTCAACAAGTGTTTTTTCTTTCATTAAAAAAAATTTTTTTTTTAATGTTTTGTTTATTTTTGAGAGAGAGAGAGAGAGAGACAGAGCACGAGCACAGGAGGGGCAAAGAAAGAGGGAGACACAGAATCCGAAGCAGGCTTTAGGCTCTCAGCTGTCAGCACAGAGCCCAACACCGGGCTTGAACTCACAAACTGTGAGATCGTTACCTGAGCCAAAGTCGGACGCTTAACTGACTGAGCCACCCAGGCGCCCCTCATTCTTTCATTTTTATTGGTGAAGTTTCTCACGTGAGCTTTTTCTTATCCCTGCTTTAAAAATATTCTATAGATTATGACATGTAGTGTTTTAATTATCATTAACTTTTTAGAATTTCTAATTCAATTTGTATTTTCCTTTTCACCCCAAAATTAATAGATGTATTAATAGAAGGTGGAATTGTTTAATATGAGGTAAAATTAATAGTTTGCTAGGGCTGTCATAGTAAAATACCACAGATAGGACGGTTTCAACGATAGAAGTTTGGACTTCTAGACTCTAGAAGTTTGGACTCTAGATGTTTGAGATCTCAAGGTGTTAGCAGATTTGGTTTTTCCTGAGGGCTCTTTTGTTGGTTTATAGATGGTTACTTTCTTGCTCTGTCCTTACAAGGCGTTTCCTCTGTGTGCATATGTCTCTAGTACCTCTCCCTCTTCTTAGGAGGACACCAGTCATAGGGATTAGGACCCACCCAGATAACCTCATTTAACTCTAGATACCTCTTTAAAGGTCCTGTCTCCAAATACAATCACATTCTAAAGTATTGCATTTGAGACTTCAACAGAACGAATTTTGGGGAGACACAGTTCAGTCCGTAGCAAGGTTTTTGAATTTCCAGGTGGGAGGGCTTTTTGCTTATTTACTTTGTTAATTTCTCGTTTTACTGCATTGAAATCAGAGAGTAGTGTTTCTATTATTTCTACTTTATGAAATGCTGTAATGTTTTCATTGTGACCTAATGTATCAAGGCCAGGGCTAGGGTTAAGCAAGTGAGACACCTACGGCGAAAAAGTTAAGGAGACAATTTTACATGTCAACACTAAACATGTAGGAGCTCTAAAGTGAGTCTTTTTAAAATTTACACTTCACTTTGCACCTGTAATACATCATCAGTTTTTGTTACTCGTTACATAAGGACTAGAAAGGAACGTGTTCAATTATAAGAGTAAGTCTCCTGTTATTTGTATGTATCTGTCTGTGACTCCTTGCATTTCTTGTAGTTCTCTTCAAAAAGATGATTGCTGTATTATTTGGTATATAGATTATTATAACAGTTACATCTTAGTTGTAATGGTGGTTTATAACATTTAAAAGTGTTTCTCTTTTTGTCGTTTCATGTCATTTGTTTGCATTCCACATTGATGTCATTACTCCTGTTTTTTCCTTTCTTTCTTTCTTTCTTTCTTTCTCTTTCTCTCTTTCTTTCTCTCTTTCTCTCTCTCTCTCTCTCCCCCTCTCTTCCTCTCTTCCCCCCTCTCTCCCCCTCCCTCTTCCTCCCTCCCTCTCTTTCTTTGTTTCTTTCTTTTTTCTGTCTAGAGTTTATTTTTAAGTAATCTTTACACCCACCACAGGGCACAAACCTACAACCATGAGATTGATTTGCATGTGCTACCAACCAGCCAGCCAGGCGCCCTTCATTACTCCTATTTTCTTATTTCCATTTGCCTGATATGCCTTTATTCACCCCCTTCTTTTTAGTCTTTCTGAATCATTTCATTTTTTTAAATGTGTCTTGTACGTGTAGCATATAGTTGGGTCTTGCTGTGGAGCCAAATTAGAGATCATTTTATTTTAACATATGAATTAAGTTCATTTAAATGCACTGAGCCCATGCTCACAGCAAAGACTTTCAGGCAGGAGCATGAATGTTCCCTTGCTGGGATTTAGAATTATTTTCGTCTTTTTGCTTAAAAATGTTTTGAAGTTTGGGCACTTTCCGTCTTCCAGTTATGGAAAGGATGTGGTTTTGTGTGGCTTTATTTGCTGTCTTTGCTTTTTTGTATTATTTTGCAGGACGTATGGATAGCACAGAACTAGTTATCTGCTGTTATCTTCAGCTACCTGGAAGTCCCTATATCTGCTTTTTAAATTTCTAAAATCTTAAATGACTTCATAATTATAGATTAAAGTTGAGAGGTTTTTAAAAATCATGTTCATTAAGGTGTAGGTTATGTTTCAGGACAAGGGTTTTTTTTTTTTTTAATTAAAATAAATTAAAATTTAAATTCCAGTATAGTTAACATACAGTGTTATATTATTCTCATTACTCAGGAAGGAATTACCTCAGGCAGAAATATATGTATTATTTACTCATGTCAGGTTTTATGAATGATTAATTTAAATGTTGGCTGTAATAATTCTAGAATCATAAATCTGTAATGGATTTTGAGAGCCAATTTTGTCCTATGCTTTGCTTTTAGGTGAGTACATTATTTTTTTAACTGTTCTAGACAGGTAAGGTGTTTTTTGGTTGGTTGTTTTATCTCCTTGACAATCTCTAGAAAGGAGAGAGACGCTCTTCCTAGGAAAACGCCACCCTGATGTTATCCCTTTATGGTCCCACCATTTAACCACTTAGGGTCTTTTCTGTGAGAATTGAAGCCTGTTTCTCCTGGTTTGGCTTCTATTGACATAGTGATAAATGTCAAGCAAACTTGTTGTTACTTGCAGACACTAATGAATTTGGCCCTTAGGTTTTGTTTTTTTTCTTTTTTTCCTATATAAAACAGCATTCATTTCTTTAGCTTTAATAGAAATCATTTTCTGTCCCATTAGTCACTTTGATAATTTTTTTAAATTTCCCTTCAGTTTCTCCAGTTCATTTATAACGTATAATTGACCCCAACTTATTTTAAAATAGGGACATAATCAACATAAAATATAGCAGGAGTAATTTGCAAAATTTACATGACTTTTTTTAATGGTCTACAATTGTGTTTTTCCTATGGCAGTTCTGACTTATAAATGTCTGGCTACATAAACCAGGTCTATTTTGGTCATTCGTTAAATAATCATAATCTCATTTTGTCTTAGTTAGAATTTGTGATAGGTCGCAAATTAAAAAATTTAAGTGTTCATTTACTTTTGAAAGACTCAGACAGAATGCGAGTTGGGGAGGGGGAGAGAGGGAGGGGCGGACAGAGGATCTGAAGTCCGCTCTGTGCTGACAGTAAAGAACCTGATGCAGGGAGGGCTCAAACCCACTAACCACAAAATCATGACCTGAGCCCTAATCAGATGCTTAACCAACTGAGCCAACCAGTTGCCCCCAAAATTAAATTCTTTACTTATAGAGAGAAAGGTCTTGCTAATGAACTGAAAAGTCTAAATCCTGTAAAGCAGAAGTATCCATCTATTAACAAATAACAAATATCTGTTCTGATTAGGATTAATCACCGCTTTGGCAGATGCTTTAAGTTATTAATTACATACTAGTCTCTTATCCTATTTAAAGTGGTTTCTTCACTAGACTAAATAACAAAATTATTTTTCTAATAGTATTCTATATTTCAGAAGGTTACCCCACCCCACAATGAGTTTGCAAAATTTGTAACGTTACCTGTAAATGAAAACATTTAAAATTATTTAAAATTTTAAAATATTTTTAAAAGGATTTTCAATAAGATAGTATCTAGTCAACTCTTAATTCTGAAGCATGCAACTCCAACTAACTCAGGTGAAGAAAGGGTCATTTTTAGTGGACATAAATTGTGGAAAGGACAGGGTTTGTACTAGCCTCATGAACACCTGGATCTAGAAACTTAAATGTGACCAGATGACTTCTTCCCTACTTTCATCTCCCTCCTCTTCTAACTCTTAAGTTTCTCTCTTAACTGCTGTCTGTGTGAGGTCAAGACTTTATTTTTGAGATCAAAGAAGGTAGGGTTTTTACTTGATGATTTTAAGTTAGAAAAATCAAGAAGAGAGGTTGGGCCTGGCTCACTTACCTATCCCTGAGCCCATCACTGTGGCCAGGGGGATACTGACTCAGCCCAAGTTTTATGCCTATTTCAGAGTGGCGGTTGTGGAAGGGTATGTGCAGTTTGTTATTACAAGTGAGGGGGAGGTGTGTTGGGGAAATGGCAGCAATTACTTAAGCTCAAGGAAAGGGAATTTGATCATTTAGGATAATCCTGTAGTGAATCCCTGATCTTTTACATTGCTTAAAGCCAGAGCTCTATTTTACATTTGTGGCTTTCTCATTTTTTCAGAAATATTAAAGAAAAAAAAAAAGCTACCCGGTTACTTTATATACCTTCTTTCTGTATATAGTCTATCTTTAGTTGAATTATCTGTTGTGTATCATCTTAGTGGGGAGCAGGGGACTTCTACTTGGCCAGTTGAACAAGTTCTGTTCCAAGATATGAACTGCAAAGTAAGTGATAGAAGAATATGTGGCAACATTTGATGGGCCAGACAGTTTGTCCTTGCTGGTGATTCTCGTCAATTATTTTAGCCTGATTCCGGTTCTCTAGTTTCCTGTTGGTTCAGTGAGTTTCATATCTTTCCAGGAAAGTCTCTTTTTGCTAATAATGGCCAGAGTCAGTTTCCAGTGCTCTCAAGCAATAACCTTGTTTTCATTGGGTTTACGTAAGAACTGCTTTCCTCAGGAAACTTGTTCTGGAATCTTTGACAAATAGAGAAATCACAAATACAACTTTTCTTGCTTTGATGCCTTCCCTTGATAATAGAGGCTGACATCAAATGAAGCCTGGAAGTTACACTAGACCTTTTGTGCCTAATATGATGTTACTAGTCACATATAGCTATTTAAATCTAATTTTAAATTAGTTTAAATTATGGACGTCTGGGTGGCTCAGTCGGTTTAGTGTCTGACTCTTGATTTTGACTTAGGTCATGATCTCATAGTTTGGGAGTTTAAGCTCCACATTGGGTTGTGCCGACAGTGTATTCTCTGTCTCTCTCCCTCCCCCTCTCTCCCTCTGCCCCTCTCCCACTCTCTCTCTTTCTCTAAAATAAATGAACATGTAAAAAATAAAAGTAAAAAAATTAATAATTTAGTTCTTCAGTTGTACTTTTTGAAATATGCAATAGCCACATGTAACTAGTGGCTATCATGTTGGATGGTACAAATTATAGAACATTTCCATCATTAAAAAAATCAGATAGTGCCATTGGACTGTAAATTCCTTAAGGATAGGGATTCTGTCTTTGTTATTCTCTGGTGTATCTACAACACTTAGGACTAGGCTTAGCATTTGTAGGTACTCAGTAAATATTTGTTGAATGTTGAAATGACACACATGAGCTGCCTGCCACAGAAAACCTAGGCAATAATCATCATAATTAGCTACTTGTTCTTGGAAGAGAATTTGGAATGACTCCATCTCACTGTTATTCTTATTGTTTCTGTTTCAACTTTTCTACAGCTCCATTCTCTGTTGTACTTTGGCCCTGTGGTCTGTCTACAATTTCTGCTTCCATTATTTCCATAATTACATTAAAAATATAAAGTACTTGATCTCATAGTTGCTCATTCAACAACGTATTCATCCTTCATTTTTTGATTTCTCCTCATGACCAATCCATTAAATCTCTCCTTTCAATAATTTTTGCTGTAGCCTCTGAAATCTATCCCATTCCTATATACATATATATGTGTGTGTGTGTGTGTGTGTGTGTGTGTGTATATATATATATATATTGCAGTCTCCTTATTTTATTTTATTTTATTTTATTTTATTTTATTTTATTTTATTTTAGTGTTTATTTATTTTTGAAGGAGAGAGAGAGCATGAGCAGAGGAAGAGCAGAGAGAGAGGGAAACAGAATCCAAAGCAGGCTCCAGGCTCTGAGCTGTCAGCAGGAGCCTGACACAGGGCTCGAACTCACAAACTGTGAGATCATGACTTGAGCCAAAGTCGGACGCCCAACTGACTAAGCCACACAGGCGCCCCACAGTCTCCACATTTTAAAAAAATATGCCCTCACTGAAACCTGACCTAGTCCTGGCAACCCTTTTAAGTGGAATTACTCTTCCCTTCATCTGTCCTGCAACCAGGGAACAAGAAGGAAAAATCCATATTTGTGAACCCACTTTTGCTTCCAGACAGTTGTTTGACTAACTGGGTTAAAATGGTTTTGCTTTTGGTCTTCACTGCGTCCATCTTATCCCTATTTATTTCTCAGTGACCAACCTATAAGATGTTCCCCAACAGTCAATGAAGAGCTTGACTTCTGTCTAGCTCAATTTGTTACTATTTTCTATCCTTTGTCATTGTTCTTTGTGACGACACCATTCATATTGTTGATCCACCTTAGCCTTATAGTTTATCTTAACTCTTATATTCTTTATCTTTATTCAACTTTAGCAGCCCCTACACTTAGCCATTTCTTGGACCTTGTCATCCCTTTGAACTGATCATTTCAAATACCTATTTTTTTCCTCTTATCTACTTCAATCTTACTGAAGACATTAAAATTTGATAGTCAAACTGATAGCAAAATTAGTTCTTATACTTTTTTTTTTCTTCCACTCTGTTAACCTGGCTCCCTTGCCTCCCATTTAGCTTGAAATCTATTTGTCCACTGTTTACCTATGCTCTCACTTGTACCTGAGCAAAAGCTCCTAGATGTAAATTCTTTAAACTTCTCACTATCTGAGAATTTCTATCCTCATCTATTCTCTCCTCCCTTTCTATTTTAATGAAGATATCCCTTCTCCCTTTACGTCTCAAGTGTTCTGATTCCCATCTCCTTTGCTTCCTCTAGAGTCTTGCTTCACTGATTATCTTCTTCATCTATGTCTTTAATTTCTTTACCTCAGACTCTTATTTTGCCTTCAAGGTCCAGCTCAAATTGCATTTCTCTTATGTAGCCTTTACTGATACCCTGAAGGAAGTTAGTTAATTGCACTCCCTTCTGTATTTTTTAGTTCTACTTTAAGACTTGATTTCTTTTGATTTGTTGTGACCTACCTTAAATAGTCAAAACTTTCTCATCAAAAGAGGTACTGTACTTTATTCCTAAGTCTGCAGCATTGCATTTTGAAATAATTTGTACTGAACTCTTTTGTTACTGAGGTTAAGACCATTGAATTCATTTCTAAACCCTAATCATCTCTATTAATTTTTATTTATGTTAAATTCCATAATCCCTTACAATCCTAATTGTAATGATCTTAAATTGTGGACTAATTTTCTTCTAAAAAACTGCCATATGGGTTTTAGATTCTAACACTGCACAACTCTAGCGAAGTGAACTGAAGAAGACTTTGTCACCTCTTACAGTCTACCATAATGATGTTCTTACTTTTCATGTTTTCATGATAGTCTTTGGCTTCAATTTTTGTTTGTAGGGCATTGTTTTCTTTCATACCTACGTAACTTATTTAGAAAGCATTCAGACCACATTGCTTTCTTAACAGGATCTTGTTTCTTCCTGTTCAGGTATATTCAAAATCTTGACCAGAGCTAAGATTTACTTGGGACCTAACTTTTTAACTCTGGACCTGAGCTAGGACCCACAGTGTTTTCTCCTCTGTTTCTATCTTCATGATTTTTAGAAAGAAATCTTTATTAACTCTGTGACCTAGAAGCACCAAGTTAATGACATCCATAAACATTTAAGGGTGAGATGCAGAGAAAGTTTCGGAGAGTAAAAATGTAGCTGGAATTATGAAACAAGAGTATGACTGGTACTGTTAAAGGAGCAAAGTAAGAGCAAGACTCCCCTTTCCTTTAGATCCGTTGTTTCTAGCATTTGTATGTAAATATCTTAGGAAGCATTGGGTTTTACGGTTTCTTCCGTGTCATATTGTCCAGTCACCTTACACATTTAAGTGTCTAACCCAGGATTTGGGTTGGTTCATTCATTCCATCAACAAATATTTATTGAATTCTTATTAACATTTCAAGCACAGCCTTAGGCTCTTGAGAATGTCGTCTTTCCAATAAGCAGTTTTACCTGGGTTTGATAAGACATGCTAATAATGCCAAACTGTAAATAATAAATGCCAAATGAATTATATTTGAGGTAAATGTTTGAGGGATTTTAAAAAGGGAGCAGTTGAGGGCATATCCTATCACATATTGGCCTATCCTATTAGCATAAAGTCTTTCTTATGAGGTTAGTTATTTGGTTACCAGAGATGCTCTATGTTTTAAGGTTCTGGTTAAAAATGTATCATTCCTTTGAAAAGGACACACATTGTATAAGCATTCATCTCAGGGATGAAAACTCATAATATATTTTATAGAATACACTATGGTGTCCTGTACTAGATAGTTTTCTTTTAAATTTTCAACTTAAATCAGTAAAATTGCAGCATAATAAGTAGGAGAAGAACCCTTACTTGGGTTAGAAGACCTGGGTCCTGTCTTCATTTGGCTGCTTGGTAGCTATGTGATTTGGGCCTGAGCCTCAATCTCTTTATCTATAAAATTGAAATAATAAAGATGACTTTGCTTACTTTCATGGACTTATTGTGAGAAATTACTGCAGTTAAACACAGGGAGACTTAATAGGCATTAGAGATACATTTAGGAGCTCCGAGTCTGGTAAGTGAAAGTGAGGTAGCAGTGTGGGTGAAAGCATTGTGTGAGCTGTGTGATCATAGACATGGCTCTGCCCGCACTAGACCACTTTCTGATGCCTTAGTGACACGTTATGCACTCTTCCACCAAAGGCTGTTCAGGTTGTTCCCCGCGTTTATCAAAATCATACCCATCAAATTTATATCTCCATGTATGTAGTCTCGTCTTCCTAGACCTACTTGATTTCTCATCTTCTCTATGCCAGAAGTTTGTAGATTTTTCCACAGTAAAAGCAGAAATTTGATACATCTTAGTTACATGTGAACACACCTTCCTGAAGTCAAAATCTTTATCAAACTTTTATCTGCCACTTAACAAGCACAACACCTGGTGTCAATACGGGTACTCTAAAATGATTGTCTAATTCATTGAAATATAGGAACTATGGTTTCTTAATAAATGTTTTTGTTGGGTTGTCATTTTTAGGTTAAAACTTCAGCAACAAATTGTGAATATTGAAAATGCAGAGAAAGAAAAAAATGAAAATGCTGACCTGAAACAGGTAATGATTTTAGCAAACATTTTGCTTTTATTTTTTTATTTTTATTTTTAATGTTTTATTTATTTTTGAGACAGAGAGAGACAGAGTGTGAGCAGGGGAGGGGCAGAGAGAGAACGAGGCACAGAATCTGAAGCGGGCTCCAGGCTCTGAGCTGTCAGCACAGAGCCCAACGTGGGGCTCGAACTCCCAAACTGGGGGATCTCTGACCTGAGCCAAAGTCGGACGCTTAACTGAGCCACCCAGGTGCGCCTTGCTTTTATTTTTTTAAGTGCTTCTTTAAATCTGTATTTTGAATGTGTATGTGTGTAAGTTTTGTGTTTTTTTATTGAAGTATAATTAACATACAGTGTTCAGTTAGTTTCAGGTGTACAGTATAATCATTCAACAATTCTGTACATTACTCAGTGCTCATCACTATAAGTATACTCTTAATCCTCTTTATCTGTTTCACCCATCTCCCCTCTGGCAACTACCAATTTGTTCTCTGTATTTAAGCGTCTGGTTTTCTCTTTTTTTTCTTTGTTTTGTTTCTCAAATTCCACATATGAGTGAAATTGTATGATATTTGTCTTTCTCTGACTTATTTCACTTAGCCTTATACCTTCTGGATTCATCCATGTTGTTGCAGATGGCAAGATTTTGTTCAAAATTTTTTATGGTTGAGTAATAGTCCGTCTTGTGTATATACCACACCTTCTTTATCCATTCATCTGTGGATGGGTACTTGGGTTGCTTGTGTATTGTTTTGAATCCTTTGGAATTTTCTATATCAGTATTCTGAAAATATAATCATTACATTGATATGTGTTGGTGAGGTTGATAGATGAAGATAAAATTGTTTAAACCTCTTTAAGCTCTAGTTAGTAAGCTAGTTTTGCTAACTGCTGTTTTTCTTGAGGTCTTTATATGCTGTCACCCATAATGAATTTTTTTAAATTATAGTTTAAGGAACACTACTTTAATATTCTGAATTTAAAAATTGATTAGAAAGATCATCTAGATTTTAAATTCCTTGTGGGATTGACTTGTAACTTTATATTGCTTATTCTATGAACTATTTCTTATTATATCCCTGTGAAATGTGAAATCTAAGAGTTGTATTTATGGAAGGAAATTGATATTTTAATTGAAGTTATTTGGGTTTAAGAAAAACTTATATGGGCAAAACATGGAAGAGTGTTCTTTCCTGGATTCTATTTTCTTTTTTGTTTAAAGTTATGAAGTAAAGAGGATTCCATTTTTAGGGTTTATCCTTGCAAGCTAGCTGGCATTACTTTGCATATGCAGTTGTGGTTTCTAAGTCTCAACTAGGAGGACATAATGTTTGATACTCTGAGAGAAGTGATCTAGTATCATTGGCATTGGGCTGTCATTTGTTAGATGTGGAGAAGTATTAAGTTCTTTGAGGGTTACTTGTTCAATCAATTGTATTACAGATTTAATTTTTGTAACTCCAATTAAATAAAGACTGAGTAGCTCTTCCTGGAGAAATTTATTCTAAAGTAGAAATCTGAGACATATCATTTTACTTCATTTGATCAGTTGTTCTTTGGTTGTATACAGTCCTGTCTTATTTGGCTTTGCTACCACCAGGAAGTGCTGGAATTATTTAATTTATTGCCTAAGGAATCTGGTTTCTTTTGACTCTTGAGTCTCTTGATTCTGTGCTTCCAGCTCCTCTGAGAGAATAGCTAAGAGGTAAGAAAAGGTGAAAGAAAATGAAGATTTGTTAATTTGCAAAATGGGGGTGCCTGGGTGGCTCAGTCAGTTAAGTGACCAACTCTTGATTTAGGCTCAGATCATGATCTCAGGGTCATGAGATTGAGCCCCCCGTCAGGCTCTGCGTTGAGCGTGGAGCCTGCTTGGGATATTCTCTCTCTCTCTCTCTCTCTCTCTCTCTCTCTCTCTCTTTCTCTCTGCTCCTCCCCACTTGTGTGTGCACTCTTGTTCTCCCCACCCCGCCCCCAAAAAAGAGTAAAATTGCTCGTGGAGGAAGTAGGTATAACTGTGTTCCAAATGAAGATTATTTGGATATAACTAAAAATCACCATTTATCTTCCTAGCCTGTTAATTTTTAACTAGATAATTAGTTACTTTTCATGAGAAAATGTACTCCCAGATAAAAGTACATTAGGATGGAGAAAAAGCATGAGTGACATTTCATGGTTTGATAAATGGCTCTAGAGGCCAAGGAAGCCTTGCCATTCATTAGGTTTCTTAGAATATCTCTCTTCCACCCAACACTGGCTTTGTGGAATGCTTAGAAACCACTTAAAAACAATGTAAGAGTGATCCTTTCTGTATTAATGATTCCAAACTATTTAGAAAGCAGAATTCCCGGAAGAGTTGCTGATCATAGGGTACATGGGAATGGGAGAACAGATTCCCTTAGCAGCTTTCCCAGCTGATGAGCTTTTAAAACCTGTTCTTTCCTAGGAGGTAGAGGAAGTTCAGTGGAGACTTTTTAATGGTTGCATTCTCCTTTCTCACTTCCCTACTCTCCCCTTCTTACAATCCTTTTCCCTACTCCCAGTAGCTCATCTGGTCTGCTTATTTTGGGAGGAAGAGGAGAGGGCTTAGTGGATTGAGGAACAGGGTTCTTGATAGACTCTGGTTATATTAGGCAATGATACTATGCTATTGGATCCTAATGCTGCTGCGGTTTATCATTTAATTTCCGGGTGTCCTTAGGACAAATCAGTCGGGTGGAGGATTTGTGAAGGAAGATGCTTACAATCCTGTGCCTCTCCCATTCGTTCGTTATTGCATACGTGGCTGTATGTTTCTCTTTCTTCTCTTTTAAGCAAATCAGTAGTTTGCAGATCCAAGTGACCTCACTTGGACAGTCAGAGAATGAGTTGCTGAATTCAAACCAAATACTGAAGGAAATGGTAGAGAGGTTAAAACAGGAATGCCGAAATTTAAGAAGCCAAGCTGAGAAAGCACAACTAGAAGTTGAAAGGTAGAGTTTGCTCTTTTTTATGTACAAACTATTTCTTCTTTCTGCTATGTTATATGTAGTTCTTTTAATGACGATTCCAATGTTGAATGTGTTTTGGGAGCTAGTTACAAATACCCTTTGACAGTATACAATGGTATTAGGTAATGTACTTTCTATTTCTAGAGAATGACCTTTATGGACTCTTGAATTTTTTAAAAAAGGGCGCATTTAGGGCAGAAGACTTTTTTTTTTTTTTTAACAAATTCTGCCTGTCCACCGTGTTCTTTTGAAAACCCTCAAAGAAACCCTTCTTTATTCATTGAGTAAACCAATACATTAATACATTTTTTACTCCAAATATCTAAATTATTCTTCTGAATGCCAGAGAACAGAAAGAAATTTTGTGATATGCAAAACTTACTTCCTAGAATTAGAACTATAATATCTTGGATTTTCCCTTTGAAAAGCTCATTTATTTGTTTATATTTTTTGGTCTTGAAATTTATTACTAGTAGACAGTGTATATAGTAAACTGGCAAGGAGATGATTTTTGTGATGTTCAAGATCTTACATTCTCTGGAAAATTTTGTTTAGATATGATAGAAAACTGCTATTTTGTATTTGCTTTGTCTTCATGTTAGTATTATATTTTTGTTTGAATCTACAAAACATAATTCTTTTCAGATTTTCTCTTCTGAAGGCTACTTTGCAAATAAAATTTTCTCCCTTCAGTGTCTCATTATTTCATATTTTAAGACTGTCTGTGGTTTCACACATGCAGTTGAATTTCAAGAAAAGAAAGTAAGCAAGTTATTTGTCCATAATGTGTTGTGACATTCCATAGGGTCCAAATTATTTTGCAAAAAATGGAAATTTATATCTTGGAACCTGAAGTGTTTGATTAAAATGCACTTAAAATTCTAAGACAAAAAGCGTTCTAATGACAACTTAGCTAGCAAGTTTAAGTAATTGATCATTGGTTTCTGAATGTTATTCATAAGATTACATGGCAGAAAATAGCTGGATGACGTGTCAGTTGAACATGATTTTGGTCCCAGCTAAAACACTTAAAGTCTATATGACCTTAGGCACATAATCTGATGTCTCAGGATTTATAAATCTCATTTGTACTGCCTATATATAGTAATGATACTAAAAATTATGCAAAGTGTGCAGAAGAGCTTTAAAGATATAGGTTGTTTTGGTTCCTTAAAATATCATTATATAAATTTTAGTTTAGTCTGAAAACATCCTGCATTAAGACTTGATACCTAGGTTGGTTTTTAACCAGCTTTATTAGACCCAGTTTTTTTTTTTTAATGTTACATTTTTTATTTAAATTCTAGTTAGTTAACATATAGTGTAATGTTAGTTTCAGGTGTAGAATTTAGTGACTTATCACTTACATATACCCAGTGCTTATCACAACAAGTGTCCTCCTTAGTACCCATCACCCATGCTAGACCTAGTTTTTAGAGCATGGTGGTTATCATGATTCGAAGCTGGTTATCAAGTGTTGGTCTTGCTGTTAACTAGGTGTAAGTCTTTAAGCAAATTCATTAACTGCTCTCTCGACTTTAGTTTTCTCATCTATAAAATGGAGATGATAGTAGTCCCTAACTCAAGGGGTTATTGTGAAGAATAGATGACATAGTACACACACTGTTCTAAGCACAGCATCTGGCTCAGAAGAAGTACTCAGTAATGGTACTGAGTACCATTTACTCAGTACTCAGAGAAGTACTCAGTATAAGCAAATACATGGCCATGCAAGAGTGCCTGTAGTTGGATAATTAAGGATGTGGTGAAGCAGGTACAGTGTTTGATTCTACTTGGGATAATGTCTATTTAATCTTAAGAGTTACTGTCTGTGTTTTGCATACATTCTTTTGACAGGACTTTGGAAGAGAAACAGATACAGTGGTTGGAAGAAAAGCATAAATTTCAGGAACGTCTCACTGACAGAGAAGAAAAGTATAATCAAGCTAAAGAAAAACTGCAGCGAGCTGCAATTGCCCAGAAAAAGGCAAGTGGTTCTTATTAAAGTGATTTCTATAGAGTAAAACATAATTAACTATTCTGGGAGAATAAAATGTAATTAAAACTGAGATTTTAGTGTATGTTTAATTTGATATTTAAACATGACATTTTGCTGTCAACCTTGCAGGGATAAATTGGGAAAATGCAAACTGCTCAACAGGTTTATTTCTAAATTTTGTGTTCAAGTCGGTTTTTCAGAGCTGTCATGCATTTTCCCACAGTGTTTTTTCATTGATAAAGTTTCTAGTCCAGCCCTTATAAGTCTTAGTTATTAACTCATTCTGCACTTAAATTTACAGGATGATTAGGTTTATTTCAACTGTGCTTAACTAATACTTGTAACATTTTTTTTTGGCTAAAATGATTTTTTATTTCCAACTCAGGAATATAGGAGTGAGTATCTCCTTGCCCTAGCAGGAAAAACTAGGCTTCCCCCTGACTTCTGTAGTAGCCATGATAGTTACCACAGCTGTGATCTTATTTTTTTGAAATGTTTATTTGTTTATTTTGAGAAAGAGAGAGAAATCACGGGGCAGGAGAAAGAGAGGGAGAGAGAGTATCCCAGGATCTCACAAACTGTGAGATCATGACCTGAGCTGAAATCAAGAGTCAGATGCTTAACCCTCTGAGCCACCCAGATGCCCCAGCTGTGCTCTTTTTTAAGTTTCACCTTTGTAGGCATATTTTCTCCATATTTTTTCTTGGAAATAGTTCAGAGCGTCATGAATATAATGTAATCAGATGATTCATCTAAGTCAGTGGTTTACAACTTCTTTCCTACTTCAGCAAACCCAAGGAATGTAGCATGGCCCCATCAGTAACCATGACTCATGGTGGCAGTGATTCAGTACTTATTTTCAACAAGATTTGGTGTGTGCATGGAGCTGGGGGTGAGGAGTAGCATAAAAATACCATAAATGATTTATTATGTCCCCATTTGATAAGTTCATTTAGCAATGGCATTTGTTTTGGGAAGATGAGAACATCTGAGATGAGAGTAGGGCACTTCTCATAGGCACACTAGTATCTTAATGTCTGTGGGTTTATTGGAAAGGTTAGCTTTTCATATTTGCATAAGAGAAGAGAACTGTATATCATTTACATATTCTGAATTTGGAAACCAAAGACACAGTTCCTAGACACCTATTTATGGTTATTGGATATAACTGCCAAATGCATCCTGATAGTTGGAGTGACAGTACGAGAAGTCTCCAAGTCATTGCTTTCCCACTTTCTTGATTTCTGAATATTGCTTTTCTCTTCTCGTAATGCTGGAAGTAGTGTAACATTGAGATTAGAAAAGGGAATCTCAGTGTTTTATACTTGAATATAAACACTGTCTTTGTTTGTATTTCCTCCCGAGTGTGCCGCTTCTCTTTCTTTCTGGCCATACAAGTACTGAGCGGTGCATGGGTATTGGTGGAATTTCAGTGAAGTGTTTTATGGCTTGGGATGATCTTAGAAATTTCACTTATGGTTCCTAGTACTGTTTGAAGCCTAGAAGCATCTGAAGCCAGATTTTAGCCAAAAATCAGTAGAAATTATAAGAACTGATTTTATCTTTCACAGAGAAATGTTTATGTTAAGGTTTTAGAGTTATGCATCATAGAAACCAGATTCTAATTACTATTGAGGTTAGTTTGGGTTGACTTCTGTTGGAGCAAAAGTGACATCCAGTGGTGAGAGAGATTACCAGCTAATCATAGATACTAGTAAGAAGGGAAGAGGTGATAATTTAAGAAATCTGCAAAACAGCCTTTCATTAGTATTGTGACCTGGGGTGAATTTTTTCCTATTGAAATACCTGCCAAATGATGGGTGTGAACATCGGGAATATCCATATCACTTTTGAAAATGTGACCTGTGGGTTATGATTTGAAGTCATAGGAAATTGTTAAGCTCAATTCAGTGAGTAGTTACGACCCAGAGCTGTCTTACTGCGTGGGACACTTCCCTAGAGGCTTACAACTTTACATCAATTAAAGTAGAAAAATAGACAATATATGTGGCATAGAAATACTATAAAAAACCTGTGAGTACATATAATTTTAGGGCTCAGGGATTTTAGCATTCAGATAGTTTTTACAGATTAGGAAACTGAAGTGGTAGGTAGCCAAGATTACTTGACTAGTAAGATTCAGTGCCATGACTAAAATTTACATCTTTCTGTTCTTAATCCTTTGTTCTCTCTGCACTGTTACTCTTTTAGTTTCCCAATTTCCCGAATACTTGACTGCTTTTCTCTTCATTGTACCCATATGAGTCTTACTTCTCGTGGCAGAATAATCGCTATGAAGTGAATTTCTTTAAGTCAGACTCTTTCCATTCTAGTTAAAGATAATGCTTCTATATGAAAATTTTGGCTCTAAGATTATATAAATATAATTCATAGGAGTGCAATAGACTTGTTAGGTTCTTTAAATGACAAAAATCATAACTTTCTTATGTTGTAAGACTTAAAGCAAGTCACAAAATATTAACTGTAGAGCAGAAATCATAATCCTTTAGAGTTGCTTTCCTGTGAGTGGTTCTTATAACTGGAGAGTGGCAGCTTTATTTTTTTTCCCCAGGCTAGAAAAGATGCCTCATTGCCATCTGAGTGTGTTTCTTTACAGCTCCAGCCTCCTATGCACAAAGCTTATGTCATTTCTTTTAAGTCTTTTTAGATAGAATCTTTGTGTAATGATATTTTACTTTGTTGATTTGTTTGGAAGAACTTGACCAGGTATCTTGAGTTAGGATGCCCTTCTGTGATTGTTGGCTTCTGTGTATATTTTTCTCTATACATTGTTGAAGTGTGAGTAAGAAGAGAGATCTCTTGGTTTGAGCACAGTGAGTTGTCCTTTTCCTTTTAAGGCACTTGAGATGACAACTTGTTATTTTTATTCTAAGGTACATCTCTCTGAAATTATTCTTGGTTAAATTATGGTTGTGAATGTTTTTTGGAAAAGACATGAACCGTAGTCTTAAACTTCTAAAGTGTCTATTGAATATGTTGGGTGGCCTAGCATTCTATTATACACTTAGGGGAAAATAGAAGCCATGATTAATTCCTGCCTTTGATGACCGTATAATCTAGTTGGAGAAGTAAGATAACATGCAATACCTAAACAATACTAATAGTCACTCCCAGGTGATCTGTATAGACCCTAAAGTTTGAGAAGAGCGTCAGAGGGAAGAAAGCCTGAAGACAGGGAGGCCGGTTAGGAAGCTCTTGTGATAAAATGAGGTAAGAAGTGTGGAATTTTGGCTTGTGATAGAGGAATGAAGATGAAAGGTGACTCTTTAGAATTATTCTGAAGGAGAAGATTTATAGGATATGGTGCTAAAGAAGAAAGGGAAAATGACATGTTTTAGCTGTGAGAGTATATAAATGGAGTTGTCGTAATGAAGTGAAGAACACGTGTCAGTTGAGTAGAAAGAGAAGGTATATTCTACTAAACACGTGTCAGATCTGAAGTATGACAGTGCATCCCTGGACTCGTGTCCTAGACTCTTAGGTGAAGGTGCTGTGTAAATAACTAGAAATAATGGAATGTACACCATGGGGAGCAGTAATTCAGATTAGAGATAAAGAATTAAGACACTTGAGATTTTGAAGATGATTGAGGAATAAAAGGACTAAGAATCGAATTGACTTAGAAAGAAGAACTGGATTTAGTAGAGGAATGGTCATAGAGGTGGAAGCTACAGTGTGGTGTTGTAGAAGCCACTGGAAAAGAAAGGTATCCAAGATAAATGGTTGGTTAGTATGATTACTGAAGAGTTCGTTGAATTTGGCTAGAAGGTGGTAAAAGGGGAATCCCAGGTTGGGTTCTTGTATTAGTGTTCTTTTGATTTTTCTATTGCTCCTTTGTGTTGGAATATTTTTAACACCAAGGCATCCACTTGGCAATCCTGTGATGGCATTGGACTGCTAAAGTCAAAATTGAAATCATTCCTTACAGCCAGTGTCCCCTCTGAACTCTTCATCTCTTTCGGTAGCATGTCATTCTTCCTATCACTTAGGCTTCAAACCTCTGATTGACCCCGAGGGCTCCCTTCCCTCAGATGTAGGCGATCACTCTATTGGTTTCTGAGGGCTGCTGTAACAAATTACTGCAAATTATGTGGCTTAAAACATCAGAGAGGTATTATCTC
Source organism: Panthera tigris (assembly GCF_018350195.1). Classification (NCBI taxonomy): domain Eukaryota; kingdom Metazoa; phylum Chordata; class Mammalia; order Carnivora; family Felidae; genus Panthera; species Panthera tigris. Next base: position 114,612,821 of record NC_056666.1, on the reverse strand, counting down.
ATAATCCTAGAGGTCAGAAGTCTAAAATCAAGATGCCCCTAGGACCATGCTCCTTCCAAAGGCTGGATCTGTTCCACACTTCTCTCCTAGCTGCTGGTGGATGCTAGCAATCCCTGGTGTTCTTTGGGTTGTAGGCATATCACTTCATTCTGTCCTGTCTTCGTCTGGTGTTCTCCCTGTGTGTCTTGTCTCTGAGTCCACATTTCCCTCTTTTCATAAGGATACCAGTCATATTGGATTTAGGGGCTATTTAATCCAGTATAACCTCATCTTAACTTGATTATATCTGTAAAGACCCTTTTTCTAGGTAAGGTCACTCTGGAGTGTTTTACCAACAGCCAATTTTCTAATTCTCTGGACACCAGCTAGGTGGGTGTCCAGCGGTGCAGTTTAATTCTGACACTACATCAGATTGCACAAGTTAAAGGGTTCAGTCTCACAAGACTGCCCCGATGTCAGATGCCAGGTTCCAGGCCACTTGTACTTCTGACCAACTGGCTATCAATTGGGGGTTCCCATGACCCCCTCCTCAGATTTGATGATTTTCTAGAATAGCTCACTGAACCCAGGAAAACATTTTACTTACATTTACTAGTTTATTATAAAGGATACAACTCAAGAACAGCCAAATGGAAGAGGTGCATAGGGCAAGATATGGAAGGGGAAGCATGGAAACTCCATGCCCTCTGAATGTACCATCCTCCTAGCTAATCAATGTGTTCACTAATCTGGGTACTTTCTGGGTCTTCTTGTTGAAAAGTTTTTATAGAGATCCATCTCCGGTCCCCCTTTCCTCTGAGAAGTGGAGAATGGGGAGTACGGGGATGTGGCTGAAAGCTCCCACTCTTTTATCACTTGGTCTTTCGCATGACAACCCCATTTTGAGTTTTTTAGGGGCCCCGACCAGAAGTTACCTCATTAGCATAAATGCAGGTATGATTGAAAACGCTGGTTATGAATAACAAAAGACATGCCTGTCACTCAGGAAATTCCAAGGATTTTAGGAGGTCTGTGCTAGAAACCCAGGACAAAGACCATATAATTTTTTTTTTTTATTTTTAATGTTCATTTACTTAGAGAAAGAGAGAGAGAGAGAGAGAGAGAGAGAGAGAGAGACAGACAGAGTGTGAGGAGGGGAGGGGCAGAGAGAGAGGGAGACATAGAATCTGAAGCAGGCTCCAGGCTTTGAGCCATCAGCACAGAGCTGGACATGGGGCTCAAACCCACAAACCGTGAGATCATGACCTGAGCTGAAGTCGGATGCTTAACCGACTGAGCAACCCAGGAGCCCCCAAATAAATTTCTTTTTATATTATAGTCACATTCTGAGGTTCTCCAAGGACATGAATATTTTGGAGACACTCTTCAACCTGGTACAGTCACGAGGGCCTGTGAATTCTTTCTTTACAATGTGTCTTGCATTTTTTTCCCTCACCTGTTTTCTTTTTATTCCTGTTGCTAAAGTCCTAGCTCAGGCTGTATCTTCTGCAAGGTTTCACGGTATTCATTTAGCCATATTCAACAAATTCATTGAGTGTCTACTATGTCCCAGGTAGTTTTGTTCACTGGAATACAGAAATAGAGACTGTTCTGAGGAGCTTACATTGTAGTGGGTGGGTGACAGAGTAAAGAAACTAGTATCTGTCAGGTGGAGATGTGTGCTAAGGAGAAAACTAAAGAGAATAGAGGATGTGTGCTAAAGAGAAAACTAAAGGGAATGCCTTTTAAATAGGTAGTCAGGGAAGGTTTCTCTGATTAAGGTAACATTGAGCAGAGACCTGAAGAAAAGGAAGGGGGATGCCATGTTTTATATATGGGGGGATAATGTTCCAGACAGAATAGCAAGTGAGAGAGAGAGGCAGAAGTCTGCTTGGTATGTTGAAGGAATACAAGGAGAGAGAGCTAGGTAGCTGGAATGGAGAGAAGTAGTAGGAGGGCAGATGATGTTTTTATTCTTTGGTTTTTATTCTGAATGTGATGGGAACACACTGGAGATTTCTAAATTGAAAAATAATATAATCTGCATTATATTTTAGAAGACCCTCTGGCTGTTGTGTAGAGAGACAAAGAGGACTCGGGAAGACCACTTTTTAGTAGTCCAGGGTGAAAGATGATGGTGACTTGGAATAGAGAGCTTGTTGTGGAATGGTGGTCAGATTCTGTATATATTTTTAAAGTAGAGTTTACAATAGTTGTCGGGCAGGAAAAATACAAATCAAAGATGACTAAGATGTTGAGTATGAGTGCTTAGTTAAAATAGAGTGGGAAAAACTTTAGAAGGAACAGGTTTGGCAGTAAAATAAAGATGCTTGTGTTGGACATGTTAACTCTTTGAGATACCCAATTAGATTTCCGCAGGAAATGTTCAGTAGTCTGGTGGATACATGAATCAGGAGTTCAGGGAGGAAGATTGGACTAGAAATAAAGACTTGGGAGCCATCATCACATAAATGGTATTGAAAGCAAAGGGATTAAAGGAGGTCACCTAGAAAGTAAAGGAAGAGTGAGGATTGAACTTTGAGGAATTTTGAAGTTGAGAAGAAAAGGAGGAAACTGAGAAGGACTGGCCAGGATGGTAGGAGAACCAAGAAGGTACCGGCTGCCAAGTGAAGAAAAGTGCTTCAAGAAAGATCAACTGTATCGAATGACATTGAGAATGAGATGATAAAATAGCAATATGAAGACTAGGAATTCATTTGGCTTTTTAGTGATTGTTGGTGGCTTGTCAAGAGTTGTTTGTGTGGAATAGAAGGAATACAAGCCAGATTGAAGTGGAAGATAGAGTTTGTCTAAGGGATTTTGTTGTAAAGAACAGGGAACTGGGGTGATTGCTAGGGAGGGTTGTGAGATCAAAGAGTTCTTTTAAGGGTGGGGTGAATTATAGAATGATTCAATAGCAAGGGGAAAATTGATGATGCAGAAGAAAGGGGGGCACTTGCAGGGATAATATTCTTTAGCAGCAATTCAGAGGTGGAAGGCATAAGAACACAGTGTATCTATTATACCTGGAAAAAAGGCAAAATATATGCTTATAAATTTCTGATAAATCAATAGATGTGTGGAAGTTTTCTCCTGATGCTACAGTTTTCTCAGTGCAAAAAGGAATCTGGGTCTTTGGCTCAGATTGTGAAGAGTGCAGGTGTCAGAGATCTGAGGAGACATAATAAGTTGTGAAGGAATGTAAGAGTTTGGGAGAGTGATTGGATGGGGAAATTAGAAGGACTGTCAGATAACACAATGCACAGTTGTGTGTGTGTTTGCCGACTTCATTTAGTTGCATAGGTCCAGGCATGCAGTCTAGTTGTATTTAATAAGGGTCTGAGTTTTTCCAGGTGAGTTTGAAGAAGAGGGAGACTTGGGTCAAGGTAATGAGAATGTATGCAGAGAAATGATTATAGAGATAGAGGCTAAGGCATTCATTGGGTCTTTTATGCAAAGAAATGATTATAGAGATAGAGGCTAAGGCATTCATTGGGTCTTTTAGTCAACTAACCAGCCAGTGTTTTTACTGCATTCTAGCTATTTCCTGGCAACTGAAAGTGCTCAGTACATGGTTGGTTGTTTTACAGAGATGAGGATGAGGACAGCATTGTCCTGAACCCTGTCTTCAAGCTTATCTCCAGATGTGCCTTGTAAGAGGCAAACTTTGGAGTCTGTCACATACACTGATGCCGTATCAGACTTCTCAAAACAATGTCTTTTACTTATCAGTCCCTTGCTGGAGAACCCTTCAGGCAAATCCACATCCCTGTAGTAGTACACATTCTCCCTATTTCATTTCTTATCCATTCTACAAAGCCCTTTCTCATGATTTGGTACTTATTGACTGGAATTCCCTTCAGAAGTCCCTATATTTTGAATTACCTATAGTTAATATAGGGCCCAATTAAATGTGCACTCCTTGTGTGTATATATGTATGTGTGTGTATATACTTGATTAAGATTTGGTGATGAAATAAAAAATTTTGTATTACAGTTTAAATGAACAATAAAAATGGAGAAAAATAACCAGATTTTAAGATTGCAAGTTTATACAATCATACAGTAATGAAATACTAAGCATTTCCATCTGTAAAATGTCTACTGGGGTGCCTGGGTGGCTCAGTCAGTTAAGCATCTGACTCTTGATTTTGGCTCAGGTCATTATCTCACAGTTCTTGAGTTCAAGCTCTGTGTTCACACTGTCAGTGTGGAACCTGCTTGGGATTCTCTCTCTCTCCCCATCCCTCCCCCACTTTTACTCTCTCTCTCTCTCTCAAAATAAATAAACTTAAAAAAAAATGCTACTAATTGGACTAAAATACCTAAAAGGAGCATATGCTTTTGATAATGACAAACTAGGAAATATGTGGGTCAACTCTCCATATGAAAACTAGAAGAATCAGACAAAGTATTTAAAAAAAAATATCTCCATGGAAGGCAGTGAACAATGAGGAGGCCAAGCTCCTGGAGAGGTGAGAAATTGAGAGAGTTGAGCATGGCATGTGAGGTTGCTTTTTCCTTAGAGGAAACTGCTGATTCTAGAAGAGGGAGTTGAGAGGCTGAGAAGTGAAGCAAAGCTTTTGACAACTTCACAGAGCTTGGGGAACAAAAATTGGAGTTCAGAATCTGCCAGAGAGAGGATCTCAGGTCCAAGTATACTAGTGCTTTGGGTTGGGACACTGAAGGGGAGGGATTTATGTTTAGACTAAGAATGAAAAAATAGCCTGGCCCTTGCAAGTATGGAAGCGTAGCTTTAGATAATGTCAGTCCTTATAATCAGATTAAATTTACCCAAATTGTTAGTGTTTGTAGCTGCCTGCAAGAAACAAATGTAAATCTACTTTAAGGGAAAACAACATTATGGACTTTATTTCCACAGTTTTTAAATATATAGCAAAAAATTAAAAATAGTCATAAATAAATAAAATATAATAAATAATAAAAATATCACTACATACCTAGTAGAATGGCTAAAATCTGAAACACTGACTGTACCAAATCCTGCAAAGATATGGAACAAATAGGAGCCCTTCTTCATTGTGTGGAATTGGAACATGGTACAGCCATTTTGGAATACACTTTGGTAGTTTCTTACAAAGGTAGACATAGTCAAACCATACCATCTAGTAATCATGCTCCTGGATATTTATTCAAATGAGTCGAAAACTTATGTTCACACACACACAAAAACACAGAAAGTTGGAAGTAAGCAAGATGTTCTTCAGTAGATGAATGGATTAAAAAAAAAAGACTGTGCTACATCCATACAATGGATATTTTTATTTAGTGATAAAAAGAAACGAGCTGTCAAGCCATGCAAAGACATGGCAGAATCTTAAGCACATATTGCTAAATGAAGGAAACCAGTCTGAAAAGACTATATACTGTATAATTTCTATATACTATATGACATTCTGGAAAAGGCAAAACTATGGAGACAGAAAAAAATGCCAGTGGTTGCCAGGGGTTGTGGGAGTAGGGATGAATAGGTAGAGAACAGGAAGTTTTGTAGGGCTGTGAAACTATTCAGTATAATATCATAATAGTGGATACATGACATCATGCATTTGGAAAAAAAAACCTGTAGAACTGTACAACACAAAGAGTGAAACTTAATGTCAACTGTGGACTTTAGTTCATAATAATGTTTCAAAATTGGCTCATTAATTTTAATAAATGTACCACACCCATGTAAGATGTTAATAGTAGAGGAAACTGTGAAAGGGGGAATATGTGGGAACTCTATACTTCCTGTTAGATTTTTCTGTAAACCTAAAGCTGCTCCAACTATTTATAAATCATCATCATTCCGGCTACATGAGGAAATAAGATAACATCAAAAATCAAGAGAAATAATAACCAATGTAAACAGACTCCCCATAGGGAATCTGGGAAATGGAATTATCAGATACAGACTTTAAAATTACCTTGTTGTTATGTGCTTAGAAAACAACAGAAAAAGCTTGACAATTCCTCCAGAAAACAAAACTGTTAAATAAATGGCAGGTTTACAACTAATACACAATAATTGAATTATGAACTTAGTGGATAGATTTAATTGCGAACATCATCATCATCTTCAAGGTATTACCAGAAATCAGTGAAACAAAATATATAATAGAGAAAATTAAAAATGCCAAGAGCTGATTTAAAAAAAAAAGATTGGTAAAATTGATAAAGCCTTAGATTCATTTTTTCCTAACTGCTCACAAAATAGGTAGGTATGCAGGTAAACACAGATGCACAATACGATGAATGTAGAAGGGGTATCACTATATTTTTTTCTTTTTTTTTTTAAGATTGTATTTTTAAGTAATCTGTACACTCAACGACGTGGGGCTTAAATTTACAACCCTGAGATCAAGAGTTGCATGCTCTACTGACTAAGCCAGGCAGGGCACCCCCTCTTATAGATAGTAAAACAACAAGAATATTTTAAAAATAACTTGTGCAGTTTATATGAAGTGAACAAATTCTTTGAAGAACATCTTAACAAAACCAATATAGGAAGAATTAGGTAATCTGAATAGTCCAGTATCTGTTAAGAAAACGGAATCTTTGGGGCGCTTGGGTGGCTCAGTTGGTTAAGCGTCCAACTTTGGCTCAGGTCATGATCTCACTGCTCATGAGTTCAAGTCCTGCATCGGCCTCTGTGCTGACAGCTCAGAGCCTGGAGCCTGCTTCAGATTCTGTGTCTCCCTCTCTATGCCCCTCCCCTGCTCATGTTCTCGTTCTCTCTCTCTCTCTCTCTCTCTCTCAAATATAAAATAAAACATTAAAAAAAAGAAAGAAAGAAAGAAAATGGAATCCTTAATTTAAAACCTCTGCAGGGAAAATGCCTGGCTCATTTGGCTTCACTGATAAATTCTTCCACATACTAAAGGAAGAAATATTACCATTCTTAACACAAACTTTCCCAGAAAATAGAAAAGAAAGGAAAACATCCCCACTTGTTTTATAAGGTTAGAGCCCAACACAGCCATTATAAAAAAAGAGATACCATAAACAAATATACAAATCTTAAATATTAGCAAACTGAATCCCATGATACATAAAAATTGTAATATATCATGAAATGTAAGGTTTATTCTAGGAATGTAAGGTAGCTTAATATTCAAAATTGATTAGTATAACTCAACACTGTAATGGAACAAAAAAAACTATTGTGATCTTAACAGACACATAAAAATAATTTGACAAAATTTAACACCCTTTCATGATAAACTCATTAAAATAGGAATAGAAGGGATTTTTGTACATATAAAAGTCCTACATCTAACATCATACTTATTGATTAAATATTTAATGCTTCCCTCCACCCATCCAAGTTCAGGAACAAAGCAAGTGTGTTCATTATCACCATTTTTTTTTTTAATGTTTTATTGGAGGTGCTGGCTAGTATAATAAGACAAGGAAAAGAAATAAAAGATTTATAAAGATTGGAAAGGAGGAAGTAAAATTGTCATTCACATATGACATGATTGTGTATGAATAAAAATACAAATCTATCAAACTGTTAATATGTACAATTTAAAAACTGCTGGAAAAAAGGTCAAGTAAGTTATTTTTTTTGGTTATCCTATTATTTCTAGCAATTCTATGAATAATAACTAAATTTACTCATGTGAATCATTTTGCTATGCTTGCCTTCTTAGGCTATTACAACGTTTAACAACCTTTTTTTTGAAGTATAATTGACATATACATGTCAATTTCAGCTGGACAACATAATGATTTGATGTTTTTATCTATTGTGGAATGATCACAATAAATGAGTCCAGTTAATATCCATCACCATACATGTTTAAAAAAAACCCTTTTTTTTCCCTCATGATGAGATCTTTTAAGATTTACTCTTTTAGTAACTTCCAAATACACAACACAGTATAGTTACCATGCTGTACATTACATCCCTGGAACTTTATAACTAAAGGTTTGTATCTCCTGACTTCCTTCACCCATTTTGTCCATCCCTTGTGTCCTGCCTTTGGCAACCACCAATTTGTTTTTCTTTTTTCTTTTTTTATTTGTTTTAACATTTATTTATTTTTGAGAGACAGAGTGAGACAGAGCACGAGTGGGGGAAGGGCAGAGAGAGAGGGGGTTACACAGAATCCAAAGCAGGTTCCAGGCTCTGAGCTGTCAGCACAGAGCCTGACGCGGGGCTCGAACTCATGGACCGCGAGATCATGACCTGAGCTGAAGTTGGCCGCTCAACTGACTGAACCACACAGGTGCCCCTCAAGTTCTTCTTTATGTCTTTGAGCTTGTTCATTTGCTTGTGTGTTTGTTGAGATTCTCCAGATAAGTGAGGTTATACAGCATTTTTTCTTTCTTTGCTTGCCATTATGCCCTTAAGGTCCATCCATACTGTCACAGATAACAAGATTTCTTTCTTTTTTATGACTGATCATATTCCATTGTGTATAAGTTGCTAGGTCCTATGGTAGTTCTATTTTTAATTTTTTGAGGAATCACCCTACTATTTTCCATAGTGGCTGTATCATATATTGCTGGTGGGCATGTAATTAATAGAACCACTTTAGAAAACTGGCAGTATTGGGGTACCTGGGTGGCTCAGTCAGTTAAGTGTCTGACTTCGGCTCAGGTCATGATCTCACGGTCCATGAGTTCGAGCTCTGTGATGGGCTCTGTGCTGACAGCTTGGAGCCTGGAGCCTGCTTTGGATTCTGTGTCTCCCTCTCTCTCTCAGACCCTCCCCTGCTCATGCTCTGTCTCTGTCTCAAAAATAAATAAACATTAAAAAAATTAAAAAACAACAACAACAACTAGCAGTATTTACTAAAGCTGTGACTCACTCCTGAGTATATACTTAAGAGAAATGAGTACATATATCCACCAAAAACATGTTTAGGAATGTTCATAGAAACTTTATTCAGATTAAATTAAAATTAAAACAACTCTAATTTTCATCAAAAGAGAATGGATAAGTTGTATATTTATAATATGGATGACAACATAACAATGGAAAATAACTGTGCCATACAATAAAATGGCTTAGTCAATTAGACAACACATTGAACAAACAAACCCATATACAGAAGAGTATATAGTATGATTGCTTTTTTTTTTTTTTTTTTGATATGGGTAGATTGGTGGATAGACAGTCCTAAACTACCTGTAAACATATAAGTATATACTTATGTTAAGGACGGAAGAGTAGTTCCTTTGCCAGGGTAGAAAGTGGGAGGCAGGAGGCAACCTTTTAGGGTGCTGGAGGATGGCAAGCAATGGGAAGCATGAGAAAGAATGCCCAGTGCAGTATTATTTCTCAACTGGAAATAACTCAGATGGCCCTCAGTGGTAGACTGGGGAGATATATTAAACTATGTGATATTCGTAAGTACAACACAACATGTGGCAATGAACTATTCCTGTAAGCAATAACATGAGTAAATCTCACAATCTGAGTGAAAGAAAAGCCATTTGTAAAACAGTTGAAAAAGATTATGATTCTGTTCAGATGAAGTTCAAAAATAGGCAAAATTAGCATTAGAAGTAAATTGGTTACCTTTTCAGAGGACAGAAGGGAATAGAGATTGAAAGGAGGAAGGGTAGGGGCACTTGTGGTATGGCCATGCTCTTGACCTATGAGGTAATAGTATCAGCATTTGCTTTGTGGTTTCACATTTTGCTCTATATTTACATTCTGTGCATACCTGAAAGGTCTATAGCTACTAAGTGAATTGCAACATTTATATGTATTTTTCTGTAAAAAAAAAAAAAATAGCCTCTTGACAAAAATGAAAAATAATTTTTTAATGTACTACTTTTGCATTATACACTGATTTTTCCATATTAGAAAATTTTCCCTATGTAAAGTTTGTTTTTTTCTTTTTAATATTTAAAAAGGCATACTTTCAAACTGAGACGCATCCATAATCTAAGCTTTCTGATCTTTTGCTGCTTTGGTAGCAATTTATCCATGGTAAGCATGCTTTTAATTTTTTTTAATTTTTAGTTCTTTTTAAAAACACATATCTTTGGGGAAAATAAAGAACTTGTGATTCCTTATCAGGTGACAGGCAAGCTCATTAGTAAAATTTGACTCCTTCCTTTTTTAGATACTTTATTTGCAGCAGTTTAGTTATTGATACCCATTTTCTGGTTTGGCATTCATATTTGTACGTCTGAAGCTTATTATCTTTGCAATTTTCAATGAGAATCCTATCTATTAATCTTTTTTCTTCTAGTATTCACTGAAAATACTTATCTCTAAGTAAAATTTCTTGTCGAGTAAAACATTCTCTCCATATTTTGTTCAAATAGGAGATTTTGTATTAATGTACTTGTTCATATTGTTTCTTTTTTTCTAGAGAAAATCCCTTCATGAAAACAAATTGAAGAGACTGCAGGAGAAAGTAGAAATCTTAGAGGCAAAGAGAGAAGAATTAGAAACAGAAAACCAGGTGTTAAATAGGTACTGTGTTTGTATAAATACATATCCCATGTATTGACTTTAATTTTATAGAGCTTTGATTCTGAGTATAATGCACTTAGTTTTCTTTCAGAATATATGTCTAGGGGTGCCCAGGTGGCTCAGTTGGTTAAGCATCCGACTATTGTTTTGTTTTGGTTTTTTTTGAACATGTAACTAATTGTCATTTTATTTGCAATTCCCTAGAGTAACAATGTTGGGCTTTTTTTTTTTTTTTTTTTTTTTTTAATGATTAAGTTAGCTAATATGCAGTGTGTATACAGTGTAGTCTTGGCTTTGGGAGTAGATTCCCATGATTCATCACTTACATACAACACCCAGTGCTCATCCTAACAAGTACCCTCCTCAATGCCCATCTCCCATTTTCCTTGGTCCCCCCCCTCAACTCCCCACCCCCATCAACCCTCAGTTTGTTCTCTGTATTTAAGAAACTCTTATGGTTTGCCTCCCTCTCTGTTTTGTAACTTATTTTTCCTTCCCTTCCCCTATGGTGTTCTGTTAAGTTTCTAAAATTCCACATATGAGTGAAAACATAGGATGTCTGTCTTTCTCTGACTGACTTATTACACTTAGCATAATACCTTCCAGTTCCATCCAGGTTGTTGCAAATGGCAAGATTTCATTATATTTCATCACTGAGTAGTATTCCATTATATATACATACCATGTCTTCTTTATCCATTCATCAGTTGATGGACATTTGAGCTCTTTCCGTAATTTGGCTATTGTTGAAAGTGCTGCTATAAACATTAGGGTACATGTGCACGTATGAATCAGCAGTCCTTTATCCTTTGTATAAATTCTTAGTAGTGCTATTGCTGGGTCGTTAGGATAATGCTATTTTTAATCTTTTGAGGAACCTCCACACTATTTTCTAGAGCAGCTGTACCAGTTTGCATTCCCACCAATAGTGCAAGAGGGTTACCCTCTTGGTTTTGGCTCAGGTCATGATTTCATGGTTCGTGGGTTCAAGCCTCTCATCGGGCTCCATGCTGACAGCACACAGGGCCTAATTGGGATTCTCTCTCCCTCTCTCTTTGCCTTTACCCTGCTCACATACTCTCTCTCTCTCTCTCTCTCTCTCTCTCTCTCTCTCTCTCTCTCTAAATAAAGAAAATATATATGTTTAAAAGAATTCTTTTTCTTTTTTAATGTTTATTCTTGAGAGAGAGAGAGAGAGGAGACAGACATAGAATAAGTAGGGGAGGGGCAGAGCGAGAGAGGGACACAGAATCTGAAGCAGGCTCTGGGTTCTGAGCTGTCAGCACAGAGCCTGATGCAGAGCTTGAACCCACAAGCCGTGAGATCATGACCTGAGCTGAAGTCGGGTGCTTAACCGACTGAGCCACTCAGGCGCCCCACATTTAAAAGAATTCTAAAACTTTTTGTTATATTCCTAGTTCATTATCCTTGTTATTCATTCATTTATTTTTTCTGGCTGAATATGCCTTCAAACCAAAACACATGCCAGCCATTTTGTTATGGTTGGGACTCATAGGAAAGGTCACTGGCTTTGGTAGCCAGGAGTGGTGTGAGTTCTTAATACTGAAACAAGATAGTTGCAACATTGCATAGTTCCCAAATGTGGCTAGAACTGTGAATCAAGATTTTTGATTTCTTGGTGTGAAAACATATTGAGCCTAGATTCTGGATTTTCATTTACGTTACAAACATAGCTAATAATCTGCATAATTAGCGTTTTTGAGCAGAGACAATTTACCTTATTGACTCAGTAGTAGTGGCATTGTAGGGCCTATTTGAAGTTAATAAAAACTTTTTGGGGTGCCTGGGTGGCTCAGTCGGTTAAGTGTCTGACTCTTGGTTTTGGCTCAGGTCATGATCTCACAGTTTGTGGGATTGAGCCCTGTGTTGGGCTCTGCACCAACAGTGCATAACGTGCTTGGGATTCTCTCTCTTCCTCCCTCTGTCTCTCTCCCAAAATAAGTAAATAAACTTTAAAAATAAATAAATAAATAAATAGATAAATAAATAAATAAATAAAAATTTTACAAGTTCAGCTAATTTTAGTGGTAGCCTTTCAGCATTTAGAAAGTGTCAGACTTTTCTGTAATGGAAATTGGCTGTTGATGTTTTATAATGTGCACTGGACATTCTTGAGTGTAATTATTACCAAATGGGAACAGTTATTTTTTTAGAACACCTGAAGTTTATAGACTGTGGAGTCCATGCCAATTTCATAATACTGTGTTCCAAAGTAAGAAGCCACCAAATTCATTCTAAAACAAAATTCAATTTGCTACGTCTTCTATAACCATTAATTTTGAAATATTATCAATTCAAGATTGGGTGAGTATGGCACAGACCATCTAGACTTTTGAGTGGTTTTGAAGACTGTATTTTATTACTGGTGTGGTTGATGGTCAGAAAATTCATGTCCAAAAAGGTGATGATATGTCAAGGCCTGAAAAGTTACCTTTTTTATCCAAATAGTTTTCCCTAAAGTTGGGTAGCTTCATCTCTGTCATTAGCAACGTTTTTAAAAATTAGGTTGAACAATATGAAATTTCATATATTTGACCATATTTTACCTATAAAAACGGCAATGTCATAAGATTCAACGTAGTATTTTCTCTATTCCTATTTGATTCCTTCTGGAAAATAAGGCACACTTTCAGGATTCATGGGTTGGGGGAGTGGAGTGCAAGTGAAAGTAAAAGTATCAAAAGATTTTTAATCTTTGATTAATTGGCAAGTAAAACTTTAAAATGAATTGATAGCCTGCAACGCCAACAGTTATACATGTGATTAAGATGTCATGTTTCTGTTTACTTTTCTAGATAAATAGAATTTTATGTATGTATTATATACAGATAAGTCTTAGAATTTTGAAGTCCTTTTCTTCCAATTTAAAATTATATTCTGTGAATCATCCTGTTTTTCAATACAGTATAACTGTATTAAAGAACAGAAACACTTTTTTTCTTTTTTAAGACAAAATGTTCCATTTGAAGAATATACAAGGCTTCAAAAAAGACTAAAGGACATACAGAGAAGACATAATGAATTTCGAAGTTTAATTTTGGTTCCTAACATACCTCCAACAGCATCCATCAATCCTTTTAGTGTTCAGTCATCAGCCATGGTTCCAGGCATGGACTTGTCGTTTCCTCCTCATATGCAGGTATGAGCATTTATGTTACAGAAAAAAAGTCACTAAGATTTCTGTTAATTTTTACCTGTTTAAATTCAGAGTTAAACATTCATATCTTTCTTTACCATGGAAATGAGTGGGAGAAACAAAGTGGATTTGAATCTATTCTGTCCTTTAGTGATGTTGCTAGAAGTGAAATCTACTGGGCAAGTGAAAAGAAAAAACTTAATCCATGGGTCTTTGACTCACTCAACTGCTACTAAGCATTTACTAATACTCCACACTATGCATTTTCCATATCATATTTTATTTAATCCTAATGGAAAATACTTTGAGGGAAGGGTGTTATGATTCCCAATTTATAGATAAGGAAGCTGAGTCAGAGGGGAAGTGACTTACCTAAGGTCATAGGTAATAAGTGACAGAGTTGACTATCAAATATAAATCTGATTCCAAATTCTGGGCTCGTTCTACTGTATCACGTCCTTGAGATACTGAAGGAATCAAATTGGATGGTTTTCAAAAGATTAACTGTTAATAAGTAATTATATTTTATAATACTGTAAGCACCAAAGATTTTAGTCACTGAATTGAATCTCAGACCAAGTGCTTTATTTATAATGAATTGCTATTAAACTCCAGCCTTGTTAGAAAGTAGGCAAGTGAGTATGCCTGGGCCCTGAATTGGTATTCTTCTAATTTACTCCCTGGTGAGTTTTACACCTAGATAGGAGAACGGACTTTGTGTTTTGCTTAAGGCTAGAGCCTGAGGTGGGAGAGAAACAAGGACTAGTTAGTAGTCTGGCCCATACTGCTGTGTTCTTAGATTGCTGAAATGGTTATCCTTTCCTTGCCAGATCTTCTAGGGCCTGAGTAAAAGAGGCACCGAGGCTGTTGCCTAACAGTTCTTTTTCCAGCTATTTTTCTGTTTGTTTTGTTTTGTTTGTTTTTCATTTTTGGTGCTTTTAAGGAGGAACAGCATCAAAGGGAACTCTCTCTACTTCGCAAAAGACTAGAAGAACTAGAAACAACCCAAAGGAAGCAACTAGAGGAACTTGGATCTCCTGGGGAATGATGTTCATGGAAGAAAGATCAAAAGGGATGAAATCACTGTGACTCAATAAAGCTTGAAGTTTTAACGTATGTGGCATTTAGATACTGTATTCCTGTTTGCCAGAACATTTGTGCCTCAAGAAAAGGTACCAGCTACATGATACATTGCATCAGTGTCAGGACTTTAGGATTATACTCAGGATAAGTGAAACATTAAAACCCCTTCAGAGATGTTTAGAATATTTATTGACAACTCTTTTGAGAATGTTAGAAAAGAAAAAAAAAAGAATTAGAGAATCAAGTTGTTAAATTATTTTATTAATTTCACTTGTTGAATTTTTTTTTTTTTTTTTTTTTTTTTGGCATTTTACCTGGAATATGCCCATGTTTGATTCCTTCTGCCACTTTGAGATGCTTGACAGTAACGGGCAGTAAACATTCTGCAGTTTACCGTATACAAGAGGTCTAAACCTCGTTCTTGAAAAAAAAGAAAAAAGTTTAAAGGCAGCATTAAAAAACAAAACTTCGGGACGCCTTGGTGGCTCTGTCCGTTAAGCGTCCAACTCTTGATTTCAGCTTAGGTCGTGATCTCACTGTTTGTGAGTTCGAGCTCTTCATTGGGCTCTGTAGTAACAGTGTGGAGCCCGCTTGGGATTCTCTCTCTCAAAATAAATAACTTTTAAAATAAAAAAAAACAAAACACGTTAAGACGTGTAAATATATAATGCTACCATTCTAAAAGCTGTGTGCATATAATTAAAGAACTTAATAAATATTTTTCTACATTGTCTTTTAATTTTGAGCATACACTCGGTATTTAGCAATGTAGAAAAATCTCAATGTTATTTTCTATTCTAACTCAAAACCACAAAGTACAAATAATTAAATCCTCTGATTTAATTAGTTGTGTAAAACAAGGGCCATTCATTGTAAAACTTGAACCCCCTGGGGTCCCTTAGCGGTAGTGTTGCCTCCTACTGTTTGGGATCTAACCGAATTATTACAAATGTCTTATCTCTGTGCATCCCTAACCTCTTTTTAAGGAAGTCTGCTGCAATAACTTCACATCAACAAGGCAAAGCTCAAATCCTCCAAACTAAGTGGAATGTTCATTATCTGGAAGTCTTTAGGATCAAAGGGCCAGGTAGATAGTGGAGGAGCAGTGCCTAATATCATGTCAAAGAAACTGGAGTCCGTTGCTGCATTACAGAACCGCTTATTCACAGATGCAGTGGCACCTTGTTGCTGAAAAGTAATTTCCATGGGGCCACTTAGAATTTAAAAAATCTATTATAACTAGAACATTTGAAGGAAAACAGAAACAGGCCACCTTTACATCAAAATGTTTATTTTTGGATATAGACATTTAAAACATTCATCTCCAAGTACAGCTTCAATCAGGTATACAATAAGAAATAGACTTTAAATCCCTAATACGGAAAAGGTAACAGAATTAATTTTTAAATGCTGCTGTAGACACTAGTGTTAGAAAAAAAAGTTTATAAATGAATTGTTTGCACCAAAAAAATATGCAAAGAAACTTGAAAATAGAAATTGTTTGCCATTTGTTTCTCTGGTTGCTGTTTAATGTAGACCCAGTGACTGATTGTCTTCAGCACACATCTAATTTGGCCATTTACTGTATTTGGCTAATGTGATCCAAGATGTGGTCTAGATCGTGCTTTTCACTGGAGGATTGACAAACACGCTACATACGTTAGTGAATCTTCACACCACCTCAGTGAGGTAGGTTAGAAATATTATACAGAAATTGAGGCACAAAGAGGTAAGCGACTTGCCCAAAGTTCCCAGCAGCATAGCCCCTGGAAGAGGAGGTAAGGCTCCACACGGGACTCTTGTGCCAGAGAGCTGGACAGGGACACCCTCACGTAGCATTTACTAAACACGTAGATAAAGCTGTAGCTGATCCTTTTCATAGCATTTCTGTACCCTAAAGAAGGGGAAGTCTTTTGGGCAACTCTCCTACCCTTGGCTCTCAACTGTCCTCCTGTTATTCTCTTACGAACGCCTTCACATCAAGACTGAGGCAGCCTCACGCGGGGAGCAGACCTCTCACCTTGATACTTGTAAGTAACCTATTTGGTAGTATTTTTGAGGTGTGTCCATTGGACCGACAATGGTCAAAAGTGATGGGATTGGGAAGGTACCTATCAGGGCAGTGACTGCTTATTTGATCAGTTTGTTGAGGTATCACCTCTTACTCTTTGCCAGATATTGAGGAGCAACAAGAATTTCATTTTCAAAGACAAATTCACATTCAACTCCTGATATCCCATACAGTGTTGGTAAATGATTTTAAGGACTATATGATGAGTGTTTTATTTGCTACTTGAAAAAATGTCTTTCCTTAATCTGGGATTTGGAGCACCAAGGGTAAAAGGTGCCACAAGGAAAGTTGAGAGTTGCCAATCACATTTTTTACTTTTAATAGGAAAACACAGTGGTATTAAAATTGGTCATGAGCAGCAAAAATTCAGGAATAAAAAATCAGCAATAAAAAGACTACGGTAGAACTGGACAGGGAGTTCTTTAAAAAGAAAGGCATGAGTAAAATGAGTATTTTGAATTCTTTCTCTTGCGAGGAATACTTTCAAAAAGTACATAGTAAGACTAAGATACCAAGTTGTATACTAATATTTTTCAGGCCTTGGGCCTCAAATATATATATATTCATATATAATACTCCAGTGTGAACAGCAATTTCATGAAATGTAAAATGTTTTTTTTTTGTTTTTTTTTTTAAATCACACACAAGTATTTATAACCACAGGGTTCACCAGAAATCTAAAGCAAGGAGACACTAAGTACAGAAACGTAGGATTAGGGGAGTGAGTTACTCTTCTACAGATAGTTTTGATCCAAGTTTTTAGACAGAAATAATGTTTGTTTTTTTTTTTTTACAATAGCCAACATGTCCACTATCAAATACATTTAGTATGAAAAAATGAAAAAAAAAAGGGAACATACATCAGGACAAAGTAAGTAAAATGCTGTTGCATTTAAATAAAGCCTCCTCACTCTCCTTGCTTTAGAGCTCCTTAGTGAAACGGAGGTGAGTCTGATGGAGTGCAGTCCATGACCACTGAAAAACACGAGCCCTTTCAACAATGTTGCAACACTGTCAGTTTTTGGTTTAAAAACACACACACGCTCACGAATGCTAAGTGTACACACTACCAAATTCTGCGGTCAGCTTTTCCAAGAACTACTGGGGAAAGTTTCAATGCTGCAAATCCTCGAGGTTGCCCTAACACCTCCACCTTGTTTCCAAATGACTCAGTTCACATTTTCTTTCGATCATTGGCAGTGTCCCCTTTCTGCAGAGGTGCAGTGTAGTCACAAGTGCTACATAACTGTAGTTTTCAAACAAAACCACTTATATCATTGTGCTTAAGTGGAGACTGTAGTTACAATACTGACACTTGCTTACTGGCCCTGTATTCTCTGTAAACAAGGAGGCTGTTTGCAACAACCACTTCAACTCTATTTACAGAAAGGTTCCTACGGTATATGCACAGGCACAAGGTTGGTATGCTTTCTAAAAGCTGTGCATGTGCCTCCGTCTCTAAAAGACAGTGCTCAAAGTGGAACCTATGTGCAAACTTTAAAAAGTAACGACACAGAGTAGCTCAAGTAGCCATTTTGCTCCCAAGTCGTCTGAAGAATTTTGCCAGATTAAGCCAGTCCCCAGAGTGCTTACATCCACTTGCATTTCTTCTTTTCATCAAATAAGACTTTTACATGCAAGAGTTGTTTCTGAGCTTCTTCCAGCCCTCGTTCTCTTTCTAGTTTATTTAGAATCTGTTGACAATTAGAACAGTTATTTTAGATATTGTGATTTTAGCATTAGATTTCGATTTTTTGGGTTTTTTTTTTTTTTTTTTTTTTGCATTCCTGATGCCGTGAGTGGTAAAAATCTGTATGAAACAGATGCCAACATTTTCTTCGATCATTTACATACTCACTTTGCAAGTTGTTTTGCTAAGTCATTATCACAGGATCAACAACACTTTGGCTTAAAATAGAAGCTAGCAAGAAATACCAACTATTTGCTTACAAATATGGGGCCAGACTTCCAAGGCCCTGGTTTATGCATTATGTCATAGCCATTCCAAGCACAGCAAGCATTCTGGGCAGCCAACATGCAGGCAAGTATTTCTTCTTAAATGCAGCAGGCAGGGGCATCCTGGTCAGAGTTGAATATTTCCCTCCCCTCCCCTCCCCTCCTGGGCAGTGTAGTGCCTCCTCTCCCCTCCTCCCCTCCCCAGTGCTTCCCTTCTAACCCCTGGCCCCTGGAAAGAGGGATGCTTATCATGTTTAAGGAACTCATTGCCTCTACCCTACCTTAGCGCTTCACTTGATCTTCAAGTAGCAAATGGAATTGGTGAGCTATTCTCACCAGTGACATGGATAGCCTGTCCCAGCATGACTGAGTGGGGGGGAATCAGGGAAGGGGGAATTAACATATATTTGGAAACAGCGCATCTGATGACTGTGTCTGTGTGAATTCCCAAAGAAAAAAATCCAGATTAAGGAGAATTAATCATAAAGGAGAATGGTTTATTGAAATAGTTGCTTAAGTTAGAAATATGTTATACTTTCATATACCTGTTGAACACAGAATCTAGGCAATTTAACAAGCTTAGCTTTCATTTTAGCAGATTACAATCAAGCGTAAGCTGGCCCTATTTAATAGGACCACTACTTACTCATCAAAGTTATATTGAGTCAGTGTGGCTATAGACCCCATGAACTCAAATGTAAATTCAGGCTGGTCCAAAGGCGGGCAGCATGATAAAACCGTAAGGGGACAGCCACGTTCAGGGTCTGGCTTGGTGCCAGGATCCCCCATCTCAGACAGGCTCCCTGGCTTCCCTTTCTGGCCATTAGGGACGCCAGAGCTGTCCTGAGACCGGTAGAATGCTTTACAACCAAATCCTGGAGACTGATTCATATCAATTTTTTGAAATGTTATTTAAAATCTTACCTCATCAAAATATTTTACGATGTATTTGTAGATTTCTGTCAAGGCCACTTCTTCATTAAATTCATTTTCATGTTTCTTAAAGAAAGAAAGCCTTGTTGAGAGATTCTGAAATGACTTTTCAAGACAGAAGTAACAAATGTTATCTCATTTCTACCTTCTAGCAATACCTTAGATTCCTGAGTTAAGAATTCTTCCATTTCTGAAGATGACAATGGAGGCAAATCCCTGATTGCTTTGTAATAAGATTTTACTTCCTCTTTGTAGGTTGGGATATCCTTGGCGTAGAGAAGTTTATTAGTTGGTGCTTCCTACGAAAACAAAAACAAGCATCCATGGCCAAGAGTAAAACACCATGGGGAATTTATAATAGTAACAATGTAGCTGAACCTCCCGCACTATCACGACCTCCTAGTAACAAAGCTTTTTCATGCAGTGGGCCTTCATCAGTGTTGTTGATTGAATGACTGACTGCTATCCAGATAGTTCTGGTGAGTCACTGTTCTTTTCAGGCGAATTAAATGCTAATATATTCTGCCTTCCTCTCATAAAAGAGCTAAAATTATTATTTTTGCATGATTTTGAGTTACTGTAACAACGGAACTTATTTCAGTCATAGTTCATTACTAATGGTTGTAAAAAGCCTGAATTAAAACATTTGCTCTCATCTTCACCCACCAGTGAATTTTGGCATTTATAAAAGACTTGATTGTAGGTCTGATTGAGCCCTTTATGTAACAATGAAAGTGCTAAGTAGTTGGCGGTGGTGGATTTTTCTGCTTATCCCTTTTATTAGATTATAAAGATCTTCTAGCATTCTCAAGGAAGTACGTGGTCATCTCTGATGTCTGACTTCACAAAAGTTCCCTGTCAGTTTGAATGTTTTTATGTAATAGCTGTAATATAAAAAATTGAGGGAAGATAGCTGAGTTAATGATAGGGCTAATGTCCCAGTACATTTTTAAACGTATTGAGGGCATGAATAGCCATATCAATGGCCGAATCATTTTGAAGGATGCCGACACTGAGATATTACGGAGATTTTTTTGCACTTTTCAAGTTTAAGTAAAACCCACAAATCCTGTGATCATTCATTCAGTAAATGTATTTAGCTAGGCGCTGTGGCAGGCACTGAATGTAAAGAGTCAAAGACGACCAGTACCTGCCCTTAAGAAGCTTCTAATCTACTTGGGAAGACAAACTTAACACAGTGCTTACTGTGATACCAGTAAAATTAGTAGCAGAGTATAAAGAAAAGCGCTGTGGAGCTGGACAAATCAGGGATCATCACCAAGACTTGTGGCCTCCCAGAACTGATGTTCTGATTTCCTCATCTATAAAATGAGGGTAGTAATAACTACCAAGAACATAGTAATCACAAGAGCCACATAAGGTATAGTTCAGCTAGTCAGTTAACCATTTTTTACTGTGAGTAAATTAAGCATTTTAGTGTCTTCCAGTGTGTTTTTGTTGCATTGGTCAAATGAAGAAAGGGCATGGGAAATGGAGCTGGAAAGTTCACAAAGCAGGTATATTTAGACTGATCATAGGCTCCTATAGTTTTTGGTACACATTAAGAAGTCAGGTTTGTTGAAGGAATGAATGAATAAGTAGGGTGTTACTAGAAGAGAGGGGTTATGAGACAGGAGAGGGATACGAAAACATGTTCATGGTAAGTTTGGGAAAGGTAAAGCTGTAGTAGAAGGTATATGGAATTTGCAAGAAAATGAGGCGGCCAGAAAAGAGACCTGAAGCCCAATTAGGAAGGGCCGTGTGGTACTGGGAAGATTTCACCTGGCAGGTAATGGGAAGTATTTATAATTTTTTAAGCAGGAGACAGACAAGAGCAGATTTAAGCTTTAGATAACCTGAGACACAGTGAAAACAAAAAGACAGCACAGGCAAGGAGACCAGTTCCGAGGCAGTTATATGGGTGGAGAGGGGCTGAAGGGATAGGGCCAAAGAATGAGAAAAAAGACATTTTGGAGATGGCAGTGGGCAGTAACCAATTAGGGGAAGGGAGGAAGAAGAAGGAGTTGAAGATAATGGGAAGGAGTTTACCTTGAGAGACCAGGCGATTCTAGGAAGACAAAAGTAAAGACAGGTGTGTTTTGCAGAAATAGTGGTGAGGGTGAGTTTAGATTCAGACTAGGAAGCTGAGGCACCTGTGAAACATCAACCACATTTCGCCCCAGGCACTCTCTCAAATTCCATATACCAAGGAGACACTGAAATCCATTAGGTACAGATACTGCTCAGTTTAATACATTTGGAGTACTCGAATAAGACCAAAACATCCCTTTCAGAGTTTGCTCTGTATTTTTATCTTTCTTTGCTTTCCTGAGGCTTTTGCTCAGCAAAGAAAACCGTAGGAAAAACAATATTGATGTTTTGATTATGAATTGACAAACTGGTGGTGGTAGAAATCTCAGGCAAGATTTTCTTACCCATGAGCAATTTGTTATATTCAAATAGACTCTTAGGTATACAGCTGATCCTTGAACAACATGGTGTTGAACTATGTGGGTTGGCTCTTACTCTACGTGGAGTTTTTTCAATATAGTACAGAACTGTAAATATGTCTTCTCTTACGATTTCCTGAATGTTTTCTTTTCTCTAGTTTATTTAAGAATACAGTATATAGCACATATTACATGTACAAAATACATGTTACTTTGACTTTCTATTAGTAGTAAGGCTTCCAGTCCACAGTAGGCTATTAATAGTGAAGTCTTGGGGAAGCCAAAAGTTACAGGTAATTTTCAAGTACATGGAGGGTTGGCACCCATAATCCTCCATTATTCAAGGATCAGCTGTATTCAGATGGGATTAATTTAGCTAAGCAAATTTCTGTAGTTTTACTTTGGGTTTATAGTTTATAATTTGTGGTAAAGGTATTTACAGGCACAGTTTTGCAGTAGAAAGGGGATAATAGTCTATTTTGGTATTCATTAAAAAAAAAAACTAGATTAAAAATAAATGGGACAGCTTTTAAAGAGAAGCAGATCTTCAGTGACTACCATGGACTATTTGTTTTTAGCTGCTGTGGTTCAGACCAATTGTTTAGAAGAAAGAATGCTTCAGACTCACAGGATGACATGTTAAGTAAAGATACTAAAACCAGGCCTTACCTTCCCGAGTTGCTGCTCTGTGAGAGAAAATGCGTCCATGAAGGCCTGGGCAATCACAGATAAACAGCCGTCTATGTGTGGTGTCTTCTTAATGTCAAAGACAAACTGAGGGTTCTTCAGGATGTTTACCCAGAAGCGAAGAGGAAGGCTGTTCCGAGAGAGAAATCTCCTTTCAAGCATAGCCCTTCGTAGGAGGCGGATGCTCTGTTTATCACAGTTTGCATACGGGCGTTTTTGCCCTTGTTATTGAAGTATGCAAGTCTGCTTTGCCAAATATACCAAGCAACAGATGGCAGCACCACTCAGAACAAGAAAGGGTTAAACTGACAAGCGCTACTGAAGGGAGCGCTACTGAACGGGAGAAATTCAAAGGTGGCTGTTGACGAGAATTTTCTCCCGATAGTTCTAGATTATAGCAGGCGACGGTTGCCCATGAAAACGTTTCATCACGTGTCTGGAGCCTGACCTTTTCTCACCCCCTCTAAGTGCCACACCCTGGCCTAAGCCGCCAGCATTATTAGCCCCCAGCTCCCTACAGGTAATTGTCCCACAACTATCAGCAATCTTAACACAGAGTCAGATCAGGTCTCTCCTCTGCTCAGAACCCTCTGTGCTCTCCATCCCCCTTGGGATAAAGCCCCTGTGTGATCTGGGCCTGGGCCCTCATCTGTTACTCTTCACCTTTTTCATTCCAACCCACCGTGGGCCTCTTGGCTGGTCTTCATGCATCCCAGGCAAGGCTGCACCTCAGGACTTCTGCTGCCCATCTTCCAGAAACTGCCTTTAGCCAGACAGTCTCAAGGTGTATGCCCTCACCTCTTTCAAGACCTGACTCAAATGTCATCATCTCCTTGAGGCCTTCTCTGACCACTGTCCTGTTACTCTCTATCCTTCTTTTCTGCTTTGTCCATTGTACTAACCTTCTAATATACTACAATTTACCTATTTATCATCTCTTCCACCCATTAGAATGCAAGCTCTCTGAGAACAGGGATTTTTGTTCAGTTTACTGTTACATCTCCAGCACCTAACAGTGCTTGGCATATAGTAGGTACTCAGATACTTGAATATGAACTTGGGAATCATTCAGAGTCCTTCCATTATCTCAACTCTGGCCTAGCAAATTACCTCCATCATAAGGATGCTGGGCCTCTCCGCAGCTCTGCTGTCCTGGCTACTGCCCCTGCTCAGATGCCACCCTCTTCACAGTGAAAGGGGAGCCTACAGCAGCAGCACCTGGGATTAAGAGGCTAGAGCACAGGATGGGAGGGAGCCAGGGTAGATGCTGGGACAGACCCGGATTCAATGGGAGAAGATGAGACCTAGAGCTCTGGCACTTCAGCTTGTAATACTTCCTTAAAATGGTCTGTGGGCCCTCGGTGTTCAGGAGGGCTTGCGATTGTGCCGAAAAGTTCTATCATGTCTTAACACCGAGTCTTACTCAGTTCATACACAGGACATTTCAAATAGAGGTAATGAGCTGTTTCTTTACTGAGGAGAAATTTAGAACAAACCTGGATGCCTTGCCAGGCAACCAGGTAAAACGTTAGAAAACAAAACAGTCCTTTGGCTAATTCTCATGATATCTGAGTACTGCACTCGCTCAAATAAAAGCAGAAATGTCTATGTAGAATCAGAATTCAGACAGTTTGGTAACTGCAAAGGGATTAAGTATTCTGTAATGGAAAATTATATAATAAAACCACAAAATACTAATTTCTCATCTTTTGCCGGTCAGGTTAACATTCCTTACAAGGTCTTTTTCATGCGTTAAAGATAATAAGGTTTGTTTATGTTATCCTAAAGAATAGGATCACAGCATAGGAAGGGTTTTGTTCTCGTTAAAAAATAGTAACAGAGGAAGAATCTGCTTTGACATGATAGCTTACCAAGCCAAAAGATTCTGATCTAGGGATAATGAATCCTTCTGTAACTATCCATGCCCTCCTTTTGGTTAAGATTCTGTCCCAGATTCTTGAAAACAGTCAGTAATCACATACTGTTTGTTCCCACCTGTTTGTTTTCCAAATATGTACGACATCAGGATCTGTGATTTTTTTGTTTTCAGCCTGGGCATCCAAAAAGTCAAAAAAGTATTTTATAGCAAATGGGGCTCTGCTGTTGGGTAAACTCCAAATGCTTCTAAAAAGTTTTTCAAGCACAGAATGAATTGCCACCTGAAAGAGAGCATCAGACGTGGGAGATTTAAAAAATAGGGTAGCAGTTTTGAATACAATAGAAAATGAAATGCCAGTTCAGAGAAAATGATGTACAAAACAGAAAAAAAAAACCTGAAGAGAAAATATGTAAAATTATCAAATGAGGCCAACACTCCATGTGGGTCAAGCATCCTGAAAATCCATGCCCAGGTTTAGGTTTAGTCAACAATGAGGGTATCGTAGAAGTCTCCAGCAGTTGAAATGTCAGTTGTAGGGCTGCGTGCATAGATCAAGAAGCCATGGATGTTTAGCTTTTATTAGTTATGTTCAGCCTAGAAAAACTCAATGTTGCTCAGTTCCCAGAATTGTTCCTGTTGCATGTATTTCCATCAGAGGTTTTTATTCTCTACTTTCCAAAGCATCTGAGTGTTTTACAAAAGACAAATAGGCAGATCTCTGTGGGACAGATGAGAAAATCAAGAGGCTCTGGCTGTCCTTTAGCCACTAAACAAATTTACTGAGCTCTAAGCATACCCTCTGCTATAATCTGAAGAAGCATGCCCATCAGGAGACCAGGGCCAGGTGTAGATAATAGCATTTATATTGCTAGTCATTTCAGGGGGAAAAAAAAGGATCACCACAGACTTCTGTTAATCTCACTCAAAGCCAGATAAAGTAAAATTTGCTTCTGGTTTGGTATTCCAACAGCTTTCACATCTGACACTTTTACATGTGAACAGAATTCTTAACTTTAAAGTGGAAAAATAAAAAAAGATTTAGTAGGTTTACCATCACTGACCCCACCCTTCATTTTATTTGCAATTCAAAGGGAGTTTTATTGCTCCTCTATAAGAACAAATAAAAACGAATAATTACACCATGAACCTAAAAAATAACAATAGTGAAATGGTGGGTAAAGGACTGGGAACAATATTAAATCCCTGATTGAAGATACTACAGTCAAAATTTGTAAAGTGCCATTATCTTTGCAGTTTCTAAAAAGAAGAGGAGGGTAGGAAATGTTTACCATTTAAACTTTCATTTTGCTTTGCTAGAAGGCACAAGGGATTTGTAACATTTTCACACTTCAGTGGAAATTAAGTCAAACACATCATACACCCCCAAGGTAGCCATAAAAGCACTCCCAGAACAGTTAAGTGTACCTTGGTCGACAGCAGCTTTGTCAGATACATTTCTTTTACTTTGAACTTGTGCTTCCCTCGATGTCTCTTTCCTTGCACATCTTGGAATGCTTCCGAATCTGGTAAAATCTAAAGGGAAGACAGACTAGAAGCGTTACCCAAGGAGACCGTTCATTCTACAGAAGGCATCCAGTTCAGCGGCAAGCACAAGAAAGACTGAACTCACCAAATGGCAGTGGTCTTCTGAGTATTCCACATCTGAATGCCAGAGAAAGGGGGAGAAAACAGTCTATTAAAAAAACAACCACGGGCTAATTGGCCTTCTCATAAAATGCCCCATTTGTGCTATAAACAGAAGAGGTTACTTGAGCTCTTCACAGCTATTTTTTTGTTTTTTTTACCCTGTTGCATCTTAAGATCTTAACAACATGAAGACCGAACGGGCCAGGGAGTAGGAAGCAGGTTCCCTATTCCTGGAAATATTAAAACAGGCTGAATGATCCTTCATTGGGTGAGTAGGAGAGGTTCAAGCCCCACTCATGAACAAATGTACCTGGGGGCAGCTACTGAGTGCCAGGGGCTCCTAGGCAAAAGGCAATCTTAACACAGACCTAGTTACCCCCCCACCCCAGTGGAATTTACATCCTAGCCAATGAGAGACTTCATACTATTAATTATACAATTATTTAACTACAACTGTGATAAGGCTCCTGAAGAAGTATATGCTAAGAAAGTAACTGACAAAGGCCGGCCCTACTCTGGGAGGTTTTTCAGGGGAAGGGGTGTTGGAGCTGAACCTAAATGAATGACTAGCCAGGCAAATGGAAGAAGGGGAATGGGTGCAAAGACCCTAAGGTGGAAGGAACGTGACCCCTCCTGGGATCTGAAAGAAGGGCAATGAGTTGGGAGTTTATAGAGCAAGTTTGACAGTGACACAGGGTGAGGACAGTCCTGAAAGAAATGTGGTAGTAAAGGGAATGGTAAATGGAAAAGAAGGATCAAGGGACTAGGTTTTTTGTTTTGAAGATGAAGGAGACTAGAATACCTTGAAACACTAACAAAAGCTGTAGTAAGTGGGGAGGTATAGAAAATTTAGGTGAGAGAAGATTGTCTGTGGCGTAAGAATGCTTGGAAGGTTGGAAATGATGGGATTGAAGACACAGGTGAGAGACTGGCCTTGGATAAGAGGAAGGAAATCCTGGAATGCTGGTGGGGGTGGGAAGGAGCACAGGAAGAAATGGGCAGATGCAGGTAGGGTGGTAGGCTTGGTGCTAGATGTTGATGGAGTTCTGATTCCTGTTTTCTCTGTGATGTACAGGATCAAGTCTGCTGCTGATAGAGCCATGTAGGTCAGAGCTTTGAGGAGAGAAGGCAGAATTCTGGAGAACACAGAGTGAGTTACCTAGAGAAATTTAGTGGGTGTAGGCTGCATTGAGGGTCCCAGTCATGTTGGGCACCATGAAATTACAGTGACTCCAAACTATGCTGTTGTGTACCTTCCTCCAGTGGCTGCCTGGATATAGGTTTAGGAAAGGCTAGTATTGGGTTCATCCAGGGCTGGGATGTGACAGAGAGGGTAGTACATAGGGGACAGGGACAGGAGAAGGTGAAGGGTTAGGAGGAGAGTGATCAAAATAATGGCTCTCAGCTGAACTGGACAGGGAAGAAACAGAGACGTTGACTGCCTTGAAGTCCCATGAAGAGATCCAAATGTGAGATCCCCGATCTTTGAAGCTTAAAATACAAAGTTCTACTTTTTTATAACACAAGGACACCAGTTCCCTATGCCAGAATGGCAGCCACCCTCTGCAAGATGGCTTCTCTCACTAAATAGCCAGATCTAATGATGGACTGTGAGGTTCCCCAGAGGGGTTTCCTACAACCTACCAAATTATCTTTTCTATTTAATTGGGGGCCCTGCATTCTCTGTTTGTACTGACCAGGTATTGGGACCTATGAGGCCGCTCCTAGTATTGAATCTAGGAATCAGGAAGCCTCCCCTCCAGTTATATGTGTGAAAAGTGCTGTTGGTGAGGCCCAGAAACTTTCCAAGGGCTGGGGACAGAGTGTCTTAGCTGGGGTATCCTTTCTCTGGAGACAAACCTAGACTGGGATTTAGGGAATTTCTCAAGGCACCGTCACAATGCCTTCCTTTCCTGAGACCATCAGGGAGGTGGGTAGAGAGTTTAGAGGCTAGCCCATTGACTTTCCCATAAAAGCTCCCCATTTAGTTTGTCTCACTCCGCTTTCTGGGAATTTTGCAGCTGCTATCGCAAGGAGATTTGGATTTCTAAGTGGATTATCTTGTTTGTTCAGTGCTTGCAGGGCTGTGTGATTATCTACCGGCTTCCCTCTCAGTTTGCCAGAGGGGTCTTCTCTTTTAGCCCCCATCCTACTGAGGAGTTGGAACAGAGCGAGGAAGGCTGAGATTCTACCCTGAGTTCAGGGCTGTCAAGAGGCAGCAGCTTCCTTTCTGCTGGGCGGTCCGGCCAACTGCTATTTACTGGTTCCTGTCCTCTTTTTTGCAAAGCTCACGTTCTCAGGAATAGAAACAGATCAAAATGGCTTTTCTCCAATTTCAGAGAATTACATAGAAACAACTCAATCTCACTTTTGTGACAATACATCTGAAAGAGGCAAAAAACAATACTTTGTATAAAAGTGGGTGAGAACAAAAGGTTAACATTATATCGGTTACCTGTAGTAAAATTTGCTATCTTCTTAAAGACTTTTATAGTGGATCCATTTGATATCTGAAAGCAAAGATAAAAAATATATGAGTTTTCAAAATTTAATACATTTCTCAACTTCATCCAGGAAGTAGATGGCTGGCTGGATCTTGCATTCTCTCATCTATTAAATATTTATCAAGAATTTCTATGTGCTGGAAGTTGGAGCTATAATGGTGATGAAAACACTGTCTCTGCCCTCAAGGAGCTCACAGTCCTGTGAAGGACATAGACAAGGCAGCGAGATGCAGTGAGGCTGGAAGAGGGGGGCCAAACACCATAGGGCTAATGGGAGGGGGGCAACCCCGGGCAGAGGGGAAGACAAGGCTGTGTTAGGAAGTATCCCAGCGTCTCAGAGGTCAAAAGAGGCTTGGGCCACTATGTTTTTGAGGTTCCTACTGTATTCAGAAATGCTGAAACAGGTGTTCAAAGCTGTGTTAGCTAGAGCTGGTGTTTACCTTATCACAGAGCAATTTCACATCCGGGTATATATCCAACAGAAATAAGTGCATATCCTGATAGCAAACTATATGCGATTGCCCCATACTGGAAACAACCAAACATCATCAATGAATAAATCATTTGGGGTATGTCCATACAACAGAATATAAAGCAGTGAAAAATGAGCAAATTACTGCTCCACGCCGCATGGGTAAACCTCACCGTGGTAATGTGCAAAGAAGCCCAACACAGAGGAATACATACTATGTGATTCCAATCATGTAAAGCTAAAACAAACACAAAAACAGTCAAACTATGATGTTAGATGTTTGGACAAGAGAGTGGGGTTAGTGATTGGGAGGGGCCTGGAGGGGGCTTCTGAGGTACCCATAATGTTCTCTTTCTTGACCTGAGTCGTAGTTACAGGGTGTGCTCACTTTCTGATAATTCATCCAGTAGTACACTTATGATTTGTTCTCTTTTTGCAGGAATATCGTATTTTTAAAAAGCTTGCAAAATCATAAAAATTGCATATACTTTTAAATAAAAACTTTACAATTAAGTATAACTTATAGGAAAGCACTTCACATTCACTAATATTAAGTATACAGCTTAATAAATGTTAAGTATACACCTGTGTAACCACTACTCACATGAAGATAAAAATTGTATTTCAAGGTCCTACGAAGTACCCCTGTTATCCCCTCCCAGTCAATAACCACCCCATCCTCAGCCAGAGATAACCACTATTCTGACTTCCATCTGTTCTTGAACATCATATAAATGGAATTATATGGTACAGCTAACCCTTGAACAATATGGGGGTTAGGGGTACCCGCCCCCTGCACAGTTGAAACTCCACATAAAACCTTTGATTCCCCCAAAACTTAACTGCCTACTGTTGACAGGAAGCCTTACCAATAAGTCAATTAATACATATCTTGTATGTTGTATGTATTACATACTGTATCCTTATAAGGCTAGAGAAAAAAGTATTAAAATCGTAAGAAAAGATACACTGACAGCACTGTACTGTATTTACTGGAAAATATCTGCATGTAAGTGGGCCTGCACCATTCAAACCTGCATTGTTCAAGGGTCAACTACGAGTGTGTGTGCGTGTGTGTGTATAGGTCTGGCTTCCCGGGGTCATCTTAAGGTCTGTGATGTGTATCCACACTGTTGCAGCTACAAGCAATTCAGTCCTTTTAAAATGACTTTGTATTATTGTGTGAATATATTACAAAAAACTGCCATACACTAAAGACAGAAGTATTGACATGCTACAACATGAACCTCAAAAACATTATACTAGGTGAAAGCCAGCCACAAAAGACCACATGTTGTATGATCCCATTTAGATAAAATGTCCGGAACAGACAGATTTATGCACACAGAAAGTAGATTACTAGCTGCCTAAAGCAGGGGTCAGAAGAATGAGGAGTGACTGCTAATGAATTCAAGGTTTCTTTTGGGGGTGATGAAAATGTTCTAAAATTAGATTGTGGTGATGACTACACAACTCTGCAAATGCACCAAAAACCATTGCATTGTACATTTTAAAAGGTGACCTTTATGGTATATAAATTATATCTCAATAGAGCTGCTAAAAAATTGCCACAGATTTTAAATGTACACAATTTGACAAATAAATGCCTTTACCACACTGACACACTACTGCAAGGCCCACGCATACCCTCTCTTGTCTATAAAGTCAGGAGTTCTCACCTGAGACCTTTCGGGACTATGAAAGCCAAGGCCGGATGGCCCTCCAGCGCGGCCCTCCCCCACAACCGACTGGGGGAAGAAGTGCCCTTGAGTGTCCAAGGGGACTAGATGCTAAGAAGCAGGGGGCAGGCCTCACTTCTTGTGAGGAGTAAATTATTCTGAGAGGCTAGTCCACAGAAATGTAAGACAAAGGAACCCTGAAGAGAGGCAAGTCAAGGATACACAAATCCTTGCCTTCATTCTGGGACTATGGAGGGAGGATTAACCCTGTCTTTTCGGAACATGGTCAGCTGAGTGCTTTTTCCCTCCACTCTGAAGTCCTCAGTCTGGTCTGAATTCTAATACTACTTTGGACCTAGCCTTCCTCCATTTGGAAAAAAGTAGAAACCTAGAATTTCTCTTCTGGCCTGCTGCGCATTGGTTATCAGAGTGTACAAACCTGCTTAGCAAGCGCCAAAGGATTAAGGTCTAATCTCCTTCAGGTTGCACCCACAGAGGAGGGAACACGGGGCGAGAGCCAGCCCTGCAGAGGCCCTGAGCACAGCCGTCCAGCCAGCTGTGTCTAGCCAGCTGCTAAGTTTAGACCAGAGGCCTCCAACTGCTGGTGTTCACATCTTGCAGGGAGGGGGAATGCTGAGCAGAGGCTGGCTGGGCCATCAGGTCTCTGAAAAGTGTCTCCAGCTTGGACTCTTATTGAATTCTTCGACTCTGCTGTTATTACCAAACCTCCTCCTCTTTCCCCTTGAGCCATTCATTGTTTTCTGGCTGCTTTTTCCATTCTCCTCCACATTTGATGCAATTAAAGTAAACACTCTGTGCAGGCACCCTCTTAGCAACACTCAGACACCAAGTTTATGAGAATGTTTGAACGTAGTTCTAAAATTCCTCCCCATGAAGAGCTGGATATGCTCTGTTTCTAAGCCAATAAATATCTTTTTATAAAAGGAAGCTGGTGATTCATTCTGGGTAATTGTCAAAGAATGAATCCCAAATGGATCCTGTTGAGTGTTGAGCCAATACTCCACTACCGTCAGACGCTTTGTTTTGCTAAACGTGAGCACCCTTACCCTATAATCACAAACACCACGGATGGGCTTTCCGATAAGCAGCCCTGCCAGAGGTTCAAATGTCTTTTCAAGAGCTGGCAAGGACTCACTGCTGGCACTGTGCTCAGGCATTAAGATAGCGCACACGCAGCTTGTACCACGGAAATTTTATTCTGAAATTATCTCCCGAGAGCAAGTGTAAAAGCATTTTATTAGTGGTTGACTTGTGTGTGTGTGTGTCTGAGCATGTGTGTGTGAGTGTATTTCTAACTTTCACAGCTGCTCTGGGGCTGGAACATTTCCCCCCACGTGACACTTTAACACCATCGTAAGACAGAAACTAGTTCACTTACAGATGTTTGGTGGGGGGATAAGGTTTCCATTTTCTATTTTGCACAAGTCAGCGGCTGCTGAGTTAAGGACAGAAATGCCGTTTTGAAAAGTGCCACAGAATCTAAAGTGTTAAAAATATGATACTGTTTGTTCCATCTGAGGAGCTCCAAATGCTTTCCTGAGACTGACTCATTAATCCTCCTGTACTCCTGTGAGGCAGGGAGCGGCCTCTGGGCCCCTACTTTAGGAATGAAAACCAAATTAAATCAAAGAAAGATTAATGTCACTAGATGGATCAGCGGCGGGAATGTTTCTCCAGCCCAGAGCAGAACTGGTAGCGCACGGCAATTTCAAATTAAATTCCTCCCAGTCTCACAGTGCTCCGGGATTCAATGAGACAAGAAGGCGATACCCCTTCGATGATGACTGGCCCATGTTGGAACAAGGTAGAGAAAACCGTAGACTCCTCCATTATCAGAATTAGGAATTGTGACCGCACAAGGCTAAACGGACTCAGGTCGACAATTTAAAATCACTCCTGAAATCAGCAGGAGGTACACATCCTCCAAATCACGTGCAAGCCAAGGTAGGCCTTCTCTGTGGCAAAACCCTATCCTTGTGGCATGAGTTGAAGAAAATTCCGTAAGGATAGATCTTCTAGATATATAAGATTGAATTTATATTTAGTCTGACAAAACTGCCATTTTTTATGGGTAAAAGTGGTCAAATGTTGGTAATTTCATATTGCTTAGTCTAAGAGGAAAGCTGGAATTTCAGCCTAAGAATTGTATGGAAAATTATGAAATATTGTGATACTTTTTTTCTTAAAAAAAAAAACAAAACTGAAAACACAGTAAGCAATACACATCACCACATGGAAACCCTTACTGGTATCCCTCATTCCTAAAATGGTATTATGTGAAAGCAGAACTCTATTCAACCAGCGTTGTCCCCACAACCACGCATCACTTTTGCTTTCCCCACCTACCCCCTTAGCTCTTCCCACTGACACCCCAAGGCTGGAGGCAGATAATAAAGGAATCCTGTTTCTCAGGGCCAGAGGGATAACCTTGCTCAGTCCATTAGCAAAGGAGGTTCAGTGTTCATTGGAGTGTTTGGAAGGGGCCCATCAGAACACTCCCAACACACATATCAGATCATACATGTGGTTCCTGACACCCAGGACAGCTCTAAAGGATGCTTCCAACTAGTTAAAATGCCAGTAGGGCTCTTGCATCTTCCTTGGGTACTTGGAATTCAGCCTGGGCCAGTAGCAAACTCTCTCTGAGGACTGTCAGAACCAGACCTCGTCCTCTAGGAGCCAGTTTGCTCTCTAAAAGTGTGCCTGAAATTGGGAACCTTAAGCACTCCCCTGCTTTTGTTGGGCTGGGGTGGTGAGCTCTTGGATGCCTGCAAGAGGCCTCCTATCTGAAGAAGGTAATTGTTGTCATCTTCAAGGAACACTGGCCTTAAATTATGTTGAAGTAGAATTAAAAATAAGGATTTTGATAAACTCACAGACATGAGATTCATCAGAAGATTTTAAGAGAAGTTACCTTTTTGGATATGACATCAGAGAAAGTAACTACCAGGATTTTTCATCATTTGGCCCAGCTTCCTAGCCGAGGCTGCCTTAGAGGCTGGAGGCATGGGCTACAAGCCCAGCTGGAGCCAAGCCTATCTCTCCGGCCCTGAGAAGAGCCATGTCTCCAGCGCCATTGCTGTTTCATCTGCTTCCGGCCTTGGGGCATCATTGAGAAGAGCTACGCGGAACCTCTCCCTGTGCCCTAGAATGGGAATAATGACAGTATCCATCTACCTCACTGGGCTGTACAGAGGACTAAAGGAGCTGCTATTTGTAAGAGCCCCTGGAACAGTGCCCAGTATACAAGAAGCATTCTGTGCTTGTTTAATGAATAAATAAATGTCTAAAGTCATTCGTGCTGCAAGAGACCTTTAGAGATAGTCAAATCCCTTTATTTTAGTGTCACGGATGACACACCTGATTGGACGGACCGCTGACTTTACCTAGCAGACACTTTGGAACATCCCTGTGAGCTCTACATGTCATTTGAATGACAACTTTAGCGGTGGCGACGACCACTGCGGCATTAGCATGCACCTGTTACGAGAGCGTTCTTCAACATCACAGTGGTTTAAACATCTTTTCTGCCCCTCAGAACCTCATGGTTCAGAATGTGAGGCGAAGTCTCTAGAGGGCCTTTCCTGCTGGACACAACACCTGTTCTGTATATGCGATGCCACCCTCTTGCGGGGTGTAAGTGTGATAACACCGTCCAGCAAAAGGTCACACGGAGGTGCAGGGGAGGGGAAGAAAGCCTGGACCCAGAGACACCTCTCCATACATACACACAACTGATCTTATCAGCTCCCAAACACAGTGCAGTTTCCTTAATAGGAAAGGCACACTCAGCGATGGCCAGTTAAGGAAGCACTTGGGGAGGATTTAATTATAGGGGATAAAGATGCCTCTGGCTTAATGTGTTTGTAAAGATGCTGGTTTTACCCCCTGTTTGCACGGGACGGAAGGAGACTGTAGCAGAAATCTACCCTCCTCTGCACTCATCTGATGGAAAACGAGGGTAATAAAAGCACCTTCATCATAGGGTTGTGAACCTGAATTGTGCTTATGCACATGAACAGTGCTGTCATCACTATGCAAAGCAATCTTGGCGACGCCCAGGGTTGGCAAGGATGCCATCCTATAGATGACAGAGCATTGCCAGCAATTTGGGGCTGTGGAGGCTGCATCTGGTCCATGAGATGCTATATTTTTGCTGTGCCTTCAGATCCCCTCTAGAAACCTGTTCTTCAAATATTTGGACAGTAAATCATTCAGAGGAAATCAGCTACACTCTGTTTGCCCTAAGGACAGAACAGGAGAGAAGAACCAGGTTTCCACTCCAGCAACGGGACTTTGTTTAGATAGTAGGAGGAACTGGCCGTCACTAAAGATTAACTTTAAAACCTAAGTAATTTGGGCTAATTGGAGGGAGATGAGTCTGAATCACTTAAAATTCCGAGTTAGACCCTATTTTTAAATGAAATACAGTTTTTTGCTTTCAAGTACTTGCAGTGACTCAAACTAGGGTGCTTTAGTAAATAAGAGTGGTAATTAGCATCTTGTCTCTTTGGAGGGAAACGTAAGCTCCAGGAGAAAATTTTTAACGGAAGCACAAAAGTGAGCTTCAGCCTACCCCTGTCAAATTACTCCCAATTTTGAATCTGCAGGGGAACTACTAAACTGGGGATAGAGTTCGGTGGCCGAGGGTAGTGGTGGATACTTTTTTTCTGAGCTGTCTTTGAAAAACAGGGCATTTGAGATGGTCCAGGCATGGAGAGCACAGGGCCGATGACCTCCCCAGTTTCCTTCAAGCTCTCTGAGTTTATTTGCCTTACGGCTTAGCTTTTTAAACATCAGGAGAATCCTTTAAGCCCTTGTGTCCTAGTCTTGTCATTTATTACCACCATGTGGCAATGCTAGGGTATGAAGCCAATAAATCATTTGGACGGGAAGTGACTACAGGCCGGATTAATTTCATTATCATCCTTAAGCAGATAGGTGTCTAGCACGGCCGATGTCTCCAGTGAAGACTGATGTTCTATCTTTCCTGACGGCCCTCCCCCTGGCCTTGCAGACAGCTATGGTGGTTCTTCCTTTTCCCTGCTGGAGTGGCTTGTCCTGCCTTTCCCTCTGAAGGGCAGTGAGTGGCCACACCCCCTTCCTTTGTGGTCCACCTCATGCCACACAGTCGCCAGGGGACTCCAAAAAGCCTGATCAGGGTGGCCCAGCCCTCCTGGCACAGCTGAGCAAGACAAGCACATTAGCTCGCCAAAGGAGGGCGTCTGTGGTGGTGTTCCTTCTAAACCCGCTGAGACAAACTCGCTACCCAGACAACACAGAGGGAAGGTGACTGCCAGGCTGCAAGCCTGAACTTCAAACTGATGCCCTGATAAGCCCCTAAGTTCTTACACTTGCCAGGCAGCACCCCTAACTCTAACCTCCTATCCATTAAATTCCCTCTGGAGCACGGCTTCTCTGAGTGTGGCTCACAGGCATACATACGCTCAGAAAGCCCCCTGGGGATTTTTACAAGTTCCAAAAGCTGAGACCGACAGCTCTTGGCAAGATGACTTCAAGGTTGGAAAGTCTGAGCTGCGGGAGGGTGAGCACGAAAGCAAGTCGCTACCCCGTGGCTCTCTCTACTGGATGCTCTCCGGCAAAGGCTCCGGTGGCGCCCACCCAGGTGTCACCCAAAGAAGCTATTTCCAAACTAGTTCTAAGAACCACTTAGCCAAAGAGCCCAAGGAAGAGGTGTCCTCTGTTTCTGGCCACTGCCCAGAAAGCTCTGCTCAAGAATGGTCTCTGCTTCCTCCCTGGAGAGGGGAGAGCCCGCAGGGTCCAAAGGCCTTCTCGGTGCAAACACATTTATTTCCCAGGGACTTCGCAGGCATGAAAGACAGGAGGTGCCTACTCTCCAAGTGGCCTGGGAAGCTGCTCCTGCTGTCTCCTCTGTCTCTGGAAGACCTACTGCATCAATGCATCCGCCCGCCATCTTGGCTGCTCCTCTACCCAGGGACCCTCCCACCTGCATGGTTTATGGTGCCTATCTCCTGCCCATCTCTGAGTCCCTCCGCTTGTCTCCATCTCAAGAGCCACCATGTCATTTCTGACCAACATCATTCCTCACCTGAAATTCTTCCAGTGACAGCTTCTAAGGGTCTCCCTAGTTCCAGCTTTGTACCTCTTATAACCATGCTTCAGACACAGCCACAGGCATGTCTGAGACACAAGTCTCCCCTGCTTAAGATCCTCCCGTGGCTTCTTGGGATTATTGTTGGGACAAAAGTCCAATTCCTGAAGAAGCTGATAGGGCTGTACAATCCGTATCTCCCCTCCTTGCCTCCCTCCCCATTTCTCTGCCTTCCTCTCAGTCAGGCTTTGGCAGGTACTGGTTAAGCCACAGACCCTAGAACCCAACTATCTGAGTCCAAATCTTGGCTCTGCCACTGACTAGCTGCTGGTAAACGTCCCTGAGTGTACCATCTATAAAGAGGGTTAGTAACAGCACCTACCTCATAGGACTGCTATACATGGGATGGACTAAGCCAGAGTAAGGGGCAATGCTGAGGGCAGCACCTGGCACAGAGTGAGGCCTCCGTCACATCGGCTATTATTGGCTCTCACTGCCAACCCCCCCCCCCCATCTCAAGTTTTAGGCAGCTGCAAGTCTTTGTGTGGAAGAACATGTGTCTTCTCCCTTCCCTGTGGGGTGTGCTGGTGCCCCATCCCAGACCGGGAAAGTACTCATTCTTTAGGTCTCTGCTTAGTCAGCTTTCTCCAGGAAGCTTTCTCTGATGCTCTGAGCCGCAGCACTCTTACACCATAGGTGTTGCCTCATACTTGTCTTCCCCCTTCTTCATCCCCTCCCGGGGGTGGTAGGCTCCTTGAAGTCAGGAACTTGGTCTTTGTTCCTCTTGTGTGCAACCCGGCACATAGCAGATATTCACCAAAGATTTGGATAATGTTGCTGAATGACTCCCAGTATTCATCTCAGTGTGTTCCAGAACCTTCCCTGCCTCCTGTCTCTGTCTCTGTCTCTGTCTCTCTCATGCCATGCAGGCTTCTCTGGCACACAGATCTCTGAGAGGTCATGTGCACCCCACACCCACCTTGGCACTCACCCAGCATGTGGGTCAGGGCCCAAAGGAGCTATTACTGGGGACACCTGGGTGGCTGAGTCGGTCAAGCATCTGACTTTGACTCGGGTCATGATCTCATGGGTTTGTGGGTTCGAGTCCCGCATTGGGCTCTATGCTGACAGCTCAGAGCCTGGAGCCTGCTTCAGATTCTGTGTCTCCCTCTCTCTCTGCCCTTCCCCTGCTCTCGCTCTCTCTGTCTGGCTCTCAAAAATAAACATAAAAAAAGGATGTATTACTGAATATTGCAAAGGAACAGGAAATGTAGGACTTCTTCAGAAAAAAAGGACCCCACGCAAAGGTTATGTGGTTCTGTGAACACCGTGGAGACCTGTGAGGTGAAGTTTCCCACCCAAACTGCCAGATGGAGACTGATCAGTCACATGAAAATCGAAGGCCTTGGGGAGGGGGTGGGAAGGGGGTGACCCGGCGGGGGTGGGGGGGGGGAACTGTTGACCACGAGACACAGTAATGCCCA
This sequence comes from Panthera tigris, assembly GCF_018350195.1. NCBI lineage: Eukaryota > Metazoa > Chordata > Mammalia > Carnivora > Felidae > Panthera > Panthera tigris. Next base: position 114,574,302 of record NC_056666.1, on the reverse strand, counting down.
GGCTCTTCCAAACGAGCAACTAAAGAAAACTGCTGACCTGCAAACAAGCCATCTGCAAATTGCCAGAAAATGGTGGGGGTCCCATAATTTTTTTTTTTAAACAATTGCCGGGGTACTACCTGGAGATGATCTATCAAGACAGGATTGGGCCTGGGGAAGGAGATGTTGGGGGCTAAGCCTTGCTCTTACCTCATAGTGGCCAATGGTATTTAGCTTGGTTATTCCATCTTCGAGAATCACAGATGAACTGTCAATATCCAGAAGTTCTTTTTGTCGTGTGCCCACTTGCAGCTCTGAAAAGAAAAAAAAGAGAGTGCATTTTGTTCTCCTTTGAATTTGAAGTGAGAAAGTTTAAATGCTATTCTGTAATGGTGGCAATTATTATTTATAAATAAATAAATCTTAAAGTGTTTAATGTGTGTCTGAAAGTTTGGAGATATATGAGCCAGACTGGTAGCCTGACTTTTGTTTCTGTTTTGTGTTTAGGGCTCTGATTTTTAGGACTACATTTCCCTGGGGATGTCTGGGTGGCTTAATTGGTTAAGCATCTGACTCAAGATCTCGGCTCACGGTTCATGAGTTCAAGCCTTGCATCGGGCTCTGTGCTTGCAATGTGGAGCCTGCTTGGGATTCTCTACACCCCTGCCTCTTCCTAGCTCATTCACTCTCTAAGTAAATAAATAAACTTAAAAAAAGAAAAAAAGACTACCTTTCCCTGAAGCTTGTACTCCGAGGCTAAGCCTGGAAGTAAAGCCAATGGAAACAAAATAATGCATCCTTACAGGGACTAAGCTCTTCAAAAAATTCCCAAAACAAATTTTTAAGTTCCCAAGCAGGTGCTCTGTGAATTATCTTCTGTAGGTCCCTGGGCGGGGGTGCATTGGTGGGCTAATATCTCAAGCCACACCATTCAAGCTGTTTTATGGAGATTGCCAACTTGTGCCCTGGAGCTAGAATGTGGCCCACAGATGTGTATTTTTGTGTGTCAACGTACACAACGTTTTACTTATTCAGCACCAACATTCAAAGTCAATTCAGCACCAAGGCACCAGCATTCAAGGCAGGAGATTGCACATAAAAATTCGGACTGATTTCCTCTTTAAAAACAAGGAAACAAAAAACGGAATCATCGGATAATACTGACCACTCAGGCCCGCATGCAGTCACTGGCTGAAGCTGAGTGGCACCGATCCTTTAGATGGCATGTCTTTCCCCCCAGTTAAGTTGGGTCCTGCCATTTCCCAGTGTCCTAGATGGGCCAACACCCCTATTTATGGTAGTTCCTGCCCCTGTGGGCATCTGAGTTTGTGAGCCTCTGCTAGAAGCGGTCTTAACCACAGCTGCTTCCGGTATTGGATTTCTATACAATTTATGGCTGGTTCTAAGGCTTTTGCCCTCGTTTTCTGGGGCCAGCCTTGGAGGTAGTTTGCAAGATCATCACACATGCAGAAGCCTGACATGGCTGGAATGCAGTGTTCCCATTTCCCATCAGAAGCTTCTAACAGACTTGTTCTGCTCCCTACTTTCCTACATCAGGAAGAACCGATGGGCTCAAACACAAGAACGGCAAGAGGTTGCTACTGCTGACCCGGCACTGGCAGGACTAAGGCCACTGGACTGTTTTCCCCACGCTTGTTGGCTCCATGTGCCCAGCTCTTGGCAGCCAGAGCCACACTTTTGCAAAGGTAGGGAAGGAAGTTGACAGTCCAGGTCAGGTGATGGTTTCCCGTCTGGGGCTGCCTCTTTGGCCCGGCCTCTAACCAAATGAGCTAAAATGGTCTGCAAGTGCCCAACAGTCCACCCAACAGAAGGACACAGAAAAGAGGCAAAAGAGAGGTGCCTTAGTCCCTTCTTTGACGCCAAGTCCTGTAGTTGCACGCTTGTGTTGTTTCACCCCAACTTGCCAGGCCCTGCCTCCAGGCTTTTCTAGATGGCCTTTTAGCAGGAGGTTTGGCTTGGAGAGCCAGGTGGGATGATTTTAATTGCCTGCTTCGTGGAGGCTACGACTGTACATTGAGGGGAGATAAACCTTGTTACGCTGTCTGTCACTGCTGTGATTTTACTCTTCTTGCCTGTCCCATTATCTGCTATAAAATCCCACGACAGTCTCTTGGGAGGGCTGCGGGGAGCTCAACTTTAAAATGTTGATGAACATTTGAGTGGAGTGGAGCCCTGTTAGAGCGCTCATGCATATGCTCTCCTTTGCAGTAGACCAGTAGAGCCCGAAAATGAATTCATAGCAGATGCTGCTTCGCGTTGGGGAGGATGGAGAATATACTTAATGCAGGACGCGATTAGCAGAGACGAAGATGACCTTTCCAGTGTGCTACAGTTAACACCCAGAGTCTGAGCCACCCGCTAATGACACACAACAAACAAATCAAATGCCAATGTGAAATGCAACACACACACAGGGCGCGGGGTTTACACCTTTTTGTACTTCTTGACGCAAGGTGAATCCATTCAGTCTCAGGGTTACCAATCTCATGAATCTGATTTACAAACATAATATTTTTGTAAAAAAAAAAACCCCAAAAACAAAAACCCCAGCATCTTTGAAGGATAACGCTGCCTAGGAAAAAATCATGTACATGCTCTTGGGAAAGCAGTACAGTCTCTTGGCTCCCAGACATGCCCTCTGGGAACAGCCCCAGGCCATGTAAGTTTCAACAAACAGAAGCATGCATGCTGTGGGCAGGGGGGAAAGGGAGAGACGGAGGGAGAGAGCCGGCGGAAGAGACATTCATCAGGGATTGGGACAGAACAGCTCCCTCCTTGCCTTACCAAGACCAATTTCATTCAGCTGAAGTCCATAAGGAGAGCCATTTTTGCTTAGGAATGCCTGGAAAATCTTTTCTTTGGCTTGGCCTATGGTATCACAATCAAGAACGTTGACTGAAATATTCCGACAGACGTCTGCACTCTCATTTTCTGGGATCTTTTCAAAGACGACGTTTAATGCCTGCAAGAATACAAACAGGTTTCCAAGTCTATTAGATAATTGCAATCTGAAAGGCTTTCATAAAAGACACAAACCTTGGTGAGTCCCACTAATACCTCGGACAGCACATTAGCAAACACTGTGTCCCATTATACTACTTTAATCTTTTTTCCATAATCCATTCTTTTCAGGGATAATGGAAAGGAAAACAGAAAAGTTAAAACTCTCATTACAGAGCAAGCATTGAATAAATATACCCGAGAGTAAAATACATATACACATAAATGTTCTAGAAGTGGTGATTTCTAATTTCATCTTCAAAAACAAAACAAACAAACAAACAAAAAACCCCCCAAAACTGGAAAGGTTCCACAGTACATGAGGGCAGACTAGTGATTATCTTTTTTTTTTTTTTTTTTTTTTTTTTTACATTTATGTAGTTTTGAGAAACAGAGTGAGACAAAGCGTGAGCGGGGGAGGGGCAGAGAGAGAAGGAGACACAGACTCTGAAGCCGGCTCCAGGCTCTGAGCAAGCGGTCAGCACAGAGCCTGATGTGGGGCTCGAACCCACGAACCGTGAGATCATGACCTGAGCCGAAGTCGGATGCTCAGCCAACTGAGCCACCCAGGCGCCCCGATTGTCTTTTTTATTAACAGGACCACAGAGTCCCAGAAGTGAAGTTCCAGGTGACAGGGAAGGTCAGGGAGGTCCCCATATTGATTATGCTGAAGAGGTTACTTTTTAATATGCAGCATTAATTGCAGTAACATTTATCTCCCCATCCACTTTCAAGATCTTCAGTTTCCCAAGCCCTCATTAAAACCCTGAGATCCCTACCCTGTATTAGTACGCTTGCATTCATTGCTTATGTTTCAGTGCCAGCATTTACCGTTTTGCCAGTTCACATTCTCCTAATGCAGCAAAGCCTCAGAATCAGACTGATGGGGGAAGGGAAGGGCTGTGTGAGCGTGTGAAAACACAGAACGAGGGAGTATTTCAAAACAAATTTAAAAGCAATTTCGGGTTTACTTTGAGAACAAACAAACACATCTAACACAACAACGTTTACCTACTACAGCTCCTTGGGGGAACAGATTCAGGGAAGAGCGTCTTGTCATTAGCATCACATACAGTTTAGATTCTGAGGTACCTTGGTAATCTCAGAATCAAGGGTATGGTGTGAAATGCTCAGTTACTTAATGTTTTTGAACCTGGCTGTAATGAGGGAATGTAAAATGATTAATGGAAGTTTTTTTTTTTTTTTTTTTAAATAAAAACACAAGTAAGGAGAGAATGGGGATCCTTAGGGTTCACTCAACTTTAAAATGGGTACAGTAAGGTTACCTAGGTGGCTCAGTCGGTTAGGCTTCCTACTTCCGCTCAGGGTATGAACTCACTTCGGGAGTTCGAGCCCCGCGTCAGGCTCTGTGCTGGCAGCTCAGAGCCTAGAGCCTGGAGCCTGCTTTGGATTCCGTGTCTCCCTCTCTCTGCCCCTCTCCCGCTCGCACTCTCTCTCAGAAACAAACGTTAAAAAAAATTAAAAGCAATAAATTAAAAAAACGTTAAAAGGTAATAAAATGGGGGGAAAATGGGTATAACAACAGTACCGGCATTGTTAATTACATGGGATGATGCACATCAAAGTCTCCGCACAGGGCTGGGCCCCTGGGAAGGGTTTGAGGATGAGGACGATGATGATGGTAAAAGTGGGAAGTTATTATTTCATGCAACTCATCCGAAGTCTTATTATAGCCACTGTGAGTAAGCCTTCATGCGGAGACTCAGAGACCCGGCGGCCAGGGCTCTGATTCCGTACCCGCTCCGTATCCAGCAGCGGAAAGAGCGCGCTGCCTGCAAGCGGAGCGTGGCCGAGCACCCACTCTAGGGGCCGCCTCTTGTGCCTCAGTTTGCTCCCCTGCAGAGTGGGAGTCGCAGTGGCAACTGCCCTGGACCTCCTGTGCTGACGAACCGAATTACCCGCGGGGCACGGAGACCAGGGTCTGGCTGGTGGGCGCTCCGGAGGGACAAGGGCGGAAGCCCCGTGGCCGTGGGAAAGGGGCTCTGCCAACCGTGGGGTGGTCTCAGAGGCAGGTCTTCTACTCAGGGCCTTTACACCTTGCCCCACACTCCCGTGCGCAGTGACACCGGGGCAAACTTCGCTCCAGTCCCAACTAAGTGATCAACACCAAGGCAGTGCGGTCTGAACCCCTGAGTAGGCGCCTGGCAGCTTCCTTCTTCCTGGAACAGAGGGCACCTCCGGGGCGGGGAGCTCCAGGGGGCAGGAAGGGAGGCAGACTGCCCGCAAATGCTGGCCGAGAGAGAAGGCTGTAGAGGGCATGTGCGGGGCGGAAAATCTAGAAGCCACCGGGGTGGCCACCCTGGTGCCAGAGTCCTCTCCCTCACCTCCCTTTCTCAGCACGGTTTACGGACACCCTGCCATGTATACGCGTCTTTTAACCTTCCCAACATCCTGGTTACGGGGCTGTGTTATGATCCCCGTTTTTGAGCGAGGAAATGGAGGCACAGAGAGGTCAAATAACTTGCTCTGGGGACACAGCTCGTAAGTGGCAGAGCCAGGAGTGGGCATCAGGAACTACTCAGCTCCAGGGTCCCTCCTCCCCTCCCCCGCACCTGGGCCCTCTCTCCTGCCTTCTGGTCCCACCCACCACGTAGGAACCATGGGCCTCCAGAAACCCTGTCTTAGGTCCTAAGCAAAAATTGCAAGCTAGTAAGCAAAGCCCGAAGCTAGATCCCCAACACAAATGAGGGTTCAGGAGGCGTAAATGCCGACCTTGCCCTTGCAGTCTAAGCAGACCTGCCCGTGTCTTCCCTCATTTCTCTGTGAGCTGGTCTGCTCACAGTGGGAAGAAGGGTGGTTAAGCTATTTCACAGGGCTTCCGAAGATAAAGACAACTAGAAAGCACCTTTTAATCAGAGCTCCAGCGATCCCAGCTTGTTTAATAGTTTTATAGGTATTTGTGAAATAACACTCTGTGACTACCTAAAGGGCACTATTGTCTTTAACAAAAACACCTCTTTACAGGTAAAGCAATAAATGTTCTACTTAAAAACATAACCAAGAGGAGGCAAAAAAAAAAATCCAAAAAACAACCTTAACTGGATGTAAAATAATGTAAATCTGCCACTGCCTCCACAGCTAGATGGGTGGAAAAAAAGTAAAATGGTATTTTATAGAGGCCACAGGGAATTCTGAGCATCAATTCGGACACAAATTGATTTTTTATGTTGCTAACGCTTACTGCTCCAACAGCAATTTCCCGAAGTCTAAGTATAGTCGGGGGGCTCTCAGAGTGGGCCCTACCTATTCACCCCACCCTGGGCTCAGCACACACTGGGCCTTTGTTCCCCATCAGGAAAGAGCCCCCATGGAAGGGCCATCTCTCCCCTCACAAACCCATTTAACCAGAGTCTTCCCTATTCCCTACTTGGTGTTAGGGGCTGGGGTGTAGGAGAGACCTTAGACATAGTCCTTGTTTTCAGAAGATTCACAGGACGTTTGGCAGACCAAAGCATCACCTTTGAAACACTATTCAGCCACCAGGTGCAACACTCAGTAAGTGTTGACAGAGAATTCAAGAAGGAAACACAGGAGGGCTGAGGGCCCTGAGCCCAGGATCAGACCATCTGGGTCAGATCTTGTACTCAGCTGTGAGTGCGTGGGTAAGTCCTCTAGCTTCTCTGAGCCTTAACACTCTCATTGTTTCTATCTAAGAGGAGTGACAGGGTCACTAAATAGTGACCTAATAATAGCAAATTAAGGAGTGTTTCCTGTGTGCCAAGCACACAGAAACCTTATCTCATAGATCCCACTATTATTCCCATTTTACAGATGACAGATTGAGGCCCAGAGAGGCTAGGAAATTGCACCAAATCACCCAGCAGGAAAATGGCAGAAGCAGGCACTCTTAAACCTTTGGCGATCCTGCCTTCAAAATAAAAAAAAAAAAAAAATTTTTTTAATGTTTATCTTTGAGAGAAAGAGAGCACAACAGGGGAGGGGCAGAGAGAGAGAGAGAGAGAGAGAGAGAGAGAGAGAGAGAGAATCCAAAGCAGGCTCCAGGCTCTGGGCTGTCAGCATGGAACCCACTAACGGCAAGATCATGACCTGAGTGGAAGTCAGACACTTAACCGACTGAGCCACCCAGGTGCCCTCAAAATATGAAAATGTTTTGTAAACTAAGCATATGGTCCAAATCTACGGGATGACCATTAGTTTTCAATACCCACAGAAGGCTAAAGGGCTCTAAAATCTACACTGGTCTTTTCTCCAGAAATCTGTCCCTGAACAGCTCTGGCTTTCCCTATTTCTTTGGCATAAATGTGTCAACAAAGCTAGGACAACGGATATGGTTGGTGGTGTCTTATCATGTAACCCAGTTTCGGCCAGTGAGATATAAAGGGAAAGGGTTTCTACTCTCACAAAAGGGGAGAGCAGTGCTTGGAGCTGTGGCAGCTATTTTGTGACTAGGAAGGAGGCACAAAAGGAGCCCAAAGATGGTGACCCTGATGGGTCGATGGCCCGGGCTTGAGGCTGCTCACCTCCTGACTTTCTGCTCTAGAATGCAATTCCACGTCCTTACTATTTCAAGCACCTTTATTCGGATTTTCTCTTACTTACAGCTGAACGTACCCAGCCTGACAGAGCTCACTTTGTTGATACTGAGGTTGCTACATCTGCTCAGTGACCCTCACCTACTTTGCATCTGGACATGGTGTTCAGGGCATTCCAGAGGATACAAAGGAGAGCCTGGCACTGATCCTGACTGGGAAGTACGTAAAGACCAAGAGAACAATTGTGAGATACACATAATGAATTCTACTACCAGGTAGAAAACAGTAGGTATGGGCAGAGTGCTTTGGGGGTCCAGAGAGAGGTTACCTCTAGCTTGGAGGAGCTTTTTCAAAGGGTGAGAAATCAGTGAAGACTGCGTGGAGGAAGGGGCATTTGAACTGAGTCTGGAAAGGAGCTGCCTGTGCAGCGGTACACGAGGAGGCCCCTGCAGGGGCCACATACTGGGCTTCGATTCTACCTAGACTGGCCAGGAGTAAGCTTCAATCTCCTAGTCAGGCTACGAGGTCAGGAAGTCGAGAAGAAGAGTCCCACTTCCTTTTGGTAGAATGGAGGGTGGAGGACTTGAAGAACTGTGTTTGCCTTTCCAAAACCACCACCTGCCATCTGAGGGGTTCCGTTACTATTTATGGAAACAAAAGCTGAAGAAGAGAATACCGTTCCGGGTTTCTAACCATCGTCCTCGGCGCTCACATGTAGCATGTTGAACACTTACCATTTACTACCAGGAGCTGTCGTAAACGCTTTGCTAATTCATTTAATCCTGCTCTGTCCACTTAATAACTGCTTAGTGAAGTGGACACCGTTATTAGCTTCACTTAGCAGATGAAGAAACAGAGAGAGAGAGAGAGAGAGAGAGAGAGAGAGAGAGGGAGGGAGGGAGGGAGGGAGGGAGAAGGGTTCAGAAATGTGTCCAGAATCTCAGAGCTGCTGGGGGTCATCACTAGGACACGACCATTCTCTTAACTGCAAAGCCAAAAGGCCACCAGTCAAGGTGATAAATGTCGAGGGGCAGTCCCAATGTGCCTGAAGATCTCGATAGATGCTCTCAGGGCATACAGGCTGGACAGACAGTCCAGCAGAGGAGGCTCAACCTCCTCGGCTTGGCTTGGCATGGGGCCCCATGGAGCCCACTCGACCTGCAGGACGCCACGGGCTGGTGAAAGGTACCACTCGCAGGCATTTGTATGGAGCTCATGTCCACGCAGAGGAGAAATGACCTTTCCCGGCCTCTGCCACAGCCGGGCGTGGCCGGGTGACTATGTTCTGCCCAATGAGGTTAAGCAGATCTGCAACGTGACAGCCTCTGGGAAACTTCCTTAAAAGACGGCTGGTGGCCACTTGTCCCCTTTTCTACAGCCCTACTTCTGTCCTGCTGGCTGGAACGTGGAAGAAGGCTGGGCGGGGGTGAGCCCACACTTTAGACCATGAGGTGGGCTGCGGATGAGAGACGGGGAGCCTGGGTCTGTGAGGACGTCCCAGAGCAGAGGCACCCACCAGCACCAGACTGTGCACCCCAGAACTTCTTGAGGGACAGAAGTAAACTTCTCTGTTGCTTAAGCCCCAGGTGGCTTGGCTCTCTGTTTCCTGCAGCAGAATTGCATTCTGATGGATTCAGCAACGTGCCTATCACCAAGAAGGGCTGTTAGAAGGGCAAGGGTATTTGGAAGATGCATGGGCCCAGAACCCAGAGAAAGGACCAGAACGGAAGGACCCCGTCCTTTTGTAAGCAGGTCGCGAACCGCCAGCCCCGACCACACCCCTCCCTCGCCTTTAGGTAGTTAGTTGTTCAGATGTATCATTGTGTTCTTCCGTTCACATCTGTCTGGCGGGATATCGTCTGCTATAGATTCTAAACACACAGACAGAGGGATTAGCGGTCACCTTGCCTGTAGCGCAGCTAATCCAAAAACCGTCACCCATCGACAATGAGTGACCAACCAGAAAGAATGGTGAGAGGACACTGTGCGCCGTAGACCTTACGATCGACAAGAGAAACGGCTCAGACAGGAAAACTCTTATAAATAAATGACGGGAACTGCTCTGAGGTATGATGGCTAGACATCCCATGCTCAATTTTCAGACCTCAAAACAAACATACAAAGCTAGGTTTCATGATCACCTGTTAATAGATGAAGAAACGGTTTACAGAGGTCCGGTGACTTGCCCAAGGTCACACAGCCTGTTAGTAAAGTGACCGACCTCGGATTCACCCCCAAGACTGTCAGACTCTAAGCCCCACCTGTCGGGCACCGTGCGACATAACACCTTGGGCGCTAAGGTACACAGCACCTAGACAGACCAGCACATTCGTGTTTCACTGGTGGCTTTACCCACCATTCCTTCACACACCCTGGTTGGTTAAGGTACCAAGGAGATAGAAAAAATAAGGTTGCAGGGGGCTGGGAAGATGAATCGAAGGCCCGGGAAGAGGCATTTCCCCATGCTTTTTGCATACTTTGGTGGGGAAAGGATGATCCAGCTACCTCATTAAGTCCTCACCCACATTCTTGGCTCACAAGGAGGGATGTTGTTACATTCTTGTATGATACCTTATAATACCTAGAAGGTAATTTTTTAAAAAATGCGTTAAAAAAATACTTTATCATAACAGGGCTTAGGCCAATAATGACTTTCATTAAATAAAACTATAAAATATCTAATTTCATTTGAGAGCCAAATGAAGGTCAAGAGAAAAGTCTGGTTCTTACACCAAACTGAATTTTATGTATTTTTTTTTTTTGATGTTTATTTACTTTAGAGAGAGCACAAGCAGGGGAGGGGCAGAGAGAGAGGGAGACCCAGAATCCCAAGCGGGCTCCAGGCTCTGAGCTGTCAGCACAGAGCCCGACATGGGGCTCGAACTCATAAACTGTGAGATCATGACCTGAGCCGAAGCCGGACGTTTAACCCACTGAGCCGCCCGGGCGCCCCACACCGAACCGAAGTTTAGAGGAGAGATGTGGTAGGAAAGAAGAAAACTACTTCCAGAAGTCCAGTAGAGGAAATGTGAGCCACGAGTTGAAAGAGCAAGTCTCCAAAGCTTCTGATCTGAGGCTTTTCTTAAGCTGGAGTCAGCAGCCCCGAGACATGCTACCAGATGCCCCCTCTAGTGCTGCTCTCGCCTGCCCTAACCTCCCCCTCCACCTCATTTTCCTTCCCCCAAAGACCGAGAGCCCAAAGCTTCCTGGATCAGGGTATTTTACCACCACCCCTCACCCCACCCCCACCCTCACCGCCAACAGAAAAAGAGGGAGGAAGGCCTTTTCCATCTTGAAGAAAAAAATTAATGCAGAAAATTTCCTCAAATCTAAGTTTCTCTCTCAAATTTTTCTGTACTTGCCAGCATTTGCTAACATTTGTTCATGATAGAATCGAGTAAGACTCTGTCTGATGAAGCCCAAGATGATTGATTTCGGTATTTTAGGCTTAATATGAGTATTTCACGGTTTGTGTTTTGGCGAAGACCCCACGAGTTTCAGATTTATGGATACTGGTGAGGTATTTCCATTGCTGTGTCCCCAGAAAAAAAAAGAAAGAGACCCAGGCTTTTGGAGGTCGGGGGGAAGGCAGTTTCCAGTTCTCTATTATTTTCTCTGTTATGTCAAGCTCTAGATTAGGGGCTGGCAAACTTTCTGTAAAAGGCCAAGACAGTAAATATTTAAGACTTTGCAGCCTATATGGCCTCTGTGACAACTACCCGACTCTGCAGTTATAGGCAGGACAACAGCCACAGATGACAGTAAATGAATGTGCATGGCTGCGTTTCAATAAAACTTTATTTATAACGACAGAGAGCAGGGTCACATTTAGCCCACAGGCTCTTGTTTGCTGATCCCTGCTCTAGACAATGGTAACTTCAAATGGAATGCTGACTTTGCCGATGTCAAAAAAAGACATATTGAAAAAAATGCCTTTTATCTTCACCATGATTTGCTATAAACGTCACCGTTCCCTGAGGAGTACAAGTATAAATAAGGATCCTTAACAACGCAGAGTCACATTTGAGCCATAAAGAAGAAAATTAAATACTTTTGTATTTAGGTAACTAAATTATTTTCTAATCCCAAGATTATGGGTGTGAGAAGAAAGGGTATGAAGAGGGAAGTCATTTAAAGCACTCATTTAACGCTTATTTTTCATTTTCCACTTCTTGCCATCAACTGGGGAATGACTTACCTAAAATGATTATAAAAAATGGTTTCACTTCTTTGATCAGGAAGCTCAGAACAGTAACTACGAAGTTAGTAATGGTTTCGGTATTATTGCAAGTCATAATGGAAATGATTTGCACTATGGTAGAGAGCAAAAGGGGGGGGAAAAAAAGCCCAAGAATTGTTAATTAACTTCACTGTTTCTCCACAAATGCTAGGAGTATTAAAAACAAGATTGCTGAAGTGCAAACATCAGGATTTAATGAACAATGGGATGTAATTGAAGTAACACAGAATGACTTAATCGGGACAGTGGGTTGTTTAATTATGGGGATAATGGATCTTCTGAAAGGACAAACTAATGGAACAGAAGGAGTTAGGGAGTGGTGGGGAGAGCCACCGTGTTAAAGGAAGCATGTAGATGTGAAACTCTCACTAGAGATGGCCGGGACTCTGTTATATATGAGATGTTTTATTAAACATGACTGTCCCCAAAATGGTAACTACTGGGTTCAGAAAGGCAGACTGGTGCAGGCTGGCATAAGTCTTCAATAAACCGTAGTGGAGGCATTAAGATTTCTATAGACATGTATCTGTACTTTTTCTAAGAATTTCTAATAATCTTAAAGACGTTCTCATAGATATGAGAACGAGGGCAATAATATGTTTGTCGGAGCACTGTTTCCCAGGGTGCCAAGATGCTATCTCTCAGATACAGCAGATTGGCAGGCTCATTTCCTGGGTTTAAGAGTTCAAAAAACCATTTCTCGCTTAACTTTGATTACAAGTCAACCTTCTCCTGCTAATTCAGCACACTTTGCTACGAGTTATTGGGTTTTCTCATCTCCTCTTGAAAGTGAAGCAAATGTCCTTTCTCCCATGTGGTGCACTTTCCTAGAACTGAAATCTTCATGCCTTCCTTTGCGCTTCCAAAATTTCAGGGGATCTGCTCTGAAATCATTCTCTCGACGCAGACACACCACAGCCTGCAATCTCAGGGTGGGCCTGAGGTTCTCCAGCAGCAAATTGAACACGCCTAAAATGTTGTAAAGGGGGAAGAACCACGGAGCAAAAAGCTTATTCCTCTTCCAGCTGTCAAACCTGAATCCCCTGATATTAGAGGAAGTTTGCATGTGCGCAAACCCGGCTCGATGCTGGCATTCACGGGGGTGACCGTGTGTGGGGCAGCCTCTTCATCGAACGCCAGCCTGCAATGCCTTGATAGAGAAGGATGTTTCCCGTGATACCTGAGTAAGTATGGCCGTATGGGGCTTTTTGAGCAAAGAGAGGAATTTTTGCAGTGAGCAAAGAATTGCCTCTCAGAGCCCATTTGTTAGTAGAACGATTTCACGTATGAGAAATTGGCAGGATGTCTTTGTGTTCTAGAAAACACCCCAGACCTCAGGGAGAACACATCCTAATCTTAGAGGTGTGAAACCTAGCTCTCGGGTTGTTACATGCGGTGCTGTGTTTCTGAGCACTTAGCCAAACGGGAGTTTGGGGGGCCCCTTTTAAATGTGTCCCTGTCGTGGTAGCAGGCTCTGTCATTTCAAGTTGCTCGTGTGGCTGCTCTTGTTTTTTTTTTCTGACTTTTCTTTCCTTGAAAGAATTTACACACACACACACACACACACAGAATCGAGTTTGTTCAGCATACCCTGGTTTTCAATTACATAAACCACCTCAGGCAAATTTAGAAAATCGAGATCTCAAACCACTGGGTGTTCATGACGGGGGTGGCGGGGGGGGGGGGGCGGTCAGGAGGGAGGTAAGAAAGAAGGAGAGGGAGGGAAGAGGGGAGAAGGTGAGTAGAGAGGGAGGGGGGGAGGAGGAGGGAGGAAGGAAGAAAATTATAATACAATGGTTAAGGCGGGGGGAACTTGCCTGAAAGGAAATGAAAAACCTTAAATTTTTATATTGACCTTCTGCCAACATTTTGTCACACAAGCATAGCCCAGATCATGTGCCTTCTCTGGAGCTTCTAATATAACCATCCACCATGAAACAGACAGGTTGGGGCAGGTACAATACAAGGGAGTAAAAATCATTTTTAAAGGCAAGGCCCCTGGAAACGAGCGGTCTACCCCTTTTCCAGTTCCTATCTACTGGCAAATCTGCATTTGAAAAGAAAGATCTATCTGGATTTCTAAATTCATAATTTCCCATTAGCCTTCTCCCCAGGGGCTATAAAGGAAAAGAGAATCCAAGAATCAACATGAATCCCTTCAACATCAAGAAACATTTGGATGAAGAGTTGAGAGTTAACAAATCCGAAACACATGGTCTTAATTGACTGTGAAATAAATAACATTTCAAAATGAAAGGCGGAAAAAGTGTTTCCATGTAAAACATTAGAAAGGACTCAAACCTCCAAAGTTGCTTCGGGCATTTGACTCCTTCCCCACTCCCAGCTGGGTCCTCTCCTTCCTGCTGGGGGTTCATGCTTTCATGAAACTAAATCAGTGCTACATTTCCCCCAACCTATACACGCTCACAGATATTTCTCTTTGGGAATCCGTGGGGCCTGGAAAATGTTTCAAAGTGAAAGCATGAACATCCCTGGGGCTAGGACCGAGGCCCTGGGTCCGTCTTCAAACAATCATAGGGGAAGGTGTCGACAGACCCTGATGCAAACAAAGTTTGTTTTGTTCTCCAAAACACCCTGCCCTCTCCGCGCAGGACGTACATTAGAATTATCTGGAGTGTTGAAAAAAAAAAAGTCTATCTGTGCCTGGGCTTCGTCCCCAGCAGTTCTGATTTAATCAGTCCTGAGGGGAGGCCCAGGCATCGGCCTATCTGGATCTGCGTTTCTAACAAGTGCCTGGGGAGGGGTGAATTAAATTTAATACAGATTTACACGGCCCGCACACAGCAGTCAGTGTCCTAAGTGCTTTACAGAACACTGACTCTGCACCCTTGCGACACCCATGAAACAGGCAGGCACCATCATTGTCATCTCCACTGAGGAGACTGAGGCATAGGGAGCTTGGGAAACGTGCCCCGAGTCACGCAGGGGCAGAGGCAGGATACAGTGTGTGCCTCTTCATCACTATACCAGCAGTTCTCCTGGGGGGTCTGGGACCAGCTGCTTCTGCAGGGAGCGCTTTAAAAATGCAAAATCCCAGGCCCTCCGCAGACCTACTGAATTAGAAACTCTGGGGTGCTGCCTTGCAACTGGTGCTTGATGAACTCTCTAGTGGATTCTGATGCATGTTAAAATCTGAGAGCCACTGCCCCTCGCTTCTTGGCTACAGACAGTTGTAGTAACGGAAATCAGAACACTGAGAAATGTTGACTTTCTGCTCAAGCCTCCCGCCTTGTGGATGGCAGTCGGGCGTGGTGCCTTCAGGGCAGGGTAAGCTGCATGGGGCAGTGACCTAGAACTCGAAGCAGCCGATCTGTGGACTATTCTCCCACCAGAGGACGTAACCATAACACGGCCCACAGCGACGTGGTGCCTTCTCCAATTAGGGAAGGAATTCTTCCAGGATGACACCACGGTTCTCACCGTCCAGAGCTAAGCCACAGGAGACTCAGTAATACCAAAACCCCACCATCATTTTCTCCTCCTCCTCCACTAACGAGATTGTGAAGAAGCCCAGAGTCTCCACGAAGCTGAAGATCAAAACCAAATGACGGCGACCTCTTTCCCTCGTCTCCACGAGCAGAAAATGCCTAAGTAATTTCGGAGGTATTTGCCGGGCTTGGCCCTTTCTCTAAAATCTGTGAGCGCGCAGGAAATCGGTCTCTCTTCCTTTAGGAAGGGAAGAGAAGAGGGTGGTGGGGGGTAGGGATGGGTGAAAAGGAAGTTCTCCACTGGGTGAAACCTTCCAGCAGCCAGGCAGTCATCTTCCTGGAGTGATTTACAGCGTTCCTCTAAAAATATCTATGAGATCACAGAACATTAAGTGCATGACACCAAACATTTGTAACTAATCCATGAAAATAAAGTAAGGGTGTCATGTTGCATGGGGAACACAGTGGAATTTGTCTTGTGTTATCGTTCTAAAATAAGACGGCCTCAATTTGGTTGAAATACATCTTCACACATTGTCTTCCAGAGCAGAGCCGTTTGAGAAATTCTGATTGCAATTATAAGTGCTGAATAGGGAGCGCTTTGCATTTCCTTTGACGACGCTGAAAGCTATAAGCTATCCTGATATTAAAATCTTTGGAAATTGATGAGCACCCCAGGCATCATTACAAGCCTCCCCACCCCCATCCCAGTAATTAAAATCTATTATGTGAACACGTGTTAATAGTTTATCAACTACTGTTTTTAATTAACTCATTGTCTGAGGCCTCCCACAGTAGGAATGATACCGCTTCATTTTAAGGGACCCCCCCCCACCCCCACCCCACCATCCAACTCCCAGCCAGGCTTCTTTCCGAGTCTGGAAGGAAGGCTTCATCACCAACATACCACAGTACTGAATTCTGGAACCTGCCACAGCAGCCAGTCTTCGTTGAGGGTGTACAGGGCTTTGCAAGTGATCACATCCACGGGACCCTTGTTTATTTTCTGGTTCAAGGTCGTTACCAGCAAATAGAATGGCTCTCCAACCGTCTCCTGGGAAGAGACACAAAGGCGACAGTTAGCGGTCTGCAGAATCCACTGTACTTTCTTCCAAAGAGTTAAAGTTTCAGTTTATGGCAGTGCGACAGGAGACAGGAGGCGGTGTCTTCTAACAATCCACACGAGACTCCCAAGAAAATACACACTGCTTCACTCAGGATTGGGTGCAAAACTCAGGAAGCGCCTCCTCTCCCCACACATGCAGGCACAGACACACACACACACACACACACACACACACACACACACACACCCAGAATTTACAGTCAACAGCAGCACGAAGTTCTCAGAGGGTGGTTCTGTGACGTTTAAGCTTCTATATGGCAGATGGATGCTCATATTGGCTAATGCCTATAGGAGATGCAGAGGCCTAAGCTTTGTTTACATTCTTATTGAATCGCCCTTCTGAGCAAACCAAAAATAAACGGCATTAGAACGCACACACGATAATTAGCTCTGGTAACCAGAATAAATGTCAGAACATTTTGTACGTTTGCCAAGAGGGTACTTTTTGGTGTTAAGAGCTTCTCATGAAGGAAGTGGCCTTCAGTTATCACAATCGGTAGCCTTCCTCCCTTCTCCCCTGGTGCCGGCCAGCACCCTGTGGTTTGCAGAGCTGCGGGTGGGACATGTACCGGCAGCCTTTGCCTTTGCTGGTGTGGGGCCACTCGTGTACCCTAACTCCCTTCCCTGGGCCAGAGCCGACACCATAGCTCTAAGGCCTTCCTCCCAAATTCAGCCCATCCCGACTGCGTCTTGCTCCCAACTTCTGCCGTGTGCATCTGTGCCTACACCAGGGGCTACCTACCACCCTCAGGGGGACTGAAATGCCTCCACTTTGCAGCCACACTGTGCTTGCGTGGGCTCTGAGCGGCTCAAGTGGGAGGCTGGTGTGTTCTATCATTTCAGCCTCACAGAGCATGCAGCCCCGGTCCTCAGTAGCATATTTGCTAAACAATCAAGGTCTACAATCAACAGACAGTAACCAAACATGGGAGAGGAAAAGCCAGGAACCTGGAAGTCAAACTGCCTTGGTGATGAGGATACCAGCCAAGTGGCTAAGGCTTGAAGCACCCGTTTACCGTTCAGTGTCACAGCCCGGCTTGAAAAGGAGAAATTCCACTGGGTCTCTCCCCTGCTCTCCCCTGAACAGGTAAACAAAGACCTCTTTCAAGATTCTTGGGATCTCACCCCGTCCCCCCCTCCCCCAGCCTGCCCATCCCATGCTTTATACTCCCTGCAAAAACATGTGCCCTCCCCAGTCCCAGGGTTTCCTTTGGTCCCCTTCTGCCACCCTCCATTCCACTGGCTTCCCTTTATCACGCTTCTCTTCCCTGCTGACATGTCCTGGAGTCTCTTCCTTAGTGGAGGACACAGTTGGAATGTTCAAAACTTTCCCAGGTGGGGAGAGAGCGGGGACTAGCACCTGACATTTAAATTCTTCTGGGAAACTTCCTTTATCTCATGGTTCACAACAATGCTGCTCTCTTCTCTTTCCCTCTGTCCCCTTGGGTAATGTCCTGGCTGCAAACTTAGAACTCCCACTTCTCTTTTTCCCTCCAGCACGCATCAGAGACAGGGGTGAGTGTCCTTACGAGCCTTGTGGGCTGGATGTGCCCACAGAGGCTGCGGTTAGGGGTCAAGTGGGCTCTGCGGGGCTGGAGGGCAGCTATGGACTCCATGGCTTTGGAGTCAGGAGTTCCCCAGAATTCTCCAGAGTGCAGCTAGATGGAGGTAAGTAATATTTTGCCTTACACTGTTATCCACACCCAGGGTTCTAAACCTGGGTAATCGTCACCAGAATTCCTTGGGGCTCATGTAAAAAATTCAGATGCCTGGACCCTACTGTAGGCCTACAGATCCAGAATTTCCGGAGGTGAGGCCTGGGCATCTGTGGTTTTAACACCTTCCCAGGGGATT
Organism: Panthera tigris; assembly: GCF_018350195.1. Classification (NCBI taxonomy): domain Eukaryota; kingdom Metazoa; phylum Chordata; class Mammalia; order Carnivora; family Felidae; genus Panthera; species Panthera tigris. The sequence goes on along the minus strand of NC_056666.1, from coordinate 114,556,119 downwards.
CTGACGTGTATCTGGCTTAGAAAACTATGAGGTCTGTCACTATTTTTTAAAAATGTGTGTTTATTGGCAGCTTTTCCTGCCTGTGGGTCCCATCCCCGTGCTTTAATAAAATCACCTTAAAAATACATTTATTTTGAGAGAGAGGGAGGGAGGGAGAGAGAGTGGGGGAGGGGCAGAGAGAGAATTCCAAGCAGACTCCGTACTATCAGCGCAGAGCCCGTCATGGGGCTCGATCCTACGGACCGCGAGACGGTGACCTGAGCTGAAGTCAAGAGTTGGACACTTAACCAACGGAGCCACCCAGGCGCCCCCTCTCCGTCACTATCGAACACAAGTTCTAAGTTAGTCACAATTGCTGGGGGCTTGGGTGTCTTACGGGACCAGAGAACACAGCTCCCCAGGGAGCCGGCTGTGGGGGAGTGCACCTTCCGGAACCACTCCTGTGATGGGAACAAAGCTCGGCCCCTTCACCTTCCTTTTCTTTGTGAGACCAGACTCTGGCCCTGGCTGAGCCAGAGGCTTTCATGCCTGTGATCTCCTTCTATCCTTAAATCCTCCCGTAAGCCTGCGGTACCCGCCTCACTGGGGAAGCAGTAAGCGGGGTGGCGAAGAGCTCTCAAACCCTGGTGCTTTCCCAAAACCAGCTGTGGGGTCCGAGGAGAGTCATGTCCACTCCGTGTGCCCCAATGCCCTCGTGTGCAAAATGGTCATCAAGATACTCCTCTCACAGGGTTAAATGAGAGGATGCCACGAGAAAAACAAAGCAAAACTCTTAGCATGATGTCTGGCACACCCAATAAATGGCCGTTATTAGGAATACTTCCCTCACGGAGCCCTGGAAGTGGAGAGGAGGAAGTCACCGGGGGGTCACAGAGCCAGTGGCATCTGGGCAACAGGGTGTGGGGCAGGGTGGAAGGACCAAGGCTGTCAGAGTCCCCTACCCCCTTGGGCTTCTGGTGTGGGACGTGAGACCCTCTGCAGCACAGGGAATTACTCCACTGAGAATGAAAGCCTCACTGACTGACTAGCTCACTGCCGCTTCCTCCTGGCGCGCGCACGGCCCTCACCGTCTCAAGTGCTCGACATACTCTTGAATCAGCACTGCAAATTCTTGACCCAGAATCCTCTGCTCAAGGGAGCCGTTTGGGCTTAGCGCCCAGATTTTTGGAACACCCTCGCCTCTTTAAGGCCCCAGGGGAGCAAAAACAAGGCTCCAACCGGCACTTGAGGGCTCAGATCCCAGGAGAGAGGGCTGGAAAGAAACTTAAAACCAGTGACCACGCCCCCCTACGGAGTGGACAGAAAACAGTTGCTCAGGTGAGAAGTACCATTCCCAGAGACGCACAGCTAACTGGGGTTGACATGAATTTAGAGCCCAAACCTGCTGCTTCTACCCAAGACTCCCACTCCAGGGCTCTTTCTATTACCGCAGGATTCTCAAATGTAAGGCGCATGCAATGACTTAGAGAAGCTTGGAAACCACCCCCAGGGCTTGTGATTCAGTGGTGGGGCAGGAGCCTGCCTTTTAAGACTAAGACCCAGGACCCAGGTGTGGGGCCAGCCGCCTCTGTCTAGATGTGGTTGTGGCTGAGGCTAAGATGGTCGAAAGCAAAAACATTCACCCCAGAAGTAACTGCTCAACACCTCCCCAAAGCGTATGATGATTTATACCAAGTAAACAGAAAAGGCGGCAGATTTCATTAATCTTAATAAATGGGTAGCGCCTTGGGAGAGGAAGGCATCGGTTAAAAAAAGAAAAAAAACAAGAAAAAAACGTTGTGCATCTACTTGTAAGATTGCATTAAACATTAAACTAAGCACAGTCTATTTAAAGTGCTGCTTTTGGATCTAAACTTAAGTAGCACTGTTAAAACCTGTGGCATAACAGTGTATCTTATTCAAAGTTTAATTAGATTTTGGAACTAGCTACAAATACACAATTATGCAGTTTTGCTGGAATCTGGATGGCTGGTGAAATTAAAGAAGGTTAAGAATCTTCTGTACAGGGGCCTCAGAGGGCTGAACGAAGATTGGGTTCAACAGAACACTCTTCTTTTCCTATTAATATTTTATAATAACAGCCAACATTTATGGAGTGCTTACTTGGTGACAAGCAATTACATGCATTTTCTCATCCAGGCTTCAGAACAGCCCTAAAATACTCTTCCTCCAATTCCATAGGTTATAAAATCAAGGCCGAGACAGGTCCGGAAGGCTCGTCTAGTAAGTGACGGGAGTCCAGATGCAGACCAGGAGGCGGGCTCCAGGACCCATGCTCTGACCCACTGGAGTCTGCACAAACTTTGCATTCAAAAGGATGTTAAGATTCAATCAGGCTACAACCACATTCAGACAGTAACTCCAACTGGAACTCAGGGGGCGGGCGGCTCTTTGGAGACTTGCTAAACAAACAGAACCATGTGGAAGGACTGGTTAGAATGGAGTGTAATTAGCTTCCTGTATTAGTAGGTAAACGGGTATTTCCAAGATGCTTCAGAGGCCCTTCGAGTCACGTGCTCACTTCAGCATCTGAAATATTCTGTCCCCTCAGTCTCTTCTCTTAACTAGACCGCCTGGGCCCTGGTTGTTAATTACCGGTGTGATTTATACCCAAAGCCAATGGGTAGAAAACTGCAGTTACACGAGACAAATAAGTTCTAGGAATCTGTGGTACGACATCGTGCCTACTGATAACAACGCCGTTTTACACACTTAAAAATCTGGTAAGAGGATAGGTCTCATGTTAATTGTTTTTACCACAGTGAAATTGTTTCAAAGAGAAAAAAAAAAAGTTTTACCTGAGGAAATTCTAAATGAGTCACATTTACATAGGTTACAGCAAAAACAATTCTTATTTTCCCCTCCACTTGCTCCTGCCAAGGACCAAGTCTCAAAGAGGTTAAATGCTGACACCATGGAGTGTTCAGGACTTACCCTGGCAAAGGCATTAGCATCTGCTAAAAATAACCACCTATTGTCTTACCTCTGACCGGCCAAGGGATAGGACACTTACCCGCAGAAAACCAGAAAGGCAGACCGACATCCAGTTTGTGAGGAGTTTTTCAACCACAGACTCTGTGCGTCTCAGCATGAGTTTAGGCTGCATGTTACTAGACTGTTCCATCAAGTCCCTGGTCAGCACCTCCAGGATGCTGGTTAGGTAGACCAGCTTGGTTTGCAGGGCAATGGTCAGGAAGGAGGCAAACAGACACCTGTTTAAAAATAGAGCCCTGGTTACAATACTCAAGACGTTGAAACAACTGTCCATCAGCACATGAATGGATAAAGAAAATGTGGTATATTTGCGTACCACACACACACACACACACACACACACACACACACACACACACACACACCGCCCCCCCCCCCCAACCCCGAATACCGTTCAGCCATACAAGAGAATGAAATCTTGCCATTGTGGAAACATGGATGGACCTTGAGGGCATTATGCTCAATGAAAAAAATCAGAGAAAGACAAGTATTATGTGACTTCACTTACGTGTGGAATCTAAAAAAAAGAAAGAAAAAGAAGCAAGCTCACGGAAAAAGATTTGTGGTTACCAGAGGTGGGGGACAAAGGGGCAATTGGAGGGAGGTGGACAAAAGGTCTAAACTTCCAGTTATAAGAGAAGTAAATGCTTAGGGATGTCACGTGCAACGCGATGACTACAGCTACTCCGCTGTATGGTATGTTTGAAAGTTCTAAGAGAGTAAATCCTAAAAGTTCATCCCCCCCCGCCGCCCCCACTTTTTTTGTCTCTGTACGAGATGATGGATCCGAACTAAACTTAATTGTGGTTATCATTTTGCAATACGTGTAAGTCAGATCATTATGCTGCACAGCTTAAACTTATACAGTGCTGTATGTCAATTACATCTCAATAAAATTGAAAGAAAAAAAAGAAGGTATACAGATGATAAAGAAGCACATAAAAAAAGAGCCTTGGTTAATGAGGTTAACTATTCGCTGTGGCTGGGCTTGGCACTGATGGTATCTTCTAGAGAAGCCAAAGGGCGATGGGGTGCTGTCCTGTGGGCACTTGTATTCTTTAATGTCTTAGGTCAACCACCTTTGTCCTCAATCCATAAAAACCAGGCACCAATGTTAATTCCAGGACTTTTTATGTGTTTCTAGCACTTAAACTTTTAAATTAAAGTGGTAAACAAGAAGTGACCGTCTTTCCCAAATTTTCAGGTGTTTTTAGAAACAGAAAATAATACTTCTGCTTTTTTGATTCAGGACTCATGTTTTCTTCTTGGGGTTGGGTTTTTCAGGGTTTTTGTTTGTTTGTTTTGGTGGGAGGAGTATATGTGTGTGTGTGTGTGTCTTTCAAAACAGAATTTACGTTGAGGTTGTGTGATATCTGAAATGGAGCAATCATGGCTTCATGACCCTTCGATCAGGCAGCCTCTATAGGTAAATCTACATTTTCAAGATACCGAGTTCAGGTTGTGGTTTGGAAATAAAACAAGGGGCTCAAGAGTTTTTATTTCCCCTACTTAATGACTTCCAAAATATAAATAAATTGACCAATACCTGTCCTTCACTGAAAAGTTCTTCTGTTTTTCAAGGGTGTGGATGACAGTAACAAGGAAACTTTTATTACAAATTAGGGCATCCAAGGCTGTGAGACTTTCATTCTTATCATTGGCATCTCTGTTCTGGAAAAAACAAATGGATATGATATGATATGATATGATATGATATGATTAATATAATATAATATAATATAATTAATATAAATATATAAACTTATTAAAGTTAGAAGATAGATCCACAATGGGTTTCCCAAAATGATAGGTTATTTAATATTGAGTTCATGATTCCAAAAAACTCACAAAAATTCAATAATGGGGATGAGGAGGAGGAAGAGGACATGATGAAAGGCAATCATGGGCTAAAGATGAAAACTTATAGACTTACATGCATATCTTCAGTGAAGATGTGTGTGAAGCCACCTGACTGAGAGGAAGGAGACACTTTTATTATTCATAACATCCAAAGGAAATGAATAGTGTATTTTTGCTATAATACCCAAGTCCGTTTTAATAAAGTAGAGCCACTGGTTGCTAATCTGAAGAGCCTCTGGGCTTAGGTTCATTGTACATCCTCTGATACATAATAAATAATTATTCAGCTCTCCAGAAGCACCAGTGGATTCTGGAAGCCTCTAAGACGAAGAATGATTATTGCATCAGTCCCATTTTTGGTAGAGGAAGGAATCTCACACTTCAAAAGAACTGACTCGAAGGTGAAAGAAGTGGTAAAGAAGATTATGCAAATGTGCAGACCACTCCTCAAGCAATTTACCTTCTAAAGATAAATATGGAGTCGTCTCGGTAAGTTTTTACAAGTCTCAGCTTAGTCGTATCTACTGTCTCAATGTACAGGGTTACTGGAGAGGGCTTGAGTGGGGTGGTTAAAAGCTAGGATGTGGAGCCAAATTACTTGGGCTCCTGTCCTGGTTTTTTCACCTACTGGTCACTTGACTTTGGGCAAGTTATGTGACTTCTCTGTGTCTGACTTTCCTCATCTGCAAAATGGGGACACTCCTGATTCCCACCTCCTAGGCTTAGGGTGAAAACAAAACGAATAGGTGCACGGTAAGTTCTCTATGGCAGCTGTTTTTATTGTTTTTGTCACGAATTTATGGCAAACTAGACCGCAAGGCTACTGTTCTGCTGGTTTCTACAATTATTTTTGTGTGCTATGCTGTGTGGCTCCTGGATGTGAAATTTTAAATTTGAGTTTCCTTTTTTAATGTGTCATAAATCTGATTGGAATTAAATGATTAAATTTTAAAAGCATGCCGAGTAACACTTCAAGTGAGTCAACAGAATGAAAATATAAACTTGAATATTCAGGTTTTTCTCTTCCTCTTTTTTAGGGGTAATATTTGAAACTTTAGGCTATTTTTATACCTCATTAAAGTAAATTTCTTCTGCAGAGGATTTTTGCTTTATAGTTTCAAATTTGTTAGCCTAAGCAGAAGACCTCAAACTATTTTGGTCATATTCTCCTCTAGTAATATGCAGAAAAATCAGACCTTGGGTTTGCATTTTCTAGTTCCTAACATTTTTCTGCTGAACCAACTTTATATGGACAGTTTAAACAGATTGATTCCTGACCTTAAATAGGGAAATGCCATGATGGCTCCCTGTATTCTAAGGTTCCTTCCTCCCTTCATTTAAATTTCCCTCTTCTAGGAGGTAGGATGCACTGCTCACTCTTATTTCTTCTCCTATGTTCAGCAAAACAAACCAGTCAATAGAATGAAAACAAAGGCTTTAAAAAGCCAAAAACCAAAGGGCAGGGCACAGAACCAGGTAATACCTTGGCCTCTGTGAACAATTTCCTGCGGTTTTGCCTACTGTTGTCTGGTAGGTGTTAACCACTCACGTTTTTCATCCAACACCCAACCTCCAGGCCTGGAGGATGTGGCTCCCGGATAGATCTGTAAAGGGCCTAATTGACACAGGACTTATCTGCAGCCTAGAATATATTTCAACTGGCACTGTGATCAAAGACTATGATCTTCTGGTTCTCTATATCTTTTATTATAAATTCAATTGTAACTTGGGTCTTTATAGGGTTCTGATAGTTATCCTTGTTTTTTCTGGGTCCTCTCCCGTAGTGACTCCTCCCGACTTTGGCTTTCATGTCTTTCCCAACTGCCATTCAAGATTATACATGACCCTGAGTTAAATCAGTTTGGCTTCTTGCAACTACAGTTGGCCCTTTAACAATGAGGAGGTTAGGGGCGTTGATCCTCTGCACAGTCGAAAATCTGCATATGACTTTTTCCCCAAACCTAAATACTAATAGTCCACAAGGGGTGGACCCCTTCTGGTGGACAAGAAGCCTTACCAATAACATAACCCATTGATTAACACAGTTTATATGTTTTTTTGTATTGTAACTGTATTCTTATAATAAAATAAGCTAGAGAAAAGAAAATATTAAGAAAATCATAGGGAAGGGGGCACCTAGTTGGCTCAGTCGGTTAAGTGTATGACTCTTGACTTCAGCTCAGGACATGATCTCACACTTTGTGAGATCAAGCCCTGTGTGGAGCTCCATGCTGACAGCATGGAGCCTGCTTGGGATTCTATCTCTCTGCCCCTCTTCTACTCATGTGTGTTCACATGCTCTCTCAAAATAAATAAACTTTAAAAAAAAAAAGCTATAAAAAGGGGCGCCTGGGTGGCTCAGTCAGTTAAACGTCCAACTTCGGCTCAAGTCATGATCTCGCGGTCTGTGAGTTCAAGCCCCGCATTGGGCTCTGTGCTGACAGCTCAGAGCCTGGAGCCTGTTTCGGATTCTGTGTCTCCCTCTCTCTCTGACCCTCCCCATTTCATGCTCTGTCTCTGTCTCAAAAATAAATAAATGTTAAAAAAAAATTTTTTTTAAAAGAAGGTTTTAATAAAAAATTTTAAAAAAGCTATAAAATAAAACCATAGGGAAGAGAAAATACACTTATGAGATTGTACTGTTTTACTGAAAAAAATCCATGTATCAGTAGACCCGTGCACTTCAAACCCGTGTTGTTCAAGGGTCAGCTGTATCTCTCTTCTAAAATAATACAGCATTGTTCCTGGGATTCCCCGCCCACCCTCCAAAACAGTCAATTTGCAACAGTGTCTTTTGCATTCATCACTTATCTTGCTCTTGATTACCGAATTTAGAAGACAGGGCAATTTCTTTTTCAGGTCGCAGTTTTACTCCCTTCAGCACTCAAGAGCAATCATTAACCGTAAAAGCCCACACAATCCTCATGTTGATGGTAGAAATCTCTGTTATTTTATTGCTATTAAATTCTTAATGGGGATCTCAGATAGCAGGTGAATAGGACTGGTGATGTCCTGCATAGTCATCCTGATTCAGGGAATTGAACCCCCCTCCCTAGGTGGTGTTCTGCCATAGAAATGGATGGATGAGGTGGCAAATGCAAGCCTGGGTGCCTGGTACTCCTGGAGGAGAAGTTTAAAAAATATATTGTACCAGCACAAAAAACTGAGGTCTTATTTATAGCCTTCTTGATTTACAATAGTAAGGCTTGGACCAAAAAACAAAAAATATGGTGGGTGTTTTATGGAGGTATCCCAACCTTGAGACACAGCATCACATATCATGATGTCTGCTTCTAGAATTATAGAGAAACTGGAAATTGCTTACTGCATGTGTCTGAGCTTCTGAACTCTAGGCTTCTGGCCAAATGTAGATGAGAAGCTCTGGTAAGGTGATAGAAGCTCTGGGCTGGCTTTGTTTAGAAATCTAGAGTTAAACATGATCGTCTGTGTTGATGTTCCAGAGGTTGGGCCCCTCTGTGGTCACCAGTTCTGGACAAAAAAGGGCAACATGGTGAAGTGGGGGCATCAGGATGTGGAGGTGATGGCAGGCAGATGAGTGTACCTCACCCAAGACTTGGGAGTGTGAAGGAGGAAGGCTGAGTGAGTGGGGGAGAAGATGGAGGCGTTAGAACAGAGTGAGACTGAAAACCCAAAGGGTTAAAGTAGACTACTCCTCGGAGTCCCAGGACGGATTAATCAATCATTTCGTGCAACTATTTCTACTAAATGAGGATGATACGGACTGATCAGCCAGAGAACAACTGTTGAAGAGAACCATAAAAACTCGACATTGCTAAAAATGGCTGCTATCAACTCAAATTCTACACATGTCGACTTCCCTCCCTCTCGGCCCATAGTTCTTTTCATTTCCAATTGAGAAGTAAATAGTGAATAATCTAGTAGCCGCAATAGAAGTCATGCAGATAAACACAACAAATTGGCCAGCCCACAATTTATTGATTTTTAAATAAACTAGCGGGCTTCCCAGCTACAAATTCAGCTCTAAACGGGTAGTAAAATAAAGCAAAAATCATCACTCTGAACTTCTGTCCCTCCTAGGTTTTTGTTACTGGACAAAGAATAATTGTCAGTGACCCATCACTGCTTTATATCCTCATCAATCCAATTAATAATTGTCCTGCTCCCTGCTCTGCTCAAACTTGAGCCATTATTTTGTACCAAGCACGTTATCTACAGCTGCCTTGGAAGCAAACACCCATTTTGACAATAGCAACAAGCACCTTCATTATTATTCAAGACTCAACCTTAGGAATATGATCAATGCTCTTTTACCTCAGGGAAGAAAGTTCTCAGAGCAAAATGTTTGTAGTCAAGGAAGGGAACAGTTCCAAAACTATCAACCACATCCAATTTATCCATCTGCAGCTCAGCAAAGCCTGCAAAACAGAATCCCAAGAGCAATATTTTAACTCAACAAACAATGGATAAGATCTTCTGCTGTTTTGTCTAACACGGAGTATGACCTTGGTTTTCATTAAAGAAGAAACAATAGATAATTACTTGGTTGGCTGCAGAGCAGAGCTGAAATAAAACACAAAGCCAGGCCTAGACCCTGCTGTTCAGATGTCTTCTATTATACAAACAGTTCTCATTACTGTGGCCAGCTCCATTTAAGGGTAAAAAAGAAAAAAATGATTAAAAAAAAAGGCTTGTTTTTTTACAAATAAAATTTTGGAGCCTACCGTCACGTATCTCTTTCCGGAGCTCGCTCTCCAGGAGCTCCAACTGTTGGCTCTGTTTGCGACTCAGCTCCTTCGATTTGTGTCTGGTCACCCCCACGGCCGCTGAGGAGACAGACATCCAGCATCAGATTGACATGTTAACTCAAAAAACAAACAGGAAAACCAAACCAACCTTGACATTTCTTTTAGAGAGAGAGAGAGAGAGAGACAGGAAGAGAGAGAAAGAATAGCATTTAAGAGATGGAATTTATCAAAAGGAACATTCCCAGCAAGGGGTCACTCTAAGGAGGAAGATGCTAAAATGCAGTGGGAAAACACAAAACTACCCACCTTAATAGTAAAAACTAAATCAAATAACCTTCACTTGTAACCAAAGATCCCAGCTGGCTGAAAAGTAATGAAACGAGCCAAGTTTCCCTACAGCCATAGGCCACGTATATTGTTCCATTCTTTTTTTTTAATGTTTCTAAACATCCCTGGAGAAATAAAGCGGAGCTGCAATTGTAGAAGGAAACCACAGATCGACGGCGAGCTATATAAGTCAAACTTGCATAGATCAAATTGGGTGACATGGTGAGCCGTCCACAATGAGCCCTTGGATCTGGGACATTGCTTCTTTCCCCATTTCATCTGGTTTCTAACTGTGCTGCAGAGAAGCGCACTGAACAGGTTTGGTGCTCAGTCCACGTCCCTGCTCTACCAATTATGAGCTGTGTGACCTCTGGTAAGTTCCTTAGCATCTCTGTGGCTGGCTGCCTCATCTGTCAAAGTGCTGGCCTCACTGTGACGTTGACAGGATTATAAGGAGTAACTCACAGAAAGCATTCAGGAGTTGTATTTTAAAAACAATACCCAACAACTGTCGGCTACACCCTTATTCTGGAAAGGGTTTCCTCCTTTAACAGAAACTTCGTGATAAAAGGATCCCACTACCAGTCGATGTGAGTGATGCAGGAGGAAACAAAACTCAATACAGTTCTCCACAAAGTCAACAGCGTCAATCATAACATGCATTGTGTATCTTCAAAATAAGGATGGGGCACGCAGTGATTTCCAAATTTATGTGACGACGGAACCCCTTTTTCTAGGAGTGTGACTTGGGGTTACAGTTCCTCAGGCCACACTTTGGGCAACGCTGGCTCAGGGAGTGAGGCAGCCACGTCCATCAAGCAGTGGGAATTTCATGGCTGACACCTCCAGGGGAAGCCACAGTGGAGAGGTTTTGCAGGTGGCAGGCCTCAGCCAGGTGTGCTTCGTGTTTTCACTAACAATGTGACCAATGAGCTAAGATATTTGTACACTTCACATTTGTTCCAGCTGCTGGTGACCCATGGTGCCCAGGAATCACGGTAAGAAGGAGGTGAGAGTTCTTTTTTTAAAAATTTTTAAGGTTCATTCATTTTTGAGAAAGAGAGAGCGTGAGTGGGGGAGGGACAGAGAGTGAGGGGGACACAGAAGCCGAAGCAGACTCCAGGTTCTGAGCTGTCCACCCAGAGCCCAATTTGGGGCTTGAACTCACAAGCCGTGAGATCATGACCCGAGCCAAAGTTGGACACTTAACCAACTGAGCCACCCAGGAGCCCCGTGGAAGGGGATGAGAGTTTTAAAGGGCTTTGCAGATGCTGATGAAGCCAAAAGCCATGTGTCAAACTGAGCCCCCTTCGCTGTCAAGAGCATAAACAATCTCTACAACAAACTGAGAGGAGTGATGAGTCACAAGAGCACAGGAAGAGATCAGAGGTTTCTAGTAAGTCACCAAGTGGAGGTGACTCTATGGTGAGACTGTTCTATCTACTGCTGCTTCACACTGGCGGAGTCTCAAATAGAGCTCAGCATTTAGAAGTATTCTTCTTACTTGAAGCGAGTACCAGCCAAGACCTTATTAAAATATCAAGCCCAATTCTGGATTCCCGATATATAATAGGGGTGGACAACTGGGGACGAAGCACAAGAAAATAGCTGAAACGATCAACAGGGCAAAATAGGGTCTTTGCAAAATGAGTTCATTCCATTGGGTGAGTTCATCGCACACGGGAGTCCTTCCCTCACTGGACTCAGAACCAGCTGGGAGAAAGGGCCAGGCCTTAACTCATTCTCTCCAGCTCCAGAGACTTGCGCAGTGGGTGCTCAGTAAACACAAGGTAAATGGACGGAGGGATGGATGAAGGAATGAAGGAGTGCATGGAAGGAAACATTGGCAACTATTAACAGAAGGTGTCAGAAAGGCAATGCGTGTGTTAAATCAAGGAGTGCGCCGCGCTTAGTTGGTGGAGGAGAGTTCTGTTTCTAAGAAGGACAAGAGGACACAGATCTTAGACGAAAAGCAGCTCAGAACCAGGCCACACACTACACGACTACAGGGACCAGGTACACAGATGAGTCACGTGGCCCAGGTGGTGAGACTGTGGCAAAACCCCAGTGACCACATGCCCTCTCTCAAGGTGTAGCTACTACTCAGCTCCAGTAACTGGAGCTATGGACAAGTGGAGACCCAATGATCTGGGTCTTTCCAATTTTCAAAAGATTGTTTAAAAAAATGTGAATCATTTAATTATTGTTTTTAAGTTGAAGTATAGCTGGCATACAAGGACACTGGTTTCAGGTGCACAACGTAGGTGACTCACCTAATTTTAAACAAACAAAACAGATTGGCAGCCAGTGAGCAACCAGATTCAGCCGGTGAGCAAGCACCATGGATCTCTGTGCTTGGATGAGCCTTGGGACACTTGAATAGATGGTGCGGATCACACTTCTAAATTTAAGTTTATTTTTATTATTTTGAGAGAGATATAGAGAGCAAGTCGGGGAGGGGCAGAGAGAGAGAGGGAGAAAGAATACCAAGCAGGCTCCATACTATCAGTGTGGAGCCTGACGTGGGGCTCGAACTCAAGAACTGTGAGATCATAACCTGAGCCGAAATCAAGAGTTGGACACTTAACTGACTGAGCTGCCCAGGTGCCCCAGTACAGACCACACTCCTAACACACAGTTCCGCCAGGAAACGCAGAGCTGCGGTGGGAGCAGGGGCTGGTGTTTGGTGAGGTGAGAGGCAGGAGAAGATGACTAGATCTTGAAAGTCCAGAATGCCAGAGCAATTCTGAAGGAGTAACGTAAATGGGCCCTTCATCATCACAGTTCACGATATTGGGGAAGTGAAGTGGACTATATTTCTCGGGCACCAAGATACCATCTTCGTAATCCAGCTTTGTATTAATAAGGCATACTAAAAAAATGTCTAGAAAGCCCTCAACATGTACCTACTATTCTTTTCCCAAAGTTGTGATTTGGGTTTTCATCCATTAATACTTAATTGAAGCAAACAGCCCCTGAAAGCTGAGAGTCTGCCGCCTGATGAGACGCCTCAGGGAGTAATTTCTCTGACAAAATCAAACAGGACACTTACCAAAAATGACAATCACGAGCAAGACGGGAAGCACAATCAGGAAATACCAAGTGGTGGGAACTGTTTCCTGCTCAACATAGAGCTCTAAGTTTCCCAGTTTGACCTGATGAGACAGAGTGTCATTAGACTCAGTTGAGTTGGGTGCCATATTTATATACACCCTTTTTCCTCCAAATCATTTTCCCCAAGATGCAAAAAGAGGTGACGAGCTAGGTAGGATATATGAATTCAAGTCCCACCTCGGGCAGATTAGCTATGCGATCTTGAGCACATTGAGAACATTCACTGTGCCTCAGTTTCCAGATATGTCAGTTGAGGTACACTGGACTACACCTGGAGATTTTAGAATTTAGTCCTCTTTGCCATAGGGGTTTAACTTAACCATCCGATCCTTACTTTCCTCATTTTTAAAATGAGATGTGGGGTTGTCTCTTCGTAAGTTTGTCACGAAGACTAAATGCACTTTATCATTTAAGTAGGCTCACGGCAGTCCTGCTCAAAACTCTCCAGTGGCTTCCCAGAGCTCAAGACCAAGCCCTTGCTATGGCCCACAAGGTCCTAATCATCTTTTACCTCTTCCTGCTCCCTCCATTAACTCTCCAGCCTTCTGGAATATTCCCCTTGCTCAGTCTGCTCTAGCCACACTGGCCTCCTTGTAGTGCCTCAAATGCACCAGGCAGACTCCAGACTCAAGACCTTTGCAGCTTGCAGTTCCATCTATCTAGAACCCTCCACACCCCAGAGAACCCATGGCTCATTCTCTCTCCTCCTTGAGGTCCTTACTCAAATGTTATCTTTCCAGAGAGACCTTCTCTGCCCACCATTGTAAAACTTGCATCACTGCCCGCTGCTTCATTTTTCCCAATGGTGATCACCACCACCTAACACATTTTTAAATTATTTCCTTCACTACATGACTCTTCGGGTAATGTCCACAAAGACAGAATTTTGGGGTCTGTTTTCTTCTCTGCTGTGTCCCCATCTCAGTATAGGCACTCTGGAACCATCTCATGAGCAGAGAATACTACCACCGTTCTTCTCAACCAATGTGACATGTGGGAGCACTTGTAATCTCAGTTGGTGCTCTTGATTTATAATAATTACTACCCTCTTTACCATACAGATGGACAAAGGGAGGCTCAGCAAAGCCAAGTGACCTACCCAAGGCCACACAGCTATTAGCTGGTGCAGCTGGAACATGAACACATCTTTTTTTTTTTTGGCTTCCAGTCTGATGTTCTTTTTCCTTGACCTTTATTCAATATTTACGACTACAGGTCATAAAGCATTTTTTTTTTTTTTTTGGTATAGACTGTGAAGAGCCTCATATGGCATGAACACCATAAAGACAGACTTCTAATATGTTTCCTCTCCCAAGGGTCTCACATCTTTATTGTGGGACATAAATATAACCGTGATGGGACCCTCAAACATGTCGGGGAGAGATGAATTGCAAGTGTGCCTTTGTGGTGGAGGAAGTGGCCACAACAACACATAGATTATCTGGTCTCCATCAGAATCTAATGCTGCTTTGAGTATGCTGGGAATCTGCTAAGACATGTCACTGCCACTTTTGGGGAAAGAATGACAGCTCATTCGTCAGTGGTCTAGAGATTCCGCCTGCAGATGCTACAGTCCAAATGCATGGCTAGAACAAAAGCTATCAAGACTCATTAGTATTATAGACAATGGTGTGTTCAATGCTTTGACATTCCAATAGGCACATGGATGGATTCTGCCAGCTATTTTGTAGGAATTATGCTTGTGCTCGCAATACAAGCTTTGTTTATCTGCTATTTAAAGTGAAGATCTAAAGATCCACGGCAGATTCCACTCTGGCTTCTGTTTAGCCAAGGAACTGCCCCAACTGAGGTAAAACCAATAGGTAGGGCTGGCAGATGACTCACACGGACTTTCTTGGAAGAGGTGTCAATGCTGTTTGCGTTCGTGATGCCTTTAATTTTGCAAAGGATGATGGTGAGATCTTGATTTCTAGTAATATTTTCGAAACTGCAATTTAATTGCTTATTTTCCCCATGGAAGAGGGTGATTTCAATGTCTGTCTTGGAGATGTTGAAGTCATCATTTTCTTTCTGTGAAGAGCAAAGAGGAGATGGAGAAATCAGGGCGCACGAGGGAACCCACAGACACGAGCACACCTTGCCAGTCGCGAAGGGCAGGGGGCACATCCCACCCGAGATAAGTGAGAAACATACTTGAATTTTCACTTCCAATTCTGTGTCCCCCTCGGGTTCGACCCGACACCCTGTGAACCTGGGGTCCTCAAGATACTGCAAGCTCCCACAGTCCAAGTAGGTCTCCTGGACTCTCAGCTTCACGGTGACGTTGGCCCGCGCTTTCGAACCCTTGAAGCTGGGGGCTGAAAACCTGCAGGAAGTCGCCATACAATATTCGGAGACCTGACGGAGGAGAAAAGAGCAGTTTAACAACTTTGTCACTGAGTCCTAGCCCTAGGATTTAGGAGAGAGGCGACCCAGCCAACTGAATGGCTTTGTGCTTCCAATGTCTCATCTACGAAATGGGGACAGTGATACCACCTCCCCCACTCACAGGGCTGAATTAACCCAAAATCAAATTAAATGAGATGAGGGCCTGTTAAACGAAATGGGGGTTAAAGGAGATTACATGTGCAAACATGCTTAGAATAGTGCCTGGCACACAGTGGGTACTCAACGAATGCTAGCTCCTATCACTGTGGACATTACTAGTGATAATGAAAGCAGCCAGGAGGTTATGCAATGGAAAAAGGGTGCACAGGAAGAAGGAGGCTAGAGAAAGAGGAAGACTTTGCACCAAAGGGTCTGTGCGCGGTGCGAGCCCTCAAGGCGTGTTGTGAAATGTGGGCAGGGAGGGGACCGTCCTCCGGTGAGGCCATGTATACTACCGACTGCATCGCTCCTTGTGGAGGAGCCTTCAGTGACACTTAGCAGAAATCACTGTCCGCAAGGAGGCAAAGGCTTTGCAGATCTAATGAGAAGTAGGGGAAGACAAAAGAAAAAGGGACAACGTGACCCCCCCATGAAAATGCAGAGCATGAAGACTGGAAACAACGCAGAAAGTGTGGCCTGCTTTACAGGTTTATTTATACAAAACATAAATATGGTCATTTTTAGGTGTGCAGAGAGACGGGCAGAGAAAGTTGCTGGAAAAGAGATTGGTAAAGGTTTTAAAGAAGAACATTAATATGGGGTGCCTGGGTGGTTCAGTCAGTTGAGCGTCCAACTCTTTATTTCAGCTCAGGTCGTGATCGCTTGGGTCATGGGTTCGAGCCCCGCGTCGGGCTCTGTGCTGACAGTGCAGAGCCTGCTTGGGATTCTCTCCCTCCCTCTCTCTCTGCCCCCTCCCCCAGTTCACATTCTCTCTCTCTCTCAAAATAAATAAGTAAACATTTATAAAAAAAAAAAATAAGGAAGAGCAATAAGGGCCGCTTGGCTGGCTCAGTCCATGAATCATGCAACTCCTGATCTCAGGGTTGTGAGTTCGACCCCACGTTAGGTGTAGAGAGGACTTAAAAATAAAATCTTAGGGGAGCCTGGGTGGCTCAGTGGATTAAGCGTCCGACTTCAGCTCAGGTCATGATCTCACAGTTCGTGAGTTCAAGCCCCATGTCAGGCTCTGTGCTGACAGCTCAGAGCCTGGAGCCTGCTTCGGATTCTGTGTCTCCCTCTCTCTCTGACCGTCCCCTGCTCATGCTCTGTCTCTCTCTGTCTCAAAAATAAATAAAAAACATTAAAAAAAATTTAAAAAGTAAAAATAAAAATAAAATCTTAAAAAAAGGGGGCAATAAAACTTGTGAAAAAAATTTGCTAGATGATGAGTTTTCCTGTTTTTTATTTACTTTCTAATATTGCAGTTGAAAAGAGAGGGTAAGACGAGGCCATAGGTGGGAGGATCTGATGCAAAGATCTGGACAAACAAAACCCCCTTCCCCTTGAACCCCTCTCCAAATTCCAGCCCTAGATCTGTTGTTCACACCTCTGGCAATATTATGAAACAAAAAATAGCGTGTGTCCACATCATGGAGACATGGCCTGGAATCAGATACGAGGCAAGGCCTGGAACTGGCTCTGGCTATGTCAGGACGTGGATGCGTGTATGACAGGGACGTAAGGAAGACTCGGGAAGGCCATCTGCACCTAGGCCTGAACCCATACTGGTCGCAAACATAGCCAGGTCTGTGGCCGTGGGCAGATCTTCCAGCTGTGGCAGGAAGTGGTCAGGCAGGAGAGGCTGCTACCTTCACATGTCTCATTAAGGAAGGAGAGAAAGGGGGAGAGAGAGTGGGGAGAGCATCTGAGAAGTAAATTAGAAGTACACTCAGAGGCCCCAACCTAGATCTGAGAAATCCATCATTTTGTGTGACGAGGCCCATGTGTGACTTGTGGCGGTGTGAGAGCTGGACAAGGGCCAGAGACCAGACCCCCTCTGTGTGGGGAAATGCAAAGTCAGAGGAGGCGAGGTCGGAAGGAACGGGACCAAACCAGACCATGGCAGGAGCAGGAGTACATGACAAGATTTCTGGGGGCTCACGCAGGTCACTTGGCCTCTGAACCACAGCTTTCTCAGTACGATGGGAACCCCGCCACCATGTCTGCACAAAAATGCTATTCTTCTAGATATCTCGCCTTCACCCCTCACAAGGCATGGTCACACATAGTCCTAAACGTGGTCGCGTTAAAGTGCCTCCCTGCAAAGCCCACGTGGAGGAAATGGAAGGCCTTGTCGCCCCAGGCTCATTCCTCTCTCCTCTGTGCCACAATTGGAAATACTCAACCACAAGGAGAGGGTCTTATTATTTCCATTATGGCCCAGATGGTGTATACCATCCAACAGGAAAAAGCTTGTAATATCACAAAGGCACAGAAATAAAAGATATTTCCCAGTAGATGTTAGTGTGATGAAAACAAAATCATCCTTGAAAATTACTATTATTACAAGGTAGCTGAAGACTTACATTTATGTTTCCTTTTAACTCATGTGAAATGATTAAGTTGTCAATTACGTCAAAATTTCTGCCCAGGATGGTTATATTTTGACCACCACTGCAAAGAAAAAAGCAACAATAGGAGTTTCATAGTAAACATACAGGAATTTTGCATTTATGAGCAAATCTATCATTTTATTCACACATTAAACCCGGTTATATTTAGAGCCAAGTAATACATTTTAATTTCAAATGCAGGACGATTATAGACATCTTTTAATGACACTGACCACAAATGCGTAGTTTTCAAGATACATAAATATAAAAATTCAGGTCAGATCTGGTTTTAATTCTAGGAAAATGCCCAAATTCTTTAACAGAATTTTGAGTCTTATTATATCATGTTGCCACATCTAATCAGATCATCGGCTGTACCTTGAAAAGGTTTCACTAAACAGAATTTTGTTTGATTGCTGTTTAATCTATATTAAGATCCTTCAATCTAACAATTTTCAAAATCAAACTCCCAACCTACCAATTATACTTTATTTAGGGAGATAGGGAACATTTTGGACAAGGTAAAATTATAAATGACATTAAAACGATAAATTCCCATTTGGTAGACCATATAAATAACAGCTACGTTCCCTCTCTCCAAAACCAAGCCAAATGATTTCACATATTCTCAGCACATAATCACATATAAGCAAAGTGGTCATTAGATGTGAAATAAACAGCTGTCCCCAGCTCCGGCTGCCCTCACACCCCCATTCATGTAGGTCATTCCAGGGGACAGGAGCCTGGGAAGGTCAGCTCTGTTCGCCAGCCGGGCCCAGGATGACAAGACCGGGAGGTGAGCCTGGGCAGGCCAATTTGTGTAGGGCAGAAGGAAGACATTAAGCCCTGAACCTCCAGTCACAAGAGTTGGGGGGGGCGGCGGAAGGGTCGAGCTGGCCTCATGCCAGCCTGTCGTCGTTACTAGAAAACGTGCTCTGCCAATGGCCAGACTGCCGAGCCACATTCTTGGCCAGGCAGACCTCAGAGACGCAGGCACAGAATATCACAGGTGACTGGACATTAAGAAGCCTCACACAATCACTATGTTTGCATCTGAAGCTAATGTTATATGTCGACTATACCTCAATTAAAAAATAATAAGGAAGCCTGATTTTATGGCAAAGCAGAACACTGGTGGTTCAGAGCACCGCAGCCTGGACCCAGACGGCCTGGGAGCCCAGGCAAGTTGTTTGAATGCTCTATGCTCGGTTTCCCCATCTGCTAAAGGGGCTATTCCTTCGGTGAGGATTAAATGAACTACTAGATACACCACACAAGGCACGTGGGGACTGTCACCTCAAGGCTCGCTTTTACTGATAGGAAGGATTTAGACCCAGAGCAGGGAGTGCAATGCTAGAGGCTTGGTTGGGGAATTTCCATTTTTCTCGTGCCAGTGTCAGAGGCACAGGTGTTGACGTCCTGACCCCCTAGTCCCTTGGAATGGGGCTGCATGTGGAGATAGGTTCTTTCAAGAGGTAATTAAGATGAAATGAGATCACGGGGGTGGGCCCTAATCCAATAATCTGACTGGTGACCTTATAAAAAGAGATTAGGACACCGACAGTCACAGAGGGAAAACCACGTGAAGGTACAAGGAGGTGACCATGTCTCCACAAGCCAAGAGAACAGGCCTCAGAAGAAACCAACCCTGACATCCACTTCTGACTTAATCTTAAGTAACAATACTATACGAGAAGTGTTTTTCTCCTGCGCTTTTTCTTTCTTTAAAAAAAAAAAAAAAGTTTATCTATAGTTTCATCTCGACAGTACTTTGAAAACTAGTTTCATGCTGTGTTGGTGAAATATCTTATTATGAAAACTGTCGTCAGGGTCATATTCCAAATCTGAACGTGAATTTAAAACTCAACTAGGCAGAGGACTGTTTTTATTTTACTTTTTTAATATATAGGAGTCATCTGGAAGAGTTTATTTTAGAATGTCAATCTCTCTTAGGGAGTATCTTCGAAATGTAGGTACTGCTTTTCATTTCCATAGCTCCCGATATCTCCTCAAATTATTCAAAACAGCGTACCCAAACCATTATGAAATGAAAGATGGAAGAAGAAGCTCAGTGTCATGGGCAGGAGCGAGGCGTGGTACCTTTGTATCAGAAAGGTAGGCTAAGAACGGATACCACAATTCAAAGACCATGGTGAAAGGCAAAAGATCATACAACCTGAAGAGAAACCAGAGTGCGAGCAAACGTTTTAGCCGTGAGTTTCCTGGCAGCCACAGCTCAGAGTAAAGCAGGACGTGCTCCCAGTATTCACGGTGGCAGTAGGAAGCAATCTGCTGGTCAGGAATATGTTTGGTTTCTAGGAATAAATCCTAAGGGGAATTCCGGGAGAGGAATTTAGCTAGGACTATTATTTCTGTATTTATTTGTGGAAAACCCATGACCTTTCCGCACATGGCCCCTTTAAACACAATGACAGAAAGACAGGAGTCTAGAAAGCACCTGATCCAGGTGGTGGCAGGATATATGAGGGAGCAGTGAGGCAGAGCAATATATGACAAGGGTCCCACAGATGTACAGTTCCCGCCATCGAATTGGATACACACATCCTTCATTTCTTTTCGGCTTGACGGTAGAGAGAATTTCATATGGGTGTCATTTAGCACGTGGCTGACCTGTATTCTAGAAAAGGGCAGAAAAACAACTCTTAAGTGACACAGACACGGAGCACAGTTGTGTGCCGAACATGACGGCGTACGAATTTTACTTGAACCGCAACAGTTCACAAACTATCAGAACAGCCGCACGTAAGTGCGGGTTCATCAGGGGCCACTTACCACGGTGGGGATCATCTGGGGCAGGGTTCCTCTTTCTTTTTTCATTTGTATGTTTTTATTTGCAAATGTCCCTTAGAAGTGGGGAAAGGAGAGGTAACCAGTTCCCTTAAGAAGTCCTATCAGTGGAACATGGACTGTGTAGGGTTTCCTGTTAACGTTGTTGGGTTTGAGAATGGCACGGTCCTTATCTGTGAGAGACATATACTGAAGTAGGTATGTGTCAAGGGATATGGTGTCTGGGAGGTGCTTTTAAAACCTCCAGCTACCCATGCTCCCCTCCTCTCCAAAAATGAAACCAGACTGGCAAGATGTTGGCAAGTTTGGAAGCTGGAGGATGGGTACGGAGAGGTTCACCACGCTCTTGTCTCTTGGGTATGCTTGGAAATTTCCACAATGAAAAGCATAAGAAAAAAGAAGTCCCAGTTAGACGGTAGAAGGGGAGAACTCCGCCCCAGGCAGAGATGGGGATTCTGCCATTCTAAGAACAGAGTGCCCATGACCAAAGTCCATGCCAAGAGCGCAGGGATCTCAGGGTCAATCAGCACCAGAGCCGAGCTGCCTCCCAAGGAGGTCTAGACGAGAAATTAGTTGGGAATATCCTGGGTGCTCCTGACATCCACAGGGCATGCCCTTGATGCCCCTCGGGAGTCAAAGCAGAGCCTTCTACAACATTCCCTCTGTAACCTGCACTTCCTCAGTACATCATGTCTACAATGACCCTCTAAAGCAAAAGATCACTAAGACTGGGTTGTGCTGAATAATTCTCAGCATGATTATGCTACGTGGGAATCTACTGTTACTACTTATAGGATATGCACATGATTATTAACATTAATGCACATATCCTTTAAGTAGTAATAATAGATCCTAACATAAGGCGAATTCAAGAAGCATCTGAGTCAGTGTGCATTTACACTACGGCAGATTTACATCCTAAGCTTTACATTCAGAGCAAAGCTCTAGGAAATTCATCGTAAAATGGCTAATCATTAAAATTCAAACTTGTTTATAAATTTTGGAAGGAGAGAGGTGGAAATGGGGGTCATTCCACTATTATCCTCGTATTTTTCCCTTCCGAATAATTAGGCATTTGAAAAATACCATATTAAAGGAGTGTGGGATTACAGCATGAACTCAGATATAGGATTAACTGGGTATTATGTTTACTGCTTGTGAACTTGGGTTCACCACTCTGATGTGGTTACTGAAATGCTACATGCAGAAAGGTCTCTGAGTCGTTTAATTGAATAACTGCAGTATCTCAGGACACATTCGGAATTGAAATGAGAGCATAAAGAGTCAAAAATAGGGAAACGCTCTGAAAACCGGCTTATTTGCCAGTGAAGGTGATTGCCTTTCAGCGAACACACAGGTGTCTAACTTCACAGATTTCAACACAACATGAAAGATTTGCGCAGGAAGGTATTTAGCCAGGATCAACGGTACCAAAACACCTATGCCGCATAGATACAGCCGCTCATGTGTGCTTGATAATTCTGGTAAATGGCAAAACACAGTGGAGCTACCAATGAACAGCTTTCTCCATCAAGATGACAGACATCCTAAATTTACTGTTAGGAGGGGAAGAGGATGGCAGTCATATGCAGCAAATGAATTAAAACAGAAAATTCGGTAAATAAGCGTGGCAGATTAAAATGCTGTGCAAATCTGTTTTAGTAGTTAAAACCCAAAACACCATGCTTCAGCAGATTGTCTTTGATGCATCCCCATGATGAGAATGAGCCCAGTATTCTACTTCATATAAACTGCAATGTCTTCTAACTTCAAATCAACCCAAACTTACAAAAGCTAGCAAGCAGAAAACTCAAATTATCTGTTGTGTTATTATTATTGCATCTCTTTTGGGGGTACGATTTGCACAAGGGTGTCAGTGAGACGTGGAAAAATTTTTTTCTCTCTCCAGGCTTCGTTGAAAGGACAAGTTAGGGGGGAAAGAAGTCATAGAAATAATGATGGTCAAATGGTACACTGACCAGATATCTGTGTTGGGGTGTTTGGTCTTTTTTTTTTTTTTAACTACTAATATATGTTCCAGTTAGTTATTAGTTGAGCCTGAGACCAATCCAGTAAAGAGAAGGCTACAAGGAATAATAGAACATGCCAGAACGTTTCTTTTTTCAGCTTTGGGTAATACATCGGAAGAGCTGTCATAGTTTTCCATCAGATTCCTAAGTATGCAACTATTTTTCTAAGCGCATCAGCTTCAAGATGATGTCTGTTACTCAAAATACTTGATTCTGGTAATGGAAATGAATCAAGACCTCAAAGAGGCAACATCCTGAAATTAGTGGGTTCTGAGGCTTTGGGGGCTTAGAGGGGACAGATTTTCTCACAGTTAGCTTCCAAAGCGGTGTTTAAATTATTCTACTTATTAAAATTATGTGATAACAAATATGTAGATGAACTGCCCACCTTGGCACGTGGAGATACTTTGAAAAGATTATAATCACAATGATACTCTTTTGGCATAAGTGAAAGCTTTTTACTATATTACCAAGGATAAATTACTATGATTTCAACTCACACATCCTTATCACAAGTACTGGTTCCTTTCAGGATCATTGTAATGTTGGATGCCTGGCTAAAGTTTGCTCCCGTGACGATCACGTTACTTTTCCCTAAAGTCGATATTTTCCGTGGCTCAATGGACTTAATGTAGAAGACCTGTTGGAAATAAAGATTAACACACAAGATCAAAGCTAAGAAGTGGCATTGTTCCAAAAAATCTGTTTACGCGCTGCAGTTCGAAGAAATCACTGGGAAATTACGACATTTTGCAAACACAAGCAGACAGTGTTTAATGAAATCAATGAATTCAAGGAAGAGTGCTGAAGATTCATGTCTCTCAACATGCGACAGCATGAGGTCAAACCAATTAGTCTTTGTCTCACAAGACAGTTGAAAATACAGTTGAAGAGTCTGACATTCTGTCTGAAGAGTGAGATCTCACTGGTGTCTCAAAAATGCTCACGGCCTCTGGAGGCTCACAATATAACAAAATGAAGAAAAAGACAAGGAATCCACTGATGATAGGCCAACAAGAGTTATCATTAAGCTGGAAGAAATGTTATTCTGGATAAATTTAATTCCCAAGAAAGCAGTGTCTATTTTTTTTCAGTTTTTTTTTCCCCCCAGTTAGGCTATTTGAATCAAGGGGTATATTGCAGGGGAAAACCTCCAGAAATCAACTTGTTCAGTCACCTAATATCAAGTACTTGGATGCCAAACCACTGTGGTCAACAGTTTCCTCTCCACGGCACCCATTATAACCTTTATCAGGCCTTTCTTTATCACGAAAATTTCCCATGTGATAACCTGCTCCCTGAGGCCCCATATCACGTAGACTTTTGCACCTTACTTCTTTACTTGCAAAGCCTGATTAAATTCTCCTTAAACAGATGGGGTGGGGGCTTTATTTGCTGGTAGACATCACTTTCCTTTCAAAGACAAGACAATCGTGATTTCTTTCACTTTTCTTCTCCAGATGTCACCATCTCCCATTTTGATCATTCTGTTATTCTTTGTACAGACCGCTCCCCAGCACGTCTGTATTCTTCTACAATATGGTGACTAAAACAGGACAGAAAAATTCTCTCCGGCCAATATAAAATACAGTTCTTCAGCACCAGTGCATTTCATACTCACACTCTTGACATTTGGAAACAACCCCAAGTCCAGAGACGCATAATCACGTGAAATCTGGCTAAGCCACAGATGCCAACTGTAGCCACATAGAGGCTAAAATCTAGGAGGAAGCCACTTACGGCACTGGGAGAGCATCAGTTGTGCCCAACACCTGTCTACCACCTGCTTCTTGAAGCAGCCTCATATTCTCTGCTCCTTCATATGTGTAATGCTCATCATGATGGACTTGCCAGGCTGTTTGGGCTGCCCCTTCTGCTGTGAGGGATGTTTTATTCTCTTCCTCGGCAAACACACGTGCTATATGGTAGAGCGGTCACCATCGCTCATTATCACTATGGATTGGTTCTGCAGGTTGAGGTAAATTCATCGTTAATGTCATCACAGCCATGATGTAAGGTGACAGAGAATTGATTTCGGTGGCAGAATTTATTTTAATCACTTAGTAGAGGACTTTAGTCCCATATTTATAGAATCATGAAGGGTCTGAAAGGGTCACTTTAATTATTCTGTTATACTTGACTGCCTTTTATGGGGGAAATTATCTGCACGAGTGGTACTTGGAATGGGGGGATTAGCAAAGACTTCAAGATAAATCCCTTGCAAATGTCAAGTGTGTGCTATATAGCAGAAGGCTTACTCTTCGCTCTGACATGGTGACAGCTAAGTGAACAAGTATTTATTGAACACGTACAGGGTCCCTA
Organism: Panthera tigris; assembly: GCF_018350195.1. Taxonomy (NCBI): domain Eukaryota; kingdom Metazoa; phylum Chordata; class Mammalia; order Carnivora; family Felidae; genus Panthera; species Panthera tigris. Next base: position 114,530,997 of record NC_056666.1, on the reverse strand, counting down.
GAACAGTGCTAGGTGTTTGTCTGTAGCAAGCCAAATCCAGTCCATCGCCTGCCTTCGGATGGCCCGTGAAAAAAATGTCAAAGAAGTAATAATGTTCCACGACATGTGAGAATACATGCATTCTGATATTAGTGTCCACAAAGAAAGTTTTTCTGGATCACAGCCACACCTGTTCATTTACGTACTGCCTGCGGCTGCGTTCGCACTACAGGGACAGAATAGTTGTGGCAGGGACCGCAGGGCTCCCAACGCCTAAACCATTCACTGTCTGGCTCTTTGTAGAAAAAAATGTGCCAACCCTTGCACAGTACAAGTCCACTGCCCTTCTTAAGGAGGCAAGATGGGACTGTGTTTCGTTTCGTTTCATGTGAATCCCAACGAAGACTCACATACACATCCAAGTCGGCCGAGAGCCCCACGTTTCTTTCCGGACAGCCCTTCTGGATTCCTGTGTTTATACTGTGATATCTCCTCAAGCAAGATGTTCGAACACCCCCAAGTAAATGCTACTTCTCTACTCTCAGGAGAGGATAAAAAGAGCCTTATAACTAATGTAAAAAATATTTTCAGGGGGTTATATTTTGCTCCTTAAATGGTTCTGGAAACATCAGAAGACCCACCACGTTGCCTTATTAACTTCTTATTTCTCCCTGAGCAGAGACAGCCCTGCTACTTCGAAAGGATTTTATTTTTAAACCTTATTGTTTAGAGAAGTTTCCATTGGCTGTCTACGATGAAATCCAGCCCGGTCTGTCTCTTGAAAGCCGATGCTTCCAGTCTATTTGCAAAGAGGGTCCGATTAGTTGTCCTTTGTTTGCTTGGAGAACCTCTCTTAATGTTAATAAGTGAGTTAAAGAGCCACCAAGAGGACCTCATCAAATCAACTGTGCAGGTGTACAAGGAAAAAAAGAAAACGAGAGGGTAGCTATATGGCTGTCCTGTATGGCTGCAACAATTCTTAGAAATATAACATTTTCTATTTTTACTACTAAAGGTTTTTGAAAATCCTCTACAGACAGAAGGCAAAGAATGATCTCCCGACAAATGTTGCACACACTTATTGTAGATCTATTTTATATTTTAATCAAGAGTTAATTTCACAGCCTGGCATGAAGCAGTGGGCCCAGGAGCTGACACATAGTAGGGGTTAATTTAAAAACATAATCTAGTTTGATCCGAAAAGACACTTCCTTAAAGCCTTACAGTGAGATCCTGCCCTCATCTTAGGTCCAAGAATTTCCATATGTCAAATCAAAATGCCTCTGACAGCAACCTTCACAATCTGTGTTGTCCAGCAATTAACCTCAGAATAGTCTACTTCCTGTCAACTACATTTTAAAGACCTAAGAGTTATTTCTAAATGGCTGCCCAATTGTAAATTATTTAATAAGGTCCTACGAACCTGGTTGCTCATGAATTTAGATCACTCCCTATTTTGTATATGAGAGCACATTAGAAACTGGTTAATTTGGTGATTACAGAATACCCGGCTATTTTTATTTTTTTAAAACAAAGTCGTTCTAAGATATTGGAAACAGCACAACCACTAAGAAATAGTTTTTTCTGAAAAGGTCTACGAGGATTGCTTCTGACAGTAAGAGTACTTTTTTTGTGAAGTCTGACGTCAACACAATTCAAATTACCATGACATTAATGGAGAAAATACTGCTATGATTGAAAAGAATATGGGAAAGAGGTGCATTAGGAAGGCTCAGTTTATTAAGACCAAATTGTACTCTATTAATCTGTTTAAAAAAAAAAAAATCTGAATATAGCAAAGCTCTCTGTAGGCCTGGACCTGAATCGACACTCAGTAAAACGTCTCTCAGAGTTTCACTGGTGAAATTAGTTCAAACAGGACTGCATAAAAAGTCACATGGATTCAAAACCAGCTGGAAATCTGAAACCAAAGGACATTAGAGAGATGAAAGGTAGCACAACTAATTAAAGGAAAGTGTCCTGTAGGGCCCTACAGGGGTGAATATTTGGTTCGGCATTATTTAACATCTTTATTAATGACTGAGAAGGATGGAAGTAATGTATTCATGAAATGTATAAATTGAAAAGAGCAGTGACCGGCAGCGGTGATGGGCAAAGTATAAAAGGAGGTGAGACATGGAAAGAAAATCCAACGCCACCAAAGAAAAATTAGAGCACTAGATAGAACAACATGGTCCTCCGTCTGCTTTGCTCGGCCCCCAGGTGAACGCTCCTTCATGGGGTCCCCAGTAGAGGCCCCAGGAAACTTGGGACGTAACCTCCAGTTGGTCCCAGGAAGGACCAAGGGTCAGAACGGCAACTGAGATGGCCCTTGTGAAGGTCCTGTGCTGAGAGATCAAGGCTCATTTCTCTGACCCGGGGACCCTGAGGTGGGGCCGCCAAGGCCACTCCACAAAGGTGTCACTCTTGGCCACTGAACTTTTTGAATGTGGCAACGCAGAACTGGGCTGGGTGACCGGGACTCCAAGACAGGTAACTCTTGGAGGTAACTCCTCCCCTCCACAGAGACCCCTGACTGCGAATTAGGCTCAGCCACTCCAAATCCACCCCTCTGCTGAGTTTCCAGTCAGCACGTGGTTCTTGCTGCTCCACTCTCCTAGGGGCCTCAGTTTCCCATCTTGAGCCTCTTCTCCTCTCCCTGTCCTGGAGAGGATACCAGCCTGGCCTGGGCCTGAATCCTCCATTCTGACCACACCCTGACCTCCCCTCCCCTCTGGAGGCTTCGATACTAACACACTGCCTTCGTAGCCTGTCGCCCCACCCATGTCGGCACCACCGATGCCAAGAGAAGCCAATGTTAGTTTTCTCCCTTCCAGATTGATCTTTTCCATCAATATGACATCATTTAATACTTGTTTATATTCAGTTGAGGTCATACAATGGAGAGTAGTGGTTAAAGCAGGGGGCTCTGGAGTCAGACTGCCTGGGTTCAAATCTCTTGCCTATTATTTACTACCTACTTACCCTCTATAAGCCAACATTTCTTCATCTATAAAATGGGAAAAAATAGGTCCATTGTGAGGCTTACAGAAACAGATATTCTGAGCTCAGGATATAGCATCGGCTCAACAAATACAGGTCACCACTATTTAATTTAGTACGTTCTGGAACTCCTTCTTACATCTTCTGATGTACATACACACTCAACTGCTTCATGAAAATGAATTTTCCTTCCTCCAAAATATTAGAAGTTCTACAGCGTAAGCTCCTTGAGGACACACATTGTGACCACCTGTCTAGCACATAGTAGGTGATCAATAAACACATTTTATTAAAAAAAGGTTTTTTATGTTTTATTTATTTTTGAGTGAAAGCAAGAGACAGAGAGAGAGACAGAGCTCAAGCGGAGGAGGGGCAGAGAGAGAGGGAGACACAGAATCCGAAGCAGGCTCCAGGCTCTGAGCTGTCAGCACAGAGCCCCATGTGGGGCTCGAACTCCCGAGCTGTGAGATTGTGACCTGAGCCGAAGTCAGACGCTCAACCGGCTGAACCACCCAGGTGCCCCTCAACAACCACATTTTATTTTATTTTTTTTATTTTTTATTTTTTTTTTATTTTTGGGACAGAGAGAGACAGAGCATGAACAGGGGAGGGGCAGAGAGAGAGGGAGACACAGAATCGGAAACAGGCTCCAGGCTCCGAGCCATCAGCCCAGAGCCTGACGCGGGGCTCGAACTCACGGACCGCGAGATCGTGACCTGGCTGAAGTCGGACGCTTAACCGACTGCGCCACCCAGGCGCCCCAACAACCACATTTTAAACGCACGGGTACATGAACAATTGCAGGTGAATCCCACAGCGCCTCGCACGTGCTACGCCCATAGAAGCTACTCCACAAGGTCTGTGTTAAACTTAATTTCACTTTTAGAGGTAAGGTCTCTGCAAGGGTCAGTGTGGATTACCTGTGAGAAATTAAAACGCACATTCAGAGGTGGAGGAGGATAAGACGAGGTGGTGCAAGGAAGAAAAAGTAAGAACCACGTGAACGTAAATCCCCCAAAGACAGGAGACATGGCTTCGTAGGGCGTATTTCCACCCTAGAGAGACAAGCACACTGCAAGGAATAACACATATTACAGCCACACCGTATCATCGATCTTCACATCCTTTCTCCGAGAACAGGAAAGAGAGGGCAGCCACCTCTTCTCACAGCAGGTGGAGGCACCAGATAGAAGACTGTTTAAGAAAAGGAAGGAAAAGAGGTGAGTGCCGGGCGACAGGGCCAACCGTCTGAGACAGACCAGCCTTCAGAGCTGAAAATACTTCTCATCCAAAGGGCAAACCCAGGGTTTTGAGTTCATTTCCCTCTTTTGGTGGTACCTTTCCTTAATGCAGCCCCTCCCAATAAATGACAGCACATACGGGAAGGTCAGGTGAAGAGACTGAGGATACGGTCGTGACACCGTGAGGGCAGCAGGCCCAAACCGTGATCGCACCAGGAACCCCATGTCCTAAATGCTGTGTCCTTGGACGAGCAAATGCATACATTAAAAGACAAATGTCTCAAGTAGCATCCTACTGCTGCTGAAGAACAAAACCAAAACTCCTATGCCTGGTGTAGAAGACCCCAGAGATTCAGGCCACGGGGTCTTTTAGGCCTTGTGTCCCACAGGTTCCTGCATCCTTCTGTTCCAGGCAATTCAATTACGTGGGGTCTCCTATAACAGACGCCCTGGAATTTTCTGGCAACCCACTATACTTTTGCCTATGCTGGCCCCTCTGCTTAGAACACCCACTCCTCTGTTTTCATGTGTCTCGTCCCTCAACGGTTGGCTGAAATGCCATCTCTGTCTATCAATCCATCCATCAATCAAAGCCCTAACCAACCACACTGATTAAGTGTTTTTAGCTGCCAGGCATTGGGCTTAAATAAACAGGAATGACTAAGACAAGTCTGCAGGCACAGAGAGCCTCTCCGGGTTTTGTGTACTTTCTGGTACTTCTCCTATGTTAGTATTTTTTTTTATCTTATATTCTTACTTGTGTACTTATGTATAAGATTCTTGAGATTGACAGAGACACATGTGTTTGATTCATCTGTGTCCTCCTCTTTGTACCCGTGCAGCTCAATATAATGGTGTCTACTGGGTGCTCAATACACATGTGTAGCAAGAGCCAATCCCAGCTCAGCATCATGAAGCCTAAGGTCGTGTCTACACCATTCACATCTCCTGTCTCCAGTGCCTGGCAAACAGGAAGCACTCGATACATAGGTGACGTGGGAAGATGCATTGAGAGAAAGTTCTCAGTGGCTTCTCTGCTAGGAAAAGTGTTCACCACTTCATTTGAGGCCAACACAAGACCCGAACTGGAAACGCAGATTTACATATCCATGTGACAAGGAACGGCACTGGTGTATGCCAGAGCATGAGAAAGCCCTCCTGCGATCAATACTACTCCATTCCCTATTAACCCAAATAGAGAAGATTCTGTTCGAAGCCACATGTTAAAAAAAAACATTCCAGGATCAACAAAATACCTTTCTCCAAAGAAAGAAGGGTCATTCACACAGCAGCACTAAAGACATTGCCTGGGCTTTTGGTTATTTTCAGCCAGTTCCTTTAACCACATGGTGTCAAAGGTCAAAAGGAATGGGGAGACACAATGCAGGAAACCAGGATGCAGTGACTTTTTTATAACATAAAAGAAATTTTAAAAGTCATTGCCTGGATCACCACTCAGCAATAAAAAGGAACACACTATTGACCCATAAAAGAACTTGGATGAATTTCCAGAGAATTATGTTGCGTTAAAAAGGCCAATCCCAAAAGGACTCATTTTGGATGATTCCATTTAAATAGACTCCTTGAAATGATAAAATTATAGAAACGGAGAACAGATTAGTAGATGCCAGGGATCAGAAAGGGGGAGTGGGAGGGAGAAGGGAAGGGAGTGTGGTGATAGAGCTGTTCTGTCCCTTGACTGTTGTCACTGTCAATATCCTGGTTGTGATATTGTGTTATGGGTTTTGCAAGATGTTACTATTGGGGGAAAGTGGGCAAAAGATATCGAGGGTCTCTCTTGTTTTCATACAAGTACATGTGAATCTACAATTCCCTCAAAATAAAAAGTTTAATTTTTTCCCAAAAAGTCTTAAAAAAGAAAAGTTGGAAGACTCACACTTTCCGGTTTCAAAACTTATTACAAAGCTACAGTAATCAAAACAGTGTGACACAGGCACAAAGACAGACCTACAGACTAGTGGAAGAGAACAGATAGCCCAGAAGGAAACTCTTGCATATCTGGCCAAATGGTTTTTGATAAGGGAGCCAAGACCATTAAATAGGAAAAGGACGGTCTTTTCAACAAATGGTGTTGGGAGAACTGGATATCCACATGGGAAAGAATGAAGTTGGACCTTTACCTTATGCCATATATGAAAATTAACTCAAAATGGATCAAATACCTAAACGTAAGAATTAAAACTATATAACTCTTGGGGCTCCTGGGTGGCTCAGTCGGTTGATTGTCCAACTCTGGGTTTTGGCTCAGCCTGTGATCTCGTGGTTGGTGGGATCAAACCCCACGTTGGACTCTGCACTGGGCATGGAGTCTGCTTGAGATTCTCTCTCCCTCTGCCTCTGCACCTCCCCTGCCCTTTCTTTCTCAAAATAAATAAACATCAAAAAAAAAAAAAAACACCCACCAAAAACCTATAAAACTCTTAGAAGAAAATATGGGAGAAAAGCTTCATGGCAACGGATTTGGCAATGGTTTCTTGGATGGGACACCGAAAGCACAGATTAAAAAAAGAGAGAGATAAACTGGACTTCATCAAAATTAAGAACTTCTGTGCATCAAAGGATACTATCAACAGAGTGAAAAGGCAACCTATGGAATGGGAGAAAATATTTGCAAGTCATGTGTCTGACAAGATGTTGATATCCAGAATCTATAAAGAACTCCTATAACTCCATAACAACAACAAAAAACAAACCACCTGATTAAAAAATGGGCAAAGGACCTGAATAGACGTTTCTCCAAAGAAGATACACAGATGGCCAACAAGTGCATTGTAAGATGCTCAACATCACTAATCTTTAGGGAATACAAATCAAAACCACAATGAAATACCACCTTATATCCACTTACAATGGCTACCATTAAAACAACAACAACAACAACAGTAACACAAAAATAACAAGAGCTGAGAGGATTTGGAGAAATTGGAATGCTTGCACACGGTTGGTGGGAATCTAAAACGGCAGACTACTATGAAAAACTGCATGGAATTCCCCTCCAAAATTAAAAATAGAATTACCTTATGATTCAGCAATTCCCCTTTTGGATATATACCCAGAAGAATTGAAAACAGCCTTCAAGAGATATTTGTACACCTATGTTTATTGCAGCATTATTTACAATAGCCAAAAGATAGAGGCAACCCAAGTGTCCATCCACAGATGAATGGAAAAACAAAATGTACTATAGACACACAGTGGAATATTTTTCAGCCTTAAAAATAAGGAAATTCTGACCCATGCTGATATGGATGAACCTGGAGGACATCACGTTAAATGAAATAAGCCAATGACCAAAAGAAAAATCCTGTATGATTCTACTTACATGAAGTCCCTAGTGTAATCAATTTCATAGAGAGAGGAAGTAGAATGGTGGTTGCCAGGGGCTGGGGGTGGGGGAAGAGAAAACGGGAAGTTATTTTTTAATGGGCATGAGGTTTCAGTTTTGCCAGATGAAATATGTTCTGGGGATGGTTGGTGGTGATGGTCGCACAACTGTGTGAAGGTATTTAACACTACTGAGCTGTACGCTTAAAAGTGGCAAAGATGTAAACTGTGTTAGGTGTGCTTTACTAAACTCGAAAAAAAAAAAACCCAACTAAAATGACAACAAAGGATAAATTTAATTTTTTAAAAAAGCCACCGCCTCCTTGATCCAAATACCTGTCACTACGCCTTTGTTTTAGAAGCCAATGGTAAGAGAAGAGAAGCCCACCCCTTAATAAAACCTCAAAGACTTTTCAAATCTGGAGATATTGGCACACCGAGCCTTTCTAATGCCTTTAATTAACTTCATAATCCATCATGATTCACGTTCCCTCTCCCTGTTAGTTATTCACCTAAAGTTACCATCAACTTTTCGGTAGTGATGAAAAATGTGCTACTTATCTATATTGGCACTTGACCTTAAATAACAGCAAATGGATACATCGAAGCCATAGATTAGTCATGAAATAGAAAACCAAGCCTTTTTTAGAAAAAGAAATGTTGTTTTTAATTTGTCTGCTCCTGCTAGACCTCCCGATTAATAAGATCGAGAACTTACCCTTTCTTGTTTGTCACCACATAGCACATGCTCAATTAACTTCTGTCAACTCACTGAAGCCAGTCATTCTAAGCATGGCCACTATTGTCTGCCCAGAAACGTTTACATGGTCATGTCCTTTTTTTCCCAAACATGTCTGTTGGTGGAACTTGGTGATTTACTATGATGAAAATAAGAGGAATTTCCAAGGAAATTTCATGGAAAATATCTTTCCATGAAAAAAATTCAGGGGGAAATGGGGGGAGATGTGGGTGTGTGTATATATGTATGTACATATGGATGTATGGATATATGTATATGGTTGATATATACATATATATGTATACACACACATATGGCAACAACTCTTTGTTTTGGCACTATTAACTCTGGGTTAGATCATCTCTATAACGTAAAGATGGGCAATCTGAATGAGGTTAGTTTGTATACTTTGCATAGACTCCCCTCACCCCACATAACCCCCAGGAATACAACTGTAATACGTGGTTCGAATCGAAGTCCCCTCAGTGCTATGTGTTACATGCTTCCTTCTACCTCCTCCTGAGTGAGCCACAAAGTCACCTTTAAAATTTCACTCCTCCTGGAACAATATCATTTTTCATAATTATAGAATTTTAATTTCTTTTATGTGAGTGTGCAGCCTTTGATGTATTGAGCCAATTAAGGGAAACTTGGTTAAAAATCAAAAGTAGAAAAGGGAATTTTTGTAGAAAGTCAAACAGGGAATTTTTAAAAGGAACCCAGAGCAGTGAGGAGTTGTTATTGTCATCTAAAGGGGATTTTTTTCCCCCATGATCAGCACAAAACTAGGGTCTGACCTGCAAGCCCGGGTTGGCTCTACTACTCCTATTCTCGGTGAATCTTCCTCCTCCCGCAGTCTTGGATGGTGCCCGTTTCTCAACAGCAACTTGACAGTGTTCCTGAAATGAAGAATATCCCCTCAACATCCAAGCAGTTGGGAAATTTAGAGTTTGAAACAAACACAAAAGACAGACTGGGACTGGGCGGTCACCAACACTTATTTCTGGTTCAACCTTGTAATACCAAAAATGGCACTTTACCTGGTTTGTCTTGTAATCAGATGGGTCACAAGCTGTGAAGGGGTGGATACACTTTCTCTCACTTTTACACCAAGCACAGTCAGTTCCAATACACGCTGGGCATCTGGCAACACGGAAAACCAACTTAATTCCAAATCTTTAGGAAAATGTTCATGCCCTAGAATTTCCCTCCGTGATGCAGGGTGCAAGCATTTAAAACAAGAAAGAAGAAAAAAAAAAAAATCCCTGGACAGAGTAGGATGAACCCAGGGGAGGGAGGACAGTCCTTTGAGGATAGAGCACCGACTTTGTGCCCTGCTCTGGGCAGCCCTCAGGGCTGATGGACTGTCATGACACCTTTGGGGGTGTTGCCATGGGAACCCGAAGCCAGGGTCACCTGCTGTGCTGGTGGATAACAGGAACCCACTGGCTCTGTTTCTGAATCCAGTTCTGCTATTTGTCTGCCCTCAGGTAAGTTTCCCCTCCGGAGACTCACCTTCCCCGCCCTGCCCTCACTCACTAGAGCTGTAACTAACACCCCCACTGCCTGGAAGGTGCGAGACCGAAAGTGTCACCCGGCAAGCGGAGGGAATGGGGTGCCAGTGTTTGCTTTTTAACCAAATGAAGGAAGAACTGTGTCTACTCATCAAATAACCTATCATGTGAGGATAACAGTAGAGGACTTGAAAAGCATGTTGTAGGAAAATCAGAGTTGAAGGAACAATAAAAACAGACTCTGAGGTTGGTCTGGAAACACAGCCATGGGAGGCCAGGGGAAGACTTGGCCTGGGACAGTGAGAGGGCCAGTGTAGGGAGAAGAGACACCATTCATATTTCACAGATTCTTCAAGAAATGTCAAAGCATTCGGAGCTTCTGACCTATAGAAACTGCAGACTCATGGGAGTGTTTATCCAGGCACCTAAGTGAGCTAGAAGCAGGCTTGTGATTTGCATTCCCATCGCGGCCCCTTAGGCGCAAGTATACTAAGTGTAATGTACTAAGTGTTGTACTAAAGGACCAGGTACTCAAGGAAAGGGCACACTCACCCTCTGGGGAGCTGTGGGTCTGAGGTCTGGTTCTTAATTACCTAACTGTGGGCCCCAGGGCAAGTCACTTCCTTCCGCCTGGCCTCTACACTGGGGATGGGGGACCCGCTTTACGTTTCAACTCTCTTTGAACTATACATTTTTTTTTTTGTTAACTCTCCCCCTCTTTTCCTATTTTCACAGACTTCTGAGGCTTTCTGTATCAAGTTTACGCCCCCCCGCCCCCGCTATATTCATTCAGTTTATTTGTTAGAAACAACTGAACTCAGCCCCTCTTTCAGAGTACCCCGGGTAAAGATGAGGTCCAGAGGCCCCTGTTTGGATAGCTGTAGAGTGGCCCTCCAACCCAGTTTTGAGTCTGAGTTCATTTTCCCCATGGCAACAGTGGTTCCCAGGCCAAAAGAAACATTCAATACCCACATAGTTGGTCAATCAAACCACTGAACGAGCTATAGAATCACTAATAACACGGCTTCCCGTTGTTTCCATGGGAACCTCCATCCCACCTTTCGACTGGAAAATCATGCATCTGAGAAACACATTTCCTCCCTGTCTTGTCTCTGCTTGAGAAGCAAGGAGTGAGGCGTGGCCCTAAATCAGGGGAGGTACACAGCCCAACAGGGCAAAAGGTGGCACAAAAAAGTGGGGGAACAGAGCTAACATGTTCTTTTTAATTTTAAATGTTTTATTTATTTTTGAGAGAGAGCGAGCGAGGGGGGAAGGGACAGAGATCATGACCCGACCGAAGTTAGATGCTCAATGGACTGAGCCACCCAGGTGCCCCAAACATGTTCTTTCGATGAAAGAGAGTTCATCTTGATCTTCTCCTTGATGATTTCCCTGGTCTCATGCTCACACCCTCTCCCCTGACTCAAATTCCCAAAGCCATTCGGCTCAGGGGGGAACATAGCACCCCTTCTGCTGTATTTTCTTCAGAGTGCCTGTCCGTCTGGGGAAAACGCATTTCCCTGTCGGTAGCAACACTTAAGCACAGTTGTTTGCTCCTTAGCTGCTGCACCTTACTTATTAGGGCTTGAACGAGCCGGCTTATTAGCTCAGGGGCCCTCCGATCTCCCCCTTCTATCTCCCATCAGGCCATGCTCCAAAAGGCACTTTAGAAAGTTCTACTCCGCAAAAGAATTCTTTCGGAAATGGAGGCGTAAAGCATATAAATAAATTAAAACCAATGAGAGAATACTTAAATTTCAAATAAAATCTTACTCTCTGAATGATGAGCAGTTGGTAAAGTTGAATCTTTTTGATAAATGCCAAGAACCGGAGGAGAACGTCATGTTGACAGCTAAAACATCTGGAGCAAAGGGGGAAAAAAAAATGTCAATTATGGTGGAGTCCTGCTATCGTCAAGCAAAGCTGTAAATGCAAAAAATAAATATTTTTGCCTCCTTTGCATAGAGGGTGGGGGGGTGCCAGCTGTTTGCTAACATTTCAATCAGTATGTGGTTCCTTCCCGTGGGCCATTCACGTCAGGCAGCCCAAGCGCACAGCACAAGCCTCCAAACAGACCCGGGCCCACCTTGTGTTCCAAGCCTCCCACGGATAATCACTAGGAAAAAGCCATTTTACAGCCCATTTACATCTCATACTCTCCCCGGGATCACTATCTCAGCTTGCAATTGGCCACAGCATAAGAATCAAACAAGTCACCAAGCAAGAACTGCCTAGAACACGATAACCAGAAACGTTAGAGAGCAAATCCTGTACCTTCAGCAAAATCCACGCTACCAACCTTTGCCTAACAAACCCTAAGCGTGGTTCCCAGGGGCTGGGATCCATGATCCGCTTGGAGTCAACTGTCACCAGATCAACCATCAGAGTTGTCTTATTTGCTTTTGGAAACGTACTCATTGGCTAGAACACCCTCAAAAGGATAGAGAAACAAGAAAGATAAAAACCGTGCTGAATCAGCATTAGAGAAACGTCCTATTTCCTGTAGGTCTTTAACTTACATATTCTATCCAAGGTGGTTCCCAAACCCAGCTGTGTATCAGAATCACTTGAGAAATTGATGAAAATAGAGATTCCAGAGCCACGCTTCTAGAGGTTCTGACGTAACACACCTGGGGAGCACCTGGGACTCTGTGGTTGGCAATGTTCCCCATGACATGATCGGTAGACAGCCAGGTTTGGGTACCGCAGCCTGGACAGCACCTCTCAAAGCCTACTGCACCCAAGCACAGCGCTCAGTGAGGTTCTCACTGTCCTCCATTTGGGGACAACATCGTCTTCCTTTTATGAGTTAATGTAGACCAAGGACGATACTTTAAAAATGAAGGCTTTCCTTGATAAAATAAGAAGTGGCCTAAGTTTGTTGGCATCCTTACTTTCCTTACTGAAATTTTATTAGCGTGTGATTCCCAAGGTCTGGGAAGATACTTCTCTACGGCAGTAAAATTCATGCTAAAAGCCAGGATGCCACATCGAATTCTGCTCACATTAAGTGATTACATGTGAAGTGTGATAACCCTCTGTTGTAAAGACAAGGAGGCTTGGAGGGTTGGCATGACCCCTCAGCAAGAGCATTTGCACAGCCACTTGTAAATGTTAGTAGAATGGACATATGGACAGTAAGCCTGAGAGACTCCCAGCGAAAATACGTTCCAGTGTTCAATGATGAACACCAGGAAAAGTTGTAATTTTCTTCGTGTCAGCTACGCACAAAACACTACTGGGAAATATCAGAAGGAAACTAATATATTTGATCTCTGCTCTGGTAGCATTTACAGTTATTCAGGAAGACATAGAATGAATTAGGTAAAAAAAAAAAAAACCCAACGATAGGACAGACAAGGAAACATCCCGTGAGAGTGGTCTGAGTTCCATGCAGCACCTGGCTACCAAGAAGGGGGTGGTGACTGTGGGGACCTCAGAGGGTGCCAGAAATACCCTGGATTGTTATGAAGGAGGTGACATTCCCTCCCATGTTTCAAAGCAGAAGGGCAATAGGATTTGATGAAAGGGGTGAGGGCAGAGACAGAGGTTTGGCAATGACCACTGACCGGCTGAGCGCAAGAGGTGGGAAGTGAGTTTGTTTGCCGGCTCAGAACATGCAAGGCCTTCAAAGAAAAGGGCAGGCAAAGGTCGAGTGCAACTGATGGAGGCCCTAAAAGCAACCAACTTAGCTTTACCAGGTGATCTCCGATACTTGGAAAGCAGATTTTACACATGAGCAAGAGCTGCATTTTAACGAGCAAAATTAACTAGAAGCGTATCACAAAGGCTGCACAGTGTAAACAAAGAAAAGTGGAGAATTGGAATCATTTTCCAAGCAATTCAATCCCAAACCAGCACCATGAGCCGACATTTGTAAGCTTGGGTCTCTGGTCTGGCACACTGAACTCCCTTTGGAGGGGTTGGGGATTAACTGAGTGACACCAGCTCTCCTCTCCACTGTGATGGTCACCCATTTTAGGAGACCTGCACCAATACTGTGACCTTACTTCTAGTGCTTCTTGCCCACAGGGATTCATGAATCCTCAGTGTGTCCACTTTAGCCCCCCACCATCTCTGGAATCTACCAATTTCTCTACACCCCCGCTTGACTCTGTGCCAGCCCTCACTGTCACCCTCACCCGGATCACTGCAACAGCTTTTCTTCTATCTGCTTTTTCAGAACCCTCTCCTTCCCTCCTCCAGCCATCCTCCACTTTGGCCATTCAACAAAAATTTATTGAGTATAAATGATTAATTTGTGCCAGACACTCTAAACCTTCTTTGCTATCCATTTTCTTTTAATTTTTTAAATGTTTTTTTTTGAGAGAGAGAGAGAGAGAGAGAGAGGGAGAGATCGATCGAGCACACAAGCAGGGGAGGGGCAGAGAGAGAGGGAGACAGAGAATCCCAAGCAGGCTCCGCACTCTGAGCACAGAGCCCAACACGGGGCTCAATCTCCCAAACCATAAGATCATAACCTGAGCCAAAATCAAGAGCTGGACACTTAACCAATTGAGCCATCCAGGCACCCTGGTATCCGTTTTCTATCACTCTGCTCTCTACCTCTCCCTACCCCATTTGCCCTAACCATATAGAGCCTCTTTTGGCTCCTCAAACAAACCCTTTTCTCTCTTTCTAACCATCACACTAGTTGGTCTCTGCCTGGAATACCCCTCCCCCTTTCCTTTGGCTCAACTCTACTCATCTTCCAGGAAGCTTTCCTTGTCCCCTCAGCGACCCTCCAGGTTCAGTTAGGTGCCCTTTTCCTGTGCTTCCCATGGTTCTGTACGTCCCCTGCATTTACACACCACACTGTGATGAGCCCTTTGTCTATCTTTACTCCAACAGGCTACAAATACTGTAAGGGCCACGTCTAACTTGTTTGGTCACTGTATCCCTGGCACCTAGCACAGTGCCTGGCGCACCGTAGATATTCAATAAATACTTCCTTTCTGCATGAATGCAATCATCTTAAGATGATAGAACATTGGTTGTTCTCTTTTCTCATCTCACCAAGGGCATTCCCAGCCTCTCAGATCTCTGAATTATCTGAACCATTTGGGTAGGGTCAGTCCAATGGTCTCCAGCTTCTCCACTCTCCTATCCAGCATGCCCTGCTCTGTCATTCTCCAGTCACACGTCAGAGTGGGATCCTGGAATCATGGGATGAGGTAGGGCAGAGGTGAGCAAAACCGAGGGGAGAGCAGGAGGTAAGCAGACAGCGAGTCCAAAGGGTGGGAATGTATAAATCCCCTGACATTCAACTTGCTTCCTGGGCAATCTGAACTCAGGAGGTTCTCTTGCCTTCCTCACTTTCAAACAAAAAAAGAGCAGAGTCCACTTACCTTTGTAGGTTGCTCTGGTGGGCATGTTGCAGGTACAGACCCTGCCCGGCGGACTTCTACCCTTGCAGAGCTCCCTGCCCGTGTCCAAGTTCTTCACCACGCACTTCCACTCCGACCGTCTCGGAGGGAGGCTTCCGACCACAGTCACTGTAGTCTGTGTGGGGAAGAAGATAATTCAGGAACCACGTCATTGTTCTTGCTCCCTCTCCATCCATCCTAGAGCTTCAAGTGAACTCGCCCTCTGACATGCCAGAGAAAGAGAATCTCTCAGCGGATATAAAGAAAGAGACGTTTTATCGACTATTTGATTTGCCCTTTAGTGAATCACATATTCATATTCTTGGACCACTTTTTGGCTCTGTGTATATTTTTCTTATCATTTTCAAGAGCTCTCTGTATAAGATATTAATCTTTATCTGTCTTATTTCTGACACATGTTTTCTCCTAATCTACTGTTTGTCTTGCAACTTGTATGTGTGGTATCTTTTACCCCACATGACATATTTTTATGTAATCAAAGCAGCATTTTTGTCTTGGTTATAAAGTTATTCTCAAATTTTAGCTTGTAGACAAATATGAAATTGTTTCCCCATCTTTGTTTTGTTTGTTAAACTTACATATGTAATCTATCTGGAATTTATTTTTGTATATAGTATGAGGTAAGGGTCCAAACTTTATTTTCATCCAGATGGTTAATCAGCTATGTCATAACCATTTACTTTAAAAAATACCCTCCTTTTCCCACTGAACTGAAATACCACTTTTGTCATATATTAAATTACCCTATGTCTGGAATCTATTTCTGAATTCTGCTCTGTTTCAACTATCTATTGATTTACTTCTATTACAATGTCAAGCTTTTACTACTGTGACTTTAAATATATTTAACATCAGAAAAGGCAAACCTTTACTTATTTAGCTTTAATTTCCCAATTTCCTTAGCATCTCCTAGACATTATTCTTCCACAGAAACTTTAAGATTATTTTATTCAAATGGGGTGAGGAGATTATGAGTTTAACTGGAATTGTACTAACTATATGCATCAATTTCGGGAGGTCTTATGTATTTGTGGTATTAAGTAGTCCCATCCAAACACACGATCTTCTGTTTTTTTAATTTGCTTCTGTTTGGTCCAGGGTTTACTTAAGAGAATATCTTGATTTCCCAGGGACTAAGTTACATTTTTCATTTCTTTATTTCTTCCTGGTAATGTTACTATAGTTAAAGAAGGTGATCTACGAAATCTACTTTTATTTTATTTTTAAAAAAAAATTTTTTAATGTTTATTTATTTTTGAGACAGAGAGAGACAGAGCATGAACAAGGGAGGGTCAGAGAGAGAGGGAGACAGAATCTGAAACAGGCTCCGGGCTCCGAGCTGTCAGCACAGAGCCCGACGCGGAGCTCGAACTCACGGAACGCGAGATCATGACCTGGGCTGAAGTCGGACGCTCAACCGACTGAGCCACCGAGGCGCCCCCGAAATCTACTTTTAACACTAAGGTTTTATTTGTGATCAAACATATGATTAAAGTTTTGGGGCGGGAGGCTGTGTGTGTGTGCACACAAATGGACACAAAAAGAAAATCTTGAAATTTCCCCTAAAGCAACTTTTTCCCAAATGAATTATCTAAAGAAACAAGGCAGCCAGTTCTCATGTTGAAACAGGAAAATCATCCCACCACAAGAAAGAAAATACTAATTACACGATGTGATAGAGGTGTTAATGTTATGGTGGTAATTATATGGCGATACATCAATGTATCAAACCAACCTGTTGTACACCTTAAACTTACACGATGTCATATGTGATTATATTTCAGTTAAAAAAAAAAAGAAAATGAAGGTCAGAAAAAAAAGGAAATTAAAGGAATTAATAGGCCAATGGTGGACCCCTTTTGCGTCAGGTGCAGGAAAGGGATCTGGTGGAAAGGTGAGCTAGCTAAGCATTAGGAAGACGGGAGCAGAGGAATTGGAAACCCTACTGCCTACCATGAAAAGCTACACTTCCGGACAGCCTGGGAGATGTCCATCTTCTGTTATACTTCTGACCTTCACCCAGACTTTCCGTACGGTCAGCTCAAACTCTGCTGTCTTGTCTTCAAATAAGCTTGCTATGTCTGTTTTAGTCCTGGGGTCACTGCCATCTTGCTATTTTCAAAACATTGTTTCTCAGCCATATAGTCTTGCTGGAGAAGGCAAGTTCTTATGAACCAGCTTCAACTGAACTAAAGTCCAACTACCTCTAGCAGACCTGAGCACGGGGACGAACCCCAATCCACTCCCACTAGCTCACCTGTAGCAAATGGCTGAGCTCTTATTCATGGTGCCTTCTTCAGCCCAGCATTTATATCCGCTCACACATCTTAGCATACGGTCACATCACCTACTATCCTGTATACATATAGGCCTTAAAATCATTTAATTGCTCAAACACTACAACAGAATCAGAAATTTTTTTGAAATCAGTTTCTCACCAGATTTAAAATTTCACATTTCCTTCCAGTTCTCATGTAGTTTTTAGGTAACAGTAATCATCGCCTTTATTTATTCCATATTTATCAAGCTCTTAACACGTGCTGAATGTTGCATGTGGTGTTGAATACTTTAGTGAACCCAACAGCTATAGTCCCTGCCCTCAAAGAGCTTATAGTCTAGCAGAACTGTGACATTTCAGAAACCAGAGGGCCACAGGGTATGAAGAGATCATCAACAGACGATAGAAGCCTGGACCCAGATGGTACAGTGGAGACGGAAACCAATGACCGATTCAAGATATCCTTTAGAAGTCGCGTGGGGCGGGACTGGAATTAGAGCATGTGGATAGGGAGGATTTTGGTTAGAAAAATGGAGGCAAGTACCCTGTACTGAAATGGAACACACAGAGGCAGGGGCAGACTTTGGGTGGAAAGTGTAAGCTTTCAATTTTGGATGTGTTTAGTTCAAGACACTTGTATAATGATGAAGAGGTGTGTCAAGTTAGATATGGGCCTGAAGCTCAGAGGAGCAATCTGGGCTAAAGATAAAGGAGACAAGAACATAGAGATGATATATAAAGCCATGGGAATGGATAAAATTATCTACAGACAATGTATAGAGCTAAAGACAGGAACAACCCAAATGGGGTCTGAACTCCAGTATTTAGAGTTAGGGAGAGAAGAAGCCAGCAAGGGAGGCTGAGGCATGGTCAGAGAGAAGGAAGAGAGCATGGATAGGGTATGCTGTGTGTGTGTGTGGGGGGGGGGGGGGGAGGGCAATGGAAGTGGGCATTTCAAGAACGCAGCCAACAGGCCAAGTAAGATGAGGACTTACAGCATCTACCGAATGGCTACAAGCAGTTCACTGGTGACCCCAGCAGGAACAGTCTCAGGGGAATATTGGGACAGAAGCCAGGTTGGAGTTGATCTTGAAAATAGCAAGTTTTTTCAAATGTAGTGAAAGAAGAGGATAGTCAGGGAGGTGAAGGTATTTTTGTGTGAGTGCGGGTTCCAGGCAAGTACAGAGAAATAGCTGATGCCTTGGCTTAATAAAGCCAACTTGGGAATCCTTACCAGGCGGACAGCTCCTTCTCCAGAAAAGCTGGATAAAGAGGGAAGGAAGACACAGAGTCAGATGAGACAGAAAGTTTGAATGTCAATTAGCTAGTAACGTCCATGGGGCCAGAGAGCTCACTGCATTCTAGCAACAAACCTTATTTTATTTAGGTCACTCCCCTTACTGCCAAAGAGATCGGTTCTTTCCAGGTTTCTCAGTCTACAAAAGCTACCGCAATGGCCTCTGCATTCTTTTGGTTTTCCTTCTTTCAAGTTACTTCTTCAGAATTTGAAGACTGGAATTTGTGCTTCAAGCAGAATGAATATACTTATGCCTTTGGAAACATCACAGCAAATTGCTCTCCAAAAAGGCTATGCTAATTGGCATGGCCAACACTAGGTGTTAGCATATCTTATCATTTTAATTTGTATTTATTTGATAACTAGTGAAGTTGAACATATTTCCTTAACTATGCCTAACTCCCTAAACCTCCTCTTGTGAGAATGTATGCTTCTTTCTGCCTACTTTTTTGGTGTCTTGGAGTTTGTTTGTTTTTTTTAACTTCTCCTAGCTTTAATATCTTACAATTAATATTTTGCCTATTGCAAATGTTTTCCTGAAGTGTGTGCATTAGTTATCTTTTTTATTGTATAGATTTTTTTTAAATGTCAAGTATATGAATATTTTTCTTTTGTTATTACATACTACATTGCTTCAGAGCTAAGAAAATTTTATTTCCAATTATCGGGTACTCCATTCTACTTTCTGGGTTTTTTTGTTTTGGCTTTTTATGTGGATTTCTTAGTTTAAATTTTACTTTTGTATTTAACGTAAAATGTGAATTATGTTTCCATATTTGAAGTCTATTATTTTAGTGCCTTTTGGGAAAAGTTCTTTTATTTCCTCTTATTTTATGATACCTGATCTTTACAATTTTTACATTTATTTCTGAGCTTTCTTGTCTATTCCTGGGATCTCCAGTCCTTTTTTTTTTAAAGATTTTTTTTTTTTAATTAGAGAGAGCGCACAAGAGCAGGGGGAAGGGGCGGGGGGGCGGGGGGGCGGGGAGAGATAGAGAAAGAGAGAGGGAGGGAGGGAGAATCTCAAGCAGGATCCACGCTCAGCACAGAGCCCAACATGGGTCTTGATCCCATGACCCTGGGATCATGACCTAAGCTGAAATCAAGAGTCGGACACTCAACCAACTGAGCCACCCAGGTGCCCCTGTATTCCTACTTTTAAACAGAATCATGGGTTGAGTTATTATTGCTATATATATGTTTATAATCATATGGAAATGGTCTAGCTTAAATAAATTTCTGTGTTTTCAAAATACATTTTGGATATTCTTGACCAGTTCATATTATTTCAGTTGACTTTTATATTACTTTTAAGAAAAAGTCTATTCAAATCTTCACTGGGATTACATGAAATCTAGAAACTAGGTTGAGGAAGAAATGACGTTTATGATAACTTCCTGCCCAGCAACATAGTATGTGTCTGGATATATTCAGGATGCTTGTCGTATCTTCCAAGAGAATGCTTTGTGTTTTTGTTTTATTTATGCTTATGTTTTTAATTGATGAAGTTAATCATGAGTTATCAATAGCCTTGATAGACCACTGTCCCACTATCTAATTATTATTAGAAAGAATTGCTTAGGGGGGTACCTGGGTGGCTCAGTTGGTTAAGTGCCTGACTCTTGATTTCAGCTCATGATCTCCTGGTTCGTGGGACTGAGCCCCACATCAGGCTCTGTGCTGACAGCGTGGAGCCTGCTTGGGATCCTCTCTCTTTCCCTCTCTCTCTCCCCCACTCATGAGCATACACACTCTCTCTCTCTCAAACTGAATAAAAAAAAAAAAACATTAAAAAAAAAAGAAATTGAGGCAAGCTGTTGCATAGCCCAAATTGCTATTTTTTGGTAGTTGTCTTTAACGTGTATCTCCTAGTAAAAGTGATTTTAAAATACAGGGTATATACCTCACTCTTTCAGTTGATGGCTGAGTATTTTGGTTGTTTTTAATGAATGAGATCTTTTATTAATGGACACTAACTCTTTTACCTCATGTACAGTAAAGTTATCGATAGTTGAATGTTTATCGAACATTTGGTACTTTTATTTTACTTTCGTTTGAATCATTTTAAAAGCTACTCTGTTTAGGTTTCAAAGCTACACAACCACGGAAGATGAGCACATGGTGATATTTTTTATCTGCTGCGGTCCCATAGTTATTTCTATTACTTGTTTCTTGTATTGCTGCACTAGACGCAACTTTGCACAGGATGCTGGTTTTACCAGTGACAGTGGAACTCCTTGTTTTCGTTCTGCTTTGTAAAAGAATGTTTCCAGTGTCTCTCCTTTAGGAATCCTGCTGCTGGTGGGAAATGCTTGCATGTCTATATATTTTCTGTTTTTATTAGTACAAGCTGTTTTTACTGAATGTTAAAATCCCTTTATAGGTATGCAAATAGTTTTACATAATGCAAAAATGGGATGTCATACGTGCTTGTGTTTGTGTATGTGAGAATTTCATTTTTTCCCCCCTACTTGTCTTGGCCTTCCCTCTCCACCACATCATCTGTCATGCCATCAGGAGAGCCCATGTTCACGACCTAGTAAGAATTCTTTTGTATTTTTCTCCATGCTCAAATAATCACATAGAGACATAAACATATATAGATTATGCTATATCAATAGCATATCATATATGCTATATACATCAATAGCATATATTGAGTTTGTGATCAATACAAGATCATGCTACACATACTTTTCTGCATCTTGCTGTTTTTGCTCAACAAAACCTCACGAAATCCCTCCAAGCCAACTGGAATTGCTCCAATTATTTCTTGTTAATGCCGATTCTGTAATGAGGATGAGGATATACAGTCTTCTAATTGTTTTGTGGAAAGAGATGATGCTTCTTGGAAGCAGGGGCTCTGCATTATATCGGGGTCTTTCTGTACTCAGAACGTTAGTAGAATGTTACAAAGGCATATGATGGGCAGCTAGCAAACACTCTTTGACTTGAGCTATGGACTGACGTCTCTGTAGATAAGGATCGGGGTATTATTTAAATTAACAAAGGTCTGGGACTTTCATGTAAGTCACAGATGACCGTGACGATAGGACATATTTTGAAATAATAGGACTAAGAGATGGCATCACACATCTTATCAACGTTATTAAAATAATCAGTCCAAAGTTGGTTTCAAAGACGAACTTTACTCAGATTACTAAATTCTTATCTCCTTTACCTTGAGAGTGATGGTAGCTGGAGAGCAAGGTAATGGTTGTGTGGGAAGGCTCTACAGGGATTTGGGTAAACCATAGTGGGACTCAGGGTAGAGAAGAAAGCACTAGTGGATGTTTGGGTGGTAAACGTTTTTTGTGATGTTCCAAACTAGGTAGAAATGGCGATTAAGTTATACCAGGGAACCCAAAGATAGGTAAGCAAATTATGCAAGCAGCATTTTTTATTTAATGAACAAGTTGCTTTCCCTTACTACATTTAGCTGAAGTATCACCCTTAAAATTTTCAAAATGATAAAAAAAAATCTTGGGTAATCCTTTTTTTTTTAAATGTGTATTTATTTTGAGAGAGACAGAGAGTATGCTTGTGTGAATGGGGTAGGGGTAGAGAGAGAGAGAGGGAAAGACAGAGTCCCAAGCAGGCTCTGTGCTACAGGGTGGAGCCCAACATAGGGCTCGATCTCACACCTGTGAGATCATGACCTGAGCCAAAATCAAGAGTCGGACACTTAACTGACAGAGCCACCCAGGCGCCCCAAATCTTGGGTGATCTTAGCCATTTATCAGAGTCCTGGGTATATTCAAAGATCATGGCATACATATGTATTTTTTATCATTCTCTATCAGCACCCAAGTTAGCTATTTTCCAGACTGCTAAGAGAAATAAAAATTTGACCACACCTATGCTGAGATGCCTAAGCATCTTTTTCACACAGTTTTTTCACTCTGACTCAGGGCTGGTGGAGGTTTGGATGAAGGCTTTCCAAGTTCTTTTTTCACTGCCCCCCACCCACCTGCTGGAAGACAACAGAAAGTGACAACAGCCAAATACCTTTAAATCTGTGAGTTCTGATCAGTTATGACTTGAAAGCTTTATTCTTTTATTATTTATCACTCATTAAATGCTCCGGCTCTCCTTTATTAAATGTTAAATCATCTTAAGTGGTATGGTTCTTGCTATTTGAAATGGCAAAGTGCACAGGAAAAGAGAAAGTGGCCCATTTCCTTGTTAATGTGGCATTCAAATAAAACAGAGTGAGCTCAACAGACAGGTCAACTGACTGCTGATGGGGATCCTGTACAATTATTCATAATACAAGAACTATAATTAGGGAGAAAATGTCTCCTTATAGCACCACTGAGATTACAAGGCAGGAATTCCATTTTCCCATAGGGTATGGATGGCTGTGAATCAGAAAATGCTTGAATATGCCCCTCATTGCTTCCTTTCTCTCATCCGGTGACAGGGCTGAAGAGCTGCCCATGGCAGTATGGCCATAACAAGAGCCCACTGGCTTTCCAGGGGACCCCACTTGCAATTTTCCCTGCCCATATTGGTTTCTTGCCCTCTCGAGCAATACCGCTCATATAGCCATGCACATAAGCTAGTTATCAGGAGGAGCCTGAGCAAATTAGGAAAAGGACCATAAAACAAAATTCTACACTTAAGCCACATTTAAGGAATCTTGTTGACCATGAACTGGAACTTTTTTCTTCTTCTTTTTGTTTCAATCAGTATATTTTTCTACTACAATGTTAGTCCATCTTTTCTTGAAATTCAGCTAATGAGGGTCATCTTCAGCTCTGCAAGCTGACAAACTCCATGAGGGCAGGCTCACGCTATGTCTTGTTCTCCGCTATTTCCCTAGCACCTTGCAGTGTGTATGGTATCTGCTGGGCCCTCAGTATTAGTTAACGAAACGAATGGGCTCCCTTACTTCGGCTTACTTAACACTAGTAGGTATTTCACACACAGAAGGAAGCGAGCATTAGTTGTACAAAGTGAGACAACAGAGACAAATGAGAGTCTTTCCTCTTACCTTATCTTCACTGCTTCGAAATAGGTTAATTTGAGGGCACTTTTTAGCTCCGGATGAAATATCCAGCCAGTTTTCATAGTTGTCTAAAGGTACACAATCTTCTTTGAAGGTACACCTATCAGAAGAAGCAAAAGGCAACAAAACAGCAACCCCACACATGCATTAGTTCAAAGTTTCTCATACTTGGTTTCAGTGCAGAACGCCAGGCTTTGTGGAGAGGACTATCGATTTCGAGTGAGAATAGGAACATGATGCTAAAACCATGAAAAGCAACAGGCCAACAGCAGAGCGTTTTTCCATCATGTCTATGAGCAGGGAACAACACATTGAAATGTAGACAACACGTTGAACTTAGACTCCCGAGGCACCTCTCACGATGACATCGCCAAATACATCCAAAGCATATCCTCTCGCGGATTCTAAAATTAAAGAGCTCCCTTCCAGAAAAACCTTGCAAAGCACAGCCCAAGAAGGGGTTTACAGATCATATAAATTTTAGGTTTGTGATTTGTTCCCAGAATATCAACCTACCGTGCAAATTTTTATTACAAAAATAATAAAGCTAGCTTGTGCTTTGTTGTATGATAATTAAATATAAATATTTCAAGGGCAGAGTCCTCCCAAGAATGTGATAAGCCATTCCATAACCATCTGCTACATGACATTTATTTAGACAGAAACCCAATTATATCAAAAGATATGGGTGCAACACTTTCCAGGGCCACTGTCTCAAGTCTGTCAGCTCACAGGATGCCCCAGATAAATCTTAAGCTGTAGCCAGGGCCAACTCCTTTGATATACATGACCAAGAGCTGAGGGGTGAGACCGGTCCTTCGCTCGATGTCTCAGTCACTCTAGGTCATGCTAACTTGGGAACTCCTATCTCACCAGAAGGGCCGCCAACCAGACGAAAAGAATGAACACCAAGTGTCATGTTAGTCTCGAAGGTGCTGAATTCCACAAACATTCCACTGAATACCATCCAGGCAAGACTAAGACATCTCTGTTATCTAAGCCTCCCCAAGGCCTCAGGTTAAAATGAAGGGACAGGGGAGAACCAGTGTCAGTAAGTTTGAAAAGAAATGGAAAATTCATGAATCATGAGATCGAAAAGCAACCAAATGATAACCACATTCATCTGTGGGGAGTCCCTGAAAGGACCGGAGTGCAGTGGGGTGTGGTCCCCCAAAAGGTATGTGACTTCACAAGCATTTCAATTCTCCTTCTTCCTCTTCTCTCCTTTTTTAATTCGTAAGAATTTAGGCCCCACGGTTTCGTCTTTGAGCTCTGCGCTAATTTGAATATGACAAAAATAGAACAGGAAGCCAGCGAGTTTCATTAAACATCATCCTCAAGCACAATGCTTTGAGCAAGCATTGGGGAACCCTGTTTGCTAAGAGCCCATCGGTGTCCAAGCTCCCCTACATCCGTGGCAGTTCCTTCTCCAACACCCTGACCGTGGGGATTTTCAACAGCGGTTCTCCTCAGCTATAAATTTATCCGACCCTTGATGGCTAGCTCGTCCGTCACGGACATTAAGTTCAAATTCAACGGCCTGTCGGTGTCACGGGGCGTTTGCCACAGAGGGACAAGTATGGCTGGACTGAAAAACAGAATGATGAGGCTGGTTTCTCTATTTTGTATTTGAGAGAGATTAGGACTGCCAAAAACTACGTGCCTCTCAGGGGCACTCCAGTTTGTATTAGGCGCTTCCTCTGTCTCTAAGAACAACAAAAACAAAAACAAAAACAAAAAGCCAGTTCTAGAGAGACCGGAGTACAAATATTGTCGTAGGCTCTTAATGCTGCCTGGAAGTCAAGGCCCAAGGCTGCCAAAAAAACAAGTGTAAAATATTTCATACAAATAGTGCTGCGATTTGCCAATTTGTAGGCACAACACAGTGGTGCCACTGAGTTATCACTCCCTTTGCTGAACTCCTATAGCGTTTCTTGTCGGAGCCACACATTTTGGTATTTAATCATATGTTGTGTTGAATTACGACTTAACTGTTTCATATGCCGGTGTCATTTCTCCCCATGTCAGCTCTAAGCTCCTCAAAGGAAGGGAGAACGTTTTTAATGTTTCTTCAGCAAATCCCTCAGTGTCTGTCAGCATGATATGCAAATACTGGGCTTCAATAAATATTTTTGAATGGGTGGATGAAATATGAAATCTCTATAGGTTCTTTCTGGTGATTTTTCTTTCTCAAGTTCTCTTACAATTTAGGTCTGACTCCTACTTACCATAAACAGATTATTTTTAATGTAAGCTAAAAGTTCAAGTCCGGGGCCAGGGAGGGAGAAAATTAAGAGTTGAGGTTTTATCTTTTGGAAGCTGATCGGTTTATCTTTTGGGAAAAAAAAGAAAAAAAGAAAAAAATATATAATGAACCTCTTCCTTCCTATTTTGTGTAAGGTAGGAACAAAATCCAACCATGTTAAGCAACTCAACATGAATTTCTTATTTTTAAGACACCTCTGAAATTTCGAAGCTCCCGTTTCTTGCTTAACAGTAAAAATAAATAAATATATAAAATAAAAAAATAAGACAGCAAACCGTGACACTAAGAATTCACAACCAGATGGTCAACCAACAACAGTATCTTATTACTTCTCCAATATTGCAGATGATAAAATCTTCATGACAGCACATTACCCACGCATTCGAATTTCTTAAGGAGGGGGAGCAGATCCTGGGGCCCCCACGTTTTAGTGAAACAAAACCAGGTGTTTTGAAATTATCCCTTTTGAAAGCTGTCATTCTTACTCCTGTGTATCACCAAAGCAACGGTCAGGCGCGTAGACACGTAAGCCTTTGCCCAGATGGAATTAAAATCTCGTGGTGGGGCACAACTCTTGGTGAGGCTGACCCTCACGAGGTGCTCTCAGGTAGGCTGATCTCATAAGTGGCTTCATTTCAATTTCTTCAGGCCACAGATCAGAGGCAAATTGGATTCGGATTATAATGAGCACATTCTGGAGAAACGGGCAAGCGATGTATTTGCTTCCCTTACTCTGTGTTATTGCTGCTGCCCCTCCCTCTACGGGGGAGGGTCCACCCAAAAGTCCTAAGATTCCCAATCACTATTTTCTTTTTCTCGTCCTTATTTCTAGCTACATCTCATGCCCACACGATAAGGCCACTATGCAGACACTAGCCTATTTGCCAATCAGGGAATAGAAGCTGCTCAGATGCAAAGAAAAGACTGTCTGTAGAAACAAAACAAAGCAAAAGCCAAACCAGAAAGTTAATTAAAAAAATTTTTTTTCCTTAGGTGAAAAACACTGTATGTGGAAATCCTTTAGGGAAAAAGAATAGTTAAAAAGGCCCGTTCTTATTAGTTTGCTATGAAATCTGCTGTAAAGCTTAACCTATTCAAAATAATAAGAGTTTGATAATGCTCACTCAACTCTATGAGTACATGGGCCACCCCTCCCCCACCCCCAACTCATTATAAAGTATGCTCAAAACCTATCCAGGCCTCCACTCTTTTTTTTTTTTTTTTATGTTTATTTATTTATTTGAGAGAGAAAGAGCAAGTGCGTAGGAAGGGCAGAGAGACAAGGAAAGAGAGAATCCCAGGCTCTGGGCTAACAGTGCAGACAGAGCCCAACATGGGGCTCGAACTACGAGATCACAACTTGAGCCGAAATCAAGAGTCTGACGCTTAACTGACTGAGCCACCCAGGCGCCCCTAGGCTTCAAATCTTGAACAGAAAGGTTCCAGATACTTGTTTCTAAGTTTGCTGTTTGGAATTCAGAAAGTATTTTCATAGTATGGGTTTGCTTCCTGAACTCCTGGAAATCTTTCTAAACCCAAATATCCCAGAATAACTACCCCAGGCACCTGCAAGGAGGGAGCACTGCTCTGACCAGGCCCTGGACCGAGTGCTACAAGCAGTACTCCCCCTTCGTCCTCACAGCCACCTCATTCTACAGGGGTGACACAGAGGCTCAGAGAAGTGCAAAAACATGCCAACATCATACAGCCACAAGCGACACGAGTCTGCCTCCAGAGCCACCCACTTGGCCACTCTGTTGCACGGCCTCCTAGGAATCCTGACAACCACTTAGTAAGGTGTGAAAGGGTAAAGATATTCAGAGATCCCCCTGGCTTCCTGGGGCCTCAACAGTGGTTGGGGGCTGGGGCTGTGCCAGGTCAGGATGAGCCCCCCAGGATCAAAGATTAAAGAAGGTCAGACAGAGTCTCTAGGTTGAGAGGACATCAAGGACTGGGTGGGGAAGCGGGGGGGGGGATTCTGCGACTCCTCTGATTTGCATCTGTCACTAGCCCTGAATACAAAACATCCATCTACAGGTTAAAATCCCAGGAGGCCCCCATTTTACAAATCTACTTTGCCCCCCAAATCGGCTCGCTACCCATCTGTTTGTCATGTGGAATGCACATTTCCCCTCCCTGTAGAAATAATGTTATAAACAGTGATTAGGTCTCCAGGTTAGCCCACAAAACCTATTTATCCGTAATGTAACCTTCGATGCTATATATTTGCAATAAAGTGTAGCCGGAAACAATGAGATTGCAGCCATTTGCATTATATAGCAGTTTTTCTTCTACTTTACTTGTGTTTCTGCTCAGCTGGTAGTCTGGGAACAGTGCCCAGCTGGATCGACTTTTACATTTATTACTACAGTATTATATTTATACAGCATTTCTGTTTTTTTTTTTAATGGGTATGATTTAAATTATTAAATTGTTTTCATGCCAACAGAATGCATAGGGAGACCTACCTCTGAAAAGGAGCTGAAGTTTCCAGGCAGGTGAAAGGCCCCTGGGCTGGGCTGGGCTGGGGGACCCTGGAATCTGACTCTATTAGGCCAGAATCTCTCCCTCTCTCTCTTTTTTCTCTTGGTCAGTGAGAGTTTATTGGTCCTTAGCATGACATCTCAGTTACCAAGATAAAGTCACATACACGACTGCAGGTAAAAACACGTAAAATAATATAAAAATATATTGAAAGCTCCTTTTATGTGTGTCCTGAATTAAGTGGTATAACAAACGCTATCATAAGCAGAGAGCTTCAATCACACAACTCAGTCTCACTGAAGTTACAGGAGTGTTTGTAAATACGAGTTTTAAAATCTAAGTTACAAACATGTAAGCACTGAAAGACTAGTATAAAAGTGACATGTGGCATCTAAGTGAGCTCTCCTGTCATTTGTAGTTGACAGCCTGGGACAATGAGGGAGCCTTGCCTCACCTACTTTTTGAGGTACGACTATCCAACTAGGTCAGCAACATGCTGGAATATTTAATGGTCTTTGAGTTGACTTTTCCCTTTTGCGAAGCCCAAAGAGCAACCCAGAGCTTATTACTGTGCAAAAATTCTCCAAACTCCTAATAGAATTTAGGAGGGAACTTTTTCTTGTGACCCGCAGTGTCCTGGCCCAGTGTCCTGGCCTCAAGCCAGCGAGTCCCCAGGGCTCAGATGGGGCTGACTGCCAGCAGCCCCTTCCTAGGGTGATCCTTTTGCTCCAATTTGTGCCTCCTCCTTCTGATAAAAAAAAAAAAAATCTCGTATCAAAAGGTAAAATAACCCATCGCTTCAGAGACCTCACTATGATCACACTCACTCCGGGTGATATAAAACTGAAGCCACTAATAGGAAAGTTGGCAAAAAGCATGTGAGCCCTGGAGGACTTCTGCCCGCCCCTAAGAAAAATCCTACTACACCTGATGTCCCTGCCGGGCCCCTGGCGTCCACTCCTAAGGTCAAAATCGGCAACACAGTGCCATGGCCCTTCCTCCCGAGACAGCCTAAGACCCTGTCCTTCCACCTGTAGCCCTCAGAGGAATCAAGTGGATCTTCAATTTCACAGTCAGACCCCTAAGGCGCTCGGCAGGTTCCAGAAGGGGTGGTGCGGGGGAGCAGGCATCCTCCCTGCCTCAGTCCTCAAAGAGCCCACTTACTCAACCTTGAAATAGAAACTCTGAACTCAGAAACGTAACTTCTACTTCCTGCCACTCGGATTTCATCAGCATCCCCTAATCTAATTGTTCACCAAGAGCAGACAGTCCCTGAAGGAAACTGATAACTAAGTATCAGGTCATTGGCTGGAATGTGGGGTTGGTGTGACCTATTCCAAAGATTCTATACTGATATGATATCAGAAAACTTTTAACAAGGAAACAAATCCAGCCTCTCAGGGAACGGAAGGCTGTGTCCACATGGGGGGAAGGTTTTGCCAGGAGAGCATCCCAAGGTCTTCTGCTAAGTGATTTGAAACAGATGTCTGCATTTTTAGGAAAGGCACAGAGGAGGACCCAGGTGGTCCCCAGGGTTGGGGGGCTTTTATGGACACTGTCAGTCCGCGAGATGAAGAAACCAAACTCGACTGAATAGAAGAGAGTAGGATGTCACTGTGGCAAAACTACACTCCGAATTCAAGGCCTCCAGAGTCAGGAAAAGGGAATGTCAAATGCAAGATCAAAATAACTTGCCGGGGAAGCTGAAAAATTGGATCTTCATCACTGGAGCTGAAAGGCAACCTACATGATAAAATTATGCTAATAACAGAGACAATTTAGAAGATTTAAAAAAAAAAAAAGAAAACATCTAATATTCCAGGCCACGTTCTTTCACATGATTTGATTCATTGTTTCTTCGTAACAAACCTATGAAGAACAGAATTGTCCCTGCTTTACAGATGGGGGAAACTGAGGTGCAGAAGGCACCATATTGCTTTCCCAAGGTCAAAGAGTTAGCACGTGGAGGGGCTGAGATACAAAAACCAGGCAGTGTAGCTTCCCATGTCCATGGTCTCATCTATGAGCCTATATGGCCTCCTACAAAAGCTAACACTGAGCCCTTCCCACCAGAGCAGGGCCAGGCACTGCTCTGAGGGCTTTCTGGAAATCAACTCATTGATCCTGACAACCACCTCAGGAAGTAGGTATTATCTGCTCCACGTCAAGCATGAGGAAACTGCCGTGCAGAGAGGTCAGGTGGTGCAGTATGGGTCTCAGCAGTCCTCTTACTCCTGTGCCAAATTCCTCAGGGATTCCAAAGGCTTCCCAGGATAGCAACATCGTAAGTGCCAAGATAAAACTAAACAGGTTCTCCCAGAGTAGGGCCATATAGGAAAATACAGGTTTTATTCACTTCTTGGCATTTTTCAAAATGTGTTCTTTGGGTTGTTTTGGGTGTTCGTGTTGAAGTAGGGTTCTATGGTTACGAGGTTTGGGAGACACTGGTCAAAAAAAATTTTTTTAAACTAATTTCTCTGCTGCAGGACTTCTCAGAGCCTTGAATATGCTGGTGTACTTTGTAACTTTCCAAGGCAGGAATGAATGATCTTCCAGCTTTTTAGAAGTTCTAGTATGCACGCCAGGAAATACTGCCCAATCTTGGTTAATGAGCAGTAAATCAAATAGTGGAAAAAGTAGAAAACCCTGGGCCTTTCTTGGCTTTTTTCTCAACTCTCATACTCGGTTGATCATGACCTATTACTTCTCAGCATCCGTCTAGGCTATCTCCCACGTTCCACCCTCATCCATCACCTCTCACCTGGGTTCCTGCCTTCCCACCTCCAGTGCCTCCAGCCAGCCTCTACACGGGCATCTAGGTTATTCTCAAACACAGAGTGATCATAGTACTTCCTACTTAAAAACTTTCAATGGCGCCCTTTTGCCTACATTAAACTCCTCCACCTATGTGTCTTTTATGACGAGGAGCCTAGAACACATGTTTCCATGTCCAAGTCTATAACCTGACCCTAGCATCTAGCCCCTGCGTTCCTCTCCAAACTCATCCCTAGGCAACTGTGGATTGGTGAGTCTGTCTGTTTGATTAACACATGCGGTGCTAACATGCCTGCCTCTTCCTATCATATGCTGTTCCCATGGTCCAGAGTGCCCTTTGGCCTAGAATATACTTGGTGCAATTATGTTCCTTGTTCAAGGCTAGTTCAATGGGACTTTCCCCATGATTGCTTGCCCAACCTCTAGGCAGAGCAGTCGCTCCTTCCTCTGTGTTCCTGTGGCACCTTACATAGGCTCCAGGTGTATACAGCACATAGCATTGGTGGCTGATTGCCTCTCTCTCCCACCAGACTGTAGGTCACCGAGGGAAAGGCCCAGCTCATTCACCTTGGCGCCTCGGTCTAGTACCATATTTCGCATCCACACCACAAATATTTACTGAGGGCCCCCCAGACACCAAACACCACAGTAGGTGCTACAAACACATCACTGCATAAGCCGGTTAAAGTACCCCTGTTAACGAGCTTATGTTCCAGTGGGGCACACAGACATAAACCAGATAAGCAAACCCTAATTTAAAATAATTTAAAATTCAGGTAAGTCTTCTGCAGAAACCAAAAAAAGGAGCACAGAGGAACTACTTTAGATCGACCGGTCAAGAAAGATGGCATTTCAGCTCGGAGTTCGAGGATGAAAACCATCCAGCCATATCAGGAAGGATGGGAACAGCATTCCAGGCACAAGGAACAGCACATGCCAGGACCCTGAGTTCACACAGACCTTGGTCTCTGCAAGGAACTGATTAAACACCAGACCGGCTAGTAATCAAAGGGGAGAGTGATTCTGCCAATTACAAGCCAGTGACCTCGGGCAAGTGACGGGCCCTCTGTGTCTCAGGCTGTCCATCTGCAGATACACAGATGATAACAGGTTCTATCTACCTCATGGAGTTGTTACAACAATGCCTCGGCAAATATTAGTAGCTGTTGGTATATTTATCACTTGGGCAAATGAAACAGACTGTAGGCAAAAATTTGGAGGACATAAGGTAAACAAACAGAAGGGACCGGGGCAGTAAAGCTACCCAGACTGCCCGCTGGCATTGCCCACATACAGCAGGTCAACACTCAGCACACCTTTCCTACGTAAGGAGGCAGACAAAGTTCAAGGCTTCTTGGAAGATTCTTAATCACAATGCTCCTTCCCCCCAATACGAAGGGGCTCCTTGGGGTCTCTCCATGCCATGAGCCCTGGCTGTGAGCACTTTCCACAGTGGACGGATGGCTTTTGGTCAGTGTGCGCAGCCCGCCCTAACCGTGAGCTTCTCTGGGGGCAGAACCTCATTCATCTCTGTTTCCCCCAAGGGCCTAGTCCAGAGCCTGACCCACAGCTGGTATTCAACAAGCACTGGCTGAGTTGGATTAAGAATTCAGTTTTCAAGTGACTAAAATTCTTGACTATGTCTCCATGATACCAGCATAAGGTGTTTCATTGATTTTTGTTCGCTGGGCTGGCCTGTTAACTGGCATGGTGGAAAACCAGCCTTTGTCTTGAAACTTGGAGCTGTTTAGCGCACATAAAACACATTTGCAGCCTGAAACACTCACACAAAAGGGATTTGTAGCCTTCACCCCATGTGGTTCTTTTGTAGGTGATGAGCGTACTAAAGTTGGTGTTTTTATTCCCAAGCGCAAACCATGAGCTGAAGAATTTAAGGAGGTATTTTTAAAATATGTAACGTGGAAGTAAAAATAGGAAACCGACGGATGCCTCTTGAGTCAAGGAGCTCTGGGTTCAAAGCTACTTGTCCACACATTCCCGGTGCAGCTGGGGGCACATTCCTCTCCCTCTCTGGGCTTCAATGTCCCCGCCAGTAAGCAGGTGGCAACGCTAACAACCCCATCTCCCTGAGGCCAATACCGAATGCCATGCTCCCTTCTCTATGCAGCAGAACATAAGCGCCCAAGCTTTACAGAACGTTACAAAAGCAAAAACGTGAAAGATGGCCTGGAAGCTTCCAGCGAAGATCGGAACGGTGTGTCTGAAGGTGGAGGAGTTGCTGGGAACAGGACATGTACTAGGTCACAAAGACAAGTGAAAACATTTGAGGAATGTTTAAAAGCCAATCAATACATACTTATGAAAGTGCCTGCTGCCTGAGATAAGGTCATTTCCAAAAAAAAAAAAAAAAAAAAATCTCTTCCATTAAAACATGTATTTACTAAAAGGGGCGTTCCTTAATGGTACTTGTTCCAAGACAGAGAGCATCAATTAAAGAGACGGTGCGGGTAACGGTTTGGAGGCTGAGCTCTGACGACCTCAGCGGCCAGCCCTTTCCAAGCAAAACCGGCTTCCGAGTCAGGTGAACGCTCTCCCTGCGTTGACCTCTGTCAACTGTCGGGGTAGCAAGAGCTGCGCCCCTTAATGACTTCATCCCCTCTCCACCTTCTGCTTTGAAAGGAGTAGGATCTGCGCACAGCTCCTCCCAGTTGACAAAGCTGATGAAGAACCCGGCGGGGGTGGGGGTTCTGCACCACTGGAAGGGCCCCCCGATCCCTTTCAGCATCCTCCGTAACCCAGATGCCTGGGCTGGGCGTCTGCCAGGGGAATTCAGTGACGCCCCGAGATCCGAAGCACATATTCCCCTTTGTCCTACGTGCTCCTACACAATTAGTCGGCACAATGGGGTCCTCACACAAGAAGGAAGGGCCACCCCCAAATCCCATCATTATCCTTAACGCTGTCATTAGAGCCTCACTGGACCATAAAGGAGTGTCACTGCACAGTGACACATCCCGGATCGGAAGGAAAGGAGGAACGAATCAAGAATTACAACAAACTTCGGTCTCAGACTGTTTTCCTGGCCACTCAGCTAGGTGTGGCCGTAACCCCTGATGGGGGGTGGGGGGGAACATCTCCAAAGCTGAATGGGCTCCTCAGGTCTTGGCTGAGACCCTCCGTCTCGGTGAGGGCTTCTGGAGCCGCTCCGTCCCGTTCAGACTGCAACTTGTTCCGCCCCAAGCCAGCGCTTCCCTCCCCTGTCCTCTGCTGGATTTGTCTTCATAACATTGCTCACCATCTGACATGCTAGTTCCTTATTTATTTTTACACTGTCCCTCTTCCCTCATGCAGGGAGTTGAACAACATTCCCTCAAAATTCAGGTCCACCCAGAACCGCAGGAGGTGACCTTATTTGGGAATAGGGTCTGTGCAGACGTAATTAAAGGATCTCAAGAGTAAATCCTCCCGGGTTTCAGGAATCCAGTGACCGCTGTCTCGAAGAGAAAGGAGAGGGAGATTTGGACACACAAAGAGGAAAAACCCACATAAGTGAGAGGCGGGGATTGCATTTCTGCTGCCACAGGCCCTGAAACACCAGAAGCCCCCGGCAGCTGGGAGAGGAGAGGGACCACTTTCCCCTAGGGCCTTCAGAGGGAACATGGCTCTGTGGACACCTCCATTTTGGATTTCTAGCTTCCAGAAGGGTGAGAGATAAGTTTCTGTTGTTTTAGGCCGCTGATCGTGTGGTCATTGGGTAAGGCAGCAGGAATCGAACACCCTGTTAGAAGGACCTCCCCGAGGGCAAAGGTTTAGGGCGCTGTCGTTCACTGCTGGAGAATCCTAGTGCTTAGAACAGTACCTGACACATACTAGGTGCTCAATAAATACCCATTAAATGAAAGCACGGACGCTTACACTTTCAAGGTGGAAGGGTTTCTACATGTCAGGTTGGCTCCCATGGTCCTTGTTGGGCATAGCCAGTCATCCATGAAGGGTCCATTTGGACCAGGCTCTTCCCTCTCCTCCCACAGCCACAGGGGGTAATGTCTCTTCCTCGTTCCTCTTCCCTTTCCCTACAGTGGGAGGTGAGGGTACCAGCTTGTACAACCTGCAGCAGGCAGAGTAACAGCCCCCAAAGATACCCATGGCTCAGTCTCTGGGACATGTGAAAATGTCCCCTCACACAGCTAAAAGGGCTTTGCAGATGGGATTAGGGATCTCAAGAGGGGGGGAATTATCTTGGATTACCTGTGTGGGCCCAAAGTAATCACAAGGGGATCAAGAGAAGGCAGGAGGGTCAGGGTGAGAGAAAGGGACGTGACGAGGGAAACAGAGCCAGAGAGATGAGAAGATGCTACTTTGAAGACGCAGCCAGGAGCCAAGGCAGGAAGGAAGGCTGCCTCCGGGAGCCAGGGAAGACAAGGAAAAGGCTCCTCCCTACAGCCTCCAGGGGGAACACAGCCCTTCCACACATCGGTGTGAGCCCCGGGAAACCCAGAGCAGACTTCTGACCTCCAGAGCTGTCAGAACGGTTCCAAGCCACCCGGGTTGTGACCATTTGTCACGGCAGCAGTAGGAAGTGAATACACAAGCTCAGGTGGTTTGCTTGTCCCTCCCGGGCACACTGCACTCGCACTTACTTCCCAGGGTGGCAGGAGGACTGAATGGAGCACGGCGTGGAATGTGAGGCACAGCATCAGCATCCAGTGCAGGAGCACGCTCCCCCTGCACGCTCCCTGCAGACTCTGTCTTCCGACCCGGGGCTGGGGTGGGGGCTCGCTTCCTGCGGGAGGGTCAGTGGGCGCAGTCCCACCGGCTCCTCTGCGAACAGCCCTCGCGGCCGTCTCCGCTGCACACTGCCCGCCTCTCAGATGCAGACGGGGGCAGCGGGGACTGAGACTTCACAAACGTGGGGTTATGGGCTACCGTACTCCATGGGTTGCCCCAGTCAACTTTCTGGGCAGTGACAGTCTATGGCCATTTAGAATTACAAATTGGCCGGGGAGGCTCGAGGGAGGAATGTCTCTAGGAGGAGAGAGGGGAGGCAGACCTCAAGACAGGGGAGGAATGCAAGGGACTGGAGGTGGCCATAGGCAAATCATTTAACTCTTTTTTTGTTTGTTGCTCTGGGGTGCTGGGGACAAATATATTTAGCAGTCTGATTTTTCTGTCCTGTGTTCAAAAGTCCCTTCTGGGGGGCCTATGGGCGGCTCGGTCGGTTGAGTGTTCGACTTCAGCTCAGGTTGTGACCTCGTGGTTTGTGAGTTCAAGCCCCGCCGTGGGCTCTCCGCTGACAGCATGGAGCCCGCTTCGGATCCTCTGCACCTGCCCCCCTTTCCGTTTCTCTGCCCCTCCCTGCTCGTGCTCATGCTCTCCCTCTCTCTCGAAAATAAATGAACATTAAAAAAAAATTTCCCTCTCCCCTACCCTTTTAGAAAGTCTGACAGTGGGGCCGGCCACAGAGTGGTGTTATTAGGCCACGTTGAGGAATGCTCTCTTACCAGCAGCTGCAAACCTGAAAGCTGCTACCAGGGGCTGCCTGGAGGTCTTCCCCTGGTCCATACGGAAGAAACATATAGAAGAGTGTGGGCAAGTATTAGATTTACACAAATAATCAAGGGGAACTACAGATACCTTCTAGGTAACACACCTGCTGATTAGCAAAGCCTTACCCTATATACTTTGTGTGCAGGATGGGGCATGACAGGTGGGGCAATGAAGACAAGCTCGGCCTTTCCTGCATGGCCCATTTTCGGAAGAGGACCCAGCCATGGTTCCATCGGGGGATGGGGACCAGAGCAAGTGGAGCACCATTGTGGTGCTGGGAGAGGTGGGAGGTACATGAAATTTGAAGAAACAGCCGCCAAGTAGAGGACTCGGGAAGAACTGGGAGATAAACTCATTCATTACAAAATATACCAAAAGACAGTGTACCCTGGGAGGGGTACCATTGGGAAGTCTGATACAGCTGCTGCTTGAGTTAACGCAGTTCATGCTGGATGCTGCCATCAGGATAATCTTTTTTTTTTTTTTTTTTTTAACGTTTATTTATTTTTGAGACAGAGAGAGACAGAGCACGAACAGGGGTGGGGCAGAGAGAGAGGGAGACACAGAATCTGAAACAGGCTCCAGGCTCTGAGCTGTCAGCACAGAGCCCGACGCGGGGCTCGAACTCACAGACCGTGAGATCATGACCTGAGCCGAAGTCGGACGCTTAACCGACCAAGCCACCCAGGCGCCCCAGGATAATCTTTTTAAAACACAAATATGATCATGTCAATCCTCTGCTGAAAATCCTTTACCAGGTTCCCAGCACCCCCCAATCAAGTCCAAACTCAGAGTCCTTCACATCCTGGTCCCACCCAATGCCCCATCCCCTTCTTGCCTTCCAGAACCAGTGCTCTGGGGGTAATATCCAATCTGCCGCTCCCTCAAAAGACCTCTCCCTATGCTGGATCCTCTACCTGAAAT
This sequence comes from Panthera tigris, assembly GCF_018350195.1. Taxonomy (NCBI): domain Eukaryota; kingdom Metazoa; phylum Chordata; class Mammalia; order Carnivora; family Felidae; genus Panthera; species Panthera tigris. The sequence goes on along the minus strand of NC_056666.1, from coordinate 114,493,246 downwards.
GCCTTCCACTCTCTCTTCCCTTGGTGAAAGTTCATTCAGGCTTCCAGGCCTAATTTTAATGCCACTTCCTGTCTGAAGCCTTCACCAACCTTGGTTACAACGAATGGCTCCCTCCACTGGGCTTCCACCATCGCAATGGCTAATGTTACTTGAGTGCTTACTAAGAGCCAGGCGCTGTGCCTGGGGCTTTATGAACATTATCTGATTGGATCTTCTCAGCCACCCTGTGAGGTACTACTAGCCCTACTCTGTGGAAGAGATTTGACCCAGAGAAGACAAGGAACCTGCAGGTCACAAAGAAGCCTAGATTCAATCCCAAGCAGGCTGCCTCCAGGACCTGCACTCTTCCTCCTCTGCTGCCAGAGTGGAAGCCACCCCTGCATTGCTGGGCATCCCGAACAGGCTACCCCTCCTACATTCCTGTTCGGCAGTGACACCCCTGTCCATCTGGTCACCCAAGCCAGATGCCCATACCCCTTCCCTTGTCATCTCAACACCAAGGTTACGGTGTTGCTGGGAAAAGAGCAGTAGCTTGCCTCACTGCACCTTCCGAGACCTAGCTCTGCCATCGCTCCAAAGTCCTTCCCCCTCTGACCAAGTGCCCATGCTTTGGGCTCCAATCGAGTGCCTGGTCCAATCCCTGGGACACAGTAAGAATCCATTGCGTGTTTAGGTATCGCTTCTTTGTTGTCTTTATGAAGACTTAGATTGAGGGAGAAAAAGTACATCTTCCAGAAAAACAGTGGCCACCTTGATACTTGATTTTTCATTTTATGGCCCTATTTTGAGTGTGTCAAACTCAAGGGGGATCTAATTAATCAAAAAGTCCTGTCAATTCTATTTTCCAAATAGTTCTAGAGTCCAGCCACGTCTTTCCATTGCTACTATCACAAAGAAGCCTAGATTCAATCCCAAGCAGGCTGACTCCAGGACCTGCACTCTTCCTCCTCTGCTGCCAGAGTGGAAGCCACCCCCTGCATTGCTGGGCATCCCGAACAGGCTACCCCTCCTACATTCCTGTTCGGCAGTGACACCCCTGTCCATCTGGTCACCCAAGCCAGATGCCCATACCCCTTCCCTTGTCATCTCAACACCGAGGTTATGGTGTTGCTGGGAAAAGAGCAGTAGCTTGCCTCACTGCACCTTCCGAGACTTAGCTCTGCCATCAGACCCCAGTCTCTTGCCGGTTTACAACCACCTTCTAAGTGATCTGCCAGTGTCCAGCAGATCGTTTCCAGGCTATCCTGCGCTAGGACGCTTATTCTAAAACCCACAGCTGATCTGGTCACTCTTCTAATTGAAGCTCTGCAATAGTTCCCAAAAGTCCTTACGAGAAAATGCACATTTTTCAACATGGCTTGTAAGGCCAGTGCTCGGCCACTCCTGCCTACCAAGCCACCAAGTATCTCAACAACCCCCGCCAGACTGTGTGCTCCAACTGTATTGAGCACAACGGGTGCTCTTACAGCAACTGGCCTCGATACACCTGTTCCCTCGGCCAGTCACCTGCCTCTGCTCTACCTGGCTGATATCTGCTCACAGCTCAACTTCAGCTTAGATATTCCCTCCTCCAGCAAACCTTCCCTTACTTATTAGTATTATTTATTTATTTTTTTTAGAGAGAGAGAGAGCAAGAGAGAGCATGAGCAGGAGAGAGGGGCAGGGGGAGGGAATCTTAAGCAGGCTCCACACTCAGCACGGAGCCCAACTCAGGGCTTGATTCCATGACCCTGGGATCACGAGCTGAGCCAAAATCAAGAGTCGGATGCTCAACCAACTGAGCCACCCAGGCACCCCAACCTTCCCTTAGTTTGGGTTAGATGTTCATGTGCCCCCATGGAATCCTCCACTGCCTCTGGGCTAACCTTCATGATACTCTATCTACCTATTGGTAAAATGGTAACTCTTTTACTTGTCAAGACTGACCAGATTATTGCGCTCAACGCCTCAGTTATCTGCTGCACTGGAATGACGCATCCATAACCTTTGGCTCCCTTGCATGACAGTAGGTGGGGTAGATTTCCTTACCCCAGTGACATTGGGCTTGGCTATGTGGTGTGCTCGCCAGTGGAGTATCAGCAAACATGACATGAGCCGAGGTGACAAATGTGATGCATAGTTTAGCATGGCTCTTGTACTTCTGCAGTCTACCTTGAGAACAGTGTGCATTGGATGAGAGATGTGTGAAGAAGACCTGAATCAATCCTCTCAACCTGCAGCTTGAGGCAGAGGGCATCCCGACCCCACCCCACTGGAGCTGACCCATGAGCAAGAAAAACAAATGCTTTTTTCTTCCAATTCTTTCTTTTAGGAAGAATTGGTCAATGCAGCATCACCGGAGTATTGTCTACATCCCTCACTAGACTGCAGGCTCTGTGTAGGCAAGAAAGAACTATAACCCGAGTACCTAGCACAGGCCTTATCACGTCATAGGTGCTCAATAAATACTCGTCAACTGGACATATGACTGAATCAGTGTTGGCTGTTGACACGGCTGTCTCCCTAGCTTGCATGTGAGTTCCTGAAGGCCAAGAATGGCATCCGATTTCCCTCCATAGCCTCTAGCTAGCTCACTTGCCACATGGGGTTCTTGGTGGATATTCGATAAATATTTGTTGAAATTAAATAAATTGAATTTTGTGGGCTGCCTTGGGACTGAGTCCTTAATTTATGGCATTGTTTCTATGGGAAAATGCATTCTGAGTGCCAAACAAACTTGCAAATGAACTTTTGGAACCCCACTCGTTCATTGGTTCAGGATTGCCAGTTTTGTGGAAACCCGTAACTGAACACATGTGCTATGCTTTGCAATATGGGAGAAACTGAGAAACTGCTTCCAAACCCCAGATACTCAGCCTGCAAAAATTCACTTTCCGCCCACACACACAAATTCAGCGCAGGTTGGATTTGAGGTTCCAACAATAAAATACTAGACTTTTTAGAGCTCATTGTTTATCTAATTGCTTTTTATCTGCTTCCACTGGATGCCTATTCTTAACACCCGATCAAAAGGAAGTTAAGATAGTTTCCTTGCCCACCCCCCGCTCTCAACAAATCCATTTTCTAGACACATATGCAAGAAAGCTCAACCTTCTCAAAAGAGAAAATAAATTATTTTTCTAAATAAATCTGTGACATTTAAAATAAACACAGTGGGATGCTCTACAGTTATAAGAAAACATCCCCCTTTAGAATTCCTAATTTTGAATGGTACTGGGAACTCAATATGAGTCACAGATCTGAGGCTTAGTTTTATTTCGTCTTAGGCCAGAATGAAGCCAGTCTGAAACTGAGTGATCTGATGTGGCTGGGAAGGACCATCAGTCTAGAATGTTCTATATTACTTCATGCGTAAGTCTCAACCTGCCACTGACAGAGCTCCTCAATCACGCAATCTACTTCATTCACAGGGTGCGTGGGTGGCTCAGTTGGTTAAGCATCCGACTTTAGCTCAGGTCATGATCTCATGGTTTGTGAGTTCAAGCCCTGCATCAGGCTCTGTGCTGACAACTCAGAGCCTGGATGGAGCCTGCTTTGGATTCTGTGTCACCCTCCTTCTGCCCCTCCCCTATTCATGCTCTGTCTCTCTTTCAAAAATAAGCAAACAGTAAAAAACTTTTAAAAATCTACTTCATTCACTTAACATATATTTTTTGAGCACCTACGATGTGTCGGGCACTGTTCTAGACTCTGGGGATATAGTAGTGAACAAGACAGACAAGGTACCTATGTTCATGGAACCCACATTTTAAAAAGAAAAGCAGAGACATAAGATCATTTCAGACACTGATGGGACCATGATGAAAATAAAACAGGTGATTATGAGTGAGGTGAGGCCACTTCCAACTGGATGATCAGGAAGGAGCCAGCCATGGAAAGATCTGGGGAAAAATATTCTAGACTGAGGAAACAACAAGGGCAAAAGTACCAGAGGTGGGAACGTGCCGACATATTCCTAAGTCAGAAAGAAAGCGCAGTGGGGTAGAGTGAACCGAGGAGAGAGAGGCATGAGAACCATGGAAGGGTCAGATGATGTATGCAGGTCCTGGCAGTAAGACAGTCAGACTGGCTTCTAAGAGAGAAAGGCTGTGCAGGTTTTAACCTGGGGAATGACATGATGTGGTTTAGACTATAAAAGCATCATTCCTCTAGGAGGGTATTATGACAGGGGTGAGGGAGTAAGAGGAGAACCAGGAAGCTTTACAGAAGACAAGCACTCTTTGCCCGTCATCAATACATGCCCCGGTGTCTTCAACCTCTTCTCTGATCATCCCTCTTACCTTCTTGTGCTCACTGAAACCAGCCTCTCTCCTGGGGACACAGCTTCCTCGAAGCCAGCTCAGGGGCTGGCTGCTTCCTCTTACTCATCCTAAGCGTCCTGCTTGTGTCTCACTGCCTTTTCTGGATGCCTCTTCTTTCCTCCTCCTTTCCAAGCGTGCCCCCCGCCCAGTGCGCCCCACCACCGCAAAGCCCTCCTTGTTGCAACCATCTATAGACCACCGCCACCCCTGCCAATTCTTTCCTCTTCTGGACTATCTTGCTTCTCACCGTCTCCAACACTGTTCCCACGGTCCGACTGCAATATCCACACAGATGACTGACGTCAACACTCCCGTTCCTAACACTACCTCCGTTCCTTGACCCCTCTCTGCCCGCAGTCTTTTTCCCATCCTACTTCAGGTACACTGTCATTATCAATAGTGCCACCACCCTCCATGACTCTCCCACAGTCCAACTACCATTTCCCAGCCCCAGTGAGTCTTAAATCCAATCACAACCTCCCATGCACAGATCCTGCCGCCTATTCCCATCCCTCACTCCCCGCCTCGGGGTGTACTTCCAGCTGACAGCCCAGGGCCCCCTATGTTAAGTACCAACATCCATGTCAAGACCATCATCCAGCGCTCGGATACCCCCTCGGTTCCCAGGCCCCACCCTCCCCTCTTGATGTATTTCCTGCAAAGCCCTACCTTGCTAAATCTAGCCCTCCCCGACTCTGCGACCACACCAGCAGGGCTGAACACGGCCTTGGGAAGCAAAACCCTGCTGACTGCTCTCGCTTCAAAAGCAAGACCACGGGCTTCAGCTGGGCCCTCCTGCTGCCCAGCGATCATTCTAAGTTCCCATCTCCGTTCTCGATCTTCTACCTTCTCTCTCTTCGCCTTCCAAACCTCCAGCGCTTCCTCCCCCGCCTCGCTCTCACAGGGCTGAAGCCCCCGAAAATGACGTCAGCGATACAAACTGACGCTGCACACGCTTGCACCACCCACCTGCTCCTGGGCCCAGTGTTCTTCACCTGCTCTTCCCCGAGACCAACTGTCCACCTCCCGTCTGAACTTGCCTCCCCATCAGTGTGCTACATCTTATTTTCTCTCATCTGCCGAGAGACAACACAGTGCAAACCCCTCTTCTTTCTCTCTCTCTCTCTTATTGTTTTACTAAAACTTCCCCAACAGCCCCATAGCGCAGGGTTATTTCACGCGCCTCAAAAACAACCAAATTCTCTGGACTTTACTTTCTCCTCTAGCGTCTGCTCCCTTTTTCTGCCGTTTTCCTCGGCAAAGCTCCTCTGGAGACTGGTCTCTGCTCTGCTCCCTCATCATTTTCTCCTGCAGCTTTATCGCTTGCCACACTGCCCTTGTCATGGTCACCGGTCATCACCTGCTGAGTCTAGTGGGTCAGCGCACTTCCCTTGCCCAACCCCTCTGCACCATCTGGCACCGGGGACTGCTCCCCTCTTTCTTCCCTTGGCATCCAGGAGACCACCTTCTTCGGTCTTTCCTCTTCCCTTTCTGGCTGCTCCCTCCCCATTTTTGTTTCCTCTTTGCCTCCTTGGCCCTTCGACACGGCACCGCCTCAGTGCTCGTTCCCCAACTGCTTCTCCCCTCAATCTACACGGCCTCCCTCGTCTGGTCTTGTAAGCTCCCTCCAGACATGTCTAACTCCCAAATTCATCTCTCCAGCCTGGACACATCGCCCGTGAACTCCAGACCTGTGTTTGCCATATAGCAGCCACGAGCTCCTCGTGGCTAGTTCATCACTGCCACCGCCACTGAATTAACGCCTGGGGGGAGCCCTACAAATATAGGTGGGAAACGCACATAGATGAAACAGGTCGGAAAGAGTGCGGGGGAACCGCTCAGTGGGTGTGTGACAATGAAACGCTGTTGATGATCAGTTAATTTCTTAAACTCTAGACTTGGGCAAGCGACGGAAAGAAAACGTTCCTACCCAATTACAATTATTCATGAGAATTTTCCTGGCCCCGCTTCCTTTGTCTGCCAGGGATTCTGACAGAAACAGCCCCGTGAGGAAGCGCAGCAAAAGGCAAGGGCAATTATGCGTCTTGCTGCATCTCAGCTTTTGACTTCCTCCATGAACTCTTAATTAATTCCATCCCCACATTTTTAGTTTGTTTCCTGAACCTCTCGCTTATATTGTAGCCTCGCCCTCTCGCTTCGTTGCCCTGGGCTTCCTTCCCCAGATTCTCTTCCCCGTCCCCTCTGCTTTCCCCAAACTGCCCCTTGTTCAGCCTTCAGCTTCTCTGCACCTGTTCCACTCCTCCTGATCCCTTTTGACCCTTAAAAACAGAAAGCACCAAACTGACGGCCACCGTTATGGTGTGTTTTTTTTTTTTTTTTTCCCCTGCCTGAGCTCCAGCTCCGGCGCTCTCCTCCTTGCTTCTGTAGCGGGAGCCCCGAGTACTGGGTTGCCATGGCAACAGCGAATCCAACCAGGCCGGTCCCAGCCACGCTGGGAGCTGCCATGGCGAGGGAGCGCTTACAAGTCGCCCCTGAGCCTGGATGGGTAGTGAACATCGTAATTCAAGACCAGGCTGGGCACATTCTGCCTGGAGACTGAGATTGTACAGCAGGCCCACAGCTGTACCGCGCATTAGGAGACAACATCATCAATAATAAGGCTTCCACCGAGCCATCCGAGTACGTGACATTACGAGGATTCGGTGGGAAATTTTCAAACATCCCTATTCTTTTATCTCCTCTGAGGGGAGACCTTTTGCCTCTCTCTCTCTGGAGTCTTGGAGAACTCTGTAGAAAGTACAAGCAGAATTGGCAGCTCCAGGCTATCCTTCCTGGTGTCCTGTCCCCACCCTGTTCCCACCCCCAGGTCGGGTAACCCACCCGGAGTGGTCCGGGTCAAATGATCCCGCGGCACTGGCCCAGCTGGGAACATCTCCGAGAGTTAATGAGGATCACGCACTGATATTTCAGGCGGCGAAGAGATCGGCTCCCCCAGGTCATTGGCACGGATCGTCAAAGTAGGGCAACAAGTGTTCTGCTGCATGACACTTTTTTTTTTTTCTCTCGAAAATGTGAGTTGGTGAGAAAGAATTCAGGAAATACCTTTGCAGAGAATGGCACCAACCGCAGTGAGGGTCTGTTGCTGTTAAACACTCCGTACAGGATTTATGTTTACTGCAATTTGCAACACGAATTCTCCTCACCTAGAAATGAAGATGACAGCAGCTCAGACGGAATTCTAAGCACCGCCACAAAAACGACAACACCTTATCTGATAACGGGCCACAAAGAGAGCACATTTGTCAACTTGAACTCGGAATGCCTCTGTAAGGACGTTGGGCAGTGGTTCTCAAGTTCCGGGGTACGAATCCCCTGGGGAGGTTTGGAAAGTGCAGGTTCCCAGATGGCCTGCCGTCCCTGCTCTGGAGACTCGGGCTGGGCAGGTCAGGGACCAGGCCTCGGAATCTGCATTTTTAAGTGCTCTCTCAGGTGGGTCTGATCCGCTAATAATGACTTCCCAAGGGATCATGGAATCAGGTCACCTGGCCTTCACACAAAGACAGTTAAATGCGTGGTCAGTGGCACTCTGGAAATGAGCATCTGGGGACGTAAAGGCTCATGCTGACCCAGGAGTGTCAGCACAAGGCTGACGCTGGACACGGAAATGAGGAGAATCCCACACCCCTGTCAGGGTAACTCCATTTCTTCAGCTCCTGGCTCGTTTGCTCACCTTCCCTCCACTGGAGTTGGGCATAAAAGAAACAGGGGGAGTATTCAAATCATCGCCTGCCCCTCAAGCTGCCTCTTCCAGTGGTCAGGAAAGAGCAACCCACAGGCAAGGTGCCCGTGCTGGGCACACCCGGGCATCTGAGACAGTCAGAGCCTGGAAGCAGGGTGGCGGGAGTCGGGGAGGACCTCAGTGCCACACAGCGCATTTTCTGCGGGCAAAATCCCACAGCAGGTAGTAAGGAAACTTGTGGAACTCATTAAGCCAGGAAGCTGTACATGCTAGAAGGTATAAGTAACTTCCTTAAAAGGTTAGAAACACAGAGCGTTCTAGAAACGGTTGGTGAGGAAAATAGGCTATCCTGGGGAGTAGTGTTCAATTCTAAGTTGACTACATGGAGGACAGACCCGTCTATTTCTCAGTCCTCCATGTTGCTGAAAGACGCGGGGGCAGACCACCAGCCTGAGCCAGAATCAAGCAGAATGTGGAGATTTCCCTGTAGCTCACAAAACATCTTTTTAATTCTGGGGGGGTTTGCATAAATATCACGTAGTCTCTCTAACCTTGTTTTCTCAACTCTGAAATGGTGACCGTGCTGCGGACTCCACAGGGTTATTTCACTGTCTGGCAGATACTAAGCGCTCGATAAATGTTGGCTACTGCTATTGTGTGAGGCAAAGGTTCCACAGCCCTACAAACATGTGAGACCTTACACTTAAAAGGCAAACAGATTTCCTTACTACGAGGCTTCTGAGAGCCTTTGAATATGCTGAGCATGATGATACTCCAGGCGGGGTAGACTAAATAACATCTTCTCCTAGGGCCACATTGGCTCAGAACACTTAGTGGGATAGGAGTCTCTAGAACTTTCCATGAGAACCATTACGCGCTGTACTTAAACACACAAACAACATCTCTCTCTGTAAAAGCGAGAACACAATTAGTACTACATTGGACCTGCTTCCCTAACTTAGTAACACACGATAGTGACTATTCCACAGCGATGCATAAATCTTCATATGGTTATTTTTAGCGGCCACGTATTCCATGGATGTACCAGGGCATATTCGTTTGGCTGTTACTATCCCCCCAAGAGTCTAGGAAAGGATCCTCCTTAGGTTTTTGCCTGTCTAGGGGTTATGCTGGCTCAACGAGAATCTTACTAACAGCATCCCCAGCAGGAAACCTAGGTGAAGGATATAAGAATAACCAGCTTTGATGCCCAGTCAAAAACCCTCCCTAGGGCTTCAGGCTTTGAATGACCAGAGGCTAGAACTCTTTATCTTCCAGAAAGTGAGGACCTGTCAGCTATCCGTGTCTCTCCAGTGGTTCCCAGCTTACAGTCTTGAGTTTGGAGGAAAGTGCTAACGAGAATTTACGAGCCATTTTGCAATGTTTCAAAAAGCTGAATGGAGAAACATGCACGGATTAAGCAAGACTTCAAGTGTCTTTGCTTTGGGCTGGAATTTTATCAGCTCTGTGTGGCAGCACAGCGCGTTCTCCGGCTGGCAGTTTTCAGATGCCCTTGATAAATAAAGCCTGGGAATGGGAATAGTTACTTAATATATGCAGTTTGTTGAGTAGACAAAAATCTCGCGAATACGGGAAGCCCAGGGAAGAAACAGAATAAAAAATGTTTTAACGGGGACACAAGCTGCTCAGGAAGATTCTGCATGGTGAACAACTGGTCTACCAACGTCAGGCAGGTCCACAGTTCATCTCAATGAGATCATTTTGACATAACGACTCTTCCACGTGCAAAGGGCAATTCTGCGAATTCTGGAAACGACAATGTGCTTGTGTGCCTACTGTGTGACCGCAACAGCACATGTGGCTTGCTGTCATCACTGTTCCCCTTAGAACGAGAGATAAAAAGAATGGAAAATGGGGTTGGACCGAAGGCATCTGTTATTCCATTATATAATTCCACAAGTCTGAATTCTCTTCTTCACACTTTGTTTGCCCCAATGGCCATGGGTCCGAATTACCGTGCCAGAATGGGCTGCTTAGTTTTCACAAGTTTGGGATTCGATCTCATTTATCACAGGCTTTGATGTCAGGACAGAATTGATGTCCCAGTCTGGACAAGGCCCAACCTACATATATATAAAATAGAATGAACCTAAGATATCAAGGAGATATATCTCCTTGACTGAATCATTTAACCTTTCCAAGTCTTAGGCTCTTGATATACAAAGCAAGGGTAATTTTATCTCATTAAATTGGTAGCATATTTCATCAACATTGTTTTTATAGCTGTGCGTACAGACACAACTCTGCATCTAAGAGAGACAAAACTAGTACGTGGTCAGTAGGGACTCAATAAAACTTAGCTTTCTTTCCTTTGTGGAAGTACTTTATAAAAATGAAGAAACTATAAAAAGCTATTATTTTTATTTGAGTAAGCAGAAGCAAGAAGAAAAACGAAAACAGCCAGATAAATTAAGAGAGGGAGGGTGAGTGCCATATATTTCCTGGTTCATGAATGTGCATGAGACTGTGGCCTGGTATTAACCCCCAATTCCAAAGCCAGTCCCATTGGGTATATTCATAAATGCATCTAACCGTTCAGTGCCCACACAATAAATGTGCAAATTCAGTTACGTTGCTGATTATGCACCCATTTGCAAGCACACCCTCCTCTGAAAAGCCTCGCATTGGAAATATAGCCAATAATAAAATTGTCTAAATAGGTAATATTTCTTGCTTACTTACTGACAGGAAGGTTTTTTAATTCCATGTCTGTGAACCACTGAAGGTCTTCTCGAAGCCTGCAGCAGTGTTTAAACTTGATAGTTCAAAGTAAAAGCTTCACTACTAGATGATGACATTAATTAAACAATTTTTTATTTGTAAGTCAGAAGCTGTACCCGGTATTTTCGCCTACCTCTTTCCCAGCTGTTAGATAGATGTAGATATTCTTCTTGGGATGAGGAACCAGTTTGTAGAAAACAGGTGTTTCTTCTTTAATTTCATAGATAACCTCCGGGCAATTTGAAGTCAAATTCTCACCAAGAATAACCTATTTTTTTTTTTCAAAAAGAGAAATAAGATTTCTATTAAATACTTTGAATAGCGGGGTGGCAAGAGTTGCAGCTTAATTCTAAGACCACATGCTCTTTTCCTCACTACATATACTGGCTGAGGTACCATGTTCTTTAATCATCCTTTTGTGTCTCAGTCTTCCACGAGGCTGGAAAGAACAAGCATGGTCACGCATGTGAATGCGCGTGCGCGCGCACAGAAGCCACCCTTCGGTGCTGGGGCGGTATCCTCACATGTGGGCGCTCCAAGCCCGCAATTCCCTATCACATCTGGCTCTACGAGAAGCTACAGGTGACAGCTTTGTCAGTATTAAGCCAAGTGATCTTCAAACTAAAGGAAGCCGGCTTGACATATATTTGCATGTGTTACTCTGACTCTCCTATATGATTCTACGCAGTCACACATTTTAAAGTAACCAGGACAACTTAACAGGCTCAAACAGCAGGTATGTGTTTACATATAAAATGTAAGCGTGGCCTTGAAATTGGGCCTACATGAGTTTCATGCACCTCAGTCGATAAATATCTACGTATCTGGCATGTTCTAGGTGTTTGGAAAACGGCTGCGAACAAATGAGTGGGGGGGGGGGGTGGAGGGAGAAACCTACCTTCATATACCGTGTGTGTGTGTGTGTGTGTGTGTGTGTGTGTGTGTGTGTGTAGGGGAGTAGTGGCAGACAATGAACAATAATTAAATTAGAAACCCTATTAGAAGGTGATGCAAGTCAAAATAAAGTGGGGTAAGGGCATCAGGATGCGTGCTCAGGGTAAGTCTCACTGAGAGGTGGCATTTAGTGAGATGCTTGCAGGAGACGATGGAGTGGGCCATTTAGATGCCCGGGTGACTCGCGCTCTTGCGAGAGCCACTCACTGGTACCGAGGCCCTAAAACCTGAGGTGGCCAGTGTGGCTCGAGCAGAACCAGTGAGGCAGAGAGCAGTGAGGTAACGAGTGTGCAACGTAGGTGATTGTAGGCGTGTATAGAAATCTCACTCTTACTCCGGGTGAGAGAGAGGGAGCCGCTGCAGGGTTTGAGCAGAGAGGTGACATGGTAAGGGGGCAGGTTGGAAGCAGGGGCCTGAAGCTGTATCACAGACCATCACCATAGCCCTGGAGAAACAGAATGGTCGCTTGAGCCCAGGTGCGTCTCTTGACTCTTTCCGCTGAGTAAGCTGTGCTAACTTTGACCTAGTACCTTAACCTTCCCCAACTTCCTTGTCTCTAAAACGGGGCTAATAATGCCTTTCCTATATACGACTGTTCGGGATCAAAGGAGAGTTATAAAAGGTGCGTGGCACATAATAAATACACAATAGATAATAATGTTGCTAGATGGTAAGCTCCTTTTGGGTAGAGACCGTATCTTAATGATTTTTATACCTATCCCCTTGCCCGATACTTTTAAAATCGAAGGTGTTCAATATTTTGTCAGTTTGAATACATCCATACGTAAAATCTACATTTGTGTCTCTACTGCTGAGGACAGCAGTTACATTGGGCACATGGTTTTAAAAGAAACGTTGGCCCTTGAGATTCTTTTCAGACAAAGTCTACATTCACGCATCTACTAAGCAATACGAAGCCTGTACCACATATCCTGATGGCAAATACATATTTACTATTTTATCAAAGAGTCCTTATCATTTTGGCACAGGCAGCATCTTCCTACATGAGTCCCTGCTCCCAGCCTGAGTATGGCTTTGTCTTGGGGTCGTGACTTTCTTCCATCATCTGCTCTGGGTTAAGTCCAGGTAGATTTGGTACAACTAGTAACTCACTAGGGGCCCGTGAACTGCCACTGAATTCAGGAGCAGCTCGTAAAACTCAATTGCAGTAACTAAAATATGACTTTTTAAAAAGGAATAGAAGCATTTAGGTCCCAGTAGAGGTGGAAAAGGTCTGTGCCTCAAGTCATTTAAAAGCACCTATAGAGGCGCCTGGGTGGCTCAGTCGGTTGAGCGTCTGACTTTGGCTCAGGTCATGATCTCGCGGTTCATGAGTTCAAGCCCCATGTCAGGCTCTGGGCGGACAGATGTGAGCCTGGAGCTGCTTCAGATTCTGTGTCTCCCTCTCTCTCTCTGCCCCTCCCCCACTCGTGCACGCATGCTCTCTCTCTTCTCTCTCCAAATAAACATTAAAAAAATGTTTTTAATGAAAAAAGTGACTATAGCTGCACCATCCAGTATGATAGCCACCAGTCACCTGTGGCTATTTAAATTTAAAATGTAGTACTTCCGTTATACTAGCTGCATTTCAAGTGCTCATTAGCCACATATGGCTAGTGACTACCATACTGAAAGTACAGATATAGAACATTACCATCATCACGGAAAGTTCTACCGGACAACACTGGCCTACTGAAAACTACAAATGAAGAGAAACAGCAGGCAGGCACCACCCAAGCGTGGACTTGCCAGATTGTTGTCTTCCCATCTCTAATTCACGTTCCTTATTAATCAACTGAGATTCAGTTGATCTGGTTCTAGAAAAGAGGTCATAGAGAAGAGAGGAAACAGGAAGCCAGTTAAAAAATGTTTGATAAAAATGTTCTCAAGTGACGCTCAAGAGAAGACAGGCTGCTGTCCAGAAGAATTCATCATGTTAAAGGCCTCCCTGGGCAGAACCACCAATGAAGCATTCTTGCCAACAAAACCGAACCTGAACCTCATTGAGCCTTTAGTGTGACCTTTCATTTAACATTGGGAAGCAGAAAGAGGAGGAGGCAGCAAGAAAACAGCCAAATCCACAATATGAGACATTCGACAACAGACTTCATTTCCTCCATCAGTCAGTGGCAGTGATGGGAGTTGGCTACACCAGATTGAGAGAGGCAGGACAACCATGTCTGACTTGAGGACCTTGCTTAGATACCAATTTGAACAAAAGTCGTTTTCTTTTCTTTTTTTCTTTTCGATATATGAAGTTTATTGTCAAATTGGTTTCCATACAACACCCAGGGCTCAGCCCAACAGGTGCCCTCTTCAATACCCATCACCCACCCTCCCCTCCCTCCCCCCCCCCCAACCCTCAGTTTGTTCTCAGTTTTTAAGAGTCTCTTATGCTTTGGCTCTCTCCCACTCTAACCTCAACAAAAGTCATTTTCAAAAGATACTCTCGAGCCACTTAGGAAGATTTCATTGTATAAGCTCCTATGAGATGTCGCTGAAGAACTACTGATATTTTTGCTGTGATAATAGCATTATGGGTATGGTTATTTAAGAAAATGGCCATTGCGGTGCTGAACTCTTGATTTTGGCTCAGGTCATGATCTCACAGTTTGTGGGATTGAGCTCTGCAGCGGGCTCTGTGCTGACAGAGCAGAGCCCGCTTCAGATTCTCTCTCCCCCTCCCTCTCTGCCACTTGCATGCATGTATTCTCAAAATAAACATTAAAAAAAAAAAAAGAAAAGAAAATGACCATCCTTTTTTAGAGATGTGTAATGAAACATGTAGGGGTGAAATGACAGTGTCTGGGATTTGCTTTTTTTTTTTTTAAATTTTTTTTTAATGTTTATTCATTTTTGAGACAGAGAGAGACAGAGCATGAATGGGGGAAGGTCAGAGAGAGATGGAGACACAGAATCCGAAACAGGCTCCAGGCTCTGAGCTGTCAGCACAGAGCCCGACGCGGGGCTCGAACTCACGGACCGCGAGATCATAACCTGACTGAAGTCGGCTGCTTAACCAACTGAGCCACCCAGGCGCCCCTGGGATTTGCTTTAAAATAAAAACTTAATTTATAAAACACCACCACTCATGCGTCTTAAGTGAGTTAGGACCTGCGCTGCAGTTTTTACAGGGACTTCTTTTATTTATTCTTGGAACATGGTTGATGTAGATGGGTAAGGGCTATGAAGATCTAGTTTGGGGCAACTCCGATTTACCTGGAGACGAGGCACCGGTATTTTCTCTGGAACTCTGAATTCTGGCAGGGAAGCCTTTATTGTGTTAAAAAAAAATCTTAAGTGTACTATGTGCTGGGGTTTACCAACCAGTTTCCTAAACAAGCTACCTAGAGTGGCTTACACTGAAAGCTTGTCCTGATAACTATAGATGCTGGGTTTAAATTACATTTCATCGATAGTGGGAGTGACACTTCTCTAGAACGTAATTTGGCATTATCTATCAAAATTATAAAGCATAGCCTTAGACCCCACAGCCCCTCATATGTATGGTGAATGACATATGTACACGGATATTTATTGCATCACAAATTAGCAAAAGGTTGAAACAACCTAAATGTCCAACAGTGAGTTGGTTAGGCATAGTCAAACAAATATGATACTATTTAGCTGTAAAAATAATTAGAAAGCTCCTTGTGTATATGTTTAACACATTACGTTGTGTATATGTGTATATATTTATATATTACATAAACATACTTATATACTTATATAGCACGTTTAATATGCTGTGTATTTGATAAAATGGGGGAAAGGCCATTTTCCCCCTTTTACCTGCAGACATTTATAAACTATCTCTGTGAAGATACCCAAGAAACCCATATCACTGGTTGCCCCAGAGGTCAGGAATGTGTGACTTTCTCTGTATATTCTCTTGGTTCTTTTGAATTTTGAACAATGTCAATGTACTATCTTAAAAAATAAATACATAAGACTTAAATGTGAAAAGTGAGTGTGAGTGGATCAAATTGTTTTTCTTTTTGCTAGATCATATGCAGAGAATGATCTCCATAACCCCGAGGACAGGACAACAGGAAATTTTCATTTTCATCCACAAGGGGCCCAGACATGCTACATGGAGAGCTTGGGGGTCTCTGCCACTGGGGCCTTCACCTCTCTCAAATGACTCCAGGACAGGAGAGACATGGCTTTCTTCCTTGCTATAGATCTCTATTAATATCACCTCCTACCCCTCCAATCCCCATCCCCACAGCCCAGCCCAGGGGCATCAAAGCAAGACTTGGATCTTCTAACTGCAACATTCATGTCAACATCAACACAGAGAGGAAAGCCAGCGAGACTGGAGCACGGGAAATGTTCCTTCCTCAGCTCGGTTTAGCTGGGCAGCCTTGGAAAAAGAACACGATCTGTGAAGCGATGCAGGAAGTAACAATGAGTCACGGAAACCCAAAATGGGTTGAGTTTTGTATAAAAGAATCTCATCCAATTCACACACACCCCTTGGGCATGATGTGGATTTTTATCTCTTGTTTCCAGAATGCCCCTTTAGTACAGACCTAATCTGAAGTCACCCTGAGCCTCTGCCATGCATATTCTTATCTACCCCTTCATCCTTCAAGTCTCAAACGTCACCTCCTCTAAGAAGCTTTCCCTGGTTGCCTTTCTACCTCATTCTCTACCCATCAGTCGATTTCCTCCATAGCACTTACCACTCACTGTCTGAAATGGCTTTATTGATTAATTCAGTAACTTATTTTCCATCCTTTCCGCCCCCCCCCCCCCCCCACATCATGAGAGCAAGTGGGTTGCCTGTTTTATTCACTTTTGTATCCTCAGTACCCAGAATAGTGTCTGGCACATAAAAGGTGCCCAATAAATATTTATTAAATGAAAAAAAAATTCTATTAGCATTCAAGATTTTATAGGGCTCTTCAGATTTTTCCAGCTGAAGCCTGTGTAGAAAACAAATTTTCCCCGATGGAGAATTTCAGTTTGTGTCAACATATTGTTCCTGTTGACATCTTCCTGAAGCCTCATGGTAGGCTATTAACTAGCCTTGGGATTTTTGTTGCATACAAAAAAACCCCGCCCAATTCCAGTCCTGAAACGTGTGGAGTGTGAGACTTCCACACCAGACAGTTAGTTACGTTACAAGTTCGACACCACCCACGGAAAGAATAGCATGGTGAGGAAAACGAGGTCGGGAGGAGAAAAATTAAACAAAAGCCTCTTTCTTTCTTTCCTTTACTATTACCATGACACGGAAAAGCCACGGGTATTCAAAAAGCTGAAACATATACTCCAAATTTCTTTCCTTAGGCCTCACTCTGTGGGGTTAACCAGTTAAAGGGCATCCAAGCCAATCTTCTCATTTTTTTTTTTTAATAAACAGTTTCTAAGAAATGTGGTGAAGGAGGCCTAAACCACGCACACGAACACACGAGAAAGCAAGGTAATTATCCACCAGTGTTCAATGCGCTTGAGTCGTTAGGAGTAACAAAGGTGAAATATAAAGATTAAGGCAAACTCCTCTTTTATTTCCAACCTATTTTTTTCAGCGTAAGTAGCAAGAGAAGCATACAGCTTGAACCACAAGTTCTAGGTTTGTGTGGACATGGCAGGAAGAGCTCTAAACTGGGGAGTCCCGGCTAACTCACAAACTAGAATGAATGAGATGGAGGTGAACTTGAAATAGCTTCGTATGACATTCCAAACAGCCAATCGTGGAGGCCATTTCCTGCTATTTTTACTTTTTGGTCTATTACTTCAGCCTAGCCATCCCCACTCCCCTACCTCCGGCCCCAGGTCCTGTCCTGGGTTGGCCTCCTTTTCCTTATTTGAACATTCCATGGGAATATAAATAGTAAGCTTGTCCTTATAAAATATTTTATTATTTTTGTTATCTCTTCCTGTCTTTTGAAAACTTTAAAACCAGAATCAAGGCAGACCTCCATGCAGAAGAACTTTCTAGAACTGGTCTCAATTTTGCTCCACGGTTTGGATAAATGAAAGCCACCAGTGGGAATAAGTTTTGAGGGCCTCATAGATGGCCAGTCCCAACTCGAAGCATGTGAGTAGTGCTTCTGTGATGATATGGGGAAGGGACATGCGTGAGACGGCACCCGGTACCCTGAAACCCACTTCGGTCCTAGGGATGTTGGAGAAACCCAACACTGGCCTCCTCCTACAAGAGCCGTTCCAAAAATCATCTTGAACCCAGATTTCCGACATTTACTCCCAAAGAACCCACGGGGGAAAAGCTGGGGTCCCACAGGGGGTTCAGGGGCTCCCATGACCCACTTGCAGACCTGAGCGGGGGAAGTCCTGCCTTCTAATACAGAAGTCTGGGCTCTGTGGGGCTGCCAGGAGCCCGTCCCCAAATAGGAACAAACTAAAACCACAGAAGCCAGGGCCTCTTCTCAAAAAACCTCAATACTTGCATCTTGGTATTAACCCCAGTACTCTAATATTTGAAAGAAAATTTTAAAAAACAAAACAAAATACAGTTCCACAAATTCTACCAAGCCCTACAGAGTGCATTTGAATTATCAGTGCAGTTTGGAGAGGGGACAGATTGCTTCAGTTTACATCACCTTGAGCAAGTTCCCTAACCCCTCTGAGCCTCGCATTTTTTTCATTTATAAAGTAGGTTTGGTAACACTACGGACTCATGAGGATTAAACAAGTTAACCCATGCAGACACTGGTTCCAATGGCCGGCGCGCAGTAAGAGCTCAGAAATGTTCGCTGTTATTATTCCTCGCCTGCTGCCTTATCTTTTATGCTTACAAGAAAGGCTAATGGGCATGCATAAAGTTACAAATTTCAAATTTCATGCATATTCCATTAATACTTATTTTACCACCTGGAAAAGCTGAAAATATTCAATTCTGCCCTTGAAATAAGGACAATTTTCTGTATGCGACACAGTCAGCTCAAAGGAATCCAAACCACACGAGAGGCTGTCCCACAATCTGGACAAGGATTCGCATGTGTTTATAAAAACGGGTATGCTTTGCAGTGTGCTGGCTTGCGACACGCGAGTTATGAATTCCTGCCAGCTGAGTTCAGCGTGGCCACCCTCTTTCAGCTGATCTCAGTGGAGACGCTGACCACTGAGAAAGTATAGCATGCAATCATGATCAGAAAGGAAGTAAAATGAGGAAACAACCAGGGGGAAAAAGTGACGACACAACCCATCTCACAACCATTAGGGTCACGTGTCGATAAAATAAGGGGACAGATGAGATACTGTTAAAAGGACGCTTTCAAGTTCTAAATTCCTACCATGTTTCAAAAATCTTACAAAAGCATCTAGGAATAAAGGCAGGAGAAAGAGGGCAGTGAGGGTATTGGCATATTGTAAAGTCTTTAGTTTTTCCACTCTTCCTCAGGAAAACCTTACCTTTGGAGGCAGTGGCAGATCGCCTGGAAGAAGTGCAGGTCTTTAAAGACGCTTTGAAAGTGATTCGATCTCTCGGCCTAAGCGCAATGTGATGTTTCCACGCAAGGGAATATGATACAGCTGTTTAAAAATACCGTTTAGGGGCGCCTGGGTGGCGCAGTCGGTTAAGCGTCCGACTTCAGCCAGGTCACGATCTCGCGGTCCGTGAGTTCGAGCCCCGCGTCGGGCTCTGGGCTGATGGCTCGGAGCCTGGAGCCTGTTTCCGATTCTGTGTCTCCCTCTCTCTCTGCCCCTCCCCCGTTCATGCTCTGTCTCTCTCTGTCCCAAAAATAAATAATAAAAAACGTTGAAAAAAAAATTTAAAAAAAATAAAAATACCGTTTAACCAAGGGTTTGTCATAGCATTTTAATACAGGCATAACTGAAGGAAAAATATGGATGCAAAATTGGATAGAGTCTGACCTCAACTATGCAAAAAAAAAAAAAAAAAAGAAGAAGAAGAAGAAAGAAAAGAAAGAAAAAGAAAACGCTGATAGCAGTCAGTGCCTTTCGGTAACAGTGAGGGGTATTCTTTTTTCCTGTTTTTCCCTCACCCTCTGCTACTTTGCACCTTTCTCAAGGAACATACATTACTGTTGTAATAAGAAAAAATTAAATAACCCGATGTTTAAAATTGCACCCAACAGGGGAACCTGGGTGGCTCAGTCGGTTGAGCATCCGACTTCAGCTCAGGTCATGATGTTGCAGTTCGCAAGTTGGAGCGCCAGACTGGGCTCGCTACTGTCAGTGCAAAGCCCACTTTGAATCCTCTGTCCACCACCCCCCCGCCCCACCCCTGCCCCCTGCCCCATTCGCTCTCTCCTTCAAAAAATAAACATCAAAAAAAATTTAAAAAGAATAAAATTGCATCAAACTATGTTAAAATTCTGTGAGGTTTTCAGAGACTTAAGTTAGAGTGTGTGTGCGTTTGTGTAGTGGTGGAAAAAACAACCCAGCAATTGGCCCCCAACTGCTGTTTTCTGCCCCTCATCCAACCAGTCGTATACTACAGTGCCTATTGTCTGTCAACATGTTGCCAACTCTTGATCACTGGGAAACTGATGAGTCAGGCTGTGGGTGATCCAAGCCCTCTTTCTTCTCCTCCTCCCACTGGCTGCCTCGGGTTGGGTTTTGTTTGCGGGGCTCATTAGTATCTCCACTCTATGGCTTAAGAAGCCAAGCTTGTGTCTATCAATGTTCGTCTTTTCTAACAGTTCTGGTGACAAGTCTGGCAAGGGAGAAGCTTGAAGTTTCTGAACAAAGGGATTCGGGGATTATCTGTGCCTTCTCAATCATCGACATCGTCCTGGGTCTCGGGACTCTGGGTTATTTCAGGGGCTACATCCGAGAATCTGCACACGGGATACATGGGGGAGTCTTGGGAATTACTGGGCTGTCCAAGGCAGCTTGGCAGGGCTAAGTCAGTTCAAATTCGTCCCTCAAAACTTCCTCCTGAGGGAAGGGACCTTCCTGAGTAAAGCTGGGGGAGGGTTTAACTCCTAAGAAGTTATCATGCCATTGAGGCATTCCCTTCAGTCAGATGGTCTGCCTCCTTCCAGATCTGGGATCCTTTCTGGAGCTGTTTTGTTTTTTTGTTTTTTTGTTTTTTTTATTTTTTTTTTTTAACGTTTATTCATTTTTGAGAGTCAGAGAGAGATACAGCATGAGTGGGGAAGGGGCAGAGAGAAAGACGGACACACAATGTGAAGCAGGCTCCAGGCTCTGAGCTGTCAGCACAGAGCCCAGTGTGGGGCTCGAACTCACGGATCATGAGATCATGACCTGAGGTGAAGACTGACCCTTAACCGACTGAGCCACCCAGGTGCCGCTTCCTGGAGCTTCTAAAAACCATGACCCACACCCCAGGAGTATTGGTTCCACTGTCCCCTCCCCTCCATGGATCCCTATCAACATGCTTCCCTTCACCACCACGCCCTGCCCCCCAACCCCAAGAACCCTGAGGGAGTGGTTGTGCATGTCTGGGGCAGAGATCACAAAACTCAGTGGAGCACAGGGGACATTAGTGCAGACTCTGAAGTCACTCCAGTTCAGATCTCTGCTCTGCCGTGCGTACTTTGGGCAAATCATC
The DNA here is from genome assembly GCF_018350195.1 of Panthera tigris. Taxonomy (NCBI): domain Eukaryota; kingdom Metazoa; phylum Chordata; class Mammalia; order Carnivora; family Felidae; genus Panthera; species Panthera tigris. The sequence continues at coordinate 114,472,038 of NC_056666.1, read as the reverse complement.
CACTTTCTCTGGGCCTCACTTCCCTTATCGGTAAAATGGGATATATAACAGAACTATCTTCCTGAGCCATGGAGAGGACTCAGTGAGTTAAAAACATTTAATGTGACTGGCACAAGGGAAACACCAGACCAATGTCAGCCATCCCAAAACAATAAACCAACCTGCCCTTGTTATTTGAATCCAAAAAACAAACAAACAAACAAGCAAACACCAAGACCACAGGCATGGCTTCTGAAGGTATACCCCATACAGATGCTGAGGAAACCAGACTTTGGTCAGCCACCTCTTTCTCGGTGGCTTAAAGCTGCAGCCTGGCCCCACCCCTCTGGTGTCACAACATCACTAAAAACTGGCCAGTTGTACACAAACTGCTGGGGTGAGCAAACAGGACAGGCGAAACCAGCCTGTCCCGTGGGGAACTATTTATAGCCAAGTGTTCTTCACCTCCAACTCACCACGTAACAGTTTGGTTGGCTCAGCTTTGGGGAAACAGTGTTCCTGTCAAAATACTCATCAAACATATCCTAAATCTGAAGAGATAATTGGTGAGGAGGCCCCGTAAAGACTGATGGCAAATTCCTCTGCCAGGTTAATGGGTCCAATCTGCCGGACCAGGTTGGCCTCGCTTCAGATGTCATGACACGGCACCAAGCCACTTGGGTAGAATGACTGACGAGTGTTTACCTTTCCCCAGGAAATAAAGCTAACACGGCAGGAGAGATGATCAATGTATATTTTAAAAGAATGTGTATACAAACAAACTCCCTCCCGTATGTTACTGGGTTTCCTCCAAAGAAAACAGATTAAATCAAATGCCTACCAGGCGCGCAACACTGTATTAGGCTGTGAGAATTCAGGACCCCCTTCTTGAGAAGCTTAAAATCAAGTTGGGAAGGCAAGACAAACACGAGTGAAAAGGTTGGGGATCAACACGAGGCATCTGTCATGGGCCTACAGAATGGTACAGATAATGAGTGTTTCAGGAGATGAGGGGAAAACGTGATCACTCTGGGCTTTGGAAGGCCTCAAAGAGGAGGTGGAGTTTGAGCCGAGCCAAAGCATAGATACATAGGATTCAGGAAAGCATAGGGGGAGAAAAAAAGCAAGCAAGCAAGCAATCCCAGAAGGAGGCACAGCGTGAACAAAGGTAGGCAAACAAGACTACGTAACGCACATGGGGGGACAAGCCTATAGGTTTGGCTAGAGTGCGGGATAAGCGCACAGAAGACAGAATTAGAGACCGTATAGGAGAGAAAGGGGTTTTCTGGGTTGTCTAGCACAATCTCATTTTATAGATGAGGAAAGGGAAACTCAGAGAGGTTAGGCGATTCACCTACAGTCACACAGCTAGTTGTCAATGGGAGATCAGTTGAGAAATCAAATCTATTTGTACTCAATTTAGAACCTGGACTGACAGTAAATCAACCGACTACCGGGAGGCAGAGGAATGTCAGCCTAGGGTGACAGTGCAGTTTCTAGCCATGAATAATGGTGGAGCCCCCCCGGAGGTATTCAATAAATGCCTGATGAAATTGATAAGATAACCACTATATCACTCCAGACAAGTCATTAGAGGTCCCTGATTTTATTTTCTCCTCCTCCCACTGCCTCCCCCTCCCTGCCCAGGGAATAAAAATCCCAACTTGTCCAGTGGTGTACCCATTCTACAGTGGGGGGGAAAATAGTCCTCTGAGATACAAGTCAGGGGGAATCTCAAAGGATCTCAGGTCTCTAACCTCTCCATGGTATGTGTGGGTACTAAGGGCAGAAAACAAAACCCCTCTGTGGGTGTCAAATAGGCTGGAGGGAAGGAACACCTGTTTTTTCTACTTTTTAAGTCTTATAATCCCTCATCTGTTTGAGGTTTGGAGAAATCAGGTACTTTGTATATTTCCACTACAAAGGAGATAGGAACTAAAAGGTTAAAGGTCTTAGGAAGGTGATCCAGGGTAGGGTGAGGGCCAGACCCCTATTTACCTCACCTAGGCAGCTTATGAGTAAGGAAGGGGAGAATAACTTGGCAGGCTCCTGGGAAGCAAGGTGGCTGGTGCTTTGTTACACGGCTAGGGAGGCTATCACATACGGATTTCTCGAAGTCTCTTTCTGGTAATTTCTGAGGGTCTCTGAACAGTTCACAAAGCAGTTGGTATGAACTTGTGTATAACCGAGAAACACTAAAAAATAAATTAAAAAGCACAAAATGGATCACTATTAAAATTGACATCGAAGAAGGCACAGAAAACCAACCTTAAGTAACTGGCCATCTCCAGTCCCCAAGAACAAAACAGTCCTGTTCATTACCACGGTGCCATAAACGGATGTCAGGTCGGAATGGATCAAGGTAGATGATGCGATTGGTTGGACTCTTTCAGGTTGCTCCCCTTCTTTCTGAACATGCACACAAACGCACAAATGGAGAAAAAAAGATAATTTTTAACAGCGATAATTACTCATGCCCACCTGGGAAGGATCCTACTCGAGCCCCAAACACATTTTCTTAGACAAGATCCCAGGAGCAACCTCTTATCCCCTTTATGCGTGGGATACCATGCTTGCCCAACCCGTGGAAAGCCATTGGTTTCCTATGTATTAACATGCATTGATTTCCAGCAGCGAGCTAGCCATCCATTTAACACTCCCCCAGCTGATACATCAAACCGAGTTCACTTTATTGCCAAGGAAAGAGCCCATTGCTGAATTGGGAGGGAGACAGTCTTATGCTTGGCTGTTTGCATGATCCTGCAACAAATTATTTTAGTTAGGGATTGGCTTCTGTGAGGTTAAACAAGCCACTTCCCAAAATGTGAGGCAGACAGTCCCATTGGGTGTGACGGCAGACAGGAGAGACTGGATTCACCAGACAGATACAATGTAAAGCCCAAAGATAGGATAATTAATTCAGAGGGTAAAAAGGGAAAGATACACTCAAGGCTGGTGGGCAGGACAGAACCACAAAGCTAAAGAGGAACCAAGCAGAAGGACTGGACCCTGGTGCTGATGCTCTTGATGAGGAAACAAAAAGCCGAACTCCAACCCGAAGGCATTTAAATGGCCTGGAGCATTGAGCACATATAATCACATGCTTGCTCCTGATCATTAAATACAGCCCCTTTTTAAACCCAGGGCAGAGAGAGTGTTGACCAAGATGTCTTTTTCTTTCTTGGTTAAAGGCATAAAGCGCTTCACGCTGCTTCCTGCCTTCAACGACAGGAAACTGAGTTTGTTACACAAATCTCTGGAAGATACGAAGCTAGAGCGAGCCGTTACTGTCTGTAGCTACTGAACACAGTGTGATAGCATACTTTATCTGCCAGAGCTCAGTTCCCAATTGTACTAAGGTTTCCAAACCCACATTTCAGTTTTAGCCAATGGGAGAGCTGGCAAACTCCAGTAAGCATCACCGTTAACTCCTTAAATCGCCCTGTTTGGGGAGAGGGGAGGTGAGCAGGGGGAGGCTAAGACTTATTAACTTCATTATATAATTGCTGACAGTGTTTATGTCTTTCAATTTATGTCTTATTAAACATTCATTATTTTTAAACCCACCAAGTTTCATTAACATCTAAAGTAAATGGATTCATGGACTAAATTGATTTCTGAAGCCTTTAAAGCGCCGTCTATATTTCTTTGTTGAAGTTACGCTGGGGAGAAAAGATAGTGAGGATTTCTCCAATGCCATGATCACTTTTCAAGGGAAAGATGTCATAACCTAAGAGAGAGTGACTTATTTGCATAAAATGTTCCATAGTGAACTCAGTTTAAGAAGATTTTTGGAAAGCCCATTAGAGATTTTTTTTTTTTTCCTGTTAGAAGATACTTTTCATGCAGTCGGGGAAGATGAGGAACTGTCCTGTTAAAATCGAAGTTAAGAAAAAAAAATCTCTGTGGGTCTGAGAATCAGAACAATAGATCACTGTTTAGATAAGGATGCCTCATGACTATGAGCAGAAAAAGAAAAATCGGATGACCTTTAGATTGAAAAAAATAACAAAACCACATCACACATCTTGCTGTAAAATAAAACCAGAATTGTTCAAAGTTAGGATCAGCTGACCACTTATTAAATATTTGGTCACTGCAGAGAGGCTAACTCAGAGAATTGGGTGTCATCTACCTGGGCATCTCGAAAGTTCTATTACCACTATCTATGGCTGGAGGACGCCATTCTCCCTCATCCCATGGCACAGAAAAAGTTATGGCTGTAAACTGATTATTCACAAGGACAAATGGGACAGTGCATGCCTACCGCTGGTATACAGTAGGTGCTTAATAACTGCAGCCGTTCTGATTAGCCAGGGACCATGACATGACGCGTAGTTTTGCTGAGGTTGGATGGGATATTCTGCTCGTGAAAGACTGGCTCCAAAAAACCAGAAGTGGCTCAAAAGCTGTAAGGGCGCAAAGAAGAAAAGCTGCTTCCAAATTACCACCCCATCTTTTCTAGTGTCCTTCCCTGAGTTCTGACCATTCCTTAATAACTAGTTTTCCAAATGAAGTCCTGGATCAGTAGCACAGGTTAGTAGAGCCATGAAATCAATGTTTCTGAACTTGGGAGCTAGTGACATAAACAAACTGCCTGGGACTAGGGAGTTAGAGAGCTTAGGTCTGCGTTCAAGCTCAGTTCTCACCCACTGGGTGGCCCGGGCAGTTTCTTTAACCCTGTTGGGGGGTTAAACTAATAACTAGCTGTGATTAGTAGCACGTACTTACTATGTGCTACTTGGAGTATTTATCACCTTACCTAATAGGGATAGTAGAGTGAGCCAGACCTCCAGGATTGAATTCCTGGCTCTGTCACTTTCTAGCTACTTAACGTGGGGCACTTTAACCTCGCTGTGACTCAGTTTCCTCTTCTATACAATGGAAGTGGTGAGAATGGCTTCATACACAAGCCCCAGCAAAGCTTAGGACAGTGCTTGGTGCATGGTAATACACACTCCGTGTTTGTTCACATTACTTTTTATTTATTTATTTTGAGAGAGAGAGTGCAAGTGGGGGAGGGCCAGAGAGAGAGGGAGACAGAGAATCCCAAGCAGGCTCTACATCACCAGCGTGGAGCCTTATGCAGGGCTTGAACTCACGAACTGCAAGATCATGACCTGAGCCGAAACCGAGAGTCGGACGCTTAACCGACTGAGCCACCGAGGTGCCCCTCATTACCTTATTTTCAAACACGAACAGTGGCCGCCACACTCGAGGCAGTTATTCCCACCTTCTTTGCCACAAAACCCTTATTTGGTTCAGGTAGCAATAAACTCAAGCCTGGACAACTGTGACTGGTCCAAGCCACATGGTTATCCCATTCCCCACTGCCAGAGATCTGCTTTCCTATCCCTTAGAGCTAGAGGTGGCCATGTGGTCCAGTTTGGGCCGGTGAGCTGGAATAAGTCCACTGGAGGGGCTTCTGGGAACAAATTTCCTCCATGATAAGAGGAAGCTCTTGAGGAGACCCTGTTCGCCCACTCCCCGTATCTCCTCCCTTTGAAATCTGTCGTGTGAGGCCACTGTGTACAGGGTGGTGGCAGCCACTTTGCTTCCACGAGATTCAAGATGGAGGATGAAAATCAACGTGCTAAAATTGGTGCAGGGGAAAACGAAGGCTCTGGTTTCTTAAGAACACCACGGAGCGCAGCTTCCAACCTTTAAACTTTCTACTAGCTTAACAATAGATGCTATGGCTTAAGTTCCTGTTGAGTTGGCTTTCTGATGTTTGCAACCAAAAGCAAGTCAGCGCAAGAAATGAGAGTCATGTGGGACGCGACACCAGACTCTAGCTTTTCCTCAAGTATGAGGGACCAAGGACTGGCTGGGTGCTCATTCCTCTCACCACGGAGGACCTTGGCCACAGTCAGGATCGTGTAGCCAATTACGACCGCGAGACTGGAAGGAAATAGCAAAGAGCAGGCTTGGACCTCACGTAAACTCTGAGGGCTGTTCTAGCTGAATGGAAAAGGATTCTTTTGTGCTAGTCACACACAGAAATGGACGAGTCCCTGTGAATGGAAAAAGGGGCCCTCTGAGTGGGTTTCTTATGCTCATTTCAGCAAATGAAAACAAAAGAAAGACAGCCTTCAGAGAAACCTCCTCACAAAAGTGAAGTTAATACCCAGGGAGTCAAGCCGAAAAAGGGGTGAAATGGTGCAGTCGGCCCCCTGTGTCCAGAGATTATTCTTACTCTTTTTTTTTGGCCTATTTTCTATCTTGCCCTTCTCTCCCCTTAGGGCATAATCACTAATGTTGCTCTCAGCCTATTCTGTCTAGTTTATTATGTGTAATTTATTTCTGAATCCCAGCCTCTGCTTGTTCGTCTGTGTGTAACAAGGTTAATGCCTTGTAATGATGCTTTTGCCAGTTCTGCCTTTCATGACAAAATCCAATCTTGATTTAGCTCTAAACCTTGTCTCCCCTTTGGGCTTTCTTGGTTCCCTCAGAGTTGTCATTGTGCTTCTCTGCCGTCTGCCATGTCTAACCATAACGTCATGCCTTTATGCTTTAGCCCTCTCTAGAAGGGAAAGTTTTCCCAGTTTGAGGAAAAAGCTACTTCGTCTCGGCGTTTGGGCTCAAAAAGAGACAAGCTTGGGGGATGCCTGGGGGGCTCAGTCGGTTGAGCACCTGACTTCCGCTCAGGTCATGATCGCACGGTTCGTGAGTTCGAGCCCCGCATTGGGCTCTCTGCTGTCAGTGTAGAGCCTGCTTCAGCTCCTCTGTCCCTTTCTCTCTCTCTGCCCCTCCCTCACTCATGTGCTTGCTCTGTCTCAAAAATAAATAAAAAAAAAATAATTAAAAGAAAAAAGAGAGAGGCTTGAGCTCAATACACCAAAGTGGAACCAAGGCTACTGTGAAGGCATGAGTGCTAGTGTGTGTGTGTGTGTGTGTACGTGCACATATGCACGTATGTGTGTGTGTACAGGTAGTGGGCTTATCACAAGGGGAAACAGCTCGACCTCTCTGCAGCACCCTTATACTACCTTTCATCGACAGTAAACACTCCCTGGGGGTGCCGTACAACTCCAGGGGGCACCAGTCACGTATTCTAGGGTTGAGTGGCACCCTCTGGACTTGGGTAACGCTGAGGCCCTGCTCCCACCATACGAAAGATGGTTTGACTCATCAAGCCTTTGCAGGGTGTTCACAGCCACGCTGCAGCTCTTATGGGGACAGCTGCAGGAAATGTGCACAAAAGTAGGGCCTCAAGTGTGTTAGGCACCCAGCAAGAGTTAAGTCTTTTATTCCCAATGTGCTTAAAAAAAAAAAAAAAAAAAAAAAAGACTTGCTCCTTTTGGTTTTTCCTTATGGGGCTATGGAAAATACCAACTTCGTGCCTATCAACTACTTATACCTTGATAAAATGCCTCTCGGGCAATTAATTTTGTATTCCGCTCTCCTTTGGCATCCACTTACGTTGAACAGTTTCTTCACCATTTCCCATAACTTACCAGGGGCCCACGTGCAGTTGGGAAATCTTAGTAGGAGCCCTGCACTCAAGTTCTGTGCACGTGCCCAGAGACATGTGCACTCTCTCTCTCCTCCCACTCTATCCCTTATAGGCTGCTTGATTTGGGGAAGCCCCTGAACCTCAATGACCAAATCTATAAAATGAATACAGTAACACATATGCCCAGCCTATTAGCATTGCTGTGAGGCCCACATGAAACTATGCATGTGAAAATAAGTAGAAAACAACCTTTATGAAGCTAGAGAGATGGAAAGAACAATTTTTCACCCAAGGTAGTGACTCCATTAGCCACTGGGACTCCTGTTGCTTTTCTGTATTCTTCTAGAGTGTGCAGCGTTGCTTGGAGTCTAAGTTTACGGCATCTCTCTGGTCATCTGAAGGAAGAATTTATACTGGGGATGCAAATGATCAAAAGGAAAAGTTCAAAGTGTGCATGAGGGACGGAGAAGCGAAGTTTAGGGGCAGAGCCGGACAGCCTCTACACCAGCAAGCATCAGGGAGCGCACAGTGGAACCACAGGAAACAGAGAGCCAAGTTTGAATTTTGCACCTTCCCACTTGCTCTTCCTCCTTCCCGCCTCCCTTCAAGGCCCTCAGTGTCCCTCAGTCTCAAAGCCCTACCCACCAGCAAAGTCCTGCTCTCCAAGATTTAGCCTTCCTTCTTCCTGCTTACACACCCTTTCCTCCAGGGAAATCTCCATCTGCTCCCTGTGGCTAATTTCAGTCAATTACTTATGAAAAGAACCTGACTCGAATAATTCACAAAAAGAGATGAATGGCTGACAGTGTGGGGAGAAAAATACATTTTTCTACATTCTTAGAGTTGAAAAGCTCTCAGTCCACTAATGTTTTTCCATGAGGAAGTTACTGGCATTCTGGATGGGATACTTCTTCATTATGGGAGCTATCCTGCACGATACGAGACTTTTAGCACCCCTGATCCCTGTCCAGAAAAGGCCAGTAGTGCCCCCATCCCATCATTTGACGAGTACAAAAGCTCCGTCCCCCACATCTCTACATACCAAATAAACGGAATCATTCTTGAGAGCCACGGCAGTCTATCACAAGGGTTCAGAGTTGCTGGAAAATGATGATCTAGATGTTTCTTGACTCCAACCCTGTTCCTCCCTAGCCTTCCTCATCATGATGAAAGGCACCACCAATCACCCTCAGCCTCGTGCTCTCCACCACTCCCCACAGCCATACATGAAAAATCTCAGCCAGATTCGCCAACAATCTCATCTGTCTTCTCCATCTCCACAGCCTAAGCCCAGTCTAAGCAACCTCCATCTTGCTCCTGATCTACTCCAAGAGCCTCCTGGTCTCTCCCTTCCAACCCACAATCTTTCTTTGACCAGCAGTCAGAGTGACCCTTTAAATACAAAATAAGCAGTGTTACTCCCTTGCCTAGAGTTCTTTACTGGCTTCCCATCACACTTAGAACTAAATCCAAGTGCCTCCCCAGATCCTACCCGAGCTCATCCCTGCCTACTCACATTCTACCACCCCTCTCTTCCATTCCACTTCAGCTCCCACAGTGACTTTCCTTTAGACTTTTTAACACGTTACCATATTTCTGCCTCAGGGCCTTTGCACATGCTACTTCTAGTTCCTCACGCTTCATTCCCCTGAGGTCGGGTCTTTCTAAGCTTTCAGGTTTCAAATGCAAAGTCACCTCCGTGTGGACACATAACTATAGATCGTTCCATCCTTGTCCCAGTTATTATGAATCCCAGCACTCCACTTTTTACTTCAAGATTGTTTTAAAATTATATTTGTTATCTGTCTCCCAGTAGACTCTAAGCTCTAACAACAGTTTATCTGAGTCCATACTTTGAAGGCGGCATGTACCTAGGCATCTGGTATGTAGTAGGTTGTCAATAAATGTTTATTGAATGCATGAATAAACACATGGATCAATGTTTGAATTCTTTCAGTCAATATCTTACCAGGCAATGTTGGTACATTGCTAAGTAGGTCTAATCATTAGAGAGTTCTTCAGTTGAGCCAAATTTTGTCCCGGTAAACACTGGACCTTGGTTCTGCCTTCGGGAGCAGTACTAAACTACCCCACACCTCCCACTATCATGCATCTTGGCCTTCTCTAAATTTTATATCCATAGTTCATCCACAAGTCGTAAGAGAAAATTTCTGGGTCTCTTGCCGTCTCGGTCCGCAGGCAGTCTACAGAGTCAGTTTACTTAAAATATGGCTCTAACATAGGAACAAAGTACTTTAGGTGTTCTCTGACCAAAAAAGAATAATTGGACTGGTTTTTTTCATCATTAGAACAGCATAATTTATGAACATGGCTTCACACTGGGTTAACTCTTTAAAATAAAAACAGCATAATGGTAGCATGGAAGAACAGAAAGAAGAAATTCAGAGTTTAGAAAATGTGGGTTCAAGTTCAAGCTCTATCACTTATAAGTTGTGAGTCTTAGGCAGATGATTTAACCTGCCCGCGGCTTCTCTCCACCCACCATCACCTGTCTACCTATCTACCATCCACCAGCCCAACCATCATTTATGGAGCACTCGCTCTTGACCAAGTGCTTGATCTGCAAAATACAAATGGGAATAAACCCCTCTTATAAAACAAAACCAATGGAATGAGTTTTTGAAAGAAAATCCAGCACTTTACATTTCCTGTCACTGTTTTCGGAAGCATTTAGTGACTGAAATGAATGCTTTGAGGAGGGGTTCCATGGATATCTGTAATTCATGGATACAATTCAGAGAATACATGGAATTGGATAAAAACAAATAAATTACAGTTGACCCTTGAACAACACAAGTGTTACGGCCACCAACCCCCTGTGCCAACGAAAATCTGTGTATAACTTTTGACTCCCTCAAGACTTAATAACCTGCTGTTGACCCAAAGCTTTAGTCAATTAACACATATTTTGTATGTTATATATACTATATATTGTATTAAGATAAAGTAAGTTAGATGACATTACTCATCATCACAGAAATATAAATCAAAGCCATGATGAGATACCATTTCACACCTGCCACAATGGCAAAAATTAACACAAGAAACAACAGATGTTGGCGAGGATGCAGAGAAAGGGGAACCCTCTTGCAGTGTTGGTGGGAATGCAAACTGGTGCTCTGGAGAACAGCATAGAGATTCCTCAAAAAACTAAAAATAGAACTACTCTATGATCCAGCAATTGCACGATTAGGTATGTACCCAAAGGATACAAAAATACATATTTGAAGGGATACATGCACCCCAATGTTTATAGCAGCACTATCAACAATAGCCAAACTATAGAGAGAGCCCAAATGTTCTGATGAATGATAATGGATGGATAAAGAAGATGTGGTGTGTGTGTGTGTGTGTACACATGCATATACACATATATATACATGTCATGGAATATTACTCATCCATCAAAGAATAAAATCTTGCCATTTGAAACGACATGGATGGAGCTAGATTATGCTAAGCAAAATAAATCAATCAGAAGGACAAATACCATATGATTTCACTCATGTGGAATTTAAGAAACAAAACAGATGAACACATGGGAAGGTGGGGGGAAAGAAAAGAGAGGGAAACAAGCCACAAGAGACTCTTAATGATAGAGAACAAATTGAAGGTTGATGGAGGGGAAGTGGGGGGGGGGATGGGCTGGATGGGTACTAAGAAGGGCACTTGTGATCAGCACTGGGTGTCGCATGATGAATCACTCAATTCTACTCTTGAAACCAATATTGCACTGTATGTTAACTAAAACTTAAAAAAAGATAAAGCTAGAGAAAACATTATTTAAAAAATCATAAGGAAAAACATTTACGTTTACTTATCAAAAAAAAAAAAAAAATCCAAGTAGACCTGCATAGTTCAATCCTGTGTTGTTCAAGGGTCAACTGTATTTTAGCTAACTCCAACTGAAATGTAGCATTTCCTTTGATTATGAATGCAGGACACAGTATTTTTTTCAATGTATGAAGTTTATTGTCAAATTGGTTTCCATACAATACCCAGTGCTCATCCCAAAAGGTGCCCTCAATACCCATCACCCACCCTCCTCCCCTCCCTCCCACTCCCCATCAACCCTCAGTTTGTTCTCAGTTTTTAAGAGTCTCTCATGATTTGGCTCTCTTCCACTCTAACCTTTTTTTTTCCTTCCCCTCCTCCATGGGTTTCTGTTAATTTTCTCAGGATCCACACAAGAGTGAAACCATATGGTATCTGTCTTTCTCTGTATGGCTTATTTCACTTAGCGTAATACCCTCCAGTTCCATCCATGTTGCTACAAAGGGCCATATTTCATTCTTTCTCATTGCCACGTAGTACTCCATTGTGTATATAAACCACAATTTTTTTATCCATTCATCAGTTGATGGACATTTAGGCTTTTTCCATAATTTGGCTATTGTGGAGAGTGCTGCTATAAACATTGGGGTACAAGTGCCCCTATGCATCAGTACTCCTGTATCCCTTGGATAAATTCCTAGCAGTGCTATTGCTGGGTCATAGGGTAGGTCTATTTTTAAATTTCTGAGGAACCTCCACACTGCTTTCCAGAGCGGCTGCACCAATTTGCATTCCCACCAACAGTGCAAGAGGGTTCCCGTTTCTCCACATCCTCTCCAGCATCTATAGTCTCCTGATTTGTTCATTTTGGCCACTCTGACTGGCGTGAGGTGATATCTGAGTGTGGTTTTGATTTGTATTTCCTTGATGAGGAGCGACGTTGAGCATCTTTTCATGTGCCTAGGACACAATAGTATTAATTGAACCTGTGACTTCGTCACCAAAAGAAACCAGATATATCCATATCATTTTATAGTTATTCAGAGATCTCAAAATATCATTTATGCTCATCTCTACTTTGAAATTATGGTAGTTACTGCTGCTAGATCTTGCTATTTAGTGTGTTGAGATATATTACTATACCTCAAATTGAAAAACACCATTTGAGATATCTTTGTATCAATAAAATCGGTTCATGTTGTAATTCTCTGTTTTATGCATCTAAAGCCATTGTTCTGAGAAGAATCTACATGCTTCACAGAAGTCCACAGCACATGGGCTCCATGGGAGGGAGGAGCCCTTGGGGTAGAGGACACAGAGATATTGCTACACACAGGAGGCCCATCTCGAGGACACCTATGACTGCTGGCTGCTCGGGGCCACGTACCCTTCCTGGTGCCTCAGAGAAGAAGGGTCAGCACTTGGAATACGACTTTTAAGACTGGTCACTGATGAAAAAGGAGCCTCAGGAAGATGTCAATGAGCAATGATTAGGAACAGCTGGCGTGTTCAAGCATCTGCTTCTCTAGCGGACTCTTCCAAGACCAGGTTGGCGGAGTGGGGGTGGGGGGTTGACGGGGGAACAACAAGGGAAACGCCCTTCCCTCTGGGCCACCTGGCTTCCTATCAACATAGCTCCAGTGTCACCCCCTCCCGGAAACTCTCAGCTCACTGTGCTATAATCACCATCTTCTCCACCAAATGGAGAACACTTTGTCAGTTTGATGAACATTTATGGAGGGCCCACTGGGTGTGAGACCGTCTTATGATGCTTGGGAGACAGACCCAGTCACACCCCTCAAGGCACACACAGCCCAAATAGCACTGCGTTGAGCCTCGCACATCCCCAATCCCTAATTTCACTGCCAACTGCCTGCTTGCTGGCTCCTCCTGGGTGTCCCATAGGCATCTCAAAACCAACACAGAATTGTCTTCTAACTGGTCACTGAAACCTCTCTGTTCCTACCTCTTAGAAAGCTGTTTCCTTCTATGTGTCCTCTCCACCATCACTGCCACCAGCTGGGTTCAGGTTGTCCACATTCCTCAGTTGGTAATCCACAGAATCCCGCGGATTCTCTCCACATTCACCATCAGCCCTCCAGACCAAGGCGACATCATCTCCTGCCCGGACAACTTCAGGAGCCTCCTGCAGGTCTCCCTGCTTCCACCAGTGCCAACCTCCCATCCATGCCCCACAGAATGGCCATTCTCTAGGGGTTCAAACCCAATCACTTCACTGCCCTGCCCAGGCCCCTCCATGCTTTGAGGAGAAAATATCCTCTCCGGGTGCCTGGGTGGCTCAGTCCGTTAAGCGTCAGACTCTTGGTTTCAGCTCGTGATCTCACAGTTTGTGAGTTCCAGCCCCATGTGGGGCTCTATGCTGACAGTACAGAGATTCTGTCTCTCTCTCTCTCTCTCTCTCTGCCCCTTGCTCTCACTCGCTTTCTCTCAAAAATATAGACTGAAAAAAAAAAAAAAAAGAATACAATATCCTCTCCTTCCCGTAGCCTGTGAAGCCTACAGGATCCCGCTGCTACCGTCTTCTCCGGCCTCCTCCCCTCTCCTCTTCCCTCACCACCTCCCCAGGACTCAACCACGCTACCCTCCTTCTTCAAGCCGACCAAGCCATTCCCCTCTGTGCTCTCCAGGGTGCTAGGAGTGTTTGCAGCCCAGTTCTCCACGGGGACATCTACAACCGTCCCTTCTCATCTTCCTGGTGTCCCCTCAGCCTCCTTAAAGAGAACCTTCCCCAACACCTGCTTAGCTCATATGCGGTCCTAATCTCTGCCTGTGCCTCTGTTTCCTCGTCTGTAAAATGGAAGTAATAATATTACCCACCTCATAAATTGTGGTGAGGATTCAAGGAATTAATATTCTATTAATATTATAAAATGCTTAGAACACCACTGGGTACACAGTAGGTGCTCTATAGGTGCTATCATTTTAATATAAAAAGAACTTCTTTACTTGCTACATGTTGTCTATTCTACTTACCAGTGTCAAATATTTTCACACAGTGCTAGGCAAATAGAGACTCAAGAAATCATTCGACCGAACCAGTGAGTGTCCTTCTCATCAGCTGTTTTGCCTCTCCATTCTTCTGCGTGCTCAATGTGGAATACCATCAGATCATGTCTGCATGTTGTCTGCTCCTGTCCTCCGCTAGCCACAGCCATGGTTTTCACACCCGGTTCAGCAGAATCCTACAAGTTCCTTTGAGATGCCTCAGGGACAGGCATGGGGGTGGGGTACGCAGGCTGCAGGGAACCTCCCGACCCCTGCTGCCCCCTGTGTCCCAGCACCTGGCCATCGGTCTCACCCAGAACAGCAGGTCAATGATGAGATGCCAACCTTTTTCTCAGATAGAGCTCCTGGGGAAGATTTACGGTAAAGACCAGGTTTGGAAAGTCTGAAAACGACCAACCATCAGGATAAAATCCAGCCGTCTTGGCCTGTCTCATTAAGCCTGTGGCCATCTGGCCCTGCACACTCGTTTCTGGACACTCCCCAGCCAGGGTGAGCTACCTGCGGCTCACAAGCTTATTCAACGTCCTGCTTGTGCCCAAGCTGTTCCCTCTCGCTGGAACGCCCTTCCCTGCCTCCTCCACTTGGCTTCAAGACACAACTCCGGCATCACCTCTCTGAAGCCCGAGTTTGATGCTCCCTCCAGGGGCTCCCACAGCTTCTTTTTGCCACCTCTCTCACCACATCTCCTGGCATTGGGAAGGCTTGTTTCACACTCACCCTCTGCATAATGGCGGGATGGGCAACTACCACCTGGGGGCCAAATCTGGCCACTGCCCATTTGCATTTGTTTGTTTGTTTTAATGGCCCAGGGGCTAAGAATGTTTTTTTTCCATTTCTAAATGGCTGGAGGTGGGTGGGGAATGAAAAGAAGACTATTTCATAAGCGAATATTATATGAAATTCAGATTTCAGTGTGCATCGTTTTACTGGAACACTGTCCCATTTGTTTCTATGTATAGTCTATGGTTGTTTTCACACGATAGCAGCAGAGTTGAGCAAATGCATCAGAGACTGTGTGTGGCAGGTGCAGCCTAAGGTATTGACGATTTGACCTTTGCAGGAGAGGTGTGCTGACCTCTGCATGACAGCTTGGCCAGGGCAGTGAGGCTGGGATTCCTGGGGTCAAATCCCCATAACTCCTCCAAGGAGAACAGTATCTGTAGCGATTAGGTGGACAAACCAGTATGAAACTCAACCACAGATTGTGGGGAAGAAAAGGTCGCAGTTCTACTGAGTTCTGTGACAGTACGAAAATTAGCACTTCCATCAAAATAGAAAATTAAAACTAAGAAAACTATGAGCACATTTCACAAGAAGCGAAGCAAAAAACTGAATACTACCACGTTCCCACTCCCACAAACAGGTCAGACCCGTAACGCCTCCAAATTGCCCCCCCCCCCCACCCACAGACTGTGGGATTTCTCAGAGCAGACCTCAGTCTTTATCAGCTATGTGCCACACTACATGTTCAGGGAAGACAGAGAACATCAAGAAGCTTAAAGGGAGACAGAGATGGTGCCACGCTGCTGTCGTCAACACGGAGGTCATGATATGGCTCTTTCACCATTCCTTTCTCAGGGAATCTGCCCACTGGGCCTTCTGGGGGCCATGTTGATCCCCTTCTACTGACTGGACCAAGAGGCAGTATATCCCCCGAGGACAAGAAATTCCTACTCTGAATGAGGGCTCTAATCGGATGTGAAAAGTTGAGTTGCACCCCAACGCTATCTCTTTCTTGGTCATTTGAATAAGTAATACAGAAAGGTGTTGCCACCGAGTAGCCAATACAGAGGGTTAAATACCATCAAGAGGTGGAATGGGTATTAAAGCAGTCTGTAGTATCGGGTGGAGGGTGCGAGGGGCAGATGTTTGAGGAAAAGGAGGCCATCTGGTAGCAGGACAGAGGGAAGTGGCCGTGCTAAGTCATGCTGACAGTGAAACCTTAGAATGAGCCTCTATCACCTCCTGCTGCTGAGCTTCTGCCAGGTGCCTTGGGTCCAGAACCTCCTTCCAATTCCAAGGAAAGCCCATCCTATTTGCTATTAATCATGATGATGGTGAGGACAGTAAATGCATACGTAGCATTTACTATGGGTCAGGTAGGGTTAATCCAAGACATATCAACTCCTTAATCCAGGCAATAACCCTATGAAGCAAATACGATGCCTCTATATAGACAAAGAAACCGAGACACAGAAAGGTTAAATAATTTGCTTAAGGTCCCAAACTCATACGCAGCAGCCTTGGCCCCAACCGACCTGGCTCCACAGTCTGTGCATGTAACCACTTCGCAGTACTGCTCCTATTCCTAGATTTCCACATAATTCCACATAGTTCTTTCCACTAAGACCCCCATCCCCTTATTTGAGCTTAAGCGGATGTTTCTTTCATGCAACCGACTCTGCCTAATACAGGAATTCCTACCAGGATTGAAGCTGTAAAGAGTAGAGCCTCAGAGAATTTCAATATGGACGTTTTGACAGTGGAACTGGTTCTGATGTACAGCAGAGTGGAAGACTCTAGAAATCCCCACCACATTCTGGAATGAAATGCAAACAGACTGCTATATACAAGAGTGAAGGAGCTGATTAAACTGTGACCTTTAGGGGCACCTGGGTGGCTTGGTCGGTTAAGCGTCCGACTTTGGGACTTTGGCTCAGGTCATGATCTCACAGCCCGTGAGTTCGAGCCCCGTGTCGGGCTCTGTGCTGACCGCTCAGAGCCTACAGCCTGTTTCAGATTCTGTGTCTCCCTCTGTCTCTGCCCCTCCCCTGTTCATGCTCTGTCTCTCTCTGTCTCAAAAATAAATAAACGTTGAAAACAAAAATTAAAAAAAAAAAAACTGTGACCTTTAGGTTCTTGAGACTCAGACTACAAGCCCCCAAATGGAAAGGTTTTAGAAGGTTTTCTAGGTATTTGCTTTGAGCAATTAGAAGAGTAGGAGGCATATAACAGACACATGAAAAGATGCTCAACATCACTCATGATCAGGGAAATGCAAATCAAAACCACAGCGATATAGCACCTCACAGCTGTCAGAATGGCTAAAATCAAAAACACAACAAACAACAGGTGTTGGCGAGGATGTGGCGAAAGAGGAAACTTGGTACACTGTTGGTGGGAATGCAAATGGATGCAGCCACTGTGGAAAACATTAGGAAGGTTTCCCAAAAAGTCAAAAATAGAATTGCCATATGATCGGTAATTCTACTGGAATACTGGGTATTTACCCTAAGGAAATGAAAATACTAATTTGAGAAGGTATATGCACTCCTGTGTTTACTGCAGCATTATTTACACTGTCCAAGATATGGAAGCAAGCCCTGGGGCCACTGATAGAAGAACGGATAAAGAAGATGCGGTACATATACAACGGAATATTACTCAGCTATTAAAAAAAGGATGAGACCTGGTAGTTGCCAGAAGGGAGGTGGGTTGGGGGATGGGTGAAATAGCTAAAAGGGATTAAGAGGTACAGACTTCTAGTTACAAAATAAGTCACGGAGATGAAAAGCACAGCATAGGCAATATAGTCAATAATACTATAACAACATTGCATGGCAACAGATGGTGATTACGTTTATTGTGGTATTCACTAACGTATGGAATTGTCAAATCAATGTTGGACACCTGAAAATAATATAATGCTACGTTAGTCATCCCTCAATAAGAAAAGCATAAGGAATATAAGGGTAGTGGAATGAGCTGGTCACTTTATATGGCCCTAAGTAAAACTGCAACAGAAAAAATAGGACAAGTTCTTACTCCAGGTGCCTCCGCCAGAAGACAAGGAAAATTGTGTCACCTTACCACAGTGGTTCTAAAACCTGAGTGTGAATTAGAATCGCCTGGAGGGCTTGTTAAAACAGATTGCCAATCCTGTCCCCAGTTTCTGATTTAGTAAGTCTGATGTGGGGCCCAAGAATGTGCATTTCTAGCAAATTCCCAGGTGATGCTGATGCTACTGGTTCGGACACTATACTTTGAGAACCGTTGCTCTGTAACACAAAGCCCCTTCCTCCTGTCACTGAAAGGCATGATCACAGATGTTATTACATTTTACCATAGAAGTGCCAACCATGCCGGGTTTCTATGGTCAAAGTTGCAGACTGATAAGAGCAGAGGAAGGGCTATTCCAATAAATGGGGTTTTCTGGGAAGAGCTGGAGGGGTGAAGGATCTCTGATAGCTTAGGACTAGGAAAGAGAGGGGCCCTGATGCACATATTAAGAAAAAGCCAATGGCTGGAGTGCCTGGGTGACTTAGTCGGGTAAGCGTCCGACTTCGGCTCAGGTCATGATCTCATGGTTCGTGGGTTTGAGCCCCGCGTCTGGCTCTGTGCTGACAGCTCAGAGCCTGGAGCCTGCTTTGGATTCTGTGTCTCCCTCTCTCGTGCTCACTCGCTCTCTCTCTCTCTCTCTCAAAAATAAACATTAAAAAATTTAAAAAGAGAAAAGACAAAGCCAATAGTTAAGGGAGTACGAAGTGGCCAGACTGAAGAAAATGTTGCTGCTAAGCACAGAAAACATTTCCAACATGATGCTCCGAGACCCTGCATTTATTAATTCCACAAATATTTCTCAAGCCCCAATGACATGTCAGGTACGATATGCTAGGTACTCCGGGTTCAACAGAGAACAAACGGTTACAGGTTCCTGACCTTCTGGGGCTTACATTTTAACCGTGGCTGCTAATAAAGACCAGAGTGCCTGTAACCCAGACTTAACAGGCTGAGATCTCGGGATTCAGGACATGAGCTACGTCCTGTCCAAGAACAAAAACTGGGAGCAGCCCCCGGAGGCCTTGTTGGTTTTTCTGACGTCGTTTGTGAGTCTGAATATAAAGAATGCCAAAGCGGTCTAGAATATAAAGAATGACAGCTAAGGAGCTAATACCCCCCCGGGGTCTGAACTTTTGGTCATTCGGTCTGAAAATCCAGAAACTCAGTTCACAGTCAAGGGTCCTCTGTCCTATCGTGTCTTATGTCCACAAACAGCTGATCTTATCAGAGCAGTTGCAAGGGCCTGGTTTGCTCCGTGCGTGTTAGGATTCATTACACAACCCAACATCCACGGTGCTGGACGACCCATGGCAGTTATTTACAAGCTCAAGTCCACAAGTCAGACCACCCAGGTCCTAAATCTTCAGCCATTTAGCAGCTGTGGAACTGAACCAAAACTCTCCAGGCCTCAATTTTCTCACCTATAAAATCATAATAATAACTACAGCTCTTGCCCCATTGGGAGACTGTGAAAATCAACTGAAAACAAGGCATGTAAAGCGCTTAGCACAAAGCCTGGCCATTGTAACTACCCAGTAGATAGTAGCTATGATTGCTTCCCCCCCCCCCCCAACTGGGTGTTGGGTTTATTTAAATCTACCCCCTGCATTTCAGATGCGTGTACAGGGGTAAAATTCACCATCTCGTCTACAAATTGCAAAATGGCTAGACAGGATCGTCACAGAAACTCCAGGAGGAATAAACATCACAGGAAGACTGTGGATTTTGAGGTCAAGAGGCAACGCACAAGGTTGCATTGCTGAGTGGTCCTGGGACATCACTTCTGCACGTGATGGCTAGAAGTATCTTGTGTTACCATCTGCTGGAGAGCATGCGAGTGTTTTGTGGTTGTCTGTGTGACAGCTAAATTTTATCAGGCTTTGGAATTACATATGGAAGAAGGGGTGTGTCTCCCCACAAGGGGTAGAATGAACTACAAAAGTCAGTCCTATTAGCCGACAGTATGAAAAACAAAACAAAAACCACACTACCCTCAGTGTCCATACGAGGAGTGGCCTCCATGTTTAGACCACAGGCAACTCCAGGACCCAAATATGGCAGCCAAGTACCTGTGGAACAAGCAGACTTGAAAACTTGGGTACACTTTTCTAGGAGTACATTGGTGTGCCAGGGACAGCAGGAGTTCAGAGAGGGAGGAAGTTAATTCATTTGTACAGAATTAAAACATTTATTATGTTTTTAAATAGGTTAACCCAAGCACACAGAGAGGTTATGGAACAGAATGAAAAAAAAAAAAATCACATAAAGTTTTAGAACACTTCAAAGGGCAGCCTCCAGCCTCAACCCCCCCATTGTAGGGGAGGCTGGTTGCTTCCTTTGTAATTAGCACTTTCAAGGGAAAGTTTGAAAAGCACTCGAGTGGTGGAAAGAATACAGAAGTAGACATTTCAAGACTTGAGTTTAAGCTGGGAGGCTCAGACGCTTGTTTTGTTACCTTGAGCAAGTGACCCAACTGATCTTGGGCTTCCTCATCAGGTAAATGGGAATGTTCCTCACTCATTGCACAAGCACCTCGTAAATTCATCCTTAGCGGGAGAAGCAACTGACTTAAGAGGAGAAAACACAACCCAGTCACTCCTGTCACTCTGCTCCCCGTGGTTGATTGAAGATGGAAAATAAGAGAGAGCCATCTAGTAGGAGAGGAGAAGGCAGCAAATGCAGCCACTCGGGCCTCACTGCCTGTGGATTACTGTTAAAATTACTGTGTCTGCTCTGCAGAATTGCTGTTGGAATCTATTGAGGCTCCCTCTAGAGTGTTTCAAGTCAGTCTCTTGTTTTAGGCACCCCTAATTCAGCATGCCTTTTCCAAAATACATTCAAAACCTGAAAATGAAATGCACAGCCAAGGCAATCAAATAACATCATTGTTCTGAGTGACAACCAGGGGCACTCTGATCCTATGACCCCATTAAATGGGGCTGCAACCTGCCATTGTCCTCTCAGTGGCAAAATCAGGAGCGCCCAGCACAGAGCATTGCTTACACTGGCAGGCGTCAAACGAATATTTGTTGAACTGAGTATCTTATCTGCCTATCTGATAGGTTAGAAAAATTGTCAGCTTTTTCATCAAAACTACCAGCCTTTCCCCCCCCCCCCCATTCAAACCCCTCTTGCAATTCGCTTCCATTAAGGCTTTTGTAATGCATACTAGCAGCAAGGAATTTACTGAAATGAAAAAACAAATGCAAAACTCCAAGCTCCCACCTGTGCAGCCATGACATGCTATTGTTTGAAGCAGAGTATATTATTTAACTTGGATGACAAGCTCAGGAGGTAGGGACCCTGTCTTTCAGAACACCCCGCTCTGAGCACACTGGGAGTTCTTGATAAGCAGCAGCAAGAAATGCCGCGGAGGGACCTCTTTTAATTATTTATTTTTCCAACCCCAGATTTTTGGCTGCAGGTTTTTACCCCTGGCTTGATTTCCAAGGGAACCTCTCTCCCGGAAGCTCCCACGAAGATGGGTAAACAGCTCTCTGACCCACCCCCTTCCCTCCTCATCCCAGAGCAAGTAGGAAGACCTGACCACCCCAAAACGTGGATTGTGAGCGAGTGCACTCAGGATGTCTGCTGGGTTTGGAAGGGAACTGAGTCCTCCAGGACCCAACTGGTAGAGAGAGGCAGTCAAGAGAAATGTTTTGGCTCCACACATCTACACAGCTGTCAGATGGCAAAGCTCGGACTTCCACTGTTATTACCTGCTGTGGGCCTCTGAGCTGTCTTGTCATTAACCCCAGAGACCAAGTATGCCTGAAGCTTGGCACTAAGTAACGTCTGGGGGGCGGAGGGGCGGGTATGTTCAAGTCTTTCAACAGAGGAGTAGAAGGAAATGGTTTCTGCCAAACTGGAGCTCTCAGATTATAAAGCTCTCATGAAAATAGATGTTGAATATATGTGTATGGCAAGATGAAGGCATTCAGGGAGCATCATTTGTTATCTATGCTTAAAAAAATTATACCAGTAACTAGAGAAAAGCATTATGTGTGTGTCCCAGCACACAACCGACAGGCAAGGAGGGAGAAAAGCAAATGACCATCTAAGGAGCCTTGCAAAAAACCTCAGTTTTTTTTTCTCCCTGAATAATAGGACTTAATATTTGGTGAGATGTGCTTTTCAGAGACAGGGGTGGGGGGGGTGGGGGTGAGAGTGTCTTTCCCTACATATAGTAACATACCTTAGAGCCAGGGCTCTCCTGTGTGCTTATGCAACAATGTATCAATACAACACATTTTCCAAGTGGAGACTTCTCCCCTTCCTCTCTGACGCATTTTATACCAAAACAATGGCAACACCTGTAGCCGTTAATTTCTGCTCTTTGATTTCTGTCCAGTTATAAAGGAGGCTCTCAGCAGGCTCCCCTCTCAGGAGCCATATGTGGAGTCGATGTGCCAGCAGCCTTGGAAGGAAACCAGCCTCTGAGAAGTGCACAATGGCTCCATAATCCCCATCAACTGGACCCTCTTGAACCGCGGCTTTATTTTCCAGTCAAAGAGCTGCCAATCTCCAGAGTCAAGCTGGGGCTGCCCTGAGAACCCAGGGGAAACCTGTGCTCTTACTGGTTGGACACAACACAAGGGTGGTGCTTCTGCGCCCCACAGTCTCCACCGGCAACGTGGAGCCCAGAAGCTGCCTGTAGCACCCCAACATCTTTCCTTGCTTCCCTCCCGGCTGAAGCTTTCATCCACAAAGCCACCTCAACCTCCCCTGCCTCTCCCCCCAGACACCACAGTGCCCCCACGGCAGAGCCACAGCCTCCCGCCCGCCCTCGCACTAGGTCAGGCTGACGGTTCCGTTCCACCCAGCGTGGGCCGCTTTTCCAGGCCAGCACTGACCCAGGTTGAGCAGGCTACCAACTCTTCAGACCACATCACATGTGTTGCGGGGAGGGGGGTGCGCAACGGCTGGGGTGTGGCAGCATGCCTTTTGGGTTCACCGACTTCTCTGCCCAGGGCGCTGTGTTTGGCAACCGAGTTGAGAAGGGTCAAGCCACACGCCTGCTAACACCCGTACACCTGGGGAGGCGATTAGGGAAGGGAGCGGGTAGGCTGCCTGCGGCGGCTCAGCCCCAAACAAGCGTCGTTTGGACAGAGAAGGAGGACACTGGGATACAGTCACTAGAGTTTTAAGCCAAACTCCTACCCTCTCCACCTCGCCGTTTACGCTCCCTCTGGGGACCTCTGGCTGTGCTCTAGAGCAGCCGAAGGTCTCCGAGACCCCGTGAAAACGGCTCGCTGGCCGCCAGCCGGCCATGTGAATCCCAGACCTGGTAAATGGCAACCTGGTCTCCCCCCCGCTCGCCCTTGGCGGCGGCTCCCCACCGGGAGCACTCCCCTCGGCGTCCCGGCGGCAGGACTTACGCAGTTTTGCTCGGCCGTCTGGAAGTCCCAGGAGCAGCTCTTGGCGCGCTCCTGGATCTCACTCATCCTGAAGAGGCAGAGTGCCGTGGTGGCGGGGGAGCGCTTCTCCTGGCCCTCGCCGGTGGCCGCGCTGAACACACCCGCCCAGACGCCCAGGGCCTCCACCAGGCTGGAGGAGAGGAGCAGGCGCCGGCCGTCGGGGTGGCCGTGGCCGCAGTCGAGGGCCGCCTGGCCCTGGAACTGCAGCACCTTGGCGCTCTGCGCGATGCGCACCATGCTGGGCCAGCCGGTGGCGGCGCCGCTCGTATAGTTGTAGGGATAGTAGGGGAAGTAGACGCTGCCGTTCCAGAGAAAGGCGTCCACGAAGTGCAGGCTGCCCGCGCCCCCGCGCAGCTTGAGGCGGCCCAGCTCCTCCGTGGCCAGGCTGCGTCCCTCCGTGTCCTTGAGGGCGATGGCGGTGTCGCGGTCGGACGCCGCCGGATTGCAGCGGCTCGCGGTCTCGGGCTCCGGCAGCACGTAGGTGGCGGCCACTGCCAGGTACCAGCGGTTCTGGTCCCCCGCGCGGTACACAACGCCGGCCGTCGAGCCCTGCGGGTGACAGGACACCACCTCGGTGCCGTTGCGCAGGGAGCTGTGGCTCAGGTTGCCCAGGAGCCGCACCTCGCAGGCGCCTCGGTCGAAGGTCCAGCCGGTGAGCAGCAGCCCCTGGAGGTCGGCCGCCCCCTCGCTGTAGGGCAGCAGCAGCTTGCTGAAGCTACTCCCCGGCCGGGGCCGCGCGGGGGGCGCCAGCGAGACGGGCTCCGTGCAGTTGCCCGCCTGGTCCCGGTACAGGCGCGAGAGCCTGTGCTCCAGGCTGTAGTCCAGCTGGTCCAGGCAGCTGCCGCTCGCCACGAACACGCCGTCCGCCCGGCTCGCCGCGATGGCTCCGATGGCTTGCTCCGACCGCCACACGGGCTCGTCCGCGCCCCGGCTCGGCGCCGCCAGCGCCAGCAGATAGGCGAGCAGGGGCAGCGGCGCGGCGGGGCGCGGGGGGCGCGGCGGTGCCTTCCTCCGGGAGACCTCCATGGGGCTGGGGGGGCCGCCCCCGGGCAGGGCGCGCGGCGGCGACGGCGACTCAGGCGCGCGGCGACGGAGACGCGGGCGGCGGCGGCGGCGGCTCCTGCGCGCGCTCGGGCTCCCGCGGCCGCCCCATCCCCGCGGCTCACCCGGGAAGGAGAGCAGGGAGGGCGGCACGCGGCAGGGTCGCTCCGGCAGCCTGTGCGGCGGCGGCGGTGGCGGCGGCGGCGGCGGCGGCAAGCCCTGCGCGCTCCGGCGCCGCTTCCTCCTCGCCCTCCTTCTCCGGAGAGTTCCTCTGTGCAGCGCTGGCGCTCGCGGGGAGGCGCGGAGGGTAAGGGAGGGGACGGGCGGAGGGGAGCGAGGCAGGCGGGGAGGGCTGGAGAGGTTGGGTGCGCTTGTGCGTTTCACTTTCCCATTGTGAAAGTGGGATGCAACTGGCCCCCTTCCTCATCCTCTTCCTCCTCCGCCCTCCGCCTCCTGCCCGCCCGCCCTCCCTCCACGCCCATCTCCCCTCCCCTCTTGATTCGGTGAGATAGGGAGGAGGAAGGTCTCGTAATTTGGGTTACTGTGTAGGTGGCCTCTTTCATCTATTCATAACAAAGCTGAGCAGCCTGCTGTTGCCGCCGCGGCCGCCACCATCGCCCCTTGGCTCTCCCGGGGCTCCCGGGGCGCGCTAGCAGTACGCCGAGCGGGCTCCCGCGCCCGTCCGCCCGCGGGGCTGCTCCAACGCTCGGGTTTTGTTTACGAGAGCAGCCTGGGGATACGCAATGCACGGGGAGCCAGAACCCAGGGCGCCGAGGGTTTGCAGCTGAGGCCCAGGGCTCAGGCCACAGGGAGGCTGCGGGGAGGCTGACAGGTGTGGAGCGGCGGGAGGGAGGCCCAGGGGAGGCGCGCGGGAGACGTGGACGAGCCGGGGAGGCTCAGGGGACCAAGGCGTCCCTGCCACAGCGGTTGGGTTTCCCCTGGTCACAGGAGTGAGGTGAGGAAAAGGCAGGCGCCAAGACTCCGCTTCTGGACAATCCCCGGGGCCAGAGCTCCCATATTTGAAAAGGTTCTCTCATCTCCCTTGGCAACGGAGTCCCAGGCTCTCAGACCCTGTGCTTAGAAAGTTCTACTCACCATCTAACCTTAATGATCCTGGCTAACGTTTATTGAGCACTTACTGTGTGCCGGGTGCTGTTCCAAATTTACCACATGGACTAAGGCTCATTTAATACCCTAATAACCCTTTTAATTAGTGACTGTTATTATCACTCCCGTTTAGCAGTGAGAATGATCATGGAGAGGTTATGGAATTCCGCCCGGGTCCTAATGCTGGTTTGACAGTGGAGGTGAGATTCGAATCCCTATCTAGCTCCAGGGCCCTTTCTTTACGCATCCCGCCCTAGGCGAGCGCCACCTGTGGCCCATTCGATACCGCTGCGAGATCATCCTCCGCAGGTGAGAACTGAAAAGGTCCCCAAGTTAAATGCTCCAACCTGCCCTGCCCAGCCCAGCCTTCTAATCTTAGAGCCAGATACCCTATTTCCCTAGAGGCTCTCCCTCTGTCTCATCCTTTCCCACTTCTTTTCTTTGGACCCTCCGAGGTCTCCCCACCTCACCCAGGGGTGCCTCCAAAGCCAGCAAGAATTTGTGAAGCCCGGCGAATGTCTGAATCATTGCACACCTGGGTGTCCGTTCATGATTTCGCAGGAGGGGCTTCCTAGAGGAGGCACGAGTGCCTCCCAGCTTCCTGAGGTGGCCGATGGCATCACCAGCACACTTAGAGTCTGGCAGATGATCCAGATGGTGTACCTGAGGACCCTTATGCATCCTTGCAAACAGATCCCTGTCCCCTCCCTGATTATTTCCGGACCAGAGGGCCCAGGGAGAGTAACTGGTTGCATCCCCTCTCTTCCTTCCATTCCTGGTTCCCCAACTCTAGATGGAATCTGTCTCAGGGGGGACAGGGTAAGTGGGCTTCCTCCAGATGCTGAGCCTTCTTGAAGGAACAGCTGTTGCAGGTTTTCAACGTCTACAATAGTGCATCGCGTCCCCGCCCCGTGCTGAGGGATAAGGCAGGAGAAGGAGCTCTGAGAGGCTGGAGGAGCTGAAGGTGAGGTGAGGTAAGAAGCAGAAGAGAAAGAAAAGTTTTTGCCCTTGACGTGCAGTGAAAGGATCGGATCACTCCAGCGGTGGCTCTCATATTCTGGATTCAGAGTGGTCATCGATCCCTTCATAATTTCCTCATTTGAAACTGGGTAACATTGTCTTTGCCTACCCGCGGGGCAGTAAATAATCTCGTGAGCTGTAAGGTGGCTCTTTGCACTGCAGTGGTGGTGGCCGGGAGACCGGTAGGAGTGGAGGAGGAAGGGGAAAGAGCCGGGACACCAGGCCGATGTTCACCAGGAGATGAGCCGTTAGGCAAATCAGATGCCGTCTCTGTTCCAAAATCATCAGGCCTCACTCCCCCAATCCCTGCCCACCAGAAATATTTTAAGAACTTCTGCACGGCTGGAAATGGGGAAAGCGGTACGTGAGAGACATCTGCAGGAGCTCACAGAAGCCGTCACCGCATAGTAGGGCATTTACGTGCTGGCGGTTCGACAATTTTCCCTGTGAGCGATGAAGAAGGCGATGATCTCCACTGCTGTCATGAACCGGCCGTGGCAGTGTTGTTATGTGCTGAGAAGCAACAGTTCAATTCCATTCCGGAGATAGTTTTACTTCACTAGTAACCGAGTAATTTCTCTAAGTCCTGCCGAGTTGGTACAATCAGTGGCCGACCATCTTGGGAGCTATTTGGATTAAGCATACTCTATGGTGCAGCATTTTGATCACTACTCAATTCATTGCTGCCTCGTTTTGAGAAAGAGACATCTTAAAAATACTACCAGCAGGAAGCATAAATGGCTTTGATGGCTACAGTTTCTCACCATTCCACGGGACCATAAGCCCCACTCTTGAAAGCACGCTGCTTTTTCTTCCCATTTAATTGGATGCAGGCGCCCATGGTGAAAGAAATCAGAATCTGTGCCTACTTTTTGGCATGAAAAATGCAGGAGACTAGGAAGCATATAAATGTATTCTTTGCTGATTCTACCCCATTTTGTACAAACATGTTTGCCCCTTTCCAATTTTCCTGTGTACTAAAGCTCCACCTTCAGGACACAAGTTCACATTTGAAAAGTGTGGGAAACACGAACAACAAAAATAAATATTGAAGCATGTGGATTCTGTCTTTGATGGCTTTCTCCTGGACGCTGGTGTCTGGCCAAGGGGGCAAGTCCCATTGGCCACAAAGCTCTCCTCTCCAACTGATGGAGCCCATCCTGGTGGGTGTCACTCGTGGCACATTCGGAACTCCTTGCAACACAACTGGCTGAAACCCAAAGAAAAAGAAGACGGTGCAGATTTATCCTCCAGACAGAGGCCTGCTACCACGGAAACAGGCAGTTCAGACTGATTCCGAGCAGTTTTATTTGTAGCATTCAGTAGATGGGAAAGTCTTCATAATGAGAAAATATCAACTCCCTCAGGCATCTAAGGCAATCTGGGTTAACCAGACCATCCACAATCAGACTCATTTCTGCTGGACAGGACTTTATAGATTCAGTGGTTTCCTGCTGAGGCTCAGGACATTAAGAGCTGCTCGGTAGGCAATTGGTCACAGTCACAAGATGGCTATCACTGGTGTTTTCAGTTTTCTTTCTGACTTAAAAAAATTATCTGACAGTGATCTGTAGGGATGACTGGGCTGGCAGAGATCAAAAGCAACTAAGATACTAGTCCTAGGGGTCAACGAATTCTCTGCCTTGTACAAGGAGCTACAACCCCTTGGCAGCATTTGGGAAATGCCCAGTGGGTCGAATAGTACCAGTGTTGTCCCTCTAGGACTTAAAACAGGCCACTTCCTTCTCCACAGCTTTGCTCAAATCTATGTGGTCTTCCACATCCAGGCCCTTATCAAAGCTCCCAGCCCCTTTTGGTGACTGGCAGGAAAAAGAAATGAGCCAGCCTCCTTTCCCCGTCTGCTGATGAGTAGGTGGTTGAAAGCAGATAAGATGAAGGGCCATTTAATAAGTTTGAATTGACGCCGAGAGACGAGTTGAATGCAACTCAATCACCATGAAAAGTCAGTCAAATGCAGCACAGTTAAGAGGTGACTGAAGGAACACAATGCTTGTCTTCTTGCCCACCCAACATGGCCCCAGGCAAGTGTTGAGCATTCTTATGCTTGGCGACACTGCCCCATGCCTTTGGTTAAAGTGATGGAATTCTGGTTGGCCCCAAACATTACTGTTGTCCTCTTTCCTGTGTCATGGCTTGCTTAATAGTTCATGGTCATTTACCAGCAGAGTTGCAACGGTAGATGGGAGAATGGGTTGGAGGTACAAATAAACAATTCTTTACTCAAGGTCCAATGACTTCCTTTCAGCTAAATACCAGCCTTCAGTCAGCTTTAGGGGCAAATGAGCTATTTCCTATAGAGAGGGTGTAAAATGTTGGTGTTTTTTAAGAGACGCCATCCCGGCACCCTAGTAACTCATTTCTCAGGGAATGCACTCAGTGTCATGAAGTTTCTCTCGAGCCCTTTCTCCAAACATTCACAAAAATTATCAGTGTAACCACTGAGTCTGAGACCCTTTCTGGTTGAAAGCAAAATGTGGCAAATCATCAGCCGTCACAGTGTTTTCCCAGACCACCTGAGTGAAGTACGCAAAATCACTGGTGAATTGTTTCTTCAGATTTGCGGAACCTGTGTAACGTGCTGAGCAATCTCCCGGTCACCAGCTTTTGTCTGATTTTCACAAGATTTAAGTCTGTCCCTGCTCGCATTTTCCTTGCAGGTCTTTTGAAACACGGAGCCGAAAGGGCATCAAGGACTGGACGCAAAATGCTGATCCCCTTTTAGTACGGTGTATTTTCCTGCGTCTCTGTTCTGCCATCACAGCTCTGAGGCTCCCCGCTAACATGATCCTGAGCCCCGAATCCTTTGATAACTGGCAGCTTGGCATAAACCCATTCAAAGAGAAGAACTGCCAGAAACCAGGCCCTCATATTAATAATAACTCAAACTCTTGAAATGAATAGCAGACGATAAGATAAACACACAGATAACTTCACAGTCACTCATATTTCCATTTCCTTGAGATTCTGACAGAGGGAGATGCTCTGAGCTGACAATAAAGTTTTTCTGGACTGGGAAGTGAGGGGCCTGCTGCTCACCACCGAGCTGGCTTCCCTTCGGATTCGTACACCCTTGCCGTTCCCTAGAAAATGCTTCCACCAAGGTGGGCAAGAAGCAACTGGCATCGGCTTTGTGCTTGGATCATTGCTGTTGGGAAGTTCAGCATGGTCTCCATGGTCAGAACATTCCCACTTGTCACCCATCCTGAGGAAGGCACTGGGAGTACGGGAGTCCAAACAGCATCTCCCGGACGCCAGCAGCCTCGTGCACAGAATCCCAAGTTCAAATCCCATGGGAGACTGAGCATTCACCTTGCCTTCTGCACCTTCCCTAACCCTTCCTATTTCTATCTTCTTCCCCATCTGTGCTGGATGTTCTCCATTTCTCTGCACATACCATTTCCCCATGCTTCCCCATCCTGCCTATGCCCGGAAGTTCGACGTTTATGGGCATCTCCCTTGCTTTTTGGGCTTCTGTTTGGGTTCAGCCAATGGGAGGTCCCAGCAAGAGATCCAGAGGTAGATGGCTATGGGTGATGCCCAGATATTTCTTCTCCCAGCTCCCTCCCCGTGGCTGTGTTCATTGGCCTTGGTTGTGTCCCTTTGAAGGCTATAGATCCCGTGGACAGCCTTCTCTGGGTAATAACCGCTCGCTGACCCTCAGGCCTGTGGGAGCCCGTGCCTTCCTCTGTCACTAGCCCTTCCTTTCTCCCTTCATCTTGCCCACACATCTGCCGTGGTCCCTTCATTAATGTACCCATTTGCATGTGTTCCCTGTTTCCTGTCAGAACCTTACCTCAACGTCCCTCCAAACGTGGAGAGAGAAGTGACCTAGAATGATGTTTAAACCCAGACGTTCTGCTTGTCCATTGATGGAACGCATGAGAGACTGCTAGGCACAATGGAACTCCTAGTCTTTCCAAATGTTTGGTTCTCCCCCAATCTGGCAGTGGAAGAGCTCCACTTTTCTTCTCTCTGCACAGACTGTCCTGTACGAAGTTCAACCTGGTGATACAGACAAATGGAAACTCGACTGGGTAGGATCATATTTTTTTTCCAGCTAAATCATAAAGCTGAAAGCTTTACCTTAAAAGTAAACCAGGAACTACCGGGAGCTTAGGGTTCAGAAGGTGACATGGGGACGGGGGTGGTTATGATCTCTAAAACACTGCTGCACGTTTGAAGTATATTTTCAAACAAGACACGAAACTGAACATACTGCTTTTTCCTTTTTAGACATTTCTCCTTAAGGGAGAGCTTCAGCCATCCCTTCAATACAGTCGAGAAATTCCCTTTTTATTCATTATTAACCGAAACAGGATTATTAAGAGATTGCCAAATTTCATCTCCAGACCTCGCCCGTGCCACCCCCCACTAACCTTTAAAGAGAAATTGGATATTCTCTGTTCCCTCCTGGCTCAAGGACAGGTGACCCACACAGCGTTCGGTGGAGTAGAAATAGAAATCATCTTGAGTTCTAAAGACGGTACTTTTTTTTGAGGGTACTTTATTTTTACCCTGCTATGATTTCTGTGCTTTAATCATCTGAACCAGCCAATTTGAAACCCAACTCCCTTCATTTATTGGACATTCTTAATGGTGATTAAATATTTACACTGTCAGAGGCCTTTTTCTGCCCACCATGAAAGCTGCACGTTCGGAACATTCAGGAGCTTTAAGAAAGGCACGCACACTCACATTCACAGTCCAATAATCAAAGATAGATTTGTCAGTCTCTTTGATTGGGGTTGGGGGAGGGGAGGCTAGCAACAGGACAGGTGTGTGGTCCCAGCAGGTTGGCTTTCTTGCTGAATAAGGACTAGAGACAGAGCTCTTCTGAGGTCAATTAGCAGAATTAGGCTGGCTCAAGACCCTCTTGTGGCTGGAGGGTCCCCGGAAACCACCCACTAGGAAGGACTGCACTCCAGCCTGCCTTCTTCCG
The DNA here is from genome assembly GCF_018350195.1 of Panthera tigris. NCBI lineage: Eukaryota > Metazoa > Chordata > Mammalia > Carnivora > Felidae > Panthera > Panthera tigris. Next base: position 114,440,456 of record NC_056666.1, on the reverse strand, counting down.
CTCACTGAGCCCTGCTCCCTGGCACGGGGTGAGGTGTGTCCCAAGGAAAAGATGCTTTTGCTGTGTACAGAGACTCTGTCGGCGAGCTGTGGCCCGAGGCAGGCCACTCGATAATTATGTGGCCTCGGGCTCTTGGATCTTCTGGCCGTCCCATCGGGTTTCCAAGCCTGGCACACAGGAGATGCTCAATAAATTATACCATCAACATTATTATTGCCATTATCAGATACCAGGGGTCTGAGGCTATGTCAACCCATTGTATTAGTTTGCTAGGGCCTGCCAAAACACAACACCACAGGCTGGGTGGCTTACACAACAGAAACCTATTTCCTCACAGTTCTGGGGCCTCAAGTCTGAGACTAACTTGTCAGCAGAGTTTCTTCTGAGACCTCTCTCCTTGGCTTGTAGATGACCTTTTTTTCTCTCTGTGTCTTCACATGGTCTTCCCTCTGTACACATCTCTGTCCAAATTTCCTCTTCTTACAAGGGCGCCAGTCATACTGGATGAGGACCCACCCTGACCAACTTCCTTTTCCTTCATCAAAGACCCCCGTCTCCATATATAGTCACATTTTGAAATACTGGGCGTTAGGACTTCAACATGTGAATACGGGAGAGGAGGGCAACAATTTAGCTCATAATGCCCACTTCGAATCCCATCCTTAGGAAGGAATTTTAACTCGCATTTCTTGGGCACGTGCCTAGTACTGAGCATATTGCTTGGGTTTGGCCAGCACTTATGACGTATGCTCATCTTTTGGCCCTTACCATCATTATCAAAAACAGCAAGTATTTACTAAGGGACTTCCATATATAGGGCTTTATGCTGAGGAGCTGGGGATGTACCTGGTACTGTCTTTCATTTTTAGCAGTGGGATATTCTTTAAACAAGCCAGGCCCTTTCGTGCCTCCATGATTTTGCATATGCTATACTTTTTTAAAAAATTCATGTATTTATTTTGAGAGAAAGAGATGGAGCCAGGGAGGGACAGAGAGAGAGAGAGAGAGAGAGAGAGAGAGAGAGAGAGAGTCCCAAGCAGGCTCCACACTGTCAGTGCAGAGCCTCATGTGGGGCTCCAACTCACAAACCACGAGATCATGACCTGAGCCGAAATCCAGAGTTGGATGCTTAACCGACTGAACCACACAGGTGCCCCTGCTATACTTTTTTGTGTGTGTGACTGTAGTATATCATTTTAATAGATCCAAGGCAAAAATTACACAATAATTTTTTTTAATATGATACTCTATACCAAGTCTGGTGAAATGCAAACAATTCTCATTGGATACTCACAATAAATATCCTTACAAGATATTTATATTATTATCTTCATATTACAGCATAAAAAACTGAATTTGGAAGAAGACAAATAACTTACCCAGTGTTATACACTTCTAAGAGGAAGGGGTGTAACTTTTCTCTAACATATCCTTCCCCTTTTCTCCGTCTTGCAAACTCCTATTCATTCTTCAAGGCTCGGTTTAAAAGCCACTTCCTCCTGGGAGTCTACCTTATAAGTGTACTAGAAGCTCTCGACAAGACTATGAGTTCCTTAAAAGATTTAATTAAAAGAGAAATCAAGTTCTGATTCATCTTTGTGCCCCCAGGAAGGAGCACAGGGCCTGGTGTGTAGTAAATGTTCATTCATTTATTCCAGAATGGTAATGAGTTATCTCTTGCTTGCCAGGTTCCATTCTAGCACCGTACTCAGACTTGCCTGTTGAATTTGTTTCACTGAACGGATTCCTCCACTTGGTTCCTCCTCTGACCTGGGATAACACTTTATTTGCCAGTCTATGATAGCATTTATTTTATTTTATTTTTTTTTAAATGTTTTTTTTTCAACGTTTATTTATTTTTGGGACAGAGAGAGACAGAGCATGAACGGGGGAGGGACAGAGAGAGAGGGAGACACAGAATCGGAAACAGGCTCCAGGCTCGGAGCCATCAGCCCAGAGCCTGACGCGGGGCTCGAACTCACAGACCGCGAGATCGTGACCTGGCTGAAGTCGGACGCTTAACCGACTGCGCCACCCAGGCGCCCCTATGATAGCATTTAAATCTTGCAATTTACATTACACACACACATTAATTGTGGGTATAGCTTTTCTCCATTGTAGATTCCTTGAGGTCAGGGATAGTATCTAATTCAGTTTCTCTCCATTCTTTCTCTTATGCTTTAAACTCTTTGTTCATTTACTTTCTAATTTCTTTACCAGATCCCTTCTGAGAACCTACCATGCACTAAACGTGTGTTGACATCTGGGGATATGGCAGTGAGCTAAACTGATGGTTCTACCCCTATGAAGCTTACTGGGCCTTGGGTAGACTCAATGTTCAAGAAACATCTGTTGAATTGTACACTAAAGACTTTGAATTCTTTAGGCACGGGGGTCATTCTTTGGGGGTACCCACAGCCCCAGGTACAATGACTTCACCTGGCAAACGCACAGTACATATTTATCAGTTTGTGAATTGATGATCTCTGCTAGAGACAATAAACACAAAAGGAGAAAAGCAATATCCCACACAAATATTACCGACAATATGGAGGAACAACCACTGACTGTAAGCCTGAACACTGTATTTGGATTATTTGTTAATTTACGGCACCTTTCAAACTTTGTTTGAAAATGGCTTTGTGTTGAAAGAGAAGAGTCTTATACTGTAATTATGTTAGACAAGCTTATAATAATTATAATAATTATCAACTGAGTGCCAATAATACTTTAAGAACTCCACTGAGCATTAAGATCACACTGGTGTCTAACAGGTATTTAAAATTAAGCTCTTTCAAATTGAAAGGGCATAGATTCAGCATTTTCTATTTTTTTAATAAGCAAAGATTCTAACAAATAAAAACTCTCCTTCTTATGTTAGAAATATCTGTTTACAGTAAAAACTTTCATCTAAGATAGTTACTGGATCCCTTCTAAATCCAGTTAGAGTTTAAACAATTGATTTTTTTGAACACACCTTCAATGATAGTCTCTCATGTTTGGAAAATATGATAACGTGACAGATCTCTGAACTCTTACACTGTGGAGGACACACCCATTGACAGACAAGCACATTTTCATGGGTATATCATTCCATTACACATAGAAATGCCAAGTTTTGATGTGCCCTAGGATTCCCCCTAGTGGATATGAAAGGTACTTAATAAAAATGAATACACATTCACCACTAACTGAGGGGAGTTGCTGGGTACTATGGTTTCAAGTTTCCATTCCTTCCTAACATCTGTTCCCCAAAGGTGGAAGTATGTCACCAATTAATAAAGATTTGATTAGCACTCCTCTTTCTATCTGGCATCCGCAGTAATTAAGGTGTCTGCTTGCCGGCCTGCAAATGCAGCATGAAATTACAGTCAGCCCTAGAACAGAGCAATAAAATGAACATCCTTTAAAACACCACCACCCGATTTCCACAAGACACTTCCCCAATCAAATTCTCAACTGTAACTATTTTGGCGCAAATCGATATGGTACCTTCATCCAAATCATGAAAAAAAAAAATCGTCTCTTTCCAGAGAATCTGTTAATAACTTTGTCAGTAGTGGCCAGCTACTTTAAACAATGCGCTTTTGTATAATGTCCAACTCTGATTTCTGGGTGCTAGTCTTTGTTACGTCTTTTGACAAATCCCCACTACTTATCATGTGGAGTGATTCTATACACACTTGTTGATTATAGGCATACAGCACTAGGTACCCGAGGATGGGTGGAAGGAGGAAACAGTATGAAGAAGACACAGTTTTTGGCTTCCATTAAAGCTAATAATCATTTTTCTGTCTCGTCACTGGTTCCCCTCCTTCTACCTACCTCTTTAAATGTTGATATGGAGGGGATCATGGTGACTATCTTTACCTGCCCAGAAAGCTTTACCACCCCTGTTTTGCTGGTAGTAGAACCTGCCCCTGTACCCCATTCCCAACAAGATGCGGGCACATGACCGAGCCTGGCCAATCCCAGTGCTCCATATCTTGCCATTGTGTTTGGTCGAAGCATGGGTCATATCATCCAAACAAAGCCAATCAGAGTTCTATCTTGGGATTGTTCTATGGATGGTAGGAGAAAAAATGTCTCTTACTGAAGTGGTTAATCTGGGGCGACCAGTTGCCTTTGTTCTCTGCCTAGTAGAAAAGTTGAGTCTGGAAAAGTAGACAATGAGGCCAGCACTCAAAGAGAAGCAGAGAAGAGACAACTAAAGAGACAGAGATTGAGGCCCACTTAGGACTGTCCTTTGACCCGCTGATTAGGGCTTTCATCACCGTTCTGTCTCGTCACTGTTCTACTTTCCCGGGTCAATATCACCAATACCCATGGGCTTCTTTCTACTATTACTTACCTGCTGAAAACTCTAAAATCTCTACGCCAGAGTGATCTCTTCAGTGTTAGATCTATATGTCAAAATGCCTACTGGTCACCTCTCTTGAAATTCCACATGCACCGCAAACCAGCTTTCTTCCATACCTTTCCCCCACATGTTCCCAATATTGATGACACCATTGTCCACCCACGTTCTTAGTCCAAAAGCTGGAAGTCATCTCGGATACTTCCCTCCCTCTCTATATCTAATCAACTAGTAAGTCCAATAGTTTTATCTCCTTAAGATTTTTCATATCCCAGGTCCCTTCTGTTTTCTCATTCCTACTCCATAATTTGGTCTGTTCTTCAAACCTGGGCTGTTTCAGGTGAATTGGTATTCCTGGTCCCAAGCTCCCTGTCTACCCCCATCCGTTGCCCTCTCATTTTCTTCCGAGATGGAAAGTTCATTAGACTGCTTCTTTTTAAAAATCCTTCAATGACTCCTCATCGTTTTACAATCTTTTCATGTCATGGCCCCATGAGGCTCCACTGTGTTTGTTCTACCCTCCTAGACCCACACGAGGCCACTTGCTGCTGGAGGTAACTGGGCTAGGGGCTCTGGCTGCCAGGCTCTGCACAGCAGTCCCAAGGGCTGAGAGAGTACACATATAGCATACTTTGGGGGAAGCTCTGGCTTAGAAATTACAGCTTACGCTTCTTAGCTTGATATATAAGATCCCTGCCTGCCGATCTTTGAAATCTTATGTTTCCATTCTTTCATATACACACGTAACCACACTCTGGGCTGACCTCATTGGAGAGTAGTTGTGTGGGGCCAGTGCACCTGAACTCTGAGGCATCCTTTGGTATGGGTTGATATGCCTGGGGGTTTGTTGTTTTGTTCTGTCTAAAGGAAGAGGTTGATGCTAGGCTTCTGTGGAAAGACACAAAGAAAAGTAGATGAAAACAGTATGCTTCCTATTCTTCAGACATTATCCAACAGAGAGCAGGGGGAGGCAGGAGCTGGAAGGTGTACTTTGACCAAGGCTTATGATATTCAAGGCATTGACACCACTGTGGGGTCAGTGACTTAGTGAACACGGAGGCAGAGAATAGGGCCTCCTTCCTACCTTTGCATAGAATACTGTTGCAGCATGAGGGGTGACACAGAGTATCAGGGAGGAAGCCACATTCTCAGAGACGCTTGGCTGGGGTCTCCCTAAAATGACTGGAGAGATTGAAGAAGGAAGGAATTGAGTCTTAGTGGGTAAAACTCGAGAGTATGAATCATGTGATCTCATTGTTACCCATCAGGGAGACCTGTGAAAAATAGTGAAAGGAAGTTGTCTAAATCAGTTATGATGTGTTTAGCTACAAAGGAAAAAAAAAAATCTAACTACTTGTAGCAGAGAAAAATGGGGGTTAAATTTTTGCACACAAGGAGTTCAGTTGCCAGTATTGGTTGCTATTCCGTGTTAAAATCAAAGAACCCTCAAGCTCTTATCTTTCTGCTGTCAAAAGACAACTGCCACATTTGCAAATATCAAGCCAAGAAGGGGAAAGCTAACTTTCTCCAACAAGACTCTGTCCTTTTGTATCCAAAGCAGGGACCAGAGCTGACTTCCCCATAGTTTTCATTGACAGGAATGTGGTCACATGTCCGCTCTAGATTAGACCAATCACTGGCAAAGTGAAAAGGAATGACTGGGGTTGGCTCCTGACTGGCTCCTGAGCCTGGGTCTGAGGGGAGGAGCATACCTCCCTTGAGGTCATCCCAGATCATTCCAGATAGGAAACTAAAGTTCTGTCAGCAGGGAAGAAGGATGGAAGGGGAGGAAATGAGTGATGGGTAGGGGAAGAGTGATTTCTGTTCCTCCAATGATGAAAGGTTTGTAGTTCTCCATTCCAGGAAGGTCTCCAGCCCCCTCTTTGCATTGGCTAAGTCCTGCTCATTCTTTGGATTCCCACTCTAGCTTGCTCTCTCTCATTCTCCAGAATTGACCACTCCCTCCCTGGGGCCACCAACACACCAGGTTCACACCCCTGTCTTTGCTGTCATTACACTCCATTGCAATGGAGTCTCCCGATGGCCCTAGCCTCCTTGGAGGAAGGGGTTATATCACATTCATCTTCGTCTCTAATGTCAGCCATGATGCCTGGCACATAGTAAGTGTTCAGTATTTGTGGGATAGATGTTGTATAAACAAATCCAAGGTAGAAAATAATCATGTTAGTACCACATCTTCAAGCATGAAGGCCCACTAAATATGCACAGTAGACAGCCATTCAATTCAACCACACATATTTATGGCAGGCCTATTGTCTGCTAAGCACCAGCGGCAATCTAAGAGGATAACATAGGCTCCGTGAACTCAGAGAGCATGTGCACTGCGAAGATAACTAACAATACAAAACAGCATCTGATAAGAGTCTCATTAGAGCCACAGGAGTGCAGTGGCAGGGGGAGACAGAGGGCCCTGGGACAGGGGCGGCATAGTAATTAAAATCCGCAGGTAATCCAAAATCTTAATATAATCAACACTTTCAACCTCCACCCATCCACAACTTCTTAATGATGTAGGAAAATTGTCAGATTTGAATGTCATTTCCCCTGGGTGCCCTGCCTATCTGTCAGTGCACCTGTGACCCATAGTAAAAGAACCACATGGTAAACAGCCAAAGAGGAAACCAGGGAGAAAAGGGGACCTTGGTAATTCACAGCTCAGTCAGCTCTTGAATAGCTGAAAGCTGACGCAGTTTTAGCCGGTGATTTGAAGATCAAACGATTCTGTATTTCACAATGGTACTGCATTTGAGGTTTTTGTTGAGGTGTGTTATTGGAAAAGTGGTAACTAAAACCACGTGAAAGGCACAGTGAAATGTACGAAATGGTTAATTTTATAGGCCCCGTGCCGCATGGAAGCTGTGTTTTTGCAATGGGGCAATACTGAAGTCATCTGAAGCAATGCGGACAATACTGAGAGTCTACTAAGAGGTTCTTAATATTTTGGGGGTGGGGGTTGGGGGAGGGTGGGCATGTACTCCTTTGACAGTCCACGGAAGTCTATAGATGCTTCTCAGAACGTTTTTCAATTTTAAAACATTTTTTTTCAGTTAAAAGAAAATACATAAAATTACAAAAGAAGCCAATTATGTTGAAATACAGTTACAAGATAATAACATTTTGACACGGTAACAGATGTGCTTCTTTAGTAATATTGTAAATAACAAGACCTAACAGCATCTCTAACGTGTTGTCATGATCCAAAGTAGGGATAACTATAATTCGGGTGTGTATGGCAATTGCCACGCGATTGGGAAAAAATCCCTGGTTTCGCTTGGTGAGAAAGTCACAGGTGCTCCTGTTATTATTCTAATTTGTTGCCTACATTCGTAATCGAGGGAAACGCTAAGTTTCAGTTAGGGAAAGTGAAGATGTAATTTCGTTTTCGATCCAAGGTCACAGACCCAGATTAAAAACTGTTGTCCCGAGGTCCCTCTACCACATGGTGGCCAAGTTGAAAACCAGGGTCAGCATGTGTTTTCCTGTCATCAGTGGACACAGGGCCAGGATGTCATCTTCCACCTATTTGAGTAATTACATTACAATTTGCATTCTGCTCCTTAAAAAAAAAAAAAAAAAAAGGTTCTTAGATTCAACAACAGAAAGGGGGATGGGCCCCATCAGGATGCCAGTTGGAAAAGACCTTTTTATTTTATTTTTTAAAAATGTATACTTATTTTTGAGAGAGACAGAGAGAGAGACAGAGAGAGACAGAGGATCCAAAGCAGGCTCTGCACTGAGAGCAGAGAGCCCCATGCTGGGGTTTGTACCAAGAACCGTGAGATTCTGACCTGAGCCGCAGTCAACCTGCTGAGCCACCCAGGCGCACTTTTTGAAATTCACCCGCATCAACTCTCCTTGCAATGTGGTTGTCTAACACGGTGTTACCACGTTTCCTGCTGATTTAGTAGTTGTTGGGTCCTTTACATCCTCTGTGGTATTCTTACCTCATCAAATGTGGACATTTCAGAGGCAGAAAATGGCTCAGGAAGCAGACGTTCACCCTCTCCACCTAGGGAGGCAGTTTGACCATACGTTGCATGAAGCAGCACTGAAAATGGGTGAAGAAAGAGTCCAGGTCCCCCTGGGAGGGGAATTTTGTGCCCCTTAAAATACAAATTATTTTGTAAACTCCTGTAAATTTTCATCTTTTTTTTTTTTTCCAAACAGAAAGCTGTAATAATGGACGGGGCTCATTCACAGTTCCCCTTTCCTGTTTATTTTAGGACTTACCTAAATGAGGAGAGGGGAGCCCAAGGGGAAGTGTCCCAACACTGTTGGCAAGGGCAGATCACTATTTTTTTATTGCAAAAATTAAGTTCCCTCCCAACTTAGAAATAAGCATACCAGGTGCCAGTTCTTCAACAATTACTATTTCATTTCTTAGGTGTGTTTTCCACGTTCAGCTTCCATACCTGTGAATTTGTTTTTAAAGGTAAAAATCAATTTGACATCTAAATCTACATCTACACGGCAGGTAATTAGGAAAACACTAGGTGACTTGGGTGGGGGACAGATACATCAGACAAATTTCTCAGACATCTGTCTGATTCTCAGACAAATCAGATTAACAAGGGCAACATATTCCCAAATATGGAGTTGGTACACCTTCATGTTGAAAAGGCTTTTGACCAGCTACACATGTATTATTTATAAAACATAAAAGTAAGCTAAGGTTAAGAACGCTGCTGGGTGGTTGTCTACCTGACCATAGGCCATTATTTTTCCCAATCAGCAGCTGGAGAATCACTTCCTCATTTACATTTGCATTTCAATGATAAGACAAGGAGGGCATAGATCTCAGTCTATTACAGCTACTTGTGTGCACGCTTTTCTTTCCTCCGTTTTGAATTTCTAGATCTGATCTTGACATCTAGGTTCATGCTGGACAATTAGGTTCTCGATAAACATTTACCAAACTGGCTAGAACTCTAAGAGGTATGGCCAGCTAGGGAGCATGCAGCAACTGATTTTTTTTTTTTTTTTTTTTTTTTTTTTTTTTTGTAAAACCTGATCAGCAGTGTCAAAAGATATCCCACCAATAACTTGAGCAAAAATTTGCAAGTCACATAGAAGAGGCGAGCCGGTAGGGAGGGTCTAAATGGGTAGCGAAAAGGCCAGAAATGAATAAAATGAAGTCTTCCAGGAACCTGACAAAGCTCAGTAGGTCACTGTTGAATGAAGTACTAATTTTAATATTAATAGTGACCAAGGTTGCATACTGACTTGTGTAGTTTCCTCATCTGTAAAGTGGAGACCTGAACAGCAGCTCCATCGTGGGGCTCTTCATCAGGATTAAATGAGTTAATGCACGTAACACACTTAGAATAGCAATTGATATTTAATAACTGATACCTTTTAGTAAAAGTAATACTGATACTAGTAAAGATATCGGTTTAGTAAAACTGATACTAAAAAGTATCCGTTATTACATATGCCAGGAATGGTCTTTCATACTTTTCCGGGAGAAACCACAAAGGAGCCAGGATGCAAAGAAACCTACAGAGGAGAAAAAGAAGGGTAGAAACGTAAATCCTGGAGGCTCTCAGTTCATAGTCTCCGTACGACTGTCCTTGCTGCTGGAATAAGCTTCCTGGGTCTCTCTCATTCTTCAGATCTCACAGCATCTGCTCAGACAAGCCTTCCCCGGCTCAGTCTAAAGTAGCCCCCTCATATTATTCCCTCTTTCAGCGCAGGGTTCGTTCCCTTTAGAGCATTTACTGCAGTGTGTACTTGCTTGTGGCATTCTGTGTTTACCCATCTATGGACTGTCCCCACCTCTAGACTGTGTGTTCGCCCCCCGCAGGCAGGAACTGGCTGTGTTACGGATTATCCTCGACTCCCAGCAAATGCTCAGCACATATAGATGCTCAGTGAATGAATGATCAGCGTACCCGTTGTACACAAGTGAAATACATGAATGTAGCAGGGTTCCTGCTGTCGCCGGGCTACCTCCGCCAGCGTGGCATCCGCTTGTTCTGTGAGATATTTGCCTCTCAAAAGCAGACCAGCACTTAAAACAGTGACCCCCCCCCCAAAAAAAGATTGTAATCTAATGTGGTACCCTCTTAGAGTACCCTCCAGGGTCCTGGGATTTGTGTGGCTCACCTCCGAAGAATTTAGAACTAGCCCTATCACCACAGACTTCCTCATTCTGATCTGGCTTACAAAGAGAGGTGTGAAGGTGGAAAGGGAGGTTACCCTGACAGCAGCTGGGCTGTGAAGGCCGAGGGGCAGGTGCAAGACATCATCTCGCTGAGAAACACTTCCTTTTTGATACTTCCTTGGGAGGCAGGCAGTACAGGCCCAAACCTCAAAGTTTTAGGGTAATCAACAATACCCTAAAATCCCTGATCAGGGTTCAGACACCCGGGGTGAGCTATAAGAATGGCCCGGATGTCTTTAAGGTAAAGACCAGACGTGAAGGAGAGGAAAAAAATGAAAAAGGAGTCTAAGAGCGGGCCTGTTTATAGTACAGGGAGGCCCCAAACAGAACTTAGGGAAGGAAGGGAAGAAAAGAGGAGGTGAGGTTTCCTGCTCTTGCAAGGTAAAGAAGGAAAAAAATGGCAACGCCTGGAAGTGACCAATAGGAAGCCAGGCTGCTTGCTCCGCCCTTCTGTTAAGGCCAGCGGTGCACGCGGAGCCTGCCCTGGAGTGGGTGGAGAGGCTCCTGGGGTGTGAAAGCCACGTAGCCTTCCCAGAGGCAGAAGAAGCCTTTCCCTCTAGGCCAGGGATGACCAGGGAAGAAGCCAGTGGATGGGAACTAGAATGGGGCTGGGGCCAGCCTAAACTGCACCTAGGTATGAATTATCAAAGGACAGCCCTCTCCCCTTCTTCAAGACACTTTGCTTACATCTTTTGGAGAATCGTTGTTATAGGCTGATTTGTTGGAACAATACACACAAACCACCTGCCATAAAACTGTTGTAAAAAGTACACACATGAACTGTGTTTGCCATAAATGGTGGTCCTTTAGATGTGGTCCTCTTGTGCGGTGCTCATCTTGCACAACTGTATTGGGCAATCCTGTCAGAAATCCAAAGGTCTAATGTGCTTCAGTGATACCCAACATATGATTTATCAGGAAGACAGATGATCTCTGGGGTCCCTCTCATGCCAGTAGTCTTTAGCTTAAGGTGTTCCAGGGGTGCTCAGATGGGGATGGCGATGGCGATTTCTCTTGGTTTATTTACCCCATCATACTTTGATACTTCTGAACAGCTCCCTGCAGGCATACTGGGTGACTGTGTCTTAGCACTTGTTTAAAAACGCAGATGCCTCAGCCCCCATCCAATAGTTTCTGGTTCTCTTGGTCCAGGATACGATCCTGACAACCATTTCTCATAGTAATTTTGGTAGAAGTTATAATTTGAAAATGTCTATCTTAGTGGAAAGAATCTGGATTTGCTCCATAAGAAGTTTGGGAGTTGTGTCAGAGCCATCAAAAGCTTGACTTCCTCTTCCTAGTATCTTTATCAATCTGTTGCAAAATCATAATCTTTAACACATTTCTTTTCCTGCTACGGTCAATTTGTGGTACACTGAATACACAAATCGTAATCAATGGAAATGACACAGATCTGTCCTAGAGGTAAAACCATGAAGTTTCAAAAGCAAGGACTGTCAACATCTTTGGAGTGTTATGTAATCTGTAACTCGTTTACAGCTGGGGTTTAATGGCAGCCTAATTCTGGGCATCTAATGTGTGCGTGTTGCTTGAAATGAGGACTAAGGGGGTCGCATCTTTCCCGCCTTTGATTTGTCTGATTAAAATGCTCCCACCTCAAATGGCTGTGGGTTTACCCTGAGTATTAGCTCTGAGGTTGGGCATAAATAACTGTGTATTTCTGCCTGCTGATTCATGCTTGGAGCTCTCTGATCCCAGGGCCTGAAGGTCTCAAAACAGATAAAACTGAAATGTATGTCTAAAATTCCTGGGGGCCCTCACCAGCTATTTTGGAAATAAATATAGCATCATGCAGGCGAGCTTCCATTTGTCCAGAATTACCTAGCTGAATGGAAGCTGCCCACACAATTACACTCTAGTTAAAGTATTTTGAGTTCCACCCACCCTCTGCCCGTTTTTAGCATGGTGTGATGGAGGCAAGCAGGCCATGAGAACCCATGTGGAAATGTCACCAACCGGCTGAATCCCCGGCCTGTTGGCAGGTGGGGCCCGACTGCTGGCCACTAGGTCCCTATTACTGTAAATACACAGATTACGTTTCAGAATTCTCTCAAACTCTCATGCTGAAAACTAATCAAAGTAGGGCAGACCTCTCATGTCTCTCCTTTTACAGAACAGGAAACAGGCTCAGGGAGACTCGCGTGTGAGAAACATGAGTGTCCTGATTCCTGGTCCAGTGTTCTAGGAGTCTCAGCTCTCAGCATTGGAATCATCTGGGGGAACTTTGAGAAAATGCAGCTGCCCAGCCCACGCCCAGCTTCCCAAGGGATGAAGCCTGGAACAATTATTTTTTTAAAAAGCACCATAAATTCAGATAAATAGCCAAGGTTGTGAACCCTTAGCCTAACATGTGTTTCAATGGAACACCTAAGGAAAAGAACGTGAAAATGAATTTAGCTGAAGCAGAAGGAAAGAAACGTAGTGTGTCCAATTCAGGAATAAAGTCATCCATTAGAGCAATACCACTGTGTTGCATAGTGTATCGTATATGAAGGCACCCTGTGGAGTTGTGCAAAGGGCAGAGAACCTGCTGGGAAGTGATTTGCTAATAAGATCCCTGAGAAAACAGTACGAATGCAAGAGGGATCAAGATGACTCCCTGGAGGCCTGAAGGGCAGATGCCCACTTAAATTCTCCTAACTCATTGGGCTTCTGTAACACCAGAGAGTGAAACAATATGCAATATATCCGGTAGGGGCTCTCTGCAGGTCTAAAAGAAAAGAGCCCCATTTAAGACACTGTCAATCTGTTGGGGTGATATGGTCTTCTCTCTTCTTCCACCCGTGTTCCCTCTCTAATCCGGGTGATTCAAATATCTCAGGGGTCACGAGTGAGGAGTCAGAACACCTGGTTCTGGTCCCAGCTCTATCATTCCCTGCTGGGGGTGATCCCATCAGCTGAACTGACCTTCAATTTTCTCATCCTTGAAATGGGGAGTCTAATTCTTGCTCTATTTGATGCAGGATGCACTGTGATGATGTATTTACACGCACACGTATGCACGTTAACTATAAATAGCACCACTAGATTCATTAGTGCCAGGATATATCTTTAAATATCCTATTTCCTGGAGGCCTCATCTCTTGTCTGTCTCTGCAGTGAGAGTGTCTGAGAAGCACTGGGTTCTTTCTTTCTAACGGCCCAACCCAGAACACTCCAGAGAGCTGAAGTAAGGAGAGGGAGCCAGGCCACTCAGCTCATGATAAGAGATTGGCAGAAAGAGGCTGGTAATAAGACCAGACTGGTTCAGGCTTGCTTGACAGAAGGTACCGAGGGCTGGGGAGAGGGGCCGGGCTCTAGGCTTGTGCTTTCCAATACAGTAGCCATTGGCCCCATGTAGGTATTTAAGTGAATTACAATGAAATAAAAATTGAAATTCAGTTCCTCGGCCACACTAGTCACATGTCTAATGCTTAACGGCTATCTGTGGCGAGCGGCTGCCATATTGGACGGTGCTGATAGAGAACACGCTCATCACTGCAGAAAATTCTATCGGACAGTACTGCTCTAGAACTTCTGAGAGGTCAACAGAGGTTGACCTTTTCCATGATGTGGCCGGGTTTCAGTCCGAGAACAGCATTCTAATGTTAGTAGTGCACCAGGCCTGGGTAAGCTAGAATATGTCTGTATTCTTTCTGGCCTGACTCAACTCCTCCCTCCGATTCAGCCTGGAGATAGACTGGGAGGCACTGGTGGCAGTCACTCTCTAGGTAAGACCGGAGTTTGGAAGTCCTGGATGGGACTGACTAGAGGTAGCAAGGAGATTGAGGACCTTCCTTGAACCCTTGGGAACAGCCAGGAGGAAATGAAAAGCAGTTGAAAACCAGAGGAAAACCACAGAGAGCTTTCCTTCAATGCCAGTCCCCTGGAGACACCAGCCAGCTGCTGGCACCCCCGTGAGCCTTTCAGGATCTGCCTATTAGGGCTTGGTGGGAAGAGAAGCACAAGAAGATCCAAGAGGTCATCTGGGCAGGGCCCTGGAGCCCACAGAGCACCGCTTCTTGGGAACAGACTTAGGCCAGTTTGGTCAGGCTCAGCACTTAGACGTCTGGATGGTAACAGCAGCCATGAGAGAACCCCAGGTGGTGATGCTGGCTCTTTCCCCAAACCTCATGTCCTGGCTGAACTGAGGCAAGTTGCAAGCCAAATTCTGCCATGCATCCACCTTAAGACAGAATTTCTTTAGCCGCCAAGGCATGAAACCTTGATGAAACAATCCTGACAAAGTACCAGCTCTCCGTCCTTTTGGGTTTCTGAGGCAGGACCCTGGGTTCCCAGCAGGCTTAGTGCCATCAGAAATCCCCCATGCCAGTGGCCAGAAATTGACTAGGGGTCAAGCCTCAGGTGCCATCCCAGGGTTTAGGGCCTGGCTGGATTCTTATTCCCTAATGATTCCAGGTGTTTGTGTGGGGGTGGGTGGGGGGGATGGGGACGGGGGTGGGGCTGTCTCTGAACCACTTTGGCCCAATCGCACGTCTTGACTGTCTTTGATGAAAGTTGTTTCTAACACGCATTATGCAAATGAACAAGTCACTAATTTCAGCAACAAAAACATAATTCTGATACTCAATATGTTAATTAACAAATCACTGGTTGTTGATTGAGATATCGATTGCAGAAGGATTTGCAGCTGCCTCTGGAGTTGGCCAGCTCTGTGATAACGTCAGTCGCCCCCGCTTCAGACTGCATTCCTAACGGGTCAACCACCAACCAGATGGGTATCACCCTGAGCATCATCAAGGACTTCAGTACCAACGAGGAAAGGCGCAACATGCTTCCGTTATAACGGGGATACTGAGGCAGAGGGAATTCAATTAACTTTCAGTCACACAAAGAAACAGAACTGAATGGATCCCAGCTGCTGTGAATCCGGGATCTATTCCCCTTGCAGTCCCAAGCCGAGCCCGTGCGGGTGTGTGTGTGTGTGTGTGTGTGTGTGTGCGTGACCACATACTATCGGTCACCGTCTTGTGATCGCCTCCACTAATCTCTGGTCATAAGTTCAGGCAGTAGGGGTACCTTTCGAGATGCCAATTTGTCTCTTAACTCTTTGGAAGACTGCATCTTGTAGACTGAATCTAGAATAATTCAGTTCTTTGTTTTCCATAAGCCTCCTGCTTCTTTAAATAATTACCATATGATGTTTGCTTAATTGAACCTTATAATTATTTAAACAATTGTCATTTGATATTTATTTAGTCTAACCTTAGATTCCAAATCAACTAGGGATAGGAAGCTTTTTGAAGGGTGAAGGCACTCTTATTTTTTTGTGTGTTACTAATACTCAGTGTAGTGCCTGGCACTTATGTGACAGCAATAAGGCATTGCTGGATAAAAGAAATATGGCTAATATTATCATATCTAGGGTACAGAGTTAGAGGTTATCCCAGTGGCAGTTCATAGAATGGAAGACTATTGTTCATAAAATACGTCCACATGTTTACAACCCTTATTGTGTGCCAGGCTCTATTGTAAGCACTTTGTATATATTCAGTCACTTAATCCTTTTTAAAAAATGTTTACTTATTTTTGAGAGAGAGTGCATGTGCACTCGTGCGGGGGAGGGAGAGGGGCAGACAGAGGGAGAGAGAATCCCAAGCAGGCTCTGTGCTGTCAGCACAGAGCCTGACCCACGGCTTGATCTCACAAGCTGTGAGGTCATAACTCTGAGCCGAAACCAAGAGTCAGATGCTTAACCGACTGAGCCACCCAGGAGCCCCCAGTCATTTAATCTTTATACAAATCCTATGCAATAGACGCTACTATCCCCATTTTACAGATGAGGAAACTGAGGTCCAGAGAAGATAAATGGCTTTCTCAAGGTCACATAGCCAGCGAATGACAGGATTTGAACTCAGCCACTTTGGCTCCAAATCACGTGTCCTTTTCCTTAAGCCTTAGAAGTGGGAGAAAATGAGATTTTTACCCCCACCACATGTGCAACACAAAAATAACATATAAGGCAGTTTCAGGTGATCTTGTGCCAATCAAATGGCTAAAAGGCAATGAGTCATCAAGCTGGGAATTGTCAGTGAATCTGGGCCACCATTCAGGCAAGGATGGCCATGGGAATCAGTGGGAGAAGACAGAAGTTTTACCCTTGCAGCCATTTCCTGGAGGTGTATTTATGAGTGTGTATGTCTGGGTGGATCGGATTGCTAAGGAAGAGAGGAGACAGGAGAAAGGGTGAGAAGCAGCAGAAGAGAAACCTCGTCTCTTTTTACCCTCTGTCCTGGGGCAGCCACAGTAACAGAAGAGTGACAATAGGACCTTGGGTCTTAGGACGGTGATGCCTGGGGCCTGTGGTCACCTGATTACTGCCATGCAGGGACGTAGACCCAGTGTGCCAGAACTTCAATTTTTTAAAAAATGTTTTTTAATGCTTATTTATTCTTGAGAGAGAGACAGACAGAAACAGAGACAGAGTGTGAGTGGGTTAGGGGCAGAGAGAGAGGGGGACACAGAATCTGAAGCAGGCTCCTGGCTCTGAGCTCTCAGCACAGAGCTGGATGCGGGGCTCAAACTTATGAGCTGTGAGATCATGACCTGAGCTGAAGTCGGACGCCTAACCGACTGAGACACCCAGGCGCCCCGGAACTTGAGTTTTTAAAGAGGACACTACATCTGCATTTTTATGTGAGATTCCCTGATTTTTTTAAAAAAAAAATTTAACGTTTATTATTGAGAGACAGAGCATGAGCAGGGGAGGGGCAGAGAGAGGAGAACACACAGACTCCAAAGCAGGCTCCAGGCTCTGAGCTGTCAGCACAGAGCCCGACGCGGGGCTCAAACCCACAAACCGCGAGATTGTGACCTGAGCCCAAGTCGGACGCTCAACCGACTGAGCCACCCAGGCGCCCCGAGATTCCCTGCTTTTTAAAACAAAACACCTCTCCCTGATGGAGACAAAGTCTACCAGCTTGAGAACTCGAATCTTAGACTTCAGGAGGTTCTGGGATTCAGAACTGTAAAGGTTTTCGAGGATCCAGAATTAATGCAAATGTCTGCGTCTGATTACTGTAACGAACCAGGAGACGCCTTGGATCTGCTGCAGAATTCCCCTTGTGTTTTCCGATTTTCCCACATTTGCATGCCACACGCATCACAATTTATTCAACATTCTATCTCTTTATTGGCTCTATATACGAACGTACTTTTTAGAACATAGGCTTCCATAGCCTATAATAAAATCCTAGGTTTGACGCGCTAGACACGGTTTTTCCTAAGTGCGTCAAAATAGACAACCGGTGGAATTAACACCGCTCGTTCTGTCTACCACTTAAACTCATTCGCAGGTGATACACTTCTCGTCATTAGGAAGCCCTGACATTCTGAAACGGACGATTTCAGGCAAGGCTAAGATGGAATGTTGGAGAAGCAGGAGGAGACAAGACTGCTGGGCTGGAAGAGAAACAAGAGAACTACGGGAGAGAAATTCCATTCCGCCTGACAAGAAATATGGAAACCTGGGGGTTTAACTGTTCAAAGATGTGCCGTGGTCTTATTAAAGAACTCCCCACCCCTACCATCGGTTTAGGAAAATCTCTGCCTGCCTCCCGTATTTCATTTGCCTGTTATCTCCCTACTACTAAAAACAGTCTGCGTGAAAACAATCAGACTCTTAGTTCGCGGGAGTCTGGGGGCTTCTGCCGTCTTCGTGCTCACTCAGGCTCATGCTTTCGCTGTGGCTTGATCCCCAGCCCCTGCTTTGGGTGCAGTTAGGAAGTGACAGGTAGTGGAGCCGGCTTCAGATGCGGGAGGAGGCGGCATTTTCATCTATGAGGCCGGAATCCAGTGGAAGAAAATCCCTGGAAACGTACCCACAGGACGGCTGGAATAAAGTGACTGCAAGCATCCAGGGAGGGGGCACTACATTTTATAAGGTGGTGGTGCAGAGGTGTCCACTGCGGAGTAACAGATGCCGACAGGAAGGAGTCCTCGGCAGCACCTTGCCTCAGGCACTAGTGACAAATGGACACTCACCAAGGTTCAGTCCTTGGCACCCTTAGCTGGTGATATAAACACGCTGCTGGATGGAGGTTCCCCACTGACACCTGCAGGAGAAAGCCTCTTTTGGGTAGTTTTCTCGGAGTGATGTCTTTAAGCCATCTTGTTTTTAAAAAACACTTCTTTTTTTTAATTTATAAAAGCAATTCTTTCTTTTTAAATTTTTGAAATGTTTTATTTATTCTTGAGAGAGAGAGGGAGAGAGAGAACAAGCAGGGAGGGGCAGAGAGACGGGGAGACACAGAATCTGAAACAGGCTCCAGGTTCTGAGAGTGCAGAGCCCCATGCAGGGCTCTAATTCATGAACCACGAGACCATGACCTGAGCTGAAGTCGGACGCTTAACCGACTGAGCCACCCAGGCGCCCCTATGAAAGCAATTCTTTAGGACAGGGACCATGTTTGTGTTCTTCCCATCATTGAATTGGTAGTGACACCGAGCATGTAATAAGTACTTGACTATTCAATTAAGTTAACTGATTTAAATTATTTATGAATTAAATTAATTAACCCATTTGAGGGAAAGACGGAGCAGTATGGAAATGGAAATGAAAACCACCAATGATTCTACCCACAGAGATACCCTATCAGTATGTTGATGAATTGGTTTCCAATCTTTTTCTTTGCATATGCATTCTTTTTCACATAAATTGAGATCATGCTTTAAGATTAATCTTATATTCTGCCTTTAAATTCATGTTATATCATGAGAAATTTCCAAGATCATTAGTGTTCAAAAACATCACTTCTAATGACTGTGTGACCCTCTAGGGCGTGGGTCTAAAGGTTTAACCACTCCCGTGTTGGGTATTCAGAATGCTTTCAAAGTCTCAGTTGGGACTCAGAAAATGCATGATCATCACCGTCACTGGGCTCCTTCTAGAAGACAGGCACTGTATCTGACACCAGGGCACAGAGAGGTGGGAAAGCTCTACGTCAAAGCCCACAGTTAAGAGGCAATCGTGGATAGGGGGTGCCTGGGTTAAGTATCCGACTCAGTTTCAGCTCAGGTTGTGGTCTCATGGGTCGTGAGATTGAGCCCCCATTGGGCTCTGCACTGACAGTGTAGATTGGGATTCTCTCTCTCCCTCTTTCTCTGCCCCTCACCTGCGCATGCTCTCTCTGTCTCTCAAAATAAATAAATAAATAAATAAATAAATAAACAAACATTAAAAAGGAAAAAAAAAAGAGGCAATAGTGGATGAACCTGGGAGGGTAGGAACAGTCAGGAAGGGGGAGAAGAGCCAGGACTGAGCAATTCTTGGACTTCAAGGGAGCGGGAGACTGTTGGGAAGGAGAAAGTGGAGAAGACGTCAAAGGCGGCAGAGAATTCCTGGCTCTTATTTGCAAACTGTGTTGTGACCCCCAGGTCACCCTCTACTTCCTCTAATGGGGGCCCTGCCCCCTCCTGCTCCAGGGACTTTGCACATGCCGTCCTTGCTGCCTGGACTCTATCCACTGACTTAAGGCCCCCATCTTTCAGCTCTTAGCTCAGTCTTACATCCTTTCACTGCCTTCCCTGACTCGGCTACCTCCCTCTATTAAACACTCACAATGGATGGTCTTCTTTGTACTCATTTTCTATTCATTTCTATAATCCTTGATTGCTGCATGCCTCCTCCGCTAGAGGTTCACAGGTAATAAAAATACGTTGGATGAATGAGTGAGTGAAGGGGCAGGGCTGAAAGATGTGCCTTTTCTTTGTGAAGATATGACAGATGCGAGCAGAGAGAAATATAGACACAAGCAGGCAGAGGCTCTCCTCCAGCCCTCTCCCGTGCCCAAGGAGAAGCATTTTCTCAGCAGGCATCTGGACACAGAGCAAGGCTGGCCGGCCCACGTCGGGCAGGGCCAGGAATCAAACCCATGAACTTGGCATCAGTAGCACCTGCGCTGTCCCTCTGACATGGAGCAATGATGAAAAGGAAGGAAGGTGGTGGGCACCCCTTCTTGTCCCCTCCCACCTCGGTTTCCTTACTATAGAGGTTAGAAGGGGAGATAGGGTGTCTTTGGAAGGTTCTCCAAGCATGGCAGGCAGCCAGGAGGTAGCCAGCAGAGGACGGAGATTTGTGGGTGCTGCAGATGAAGTGACTGAGCATTCAGGGACCTGTCTGGTGGCGATACCGTCAGCCATGGAAGAATCCATTTCTAACAGCTCCTTCTTATACATTATTCATGAAAACAGGAAGACACAGCCGATAACATCAGAATGATGCCGCTGTCCAGCAAATCTAATGACTGTAGCTTAAGGGCATTTTAACTAGCATGGAAAAAATGATTGTTGCCAATCTGGGGTCCTGGAGGCTCAGGAAGCTAACTCAAGCTGGAAGAGCCGGTGTGAGTTTCATATTTGGAAAAAGGCGTGGCCTTCCACTGGCAACATCTGTTTCTTTGTGGTGTCTGGGGCCTCCCCGCCCTCCCATTTCTTAGTTTCTAATGGAGAAATTAATGCTGCTCTAGCTAAATAGCCTCAGGTTTTCAAATCAGTCTCTATTTTCATATCTGTCAGTCAGAAGGCAGGGACAAGCCATAGGACTTTATGGAGGGCTTTGCAGGATTTCAACATAAATTATTAGCCTCTAATCTGTTCAAGCCTAAGGGACGAGTGCTTTTTAAACAGCATTCTGCTGCTGCCGAGATCTGATTTTTGTGTCCCGCTTCTGATTCATTACAACTGCAAGATCCATTCCATCCTAAACCCCGTCCAACTTGCTGTCAAATAAGCCAGGAGGTTTGTTTGTTGACAGGGGAGAGAGAAAATTGGGAGGGCAGGTCAGTTCAGTTATCCCAGAGGCAGAGGCGAGGAGAAGCAGAAGGCAGCTCACTGCAATTCTTAATTTGCCTGTTATTTTCTGTTCTTTGCCCTGGAATGTTCTGGCTTCCTGAACATCAGAGGATGCATTCAATTACATGCATCCACTCATTCGTTCTTCCCCAAACACTTATTGAGGGTGTACTATTTGTCAAGGGTACTCGCAAACTATTTGCAAACTAAAAAAAATAAACCAGGCTTTGATGCCTGCCTGCATGCAGTTTAAAATCTGCAGGCAGATGGAATGAGATCGAAGCCGTTCATAAAACAGGGCTTCTCCATGTGTGCTGGGAGAGGAGATGACTGTGGCAGGCCTTCAGATGGTCAGGTTTTATCTGAATAATTACATATTTTATTCTCATGTGTATCATATAAGCATAGCCAGCCCTTCCAGCCTGTAATTTCACAGACACTTGCTCAGGGGCCTGGTGAAGGTGAGTTAACGAAATAATTATTAATAGACCAAGTGGTATTGTGATATGCAAACCCAAAAAGTTGGTGCCTAATCGTTGTAGGAGCAGTAGTAGCCAGCCAGACCTAGAGTGCTTAGTACGGCCCAGGTACTTTTGGTAAACATTTGACAGATTTGCTTCTTGTATAATCTCCACGCCTGATTCCTGGCGAAAAACTGCAGTGGTTTGATCGCACGTGCATCTGCACGCAAGATTGTAAGGTGCATGAAGGCAGGTGCCAAAGCCTCGTTCACTATTTAGTTTGCAAATGGTTTGCAAGTACCCTGGACAAGTCATAACACCCTCAATGATTATTTGTGGGATAAGTGAACAAATGAATGTAATTGAACACATCAACCCACATTCAAGAAGCCAGAACATCTTAACGAAGGACAGAAACGAAGAGGCCTCTCGTTGGCTGCTGTCTTTCCTGCTCCCCAAAGGGTATGTGTGGGGCAGTGCACCCTCCCTGGGACACTTTTGGGTGTCATCGTGCAGATTCTTCCGCCCCACAGCCAGGTCCCAGGGTGGGGAGAGTGGATGCAGGGAGCCCGATTTCAGCCTAAGTACTACTTTATTAACCAGTCCAGCTGTACTGATAACAAGCCAGTCGCTGCATTTCAATCTCCATCTGGTTCCTGGTCTGGTTTGGTTAAGATTCTGGAGGGGATTAATTCACAGCAATAACATTCATCTTCACCATAACCTCACGCGTCATTATCACCTCCACCTGGATGGGGAACAGGTTCAAAGAGCTCCAAGAACTTGCTGGAGGTCACAGCCAGTCAATGGCAAAGCCAGGATTCAAACGGATGGCTACTCTCACATCTTTAAAAAATTCATTATCTCAGGTAGCTGAACTGGTCTTCTTCAAAACTCTCTAACGTGCTAGTATAATATAACTGCTAGAAATCACAAAGTTCTTTTTTAAATTATTTTTTTAATCTTAATTTTGAGAGAGAGAGAGAGAGGGGGAGAGAGAGAGAGACAGAGTGGGAGTGGAGGAGGAACAGAGAGACAGGGAGACACAGAATCTGAAGCCGGCTCCAGGCTCTGAGCTGGCAGCACAAAGCCCGATGTGGGGCTCAAACTTAAGAACCGCGAGATCATGACCTTGTTTGAGCCCAAGTCGGACGCTAAACTGACTGAACCACCGGATGCCCCTAGAAATCACAAAGTTTAAAGAAATACTCTCTCTGCCTAGTTTTTGATGTATAACTAAAGTCTTACAAAATGAAATAGTCACGTGAATGATTAAATTATAATTATGACAGAGGAGTGGCTGCCCGTTTGGAAAGACTTAAACATTTTATAGAAACTCAGTGTTAACACTGGCCAGTTTTCCCCCTTGATTCTTCTCTGAATTCCAATGAATTTTTCATCAGCTTATTAATTAGCACAAATCATGGATTGCGCTATGTAATTAAGGTCTTATGTGTTCCTCCAGATCTTATATTTGAGTTAAATGTTAATTTTTCACAGAGAAAAATTAGAAATTTGACAATTGCCTTCCTTCCTGGCAATAGAATATACATGCTGCCTGTCAAAAAAGATTGAGTGCCTGAGTTTCCAAGATATGGAGTGATAGATTATTCAGCATGAAATTGCAAACTCATTTGCCCAATATCACAATCAATTGCTGACAGCAGTTTTTCTCCCCCAGAAACCCATTTGTGAAGTGCATTCGGTAGTCTAGTCACTGAACATTAACTCATATGCCAAGACTTGCCATTAGTCTTTGTAACTTTTCTTTAGTCCCTACCTTGGTTTGCTTTGTTATAATTTCTGTCAGTCTCAGAGTCACAAAAAAAAAAAAAAAAAAAAAAAAAAGAAGAAGAAGAGGAAGTTATATTGTATGGATACAATTTCCATAGTATTATTACTATTAATAATAATAATAGTTCTTACCACATACTGTTGGGAGACAATTCTCATGGATTGCTTATATTTCTGTACATCCCATAAGCAGGGGTGCTGACTCTTTCTGTTCCAGATTATCTTTTCAAAGATGTTTATTGGCAAAGGGCCTTGGAAGATAGAGATAGTGTCTCCCACTGAAGCAAAGAGCAATGCTTACTGCCCATTATAAAATATTTGGCTCCCCCTGGGTGGCTCAGTCCGTTGGGCGTCCGACTTCAGCTCAGGTCACGATCTCGCGGCTCGTGAGTTCGAGCCCCGCGTTGGGCTCTGTGCCGACAGCTCAGAGCCTGGAGCCTGCTTTGGATTCTGTGTTTCCCTCTCTCTGCCCCTCCCCAGTCATGCCGTGTCTCTCTCTCCTTCAAATATAAATAAACATTGAAAAAAATGGTGAAATATTTGGCTCACCAAGCTCAGGGTTCCACTCATATAATGCAACCCCCTGCATGTGCAGGTAGTATTTTTTGCACTACTCCATGTGAACCAGGCTCAGGAAACGAGCACACATACTGACACTCTGGCAATGGCTACTGATGTGACTCGTAAGGGCCTCCATCCTTCGCCTCTGACCAGAGTCTGTGTCATCTGCCAACATTTATGAAAGAGTGGCAGGGTAACTTGGGAGTTTACAAGTTGGGTAAATTCTCAAAGCTTTTACAGTTCTTGGCATAATACCAGGAAGTGTTAAAAAAAAAAAAAGTGTGTGTGTGTGTATGTATTTGTTAAATATATATGCATATGTATATTAGACATCTGCTCACAGAACAACATTATGAGGTAGGTATTACTATTATCCTTATTTTACAGATAAGGAAACTGAGGTACAAGAGGTTATCCAAGTGGGTAGTGGACCAGGCACTATGGCTCTGGTATCTTTTTTTTTTTTTTTTAATTTTAGAGAGAGACAGAGACAGAGACAGATAATCAGGGGAGAGGGGCAGAAGGACAGGAGAGGGTGGGGGAGGGAGGGAGGGAGGGAGGGAGAGAGAGAGAGAGAGAGAGAGAGAGAGAGAGAGAGAGAGAGAATCTTAGCAGGCTCCATATTCAGTGTGGACCCCAATGTGGGCTCAATCCCACAATCCTGGGACCGTGACCTGAGCCAATGTCAAGAGTCAGATGCTTGACCGACTGAGCCACCCAGGTGCTCCTGCTCTGTTTCTTTGCTCTCCTCTTTTGGGTGGAAAACCCCAGGGTTTGCCTTAGCAACTGAATTTCACTTTGAAAGTGAAGTGCTGCTTGGTTCACGTCCAAGAATAGACTGACCAAATGTTGGTGTTGATGCAGAGCCTTCTAAAGTTCCAGGAAGTTCCCGTGCACTCACTTCGCAAGTATTTATAGAGCATCAGAGTGTGCCGTTCCAGGTACTTCAGGAGAACAGAAAAGAAAACTCTGGGCACTGCTTGTGGTGTAGTCCATGCTTTTGGTGCCCAGGGTGCCGGGGGTAGAGATCAGTCCAGGCTGGGGGTGGGGGATCCTTGTTCCCTCCTGTAGTTTCCACTGGTCAGTGCACTTAAGATGTCCCACCTGAAGACCTTCCTCCTGCCCTGGTCCACGCTCCACAGGGCAATTGCTCCTTACCTTCTGCTTTCCAATACCCCCATTAGTAATAATGGTAAAATAATAATAATAATAATAATAATAACACAGTCATTCACTAAATATGTATCACGTGCTTACTTTGTACCTGGTACTGTTACAGGCATTTGGGATAGATCGTGAACGAAACAACATCCTTGCCCTCCAGGAGCAGACATCTAGCTGGGGAGATGAACAATAAGCAAATAAACAAATACGTGATACCAGCTGTGGATAAGCTTGTTGAAGAAACGAACAGCAGAGTGAGGAGAGACAGGTGAGCAGGAGGGCTGTTTTAGGTGGTGGCCGTGGTGCTCCCTGAAGAGGTGCCATTTGATCTGAGACCTTAGTGAAGGCATCATTCATTCCTACAGGACGCATCTTTGCTGAGTGCCAATGACATGCCAGGCACCAAAAGGATAGGCGTTCTATTGAGGAGAGATAGGCAGTAGACAGAAAAATAAAACCTGGGGTCTGGCCAGGGTGGAAAGCGCTGTGGGGCCAAAGAAAGCAGAGAAGCTGGTAGGGAGGTCCGGGGCACGGATGAGGGCGTCGCGAGCTGAAATTGGGCCGATCAAGGCGGGTCTTGCTGAGGTGACATTTGAGCGAAGTTCTGAGGAGGGAGGGAATGAACCATGGGGATGACTGGAGCAGGAGCGTTGTGGGGAGAAGGGACGTCAGGGACAAAGGCGTGGAGGTGGGAGCAAGTCTGTCGTGCTTCATCAACAGCACCAAGACCCATGTGGCCGGAGCAGAGAGGACTTGGGGAGACACAGGAAGGCTCAGCTCCTACTGTAGGACTTGGGCTCTCACCCTGTGTGAGGTAGGAAGCAGTCAGAGGGTTCTGGGGCCATTACCTGGCTTATAAAATAACAATAACGGTAACCCTGGGGTAGCCGCTGCTTATGAGGGCTTTCTATGCTGATCACGGCAGGTGCCATCCACTGGCACAGACTCTGGTTCTTTAATCCCGGCTGGGCTCTCAACAGAGCCCAGCGACCCTTTAGCCTGTGGGCCCTCAGCTTTCCTGTCTTGTCCTCCAGAGAGTGAAGCCTGTCTCCACCCTGCTCCTCTTTCCTGCCTCATGGGGCCAGCCCCACACCGATACGCGTATCTGCACCCTCAACCTTTGGCATCTAGGCACCCTTCTTCGAGAACCTCTCGGTCCGGGTTCGGCGGGTACAGGGCTGCCCAGCTTCCAGCCACGTTGTGGGCCCTGTGTCTAGATTCACACCAGTGCATACGGGGGAAGGCTGTGTCCTCAAGATCGCACCCTCTGTCTCTCCTTTTCCTTACAGCCACAATTCTGAAGAACTGTTCCTACTTCCTGCCTGGGGAGGTCTGGCCTCCTCTTTCCTCACCTGCTGAAATGGGCCTCACCGATCCCGCCAGTAGGCTGCTAGTAGCTAGGTCTTGGGGTGCGATCACACTTTGTCTATCTGGACTGCTCCGAGACCAGGGACACTGGTCACGGCCACCTTCCTGGACCCCTCTGCATGCATCGTGCAGTCAGCCTTTCTGATTGGTCCTGTTCTTGACCACCGTCTGGTTCCACAGGCACCACGCCATGACTTCTCATCCTCGCGGATGTTCAAAATTGTCTTCCCGGCCCCAACTTACCTCCTAAATTTTAGTCGTCTCAACTGTCTACATGACTTTCCAGTGGGATGTCCCTTGATGCTGGGACTCTCGTGACCCAATCTGAGTCAATGTAGCTACCTACCTCCCCCAAATGTCCCTAGCTCATCCTTTGCCCTCTGTCTTCAACCAACCCTCCTAATCAGTTGCCTTACCTCCTTCGGGGTCTACCTTCTTCTTGTTCCCACTGCCGATGCCCTGGTTGATTCTGTCAGCCACTCGCTCTCACCTGGACTATTACCAAAGCCTAGTTATCTCATAAGGGTCACCTGAGAAGTTTCCTGAAAGCGGAGATTCTCAGGCCCCACCCCCAGAGAGTCTGATTTAGTCTGGACTCAAGATAGGATTCAGGCATCTGCACTTTTTTTTTTTTCAATATATGAAATTTATTGTCAAATTGGTTTCCATACAACACCCAGTGCTCATCCCAAAAGGTGCCCTCCTCAATACCCATCACCCACCCTCCCCTCCCTCCCACCCCCCCATCAGCCCTCAGTTTGTTCTCAGTTTTTAACAGTCTCCTATGCTTTGGCTCTCTCCCACTCTAACCTCTTTTTTTTTTTTTTTTTTCCCTTCCCCTCCCCCATGGGTTTCTGTTAAGTTTCTCAGGATCCACATAAGAGTGAAACCATATGGTATCTGCCTTTCTCTGTATGGCTTATTTCACTTAGCATCACACTCTCCAGTTCCATCCACGTTGCTACAAAAGGCCAGATTTCATTCTTTCTCATTGCCACGTAGTATTCCATTGTGTATATAAACCACAATTTCTTTATCCATTCATCAGTTGATGGACATTTAGGCTCTTTCCATAATTTGGCTATTGTTGAGAGTGCTGCTATAAACATTGGGGTACAAGTGCCTCTATGCATCAGTACTCCTGTATCCCTTGGGTAAATTCCTAGCAGTGCTATTGCTGGGTCATAGGGTAGGTCTATTTTTAATTTTCTGAGGAACCTCCACACTGCTTTCCAGAGCAGCTGCACCAATTTGCATTCCCACCAACAGTGCAAGAGGGTTCCCGTTTCTCCACATCCTCTCCAGCATCTATAGTCTCCTGATTTGTTCATTTTGGCCACTCTGACTGGCGTGAGGTGATATCTGAGTGTGGTTTCGATTTGTATTTCCCTGATGAGGAGCGACGTTGAACATCTTTTCATGTGCCTGTTGGCCATCCGGATGTCTTCTTTAGAGAAGTGTCTATTCATGTTTTCTGCCCATTTCTTCACTGGGTTATTTGTTTTTCGGGTGTGGAGTTTGGTGAGCTCTTTATAGATTTTGGATACTAGCCCTTTGTCTGATATGTCATTTGCAAATATCTTTTCCCATTCCGTTGGTTGCCTTTTAGTTTTGTTGGTTGTTTCCTTCAGGCATCTGCACTTTTAATAAGCTCCCCAGACAATCCCAGTAAGGGGGTCTCCGACCACACTGTAAGAAGCTGCATTACTTAGCCTCCCCTTATTCTGGTCCATTCTCCATGTGATTAATTACTACAGCTATTACTACCCACTTTTTTTGAACACTTATAATATCTCAGGACTGCGTTGAACCCTCCATATGCATATGTCCCACTAAACAACCCTTTGTCTTAACTACTAGTATGAGCCCCATGTCACTTTTGAGAAGACTGTGGCACAGAGAACTAGGTTAACTAGCCCAAGGGCATGGTTTATTTGACCGAAAGCCAAGTTCTCAACATTACATGTTACCACTTCCCTTGCTTCCCATTCAGCTACCCTGAGTGACTTCAGTTTTCCAAATGCACCTGCTGCTTTATACCTCGGAGCCTTTGTCCATGCTGTTCCCCTCGTTCAAATTGCCATTTGTATAAGTTCTATGGCTGTAGACCAAATTACCACGACGTTAGCAGCCAGACACAATATGGCTGGTTCTTTGCTCAGGTTCCCACAAAGCTGAAATCAGCTGGGGCTGTGTTCTTACATGAAGCTCAGGGTTCTCTTCCAAGCTCCTTGGTTATTGGCAAAATTCAGTTTCTCTCTTCTCTGCAGTTTCTCTGTTCTCAGCTCCTAAAGGCTGCCTACATTCTTTGCCATGTAGTCCCCTTCATCCCTAGAGCTAGCAGATGAGAATCTCACCTATGATAAGTTCTTTTCATGCTTTAAATTTCCTCTGCCAGGACAAGACTAGTCTCTTTTAAAAGTTGCCTGATTAGGTCAGGCCCACCAAGCAAAATTTCCAGATTTTAAGGTCAGCCGATTTGGGATTTTACTTGCATTTGCAAACCCTCTTGCAGCTGAACCGAAATCAGTGTTTGGATCATTGGAAGAAGGTGTGTGTACACTGGGGGGGCTGGGAACCTTGGGGTCACTGTAGACTTCTACCCACCACACCATCTAATCTTCAAAATTTGGCTCAAGGATTATTGTCTTCCTCAGTGCCTCTAGGCAGAGTTGAGGCCCACCTCTGTTACCCCCCACCGCCTCCAACAAAACACTCTTGACATTTGCCCAATGTAGTAGAATATTTCTTTACAGCTCCATTCCCCGCCCCCCTCCCCGCTGGGCTGTGACTTTCTTGAGGGCAGGGACCAAGGTTTAGCCCTCTTTGTAGGCCCAGCACCTAGAACAGCAGCCAGCTCATTACCTACTTGCTGCCTGTGAGTGAGTGATGTGTCCGAGTCAGCTCGACCAAGAACAGAGTTCAAATTAGATTTGCGTATACTGCACGAAAAGGGCTGTTGATTGGAGCCCGGGGAAGTCCCAAGAAACGTCAGCGGTAGCTAGCCTGTGCTTCCAAAGCTTTTAGCCACGATTACCAGGGCCTGGCAAGTGCTCCAGAGAGAACCAGCACCACGGTGACGGTGAGGCGGATGAGCCACTAGGTGTCACTCCCGATTCAATAAAGACAGACCAGTTCCTTCGAGGGCCCTCTAAGCCTTTCTTGTGAAAGAAGCTGGTCAGTGGGTCCCACCCATTGTTTTCTTCTAGTTCACGCTCCAAATCGTCCTCTGTTCTCCAACTTCCCCCCACTGACACAGTCTGGGTCTAAAAAAGGACAACAGATCAGGAGTTACCAGGGTTGGGACCACCATCCAGTTCAGCCTCCGGATTTTGTAGATGAGCGACCAGATTGGGGGCTTGTGAGGCTGGGAACAGAGCCGGGCTTCAGCCCCCACATTGGCCCTGAGCGCCCCTCCCTGCCTTCGGGCCATCTCCTGGAGGCACAGGGGTCCCGACTCTCAGCCTCAAGGGTGTCCTGGGCGATCCCGGGGCTGCCCCACCGTGTGCCCCCAGGACCAGAGCCAGGCGCTCAGGCCGCACTCAGTCCCTCTTCCTACACGGAGACCCAGCCCAAGGAATCCTGCTCCTGCACTTAGGAACTCAGGAAGGGGAAGGTGTCGTGGTCAAACGAGGGTCCTGCGGGTCCGTTAAGACCTGCCGTTGCGGATCGTCCCAAGCGATCTCTTCTTTCTTTGGATTCGAGGGATGGGAAGTGGGGAGCATCCAGCTTCCTGGGACCCGGGCGATCAGTATCTGCAATGAATCGCAGTCCTTCCCCTTGAGGCGGGGGAAGTTTGGGGCTGTAAGGGGGAGGATCGAAAAAGGCTTGTGAAGAACGTCTCTTCGGCAGGAGTTTGAGTCGGTTTTTCGTCCCCTCTACCTTTTCTCGCTGGAAGAAGTTGGCGTTTACTCCCGAGGTTCGGGACCGAGGGGGGAATCGCCTCGCCGCGCGTGCGGATGCCTTTTCCTTCACCCCCGGCAGGGGGCGCCCTCCCCCCGTACCCGCTCCCCTCGGGGCAGACCCGCTCTTCTCCCCACCCACCTCAGCCCTGGGCCCTGCCTCGTCCAGGCAGGCCCCCAACCCCAGGCCCAGGCGATAATTTCAAACTCATTTCTGTCTGACCTTGGGCACAGCCTTTGATTGGCCTGTTCCCTTGCTCCCAGTTGACTTACTGTTCACTTTGATTTTAAGTGAATATTGAAAATCATTCGCATTTCCTCGAGCACTGGGTAAGAGAGGTTACTTGGGTGGATGGGAATTGAACTAAAGAAGTTGGCTCCGGATCCAGACTCCTACCTGGGCTCATCCATAGAATTATCTACCAATACAGTAATTTCCTTTCAAACTTGCAAAGGGTTTTTTTCCCCATGTACAGCTTGACTGATTGTTTGTTAATCTCTTTCCTCTCTGCCTGAAAAGGTTGATTCATTTATTTTTAACCAGTATTTTTTTTAGTTTTTTTTCTTTTTAAATTTTTATTTTTGAGAGAGAGCGCGCGCACAAGTGGGGGAGGGGCAGAAAGAGAGGGAGACACAGAATCCAAAGCAGGTACCAGGCTCTGAGCTGTCAGCACCAGACCGGAAGCGGGGCTTGGACTCACGAACTGTGAGTTCATGACGCTTAACCGACTGAGCCACCCAGGCACCCCTTCTCAACCTGTATTTTATTGAGCACCTCTGTGCTTCAGGTACCAGGGTGAAGAAGGCAGGGTTGGTTCTTGAGTTTGGTGGAACTAGGGCTCTGGTAGAGGAGACATATTGAACAAATAAGTGTAGGAAACATTAATTCGTTATAACTGAGATATTTACCGCAAAGAAGCAGCACAGGCTCTGGGGAGAAGGTGGAGTCAGCCGAAGTCCTCTCCTGAATCTGAGCCACAGGTATTTTCCATGTTTACCCTGATGCTGTCTTCCCTCCTTTTCCTGCTGCAAACTCTTACAAATCAGGAAGCCCCAGGAGCAGATGAGTCAGTGTTTTCAAGGCTGCATGTCCCCACGTGAGGTAAACAGAGTCAGAGTCTTTCTGGAGTCTCCTCCCTCCTCATTTACACTCCTGAGAAGGGTGTAGCTTGGCAAGGCATTAACTATTTTGTGTGATGAAATTTACATTGCAAATTTCTTCTGATCTGATGATTAACAAGGTCTGAAAACAAGAAGACAGTTCTGGATAGGAATCCTCCTCCTCCTCCTCCTCCTCTTCCTCCTCCTTTTCAGTGTTTATTGAGCACCTACTAGGTATGGGCCTGTGTGTTCAATGCCAAGGATCAAAAAAAGACACTAGAGGGGCTCCTGGGTGGTTTAGTCAGTTGAGTGCCTGACTCTTGGTTTCGGCTTGGGTCATGATCTCACGATTTGTGGGACCAAGCCCCACACCAGGCTCTGTGCTGGCAGAGGGAAGCCTGCTAGGGACTTTCTCTCTTTCTTCCCCTTCCCCCACTCAATAAATAAATAAATAAACTTAAAAAAAAGACAAGACACTAGAAGACAAAAGGGGGAATATGCTAAAAGGTGAGAGGTGGTATAGAATAATGGCTCCCAGAATTTGGGATTTTATGAACAGCTAAAAATGAGAGCTTTATTAGTTAAAATAGGTCTAATATAACAGTGTCTTAAATGAGATTTAAAAAAAAGTTTATCTCTACCATGAAAGGTAGGTGCTCCAGGTAGGTGCTCCCAGGTTGATAGGGCTGCTCTGCTCCAAGCAGCTCTCCAGGACCCAGAGACTCCTTCTGTCTTGTTTCTCTGCTATGTTTGACCTCTATTCTGAAGGTTATGGTCCTTTCAAGGTCCAAGATGGTTGCCCCAGTTCCAGTCATCACTTTCAGTAGGAAGGAGGAAAGGATAATGAAGAGGGGCAAAGGGTGGGTAGTGGGTAATGTACAGAGAAGGTTCCCAGATTAAGACTCATGTACTTCTAAGTTATTGGAAAGAACTTAGTCACATGGCCCCTAAAGTTACAAGGAAGGTGGGAGATGCAGTTTTTATTTTGGTGAGCCACGTGCCCAGCTAATTACTGGAAATTCTGTTACTAGCAGTCTTTGTCACTGAGCCTGACTTAGGGTATCAGTGTCTAATTTTGCCAGTAAGTATAAAATGCCCTGGCAAATCTTCCCCAATATATCACAAATGCACCCTCACCGCCACGGGCTTTTGTAATTTTTCACCTTGAATGAATGCAACAGCCTCTCTCTGTTGCCAGGGTGATCGGTCCAAGATGTAAAATTAATCATAACAGCCCTCTGCTTAAAATGTCTTGGTGGATCCCTATTGCCTTGAAAGAAAATGTAAACTCTTTAATAAGACTGGAAGTCCTGTTGTCATCTCACCCTGGTGGCTTCTGTAGCCTTATCTCTCGTGACTTTCCCACACGCACCCCACAGTCCAGGCATAC
Source organism: Panthera tigris (assembly GCF_018350195.1). Taxonomy (NCBI): domain Eukaryota; kingdom Metazoa; phylum Chordata; class Mammalia; order Carnivora; family Felidae; genus Panthera; species Panthera tigris. Next base: position 114,407,362 of record NC_056666.1, on the reverse strand, counting down.
TAGGTGGCTGGCAGTTGCCAGGATGCTCCCTTTCCACCTCCTCTGTCTGGAATATTTTCTTCTGCAATATCTTGGCAACTGGCCCATTTCTACAGAACTTTGCTGAGGTCAATCTTCATTGGAAAAGCTTTGCCAGTTCTGTGTCGTATACCTCTGACATCTCCCTCTCCCTCCTCCCCACCCCCTTACCTCCACACACAAAGCAAGATCTATTCAAAGAACAGGATGCCGTTGCCTGGGTAACAGTGAGTACCAGCCAATGGTTGAACCACCAGCCACGTTTGCAGTGGGGCTCCTGGATTTCTGGTTCGCACTGTTGGCCACACCCTTCCTTGAAAGACTGTCACTCTCCTTGGTCATTGCCTATTCCCCTGGCCCTCTCTTCCCCTTTTCTGTGTTTCTTCTTACTCTGCTCATTATGAAATGTTGATGTCTCTAGAGATCAGGTTTTGGTCTTCCCTTGTTATTCCACATACATGCCCCGAGATTCTTCATTCCCTTTTGTGACTTCAGGTACCACCCCCAGAGTTCTCATTCTCTACTTCCAAATTGGATTTCTCTTCTGATCCTTGGATATGAATGTCATCTATTGAAAACATGGAATAGGGAGGGGCAGTTTTCAAAAAGGAAGTAATGAAGCTTCACCCTCCCAGCCGACTCTACCCTCACCCCAACGTATCATTGCCTACTGCAGGCCAGGAGTCTGGGAAATGACCCTCTGCCTTTGCTTGATCCTTGGTGCAGGGTGTGCACTCATCTAGAAAGGGCCACCAGCCAAGATTTTCCCTCTGAGCACTTCTAGTCTCTGGCCTTCATGTCATTTCCCTCAGGAGCTCTTTCGGAGACAAAAAAACTTCCTCCCCATTTTTATCCAAGGCAAGTGTGAAGCAACAGAATACTCAAGACAAAAGACCCAACAATGAGTCAGGGCAGCTCCTGATAAAGGCATCCAGATGTCCCCCCAGGCTGCCACCTCCAGAGGGGCTCGTGCTACAGTAGACAGAGCATCTGGCTTGAGACTTTGACAGAGGTCCTGCTGAGTGAAGGTGAGGCGAGGCTGAACTTTCTGCAACCTGTGATCTTCCCAGAAGAAAGAAAGGGGACAGCAGAGACTCACATGCTGCCTCCTCAACCCGGCAGCTACAACATGAGCACTCCTTTAAATAAGTAATTCCGGTCATTTTCCTGCTCATCATCTACCTCCAGCTTCCCTTAATTGGTCGGAATCCTTCCCTGAGCCTGCACGGTCCTCCTTCCTCCACCATCATGTCCTGCCATGGTTGTCTGCCTTCTTTCCACTCCTCGAACACACCGAACTCTTTCTAGATGTAGACCTTACCATTTGCAATTTCCTCTGCCTGGAAAGCCTTCCCTGCAGCTCCTTCTATGGCTTACTCCTATTAGCCTTGGGTCTCAGCTCCAGGCTCTCCTCTTAAGGACAGCCTTCCCTGATGCCCTGGTCAACAGTGACTCTCCTTTCCCATAGCCACTCCTTGTCACATGTCCCCAAGTAGGTCCCTAGTAGGAATGACACGCTCTGAAGTCATCCTGTTTATTTGCTTGCTTACTGTTCATACATGTACAACCTCCTTCCCCATCTTGCTCACTTCTACAGTTCCTGGCACATGTATAGTAGGTGCTCTATGGATATGTGACAAATGAAGGGAAATAGAAAAGGAGAGCTATCACCACACTCCAGCACACACTGTTATTCAATGTTTGGGTTGTTGTTTGGTTTGTTGAGGCCTTTTATTGACTTGGGTAAATCTAATAGGGTAACAAGGTTGGCATGTTCCATAACAGATAAGCCACAGATGTGAGTATTTACATCGACTCTTGCAATCTGTACCCCATCCCACACATACCACAAGCTCTGGGTATGAAAAAACAATTTTCCTAGATGAGAGAGAGGCTCCATATCTCACTTGCCCGAGTCAGCTTCAAGGCAAACTTAATTCTATGATTTGGGTGGGACTCATTTGGGTTATGTGGAAATGACCTCCAGTGTATAAGACTGTCACTCTGACATTGATGAATGTCATTGGTGAATGCATTTGTGTCCTTTTATTAAGGCTCGTGTTCCTGCTGGGAGTGTACGTATTTGATGGACATTCTGAGACAATGCTGATAAACCCAGGTTTGACCAAAAGTTTATCTCCAGAGAGGTTACCTTTTCCTCTTTCTTTCTGGTAGCTTTCTTTCTCTTTGTGATCACAGAAGATCTCCCAGGCTGTGTGGGAAAGAAGGGCTGCTAGCTCACTGGTGCTGAGACAAATTGGCCACCACCATCATCAAAACTTCATGTTGCGTGTTGTAAAATTTAAAAACTCTCAGGGAATATTATGACTTTTTCTTTTAAAAAATATACCTGAAACAACCCAAATGTCCATTGAGAGATGAATGGATAAAGAAAATGTGGTATGTACTGCCAGTGGAATATTACTCAGCCTTTAAAGCGAATGAAATTTGGGGGCATCGGGGTGGCTCAGTCGGTTAAGCCTCCGACTTCGGCTCAGGGCATGATCTCACGGGTTGTGAGTTCGAGCCCCGCGTCCAGCTCTGTGCTGACAGCTCAGGGCCTGGAGCCTGCTTCAAATTCTCTCTCCCTCTCTCTCTGCACCCCTCCCCAAAGATAAATCAACATATAAAAAATTTTAAAGAAAGAATGAAATTTTGACACGTGTTACTACATGGGTAAACTTCAAAGACATGCTAGGTAAAGCAAGATGGATACAGGAGGACAAATATTGCACAATTCTACTTATGCGAGGTACTCAGAGTGGTCAGACTCGTAGAGGCAGGAAGTAGACAGTGGTTACTGGGGGCTGGGGGGCAGCGGGGAATAGGAGGTTATTGTTGGATGTTGAGTTGGGGGTGGTGGAAAGGCCTGGAGATGGATGATGGCGCTGGTAGCATAACGGTGCGAATGTACCTGACGCCACTAAGCCGTAGCTTTAAAATGGCTAACGTGGTAAATTTGTGTTATGTGTATTTTGCCACAACAAAGAAATGTATGTCAGCATGTCTTTTCAAATATATCTTTTACTTGTCTATTATTCCAACAGATTTCATAGATTGTACTTGAATTGCTTTCTAAATATGTGCTATAAATTTGTTTACTTCAGAGTGACAGTTGGTCCCAAAACAATCTCAGGAAAAGACGTGTGTATGCACGTGAGTGGTGTGTGTGTGTGTGTGTGTGTGTGTGTGTGTGTGTGTGTGTGTTGGAGTGTGATGGGATGTATACCACATGTATAAAAAGAGCTCAGGTGTTAACCACCGAGGTGGAGAAGTCACCCAGCTTCTGGCCTCTCTCTTTGCTTCTTCTGCGTGGAGGTTTTGTAGATTGTAAATGTCCTATTGACAAAATTCAAAGTCTGAGGCACGGATGTACCTAACTTTGTGTGTTCCAAGTGTAAAACTTTAGGTAAAAGCAGACGTATGAGCATTGGTCACCCATACGACTGTGGAAGTGAAATTCACTCATTTCAGAAATATTTATGAGCACATGATGTGCAGAAAATGAAGTCAGCATAACCCCTCAATTCCTATAAGCAGGACTGGCTACGTAAGTTGTGGGGCCCAGCACAACATGCAGATGTGCAGCCTGCTACAACAGCATGAAGAGTTTCAAGGTGATGACAGAAGAGCACTAAGCCAAGCACGGGGTACTTCCAAGCCAGGAGTTGGGGGGTGTGAAGGGCTAGGCACCTGCAGAGGGCGGGGCCCATGCAGCCCCAGGGCAACAGAAATGCTCCAGTCTGCGGACATCGTCAGGACAGCAGGGAGTGAACCCCAGGGGCTTCTCATTGTCACATTATATCGCATCTCACCTCGGTTTAAGTAAATCTCCTTTACGTTTGAATGTGCGTTTGAAAACCTGTTGATTCCACAGGTCAATAAACCTTCTTATGCCGATACTGTCCATTCAAACAGATCACAGTCTTGTCATATGTGATTTCTGGATCTCCATCTCTACTCGCCCCCACAGTCAGTAGCATGCTGGGTAAGTATCTAGGTACCCGATATATACCCGTTAAAAGATTCAGCGATTGATTCTGGAGTAAAATATGAGTAGTGTAGGATGATTATAGAAATTTATTTTCTGCTAGGATAAGGATGATTATGAGAATTATGATTTATACCTGCTATACACTGGGCACTGAATGAGTACTTCATAGAAACTTTCTAATTTAATATTCTTACAAATAAACATCAAATAGGTAGTTTTGTCTCCATTTAGAGGTGAGAAACCGAGGTTCAAAGAGATGAGGAACTTCCTCAAGGTCACACGAGTGGCCAACGATGGAACAAGGATTCAAACCTAACTTCAGAGCCCTTGAAATTCCCACTAAGTTGCTAGGCTCTGTTCCCCACCCCACCCCCCAGCCCCCACATGTCCCTATGCCTCCTAAAATCTGATGAAAGAAACAGAAGCTGTTCTAAAAATTGAAGGGCTTGGGGCACCTGGGGGGCTCAGTGGGTGAAGCGTCCGACTTCGGGTCAGGTCATGATCTCACAGTTGGTGAGTTTGACCCCCGTGTCGGGCTCTGTGCTGACAGCTCAGAGCCTGGAGCCTGCTTCGGATTCTGTGTCTCCCTCTCTCTCTGCCCCTCCCCTGTTTGCACTCTGTCTCTGTCTCTGTCTCTCTCAAAAATAAATAAACATTAAAAAATAATAAAAAATAAAAACTGAAGAGCAGAAGCTTCCCACCTTGATGCCATTTTAAATGGATATCGTTTCTGAACGTAGGGTACAAAATATTTGCGTAGATAGTGGATCAGTGCACGTGATTACTAAAGTAACTACTCCAACTCCAAGTCTATCCAATTACTATTTATTGAGCCATTACTAAGTGTAAGACACTGTGCTCGGGGCTGAGGGGAATACAAGATAAACAGAGAAACTGCCCTCAAAGAGAAGGCTGAGACAAGTGCACAAATGGATGGAGAACAGAATGGAAAATGGTGTTTCCCCATCAACACCCAAAGAAAGTATGTCTGCCCAGAAGGACAGGGTAGGTTTTTGGAAGAAGGTGGCGTTTAGGGCTGGCCTAGAATGGAGGGAAGGATTCTGAGAGAAGAAGGAGCTGGGGGCTGTCCAGGCACAGCAGAGGTGTTTATTGAACAGATGCGGAGTGAACTCTGTGCAGAGGGTAAGTGCTGGGGAGCAGGCGAAGCTCAGAAAGTTAAGTCCGCACTGCTTCATGGGGGATCTTGGACCAGCCCTGGGGCACTTGTACTCCATGCAGGAAGGAGAGCCTCCGACAAGTTTCAACCAGGAGACAAACATGATTAAAGCCGGGCACTAGGAGACTGAAGCTGGCAGCTGTGGGAGGGAGGCTGGAGGTCAAGAGCCAAGAGGGGAGAACTGAAGTCAATCTAGGTGAGAGATGGGAACGGTCTGAACTTGGGTGGGCTAAGGGGGTGTTTTAGAGACTCTTTACAGGACATTTCCTCATTAAAATGAAGAAAAGAAAAGAAAATCTGTGAAGCAGAGATCACATATATGTAAAATCCTTCTTTGTTTTGTGGAGTTTCTGGAAGGGAGACAAATTCAAGATAACCATCGCAAGTATTCAGCCTAAGGATATTTGCCTACAATTCTTGTTGGCTCCTGTGTGATCTGGCCCTCTCTGACTCCCCGGCAGCAGCCTGGCCTGTCAAGAAGACAGCAGTTGCACAACAAGGCAGAACCCACCGCATTAAACCCCTGCACTTATGTGGCTTCTCCTGGCACCTTCCACCCTGCCTGGGCAACTGTTCAGTTTGAAATGCACAAGTATTTTCAGTAAAAGGTCATTTATGGGGGGTAGAAAATCAAATCAACTAAACTGGTGAGTCAAGCCCATTTTAGATATCTTTGACACTTCAGGCACCCAAACAACCTCACAGGGCAATGCTAGGCCAGAACAGTTTCTTAAGATCCCGAGGTCCGGGAAATGGGACCAGAAAGGCCCTGTCCTTGGCCTCCTATGGTGCTCCTTGTAACTAGAGTGTGTCATTATAGGAGACAGTGCAGTGACCAGGCATAGGGGTTTTGGGACCAAGGAGGAAAAAAGGCAGAGAAAAATATGACCCATCAGTATAGCCAAAAGTAATTAAAATAATGTTTTGTTTGTGAAATGCTAGCAGATTGGAAAACACCACGCCAATCAGAAAAGCATGTGGAGCCCAGGATGTTGTAATTTTCACCCTGCCTAATCTGCTAATGCATTCTGGAGCTCCAGCGACCACAGAGCTGTGTCTGCAGCGAAGGAAAGCAGAGCAGCCCATCTATTACCCCAAGAAGGGAAAATGCAGCAAATTCAGGAAAAGCAATACTTGGAAATGTCAAGCTCCACTTAGGGCTGCATAATGCTTTCAGGAGAGGGGACACAGACAAACAGCCATTGGGCGCAGGCTGGAGGACTCTGACAGAGACAATTTGGATCAGTAGACGCTTGTGTGTCTCAGCTATTCAGCCAAGAGTTACGAAGCTAGTCAGCTTCTTGGTGTAAAAAAGGAGACCCGGGGCAGCTGACAGATGGAGATGGTGTGGTTGATTCAGAAGTCCAGATTGGCTTTCATTCTCAGGGGCTTCCAGGGTTTCTATACCGCCTCCAAAATTAGAAGATCCTTTCTCTTTGTCTTCAGCAGTCTGTTGGGAGGCAGGCTTGTGTGCCCCACTCCTCACGATCCCTACAGAATAGAGGACCCCTCCCCAAAGGTCTGGGACCCTTCTTTCTTGTCTTCCTTGGGAAAGTGGGGAGGGTGCATGAAGTGGATCTTGCTGAGCACCACCCATTATCCGCACTGCCCCCCCCCACCCCGACCCCAGCTCTGCCGAGTCCTGCGTTTGAGGGTCCCACTGCTGCCCGCCCTGGGACCGGTGCATACTTTCAATCCTTGGGGGGAAGAAAAGACTTTTCTTTTGGCCTTGGATCCCAACCAAGTCTTCAAACCAGCTTTCTCGGCAAGAACGCCGTTCTTGGGATCTTTGATTCTTGTGTTTTGTTTCTCCATTGGTTCAGAATCCAGAGGTGAAGAGAAATGTGATTCAATAACACCCTCAAATATCCCAGTGCTGTGGAGAAATCCACGAGGTGAAATGCCAAGTGTGAGTGTCAATAACATTTTCCTTGTTCCCCTTGCCTTGAGTTGCTACTAAGAAATAAGATCAGAATCTAGCATTGACAGCACCTATCCTTGACACAAAGTTGTGTGTATAGCATGCCGGGGAGGCTTAATGTCGGAATAGGAAAGCGTGGAGCACCTAAGGCATGTCCAGTCTGCTCTGGGGAGAACAGTGCCCCCGATCTTTAGGAAGAGACAGTGCTTTAGGCCCCTACCCCCAACTCCAAACCCCCCATCACATACTGTCAGCAGTGGTCCAGCCCTGTCTTCCCCGTCTGTCACACTGGGCCACCTTGTGTCAGGTATACTCATGATCTACGAAGGTCTTTACCTTTGCCAGGGTGACATGGAACATTGTCTCCATCTGGTTTATGGGGCTGGCCCAAGGGCCTATCTGGGTCACCCTCCTGTGTAGAGATGTCTGGCAGCCAGAAACCTCAGCTCTGAAGGGTGATGGTGAAAATCACAGAAGCCAAGGGCTCACAGGGGAAGTCAGAGGGGACCTCTGAGGACAGCATCTTTAAACTTGGTGCAAAAATCACTTATCCCTCCTAGCTCAGCCCCTTATAAGCTTTCTGGTTCTTCTTCTTCCATGATGTGCTGATTTATGGGGAGGGGTTGAAATCAAGACAAGATTGGAAAATGTCACAGTAAGATGACCTATAAAATTATGGCTTAGAACAACCTTTCCATCTTGGATGGCCTTTTGACTTTAGGGAGATAAAAAAAAAAATCTACCAAGGGGTAGGGATCTGGCTATGGCTTTTTAGTGATTAGATTATCTTCAGTGATTGGAGCCCTTGCTTGGGCTTTGAGGGGCAGCCTTGGAACCAGTTATGTAGCAGAGAGGAAGGGACACAGGCCTTGGGGCTGAACAGACCTGGATTCAAATCCAGTTTTGCCCCTTACTAACTCAGCAAATTACTTAATCTTTTGAACCTCAGCTTTCTTGTCCATAAAATGGAGATAATAATATCCATACCTCAATTGGTTTATGGTTAGAATCAAATGAGTGACATAACGAAGTTCTTAGTACACTGTTTAGTACACAATAAGCATTCAATTAACTATTTCTTTTTTTTTATTGTTTCCATAAAAAATTACATCCCTTCTCCGTTAATACTCATAACTAACGATTGTAAGTGCTGATTATCTGCCAGGTTGCTAAGCAACAGTGACCCAGAGTTTCTGTATATCAGATTTTAACAGTGGCTATGGGCTTTGTCTTTCAGCCCCATTTGCATACTCTTTAACCAAATATTGAGAAACATCAGCATGTTGACCTTACCCAGACTCTATGTTCATTTTTGGGTACTTTATGAGAGAAGAGGATGGTGATTATTGAGGGGCCTAAAATTCTTTACAGATATCTCAATCACTGTGCTTTAACGTAACAAAAAGTTGATTTCTCCCTTGCTTCAGTCTCTTCTGAGTAATCCTGGGCAGGCAGCCTTCTGTATAGTGTAGGAGTTGAGGTTCCTTCCACCTAAGCCTCGGCCCTCCTCTAAGGGCTTCAGAATTCTCTCCTTTCAGCTGTTGGTTGGAAAAAGAGTTGGTGGGGGAGCCGTCTACTTTTTAACCGCTCTGACGAGAGACAATCGCTCCCACTCACATTCCACTGGCGAGCATAAGACACATGTGGCTGTAAGGGGACCGGAAATGTATTTTCCTACTGATGGGGCAGCCATGGGCTTCCCCTGTGAATTGGCACCAGTCAGCTGCCTCTGCCACAAGAACTGTCCCTATTTACAGATGGAGAAACTCAGGCTTAGGAAACTTAATTAACTAGCCCAAGAGCTGAACCAAGAGGGGGTTGACTATAGAGCTTGCTGTGTTAATGGTCATTCCAAACTGCCTGTGACAGCAGGCAATGATTACAGGGGTAAGAAGAAGGAATTAGGAGAAAATGTATCCCTGGCTCATCTCTCTCCTCTGTTTGTGGCCACTCACCGGATGGAGCTCTTGAGTCCCACCCATTCTCGTTTCTCCAAGGTTTGCAGTTGAATTCTCAGGATGCAGAAAACAGACATGCAGCCCTCTATAATCTACTGTGAAGGTGTCTCATCCACCCATCTCTTCATGGCAAACCCATTTATTGTGACTCTGCCAGACAGGTGAGTTGGTTCTATTTTTAAGTGTCTCTAGAGAAATAGTCAGATGCTTCCTCCATAACCCACTCTAGTGTTTCAGTGTTCTGTTCCTATAGGAGACCCTGGGGTGCACCACCAGCTCCCGTTCTTTGGGCCAGTACACCCATCCTTCAGCTGCTATTAAGTCTTGGCACTATCCAATGTCAGCTGCACCGTTTCTCAAGAATTGTCCCTGGCCAGTGGGGCCTCCTCATTGAGAGATGCTTGGGAGATTATGCTCCCTCCTCCCTCTTGGGAGTGGTCTGCACCAGTGACCAACTGATACTAGGGTATACAAGCCTGGTCCCCTTGCCTTGAAGTGGCATGATTCCTTGGTGCTATTCAGGCTCCAGAGTTTCCTCTGGGGTCGGGCTGAGGCTAGACTTGCTCTGAGCCTACATTTTTGTCTTTTTCCCTGGCTCTTACCTGCTTCCCTAACTTCCTTACATCCTTATCCTGAAATCTCTCACATAAGAATACCAATATCTGCTTCTAGGGAACCAGCTCCAAAACAGTACCCAACTAGGAAATTCTTATTCTCCTAATCACAGGCTATCCTTGGGGTTATAGAAAACAGCCGATCATTCTTTGCAACTCCCTCTCTATTTGAAGACTTTTTAAATGCCTGTTTCTCTCCCAACTTCTGTTCTCCAGTTCAACAATTCTAGCTCTGTTAACCACCCTGGTTTCATTTTAATGTCAACACCACTGCCCAGGACATGGGAGTCTAGAATTGAACCCATTTGGCAGGAAATGGGATAATGGAAGGATTGTTCCATAGAGCATCACTACTACAACTAACTATAAATAAAGATGAATGGTTTCACCAGCTCAAAGGACTTTCCCATGTGTATGTCATTCAGACATCATAGCTCTGTGGGAGGAAGTTCTATTTTTTTTAAATGAGGAAACTTGAGTAAATAGAGGTTAAGTGGGTTACTTAAATTCATGAAGCAAGCTAAAGACACAACTATCATAGCAAAGAGCAGAAAGAGTCTTTCTGACCTCCAGGCCTGGGCTCATTTGATGACCTTCATCCCTTCCCTGATCTATGACCTTGTATGGATCATTTTATGATTCTATTTCAGTGAAGAACTGTGTTTGGTGGATAGTACGAGAGACCCCAACATGGTGGTTTGAACACCCAAGCGTTTATTCTTCCACAAAAAAAGAGGACTGGAAGGGAAGCAGCCTAGGGGTGTAGGGCAACTTCACAAAGTCACCAGAGACTTGGATTCTTCCAACTTTGTTTCCCACTCTCTGAACTAGGACTTTCATTTTCTTGTTCCAAGATAGTTGATAAAGCCCTAACCATCTTCGGTGAGTTCCAGGCAGCAGGATGAAGGAAGGGAACAAGAGAGGCCTACCTTTTCCATTTAAAGAGATTTCTAGGAATTGTCACACAGCATTTCTGTTCACTTCTCACTGGCTAGAACAAGAAGCGAACATGACCCCACCTAAAGGCAAAGAAAGCTTAAACCTCCGAGCCATTCATTTCTAGGGTCTCTTCCAAATGTTAATGCCTAAGTTTGCATTCCTAACTTTATATTATTTTCAATCATCTTCAGGTATAATTTTTTAAGCCATGACTATGTGTAAGTCACTATACCGGGCATAGTTAGATGACCAAAAGCAGGGATGGAGATGCGTTAGAACCACAAAGGGCTCTTCGCATGGTGCTCAGGGACTCTGATGTGCTCCTGTAGGCAAATATGTTGTGCTTCCTCTTCCCTTGACCCTCATGCTGATTTATGGTGGGTAATGAGATGGCATTGTCAGGAGTCTGTTGCACATGTGTAGATGCAAAAAGAAAGATTGAGAATCACATATCTAAGAGGGCATGTCAGCCATAGCTTGTATATTCTACAAAACATCCATATTCTGTTTAGTTGTGCCCCACTTTTGGAAAGAACAAAGCAGCACCATGTTCATTATGATCAAACAAGGGTAAAGATGGTAAATGGAAATTCAGAAGGGAGAGCCTAGGTTGAAGAAGACTATCGCAACTTAGCACAAAACTTATCTCTGAATTTCTTGGCTGGTTTCACAAGATTCCATGGCCACGGCCATCTGGCAAGAGAGGCATGGCCGTTCAGTAAGAGATACAAGTGTCTTCTGTAGCATTGAACTCTGAGATTTATATTGGCAGATTTGTATTAGAGGCATCAAATCCTAAAACACATGATGCATAATAATAATTCTGCAGAAAGTATGGAGGTTGTGTTTAAATAGTTGTTTCTTATATTGGGTCTGGAAAAGTCTAGAGTTAGATTTTTTTTTCTTTTTTTTTAATGTTTATTTATTTTTGAGACAGAGAGAGACAGAGCATGAACGCGGGAGGGTCAGAGAGAGATAGGAAGACACAGAATCCGAAGCAGGCTCCAGGCTCCGAGCTGTCAGCACAGAGCCCGATGTGGGGCTCGAACTCACGGACTGCGAGATCATGACCTGAGCTGAAGTTGGACGCTCAACCAACTGAGCCACCCAGGCGCCCTGATTTTCTTTTTTTCTTTTTTTTACGTTTATTTATTTTTGAGACAGAGAGAGATAGAGCCTGAATGGGGGAGAGTCAGAGAGACGGAGACACAGAATCTGAAACAGGCTCCAGGCTCTGAGCTGTCAGCACAGAGCCCAACGCGGGGCTCAAACTCACGGACAGCGAGATCATGACCTGAGCCAAAGTCGGACGATTAACCGACTGAGCCACCCAGGTGCCCCTGAGTTAGATTTTAAATACCATATTATGTTGGCTCTAAAACACCATTGTTAATAGCTATGCCACTATTTTATGTATCACTAAGAAAGGGAAAATGCCAAATAATGACTTCCCATAGAACGAGAAGCCTGGAAAGCTTTCCATTGGGAGGCTGGTTCTGCCTTTAGTTCTGCCTCTTGGTTCCAGTTCTATTGGGCCACTGAGTTTTTTCTTTTATTTCTTGTTTTAGAGAGAAAGCGAGAGAGTATAGGGGGAGGGGCAGAGGGAGAGAGAGAGAGAATCTCAAGCAGGCCCCACACCCAGCATGAAGCCCAAGGCAGTCCTCAGTCCCACAACCCTGGGATCATGAGCAGGACCGAAATCAAGAGTTTCATGCTCAACCAACTCAGCCACCCAGGTGTCCTGGGCCCTTGGGCTTTAAGCAAACATCTTCACCATCTGATACTTTAGTTTTCTCATCTGCTATTTAAGGAGGGTTGGACCAGCTGAGCTGTAAAATGTCCTCTAGCTCTAGAATTATATTCTTTTGACTGGTTTCCTTATAGTGAGTAAAATGTTCTGAATAGAAGAGAGAGGTTCTAATGTTCTAGTGGATTGTCAAGTAATACGGATTTTCTTCTCTGGAATTACGTGAATAGGATCAATCAAGCTGCAGTTTATGGAGTCAAGTATGGGCTGGGTAATGTCCCTTTAAAACATGACTTGCCAGGGTGCCTGGGTGGCTCAGTCAGTTAAGCATCTGACTTTGGCTCAGGTCATGATCTTGCAGTTTGTGAGTTTGAGCCCCACATTGGGCTCTGTGCTGACAGCTCAGAGCCTAGAGCCTGCTTTGGATTTTGTGTCTCCGTCTTTCTCTGCCCTTCCCCTGCCTGCTCTCTCTCTCTCTCATAAATAAACATTAAAATTAAAAAAAAAATAAAATAAAACATGACTTGCCAAATTCAAATGTCTTCAGGAACCAGAGAGTAACATAACTAAGTCAAACAGAGCAGGTATAATAAAATGGAAGTGGTGGGGACTGTGGCAAAGACTGGGTGTAATAAAATAGGGGGTGGTGTGGGCTGTGGGAAGCCAGAGGGCTCCGGTGCCCTCACCAGGAGGCAATCATCGGTTGGCTCTGGCTGTAGTTGCCAAACAGCAATGTAGGCCTGGGGTGCCAAATCTCCAGATTTTTTCAAAGGAAGGTAGAATTTTAATGTGAAGTCTCTGAAAGTTTAAACATTTTAGTAGCTGAGTTCCAACTTAAGAAACAACACTGCCGGGTGAACAAAACACTTCTTTGACTTGATATGGTCCCCCAAGTTAACAGTTTGTAATCTTTGCTTTAGGACCTTGGAGTCAATGTTTACTAAAACTAATAAACAGCTTAATTAAATACCCAAGCATTTTAACATCCTTTGTTTGCTCATTTATATGGGAAAAAGATCATTTTAGGGGGTGTCCTAAGAACACATATTACCTCCCTCTTGTGGTTAAGGAACCAAAAGGAAGCAGATTCCCATTTACTCAAAAGAGCTGCACACACAGCTTAGATTCAGAGCTTAGATTCCTGGCTCTACCTGGTGCTCCTGCCATCATCTCCTTCTGCCATTCATACTGATGGGAAAGTCCCAGGCCAAAGCTACTCGCATCGACGTGTCCACATGCACGTGGATTTCAGTGCTGGAAGCAGCCTAGTAGGCAGTGTCTGAACCTTGTTACATAGCAGGGAAAGAAAATGATTGGGAAATTTGGTGTTCATTCACGTTATCCTATAATTACAGGATGTGGTTGAAATTGTAAGGACCAGCATATCGTAAGAAGTAGAAGAGGCCATATGAAATAGTAATTGGAAAACCACCAGAAAAGCAAAAGGGAGAATATCAAAAGGGATTCCAGAGACAATTATGTATGGTTATTATTACTCACGGATGACTGTATCCAAATGGGATGGTTAATCTTATGTGTCAACTTGACTGAACTAGGGATGCCCAGAGAGGTGATAAAACATTGTTTCTGGACAAGTCTGTGAGGGTGTTTATGGAAGAGATTAGATTTGAATCAGTAGATCAGGTAAAGAAGATTACCCACCCCAATGCAGGTGGGCACCTTCCAGTCTGTCGGAGGCCTGATTAGAAGAGAAAGGTGGAGGAAGGGTGAATTTGCTCTCTTCCGAGCTGAGAAGTCCTCCTTCTCCTGCCCTACACCGAGTTCTCGGGCCTTTGGACTTGGTTTGGGACTTAATCACTGTTTCCCCTGGTTCTCTGGCTTTTGGGTTTGAGCTGGAACTGTATCACCAGCTTTCATGGGCTCCCACTCCTCTCAAGCGAGAGGGAGAGAGAGAGAGAGAGAGGAGAGGGAGAGGGAGAGGGAGATCCCGTGGCAGCTGGTAGGACTTTTCAGCCTCCATAATCACGAGTCAAACCCTCATAATATAACTATCTCTTTCTCTCTCTCCCCCCACCCCACCCCCGTGTGTGTGTGTGTGTGTGTGTGTGTGTGTGTGTGTGTGCACGCACATGTGTATTTGCTTAATAACTGCTGTTTGGGCACTATTATGTTCCAGGTAAATATAAGCAATGGAGAGACAATAGGAGCAAGACAGCCATGGTTCAGGGGGCACCTGGGTAGCTCAGTCAGTTAAATGACTGCCTCTTGATTTCCACTCAGATCATGATCTCACAGTTTGTGAGATCAAGCCCTGTAGCAGGTGCAGAGCCTGCTTGGGATTCTCTCTCCCTCTCTCACTCTCATGTTTTCTCTCTCTCTGAAAATAAATGAACATTAAAAGAGAAAAGACAGACATGGTTTCTTTTCTCCCAAAGCTTCCTGTAAAGTGGAGGAAACAGACACATAAATTAGCAGGAAGCATGGACCCTGAATACTTAAGCCCAAAAGATGAATTAGCTCGTGTGTGTGCTCCCCTGCCAAGCCTTTGACTAAGTTTCCATATTGTTCACTTTGTCACAGTTTGCTCCTTAGTGGAAATACTAGCAGTGTGCATTGTAATCCTCTGCTTAGAAATGTAAACTTGGATTTGAGAAAGACATGAGGCTAAGAATGGCACCTTAAAAATTAGCATTAGCGTAACCGGAAAAGGAGTAAGGAGACCGGGGTTCTTGTCTTGTGTCTCCTACTTAATCACTGTGTGAACTTGGGCAAATCACACACCTCTCGAAGCCTTAGCTCCTTTTCTTTCCTTTTTTTTAAGGTTTAAAAAAAAGTTTTACTTATTTATTTTGGGGGGGGGGAACCAACGAACACTTGGAAGGGGCAGAGAGAGAGGGAGAGAGAAAATCCCAAGCAGGCTCCACACTGCCAGAGCAGAGCCCAATGTGGGGCTCAAACCCATGAAATGTGAAATCACAACCTGAGCCAAAATCAAGAGTGGGACGTTTAATCTTCTGAGCCACCCAGGCGCCCCTCATCTCCTTTTCTTTAAGTAAGAGTCTTAGCCTCTTTCAGTTCAGGACTGTCAGGATGAGTTAATGATGTATTGTGACCCTGAAATGCCTCAATAAATGGTTAGCTTTATTATTATGACTTCCAGGCTTCTAAAACGTATTAAAAGGATATCTTGCATACAAAGAGTGAGTCAATGTAAACTACAGACCAGAGTTAACAATAACGTGTCAATATTAGTTTATCAATTGTAACAACTGTACTGCATTTGGATGTACAAGATGCTAATGATAGGAGAAATTGTGTGTGACGAGGGGGAGAAGGAAAATACAGGAACTCGGGGTGCTGCTGCTCAAGTCTTCTGTAAACCTCAAAGTACTCTAAAAAAATAAACTCTACTCATTAAAAAAAGATCAAAAAGGTCTTTAGTATTACCAATCTGTTAAATTTATAATCTGCCAAGGAAAGGCATATTTTGTTCCATACTAAACTGAACGAGTTTACCCTGTCGGTCTGCTAAGAGAAGCTTTTTTCCAGATAGAACAAAAGTGAGCTTTGGTCCAGCCTCCTTGATAAATCATAAATCACACATCACTGGGGTCAAGTAAGTGTGGTTCCCTATACTTGCTAACGGAAGGCACCCACTTTTTGTGACCTGACATGGAAATATATGAGGTGTCAGTTCCCCCAGTATCAGAACTTCACTATACTTTCATCTAGACCAATAAGGATTGGTCAATGTAGGAGAACTTGGTTTTCTTCTGTCTGAAGTCCCCCTTCCATCTTCAAAATGTGCACAGCACCATTGAAAACATATGTATGTATGCACGTTCATTTTTGACAGACAGAGAGAGACAGAGCTTGAGCAGGGGAGGAGCAGAGAGAGAGAGAGGGAGACACAGAATCTGAAGTAGGCTCCAGGCTCCGAGCCATCAGCACAGCACAGAGCCTGATGTGAGGCTCAAACTCACTGACTGCGAGATCATGACCTGAGCCAAAGTTGGACGCTTAACCGACTGAGCCACCCAGGTGCCCCTGCTTTCCCCTTTATTTGAACTCACTTTGGGAGTGGAGAAGATTTGCTTTTCTAATATAGGATAATGGCAGAAAAGGGGAAGAAAAAGGTTCTTAAGGGTATCCCATAGGATACATATTTGGTTGCAAAGTTTTTTTGTTTTTTGTGTTTTTTGGGTTTTTGTTTGCAATGTTTTTATAGTGTTTTCCAATGCTTCCAACTGCTGAGATGAGTTAATAAAAAGGAGATTACTGTGTAAAGTCAAGTCTCAGTTGCCTGGAATTAACTTCCGCCTTGATCCAGGTATGGACAAAGTAAAAGTTAAACTACATTGTCTTAGAGTGGGGGTCGAAACAAAGTTTGGCATCACTAGAAGAGGCAGGAAAAGTAAAATCTGAGACTCCCTGGGAAATCCTCAAAAAAGCCCCCCCTTTAACTTAATAGATTGTACAATGTAGAAAGAGAACAACAAAATGAGACCTTCTCTCTCTTTCCCCACGTTAGTTTCAATGTCCTCTGATTGATATCACTTCCTTCCTTCTACCCATATTGAGTCCACTCACATTATTCATAATAGTTATGTTCTATAAAGTCACTGTGAACACTGAATTAGTGAGTCCTGAACCAGTGCTTCCAAGGGAAATACAGGGTTAGGTGCCTGGGAGGGTCTGGCTACAACATCCATATATAATCCATACATAACCTACTTTCGCAGGTGTTTCTGTTCAAAGACACCTTGTTTTATATATACTGTTGATTCATTAACATTGACCTCACTGCCAACAGCATCATAACTCAAGCCTGAACAAAGCTTCTCTCACACATGTTTTCTCCATAGGGCACACCACAGCTGTCTCACACTCAGGAACCCTAGACAACACTCTAGCATCATGGGTGGAACAATTTGAAACATCTCTAACAAAGAGCACAAAAGTTGCAAAAAACATGGCAGTCTTCATTTGCAGTACGGGAGTGAAAGCAAGAAGGCCGAGCGCTGTCTTGCTCGGCTGG
This sequence comes from Panthera tigris, assembly GCF_018350195.1. Classification (NCBI taxonomy): domain Eukaryota; kingdom Metazoa; phylum Chordata; class Mammalia; order Carnivora; family Felidae; genus Panthera; species Panthera tigris. Next base: position 114,389,995 of record NC_056666.1, on the reverse strand, counting down.
GGATATGTGCATTGAGAGACTCCAACTTTTCCCTGCTCCGAGCATGAGCATGGTCAGCACTGCAAGTATTGCTTCTGGAGTTATGAATAGATTTGATTACATAGGAGAGTTTGCAGATATGGAATCTGATAGTGATGGGGCTCCACGTACGTTCGATCCTTCCTTTCTCCCCTTCTCCCACATTAGCAGCATTTCGCTCTTCTCACTTTTCATATGTTGAAAAACTTCTGTCTCCTGCTTCCCTCCAGTTATTGCCTTATCTCTCTGCTCTTCTTCTCAGATCAAGTTCTTGCCAGAGAATGTCAAGTCCTCATCTTAAAAGAGAGGTCCCTGTTTGCTTTTTCCACCTGTTGTCTCCTGCTTCTTGCCTATGTCCTTTGGGATTTTTCATTCCCAAAACTCTACAGGAACTGCTCTTGCCAGAGTTGGTAATGGTTTTCATTTTGTCAATGTCATGTCCTTGTCTCCTTTGACCTCAGTGAAGCACTTGGCACTAGGGTGAACCAGTTCTGCCCCTGAAGCACTCACTCCCTGGACTTCTAAGCACCACCCTCCCCTGGTCCTTCTCTTCATGGGGTGTTGAGCTTCAGTCTCCTTTTTTTGACTGTCCTGTCTTCCTCTCTCTGACCTTAGGTCATTACTCTCACCTAGGGAGAGTAAAAGTAGGAGAGTAAAAAGTGGGAGAGTAAAAGTGACTCTCCCTCGTCACTTGTGTGGTTTCAAGTAGACCACCCATGGGCTGATGATGCTCAAATCTGTCTTCACCCCAAATCTCTCTCCTGAACTCCAGATGCACATCTAACTGCCAACTGCACGTTACAGCTTAAAGCTCCTGAAGGACTGCAGTGTGTTCAGGTCAATGTGTCTAAAGTTGAGCGCATCACTCACCGCTCAAAACTGCTGGTTCCTAACTTTTGTGGAAGTCAGAAATATGGAAGGCAGGTTTGGTCTCCCCTTCCCCTTATCCGGCCACACATCCTGCAGCTCCGTTGCCCCAATATCTCTAAATCTACCCACCCCTGATCATGCCACCACCAGTACCTTGGTGCCATCAGCCATGGTCTTCCATGATAATATTGCAATAACCTCCCAGTTCGTCTTCTGATTTTCATCTCGTCCCTCTTCAACTACTCCCCTGGCAGTGATCTTTCTAAAGTTCAAATCTTATTGCAAAACTGTCTTGCTTAAAAGCTTTCAACAGGTCCTCGCTGTCCCAGTCTAAAATCCTAACTCCTTATCAGGGCTCTTAAGTTGCTCTGTGGTCTGAATGACACTTAGCTCTCCAGCCAGATCTCTCACCATCCTTCCTTTCCAGGTCTGGCCCTACATATCATGCTTATATTGACTCTCTGTAGTTCCCTAAAAACACTACTTGTTCTTGACTTCAAGCCTTTAGAAGAGCTGGTGACCACCCTCCCTGCCCCCCCCCCCCCATAGCCCTATCCCTTCATCTGGGAAACAACTACTCAGCCACTTATATGTCACTTCTTCCAGGAAGCCCTCCCTGTTGCCCCCTCCCCTAGATCTATGGTTAGGTCTCTCCTCTGTGCATCTTCACCACACCCTACCTACCCCAATTGTAGTATCTTTCTGTCTGTAATGGAAATCTACCATATCTTTTTACACCTCTAGACTGGACATTCCCTGAGGCTAAGGAATGGATCTTGTTCATCATTAGGTTCCTGCTTCCGAGAAAAGTGCTTGGCATATAATAGGCACTCAATAAATGTTGGCTGAGTGAATACGTGGCTGTATCTGGCTCTTATTTTGGACCACTGTCTCTTGTAGCTCCGTAAAAGAAACGGAATAAAATGATGAAAGCATATTAAAAATTACTGTCTTTCATGTCCAGTCTTCTAAGTGGGGGGTTTCCTCCACCTATCCTCACTTTTTCCCCCCAAATAAAAATAACCATGATGAGAATGTTAACAGCTAACTCGCCAAGCACTTGACAGTGTACTGGGTACTGTGCTATGCTCTTTCATGTATAAAGCATTTATTGCCTACAATAACCCACCCTACAGGGCGGTGTTATCTCTGTCCCCATTTTACAGTTGAGGAAGAAGAATGAGTCCTTTGCCAAGATCACAAGTCTAATGAGTGGTAGAGTGCCTATGACTTTACATAATTCAACAGGAACAAAATAGTAGAAAACAATGTTTCATTCTTGGGAAGACTTAAGAACTTGAAATTGTTTTTAAGCTCAGAAATTGACTTGGTGGCTGTATTTGGACTGTGAATGTAATGCTGGGAACCCGTATTTTCGTGCCTCATAGATGTCTTGATGATTCTTATCCCTTTTCTCCTTCCCTGGGTGAATCCTTACCATGATGGAGTTGACTTTTGGGGGTGGGGGGTAGACCCAATTGTGCTGGGAATGTGACGAGATGTTCAGAACAGGCAGGTGTGAGCACCCTCCAAAGGTGGGGAGGCCTGCTGCTTTGCTCTTTTGCACTAGCCTTTGCTACTTTGCTTTCCCTTCCCCTCAGTCCCTTGTCCTATAGAAATGTATCTGGGGACACTTAGGTGTGTCTCTCTTCTCACATCTCCTTTCGTGATTTCACTCTCTGCCTCATGAGACCTCTAGCCATGATTATAATAGCCCTGTTTATTGAGAACTTACTGTGTGCCAGGCACTGTACCAAGCATTCTGCTTTTAATTAATGCATTTCATCCTCACAACTACCCTACAGAAGTAAGATGATCCCATTTTAGAGATGGGGAAACCAAGTCTCAGACAAGTGAAGCTGTATTAGTTCCTACTGGTACTGTAACAAATGGCCATAAACCTAGTGACTTAAAACAATATGAATGTATTTATTCTTATAGATCTAGAAGTCAGAAGTCCAAAATTAGTCTCACTGGGCTAATGGCAAGGTATTGGCAGAGCTGCTTCTTCTGGAGGCTCCAGGAGGAAGATCTGTTTCCTTTGCCTTCTTCAGCTTCTAGAGGCTGCCACATCCTTGGATCCCTTTCTCACACCATTCCAGCCTCTGCTTCTGTCATTACATCCTCTCTGAGTTCCCTGCATCCCTTTTAGGACCCTAGTGATTACCTCAGGGCCACATCAATAATTCAGGTTAATCTCCCTATCTCAAGATCTTTAACTTAATCACAACTGCAAAGCCCCTTTTCTGTGTCAGGTAAGGTATTTGTATGTGGGGCTCTTTGACGGGGGGGGAGGGGAGGGCTATTATTCACCCTACCACAATGTCACAGAGTGTAACCATAACTTTCCACTAGTGAGCCTACATCCTTCAAGAGTGATTTTTCTTTAGTGAGGCCAAACTTATTCTCTATTAAACAGTGCATCCTAGTTTCGAGGGACCACCTGTTTCTGCCCCCAACTCTTTGCAGCCAGAGCAGGAATTCTCAGTGCTGGCTATGTATTAGAATCACCAGGAGAACTTTTAAAACCTACCTAGGGCGCCTGGGTGGCTCGGTCGGTTGAGCATCCGACTTGGGCTCAGGTCATGATCTTGCGGTTTTTGAGTTCGAGCCCCGTGTCGGGCTCTGTGCTAACAGCTTGGAGCCTGGAGCCTGGAGCCTGCTTTGGATCTTCTGTCTCCTTCTCTCTCTGCCCATCCCCCACTTGTGCTCTGTCTCTCTCTGTCTCTCAAAAATAAATAAATAAATAAATAAATAAATAAATAAATAAATGTAAAATAAATAAATAAATAAAACCTACGTAAGCCAGGATCTACCCCATATCAATTAAAATCAGAATTTCTAAAGGTGGGGCTTGAGCACTTGGCAGGCTAGAGCCTGTCTCCAGATGATTTTAATACGTAGCTAGCTCTGAGAGCCACCACAGTAGGGAGAAGCACTGGCCAACTCTCAGAGCAGGAGGCTGAGTCCAAAGAGGAAAGATTATTTCTAATGATAAATGGCAAGAAAATGAACTTTTAAGTCACTTATCACTGGTTTAGCATCCTCACTTGTGCAATGTCTTAGCTGTGTGGCCTTGGACAGATTAGTTGATGTATCTGGTCTCAGCTGTTTGTTTCAGATAATAATAATGGCTCCCATGGGTGTGTGAAAACAACCATCATAAATGAAAGCCTTAGCTGAATGCTGACAGGCCTCCAGTAGGGGGCAGTGTAGCCTTCTTTGCAACCCACCTCCATCCTGCCTTGAGAAGAGGTTACCATGCCTCTCCTAATAATAGAATTCCCTTGGCTCCAATTTTCCAGCTCAGAGAAGGCTGAATTGACCTACTTTGGTTATGGCTGACTTCCCTTTCCTTCTTGGTGTTGTCCTCCATCTTCAGTCCTGGGGTCCTTTTGCATCTCTTGATCATGCTGAGTCCCAGGGACAGCAAGGGAAGCCTTCTCTGATCATCCAGTCTTTCAGAAGGTCAGGATGTTACTGGGTCTCTTGGTTGATGTCAAGCAATCAAGCTGTCCACTGAAAAGAGTGACTTATGCCCTTAGAAGGGAATCGCTCACGGTAAGTGGCTGGGGGTGGAGAGCTGAAAATTTCCCTTTGGGCTGAGGATACAATGAGAAGTTGAAAACATGGCTGCATTGGAGAAATATTTTTAATGGAAAGAGTTCTCAGGGATGGAAGGAATGGGCCAGACTGCTTCCTACTGAGGGTTTGCTAAAGTGGATAGTCCCTGGTGCTCCTCTCCCCTCCTCTGTTACTTCTCCTTCTTGAAGATATTAGAAAGGGCAGATGAGATGGAGATGATTCAGCAATTGGAGCTGGGCGTGTTTGGCTGGCCCGTGACGCTCCTGACCGCTGTGTTGGGCTAATAGCATTAATGGAAAGCGTTCCGGGACTGAATGAGGGAGCAGGGCTCTGGCAAGGTCACTTTCCATTAGGGACTGCCAAAACTGATGTCACCAGGGACTTTCATTTGCTCTCAACCTCTCATTCTTTTGGGTGCAGAATCATGGAATAATCCTACCGCGTTCTTGTTGCCAAAGTTTGTTTCTCGTTATTCGTTCAGGTAGTATCTTATTTTCATAAAGCCTATTCTATTACCCAACTTGGTTTTTAAAGATTATTTCCATGTCCCAGCCCTTGCTAATGAGTCAGCAGGCATTCAGCAAGCACCTGCTGTGACTGAACATCGTGCTAACTGGTGAGGGAGATGGCTAAGGACACCCAGGCATGGTGCCCGCCATGGAATCTAATTGGGAACCTAACAGTCACATGCACAGAATAACATGAGGAAGATGACTGTTGGGAGCTCGTGGAGCTTGGGGGCAGGGTCACTGAGGTCTCTGGTGGCCCTGGGAAGACAGCGTGGAGGAGGCGAGCCCTGAGGAGCATGGGTAGAACTTAGGGAAAATAAGGGTATTCCAGAGTGGGTCCAGGGCAGTTATGAAGATAATAATACCCAAAACAATAGCGTAAGCAAGCCAGCTATCCATTGGAGTATCCTGGCTCCCAGATATCTAGACAACCTGAACATAGGCACACATTTGGCACCTTTCCCAAGACTTCTGTGTCATCTGAGTGAAGAGACATTAGCTTCCTAAGGTCACCCCAGGCTCTGGGCTCTGCTTTGGTGTGCAGTGTGTCTGCTCCACCTCACTTCTAGAGGCCAGTGAAATGGCCGAGCCTCTGTGTGTGTGCATGTGCAATGTCCTTGGAGAGAAGTCCCCAGTCATTCCACATTGGACCACAGGATCAGGGCAGCAAAGGAGCCGTGGCTACCATGTGAGGAACAACCCCCACCCCCAGTGCAGCTGGTCATCCTACAATCCCTCGGCCCTCTTTGCCACATGCTCAATTTATTCCAAGTGGATTCTGCAGCATCTGTGTGTCCACAAAACTTATTGTCTCTTGAGGAGATGGAGAGATGCCCAGCTGAAGCTTTGGGACTGGCAGCTGAATTGATGGGCCTATTATCTGGTTAAAAGATTGCAGGCTGAGGGCTTAGAAATTCCCGGTGCCCATCTGGCTTGAGGAAGCATCTAGGTCCTGCCACGTCGGTGTGCCACAGGAGCTTCAGGGCCTGCTCCCCACCAGCACAGGCCGTCCTCTGGGCACTTGCCCAGATCAATAGTGCAGGTGTGATTGCTAATTTGGCCACAGTGATGGGATGGCTGCGGGAGAAGGGCCCAGTTCTGAAATGCTGGCATAAAAGCAGTGAGTCCTTGATTTTGTGATACTTAGCCAAGTACCAAGAAAAGCCAAGGCTGAGTGTTCTGGGGGCATAAGAAACACGTGGAAAGAACATTAGAAATTCATCTTTAAAAAAACAAGATGCTACATTAAAAAATTTCCCTTCAGAAGGGAAATGTGTAACAATTCACATTGCCTATTTAAAATTCTGACACGTGGCCTTATCCAGCTGTTTTTAATGAAACTCTATGTACCACCCATTGGGAAGATTCAAACATGATGAATAAGGTCCATCATTTGTATTACAGGTTAGCACCTATCTGAATGCCAAGGATCTATGGGCACTTAATTATCTTTATCCCTTTTTCTATTTCATCAAAGTTAACTCCTGGACTAGTGGGTCTAAGCTTTATTGTATTTAAGAATTTCTTGTTGGAGGGGGGAGGGGGGAGGCTTGGGTTGGACCAGGCCCCAGAATTCAGCATTTTATTAAGCAACCCCAGACAATTCTAATGAAGGAAGTCCACAGACTATGATTTGGGACATAGCAGAAGATGGTTGGAGTTCTGGTTTACACACTTGAATTTAATAAATATTGTATATCATGACCTATGACACCTTATATTCACCTGCTTTCTTGAATCTGATTCTCTGTGAGGTGCAGGGGCAGATGTTATTCTCATTTTATGGCCAAAGACTCTAATGCTCAGAGATGCTGTGATTTGGGATTCACAGCTGGGAAGTACCTGCGAGTTGAGACTCCTTGGGCAGTGCTCTTTCTTTTAACCCCTGCCACCCTACCTTCCGCCCACATGGCCCGCTAGGTGATGACATCAGCATTTCTTCCCATCTCTTTGTCTAGGTTCTAAATTATGAAAAGAGGGAGAGGAAAAGGTTCTGCATACTGTTGTGTTAGAATTAAATCTTTGGTTAGCGCGAGGCTGTGCTTGATAAATGTTCAATGGTCTGGTCATTTCAACTCAGCCCTTTAAGCCAGAGGAGAAGAAGGGTCTAAGCACGCTGTTGCTGCTTAGAAGGTGACCATACTAAACAAAAGTCACTCAAAGAGCTGGCTTACCCCTGTCACCAAGCACCCCTAACCATGCCCCCACTCCAGAACTTCCTTCTGACCCTTAGGAAAGAGTCTGTTAGTTGACGAAAACTTTTCCTCAGTGAGATAGAGTATATTTAAAATGTTTGAAAATGGAATGCTGTTCCCAAGAATGATCAATGGACTAGAAGCTGCCCAGAAAGCAGGAAAAGAACTCATGGTGGAGAACAAAGCATTGGGGGCCACTTTCCAACTCCAGTTGTGTTGATAAAATAATAACAGCTGCCACTACTGACCAATTCCGGTGTACCAGATGCTGCAGTCCTCACGTTAAGTAATGTATTGAGCATCAGTGTCCCCATGAATAGACAGAGAAACTGAGGCTCAAAGATGTCAAGGGCTTTGGCCTAGGCCATGCTGCTGAGTACCAGAAGTGGAATTCTAGCCCAGGCGTGAGCCCTGGAATTGTGACCCCTATGAGGCCTTGACCATGAGATGGAAATGAGATTGTTAACATGGATGTGTCACGTAAGCCAAGTTAACCAGCTTTAGCTCGGGCCCCACCTGGGAGCGGTCGTCCATTGTCTTCTTCTAACACCCGGTCCAATCCTGCAGCAAATCCTGTTGACTCTACCTCAGAATATACCCCTGATCCCACCAATTCTCTCCTTGTCAGCACTCTCCTCTCTTCTCCATCATCTCTGGCCCGAATGATTCTAGACCCCCCTGTCTGGGTTTCCAGCCTCCAATCTTGGTCCCTGTGGTCTTCCCTCAACAAAGCGGCCACAATGATTCTGTTCAAATATAGCTCAGCTCTTGTAACTCCTCTGCTCAAACCTCTACAGTGGCTCACCATTTCCCTGAGGGTAAAAGTCAAGTGCCTCTGGTGGCTCGTGAGTCCTGTGTACCTGTCCCCTCACCACAGCACCCACCCTGACACTCTTCTTGGGTTTCATCTTCCCCTACTCAATCTACTCCAGTGTATGCTTGGGGACAAAGGGGATGTGGGTGCCCTGGCACACTCCCACCTCAGAGCCTTTGCACTTAGGTAGGCTGGCTACCTAGAGCACTCTCCTGCCCTCCAAACCCATGCGGTCTCCTCCCTCCCTCCCTCAGGTCTTTGCTCAGATATCTCCTTCTCAGAGAGGCCCTGTTTATTTATTTAAAAAAATTTTTTTAATGTTTATTTATTTTTGAGAGAGACAGAGACAGAATGTGAGTGGGTTAGGGGCAGAGAGACAGGGAGACACAGAATCTCAAGCAGCCTCCAGGCTCTTCGAGCAGGGCTCGAACCCACAAGCTGTGAGATCCAGACCTGAGCCGAAGTCGGACGCTCAACCGACTGAGCCACCCAGGCGCCCGAAAGAGAGGCCCTGTTTAAAACTGCACCCCCAATACTCTCTGCTCCCCTCATTTTATTTTTCCGTATCTGAGATATGTGTCTCTGTGTTTTTAAAACTGTGATAAAATACACATGCCACCTTTTTTTTTTTTAAATAGAGCTCAGTGGCATTAAGTACCTTCACAATGTTGTGCAACCGTCTCCACAGCTCTTTTCATCTTGCACAAGTGAAACTCTGTCTTCATTAAACAAATGTCCTTTCTCCTCCCCCAGCCTCTGGAAACCACCATAGTATTTTTTTCTCTATGAATTTGACTACGCTCAGTATCTCCTGTACGTAGAATCACACAGTATTTGTCTTTCTGTGGCAGGTATATTTTACTGAGCGTAGTATCCTTCAAAGTTCATCCATGGGGTAGCGTGGGCCAGAATTTCTTTCCTTTTAAAGGCTGAATAATATTCCATTATGTGTATATATCAGTTAAAATGGACTCATGATGATTCAGGAAATAGCAGGCCTGGCTACCATGCATGGACTGAATTCTGCCATGTGCGAGGCACCATGATAAAGCATCACAGTCAACAAGCCAGTGTATTCTCATTCGATGGGTGATCAAAGAGAGGCTTTAAAAGTTTAGTTTACCCATCCCTTACATATAGCACTAGTAGCAAAGCCAGGACTTGTCTCAGTGCTCTGAGACGGGTCAGCAAACTATAGCCTGTGGGTCGAATGTTGCCTGTTTCTGTACATCCTTGGAACTAATAATAGTTTTTCAAGGGTTTAAACAACCCCCCGGAGAAGGAAGAACAATTTGCAACAAAGACCATATGTACAGTACAGTACCTAAAAATTTTCCTGTCTGGCCCTTTACAAAACACAATTCGTCTGTCAGCGACCCGTGCTTTATCAGGGAGGGAGAACATTTAGTATCCCACATTCCCTGACTCATTCTAACCCTCAGATCTCTGTTTCTACATATCCCCCAAGAGACTTGATGCTTGTTTTGATCTCGTTGACAACACACAAGTGTGGGAGTTCTCCAGAAAACCCCAGGCGGTGGTGGTGGGGGGTGGGGGGGCTCCTGAGGATGAAGAATACGGAGTCTTCAGCTTTTGGTTGCCTCTCTTTTCATTGGCTTTCAGGGTGTATGGGAAATTTTCACGTGCTGAAGATTTCTGGAAGCCTAATCACTTAAGGGGAGAGTGGTTTGTAACATCAGTCTTCTGACTTGAGTATCATATTTTTTGCTAAATAGGTAAACAGACAGGCATTTGAGTAATGCCCTGCTTTCCTGGGATCATATTTCTAGGAATGCCAAATACCCAGCACCTAGAGCTTGACTTTGAAGTCAGAGGAAAGGGTCTCTAGGGGCATAGTTGTAGTTTACTTGAAGCAGGGACAGACAAGGACACATTCTTGGACCTTGATCTAAGCAATGAGTAGTCATTAGGGAGCAGATTAGCAGCGAGGAGAAATGACAGCAGACAGCAGTGGGAAATGAGCAGTGCGGTCAGAGAGACTGAGAGACTTCACAGCACAGCAGGCTGAGGCCATGTAATGTGGAGCCCGTGCCCCCACACGTCCCAGGGGCACCCAAGGGAGTGAATCGCACAGAATGACTGACACCTTCCATGAACTGGGTATGTGAAGAAAAAAGAATAATTCATGTTTTAACTTTGCAAAGTTAAGATTAAAATACATTTGTAGTTCTCGGTTGAGTTCCAACTTAAAAATGGAACCATTACGAATTAATTCCATGCATTCTGCGTGTGGTCGTTGAGATGGACACAACAGAATAAAAAGGCTGATGTAGGTATTAAAATAAATAAGGAAACTGGTATCAACAGACCTCAGACATCAGGTGATTTGTTCAAGGTCACCAATTTCACTACTGACCAAACCACAGTTCTCTTGACTTTCAGGTTAGCATTGCTCACTTTCCCCCCCGCCCCCCCTTCCCCAAGTCCTCCTCAGTAAACACCCACCTGCAGGCCAGGTTCAGCCTACCACCTGATTTGTAAATAAAGTTTTATTGGAACCTGGCCCCACCCATTAGTTTACTCTTGTCCCTGCTACTTTTGTGCTACAAGGACGCAGTGGAGTAGTTGCAACAAAGTCTTGTCCTTGCTCTCCTACGTACTTCACATTTCCGAGTGTTATTTCCTCATCTAGGAAATAGACCTGGTGATATCGCTGATCATTTGAGGGATCCATTCAGAAATGTGTGTAAAATGCCCATTGTAGCTTCTGACATACAGCTGACGCTCAAAGGATGATGCAAATGACAGAAACCCAAATTTAACTCTAATAAAAAGGAGAATTCACTGACTCATGTGGGTGGGAAGGAGAGTTAGGGTGACCCAGAAGACTGAAGGGGAAGAATGGGCATCTGGGCCTCTGGGACCAGAGCTGCAAGTTGAGATCACCAGGACTCACTCTCTCTCTTTCTCTGTGTATGTGTCTCTCGATCTCTGTCTCTCTCCCTCTCTGCCTGGCTTCATTTGCAAATGCCTTCACCTCATGGCAGAGAACATGGCTGCAGATGTCCAAATTCAGATATTCTCTCTGACCACCCAAAACAAAACAAAAGAAAACTCTCTCTTCTCTCCTAGCTTTCAAATATCAACATCACAAGTGTTCTTTGGTTCACCCAGTTTGGGTCATATCATGAGTCTACCCTTTAACCAACCTCTGATGGCTAAATAGTCCATCAAGATTCATGCTCCCTTTTCCAAATCACAGAGCTCTGTCTGGGAAGCAGCCACCCAGACAAGGAGTTCATTTCCCAGGCCCACTTGCATCCAGATGAGGCCATTAGTTACATGGCTTCATCTTAACTAATTCTTATCAGAGGAATGTGAACAAAATTAATATGTGTAACTCCCAGGCCATGGAGGTTATGAAGCAATGTACCTTTTCCATCCTCTTGGTCCTATTCTATCAGTGGATATTAATGCCCAGGGATATCTTGTGAATATCTGTTGAAGGACAGTTGATCTCTGAAATACTGTGTGGAGCAAAACCACCCCTTTCCCAATCTGATCTTGATGGTTTAGGACTGTTTTTGTGAGCAAGAATCAAACTTCTATTGTAATTGAGCCATGGTACATTTGGAGGCCTGTTGTTACAGCAAGTGACCTACCTTAACTAAAACACGGAGTGTGATTGGACTGGCTTGGTCTCATGCTCATTCTTGTGACAGCGGAATGGAAGACAGGCAGAATCTTTACCAGAAGAAAGGGGAGAGAAGAAATATGTAGGAAACGCCATAAAGGAGCAAGGAAATAACTAGTATAATCTACAAAAATTAGTAACTATTTTGTGATTTATTACCATTAATAAGATGCTCACGATGTTCCATCATCATAAACATGGGCTTACTTTGAGCCCATGATCCGAAAGAAACTGTTTCATTAATCTTTTAAGCTTTCTCAAGTTCCCTCTTAGTGGAAGGATTTTTGTCTTACAATAAACAGAAAACCTGAGTCAGAAGCGATGTTGTTGGGGGTGTTTGACTGCCATGCTCTACTGATCCCTTGCTGGGGGAGCAGTGAGGGGTTGCTGATGGCCTTTCTTAGGACCCCAAACATCCTCTCATGGTCTTTATTCCCCAGACAGGACCAGGGGCTCTGAAGGCCTAGGGGCCTTTAGATGGTATTCTGACATCAACTGGCATCCTGAAATTTAATTCTTCCACTACCACCTGGAGTTAGCATCAGACTCCATAGGTTTAAGGGTGCAGTCCCCAACAAGACTGCCCCCACATCAGTTCCCAGGCCACCAGCACTTCTTTTCCTTTTAAAGAAAATTTTTTTAATGTATTTATTTTGAGAGACAGACAGGGTGCGAGTGGAGAGGGACAGAGAGAGAGGGAGACACAGAATCCGAAGCAGGCTCCAGATTCCGAGCTGTCAGCACAGAGCCTGACATGGGGCTTGAACCCACAAACCATGAGATCATGACCTGAGGTGAAGTCGGACGCTTAACTGACTGAGCCAGCCAGGTGCCCCAGGCCACCAGCACTTCTGATCAATAAACTACAAATCTGGGGGGGGTTCTCAGAACACCTCACGTTTGATAATTTGCTGGAATGAGTCACAGAACTCAGGAAAGTGCTGTACTTATGATTTTAGTTTTATTATAAAGGATGCAAGTCAGGACCCATCAAAGGAACAGATACAAAGGGCAAGGTCTGGGAGGGTCCTGAATACAGATCTTTTGTGCCCTCTTCCCGGGGCATCAGGGCACATCACCTGTCTGGCACATCAATGCATTCATCAAGCATACTGGAAGTTCCACAAAACATCTATGGCCAAAGTTTTTATTAGGGTTTCCTTATATAGGCATAATTGATTGAATCATTGGCTACATGATTAAACTCAATCTCTAGCCTTCCTCCTCCCTCCAGAGGCGAGGCTGGTTCATAGCCCCAACCTTCTAATTACATGGTTGATCTTTCTGGTGATTAACTTCCATTCTGAGTCATCTCATCTTTCAGTTCAAACTCAGGTGTGACCCAATAGGCTCATGAGTAAGAAAGACATTCTTGTTACATGGGGAATTCAAGGACTTCGAGTCTCCCTCCCAGGAACCAGAGACAAAGGCAAGTCGAACTCTTTATTGTACAACAAATGGGTTATCTATACAAAGGGTTTTTTGTTTGTTTGTTATAATTATAGTTGGGTAAATTAAAGTCTATTTTCTATTTAATCAGGTGAGTTAATGCCAAGAAATAAAACTAGGGATTATAGTGAGGGTATTGCTGTTGGAAAGTTGTCAATGGAGTCAACACACCGTTTTTTATCAGAGATCAAGCTATTCCAGTGAAAACAGAACAGATTCTTCTATGCTCTTCCTATACATAAACACGAAGCCTTCCACTAAACAGTCTTCTAGCTAAGCAGGAGGACCATATGAGCACTTTGATTTTCCTAAGGGAATGTGAACTCTACCACTCACCCATATATATACACACCTATGATCCAAGAATATGCTACTACTAACTGCTAACATTACTGAGTGCTTACCACATGCCAGAGACGGTATTAAGAGATTTGTGAACATTATTTAATCTTCACCACAAACATGTAAAATCAGTATTATAATCATCTTCATTTTATACATAAGTAACTTACCTAATGTCACACAGTTCAGACGTAGGGGAGTCCGAAGTCAACTCCAGATGTCTGACTCCTTTAACCACTGCACTTGAGCCCATTCCTGCAAAGAGCCCAGTGGAATGGAAACGAGATTTAGGGGAGAGGATTTAAGGGATGTCGTATCTATTTATTCATGTATATATTCTAAGTGCTCTTGGGTGGGAGGTTTCGTATCTACACCACACACCTCAAAAACTACCTTCACTAAATCATGTTTTTTTTTTTAATTTTTATTTATTTTTTAATTTATATCCAAGTTAGTTAGCATATAGTGTTATAATGATTTCAGGAGTAGATTCCAGTGATTCATCCTCTATGTATAACACCCAGTGCTCATCCCAGCAAGTGTCCTCCTTAATGCCTTTGCTCATTTAGCCCTTCCCCCCACCCACTGCCCCTCCAGCAATCCTCAGTGTGTTCTCTGTATTTAAGAGTCTCTTATGAAAAAAAAAGTCTCTTATGTTTTGTCTCCCTCCGTTTTTGTATTGTTTTTGCTTCCCTTCCTCTATGTTCATCTATTTTGTATCATGTTTTAATGTTGTTGCTTGACTATTATAATGTTGGGTACAAGAAACAGCCTAAATTCCTTGTTTGAATTCTTGGTGAAACTTCTGTGGAAGACATTAAAGGATCCACGGACAGCTGTGCCCTACTGATTATGCCCTATGGAAATTTCTCTGAGTTACTACAAGGTAAAAACCTTCTGTCTCCTGAAAAACTGCTATAAATCTGACTCTTGGATGTGTTTTAAACAGTCTCATTGTTTGTATCTGCAACTATGTTGCCCCAAATTTTAAATATAATTTTATGTGCTAGAGCAATTATAGTGACTCCAATGGTCAGAACATTTGCTTTTTAATTTTTTTTTATTTTTGCTTAATCCCACTTTATCTGTTTTTATTCTCATTTTATTAAAATCCTATTTTGGGCACATTACTTAAACCCTCAAGTTATTTTAGACTAGAGTAAAAACAAACATTCTTGATATTTGGTGATTATTATAAATCCCATCTATGAATGACCAAATTTTATATTAATAAAATAAAATCAACATTAAAATTATACCGAACTGAGTGTAATCTTTGTCCAATTATTTGAATTGCATTTTTGGATCTTTCCATAATTCTGCAATATTATTATTAACATGAATTATTAACTATAGGGTAAATGTCAATATCAACTGTATAGAAGTATAGAAATGCCAGTTAAATATTTCTACTTGATAATGATAATGATGTTGATATAATAAAAATTATGAATATTTGCATATTTATTAATTCAGTAAAGATTGAATACTTCTGTGTACTAGATAAAAGAAGCTTATATTCTAAGAGGTGGAGTTATTATGGTCCAAATTGTGTTCCCCGCCACCCAAATTCACAGGTTGAAGTCTTAAGCCATAGTACTTATTTGGAGAGAGACAGTCTTTCCAGAGGTATTTAAGTAAAAGTGAGGTCATTAGAGTGGGCCCTAAAACAATATGACAGGTGTCGTTCTGAATGGGAAATTTGGACAGAGGCACACATAGAGGGAGGCCAATAAGAAGAGGCTCAGGGAGAAGACGGCCATCTACAAGGCAAGGAGAGGGCCTGGAACAGATTTCCCCTCACAGCCCCAGAAGGAACTAACTCTTCTAACACCTTCATTGTGGATGTCCAGCCTTCAGAACTGTGAGACAATACATTTCTGTTGTTTAAGCCACCTATTCTCTGGTCCTTTTTTACAGCAGCCCCCACCCCCCCCCCACCGCCCCCAGCAGATAAATACTGGAGGACAGGGCTCTGAGATGAGGAAGAAGTTGATGAGTTCAAGCAACAGAAAAGCACCCAGTTCATCTGGAGCCCAGTGGGTGAAGGAGAGAGGAGAGCGAGATGAAGGGGATATGTGTAAACATCTGCTTGGGTCCAAAGCCAGGCCTGTGAATTTGGCATGGGATAAGCTCCTGTAAGAAAAGGACCTCAAAATATCATGGCTCAAGTAGGATAAAAGTTTGTTTTCCTTCCATCCAATGGAGCAAAGAAGATGAGAGGTCTAGAGCTAGTAGCATGGAATGCTGGCAGACAGACCTGCCATTTTAAAAAAAGGTTTATTTGTGAGAGAGAGAGAAAAAAGGAGAAAGAGAGAGAGAGCAGGGAGGCACAGAGACAAAGGGAGACACAGAATCTGAAACAGATTCTGTTTCTAATCTGAAAATTAGCACAGAGCCATACGTGGGGCTTGAACTCACCAACCGCGAGTTCATGCCCTGAGCCGAAGTTGGATGCTTAACTGACTGAGCCACACAGGTATCCCAGATCTGCCATTTTTAAGTGTGTGTCTTCCTTCTCTGAGTCCCAGGCAATTGCTCTAGTTGGTGCCATGCCCCAGCCAGTGACAGGAGGAGGAAGAAAAAATGGAGACAGAGAGCTTCCAAAAAAAAAAGGCACGATTTGGAAGTTGCACACAGGGTGTCTGCTCTCAACCCACTGGCCAGAGCTCAGCCAGGTCACTACCCCTGTTGCCATGGAGTCTAGAATGGGTGGTCGCTAGTTACTGCTGGAAGAGTCCTATTTCCAAGAATTTGTTGCTAACTGGGAAAGTTGTGCTTCTAAAAGTAAGAAAGAAGGAGTAGCCTCTGGGGAACAATTAGCAATGCCTGCTCCAACCCAACCTCAGTTAGCTGGAAGGCTGGACACATCTTAACCTCTTCCTTCAAGGAGAGGTGGTCGAGGTGACAAAGTGGACTGTCACTTGTCTTCTATCATCTCTCCAGTGATTTTCCAAGAATGGCTCTTCGAATGAGTTGAGTGGCCAGAGAGTGGGGGCTGAGCCTTGTCTCTCGCATTTCCAGCACAGCCCTGGAAGATCTCTCTGCCTCACCTGCAGTGACCCCTCCCCAGTCACCATGTTTTCTGC
Organism: Panthera tigris; assembly: GCF_018350195.1. Lineage (NCBI taxonomy): Eukaryota > Metazoa > Chordata > Mammalia > Carnivora > Felidae > Panthera > Panthera tigris. The sequence continues at coordinate 114,373,469 of NC_056666.1, read as the reverse complement.
CATTTAGGCCTTGTCTTGAATCCTTCGTGCCTGTGAGCTGCCGGAGGCAGTCAGTTTATGTGTTTGGCATGCTCTGCAACTCTCCAGCACTCTGAACCTTTCCTGTGTGTCAGAAGCATTTATTAATATCCGTGCGAATAATAGTACCTCGCAGGGGTGGGCTGGCTCAAACATGCAAGACAGCAGGCAGAGTTTCCCATTACTGTGCTTTCATTGTTCACCAGCACATGACAGGCGGGGATAAATTCAGACTTGGTTTTTCGGTAGTCTTACTTGGGTTACTGATCCCGTTACTAGAAGTCCTTTGCTGGCATCTGTAGAAACATGCAGCAAATACAGGCTGCGGGGTGTTCTCATGGTCCATTTATACAGGCTGAAATGCAAAAGTCTGATTTCTGTGAAAGATAAAGTTTCCAACTCTGTAGCCCGAGGTTGTCTTGCAATGGAGTGGGCATAAAGGCTGAGTACAGGCTGAATCTTGCCTGCCTTCTTGGTTGCACAATGGAAAAGGATGAGCAGAGAAAGCAAAGCTACTTGCCTGTGAGATCTGTACCCCCATCTCTCATTCTTTGACTTTAAAAACTCCCTCCATGTAGAACTGTATACATTGATGTAAATTGCCGACCTTATCGAACCCAGGTTTATGTCAAGAACTATGCAGAGAGCTTTCTGAACCTTGCAGCCACTGGTTGCTGTAGGTGCTATTGTTATCCCCATTTCATAGATGAGGAAACTGAAGCTCAGAGAAGTCAAGGTTGTATGTTTGAGGTAGCACAGCTGGTAAGAGGCAGAACCAGCATTTGAACCCAGACCCCAGCCTTCGACCCCAATCCCCTACTGCTTGTTAAGATGGACAATGGAGAGTTTGCTTGCAAAACCTGCAGCTGCCTCTCCTCACCAGGGCCTGGCAGCTAATGGCCATCTGTAGTGTGGAAAGCAAAGGGGACCCCGCGGGGGAAACCCCGCCTCTCCCTTGAAGTAAGCTGATCTAGACTTGCTCCCCACTCCCTCTTCCCCTTCACAGGTCTCTGTCACCCCGCCAGAATGCTGACACATCAGGTTGCTAGTTTTGTCCCTGGGAAGTTACTGGGTTCTGCAAGGTGCTATGTCCACATATTCTCCATCATGGCTTCAGCTGTGGTACAGGGGCAGTTCATCCTCCATCAGCTGGCCTCAGACCCCAGATACAGCAGACTGTGCTCTGAGCTTGGAAACAGGGATTCACAATGAATGATTAGAGACCCATTATTGGGGTTTCCAATAGTCCTCACATGAGAAACAGAGTCTGCAAGAACACCACCTTGCTAAACCTGTCTGTTGACGATGATGTACCCATCACGTGTGAAGAGACTCACGGCCACAAGAACATAGTGGAAAGGAAGGGCACCAGCCTGAGATTCAAGCAAAGCTGTTTCCTTTTTTTTTTTAATTCACTTATTTTTTATTTTTTAATATGAAATTTATTGTCAAATTGGTTTCCATACAACAACACCCAGTGCTCATCTCAACCCCAGTGCTCCTCAATGCCATCACCCATTTTCCCCTCTCTTCTACCCCCATCAATCTTCAGTTTATTCTCAGTTGTTAAGAGTCTCTTATGCTTTGGCTCCCTCCCTCTCTAACTTTTTTTTCCTTCCCCTCCCCCATATTAAGTTTCTTCTGTTAAGTTTCTCAGGATCCACATAAGAGTGAAAACATATGGTATCTGTCTTTCTCTGTATGACTTATTTCGCTTAGCATCACACTTTCCAGTTCTATCTATGTTGCTACAAAAGGCCATATTTCATTCTTTCTCATTGCCAAGTAGTACTCCATTGTGTATATAAACCACAATTTTTTTTATCCATTCATCAGTTGATGGACATTTAGGCTCTTTCCATAGTTTGGCTATTGTTGAGAGTGCTGTTATTAACATTGGGGCACAAGTACCCCTATGCATCAGCACTCCTGTATCCCTTGGGTAAATTCCTAGCAGTGCTACTGCTGGGTCATAGGGTAGGTCTATTTTTAATTTTTTGAGGAACCTCCACACTGTTTTCCAGAGCGGCTGCACCAGTTTGCATTCCCACCAACAGTGCAAGAGTGTTCCCGTTTCTCCACATCCTCGCCAGCATCTATAGTCTCCTGATTTGTTCATTTTGGCCACTCTGACTGGTGTGAGGTGGTATCTGAGTGTGGTTTTGATTTGTATTTCCCTGATGAGGAGCGACATTGAGCATCTTTTCATGTGCCTGTTGGCCATCCGGATGTCTTCTTTAGAGAAGTGTCTATTCATGTTTTCTGCCCATTTCTTCACTGGGTTATTTGTTTTTTGGGTGTGGAGTTTGGTGAGCTCTTTATAGATTTTGGATACTAGCCCTTTGTCCGATATGTCATTTGCAAATATCTTTTCCCATTCCGTTGGTTGCCTTTTAGTTTTGTTGGTTGTTTCCTTTGCAGTGCAGAAGCTTTTTATCTTGATGAGGTCCCAATAGTTCATTTTTGCTTTTAATTCCCTTGCCTTTGGAGATGTGTCAAGTAAGAAATTGCTACGGCTGAGGTCAGAGAGGTTTTTTCCTGCTTTCTCTAAGGTTTTGATGATTTCCTGTCTCACATTCAGGTTCTTTATCCATTTTGAGTTTATTTTTGTGAATGGTGTAAGGAAGTGGTCTAGTTTCATTCTTCTGCATGTTGCTGTCCAGTTCTCCCAGCACCATCTGTTAAAGAGACTATCTTTTTTCCATTGGATATTCTTTCCTGCTTTGTCAAAGATTAGTTGGCCATACTTTTGTGGGTCCAATTCTGGAGTCTCTATTCTATTCCACTGGTCTGTGGGTCTGTTTTTGTGCCAATACCATGCAGTCTTGATGATTACAGCTTTGTAGTAGAGGCTAAAGTCTGGGATTGTGATGCCTCCTGCTTTGGTCTTCTTCTTCAAAATTACTTTGGCTATTCAGGGCCTTTTGTGGTTCCATACAAATTTTAGGATTGCTTGTTCTAGCTTTGAGAAGGATGCTGGTGCAATTTTGATTGGGATTGCATTGAATGTGTAGATAGCTTTGGGTAGTATTGACATTTTAACAATATTTATTCTTCCAATCCATGACCACAGAATGTTTTTCCATTTCTTTATATCTTCTTCAATTTTCTTCATAAGCTTTCTATAGTTTTCAGCATACAGATCTTTTACGTCTTCGGTTAGATTTATTCCTAGGTATCTTATGCTTCTTGGTGCAGTTGTGAATGGGATCAGTGTATTTATTTGTCTTTCTATTGCTTCATTATTAGTGTATAAAAATGCAACTGATTTCTGTACATTGATTTTGTATCCTGCGACTTTGCTGAATTCATGTATCAGTTCTAGCAGACTTTTGGTGGAGTCTATCGGGTTTTCCATGTATCTGCAAAAAGTGAAAGCTTGACTTCATCTTTGCCAATTTTGATGCCTTTGATTTCCTTTTGGTGTCTGATTGCTGATGCTAGAACTTCCAACACTATGCTAAACAACAGCGGTGAGAGTGGACATCCCTGTCGTGTTTCTGATCTCAGGGGGAAAGCTCTCAGTTTTTCCCCATTCAGGATGATATTAGCTGTGGGCTTTTCATAAATGGCTTTTATGATGTTTAAGTATGTTCCTTCTATCCCGACTTTCTCGAGGGTCGCTCGAGAAGGGATGAGAAGGGTCGCTCTAAGAAAGGATGCTGAATTTTGTCAAATGCTTTTTCTGCATCGATTGACAGAATCATATGGTTCTTTTCTTTTCCTTTATTAATGTGATGTATCACATTGATTGATTTGCGAATGTTGAACCAGACCTGCAGCCCAGGAATGAATCCCACTTGATCATGGTGAATAATTCTTTTTAAATGATAAACCTCTAGCCAGGCTTCTCAAAAAGAAAAGGGAGATGACCCAAATAGATAAAATCATGAATGAAAATGGAATTATTACAACCAATCCCTCAGAAATACAAGCAATTATCAGGGAATACTATGAAAAATTATATGCCAACAAACTGGACAACCTGGAAGAAATGGACAAATTCCTAAGCACCCAACCACTTCCAAAACTCAAACAGGAAGAAATAGAAAACTTGAACAGACCCATAACCAGAGAAGAAATTGACTCAGTTATCAAAAATATCCTAACAAATAAGAGTCCAGGACCAGATGGCTTCCCTGGGGAATTCTACCAGACATTTAAAGCAGAAATAATACCTATCTTTCTCAAGCTGTTCCAAAAAGTAGAAAGGGAAGGAAAACTTCCAGACTCATTCTATGAAGCCAGCATTGCTTTGATTCCTAAACCAGACAGAGACCCAGCAAAAAAAGAAAACTACAGGCCAATATCCCCGATGAATATGGATGCAAAAATTCTCAATAAGATACTAGCAAATCAAATTCAAGTGAAGCTGTTTCCAAGCACTTCCTTTCAGGTACCACGTTAGACTCTAGTGCCTGCCTGATCTCATGCAAACCTTAAACTTACTCTGTGAGGCAGGCTGTCTAACTGATGTTTTACAAATGAGAAAACTGAGGTGAGGTAGCTTGAATGGCTTCTCAAAGGCTATTTGGCTTGTACATGGAATATTCAGTTTCTAATTCCAATGTTTTTTCCTTATGTCTGTTACTAATTTACTTTAGAATCTTACAGGGAAAAATTCTTATCTTTATTTTCATGTTAAAATGCAAGGGTTAGATCAGACCAATGTTTTCTTTTTTACTTATTTAATTTTATTTTATTATTTTTATTTTCAGACCAGTGTTTTCTAATCGTGCTCTAAGATAGTTTCTATAGCTACAGGCTATTCAGCTACTCAGACTTGGATTTTGGCCTCAATTTTTTAAAAACCAATTTTTTAATGTTTATTTTTGAGAGAGAGAGCGAGTGAGAAAGCGAGCATGAATGGGGGAGGGGCAGAGAGAGAGGGAGACACAGAATCTGAAGCAGGTTCCAGGCTCTGAGCTGTCAGCATAGAGCCCAACGTGGAGCTCGAACTCGCAAACCATGAGATCATGACCTGAGACGAAGTCAGACACTCAACCAACTGAGCCACCTAGGTGCCCCTGGCCTCAACTTTTAAAATCATGTGAGCATTTATCAAATTTATTGAGCAACTACTATGTGTTGGGCATGGTTCTAGCCAAAAGGGGATAAATCAAGAATAAAGTCTCTGATATCAGGGAGGCTTTGATGGGGGTGGAGGAGAGACATAAACAGGTAAGAAGACAATGTCATTGTTAAACCCAATGAGGGAAATAATTAAGGTGCTATTACAGAAAACAAGAGAGGCACTTTACTTAGAGTGGCTAGGGAAAGCTTCTCTGAGTTAAAACTTGACAAGAGAGGAGCTGGGCCAGGAGCATTCCAGGCAGAAGAAACAGCAAGTGCAAAGGTCCTGAAGCAGGGCAAGGTCGGGACAGTCAAGAAACAGAAATAATCCCTTTGTTGCAGATGCATAGTGGCTGAGGGGAAAAGTGGACAAAGGAAAGAGAAAAAAAAATCACACACGATCTATAAGGACTTGGGAGTAAAGAGCAAGTGTTAATAATAATTATAAATAACAAATTTACCAATAAAATTACCAATAATTCACAAAACCTGTACTATACCCTTCACTTGCATTAACTAAGGAGTTGGGAGATTTAGTGACATTGAGCAAGTTACCAAAATTTGCTAAAACTCAGTTTCTTCACCTGTTAAATGGTGTTAACAATGGCACCCATTGCATAGAGATGCTGGGAAGATTACAGAGTCCCCACTTGGAGATCACTTGTCAGATTCAGAAGGACAGTGACTTCCAGCTGAATAAAGCCCTAGGAGCCAAGGGCATCAGAAAATCCATCATAAATGAAGACAAAGCATTCCTGAAAGGACTATTGCAGTCAATGGGGTATTTCTCAGGATCTCATCAGGCATATTACTTCATTGTCTGCTTTGGAACTTTCTGTGTATCATGGAGAGCCCAGATTAAGACTATATTCTAGGCAGGCCCAGTGAGGTTTGGTGCAGGGCCTAGGGGAAGGTTGGTTGCCCACCGAGCAGCCATTTTCTCACCCTTTCTCTGGGCCAGCAGAATCCATTGCTCACCACAGAGGGAGAAAATGCAAATTCTCACTTTCACGGCCTCCCTTGCAGTGCTGGAAATTGTCATGTGACCCAATATCAGTAAATTAAACTAGAGGGGAACTCTGCTGGGGGAATCCTGGACAGATATAAACTTTGTGACAAAAGAAAGAGTTAAGAGGAAAAGCTGCATCTACTTCCTATGTTTGAATATGCTTTTGTCAAGACATGATGTATGGAGCCTTGGCAGCCATCTTGCAATAATGAGGGAGAGGACCAAGAGATTCTCAGAGAAACCCTGACATGGATGAGCCACTGATTCTGCTTGGAACCACCTCCCTCTGGAGCACTTGTTATGTGATTTATGTGAGAAAAATAAATCTCTTTAATTTAAGCCAACATAGCTGGATACTTTGTTATGTGCCATTAGGAACATTCTAACACATCTCTACTCCCTTCTGCTTCCTTCCATTACCCTTGCCTTTGGAAAAAATCAGAGACCTCTCTCCACCTGCTCAGTGATGCCCACAATTCCTCAAACAGAAGACAAGATTTGGCATTTCTAGGATGAACTTAGGTCTAGTTAGCCCAGAATTCTTCTGGAACAGTTCTGATTTATCCCTATTGTTCTGGGGGTAATTTTAAAGAGTGCTAAAAATATTCTCAGATGGATGATAAATTATATGGCCACTCTATTCCTTTTTCAAAGAGAAAAGGCTTAAGTGCGAACACCACTGCGAGAGAGCGAGAGAGAGAGAGAGAGAGAGAGAGAGAGCGAGAGAGAGAGAGCCTAGCTTTCAGTTCACAACAAAGGGGTAAATGGCTAATACCAGGGTTTCATAGGGGGGAGAGGAGAAGGTACAGTGTGAGAAGGGTTTCCTGGAGGAGGGACTAGTTCCAGAAATAAGAAACTGGGAGCTCTAAAGGCAAACTTCACCCACTTTCTAGCTGTTCCAGTGATCTACTCTGCTCCTAGGAACACACAAAGCCTTTGCTGCTGTGTTACTGTTCTTTCCTAATTTTCTCTCCACACACCCAGTCCACCTTCCACCGGTGCCCAGGGGCTTACAGGAGCCCACCAGTTGCCAAAGGAGTCTCAAGCTCTTGCCTGTGTTTTTTTTTTTGTTTTTGTTTTTTTTTTTTTGTCCAAACCCAGTTACTCCCTGTTTTTCTGAAAAATTTCCAAGGTGCCCACAAGATTGACACAGGTGTTACGTAAAGTGATAAAGTCACTCTCAGGCTATTTCAAGTCCGTTTTTTCCAGACCTTTTCAGACTCCTCAAAACTTGAAGGTGTTCAGTGTGCATGGCACCTGTTTCCCCCTTTTCATGCACGTCTCCTGACCCCAACTGATCAAAAATTAGGCCTGCCTCCGCCCCGCCCCCATCAGGTTGAGGGTGCTTTACCTGCCTCCTATGCTAATGAAAACAAGCCACAAACAGGGCAGTTTATTCCTGCTGGCAACAAGTGTTTAAGTGCATAAATTAGTCTTGACTTAAATTACATAAGCTCATTATCTGTGAGAAACCTGGGCTGCCCCATACACCTTTTAGAATGATGCATTTCGTGCCTGCAGCCCCACTAGCTGTCCCTGGGAAGCTGACTCCAAGAACAGAATCAGCCTGTGTGCTCTCAGGAGCAGTAAAGGAAGGGAGGCAGCCAGCTAGAGAGGCTGTGGTTTCCAGCCAACCTGCTGGGACAGGGGACAGGCAGGGGGCCTTAACAGGGAACCACCTGATTCGCCTTGATTCGAAATGGAAACAGTAGAGGAGACTTTCTTTCATCTAGCCTTGCGCATCTGGCCATCCAACTGACAGCTAGGGCTCATGCAGTGGTAAGAAGTGGGAGAAATGCTTAAGGGGCTAAGGCTGCTGGAGGCAGGGAGGCTGGCTGGGGTGAGAGGGGTTCCTGGGCTTGGGTCTGTGATCACTGTCACCTGATCTATGGGGACTGATAAGCTCCTTGGGGGAAGCATTTGAATCTTCAAAGAAAAAACCTTTTAATTCATCCAACAATAATTATCTGAGCCTAATCCATACTAGGCACTGAACTAAGATCAGAGGCTACAAGAGTGAACAAAACACATTCCTGGCCTCTGACAAGGTTTCCATTTGCTGAGAATTTCAGACAAGATAACAAGTTGTTGTAATGGAGAGTGTTAATGCTACTGTAAAAAACAACAACAAAAAACAAAAAACAAAAAATACAGAATGATCCAGAAAGACGACTGTGTGCCCTTTCAATGTCATACTAAAGCATTGTCTAATAGGCCAGCCCAAAGGCCATCTGACACCCTTAATTTGGCTAATGATTACTACTGGTTAGGGTCTAGACCTTGAAAAATTAGATCTTAATTCGCAGGAAATTGGTAAGTTGTAAATGATTTTTGTCTGGCAGAGACATAGATGATTTTCTGTCCATGGGAAAAGACATCTCCTAAGGATTATGATTTTATTGCCTACAGGACATTATATTACATGTAGTTCAGTATCTAAATAAGCAATCTGAAGCCAACATTCTTTCTTCCACTGGCTACATCTTAATCGGGTTCTTATATGTCCCTTTGATCCAGCCTTATCACCCTGCTGGTTCCCTCATTAAAGAGTTAAAAAAAATCTTTGCATAGGCTCATGATGTGCTTTATGAGAGTTGTGCCTTTAACTTTCTGGGGATCATAATTGGCCACTACCTTAGAGGTAAGATGCTAAGGCGTCCCGGATGAGGGACAGCAAATCCAGTCTTGCTGGCTTAGAGATTTCTCAGAGAGGTCATCTAAAGTCAGACAGGAAGGGTTGAAGGAGTTGGTTAAGCAAAGATGGAAGGGGGGTGGTGCGCTAGACAGAAGGAAATAGATTATGCAAAGGCTGGAGAGGAGACACCTGTATTAACACATCACGAAGCCCAAGGATGTGAGTGGTGAGAGGCAAAGCAGGAGAGAGAAACAACAGCCAGATCATGGAAGGCATCAGTGCTGTGCCAAAGAGCTTGGTCTTTATACAGAGGGCATTGAGGAGTCACTAAAGAATTTTCAAACAGGGACAAGACATAGCTGGATTTGACTCCTGGGTTTGCTGTTTCACAACCCAGGTGGAAATCGCATTCGTGTGTAGACCATTCACAATGTGCCGAGGTTGCTAATAAAATTCTATAGAATTCTGGCTCGCTCCAGTTTGCTGTATAACTAGAATTAAAAGACATATCAGTGAATGGATTCATGGAGAGATTTCTATACTTTAGCTGGAATGCCCAACAATGGATATTTACCACTTATAAGGTTTTCTTTCTGTATTCTAGTCAAAAGTAAAAATAGGAAAAACAGATGTGCCAAAAAAGCAAGGCCTATATATTTCAAAATAAAACTCAAAGCAATGGACAAATCGGAGCTGAAGGAAGAGACTCCAGAGACCAGCTATTAGATGAAATTGCTCTGGTCAGAAAGGTTGCTGCTTCCTTCAAGTTTCCTTAGCCAGATGTTTCCATTTCAGCAATAAATTATAAAACAATTTTGCATTTTAGCACAAGGGAGCATTTATCTGGCTGTGATGTAGCTTGCCAAGGACTTTTCAGCAACCATAGCACTTCTGTTTCTTGTCTCACTTTATCTTCACAAAAGCCTGTGAGGCAGGGAGGATGAGTGCTAGCATGCCCATTTCACAGATGGAGAAGCTAAGGTCCAGAAGATTCAGTGATTTGCCTGGTTATCACTTCAAGTTAAAGCCAGAGGCTGGAAAAGGAAGACTGTGTTGTCAGTGCCTGTCTGAACCACCATGGGGGTTTTACTGGGGGTTTAATAAATGCAATAAAGGAACAATTCTGATCTTTCCAGCCTAATGTGTATTAAAAATGTAATTGTACCTCTATGTGTTTATTTACTTGTTTATTAAGGTCACTCAATTGTAAGTTCTGTTGGGTCAGTTTTCTGTTGCTGTATAATAAATGGCCCTTAAATTTAGTGGCTTAAAACCAAGAATTTGTTATTTCTCATGATTCTGTGAGTTAGGAATTTGAGCAGGACTCAGCTGGTTGATTCTTATGTTCCACATGGTATCAGCAGGGCTCATTTGACTGCCTTATGCTGGTGGTTGGGTTGGACTCTGTGTTGGTTAATTTTATTTGTCAACTTGGCTGGATTATGGTACCAAGATATTTGGTGAAACATTATTCTGTTGTTTTGTTGGTTAATTTTATTTGTCAACTTGGCTGGATTATGGTACCAAGATATTTGGTGAAACATTATTCTGTTGTTTCTATGAAGGTGTTTTTGGATGAAATCAACATTTAAGATGAGATTAGGCATATTCAGGGTGGTATGGCTGTAGACAAGATTAACATTTCAATCAGTGGACTTTGAGTAAAGCAGATTGCCCTCTATAGTGTGGGTGGGCCTCATCTAATCAGTTGAAGGTCTGAATAGACCAAAACTCAGACCTCCCTCAAGCAAGAAGGAATTGTACACCATATAAATTTGAACTTTAACATCTGCACTTTCTTTGGTCTCTAGCCTGATGGCCAACCTGCAGATTTGGACTTGCTAGGCTCCATAATCATGTGAACCAGTTCCTTAAGTCAATCTCTTTTTAATATATCTTTCTGTCTCTCTATATACATCTTTCTGTCTACACACACACACACACACACACACACACACACACACACACGCCATTGATTCTGTTTCTCTGGAGAACCCTGACTAATACAGATTGAAAGGTCCATAAGACTTTCCCCATGGTCTGGTGCCTTGGTGCTCCTTCATGCGGCCACTCTCCCTCGCATGGCTAGGTTGGGCTTCCTTGCAGCATGGAAGCCTCAGGGTGGTCAGACTAATTAAATGGCCACTGAGATGTAAGAAACATGAAAGCTACCAGTTGTCTTAAACCTTGGGCTTTGAAGTCTCAGAGTATCTCTTCTACTGTATTCTGCCGTATTCTTCTACTGTATTCTACTGTATGCTTGAGCAAGCATCACTAGCAGTCCAGATTCAAGGTGAGAGTAAATAGACTCCACCTGTATATAAGAAGATTGACAGAATCCCATTGCAAAAGATGTGAGGGATGAAAGATATTATTGCGGCCATTTTTGGAAACAATCTCCCATAGATAGGAACCATGTTTTGTTCCTAACAACCTACAGCTGTTAGCAACATTAAATACAACAATGTATACAAAGAGCAGAGCAAAATAAATATTCCTTGAAAAACTGTATGTGTTTATATACAGATGGAGGGATGGATGGGTGGATGGGTGGATGGGTGTATGGGTGGGTGGATGGGTGGATGGGTAGGTGGGTGGATGGATGGAAGGACAACATGCCCACTATGTATGACAGTGGCTCCAAAGGCCCATTGTGGCTTCATATCCTTAATACCTATTTGGTCATTTTAGAAGCAAAACAGGATTACAGTCCAGAGCTTGGGTTTCAGAGTCAGACTATAGGTCTCCATATCTAGGCTCCAATACTTATAAGCTGTATGAACTTGGGGAAGTTATTTAGCTTCTCTGTGCTTCAATGTCCTCACCCATAAGAAGCTTAAATTAGTAACACTCATATCTTAAGACCGTTGTGTAGGCCTTCATAATGCAAGTGAGATAAAATGAGTAAAGAGCATAGTACAAGTTTAGCAACTTTTAATAATAAATTATTAAATTTATTATAACTATTAGCATTATTAGATTTGTGCCTGTGTTTGTGTGCTGCCTACTGCAAAATATAGCTCATCCTTGCTGTCCGTGCATAATCTTTCTCTTTCTCTGTCTCTGAATACTGCTACTCCATCTGTGGCCACAGTCCCTCAGCAAGCCACCACCAGCCACACTCTCTGGAGTTGTGTATCAGTGGGCTTGGGCACTGGAGAGACACTAACAGCCATTGCTGGTGCTTCCTGTCATCCTCTGACAGATGCTTGGGTGCCTCATACAACTTCTCACCCGCCCTCCCCTCCCCCCTCTGTGGCCTGCTTCCTGGAGCTGCTTTGAGGCAGACATTATTTGGTGGTGGTGGCTGGTTATTGGCCAGGATCTCTGTGGGGCCACCTCACAAAGCCTGTGTCCTAGATGACCCCATCAACTGCCCAAGAAGCAAGATGTGTTGCTGGAAGTTGGTGTGGTTCCATGGTAAGCAGCTTGCCTACAGTCCTGAGCTGCAAACCTTCAGTTCCTTGTTGGTGCCATATTCTTTCAGGACTCCAAGGGCACTCTGGCTTGCTAGAGTCAAGATGAATGAGTTTGGCTTTGAACTATGGCTTTAGCTTGGCTTCTGTATGCCTGGGTTTAGTCGGCTTTTACATCCCATTATGTCAGACAAAGCCTCCATCAGTCATTTGTTGCTGGCTCCCATGGTTGTTTCTTTCATCTGGATTATAAAGAGCTATGAGATTTTGACAATCCATTATTTGATTTATGGGAAGCAGCTCCCTCATCACCAAGATTCCCATATTCTCCAGGGTTAGACTCTAATATACAGAGAGTTACCTACCCTTCTGGAATGTATGGTGCTTGGTAGTCAGGCTACCATATATGGCTGCTCAGGTTGGGCACTGGATAATGGTGCCCAGCCAAGGGGGCCAATGAGGGCTGAAATCCAGCCCATGCTGAGCTTACCAACCCATTCATTCCGGCCCAGACTGAAGGAGTAGCTTTTTCTGATTTACCTAAGTTGTGATGCTGGTGTTCCGCAGCCCTGCTTGGTAAGGTATGCTGAGGGGTTTACTCTGTACAGGAGGTAGAAAATGGTGGCAGTTAGAAGCTGATCTTCAGCATGTTTACCCTCAAAAGGAGACATCTGATATAAAATAGCTCAATTCAGAGCTATAAAGACTTCTTTCTCCCTTTTGACCTTACTGCCAGTACATCCCTGGAATACTTGGATAGCATGCATTTTCCCAAGTCTGTACCAGAATGAGAGACGTCTCTCTTTCCTTTCTCCACCATAAATGCTTCCTGATGGGCTTGGAACTTCAGGATTAGTGTCTATCGGATTTTAAAAACCCAAGCCTATGAAACTGTCTATGTCCTTCACTAGGAATTGAGGTTTTGTGAAGCGTCATGATGTTGCTCATGGGAGAAAGGCAGCACTAGCTCCCAGTTGCTCGTGAGATGGCTGTTCAGTCAAATGGATGGTGGAGTGAGCCCTGCCTCCGTAGCCTTTTTTCACCTCCCCCCGCTTTTCTCCTCCTTTTTTCAGAGTTGTGAATCCATTCATATATGCAGTAGCTATTTACTGCAGGAGGCAGGTAGTCCACAGTGTGGCATCGTGCAACCTGAGTTCGAATACAGACAAATTATTTAACTCTTCCATGCCTTGGGTTTCTCTTCTGCAAGATGGCGGTAATGAGAGTCCCTACCACATAGAGTTGTTGGGATGATTAAGTGAATTAATTTGTGTAATCAACACCTGACACAGTGCAAGCCTTCCATAGTCGTTAGCTCTTATTTATGAACACCTACAATTCCACTGAGGGGGGAAACAGGCAGGCATGTGACACAGTCCAGGCCTGCTGTGTGCTTACTATCTAGTAGGGGCCATAAGACAGGTAACTCTATCACTGTGCTGTGGGGCAGTATTTCATAGGTTTACAAACTTTAGTGAATGTAAGAAGCACCTAGCCATCAGTGAAATGCAAATCAAAATGAAAATGAGGTACTGCTTTACATTCACTAGGATGGCTAGGATAAAAGAAAGGCAGGTAATTGCAAGTGCTGGTGAGGATATGGAGAGATCTGAACCCCATACCCCACAGGTGGGAATGTGAAATGGTGCAGTTGCTGTGGAAAATGGTCTGACATTTCCTCAGGAAGTTAGACATAGAGTTACCATGTGACCCAGCAACTTCATTTCTAGGCATGTAGCCATGAGAAATGAAGACATACGTCTACCCAAAAACTTGTACCCAAATGTTCACAGCAGTATTATTTATAATAGGCAATAAGTGGCGGGACAATGCAAATATCCATTATTTGATGAACGGGAAAACAAAATGTGCTATGTCCCTATCATGGGATATTACTCAGGCATAAAAAGAAACACAGTGCTGCTAAGTGAAAGAAGCCAGTCTCAAAGGACCACGTATTATATGATTCCGTTTATATGCAATGTCCAGAGAAGGCAGGTCTACAAAAACAGAGATAGATGAGCGACTGCACAGGGCTGGGCCGGGGTGGTGGGAATAGATGGGTGTTAACTAAGGGACAGTGTTTCTTTTTGGAATGACAAAGGTGTTCTGAAATTGATGGTGGTGATGGTCACAGAAACCTGTGAATATGCTAAAAGCCATCAAACCATGCACTTGAAATGGGTGAATTTGGCATGTGACTTCTGTATTGCTAGAACTTTTTTTTAATGCACCTAAAGTGTTTGTTAAAAATGCATTTTTCCAGTTCCCTCCTTTCCAGTCTGGGGTAAGGTGATATAATACACCTTCATTCTTCCAATCTGTCATATTGGCAGTAGAGACAAATGATTTAGTCAATGTGAATCGTGAGCAGCTTCCTGGATGAGGCTGTACTTGCATTGGACCTCACAGGTTAAGGCTAATGGAGGAAAAGAGGCTTTCCAGGAGCAGAGGACAGCACAAATCACGTTAATGGGTCAGAGTCTCCAACAGAACTTCCACGGGTGTCTCCACAGGTCTGCATTTCACTGAGGGAAGGAATCAGGCAAAAGAATAACATTTGTCTTCTTACTGAATGGCTCCTTTTTCTTCTGTAACCCTCTGAGCTGCTACTGTCAAGGTATTTTTAGACAGTTCACATAAACTAATAAGCCAGGGCAGGAATATGTCAGGGAGAGGATGGAAGGGGCAAGGCAGTCGGCAGGCAAGTGGCAGTCCCTTCTCCACGACTGAGCTCCACAATAGCTTCTGTGTTTGAAACTGTCACTATTGAGTTAGAAACGGGCCAAAAGGTAGCTATTAACAATCCACTGAAGGTCTTAGTTTAATGTCTAAAGGGGTTTTTTGGAGTTGGCCCTCATAGTTTGCCCTGCCGAAGTCTTTTATGTGGCTCACTCTTTGTATGACCTCAGGATCAATAGTTTTACCTTGAAAAAGGGGTGAAATATTAGACACTCAAACAGTTCCCCTAGCAGGGTGGGAAAGGGGAAAGGTGATCTGAAGATCTGCATCTCATAAATACTAGGTAGAACTAGTGAAATTTGCAGAATTCACAGGATGAGGGAGGGAAAGGGGCAGGAGTGTAGGGACCAAGAAGGCTTCTAGAAAGAGAGGAGGAAATATAATACCCGAGTCTAACTTTGGTGGTAAAAGTGAAATCCTCATCAGGAATAATATTAGCTCCAGAATTAAAGTAAATTTTGAGATACAAAGACTGGTGTTTTTTCCCACAGTCCTTGGTAACCTGTGGCTCTTTGTAACAAAGGTGATCATTCTTGTCCCGGATTGTCTGGGACTTTCCTCATTTTCAAACCGAAAGTTTCATGTCCCAGGGATCCTCTTAGTCCTGGCTTACTTAAGCAGTTGGTCACTCTATTGGTAACAAGGTCATCCCAACCTCTATGACTCAGAGAAGAGATGACTCCAAAGAAGACAGAGAACAAGAGTCAGTTATTGGCTTTTGGGTTTCAAAACCTAGGCCTAGACATAATGCAGGATGGTTCTAAGACTGAAAGATCATGTCAGAGCAAGGTCCCTCCACTGGGCCAGGTAAAGACTCTGAGATGAGGCGGGTGGGAAGGCCAGACAAGGAAGAGATCCTAGACCAGTGTTGTCTGATAGAACTTTCTGGGATGGTGGAAGAGTTCTATAATAAAAACTGTGCTCTCCAATATGGCACCCATTAGGTACATATGGCTCCTGAGCACTTAAGATGTGGCTGGTATAATTAATTTAGCATATCTTACCAATTTAAATTTGAATGACCAAATGTGGCTAGTGGATACTATATTGGACAGCTTAGTCATAGAGACTACTGGGAATGTTCTTCTGAATAGAGTCATAGGAAGAAGGGAATTGATTGATGCTGAGTGGTGGAATCCCCAGACAGGTTTGGAGAACCAAGCACAGAAAGGACCTGAGATTCATTGACAGGGGGTGGGAAGACTTCAGAAGTCCCTAAGCCAATAAGGCATGAAAAAAGAAGGTATATCTGTGCAGTGAGTGAAGACAGATTGGTCCAAGGCAACCTCATAGAGGTTTCTGGGGTCCTAGGGTGACCTGAGCAATGGTGTTTCTTGTGTGCGGTGGAGTAACCCAGACATGACACATGGAGTTGGCAGATCTGTGGACGCTTGGAGGTTGGGAAGAAGCAAGAACACAGCTGTGATCCAAATAGAACAAAAACCAAATAATATGCAGAGTCATCTTAGTGGATGCCACCATAGACAAGGAAAAACGTGGAAGAACAGATGCCTACCTTCCTACCCCTGCCATTTTGGATCCACATTAGCTCCCTGGAACTTACAAAGATCCTGGGAGAACCTATGAATTCACTGAGGTTAACTTTATGTTATCAGAAGGAAAGGGGGATTTAATAAGATGTTAAGTTCAGATAAAGGAAAATAAAGTTAAATTTCTGGCACAACTGAGTGCCCTGACAGAGAGGCTTGTACGTTACACTGTTGTTTCCTTTTGCATGATACTGTGCTAAGTATGTGACAAACGTCTAAGTTTATAACAATCTTGAAGGAAGTACTGTTATTATCTCCCTTTTACAGATGAGGCAACTGAAGCCCAGAGAGCCCTTTTAACCTTCTGATAGACACCAAAGGCTGGTAAATGTTGAAGCCAAGATTTAATTCTAGGCTTACCTGCCCCCCTAAATATTTAACCTCTATCAAGGTTGGATCCATTTTTCTGTCTACTATGAATCCTGTTTTCTTCTAGAAATAGTACCCCTCTTCTTTTGGAGATGACTTACTTTACTCCAAATACATGCTTTGAGTGGAGTCTGCCAGCCAGAATGACTATCTCCCAGGCAAGATGAGGAAGAACTATTGATCAGGGTTTAAACCCCATTTCTGTTTCTTTTTGGACACACAGTGAGACCCTATTTTTCAGCCTCCATCACAGTTAAATGGGCCATGTGAATGAGTTCTGGCCAATGGAATGTGGGAAGATGTGATTGGTGTCACTCTTTTTTTAAAATTTTTTTTAACGTTTATTTATCTTTGGGACAGAGAGAGACAGAGCATGAACGGGGGAGGGGCAGAGAGAGAGGGAGACACAGAATCGGAAGCAGGCTCCAGGCTCAGAGCCATCAGCCCAGAGCCTGACGCAGGGCTCGAACTCATGGACCGCAAGATCGTGACCTGAGCTGAAGTCGGACGCCCAACCGACTGAGCCACACAGGCGCCCCAATTGGTGTCACTCTTTAAGGGGGTAAGGAACAAGAGAGAGTGAGAGACAGACAGACTGACTGGGAGGTGTAAGGAAGCAAAGATATAAATCAGTTTTGGGAGTTATATCTAGGAATGGATGCAGATGTAGTCCCTGACACACAGTACTGACTAAATGCAAATAAAACAGAGATCTACTATATGTAAGCCAAAGAAATTACAAATTCTGAATTTAAAAGAAAAAAAGTTGTTGACTGTTGAATTTGTAAAATAATCTCAGCCTCTAAACTTGCTCCAGAAGGAATCAGGGTCCCAAAGCTGTGGAGCCTCCAAGAAGAGCATACTTGTCAGCATGCGGCTCAGACATGCCAGCGAGAGTGACAGACAAGGCAGTGTTCCCAGAGACCAGATTTAGATCAAATCAAGAAACTTTACAATGGCTGTGAGCAAGGACCACTTTGTCCATTCTTCCCTTTATTGAACGGGGATTGAATTTTGGATATCCTGTTCCTACTCTACTGATGTGTAGGGAGTAGCACAAGAGGACAACTTGTCCTCTAGTTCACAGGTCACCAGATCACAGGGAGCCACATCCAGACCTGATGAAGAAGATTGCACAACATCTCGAGATCCTAGTGCTAGAGCTGGTTGCAGTCATTGGATGGGATTCAGGTTGTCTCACTTGGGATGAGGTCTGTGCTTTCTAAGTGAGGGACATAATGTGACATGGATGAACAGAGGGGGAACAGACAGGTGGACAGTGGCTGAGACAGTGGTATGTGTTCAAGAAACACACTTTCCTTTTCTTCCTGGTTCCCCAGCAAGACTACATTTCCCAGCTTTCTTTGTAATTTGGTGGAGCCACATGACTGAGTTCTGGCTAATGGAATGTGTGTTGGCAGTGAAGAAAAGTACAATAGAGAGAACCTAAAAGTGGGGTTGAGGTGCCATTTGCATAAGCCAAAGGTAGATAGTTGGTAGATAGA
Organism: Panthera tigris; assembly: GCF_018350195.1. Taxonomy (NCBI): domain Eukaryota; kingdom Metazoa; phylum Chordata; class Mammalia; order Carnivora; family Felidae; genus Panthera; species Panthera tigris. The sequence continues at coordinate 114,355,152 of NC_056666.1, read as the reverse complement.
ATGAGGAAGGGTTCTCTGTTCCTAGTCTGAAGCCAGGTCTTGGTGAGAGTTGCTCCCATGGAGTTTTCTAGACAAGGCTGCCACTGGAGTTGTGCAGATTATGTGCTATACAAAGGCACCTGACTGACAGGGTAAGTGAAGGCTAACTTCTAGCCCTAGCTCCACTTGCCTAGCCTTATGTCCTGGCACTAGGCTTCCTCTACCCGTGGCAAGGTTATTCATGTCTCCACACAAAGCACCTTCTCCTCACTCAGCCACGTACCTGTAGGGTTTTGCCTGCGAGAGAGACACATAGGTTTTCCTCTTCTCCTGGGAGATGCCTCTTTCTAATTTGCACAGAAGAGCCATATGGGCTAGAGTGGTGGCTCTGTCTCTGTAGTTTATGAATCAGCTGGTGGCTGTCATGTCAGACTTTCTGACCACGTCCCCAAAGTGACCTTGCTTTTGCAGGTGCTGGAAACATAAGACTTTGGCTCCTCGAATAGCTGTTATTTGAAACCAAAAAAAGTATAGTCTTATTTTCAGTGTGTTGAGTGACATTGTCTACTCCTTTCCCCAGTTTCTTCCTACCATTTATGGTAGGCTAACAGGAAGTCTGTGGTGTTCTTCGAATGTTCTGACAGCTTTCAGGACTACCGAGAACTGCTGAACACTTGTGCTCTTCTTTGTTAGGATCATTTTTCTTCTGGCCTCCTTGATTTGGTATTTCTAGTAAATCTCCTCATTAAAGCAATATTAAGCAAACTCATAAATATGTATATAGTCTTCTTAATTATCTGTTGATAGATATGGACTCTGATACATTTACATAATGAGCTTTTTAAAACATCCAGATGCATTTTACAATTAGACCCAGGCAAGGGCTGGGTGAGGGGGAACTTGGAAGGAAAAACAAGCTTACTCCTGGCAATATCAAAGGTGCCTGTTTAGAGGAAGCTTGAAGTTTAAAAAAGCAAATTGGTACTGCTGAGGAACTTAGTTCCTCCCCTGAGGTTTCAGATAATATTACAAATGTTGTTAAGTTAGAAGCAAAGCCGAGTGAAATGGAATTACACATCCTGTTCCAAATGCTGATGGAGAAGCTAGAAAATTAGAACAAAGGTGGTAAAGCAGTCTAGGCTTGGAAGCCACAAATGGTGTGGGAAAGCATTACTATGTTCGCTCCCTCCATTCTGGACACATGGGAGAGGCACCTTCCCCACCAAGACATTAGGTATGTCCATGAAAGGTGAGCAGAGGTGATGTTAGTCACTTTGGGGCCACTTTGTGATTTTCCACCTTCTTTTCATTGTGCCATGAGTCTGGGGTCATTATGAATGGTGGCACTTCTGTCAGACGGTGTGCTTGAGTGGGGATGCTGTGGAGCAGAGACCACTGTCAATACGTGCGGGACATACAGTGTGAACTAGAAATAAACCTTTATTGTTTAAGGCACTGCAATGTGGGAGGGTTGTTTGTTACAGCAACAAAAAGCTCATTCCGACTGATTCAACTGGGACCAGAGACTTGGAATCCTATTCTAGGAACAACCTTCATTGGAAACTTGAACTTAACAGCTGAATTCTGAAAACGGAGCTTTGTGGTTCAGAAGCAGATTAAGGAAGTTAAAACAAACTCCTTTTCCCTTCCCCCAAAGGGATCGTTCACGTGGGATCCCTCATCTTACACCTAAAAGATAGCATGGTCTTTCCACTTCTACTGTGCTAACTGGTCTTTCTCCTCAGCTTGAGTGGAGGCTCCTGGGGGCTGCTACAATTTGCTGTTCCAAATAAGTAAACACAGTAAGTAAATGTATCTGAAGGGCAATTATGAAGGTGAGTGGTGATTTGATAAATTCATTAAAAAAAAAATTGAGCTCTCTCAGACAAAAATTGTGATATAAATCCTTCCTTGATAATAATATCCTGACAGAGGAGAAAATGAGAAAGCAGTGATACCAAGAGTCCTAAATTAGAATTTGGTTTTCATTAACAGAAGCAACAGAGAAGCTAGCTACGGTTTTAGGATCTGTAAGATGTCCCAGAATGAGAGACATTATCTCTGTCCTTGTGATGCAAAGGTGATAAAAGTAACAGACTTTTTTTCATATGTTCCACACACTTTTAAAAAAATGTTTTTAAATGTTTACTTATTTTTGAGAGAGAGAGAGAGAGAGAGACAGACAGACAGACAGACAGAGTGTGAGCAGGGGAGGGACACAGAGAGAGGGAGACACAGAATCAGAAGCAGACTCCAGGCTTTGAGCTGTCAGCACAGAGCCCAACGCGGGGCTTGAACTCACAAACCATGAGATCATGACCTGAGCTGAAGTTGGAGGCTTAACCGACGGAACCACCCAGGTGCCCCCACACACTTTTCTAAACACTTTGTTTTAATATTTATCTTTATTTTTAAGGGAGAGAGACAGAGTGTGAGCGGGGAGCAGCAGAGAGGGAGACACAGAATCTGAACTGTCAGCACTGAGCCCTACGAGGGGCTCGAAACCACGAACCATGAGATCATGACCTGAGAGGAAGTTGTATGCTTAACCAACTGAGCCACCCAGACACTCCCCTAAATGCTTTGTTTATGTAACTTGTTTGTATCCTCAGTTTACATATTTGGAAGCTGAGGCACAGGAAGGTCAAGTAGCTTGACTAAGGTTCCCGGTTTTGAGTGCAGGCAGCTCAGCTCCTGAGTTCACACTGATAAAAACATTGGAATCATAGGAGCTTCGCTATCTACAACGTGTGGGCAGAATGAAAGGAATGCAGGTCAAAAAGCCAAAATATGGGTAGAAAGATGGGTAAGTTAAAAGAAAAATTATTGTTAAAGGGTCATTTTCAAAATAAGATACAATCATGACTCCATTGAAATAAAAAAATAAACACACGTCAAAGACTTTATTTAACTCATGAATTAATGAGGGAAGCAGCAAGGTGTTACAAAAGTACCGCATGGGTGGCTCAGTCGGTTAAGCGGCCGACTTCGGCTCAGGTCATGATTTCGCGGTTCGTGAGTTCGAGCCCCGCGTCGGGCTCTGTGCTGACAGCTCAGAGCCTGGAGCCTGTTTCAGATTCTGTGTCTTCCTCTCTCTGACCCTCCCCTGTTCATGCTCTGTCTCTCTCTGTCTCAAAAATAAATAAATGTTTAAAAAAAAACTACCGCATATATATATATATATTTATGTAAGTCTAGCAGAGGGGTGATATAGAGAGTGATACCAACAACATCCCACCAGACACAACTTGTATCTCTGACAAGGACTGCCTACATTACCATCAGTACCCTATATGTTTACTTCTGTCTCTTCAGGGCTATAAAGAGCCTAGTCAAAGACCAACGATGATGCACACACTTACAGAATCTGATGATCCCTGCATACTCCATGGGAAGGATATCCAGTAATTTCTTTTTTCCACTTCGAAATCTCCCACAATTTTTCTAAAAAAATTTTTTGGGAGGGTGCTTTGTAGGTATGTCAGACTTTTTCACCTCTTTGAGCAAGGATCTGGAAAAAAAGAGATGGGATCTTTATCTCTCCTGTCATTTGAGAAGGTCATTTCTAATGTATGGTCCTTTTTGATAAACATAAAAAAAAAACCCAATCCTTCATGTTCTCCTTTAATATTATTTAAGGCTTCAAATCAAATGTCTTCACCAACAGCAAACTGAACAATGCCTCCATTCAATTCTGTTTATACCCCCTTATGTCATGCCTTCTTCTCCTACATTAAAAAGCACAGTTTTTTTTAAAGGTAGACATTGGAGGACATGATAGCTCATTTTTAATACCTTCAAGGGATGCTCATAAGAAAGAGAACAGATTTCTTTTTGAGTTTCAAAGAGTAATGTTAACTAAGAGGTAGAAACTTCAGAGATGCAATTTCTGCTCAACAAAATAAATGCAGTTTTGCTTCCAGAGATCTTTCCATCAAAGAGTTGGGCTGCCTTTTAGATAAAGACATCCCTCCCCATCACTTCAGTGCCTAGCAGAGGCTGTACATCTTCTATTGGGATGCTTTTGGGGTTAACACTGCCCTTAGATGCTTAGAAGAGAATGATAGACTCTGCCTTGGGACCCAAACTTTAGAACAATGGCTCTCAAGCTTTAGCATGCATAAGAATTATGGGAGAGCTTGGAAAACACCCAGACATTTTCCACCCTATCCTCCTCTTAGAAAGATTCAGATTCAGTTGGTCTGGATAGGACCTGGGATTCTATATTTCTAAGAAGCTCCCAGTGATGTTGACACAGTCCTCCCAGTCCTATACCTTGGGTGGTCCTTCTCCAGACTTTCCTTCTGCTGTGCTCATCCTTACAGGGTACAGTATCTATGGGCTAAGAGGATGTTCCCATCAAGAGCCTCAATTCCTCCCCTTCTAAACCACTCTTTGGGAACTTCCCAGAATTCCCTGACTAAAGACCTTTAGCTTCCTTCCTGGGCCTGCATTAACTTCTTCTCTTGATTCAGTCACCTGAGGGTACTCTGTTTTTAACTCAGAGATGGGGATATAGAGATTATGATGGTTGAACTGTCCCCAAAACATATGTTGAACTTCTAAACCCTGCTACCTGTGAATGTGACCTTATTTGAAAATAGGGTCTTTGCAGATGTAATCTTGTAAGACACAAAGTTAAGATGAGGTCATTAGGGTCTGCCCTAATCCAATATGACTGATGTCCTTACAAGAAGAGGGACATTTGTACAGAGACACATGCAGAGAGGAGAATGTCACTTGAAGACACAGACACACAGAGAGAACACCAGGTGATGACAAAGGCAGAGAATGGAATAATGCAGCTCCAAATCAAGGGACATTGGGACTGGTGGCCATCAGCAAAAGCTGGAAGAGGCAAGAAAGGATTGTCCCTTATAGATTTCAGGGAGCACGGTCTTGCCAAAACCTTGGTTTTGGAGTTCTAGCCTCCAGACTATGAAACAGTAAGTATGTGTTGTTTTAAGCCACCCAGTTGTGGTACTTAGGTACAGCAGGCACAGGAGGTAAATATAGGACTCTGGTTCCACAGAGCAGCTTTTCTAGAAGACGGAGCTGGTTGACTGAAGAGTAGACTCCCTTTGGAGAGGACAAGGGAGTGAGTGGGTAAGGGTTTTTCATACCCCAAAAAGGTGATGAAAAAGAACAGAGACTAGAAGTGAGTGAAAACCATGGTTGAAAATAAAGTTTGGATTTGCCTTGAGGTGGAAGAGACATGCAGGTTAAAAGCAGATGAGAAGGTAGAGAAAAAAGGGAAACCAATTCCATGACAACAGGAAACAAACAGCAGCTAGTTAGCTAGGTAACTAGGAGCTAGTTACCCTGTGCCTGAGACTGACATTGCTGTTAGCTTTCCCTTAGTTCATGGAGATAACACACACACACACACCAAACCTATGTTTTGTTTTTGTTCTCCACTGTTTACTTTATGGTCTCAGGTTTATAATCACATAAGCATCTGAATACTTGTTAGGACCGGACCAAAAGACCAAGCATCCAATGTCTCACTCAGACTGTGCTTCTTGATTATATTGTAAAAGATTGGTTCTCTCCTTCTACCACCAGGGTCCTAGTCTATGTTGGATGGAGTGATTATGGGCATCAGGAATTAACTTCTGAATGAATAGTTATCTGGATTGTTTTTATTTTTCCCATTTATTTTTGAATAGCTCATGAGCCCTTCTGTCCCTCATCTCTGGACATGTAATCACACCAATAGACACAAGTCCCCAAGAGCTACACTTCTAACTTCCTCCCAAATCCAGAAAATTCTACTATGGTTCCCCAAACCCCTAGATTCTTACAAAATTTCAAGGGGATCCCAGGAATCAATGTTGCTTACAAGGGAAGGTTTGGCTTGACAGTCACAGCTTGGACAATAAAGGGTTTGTGATGAGGAGTTAAAAGAGAAGTTGGAGGAACTTGAGTGTCTTCTCTCGCTATCCCTTGCATCAAATAGAAGAGATAAGCAGGGTATGATCTTAAATGATTTTTCATGGGTACCATTCTTTCTGGTACTCTACAGATGGAGTGGAGAATTCACAGAAGACAAATAAAGAGTACTCAGGGAAGGGATGGGGTGGAGACAATTCTGTGGGGAACCAGAGCCAGAAGAACAGTGGAAAGAACCAGAGGAGGCAGGGTGCTTGGGGCTGAGCCTGGGGTGATTCTGTTTGAGTCTTCTTATATCACCCACAATTCTCAAGAATAGAATTCCTACCCAGAACACCAACCTTTTAGGATGACACTTAGTTTCTCAAATGCTTTCTCTCCAAGGAAGGGGAGGGGTGGAATTTTACAAGGAATCAAGTTGAAGGAATGAAATCTTTATTTCAAATCTCTCTCCTCCTCAGAAGCAGATGTTAAATCTCCATTAACTGAGGACCTTTTCCCAATCCCTAGGTTTTGTCTAAGTTTGGGGGCTTCCAAAGTACGGAAATATTGATGGAGGGTCAATGGAGGGGAAGTGGCTGTTCTTCATCTCCATCTGTCCATACTGGCATCCACTAATATGCCCTCCTTCTTGTGTGGCCTCCTATCAAGAATCTACTCAGATGGCCACCTCTCTGTTTGCCTTATGTACCTCCCTCTACTGAGTCTCTGCTGTTCATAGGCAAGGCTCAGGGCCACGGAACTGCGAGGCTTGCCCTGTGTCTGCACCCTCCCCCAGTCCTGGAATATGTGCACATCTCTCTGTATTCTGATCCCCCACACCCACCTGGAGTTTCCATTTTTCCTCTCCCCAGGACTGGGGTGGGACAGCAAGTCAGGAAGTAGAGCCCCTTCTCAAGGACACAAATATCTTAGGTCTATGCTTTCCTTCTTTGTCAGCCTCAAACTCAGAGTGATGATTTTGAGAGTGAGTTGACTTGCCTCCACCTCACTGAGAGCACAAGTGAGAAATGAACCTTTATGATCATAGCTCATTAGGATTGGGGGATGGATGTTGCTGCAGCAAAATTTAGCCTATCCTGACCAATATTCCAAGGTGGGTCCACACTCTTTGGATTTATTGTCAATTCTTTACCTTGGATGACGTGCTGCATTTTAATACCCCCACCAACTGGTTTTCGTACTGGCTTCGTTTCTTAACACTGTCACTTGGTGACACAGAAACAAAACAGATCTCTTCCTGCATTATTGTTTGCCCAAAGGCCCAATTTGGGTTGTGGTAAGAGAGGATGTCTCAGATGAAGGCTGTCATTTCCCGGCCTTTGAGGGATCCTGCTCCAGTGGGCTGAGTAATTTGTTAGAGACTAAAGTGGTGAGGAGGGGATGAAATGTCACCAGCCAGCAGGAAACATGCTCACATGGTTTCTTCTTATGTATCTGGCAAGACTTTTAATTGTTTCTAAAGAAATCAGCTGACTGATGTTAACCATATGGAACTGTTAATACATGGAGTAACAGAATAGTACAGTTGGATCATGTTTCTTTAGTTGTCTGTAAAATGGCATGTAATTTGTAAACGAAAAATTGTGCTTAAAGAAGCATCACGGCGGACTTCTTCATTTGACATGTGTCAAATTTTCCCCCAAATGATTCCAAATGCATGGCACTCTTTAAAACACTTCATTTTAATGGCATTCCTTAAAAACCATTGTAATTGGAATTATTTTTTATAGATATAATCTTCTGCCTAATCCTATTGATTATGGGTGCCTCTTCCCTTCCCACACCCCATGTTAGGTAACATTTATTTTTTTCCTGTTAATGCTCCAGGAGGTCCCTATTTGGGCACCATTTCAGTAGATGTGACAGGTACCTGCTCTGGGCAACAGGACAGAGATTCTTGTGTCTCTGTAAAAACTTTGTAGAAGGTATTCTTTTAGCTTGGGTTTTATGAAGACTTAATTTAGGGATAAGAATTAAATCCCATCATGGGAGGAAATATATATAGGTAAGTAATGGTTAGACCAAATATGCTGTATACAATAGACAGCAAATAACACAAGGCTTTAGATACACTGTGATTGTGGCACTAGTGACCAGCCCCTTCCTGATTACACTGGGGACAGATTCTCTCCAGGAGAGCGGAATAAAGTTTCAGTCTTGCTTTTGCTCCAGCAGTTCTTCTTTTATAGTCCTGGGTCTATTTCTCTGACTCTTGTTAGGCACTTTTAATTCTACGGTGGTCCAAGTCTGTCCTCATGAGAGTCTGGATGAGCATGTATTTGGATCAAGCCTGCTGAATAACTACAGAGGGCTTTCTGTCTGTCTGTCTGTGTCTGTAATGTCTCTCTCTGTAATGGTTCAAAGTTTTGGTTTTAGTACAACAGAGATTTAGAGACTTTCAACCTCCAGGACTGAAACAGATTTTCTACTGCTTGGCTCTTTCTATTCCCACAGCGTGAATCAGCGGGGCCTCTCAAATTATGGCAACATTCTCTTTTAAAGGCAAGCACACAACACATCAGGGCCTGTCCCACTGCAGTGTACTTAAGAGTCACCAGGGCTGCTTGTTAAAAATACAGTTTTCCAGATTCTACCTCAGAATATCTGAATCAGAATATCTGAGAGTGGAGATCAGAACTCTACATTTTCAAACACATTTTTGAGATCATTCTGAGGCTATTGGCCAGATGACTCCCTCGGTGAAAAACACTACTTATAAGATGTCTTCCCCTGCGATGTAAAGACGATAGATTTCTCAAATCTGGTTGGGGAATGAATATATCCTGGTTTGAGTGACACCTGAAAGTCTCTCTTCTATTACTCAAAAAGCTTTTTTGTTTCTTAGGTGGTTTTCTTCCTCTAACTTTTAAAGGTACTTCACTAAGTTCTTGCTGCTCAACTGGGTATTGTATCCACTTAACCCAAACAACAGTGACAATGCCTATGCTTCCTGGGATGGGGCTTGGAAGAATAGTGAAACATGTCATGTTGTCCCACCTGAATAATGTCTGGGAAACTCAACCTTTTAAGGATACGTCTTCATGTCTTTCTAAAGATATTTCCAAATAAACTCCCAACAAGACTGTAAACTCATTAAACAGAATTGAAAAACTCCTGTATTTCTCTGGTAGCATCATTAACCTCCATTATCTGCAGTACGGTGGTTATTTGAAAGCTCTCCCACTACAACATACTTAGAAAAGTGGGATAAAGTATAATAAATGTATTCTCAAATGCAAAGGTGAGAATGAAAAAAAGTAACAGAAACCCTTGGGGGTCCAAAACAAGAAGCTGAAATCCCAAGCTCAGAAGGTATTTGCCAACTTCACAACCAAGGAACAAGGTTTCAGTGGCTCTATGGGGACAAAAACAAGATCTTAGCTCTGCAAAAGTCAGAAATGAGACTGAGGAAGCAATGGAAATCTGAAACTCTTAGAGGCACACACTCAGTAGAAGAGTAGGCTAGAAAACATTTACCCCTCTGTCTTGGCAAAAGTTCTGAGTGGGGTAAGAACATCCGCTCAAAATCAGTGACCATAGATGTCCTAGCACATGAGTTTGGATTTACATTTATACTACCTAGTCCTGGAAATTCCAAAGATAAAAATTGATATAAAGTGACCCCAGGCTTATAATGTTCTTAGGCATTTAACAGAAGAGAAAAAAGTTCTTCTTAGAGAGATAAACTTTCAATCCAAGATTCAGAGGATTCCCATAGATAAGGGTCAATTAAATTTGTGTTTGCAAATCTAAAATTGCTAACATTTTATATCTGCCACAATCAGCAGAAACAAGAAGTAGGAGGAGGACCACACCTCCTCCCCAAGAACTTCAGGAAATAGGATTATTGGATATAGGATGTAGAAATTAACTTAAAATAGATAAAGAAAATAGGGGCATGTGGGTGGCTCAGTAGGTTAAGTGTCTGACTCCTGGTTTCAGCTCAGGTCATGATCTCACAGTTGGTGAGCTTGAACCCTGCATTGGGATCTGTGCTGATAGCACGGAGCCTGCTTGGGATTCTCTCCTTCTTTCCCTGCCCCGCCCTGTCATGCACACGCGCACTCTCTCACAAAATAAATAAATAAATAAATAAACAAACAAACAAACAAACAAGCTTTAAAATAAAATATTTAAAGAAAATAAGAAGTGGAATTGAAAGCACAAGAAATAACATAACACTATCAAAAAAGACTAGGAGCATTTAGAAAAGAACCAAATAGAATTTCTGGAATAGAAAAACAAAATGAGTGAAATAAACCCTCAGTGGATGAAATACTAGCAGAAAAGACACAGCTGGAATGAGAATTAGTAATCTAGAAGAAAGGGCTGAAGAAATGACTCAGAACATGAGACAGAAAAGGAGAGGGAAATCACAGATGAGAGCCGGTTCTTCCCTGATGGTTCTAGACTTCCATTTTCCCACCCTGAGTGGACATTGAGGGGATGCTGTGTCTTCGGTAGACAAGAAAACAACTATGTATTCATATACCTGGTAAGCTATACGGTAAGATATGTAAAAGGACCAAGTAAGGAATATGAGTGGAGTATTATTTTGTTGTTAGCGTTCTCAGCTGAATCTCAGTACCTAGAACGATGATCCAGGAATTCTTGTCCTACTAACCCTACTTCCTCCCACAAAATTCCTGATGAAGCTATACTAACAAGGGGCAATGTGCTAATAAAAAAATGATAATTAAGGTACTTTTGGTGGGGACAGTTGCTGATACTCCAGCTAGACAGCCCTGGCCAAAGCACAGTAGGGGCAACCTGATTAGGATGAAAGCTAAGTGTGTGTCTCTATTTCTCTAATTTTGAGTTATGATAAAGGAAAAGATACAAATGCAATGAAATAGAAGCTTACACCATACATGAATAGTATAATTTAATATATAATTTTATGAGGAAAAATTTTTTTTCCCTATTTTATGATGAGAAAACTCAAGTTTAATGGAACAAATAATTCTCCCAAGTTCACCTGACATGTAAATGGCATAAGCAAGCTACAGACTCAAGTGATCTGACTCCATTATGCTATTTATACTTGGGCATATGACCTTTTAACATGCTGATAAACACTCACTGATGCCTACTGGTGAATCTGACCCAATCACTGTCCTGAAATCTAACCAGTCAGATTACTCTCCTCTCACCTTGAGGAAAGAGTGGGGAGAGACACAGGCAGAAAGAAGAATATGTTCCCTCCCCCCTGGGAAGCAGAGGGGTTTCTGCATTTGAGAACACAGGGTGGGAGTGAGCAGGAAACATTCATAGAGGAGGTGGCATTTAAGTGGATTGGCCTCTCGAAGGATGAGCAGGGCTTTGCTGGGGAAGAGCTCTGGAGACAGAAACAGCAGCATATGCACTGGCACGGGTCTGTGTAGGGCTTTAGTGATGAGTCTGATGTGACCAGGATACAAGGTATGTGAGGAGGAAAATGGGAGGTTAAATTAGAAGGGCCAGCTGGCGTCGGACTGTGACAGGCTTTATAAGCCACAGGAGTTTGGGTTGCTTGGGGTTGGTTCCTTTGGAGTTGACGCTTTGAATGACTAGTGACGCAGGCAGAGTGGGAACCACTAGAACTATTGGTCCCTCTCATAAACACGTTCTCTATCATGAAGTAATAGCCCCAGGAGCCCTGCTAGAAACACTAGGATGTGGAAGCTCAGACTGTGGTTGCTTTGGGCCTCAAATCCCCACCTGATTCTGGGTGGACTGTATCTGAAACCAGACTTTTGTGAAGGGTGACAAATAATAGTGTCCTATATTCTCATATTCTCCAACCAGAATTACATGCTCAAGTGGCCAGTGCCCTCGTCTGAAATTCTATCATTTGTATGCCTTTTGTTCTTAGGAACTATCCTGGTTAAAATGCAAATATGTCTCGAATGGTGATTCTCAGCTTCTGCTTGCACTTCTGACATCACCTGGGGATCATTACAAAATACTGATGCGTAGGTATCACTGCCAGGGTCTGATTTAACTGGCCTGAGGTGTACCCTGGGCATCAGAGCTTTTTAAAGTTACCCAGTTAATTCTAAGGTGAATCCACGGTTGAGAAGCAGACCCCTTGAAGGGAGAGCACATTCTGCCATGAGGGTAGTCAGGGACACAGAGGGATAAGGAACAGCAAAACAGCTTCACAATTTCTCTGGGAGCTTCCCCTGGTTATGGGGACTTGGTAGAAGTCTTGTCAGTACATTTTTTTTTTGAGATTGGATAAGCCACGTTCATCTTCATAGTTGCTAGCCAAAAACTGTAAGAAATTGAAGGGAATGATGCTTGTGGAAAAAAAAAAAAAAACCACAGCATTTTGGAAACAATTGTTCCCACCTTTAGTTTAATCCCTAAAACACAACCACCAGATTCCATTCTTCATTTTCACTGTGTCCCTGCTTTGGAGGAGAGCAGAGGAGAAGGTTAGAGCTCAGCAGTGAATTAGGATGACATATTAATGATCACTTATAGGTCATAAAATGTTGTCAAGCATATTAGCACTCTGATGCCCACAGTAACCATTAAGACAAGCATCATTTTTGCCATTTTACCAATGAGGGTTCTGAAGTGGGGAAAGCATAAGTGACATGTCCAAAGTCACACCGCTCACAAGTGTATCACCTCAAATGAAGCCAATCTAGATCTCAGCACTATTGCAATGCCCAGAGTTCAAGAATGGAAGGCAGACTCCTATTACATCTGACTGGGAATTCCAACTTACACTTCCATGGATTCCCATCAATGGTCCACACTCATTCAACTAATACTCATTCTTTGCCCAGATGGGGGTGGAGAATGCAAAGAATACCTTGAGTTGTGATCACACCTTCCCCTGGCTAATCACCCTAACCTCCCCTAGTTCTTCCTTTAGGGTCCCTATCTCAGTCACCAGCATCACTGTCTTTCCAAGAGTCATCTTGGATGGACACCTCCTTTTATGCCTTAGACTCTCACATCCAATCACTTCACCAATATATTGTCATTTTGCCTTCTTTTTCTCAGCTGTGTCTATTCCTCATTTCCAGTCCCAACACTATGCATGTTGAAGTGACCATCATGTCATAGCTAAACTGCAATAGTCATCTGTTAACTGGTCTCCCCTAGGAGAGGGGAGATTCTGCACTCTCTGCTGATATATTATAGCCATAGTTTAACAGACTCCAATTCAACCTAATGAGAGACAGAAAATCTTGGGGACCTCAGGTTTCTACCTCTCCACAAACATTTGTTTACAGATTTCCCTTCCATTCTTCCTCTCTACTTGGAAGAATAATGGGTTTGAAACCAAAATAATCAGGCCATGTCTTTGAATTGTGTCACTTAACAGTATTTTCTCTGATACTTATCAAATACCTACTACATTCCAGTTCTTGTACAGGCAAATAAAATACTTAACTTTACATATTTTTTGTTTCATCCTACTTCACTATTAAGAATGACTATAGGGACACTTGGGTGGCTCATTTGGTTGAGCATCTGACTCTTGATTTCAGCTCAGGTCATGATCCCAGGGGCATGGGACTGAGCCCCACAATGGGCTCTATGCTGAGCGTGGAGCCTGCTTCAGATTCTCATTCTCTCTCTCTCCCTTTGTCCCTCTCTGCCCCCCCCCCTCTAAAATTTAAAAGAAAACGCTATAGTAAAGGCTTCTAAAGGCACATGTACATAGGGTTGTGGGAACACAGAGAGACAATCTAGCTTTGTCCCAGAGAATTGAAAGGAGATGTGACATTCAAAGCTGATCTTAAACATTGCTAGAGAGGAGGAAGGATGGTTGTTCTGAGCAGAGTGAGGCCTGCCTGGGAAGAGGGCTCTGCAGGCTTCAGGGAGCTGTCATCAGAACTGGGTTTTAGAACATGAATCCTGGAAGCCATGTGGAATAAGCCTTGGAAGAAGGAACAAGTGATGGCAGAGTGAAGGATTAGGAGAAGAAGGTAGTTGTCCAGAGAGAGAAGGAAACTAAGTGCCTCAGTGCTTACATAGTAAAGTAGGACAGAGGTGAAGAAGGAGTGAGGAGATGGGGGAGAAGGGAAAGGCAAGGATAATATAAAAGATGACATGGGAGAGGGAATACATCCTTAAAAGGGACAGAATGGTGAGAATTAGTTGTACAGTTAAAGAAACTGGGGTACAGAGATGGGGATTACTGACTTCGGGCCACCCAGCTGTCTTAGGGTCAGGGCCAGGGCTGACTCCTTGTTTAGTGTCCATTTACTAGTACCAGTAATAAGAAAAAAATTTCTGGAGTGCCTGGGTGGCTCAGTTGGCTAAGCACCCAACTCTTGATTTCAGCTCAAGTCATGATCACAGGGTTGTGGGATCAAGCCTCATGAGGGGCTCCTACTGAACATGGAGCCTGCTTAAGATTCTCTCTCTCTCTCCCTCTGCCCCTCTCACCTTCTTGCTGTTTCTTTCTCTAAAATAAAAAAAATAAAATAAAAAATTTCTAAGTATATAAATAGTACCAGCTAACATTTATTGGCACTTAACATGCGCCCAGCACCACGTGGTAGGTGCTGCATGTATATTACCTTGCTCAACCTTCCCAGCAATCCTAGGAGGTAGACTGAATGCTGTCTTCGGATGACAGGTCAGGGGACTGAATTGAGAGAATGAACTTTAACTTGTCTACAGCCCCAGTAAGTAAGTGAGGAATTAACTCACCAATCTGTGTGACATCAAAGCCCCATGTAGTTAATCATTAGGTCATCAATGATTCATTTTGGATTACACATATAATCCTGAGCAACCTTGATGTGCTAGAGCCCATTGCTATGGGCATTTGTAGCCCTTTAGATTTCTGTAGAGCTCCTTGTTTTAACTTTAGGAACCCTGAGTTTTGAATCAGAAGATGCCATGTCTAGATTTTCTGTAGGACCTTAGGATTTTTCAGCCATCCACCTTCTCCTTGAATGTATCAAAACAGCTGATACAAAAAAAAAATAGGTATTGTCTAGGAAAATTGTTAGGTGCAGTCTAATTGCCAACTGCTCTTTCCCCCGTCTCCAAATTGTTCTCCATTCTGCAACGAGAACTTTCGTTTGTTTCCCGAGCTTGTTTGTGATCTTATATACACCTTTCCTGTTTTGGTTCTATGTGAATGAAGTAAATTTACATCATACCTGGACTCAAGGTATTTTGTGATAATATTAGAGCTTTTAAACAGGTATTTCAGATATACAAAAAAAAAAAAGGAATTCACATAGTAAACACATGTGTACTTCATAACTGGCTCAGTGATTCATATTGTCTTAGGCCTGATGAAATATGGTGGCAAGAGCACAATACATATTTGTTGAATAAATGAATGGATTTACCATCTATTTGCATCTTCAGGATGGTGCCTGTCCACTTTTGTCTTTTGCAGCTCTAGGACAGCATTTAGCCAATAATTTGGTCTCATAAGACAGGATCCATTTCTATCCTTATAAAAGTTCGCTGCATGTTTAGACCACCCAACAATGGGCAAACGTGTCTCCAGGGACTTCTGCCCTTCCTCCACTCTTGGCCGAGAGAACTTCCATTTTTTTCAGCCAAGCCAGGTGGCATCTACACACACACACACACACACACACACACACACACACACACACGGATGCACATGTATGGCCCTTGTCTCCCAGTGCCTTCTGATTGATGTGTTCCATATCTGTAACTTTTATTGTGGTAAAATATACATAACATAAAATATACCATTTTAACCACTTTAAGTGTAGAGTTCAGTGGCATTAAGTACAATCACCTAATTGCACCACCATAGCCACCTTCCACCTCTAGAAATTGGGTCTATATTTTATAATTAATTTGGCTACAGTCAACAGCAGAGGCCTTTACGACACAGAAGACAACACTTCACTAACAGCCTTAGTTGAAGCTTAGAATTGAGTGTGTACTTGGATTTCTTGGTGGCTGCTACACATTGGTGACCATGGGAGAAGATAGTATTACAATAAATCTTAAACTTCTTGAGAGAAAGAAAATAATAGAAATTAATAGCTGACCCTTAGCTTAAAAGATTTTAGAAGCGAAACTCCATAATTTTCAGTGAGTTTGTTAACCTGGCAAATGATAAAGAGACGGACAGAGCAGAAGGATTTAGGTGGAAGAGAACTAGAAAGAACTATAGAAGAGATGTATGTTGCTAGGTGATGTGGCAGAACTATCAATTTTTGTACACTCAGTGTAAGACAAGGTATATTAGCCCTGGAAAGAAATTTAGGATGTATGTCAAGTATGAGAACTGCAAAAAAATTTAAATGACAATTGGGGTTTGAACTAAAGCATTTCCTGCCCTTGGCCCTGTTCCAGCAGGCCAGCTACTGATGCCTGATGCTCAGTGTAGCGTCACATGTGACCATGCTGACCATGCTCATAGAGGATCATGCCATCTGTCACTTCTCAAGGGCAATGATCTAGTGTTTATAGCTCAGGTGATGGTCACAAAGCCTATTTCTTTTTTAATAAATGTGCTTTTTGTAGTAGTTACACTCTCTGATTGCAAAAGAAATGTAGTTGAAATTTACCCAAGTTGCAAAACCATTACCCCCATGGAATGAGTGAATGAATAATCACACCCCTGAAAACCATGATTTCTTTCACTCTTATTTTCAGTTGAATTCACTGTACCAAAGCTCTAGGAACAAGAGGCCCAGCTGTCACAGACATATTATAACAGCAGCTGGCATGGTCTCTAGAGTTTTTAGCTTGGGAGTGGTAGATTGTTTCTGTGTTATAGATATGGTGGCTGTACAAGTTATTCAAACGGGCACTTTTGAGAGTGAAAGAGGGCATTGTTAATAATTATGTGGGGGTAACAGTCATAACCTGGGACTGTCCTGGGTAAATCATGGTGTCTACACATACAGGAAAAGCATCTGGTGATGTGTTCAATTAGAGCTCATATCCATTTAATGACTGTGCAGCCAGTACTGTGGGAACTTTGATTAGGCATCAGGGTAAGAAATCCATTACACATTTGTCATTAGTATTACCCCTACACCCTCCCACTGAGGAGGATTCCTCCATCAGTATGCTGACCTGCTGAAGGCTGCAGTCAAGGAAGTCAGATCTGAGGATCTAGGTCTGCAGGGATTAGATTTGAGAACTCCCAAAATAAATGACTACTATTAAACGGAATCCCACAATCCAGCCTCGCAGCAGGGTGATTCTTCTTCATGTCTCAGCAGTATTAGAAATTGCCATATACCATGGACTTTTAGGGACCCCTTCCCCTAGCCAAACCCGAGAACTGTAAATCTGATGTTGAAGATCATCTGGGTCTACCAAACATAGTTTGGGAATTTCAAATGTTCAAAATGAATGATTCATCCCCAGAGTGTGATGTGACAACAGAAAATCATGTCATATTGCCAGTATTTATTGTGCCTACTGTTGGTAGTGCACAGTATGGTACTTTGAAGTCAAATTGCCTGAGTTCAAGTGCTGGCTCTGCCATTTACTAGCTGTGTATCCTTGGGTGAGCTACTTAACTTCTCTGTGCCTCAGTTTCTCTCATCTGTACAATAAGGTCGATACCTATGAGCTAATGTACCTAAAGAACTTAGTGCAGTGCCGGTTGCATAGTGGATATTTGATGAACATCAGCACTTATGTTAAATGTGCTGAGCTAAGCACAGAGTTACAGAGTTGAAGAACACATGGTTCTCATTCTCGTCTGAGGCCAGTCCACCTCAGCCAGGCCAGGCCAGGCCCCCAGTGGAGTTTGGTGCCTCACATCCCTCCCAAATTTCCACTTTGGTGCCAAGTTCAATGATGGCAAACACTGGGCTTTGTATACCTCATTAGCCACCCAGGTGCCTCAGCCGTTCCCATCTCTCCCTTGTTTTTATTAATAGAGTTTATAGAAGTTTTACATTGACAAAAAAAAATGAGCAGATAGTACAGAGATTTACCAGCTGGCATGCAGTTTCCCTACTATTAATGTCTCACAAAAGTGTGTTACTTTCTTTACAATGAATGAATATCAATACATCATTATGCACTGAGGTCCATGGTTTCCTTGGGTTTCCTTAGTTTTTTTTACCTAATGTAGTTTTTCTGCCCCACTGTACCACATTACATTTAGTCATCGTGTCATCTAGGCTCCTCTTGGTTATGACAGTTTTTGAGACTCCCTGTTTTAGATGACCTTGATAGTTCTGAAGAATACTGGTTAGGCTTATCATGGGATGCCCCACTATTGGGATTTATCTGATGTTTTCCTTGACTGCATAGGGTTACAGGCTTTGGGGAGGAAGACCACAGAGGTAAAGTGCCATTTTTCATCACATCATATCAAAAGTATATACTACTGGGGAGCCTGAGTGGCTCTGGGTGGATCTGACTTTAGCTCAGATCATGATTTCACAGTGTAAGTTCAAGCCCCACATCAGTCTCCGAGCTGGCAGTGAGGAGGAGCCTGCTTAGGATTCTCTCTCTCCCTCTCTCTACCTCTCCCCCACTCACTTTTGCTCTCTCTCTCTCTCTCTCTCTCAAAATAAATAAGCTTTTTAAAAAGTACGTACTATTAATGTGATTGATGATTATTGATCTTGACTTTGATTACCTGGCTTGAAGTAGAATTCATCAGCTTTCTCCACTATAAAGTAACTCTTTTGTCCCCACTTTCAATACTATACTTTTGGAAAGAAAGCCACTATATACAATCCACTCTTCAGGAGTAGGTCTCCTCCTCCCTTTTTAAGGGCACAATTGACATTACCTTATACTGTATTTATATACATTTATTAAGAGTTGGATGGATATTCTGCGATTGTGAGCAAGGGCTGTCAAGGAAGGAAGTGATTATCTCAGTTGGAAGGCTGAGCTCACAGCCTGAGGACAAATGCCCAAGTGGAGATGAGCTGGCTTTCTCCCATAGAAGTCAAAGCTACCAGATGAGGTAAAACAACCCGATAAGAGGAAGGCAGAGAAGTGGGTGGTGGCTATGGTGGGGGACATCCGTCAACAGTACACCATGAATAGAGTAGTCCTCTTCTATATGATTCAAAATCCCTTCTTTAACTAAGGCCAGTGATGATTCTTTGAGTTCCACTGTAGTTGTTATGCATTCACTATGTAAGGGGATTAAAAAAAAAAAAAAGCTGTCATTTTGATTGAGGAGGATTAGAAAAGAAGAACATTTTTAGACATTTCTAAAGAACTCATTTAGCTGCTTCCTAATTAATCAGTCCGTTTTGTGAGAGCAAACTGCTGTATAATTACTAGGGGAAAATTACTCCTAAAGAGAGACCCTGAACTGTCTACAGGAAAATGTGATTTCCTCACTGGTGCTCAGAAAGACTTAACCTGTTTAACATGGATGAACAATTTTATTAACAGAGTGATTACCCATCATCTGGTCATTAAGGGTCAATCCTATTTTTTTTTCTTTTTTCTTTTTTTTAATATTTTTTTATTTTTTTTAATTTTTTAAATGTTTTTACTTATTTTTGAGACAGAGACAGAGCATGAGCAGGAGAGAGAGAGGGAGACACAGAATTTGAAGAAGGCTCCAGGCTCTGAGCTGTCAGCACTGAGCCTGACACGGGGCTTGAACTCACAGACTGTGAGATCATGACCTGAGCTGAAGTCGGTTGCTTAACTGACTGAGCCACCCAGGCACCCCGGGTCAATCCTATTTTAGAGCTACTTCTTTACACAAGTGTTGATGAGGAAAGAGAAAAAAACACTCTGGCCGATAGGCATGAAATCCAAAATTCTGAGACATCTACCAGACGATATTAATACTTTTCTCTCCATTGTGAGCACTGTACTTGATATCCTAGGTAGTTTTTATAGTATGTCTTGAGATAAAATCTCCCATGTGATAAATGCTAAGTTTTGTTTAACAAGCAAGCAAGTTAGCATCTGGAAGCATCTGCAGGCAGATCTTTAACTTCCAGGAATTCTGTTGGGGATTTGGTGTTTCTATAGCAACATTTTGTTGTGGCATAAACTAAGTTTGAAGAATGCTGAAGGCTTTGCTTCTATAATGTTGTGTTTCTTTCATCCCCATACCACACATTACAGCGAGTCTCATGATCTTACCTACTATACATATGTCTGTTTTAATTGTATTTTCTAACATTTTTCTCACCTGAAAAAATCATGTAACAACAGAAACTCCAACCATTTGAATGATCTTGGGAGAAAAAGCTAACAAAATGGCTGCCCCTTGTTCAAAGCTGAAAATTTTCATGCAAGGCGCTTTACTTCTCCAACAGTAATACGCTTCCATTATAGGAAAATTGTCTAAGTTTGAAAGAAAAATGAGGACATCATTAAAACTATTAGTAAGGCTGGAAACAATGCAGTAATTTTTAACCTAATGGTGCTCTGAGAATGGCATGAACGTTTTTGATTATCCAGGCTTTGTTGATGGATGTGGGTCTTTCTGGTCCATTTTAATAACTAAGATTAGTTAGCTTCAAAAAAAGATTTGAGATGTGGCAAAAAAAATTCCCATCTACAGGTTCCTGAGCACTTTTTTGACAACCTTGAATGTTAAGTTGTCTGAAGCTTCATTTTTATAGAAAATTAGTTTTCACTAGGTAGAACTGGAAATTACTGTCAGGGAAGAATAATTTCCAGTGGAGTTAGAATTAGTACACATTTTATGTTTTTACTGTTTATATATACTTCTTCCACTTCTTATGACCTGAAGTCATAATCTTTCCATGGTGATGTCACAGCCATTGCACAATAACTAATAAAAGATTTGAATCCTAGTCATATAAAAGCAAAAAACTGGACTATTGCCTGTGGCTTCTCATTTATTAAGGCAAAGATGAAAGAAGCATCAGATGCAAAATTTCAAGTGCAGATTTTTCTTCCTTAGGAATTCTTTGTTGAAATGGACCTGTTCCTAAGGTATTTGAAAATTTTTTCTTTGCTATATTAGAGAAGGTTTAACATTCAGGTTTACAAACTTTTCATTAGGCCAAGTGAAATGTCCAAAGGTTGAGGTGACTGTGTCCAAAACCTTATTCACAACTAAATGATGAAATTTGACAAGGATTCTCAACTGGGGAGCAGGAAGGCTGGGGAAATCAGGCTATACAGGTCTAAATATATTGAATGCTTCAGAGGCTAATCTAAGACAGCCTTAGTGTAGTCCTTAATATTTCCACTTACAAAGGGAACAGTTTACATGTGGCTTCATCAAAGAGTCAGGAGGGTGGTTTCATCTTTGGAACATTCTAGGGTGGTTCTATCCAATGCCTGAGAACATACTGTGGTGTGATTTTGGGAAACCAGCAGGTGCCAAGCAATGTCCCTTAATAATGTCTAAATATCTGAAATTCTACTTTTAGAGTACACAGAGAGATGGCACTGGTGTAGAGAAGACAGTACCAACTTTGGAAACAAAACTCAATTCACATCCAGAAGCCACATTTACCATCAGTAGGATTTTGAGCAACCTTAACCTCTCTGTAAATTAGAGATAATGGGATGTGTGAAGCCACTATCCTGGGCCCATCTTACCTAAATTCAAACTCTCTCATCTCCCTTGTAGATAAGGGTAACCAGTTGTGGTCAATGAGATGTAAATGGAAACCCTCTAGGGGCTTCTGGGAGGAGTTGTTCTTCCTTTTAAAGGGGCTATGCTCAAAGGAATTGCTCACTGGTGTCCCCTCCTTTCCTTTTCTCTGTGAAACCTTGGGTTTCCTTACCCATCTTGCATTTAAGAGGAAACAAGAGAAGGAAGAAAAGCCAACATTCTAGATATGGCAGAATGGAAAAATGGGAAGGGTCTAGGAGTCTTTGATGGCATCATCTGGCTGGAAACACCAACTTCTATATTTAATATAAGAAAATTAACTGCCTTTGTGGTTGAAGCTGCCATCAGTGAGATATTCTAATTCCTGCAGCTGGAAGCATTCCTAACTGCCCCTCTCACCAAGCATGTTATAATGATTAAATGAGATGATAAAACCCTGGCATAGGATGTGGTTCACAGTAGGCAGAGAATAAGTGTTAGTCCTTTTCTCTACCCAATACCCTCCATATCTCTTTAAATACAAAGGCACATTAATATAATAACTCATTACATGGTTCATACTAAGTTATTTGTGTTGTTAGTTGGGTTTCTCTTAGGCAGGGATATAAAGGGCCTTATAGGCTATGTTGAGTTTGTGTTAGAAATGAGGAGCACTGAGGGCTATTTAAGTGAGGACACCATATGGTGAGATTCACAGTCTAGATAAATCAATCTAGAGTTTTTATAGGGTATGCTTGGGGTGGGAATGGGCTGGCAGCAGAGAGAAGGAATTAATCTGCTGTAGCTGAAGTGTGGCAACAGCAGGGATGGAAAAGATGGGATGAAGGTAAACTATTAGGAGGTAAAATAACCAGGATTTGGTGTTTGACTGGATATGGGTATGAGGAGTAGGGAGGAGTCAAGGATGAATCCTAACTTTTGAGCTTGAACAACTACATGGATGGTGGTACAAATAAATATAGTTATCGCCGAGAAAAATATAGTTATTGTTGATTTAAGGAAATGTTGATGAGGTCAAGCAGACTGAGCTGGTCATGTCCCTGAGGCAAGTTAGATATCTGACCCTGGGAGATTTGGAAGCCATTAGTTTAAAAGTAGTAGCTTAAATCATGGGAGTAGACAAGATGAACCATAAAGGGAATATGTAAGTTTAATTAATGAGTCTGAAGATAAAAGGTGTGGGACAGTGATCAAATTGATATAATAAACTACCAAGAAAATAATGAAAATGAGTCTATTTATAACGTAAGAAATGAGAGATTGCTAAAGAAGAATTTATAGTTGCCATTGTCTGTTATTTAAGAAGATAAAACATTTGCAAGAAGGAGGTATTTTCTTAAGAAATCAGAAAATAAACCAAAAATTAATAAGGACAAAAGCTGAAATTACTTAATCAGAAAGTAAAATAATGGTAAAAGGAGAACTAAATTCAAGAGCTATTTTGATCAACAAAATAGATACATAACTCACAGGTATGATTATAAAAAAAAAAAGAGTGTGAAATCATACAAGTTTGGAATAGAGACATAATCACAGATACAAAATAAGATTATAATAAAATATACATGCAACTCTTTGACAAAAGATCTGAGAACCTACAGTAAATAAGAGATTGTCTTATAAATTTTGAATTCCCAAAAGTGACCAAAGAAGGAATTGAAAATTTTGATAAATTACCACAGAAATGTTTAGATAGATGGTTAATAAATAATGATTTTAAAAGTCATCAGGATCAGATAATTTCAAGCCTGAGTTCCAGACAGATTTAAAGAATAGATAATTCCAGTAAGTTATTGCAATCCATAAAAATACAGGTTAAAAACTTCCCAATTCACACTATGAAGCTAGCATACTTTAATATCCAAGCCTGAAATTGAACCAGAAAAGATGATCAACGAATCACATTAATGAATACAGATGCAAACACTGTACATTTTATTAAATAGGATTCATTGGATTATCAAGAAATAGTCCACAGTTATCAACACTAGTCTATTCTAGAAATTTAAAGATAGTTAAATATGGGAAAATTTGTAAATATTAATCAACAAATTAAAGGAGGAAAAGCATTCCATCATATCAATAGATGCTTGAAAGGTTTTGGATAAATTCAGAAACTTTCTTAAAACACACATACACATACACAAAAAGTAAAATGGGAATAGAAGGAAAGGTCTCAGATTATGACGAAGATTATTCATGGAAAATTAGCAGCAATACATATCTAAATGGTGACATGCTGTGGTAGATCATACTCTTGCTCTTAATTATCTGTTGTATTACCTGCAAAAGGATTATTCTTCCCCACACTCACTGACATTATGACATCATGAGGCTATGGTCTGGCCATTTTATTTGCTTTGGCCAATGAATATGAGAGGAAGTGATGTATGTCACTGTAGAGCTGTGCATTAGGACCATTGTATGAATTGGTCATTGCTATTTTCCCTGTTACAAGGATGGCAAATGTTAGTGCAAAGCTGGATCCTTAGCCTGGACTCTAGAATAAGAAGACAAAAGAGCAGAGCCACAGCTCACCCACAGCCTGTATATTAGGAAGTAAAAAATGAAGCTTTACTGTTAGCTGTAAGCCCCTGAGATTTTGGGGTTTATTATGACAACATATCATAGCAAAAGCTAAATAAAAAGTTACAACCAGGAGTAGAATGATGCCAAAAACAGACAAAACAAAAAGGAACCAACAAAGAAAACTTAAAATATGGGGCATTGGTTCTCAGGGCCAGGCAGTTATGGCAAGGAAATTGTCATTAGAGGCTGGAAGGATGGTGGTCTGAATGATGTAGTGGCCAAACATTCTCAGAATTATTGCCAGTGGTGTCTCCACAGGCAGAAAATGGACCAAATGAGCTTATGAATTCATATGAAAAGTTTGGGAATAAAATGCTACTAGTATGTGCTGGTTACTATGGTCTGGGTTCGGCAACTTATTACAAGGAGGAGATCAACTCAGGAAAGAATTGGCTGGCTTGCAAGCATGATTGGAAAATGGAACTGTGCATTATCTCCAACCGGTATAAATTCAAATTGGGAAGCGCCCTGAACAACAAGGGCCAACGAAGATAGTTGTGTGACAAGAACCAAATCAAGACTAGGGCCATCAGGCATTCCATGAAAGCTTTTGAACCGGTGAAGGTAGCACATAGTTGGAAAGGATGGCTCAGTGGAGAATGACTGTATCATGACTTTCCTACAGAAGTTCATAAGCTCAAAATACTCCAAATTAAGTCAAGAGAGAATTGGCCAAAGTTTTGGAGAGAGATGTACTGCTAAAAGAGCTACCAACCTATGGTGGCCATTGGCTATTCAAGACTTGAAACAATTTTTGGATCTCTAAGCTTCTATGGGCAGAGAGCAAGATGAGGGGAAAAAAAGATGCTGAGCCCCAAGGGAGGACATAATCTCCAATATCTTTTAAAAATGACCAAGAGAAATAATGGAAATAGAAAGAACTCTGAGAGGACAGTGCCTCTCTGATGGAGAGCAATGGCCTGGGATGCTACTTGTCGGGAGCAGAGATTTAGGACGAATCAAGAAATTCCCCTTTATACAGGATTTGAGGTCCTTGCAGCATTTTCTCTGTGGAATTTTAGGATTACTACAGATTGGTGACTGCTGTGTACCTTCCACTCTTCCCCCTTTCCAAGGCAGGTGTGAATAGAGATTGTCCTATCTCTGTTTTCCACCACCGTACATTGGGACTACTAGAGGATACATTCTTTCTTGTCATTTTTTCGTTTCAAGATCCAGAGCAGCCACATCCAAATATGATGTAGGAGCTATTACAAAATCTTGAATGGCCTCGTCCCTCACAACTGGCTAAGACTTTTTAAAGGTTTTTCTTGGGGAAAAACAGATGTTTTTATTTTGTGAACGAAAGAAGGAAAGAAAATATTTTCGACCCAGGGGCAGACTGTGGTAGATGGTATTATTATTTCCAGTTACTTGATGCCCTCCCTGTTTGGGTTCTTCTTTTCCACAACATTGACATTAGGCTTGGCCTTGTGACTTGGCTGTGGCCTGTGAATGTGAGCGGAAATGGTGGGTGTCACTTCTGGGCAGAAGTATTAAGGATCATCTCATGATATGGCCATCACTCTTTTTCTTCTATCACAGCATGGCAGATCCCAGATACTCTGCCTTTAGTTTAGATCCAGAAAGAAAGACTTATGGAAGAGAACCACAACCTATTAGCAGCCAGTATATAATGTGGGCTAAAAATAAACTTGTGTTTCTCAAGGTCCGGATAATTTCAAGTTGCTTTGCTGCAGCATAAGCTAACTAGGAAGATGTGACTAATATGTCTGTATTCATGTGGCTAAAGCTGTTTCCATTAAAATAAAGAACAAGACAGGAGTGCTTACTATCACCATTATTATTTAATACTGTCTGGAGACTCTACTAAATGCAATAAACATAAAATGCACTATATAAATATTGAAAGAAAGAAGTGAAGTTTTTTGCTGATAATATAATTTCCTGCCTGCTATCACCAAGAAACTCTAGTAAAACACAAGAAGAAGTAATAAAAGAATTTGATAAACTCAGATAAAGAATTTGATAAAAATATAAAATTATTAGCTCCTTCTATATGAGCAGCACACATATGAAAACGAGGAAAATATTCCACTCATAATACTGACAAAATCCATGAGTTTGGAATGAATTATACAAGAAAGGAATAGGATTTATATTTAAAATATCCTACTGGAAGGCAAAAATATGATCTGAACAAATAGAAATCTATACTATGTTCTTGAAAAAGAATACTCTTTATTCTAAAAAATTCTGTTCTCCTGAAGTTAGTATATAAACTTAGTGCAACATCAGTAGAATCCAAATAGTATTTTCAATGGGATAAAATACTCTTAAATTGATGAATAAAGAACGGCAGTATTAAAATACTATATTAAAACTACTTAAAAGCCTGGTACAGTACAGGTACAATACTGTACCAAAAAATCAGTAAAAATGATAGAGAACTCAGAATTAGGTAGTGTGTGTGTGTGTGTGTGTGTGTGCGCGCGCGCGCGCGCACACGCACATGTGCGTATATGTGTGTATTTTATTGTGGAGAAATTTAATTAGTAGTCTCATCACAACTGGATATACTCTTAGAAGAAAATAAATTTGAGGCCCCTAGTTTACATTAATTCCAAAAATAAATTCCCGATAAAGAGTAGAAAGTAAAAATGAATACTAATCATTTTAGAAAAAAATTAGTGTACTTTCAGTATATGTACTTTGAATTGGAGAAATCTTTTAAATTAAGACAGGATATGTGATATATATATATACCACATACACACATAAAATGTTAAGGTAGTAAAGCTTTATGGTATTATTTATAGTGCAAGAGATAGAAAATCAAAGTCACTAGACAAACAAGTTAGGGAAAATATTTTAAATTCAATTGATAGATAAAAAATTACTATCTATACTAAATGAAAAGCTCCCTTACAATTTATAAGATACAATCAACCCAATAGCAAAATGGGTTGGGGATATGAATAAGCAATCGACAGAAGGACAAGTATGATAAAATGTTCAACTTTCCCCAGTAGGCAGGGAAATGGAAATTAAAATTGCCATGATAATACCCATCAGAGTAGCAAAAATAAAAGTGTAATAGCAGCTATTATTAGCAGAGATGGGAACAGGGCAAGGGCACTCTCAGACATCACTGGTGGAAATGGAAAAAGGCAATTCATGATCTCTATTAAAAATTTTAACTGCATGTACAATTCAACCATGCAATCCCACTCCTGGGATTCTGCTGTATAAAAATAAATGCTCTAGTACATAAGCATGTATATATTCAAGGATGATTATTGCAGCATTATATCTGATAATAAAAAGCTGGTAGCTAATCAAAAGTCCATTAATAAAAGAATAGCTGAATGAATTATAATAATTCTTACAGTAGAATATTATGCAAGAATTAAAACTTAATGATCTCTATATACTACTTGGCTTAAAGGAATTTCCATCCATTATATGTATTGCTAAGGTATAGAGAATTATATATCACTAATCCCTTTAAAAATGCCTCTTTACACCTTCTGTGTACGTGTGTGTGCATGTATATGTATATGTACATAAAATTATACCTGTGTGTACATAATGCATAAAGAATTATAGGAAAGGTTGTTCACTGAAATGTTAATAATCATTCTCTCAGAAAGGTGGATTTCAGGTGACTTCTAGTCTTTTCCTCAATGTATTGTTTGATTTTTTTTTCCTTTTTTTTTTTGGCAATGACTGTTCAATTTCTATCAGGAGGAGGAAAAAGCAATAGACTTTTCTTCATTGTAGGCAGGAAAAAATGGAACAAATGCTTAGTGCTGTGTAAGTAGGGATACCTCATATTTTATTCATAAGCAATAAACACCTATAAAAAATGTAAATGTCCAAGATTAGGATTTGGTTAAAGAAATTATCTGTCTCTGAAAATACTACAGAGTAACCATCTACAATTACACTGACATTAAAATATTCATGTTTTATTGTTAATAGAAAGCAAAACTATATCATCAGGGAGTATGTGTATATTTTTTATGTGTGTACGTATATATATGTGTGTATATGTGTACATATATAAGTATATATTTATATATACTATGATATATAAACATCTTGAAAGAGATACAACAAAACATACTAACAGGGTTGATTTCTCAGTGCCAGGTTTAAAACTTTTTTTCTCTCTATTTTCTAATTCTTTCCTTTCACATCATGTGTGACTTTTGGCAACAGAGAAAGTACTAAACTTTCCTTTTCTTTTTCTATTGCCCTTCCCCCAATTTGGATTGGTTATTCTTCAATACAGAGGAGGAAGAGGAATTAACAAGAGAGTGGAACACAGGAGATCTTCCTGGTTCTCCGTTTCAGAATTTGCAGTTGTGCTAGAATTTAGCTTTCATTAGAGGAAATAGAAATACATTCCTTTAGGGTGCCTCGTTGGCTCAGTCAGTTGAGTGTCTTAATTTTGGCTTAGGTCATGGTCCCAGGGTCATGGGATCAAGCCCAGTGTTGGAGTCAGAGCTGAGCATGGAGCTTGCTTGGGATTCTCTCTGTCTCCCTCTGCTCCTCTCCCCTGCTCTCTCTCTCTCTCTGTCTCTAAAATAATAATTTTAAAAATGTGCTCCTTACTCTCATTTTTCCCTTGTTGATAAACCTTAAAGTCAAACACGAAAAGGTGATGTTAACGTTACTAGTTCTAATCATGGTTGCATGCCATAAAGATTAATATTGTCCTTGGTTATTCCCTCCCCTTTTCCCTGGACCATTTCCCGTGTACCTTAATGAACCAGTGTGTTCATTCCTACAAGGTCTGTTTATGAGCTAGAAAGGAAAGACGGACTGTCACTTCAAAGTCATAGCTTGTTTTAACACACTTGACCTGATTCACCCTATCTGACTCCAACTGGTTACTGGTCATTTCAAAAAACTAAACCCAAGGATAAAGGTTACCAACTCCAAATAAATCCCAGAGACTGTGCTGCAGGCACTAAATGAATGTACAAATGAGGAGTCCCAGCAGCGGGATGTGAAGGAAACTGGGTCATCTCCCAGCCCAGTTCCTGGGGGCACAGCCTAAGACTGGAGACAGGTTGGTGTTTCTCCCT
This sequence comes from Panthera tigris, assembly GCF_018350195.1. NCBI lineage: Eukaryota > Metazoa > Chordata > Mammalia > Carnivora > Felidae > Panthera > Panthera tigris. The sequence continues at coordinate 114,326,133 of NC_056666.1, read as the reverse complement.
TTAGAACGCAGGGATTTAGCCGACTTTTCCCCTGCCCGCTGCCAACCTGTGCCCAGATTTCTCCCAGAACTTAAGAAGACACTCATTTCTCAATGTATTCAATAATTAGATTCCTATACATGCAGGGAAAAATTTTAATGTTCATATAAAAATCAATTTTCTCTAAAAAATAAATAAAAAACAAGGAATATCTTCTGGGAAGTTAATTTTTTTTCCTGTTTGGGGTGCCTGGGTGGCTCAGTTGGTGAAGCATCTGACTCTCAGTTTTGGCTCAGGTCATGATCTCACTGTTGGTGGGTTTGAGCCCCACATGGGGCTCTGTGCCGATAGCACAGAACCTGCTTGGGATTTTCTGTTTCCCTCTCTCTCAAAAATAAAAAAATAAATTACAAAAAATAAAATGTTAAAAAAGGTTTTTTTCCTGTTTCATATTAATAGAGGAACAAATAGTTAAGGGGAGAAAGTTAATTATATAATAATGACCAACAAGAAATCACTAGATAATGGTTAATTGAATTATAGACAACGCGGGCTTACAAAAAGTAGGTATGTTTCAAATGCCTCCATTATGGGAATACTTGCATGTGAAATCTTTGTCATGCTCCGTGATGTCCAGGTTTGGTAATTTCTTCAATGTTGGGAGGATTTTAATGAACTATATTCTAAATCTGCGAATGTCTGCATTTTATTACCTTTTGCAAGATGGGCTAATAACCTCCGATTTTACATAAGCCTTCAGTGCTTTTTTATATGGAGCCTCCCTACGCTGTTAACTGATATTAACAGTAACTGTTTTGCCTAAAAGATAAAACTAAGTTAGAAAACACACAAATTCATGTGGCTCAAATAGTACAGCCTCGTGTGACCTTAGAAGGAAAGGAGGAGAAACAGAGAATTTACTCAGAAATACCTACCCTAACAATTTATTGTACGTATACATAATGGATATATAATATCATATAACTAATATAACACAATATGAAACATGCATATGTATTGTATATACATTATATACATACATATATATATATATATATATATATATAATATAGGTAAATAGCAAGGAGTAGAAATTTACAGAAATGAAATATTTAAAGTTGGCCAACACTTAAACATACAAGTCAAAACACCAAGAGTTTGTTTGAAGAGAATGAATAAATACATTAATGCCTTCTAAGAAATGAGGGTTTTTTTTATGCATTCCTGCCAGCCCTCTAAAAATTTCAACTTGGTGAACACAATTAATGATGATGATGATGATGATGATGATGATGATGATAATGAAAACATAGTGATTAAGCATGTGGGTTCTTTAGTTAGATTGGCCGGCTGGCAATCTTGGCTTCGTTGCTTTATATCTTCGGATAATTTCCTTAACCTCTCTCTGTCTCAGTTTTCAAATATGTAAAATGAGAATAACAATAGTACTCTATTGGCAAAGTTGTTGTATAAAATGTATAAAATGCTTAGAATCCTGTGTCGGATACAGTAAACTCTTAATAACTGTTCAAAAAAAAAAAAAAAAGAAGGAAAAGAGGAGATAACCAATGTCATGCCCTGTATCTTGATGAGACTAGCTTTATACCATTTGCACTTGGCTTTGTTCTATGTTCCAGTGAAAGAGTCTTCCAAAATTTTGGCAGGCATTTTAGTCTCATGTTATTCTGAAATTTGCATGTGCACATTTTAAAACAATGTTAATTTAATCCAGGGACCGATGGAGACTTAATACTTGTCACTGGTCACTTTTAAATACAAATCAGAACAGTCCTATTCTTGCATAGCTGTGTTACCTGGTTCTAATCTGAGAGATGGTTCTTGGCTTGGGATACACTCCTGCCCAACCCTTGATTTGAATGTTAAATCAAGCGGTTCAGACTCAGGCCCCCAGTGGGTTTCAGTTAATATCACTCCTGAGGAGTGTTGCTTCTCCACATCTTTGTTATGTATACTTCAATAACATTTATATAAACAAAAAAAGAGGGCATCTCTGCCTCCCAAGGTGACCAGGCATCCTGCGCGGAGGTCCCAGGCTCTGTGGATCAACAAGAGGTGGCTCCGTCCTGGGGAAAGTTGGTTTTAGATAAGTGGGACATCAGGAGGGATGTGGTGGGCAGGGGCCAGAATTAGGTCTAAGGCAGACAGGCCAAGCCAAGGAGAGGCAGAACCAGCCCCAGGATGGGGTAGGGGCCAATGAGTCTCCTCAAGGCAAAGAGATGTAGAAAGGGGGGCTGTTTCATAGGGGTCTTATAATGTGTCAGAGTCCCTGTGCTTTCAGAAAGCTGCACTCATGTGGAAAGGGGGCTCTTAGTTGTCAATATAAACCACATGATTTTAAACTGACACCGTGTGTTTATTCTTCGGCCAATGTCTAATCACAACTATAGTCCAATGGCTTTCGAACTGTTGAACAGAGACCCACAGAGAGAAACACAACAGAATGCATTACACGCATCCATTCATTCTTAACTGAAACCCAAGTTTCATAGAACATTGCTTATTGTTATTGCACGTGGCCTTCTGATATTTGCCCTGCCTTGTGTTCACTCCCCTTCCCTCCCTTGCATCTTTTTTTTCTATTTTTTTTTTATTTTTTAATATATGAAATTTACTGTCAAATTGGTTTCCATACAACACCCAGTGCTCATCCCAAAAGGTGCCCTCCTCAATACCCGTCACCCACCCTCCCCTCCCTCCCACCCCCCATCAACCCTCAGTTTGTTCTCAGTTTTTAACAGTCTCTTATGCTTTGGCTCTCTCCCACTCTAACCTCTTTTTTTTTTTTTTCCTTCCCCTCCCCCATGGGTTTCTGTTACGTTTCTCAGGATCCACATAAGAGTGAAACCGTATGGTATCTGTCTTTCTCTGTATGGCTTATTTCACTTAGCATCACACTCTCCAGTTCCATCCACGTTGCTACAAAAGGCCAGATTTCATTCTTTCTCATTGCCATGTAGTACTCCATTGTGTATATAAACCACAATTTCTTTATCCATTCATCAGTTGATGGACATTTAGGCTCTTTCCATAATTTGGCTATTGTTGAGAGTGCTGCTATAAACATTGGGGTACAAGTGCCCCTATGCATCAGTACTCCTGTATCCCTTGGATAAATTCCTAGCAGTGCTATTGCTGGGTCATAGGGTAGGTCTATTTTTAATTTTCTGAGGAACCCCCACACTGCTTTCCAGAGCGGCTGCACCAATTTGCATTCCCACCAACAGTGCAAGAGGGTTCCTGTTTCTCCACATCGTCTCCAGCATCTATAGGCTCCTGATTTCTTCATTTTGGCCACTCTGACTGGCGTGAGGTGATATCTGAGTGTGGTTTTGATTTGTATTTCCCTGATGAGGAGCGACGTTGAACATCTTTTCATGTGCCTGTTGGCCATCCGGATGTCTTCTTTAGAGAAGTGTCTATTCATGTTTTCTGCCCATTTCTTCACTGGGTTATTTGTTTTTCGGGTGTGGAGTTTGATGAGCTCTTTATAGATTTTGGATACTAGCCCTTTGTCCGATATATCATTTGCAAATATCTTTTCCCATTCCGTTGGTTGCCTTTTAGTTTTGTTGGTTGTTTCCTTTGCTGTGCAGAAGCTTTTTATCTTCATAAGGTCCCAGTAATTCACTTTTGCTTTTAATTCCCTTGCCTTTGGGGATGTGCCGAGTAAGAGATTGCTACGGCTGAGGTCAGAGAGGTCTTTTCCTGCTTTCTCCTCTAAGGTTTTGATGGTTTCCTGTCTCACATTCAGGTCCTTTATCCATTTTGAGTTTATTTTTGTGAATGGTGTGAGTCCCTTGCATCTCTTAATGTTTATTTTTGAGAGAAAGAGACACAGAGCGTGAGCTGGAGAGGGGCAGAGAGAGAGGGAGACACAGAATCAGAAGCAGGCTCCAGGCTCCGAGCTGTCAGCTCAGAGCCGGACATGGGGCTTGAACTCACAGATCTTGAGATCATGCCCTGAGCCGAAGTTGGACGCTTAACCGACTGAGCCACCCAGGCACCCCTCCCTTGCCTTTCTAAAGATGCTGGTTGTGACCCACCAAACTGACCCTATGACTTACTGATAGGCTGCTATCTGCAGAATGAAAGCCCGTGCTAGCTCCTGTCAGTTCTGCTGCTGTTTCATGCAGCACAGGCCATGGCCACCTCTTCAAGCAAAGCCTCTGACCCACCTTCCTCTTCCCCAGTCTCTTCTCCCTGGCCTGTAATGACCACTCCCTCAGTTTATTCTTCCCTTTCACTTTTACCTCATCCCTCAGTTTGAGAGAGAAGAAAAATGCATTTCCCCAAATACGGAAAACACCTCTTTTGTGGGGCCAAGATGATTTTAGGGATAGGCTAGTGAACATATACTTTTACTAGCTTTATCCTTTTTTTTCCTGATTGCTTTCTCTTCATAACAAGTGATGCTGGCTTTCTCTCTAAAATGATTAAAGCTAACAGCTGAATTTTATTGAGCTCTTATACGTCAGGCACTATTTTAAGAACTTTACCTATATGAACTTGTTTAATCCACATCATGATCCTATGAAGCAGTTACTCTCAGTATGACCATTTGACAGATGAAAAAATGGGTGCACAGAGAGGTTAAGAACTTGCCCAAGGTCACACAGCTAGTAAGTGGAGGAATCGGGAGATTGTTACAAGAAAGTCAACTCTAGAAACAGCCTGGATTAAAGGATTAAAGTGCTCATTCTACCACTTTTTAGCTGTATGATCCTAGGCAAATTATTTGACTTGGCCAGGCCTCAGTTTCCTCATTGAATCTAACATATCACCAATTTATGTGCCACTAAAAAAGAACTAAAAGTATAAATCGAATCATGACTTACATGCTTTCTTATCAATTACATGGTGCATCCTGATAACAGATAATGTCAAAATAATGAAAGAAAAAAGTCACATCGTAGAATCAATGAAATATACAAATATTACCTACCTCACAAGAGGTAGGGAGAACAAATGAATCAAATGTGTAGTACTCTGGTTCCTGGCACATAGGCAGTTTTTCCTAAATGTTTAGCTGTTCCAGGTGTTAAAATGATTGTGCCCACTCGCTAAATGGAGGAACCAAGGCTCAGAGAGATTAAACTACCGTTTTCAGTCTGCCCAGGTAGGAACATCAGCGGTGCCCTGATCTAGTAGAGGTCTTGAACTGTCCCGCTGGCTCTGGCTGCCTCTCCCCCTGCGGGTGAGGCCCGGCCTCTATGGGGACACCAGGTCATTGCGTTTTTCCCTTTGCTTTCAGTGCCTAAACCAAGAACTCCTGGGACCGTTACCTACAGGGTCTCCCAGATGGACTTTGCCTTTCCTCTTTCAATAGTACTGAAGGTTGTAGCAAAGTACTACCTTGCCTCACATTCCCGGGAGGGTGTCTAGACTCTGCTCAAGACAAATTACTAAATGCATAAAGTGCCCATTCCACGTAACGACTTTACTTCCACTTTTCACAAGATGCTCGGGTGTAGCCAGAAATAGTCCAAACCCTATAATCTTTCATAGAGCTGCGATAAGTTAAGTGGGTAGTGTTGCTCCATAATTCGTCTCCCAAGCACTTAACATTGACATATGTCCCTCCTCCTTTTGCTCACAGAATAGACGTTTGAAAAAATGTCACTTGTGTGTGAAGGAGGAAAAAAAATCACTGAAATGTGGATTTCCACTTCCACCCCCATCTGTAAGTTCTCAGAGCCCCTGTCAATGCTCTCTTGAATGGATATTTTTCTATGAAACACACACGCCCCTCCTTGCCTACACACGTGTGCACATGCATGCATCAATGAGTGCACATGCGTGAATACTTCACTCCTTCACACGAACATCTCAATCACATGGATTCTCCAACTTGTATTTTAAATATTTTTGTACCATAGTCTCAGGTTTGAGTAACCATTTTACATTTGGTTAATGTGCACCAGAGCTGGCAATAGGTTTTTTGGGAGGCAGGACAGAAAGAGCTAACTTGGTAACAGCTAGAAGACAGAACAACAAGACCCCTGCTTAATATTGGGGTCGTTGGCAGGCTGCCTTAGAAGGAACACCATCCTCTGGGAAGGTGGGCACTGGATGGGGTAAGCCCTGACTTCCACACCTAAGCACAATCTTCCTTGTAGAAAGAGCATTAGGTCTTGGGTGATGTCTTAGGGCAGACATTCTCATATTGGAACAAAGGTTAAATCTGACACTATTAATTATAGCTTTTCCAGATAATTATTTTCTCTTTTACTCTGTTGGGACTGCTTACGTTCTCAGAGAAAAGCTTCCCGTGGTGAGCTTTTCTTAACTTGTCGCCCACCCTCCTTTGTCTTCAGAGAGAGCACAAAAGATAGTTCTGCCCAGTCGTAGACGTCCATTTTCCTGCTATATCATCATGACAACATATCTCAGGCATTTTGCAAGCTGAGAATTGTCCTCTAGAGGGAAGAATGAGAACACACATATGGGAAGGTGGATGTTGAGTATCCCCTGTATCTCCTTGAGACGTCTGAATTTTAATGCTTTGAACCATGACCCTAGCTGAGGGCTTTCTATTGCTTTTCTCTCAGGCTGCACCCTCCCTAGTGGCCCTGTTACAGTCAGCTGTCCTTTGTTGTTAACTGACATTCATAGGTCCAAAGGGAGCCTGAGGAAGGGACACACTCTTTCCTCAGCTATTTTTTTCAAACTGCACTATGGGCCTCCAGCAACCAGGTCAAGTGGCTCATAGGGTCTCAGCTTGAGGCCTGGGTTCTGTGTGGCTGGGGCAAGCTTGTTCCCCAATGCAGGGAATCACTAGGCTTCCCCATCTCTTGGAGAAGTGGTCCAATGCCCTTTCTCCAGCCCAGAACAAAGGAATTGTTTTTTAAGGAAAAAGAATATTTAGTTACTTTACAGATCTGAATCTAAAAGTGTTCCCCAAAGGCAGTTAAACCTAAAGGTAAACTTTTAGTCTCTACCCACAAAGGTATCAATTTAATGGAATGTTTTCCAACTTCAAAATTCCAAAGATCCACCTAGGAACCCTCATTTCGTTCATAGTTTGCAATGGCTGAATACAAGTTTGTTAAAACTCTCATTATTTAATATTTTTCTATTCTGTGATTTTCATGGACTGTCTAGAGTTTCATTGTGTGGTATAGCAGCCAAAATAGGCTGGGTTAAGCTACAGTAATAAACAGTTAACAAATCTTAGTGACTTAAAAACATTTTTCGTTTCTTGCTCACTATATGTGTCTATTGTGGGTCAGTTATGAGCTCTATTCCATATTGTACTCAGTCCAGGATCCAGGCAAAAGGAAAAATGACCATAGAAAATTATACACTAGTCCTAAAAGTTTCTGCTTGGAAGTGACGTGTTATTTGTTTCTATATTTTCTTGCTAAAGCTAGTCATGTGGCCTCACTTAGCATAAAGTGGACAAAGAGATGTAATCTTATCACATGTCCAGAAGGAGAATTGGAAACCTTGTGTAGATAGCACTGATTATTATATATGGATATAACATAATAACCAATAGCATATTTTGCATACATGGGTTTTTTTTTCTTTTTTTTGCCAAATTTTGTATAAGTCGAATAACTTTTTAGATGCATATTTCTTAAAGATGTCCAATGACTCCCAGTGAATTTCATGTGGAAATGTTAGTGAATGCAATCATTTATACTGACTGGGTGCAAACCTTAAACAAATTACATGGACTTGTATCTTGGCCTCCAGCGTTGCCCTAGATAACAACAGTTCAAAGTAAAGTAGGCAATAAAAGAGTCATAATATTCAAATCTGCTTCCTCAATTGCCTAAGAATTGTTTCTCTATTGTCTTTTTCAAGTTAATGATGACTCTCTACACCTTTGTATGGAAAGATCTCCAACATTACCAGATCCAACTAAAACTTCACCAATTTGCAAATTATCCATCAGCCATTGTCTGAATCTATGCAATGCTTTGGATGTCTAAGTGAACATGTGTGGCTTCAGGTGCTATTTTCCAATCTTTTCCAGATGATCCCACATGGAAACTTGCTCAGACGCCCAGGTACATATTACCTCTAGCTATGGACAAGTCCATCTACAATCTAATCATACTCTCCATACCCAATGACATTAAATTTATGTAATAGCAAATGGGCCAATGGGCTAATATCCAACATTAGCTTCAGGAGCTGTCTGATGTCCAAGGTAAATCAAGATACCCAGGGAGGTAATAACACAAAACATCTTGGCAAAATCAAATTCAAGGACAACTATTGTTCAGAACCAGATCTGCAACTGGTATCTGTGCAAATATTGGCTGGACAGACTCAGCCGGTGACTATTCTGGGCAAGTTGTCTTGTCACAACTACGATATGAAAGGCAATGTGGCACTACTTTCCATGTTTTGTGAAAAGCACAGATCACGTTCAAACTATTGCTGTCCTCATTGAAATATCCATCCTACCATTCTATGTATATAAGTGTACTTCAACACTTATAATTTGTTATGTATTTTTTAATAGTTTAAGGCCACTTTACCAAAATGGCATTCATGGGTACTTACGTGTGTATGTGGAAGGGGGTGGGGGAGAGAAAGAAGATTTTTAAGTACATTTCAGAAAGACTGGATAAAACAAAGATAAATAGACTTCTTTGCTATAAGACTTCGCAGTACTTTTAAAATGCTAACGTGATTGTAAATCTTCAAGAGGTACCTAATGTTTACCAACATAAATGACCACAGTACATTTTTTAAAAATTAAAGAAAAAAAAAACAAAATATCATTACCATAGAAGGAAATGTTCTGCCTATTTCCTGATCTACATGCTCTATGAAAACTTCTTACAAAGGGTATTCAGCATCTCTCCTTTAATGTGATATTCACCTCATGGTCCTTCCCAGACGGTGGAAAACCAAAAGGGCAAGAAACAGTGATGGCATCAGAGGGGGCTGGGCTGACTTTCTTTTCTTTTCTTTTCTTTTCTTTTCTTTTCTTTTCTTTTCTTTTCTTTTCTTTCTTTCAAATTTATTCCTTTATTTTGAGAGAGGGAGTGGGAAGAGACAGAGAAAGAGAGGAAGAAAGAGAGAGAATCCCAAGCAGGCTCCCAAGCATGGAGCCCAACACAGGGCTCAATCCTACGAACCCTGAGATCATGACCTGAGTCAAAATCAAAAGTCAGATGCTTAACTAACTGAGCCACCAGGCACCCTGGGGCTGGGGCTTTCTTAAAAGAAGTTGTAAATGATGAAAATAAAGGGAGAGGGGAAGAAAAGAGAACAGCCTATAATGATAGGGGGTGCCCAGAATAGTTTTTGGGGGGAATTGAATACAAGAAAAGAAGGGTGAAGTGTCTTCTGGAAGCCTTGAGATGCATGACAGTTTTAGAAGGAGGAGAATGAGAAAAGAAACACTTAAGAAATGATGTTGTGAATTATGACCTGGATCCCCTTTAGCATTCTTTGAGAAATGCAAGAAAGGGAAAGATAGTGATCACACCTGGTTACTGAACTGTGTTTCTTTGAATGTTTACCATGTTGAGACTGGCTCCTTGAGCCCTGGGATTTTTTTCAGGTTATAACACAACATCTCCACAGTGGTATTCCACAAAATATTTTTAAAGAATTGCTTAGTAACACTGCTTTTCAATCCTACACAACCAGGACTACATATAGGGAATTAAACAAAATATTAATTGCTTTTGGCCCAAGGGCCTTTTAAGATTCATGGAACAAGGATTAGAAACAATGATATATTTTTTTAATTCTAAAGATTGAAACAAAACTAAGAATGAATTTTTGAGCATGGCACAAGGCTACATCTTAGAAATTAATCTCATAAAGAAAACATCAAAGCAATACTTTCCCACAAAATTTTGTTGCTTTGATTAAAACACAAATTTGTCGATTTGAGTAAAAGCATTAATAACTCCATTTTCAATTTATTCTAAGCCTAAGCCATCTGTTTGGCTAACTATGGATATTAGTTGTGTTAACATATCATATATCTCATCAGATTGTTAGGATTAAATTAATTAATATATGTGAAACACTTGGAACAGAGCTATCATGTAGTTGATTACATACATTTAGCTGTTATTTTTATTACCAAAAGTTATCACTTTAAAACATTTTTTTTTTTTGCATTTTTTGCAATATCTCTGATGTTGGGATAGGGTGCCATAAATTGACTGGGAGCATTTTTTTTTCTTTTTTTTTTTTACTTAGTGGTATGTAAGAGTGTTTCTGAGCATTGATGGTTCCTTTGAGTCAATAAAATATATTATTTTTATTTCCTTTTCTCCATTATTTTTGGATGTTTTGCTGTGTTTTGCTCTTCCACAGGGATTGCCTGTCTTTTCATACCCCAAGAGTTAAATACATACCTCATATATTATAAGAAAACTAAGTACTACCAGCCCTACACCCCTACCCCTAGAAGGCCTGTCAGGGTGAAAGATATTTGTTGATAAGCAAGGTTTCAGCTGATATATTTCCCATTTATTATACTTTGGGAAATATTTGATAAAGGATTTGAAATAAACAACAAATTAATCAGAAGACAAACTTCAAGACACTGCTGATAGGGAAGAGAGGACTTGGTGTTGAGTAATGAGTCTTGTAAAATACATAAACATTTTTGTAACCAATGTCCATGTAATCAATTTGCTGGGTTTACTAATAATCTCCATTTCCTTGAATATCTGTAGTAGAAACTTTGGGTACATGAATCTGTATCATCTAGGGGCTTTTGGTTACAAGCAGCAGAAACTGATTCTTGCCTACTTAAACAAAAGGAAAATTTGGGGAAGGATATGAAACAGTAAAAACAATAGACTCAGCTACTGCTCCCAATAAAGATCCATTTGGGACCTTTCTTTCTTGGGAGCTACTGCTGGACAAAATGGGTCTACTCTTTTTTGGGCTGTTTGTCATCCTGGCCAAGATCAAAAGTGTAGGGAAGGAGACCATGAATGGCATGGGTCATATGCCTGTTCCTTAGTGGAGACAGAACAGGGCACCTTGACTGTAATCTTGCAAAGCTGTGTCTAATCAGGAGGAATCAATCTTCAAGGAACCAGGTACTATTATCAAGGGAATGTGGAATAGACGCTGGCTTGCCAAAACCCAACAAATGTCCACTACCAATCTGAATGACAATAACCAGCAGTTGGTCACTCTAGCATGCTAAATGCTACAATCAGTTATGAAAATCCATTGCAAACTAGAAAGAACCATAAGCATACCTTACAGTCCTTGTATTCTAGAGGACGTTATAGCACTGTAAATAAAGGAGGAATTGAGGGCAGCATGGGTGGGGCAAATACCATCCAGTCCAACCCACTGTCGATGTTCACACCCTACATGGAGCACCATATGAGTGAGATTGCAGGCCACGAGGAAAAGCACTTCCCAAGGGCACCCCCAGATTCCTCCTTGTCCTTGACATGCTTACCCAGTTATAAGTGCTGCATGATCATACAGGTCAATCTCATTAGCTCATGCTCAAAATACCCAAATTTGTTTTGATGCACAAGATTAATTATAGCTGGTGGCTTGACTTATACATCAGATGATTCATCATGTACATGCAAACAATCTTCGCTGTTCCCAGGGTTGCATGAGTCAACTTGCTCTCATTAACATGGGTGAATGCTAGCTGGCCTTGTTCCCATCCCCTGGCTTTTTGGTGTTTTATTCCGCTCCCAGGTGCCACTTTTTCCTTCCTGACTCACCTTCATCTCCTTGTCTTTGCATTTGCAGTCCTACTGATTACACAAACAAATGCCTACTCACAGGGCACATGTTCCTGCCATGGAGAAAACCAAAGGAGAGCTGCTGAGCTTGTCACCTGCTTTCTTGGCAGGAGCAAGGCATTAATTTTTGCAAAAGCAGCTGCAGCAAGAAGCCTGTCCCTCAGGCTTGGCAGGAGCAGAGGGGCAACAAAGACTTCATGGGGATCTAATCTGCAAAAGTCCCTGGGGCGGAGTCTTTCTTGTTTCCATCTGCCACTTTTTTCAAAGTCTGCTTTATTATTAGTGCATGTATTGAGAGCTACCTTTACCACTCTGGCTTAAATACAATATTAAAGATGTCTAGGAAGATACCATTAATTTAAAAGTTGCCAAGTCAATATTTTTGTGTAAACTGGGATAGGAGACTGAGAGAAACTATAGATATTTCTTGTTCAACATAGCATTTCAACAGAAGATCAGACAGCATTATTTTGATTTCTGTTTCTGCTTATTTATGCATTAATGTGTATCACATGCATGGTTCTATTAATGGCTGGTCCTGCACAGAGGCAGGTCTGACAATTCCAAGAAGCGTTTCCACAAGCTTACTTGTGAATCATTCATCCCAATTTGCACTCTGCAACCTGACTTGCTTCCTATCCTTTTGGCTCCTGAGCTCTCCTTTTCCATTTGTGACCTTGCCATGTTCCTTAGATCTCACACTTGGCACCGGTTTTTTAATTATAGCTTTCTACTGCCTTTTTTGAAGACAGTTCAGATTTCCTTCTACTTCATTTCCTTCATCCATCAGCTCAGACTTCAGCACCTTCAACATCTCCTCTTTGACCTGAGAATGCCTATGAAAGGTATCTGCCTCAACTCTGGGAGCAGAACCCAGAAATTTAATGAAAAAAAAAATGAATGAGGAACTTGTGATCTATTTGAGGAAACAGGGTTTACATATATTGAACAGCAAAATATTCAGAGATGGAGCACACTTAAAGTCCAGCTTGTGAAAATAATTTTGAGGGCTAGGGGTGATAAATTAGATTTATCTTTCATACAAGTTCCAATCAGCTGGTGGTACCAACTATAGAAAAGGATTTTGCAGCTTCATCTAGGTAGAGCAGAACAGAGCATCCTGATTAGTGAGGTTGGCCTTGAACAAGGCAACACACATTTGCTATCTCTGCTGTGATAAATGACCCACCATTTAGAAATTTTAAAGTAGAAGAGATTTTTTTTTAATGACATCAGTGTTTTAAGGAGATTAATTTGGCTCTGTATAGAATGGATTAGAGGAAGATAGGGTATTTTCAGAAAAACAAGTTAAAAGGCTCTTGTAGTTTGATCAAGGATTGACAAAATGGCAAAACATTTTGCCATTTTGGCTCCCCAAAGGCGGCGAAACAAATGATATAAACTGGTGGACCACAGTTCTCTGGGAAGGAAGAGGGCTGAGCCAGGGTCCCTGAGATTTGGCTGGATGTGGGCAGAAAGTCAAAGTGGCAGGATCAGTGATTCATTATATGCCCTCCTAAGGAGGAACCAAAGGTCAGAAAATTTATTCCAGTGGGCATCTTTATTGAGGGCAACAGAAAACTATGTTCAATGCCATTTGTCAATGGAGAGAGTTTGACTATGACCTTTCCTGAAGGACATGAAAGATAATCAGTTTAGACCTTTGGATGGGGCTGATGAGAATAAAAGCAAGGGCTGATGAGAGTCTGTATTTGGATGGCAACAGGAAATAGAAATTGATACAAAATATTTTAAGATGTAAAATAGCATAGATTAAAATATGATATGAATGGCCTTTTGTGAGTGACTGCAACAGAAATGGAAAAAGTAGAAATGATTCTCTAGTTTCAGATCTGAGAGATTGGAGGGACCTTTAAGAGAGAGAGAGAGGAAGCTGTGCTGGAGCATTTGCCCCGACATCTGTCTTCTTTTCTCCTAAAGATCTGGAGCTGCACATTTTTAGCTGGGTATGTTACAGCTAATGGAAACACTACATTTTTCAGCCTCTTTTGCTGCTGGATGCCCAAACGAACGAGTCTTTGCCAATGGGATATAAATAGAAATGTCATCTGTAAGTCCATGGTTGTACTTTTAAGAAGGTACATGCCTTCCTCCTCCTTTTTTCTCCTTCCTGCTGCCTAGATGGCATCTGAGGTGATGTGATGAGCCATCTGAACCATATGGGCAAGGACGATTCTCTAGAGATGAAAAAGTGGCATGATGGAAGAATTCTGTCCCTTGATCCTGCCACATGAGCCCAGGACTGCTAACACCTGGGCTATTACAGAGGTGAGGGGGTGGAGATCTATCTTTTCTAATTTACTATTGTTTTGGTATGACATCTGCACCAATAAACTAACTTCTAAAAGGAGTGAATTCTGTAAAGAATGTATTAAAAAGCACATGCCAGATAATCGGGCATTTTGCAATGAGATGATCGAACTGCTTGGTGTAATCTTCCTAAAGATCAGAAAAATAGAGGAGATGCCAGAAAACTAGAGACAACCAAAGGTAGGGAGAGTGGAAGCAGGTGTGTCCTGCAATGAGAGCCTCGTGAGCACGGAGGCGATCCAGTTCTAGAACAGGAGGATCCATGAGTGTTCGGAACACGAGAAGATGCGCTGCAGGAACCAACAAAAGCTCACGAAGAACAAATACTAATTCTTCTCTGGTTGTGACTGCAGCCACTGTGCTCAGTGCTTTACATGAATCATCTCACTTCATCCTCACAATGATCTTATAAACTAGTTATTATTATTGTTCCCACTTTACAGATGAGGAAACAGAAGCCCAGAGGGTCTAAATTACTTGTGCAACATCACTAACTATGAGTAGTGAAGCCCAGAGCCAAATCCTGGCTGCCTGATGCTGGAACCTGAGCTCTTAGTTAGGACACCAGACAGCTCCTTACAGTAGCACAGACTTCTCCCTCTTGGAGCACAGAGCCCAGGAGGAGAGACTCTTGGTCATCTGAATACAGTCAGATACCATAGGGGAAAGTACCAGGTGTGTGGACACTTGGCAGGGCCAAGGAAAACGTGGCATTCCCCAAAAAGAGCTGAGGAAGGCAGAAGAAGCAGAGTGTTCTTCAGACAGAAGACACAGTAGACATTCAGAAGTAAGCAATAGAGGGGAGAGCCTGGCTTAGTGTATAAATGCAAGCGTTTCCAGTATGACTGCAGGATAGAGGGCAGTCTGAGAAACGAGGCTGGGAAGGTAGATGATCCATAGCATAAAAGGCTTTGTATGCACATATATAAAAATTTTGGGCTTTTGCATGAAAGTAGTGACAGCCATTGAAGGATTTTAGGCAGGAAACGATAAGATCAGATTTGTGTATTAGAAAGAGTGCTCCATTTTCTCTGTAGGAAATGGACATAGCAGCCTCCTTCCTCCTCCTCAACAGAACCCCCAGCTTGTTCTGAGCAGTCATGTACATTAGGGGACTCTCCTGGGGAGGGGGGGTTCTAGAAAGGTTTCCTCATGCCTAACTGCAGCACAAGAGAAGGGATCACCCTTTCTATCTCTGGACATTTTGGGGACAAGTTATGACATCAGAAATGGATATGGTTATCAACCTACTAGGCTGAGAGTGAAGCTACCACATGGGGGAGTTTGAGGCTAAGAGATGCAGAGGGAAAAGGCACCAGAGCACTTTAATTTGCCAGGTTGGGGATCCCTTTTGCCATTGCTGCTACAGGGAAGCCTGGAGAGGAGGCTTGCTGCTGTCACACAAAAGCTCACTATTGTCAGTTTGCTGGAGATGTCTCTCCTGCCTTTCCAGATTGATTCTCCATCCTTTTTCTCCCAGTTGCAGGATGCAGGAAGATGCTGTGTCTAGGGACTGCATCAACAGGCTTACCCTCCCTGCAGCTGTCCACTGAGTTGGGACAATGGGAGAACCAGCAAGAGATTAGAGGGAGGAGGGCAGTGAGGCAAGAGTATTGCCTCCTATAGATCCTCCCCTTGAGGGCCCTGCAGAAGGCAGCCTCCCTCATGCAGTTTCCACCTCCAAGAAGGCAAATCTTTCTTCACAGTCCTCTTGGTCTCTGAATTCCAGTAATGGCTCCCCTTCTTCCTTCTTCCTCCTTCGGGCCTAAGATGGGGAATAGTGCCTCACTAGCCCTGAGCAACTACACTCCCCCTTGTGGTTTCTCTATACCCTTTGAAAATAATTCTTTTATTAAACTTTATCCAGCATGTCCCAGTATGAGTGTGTCATCACTTTCTTACCAGGATCCTGACTGTGTACATGCCACACTGTGTTCAGCTAAGGCATTTGAGAAACAGATACTAAGACAAAACTCTTATGTGTAAGGAGCATGATGGAAATCTGACCCCGAGGGAAGAATGGGAAAGAACTTTGGATGGAAGCATTCTAGACTGCCATGCAGTCTACGAAAGTTTTGGCAAGGGTCTCTGGAAGTTCTCATGCCAAAGTCAGCCATCAGAGGAGTCCCCTGATTCCCAGGAAAGGGCCTGCCTTAGTATTGCTGTGTGCTTAGTCACTGGTGGAGAGCAGCCCATGGGAACTGGGGCCTCTATATAAATACCACATGGATTTGTCCATGTCCCAGCTATGTCCCAGTGGTTGGAGGTCTGTGAGGCGCATTCTTGTGGCCACCACACTCATCCTATGAACATTTTTAGCACCACCTTAAGGCTTGTGTGTTCTTCCTCCCTCTATGACAAAGACTCTATTTTTACCTTGCTGTACCTATTTTCCTCTCAAAAGGTGTTGTGTTAAAGTTTAAAATGTGCTTTCTTAGCCAAATAGCAACACCAGGGCACCCTACCATAAAAAGACTAGCTGGCTTTTCCCAAATGGCCTTAGAGGGTGTCATTTATTACCTTACAAATTTATAATCATCAGCAGGCTGATAATTAGTCTGGTAAGCTCAAAACTTGATATTGTCAGCACACCATGCAGTTAATCTCCCAGGGCAAGCTCATGATCAAGAGGCTGGTGTAAAAAATCAGAATGCCAAGTTATTCACTCTTCATGAGAAACCACCTTGTAGGAGTACCAAGACTATCTGAAGTCTCTAGGATCAATACATCCCTTCCCTACAAAGCCTAGAGAATTATCAGGAGATTGCTTGTTGGATGTGACACTAGTTCAGGGGGAATTAGATAAGCCAAAGATTTAGAGCAGCAGGGCAAACTAACCTGGTACATCATTCGCCTCGCGCAGGGATGGTCTTACAGATAGGATGTGAAGACTCAAACACAACGGCTGGGTACATCTACCATTAGAAATGGTATTGCATACTCAACATACTCCACTGGGTAGGGTTTGAACACTACTCACATTGATCTCTGTATCTTTTTTCTGTTTCCATGGTTGACTGTCACAACCACCACTTCCCTTTGCACCTACCCACCTTCAGCTCCCAGCTGGCCCAAAGGCCTTGGAAGCCATTTTGTCTTTTTCCACTGACTTTTTACATCCCATTGAAAATATATTGATGTTAGAGTTTAGCACTCAGAAGGCAGTCCCATTTCTCCCATTTCCAAATTTTGGGGGCTCCATAGTCAAATACTATTAATAAAGCTTTTTTCTCCTGTCAGGGCTCTGAGCTAGGAAAAGGAGCCTCCAGGTATATTCCTAGGTCTACTTTGTTTTCATCTCTGGCAGTAGGCAAGCTCCAGCTATGTCTCCTTGCCCTGCTAATGGAGTCTCCGTGATTCCTTTTTCTAGGGATGTGGCTGGGAAGAACCATTGGAAAACCCTACCCCTCTCTGATTCCCACCTGTTTGAAGGGGAAATGTAGTTGGCCACACCCAACAATATAGCCAAGTAATTTCTGCAGCCAAACTTCTGCCTTTGAGGAGCCTGCCCAGCCTTCCTGGCAAGGAGAAGTCCCTTCCCCCAATTTGGAAAATGGTCCCAGTCATGATGTCATCCTCTCTGAGACATATACTGATGGTAGAAATACACTTTTTGCTTTTCCTCTGATCACACTGTCCTCCTCGGCCTTAGCCCACATTACTCTTAATCTGTTTCACTCTATTAACAATGCGCATCTAATTCTCCCATTCCACTTTGTGAGAAAGCAGCAAAATTAGTCTTGCCCACATGTCCCCCATGATCTTTGTATGTCTGTTACATCTACCAGCTGGAGAGACATTTCCCGGCCCCCTTTCTCTGCTCCTCAGACTCAGAACCAGAGAAAAAGCCAAAAGACTTACTTGTTCTCTGTAGAATGTGGGTAGAGCAGGGATAAAGTTCTAAGAGTCAAGAAACCCAATTTTTAGGCTGGTTTTCTCTTAGACTAACTCAGCAGCCTTGAACAAAACACTTAATCCTTCTGGAATGCAGTTGCCTCCTCCTGTTCAAAAAATGATGGTGACATTTGGCCCAACTCACCTCCAAGAGCTCTTCAGAAGTAAAATATGATAGTGGATGTGAAGTACAGTAGGAGATATACAAGATACAAAGAGCTCTGTGGAGGCAAAGGACTGCCTACATTTGATGTAGGTGATTTTTTTTTAATATCTGTAACCTTTAGGTGTGTCGTGTTTGACACAAAAAGTGGTCTTCAGCAGATCTGAACAAATTGTTCAAAACAGACATTCCCAGTAATGAATTCCCAGGGTCCCCACCAGCCTCATATAGTGCACCAGTATTTAAAGCCTTTTGACTTCATTAGTTTGGGTCATCCAAGCCCCTAGTATCTCCTGAGAAGCATAGGACTTGACTGAGAAACACTTTTAATCACAACACATAGGGTAAGAAGTATATTAGTTAGGGCTCTTCTGATTTCCAGGTATAGAAACCCATCTCTAAATACCCAAGTCAAGCCATGGGAATTTATTACAGGTAGATTCTCATAACTGTGGAATGGTTAGAAGTGCAGCTAAACCTTGGGAACAACTGAACTGGGGACTTGAGCTTTGCTAGTAAACATTTTCTCCATCTCTCATCTGCTACACTACACTCCATTCTCTTAAGAGGATTTCTTTGAAGAGGTGTTCAACATGACCACCTTGGGGTGCCAGGTTTCATGTTTCATACCTTTACCTCCAAAATGGGCCAATGATCTTTTCTCAGTTCTAGCTTAGAAAGTTCTGGGGAATGATCCTGGTTGGTCTGGTTTGGCTCAGATGTCTGCTCCTGGACCAATCAACCAAGACCAGAAGGACAAATGACCACGACTGGCTAAATTGAGTTAGGTCCCACTTTGAACAGTGGCTGGAACTCTATCTAATGGTACTTTATGGTAGGAGTCAGGGTCAGTAGTCCACAGGGGGGATAGCTCTGTGATTTAGGGTCATTCCCAGAAAAGGCAGCATCACTGGAAGTTGTACAGTCAATCTAATTACAGGGCATGGAGGGGAGCTGATGTAAATGTCTCCATGTTTGATCTTTTTATCTAAATGAGAGTGGTACTTGTCTAGGAAAGACAGAGACTGAATGTTGATTCTACTTGGCCATGCCATTCTCAGAAGGGGTAAAAACTCTTGGGGCCTTGTCTTGTTCTGTTAGATCAGTGTAGGCTCAAAGGCTGAATACTCATGTGAGGGGGACGGAAAGAGAGGGGACAAAAATCTTCCCAGATATTTGTCAGTATTTCTCCAAGATTATAGGCTTCACAGTGATAGAAATGTTGTCATCCTTTCTCCTCCCCCTTCTGAGCATCTCAAAGGATAGTTCAAACCACCAGCTTTGTATTAATTCATTTCCATGACAACAAATTACTCCTCTTTCCTTCTTGCCCTTCCTTTATCACTTATACATGATATGGAAGGGGCAGCAAATGTCAATGTATTTTTACACCAAGAATAAGAACTTATGTGAACAGGAAAATGTGCTTCATTAACTATTTTCAAGTACTAGAAAAAAGGAAATATGTGTATGAAGTATATCTTTTCCCCCAAGGAATACAAATTGCATTTAATTCTTCTTCCAAAAAATCAGTAAGGCAAATATAATTCATTAAAAAATGCAATTAATTATAGGTCAAGTCCTTTGGAATTATGATTATTTTTCCTTAACTATAGAGTGTCTTTTATCAAAACTTACACCTGATGAGTTACACCTGATGAAGCATCAATCCCAGAAAAATAAAGAAAGGAGAAGGTACTTTGTTTTGTTTCTAACATTATTACTTTTTTTGCTTTCCTGATATTGTGGATATTGTGGGCCTACATTATGCAGTTGCTCAGAGACACAAAGTGTTATCGTGGAAACATATGTTTTCACTGAATTCTGGGTATATCTAAAACACTTGATCATTGAAAGAAAAAGGTTATGTAAGATCAACCTCATCCTCAAACAGTAAACAACAACTGAGCCGTGAATTTTGTAATGTTTGACAGCACTCACTTGGTAACTGTAGTGGGTTGAAAGGTGGCTACCCCCATAAGATACGTCCACATCTCGATTCCTGAAACCTATGAATGTGACCTTATTTGAAAACGGTTTTTAAGATGTGACTACTTTAAGGATCTTTAGATGAGATCATCCTGCATTATCCAGGTGGACACTAAGTTCGACGACAAGCGTCTTTTTAAGAGACAAAGAGGAAACACACAGAAGAGGAGATGGCGATGTCACCACGTAGGCAAAGGTTGGAGTGATGGGGATGCGTGTCAAGGAAAGCTAACAGCCACCAGAGGCTGGAAGAAACAAAGAACACATTTTCCCCTAGAAACTGCAGAGAGTGTGGCCCTGCCAACATCCTGATTTTAGGCTTCTGGCCTCTACAACTGTGACAGAATAAATTTCTGTTGTTTTAGGCTACCAGGTTTGCGGTAATTTTTTATGGCTGCCCCAGGAAATGGATACAGTAACCCACCCAGATTATGAAGGCAGGAAACATAAAGAATTTAACCAATCAAAAGAGCACGTCCACTGAGAGAGGACTGTAAAATGGTCAGCATCGAAACTCAACACACCCTGCAGGTACAGGCTGCACATAAAATTTAGACATCGGTCTGGCACACTTTGCACTTGAGGGTATGCACCAAGAAGAAAGCATTTCTTCAGCACTTACCACATGTTAGACACAGCGCCAGCGGTAGGCCTCTACCGTATCTTGGAGATTATATGACAAATCACCCACATTCACTGGCCCACATCTGCCAACACTTCAGATGAAGGATGCTCCACCAGCTGGAGCCCCGAAGTGAAGAAGATAGGCATGAGGTAAAGAAACAGCGTGACTGAGGACAAAACTACAGAGTTTGAGGGGTCATTTATCATCAGAGCACAGTCTAGCCTGTCCCAATTGACAGAGAATCTTGTCCAACCTTAATGTCCTAATAGAGTAGATCCAATCATCTTCATCTTAGAAGTAGGAAAACGGAGATCAGAGAAATTCATTACCTTACTCAGTGGCACACAACTAGTAAAAGGCAGAATCAGAACTGAATGCCAGGGGAGTCCATAAAACCTTTTGAGTTGAGGTGTATACAAAAATATGTCTCAAGAATATTAATCTATTGATTAATCTATTAATCTATGAAATGTGGAATAGTTTACAAGAAAGGAAGATGGAAAGACCATGGAGGAGATTATGAAGCAGGGAGAATTCATGAAAGAGCTAGGTACACTTCTTCAGGCTGGTTGTCACACAGAAACCTAAAAGGCTGTGCCAAGAGAGGGTGAGGCATTGACTCGGGCCAGGTTGAAGTACAAAACAGGAAGAGAAGAATAAAAAATGGGAACCTACTCAGGAAATTGCCAGAGAGTTCTGGAGTCAGACAGACCTGCATTAGAATCCTTGCTAAGCCCCATATTCTCCCTTGTAAAGTGGGGTAATCACAGCACATTCCTCTTCAGGTTGCTGGCAGATCAAATGAAACAAGGCAGGTAAAATGCTTAGCACAGAGCTTGTACATGTAAGGGCTCATTAAGCACTAGTTGTGACTGTTGTTATTTCTAAATTTACTTCTGGTATGGTCTGTGCCTTACTTCTTGAGAATGGATTAGGAATTCCAGATGGCAACTTTGTCTAGGAATTTCTCACAGGTATAAGTAGGCTTGAACACTTTTGCAGAGCAATGCTCTTTACAGATGGTTTTAAAAGATCATTAAAACCTTCTTTCCTCTATATTCCATGTCCTTTAAAGGAAAGGATTCATTTAGGTATAAAGTCTCTTCATAATTAACATTCATGAGGAGAAAGGACAGGCAGGAAAGAAAATGGTAGTCAAGAGAATTCCATGTTCTTAGTACCAGAAGGAAGGAAGGGAAGAAAGAAAGAAAGAAAGAAAGAAAGAAAGAAAGAAAGAAAGAAAGAAAGGGAGGGAGGGAGGGAGGGAGGGATGATACACACTATATTAAATGTTTTCACATATCTCATTTAACCTTCACAACAATATTTTAATCCTCATAAAAATTTAGAAAGGTATCATGTTTGCCAATTAATAATTTCTTTTTTAAATTATGTAAATGATCATTCAAATAAACATTCATTTAAGCTATCACTTGGCAAGAACCTGCTACTGTTGGCCAGGCATCATGCTAAGTCCCAGGTACACAGTGGCAGCAAAGTACAGTCTCTTCTTCCAAGGTACTTTTTTGCCTGGTGGAGAAAGAAGGCTTATAAACAAGCAACATATAATTAACAACTCATGATGCATTCTCTGATGGAAACAAATGGTGGTGCCTTGATTGGAGAATAATAAGATGGCATAAACAGAATGTTTGAGGAAGGCCTGGAAGATGAAATGGACCTAATCATGTAAAGAACAGGGCAAGGATGTGTATTAGGGTGATGAGAGGAACAAGGGAGAGCCTTCTGGCTGAGAGCTGGTATATTCAAAGGCCCTGAGGCATGAAAGACATGTAACGCCTGAGAACTCCAGGCACTGGAGGCTGGGGTGGTTGTGACACAGTGAGTGAGGAATGGAAAAAAATAGTACAGAAGAGGCAAGCTCCAGATCCCACGGAGCCTTGGGGCCCCTGGTAGGGAGTTTGAATTTTATTCAAAGTGAATTAAATAACAATGGAGGACTTTTATGCAGCACAGCGATCTTTTATTTATATTGTGTATAACATGTGATTTAAATTTTTTAAAAAGTACGTTCTGGAGGTGGTGGAGAGGACAGAATTGGAGGCAAACAGGAGTGTAAGGGGGTGAGGATCTGTCAGAAGTCTTCTGGTAAATGATGAAGGAGGCTTGGACATGCAAGGTGACAGTGGAGAGGGAGAGGACTGGATGAATTCCAAGTGCACATGTGAAGTTGATGTGGTTGGACTGGTGGAGAGGTTGGATGAAGGAGTTGAGAATCAAGGATGTGCGTTCTTCAAATGTCAAGAAATATATGTGGTGTTCATGTTTGCATCCCCCAAATTAGTTCAGTGACCTAGGGATATAAAAACGTCCAATAAATGGTGACCTTAACTGACCTGGATATGTTTCTGTGAATCCCAGAGATATTTCTCAATCCACACCCAAGTTCTTGTCATGACAATCTTCCTTTGTTTGATTCATCCCACAAACAAGCACCTCAGGCCGAGTTTCTGGAGGTATTTAATGGCCCCACTGTTCTCTGCATTGGACATACTATGCCTGGAGCATTGAATACCAACAGTCAGCGGGACTTTGATGAAACAGAGAGTGGCTGGAGAAAGGCCACTGAATGATGAAAAATTTGCGTATCATGTTCTGTGGTAACTAACTCCAAATGCTTCAAGGACTTGTAGCAGCTTCTAATGTGAGCCTACCCCTGCCTGGCCTCAGTCACTAAAATTCTACAATTCAGATTCAGCCTGACCCATTCCCTGTGTCAGTTAGAGCCTGACTTGACTCTAATTCTGGTCTGAATGCTACAACTGGGAGCTATAGGAGGGCTGTAAAGGTCAAGAGTTCTCTCTTTTACCCCAAGGCCACTTGCTCTTCACATTCTAAGGGAGCCAGAAGGATACCACTTGTCTCCTTTTTGGTGGTGCCACCTACTCCTCTTGACAGGATAATAAAACCTTTCTTTTCTTCTCTGGAGCCAAATGCTTACATTGCTGTGTAGACACCTTTCTACCCAGATTAGGAAGATTAAATTCCAAGTTCTCTCCCTTTTCTCTGAAGGGGAGGATGGTAAATGTTCCAGCTCCCATATTAGCTTGGAGATTCATAATTTCAGAGTTCTTCTCCTGGGGTACAGACCTCCCCCCAACATGTGCAGGGCCCGCTGCCTCTCACCTTGTCAACCCAAGGGGGAAATGGGAAAAGGGGGACTGCCATTAAAATATTCCAGACTAAATAATTAGTCTGCCTCTGCCCAGAAGCTTCATTTTAACTATCAGGTTAAAATAAATATGTATTAAAAACTTATCAGTGACTTCAGAGATTAGGTCATAAAAGTACTGAGGCTTCCTTCTCTGTGTGTGTGTCTCTCTCACTCTCTCTCAAGTCACTCCCTCCAGGACAATCCAGCTGCCATGCTGGAGGTGTCATATGGAGAGGTCTACACGGCAAAAAAAACAAAACAAAACAAAAAACCCAAAAAACTGAGAGAGCTCTGCCAGTAGCTATGTGAGGCAGCTTAGAGTGGATTCCTCAGCCTTAGTGAAGCCTTCAGATGACTTAAGTCCTGCTGACATCTTGACTACAACCCAAAGAGAAACCTTGACCCAGAATCACCCATAAAATTGCTTCTGAATTCCTCCTGACTTACAAAAACTGTGAGATAATAAACGTTTATTTTCTTAAGCCACTAAGTTTGCACATAAGTTATTATGTAGTGAAACAGAACTAAAACAGTCAGAGCTAATTTCTGTCTAAAGAACCCTGATTATTACAATGTGCGAAATACTTAGTATAGAACCTTGCAAGTACTCAATACATGGTAAAAACTACTATTATATTAAAAGAGTAAGTTTACTTATTCCGTATCACTCCAGAGAGCAGACCTAGAACTAATGGGACGAAGTTATAGGGAGGTAGAGTTCACTTCAATGAAAGAAAAAAATTCCAATAATTAGAAGGGAGCAATTTACCTAGCCAACTATTGAATTTTACCAACTTGAAAGGATTCAAGAAGAGGATGGAATTATAGATGCTGTACTGTGGATTAACTTCCTGCGTTGGGAAGGAAGTTAAACTAACCAACCCTTGAGGAGCCTTCTAGGTTTAAGATTCTGTCATTCTACAACTCGATATGGATGCTTGCCTAGTGTCATCATATCCAACCTCTCCCATTTCCTGGGGCAAGTGGCCCAAACATGACATCAACTGAGGAGGTTATAGAGAGAAGGGGAAATAGACCAGGGAGAATTTATAAGAAATGTATCAGAGCACCCAGCCAGAATCTGATTTCTACATGAAATGTGACAGTCCTGAGATAGCAAGCTTCCAACAAGTAGGAAGTTAAAAAAAAAAAAAAAAAAAAAACTTTAGATGAAGAGAAGCAATGAAGCTGAACAAAAAACAGATTAGCATGAAATTTACAGAGAAACTGAAAAAAAAAAATCCTTGAAATAAGACAGAGTGCTTTGGCAAGCCAAACCTGTGCAGGCAAATGGGAAGGGCAGCCAGGAGTCTCAGAATGGTACAGTCAGGGAATGACTAAAGCGTGAGCCAGAACCTTGGCAGCTACTACAATCAAATATCTCGGAATTGTGCAGAGGTTAAAGAAATGATTATGGCAAGATTTCATGAATGCGGCGATTAAAATGGAGAGTAGACCAACCTAAATCTGGGAGGTGGTGTGAGCAAACTTGACTCCCTCCAGAAAACAAGATGCTGATTGCCAGGGTATCTCTATCAAAACCCAGAAGACTATACCAAAGCAGAGCCAACAGACTAGCAGTCGTCAGCAGAAGCCATTGGCTAGAACCGGGAGGGAATCCTATCCCCATTCCACTGTTCAAATTACTGGGAGAGGAAATGTCTACTGTGTAATCCACAAAAAAGATCAAAAGTAAGCGAGTGTTGCGGAGATTTAAAAAAATGGAACCCCTCAAATGGAAATGGAATGAGCTGAAAGGACTAAGGTATATAACCAAGCCAACCTGGCATGTATTTGCCTTCCCTTAGCTGCCCTGGAAGGTGCCCTGATCGTGTTTTAGGAAGTCAAATTCCTTTTATCCAAAATGTTTTGTTGTGATCATAGTATGGTTATACAGACAGAGCTGGAATATTTAGGATTTATATAAATTTTGGAGTTTGCTCAATGTTGAAAAAGACCCAGAATGTTCTCCATAATGTCCTTGGGTCTGAGACATCTGGAGGCTCAGGATCCACTTGGGGCTTTTCCAGGGTGATGACTGGAGGCTGTGTGTAGCAAGAGGCTGAGAGAACTTAAGGAGATAACATCGCCACATGAGACCTGCCTGATATAGACAAACATCTCTAAACTGGGACAAATGTTACATTTGCATTCTTGAGGAGGCCATCTCTGCTCACATGGCTTCGATGCTCACTTTGGAGTATAAGTTATTAAGGTGATGAGAACAGGGTCAGATTGAGGAGAAAATTATGAAAAGACGTCTTAATGCAGAGAGGAGGCTCCACCTATAAAAAGCGCCGTGAGAATTTACACCTTTAAGTTGAGCTTGTGATGTCACATGGTCCACTAGGATAGCTCTGGGTCTATGTCATACATCACATGTGCTGCACATCACATGACATGGTGCTGCCATGATGGAGCTAATTATGTCTTCTAAGACTCCACTGGTCAGGCTGTATCCATCTTCTCGGTCTTAGGCTGGGAAGGCCATGAATCCTAAGGCAGAAGGTCCTCAGTAATGTTAACAAAAGAGATCAAAGGCTCACAGCATCCTCAAGAAATGCTATTTTAAAATGAGAAGAAATTGCCCTACATTTTGGAAAAGAAATGCTCCCCTGATTTCTGAGGGTTATAAAATACAGATTTAGATTGGAATCCTGTTTTCACCGTCTTTAGTATGTGACCTAAGCAAGGGATGTAACTTCTTGAGTCTCAGTCTCCTACCTTATAAAACAAGGAAATATCCTATTATTCCTAAGGCTGTAATGAGTGTCAAATGAGCTAAAAGTGCCTACCACAGTACTTTGCAAGCTGTAGAAGCTCATTCAGCAACAGCTGTTATTGTTATGGGTACAATATAAAGGCACCCCCTTCAAGCTCAGTGGGGGTACAAAGGGAGAACCCTCCATTACCCATCTCCCACGAAGGGGAGACTCACTCCACAGGTCCCACTGACTGCTGTACCTCCAGGCTTGAGAAGTAGATACCAGCAATTTAAAGACTGGTATTTAAGGAGCATTTTCTCCCACTCTCTATTTATCTTTGTTTGTGGCTTTCCTAACATCTAGATTCCTAGAATCCTGGCAGGGAAGGAAAATTAGTAAATAGTATTCTGGTTTATAATTGTGTGCAGAGTAATAATTTGCTACCTCTAGAGAAATGCTGTGATTTTTGCTTAAAGTCAGCAACTTGCCATGGTAACAGTTTTTCAAAATAGTTAAGCCAACAGCTTTGACTGGTTTCTGAGATTAATTAGCTTGTCGATGTGCTATGCACTGTTCTAGATACCACTATAAAGAGTAACTTCTATAAAGAAAATTAATGCAGAGGATGGAGACAGACAGTGATAGAAAGGGCAACAGAGTATACTATTTTGAATAAGGCATCCTCGTAGCTTAACAGAGAACTACAGGACGTCAGGTAGGGAGGCATAATTATATCTGAGGAGAAGGCTTTGAAACAGGAGAAAAAGCATGGGCAAAGGCTCTGAGATGAATGTGCTGGCATGTTTGAGCAAAAGAGACAGAGTGACCAAAATGGCATGAACAATGGGGAGAATGGGAAGAAATGGGGTGAGGAGGCAGCAGGGAGACATTTTTATTCAAAATGATCTGTGAAGTCATTATAGGGTTTTACACCGGAGGGACAGGAGCGACACATTTCAATTCTGTCATTCTGATGCTGGATTAAGAATAGACAGAAGGGGCGCCTGGGTGGCTCAGTCGGTTAAGCGTCCGACTTCGGCTCAGGTCATGATCTCACGGTCCCTGAGTTCGAGCCCCGCGTCGCGCTCTGTGCTGACAGCTCAGAGCCTGGAGCCTGTTTCAGATTCTGTGTCTCCCTCTCTCTCTGCCCCTCCCCCGTTCATGCTCTGTCTCTCCCTGTCTCAAAAATAAATAAACATTAAAAAAAAAAATTAAAAAAAAAAAAAAGAATAGACAGAAAATGGGATCCAAGGGCAAGAGTAGTAGAGGGACAGCTATTGCTATCATGTAGACAATAGATAATTGGATGACGATGGTAGCAGTAGAGGTGATTAAATATGGTCAAATGCGCATCATATTTTGAAGGTAGAGCCATTGGGATTTGTTAATTGACTTGACATAGGATATAGGAGAGAGAAGTCAAGGATGACTCCAAGTGTTTTCTCTGGGAAACTGATGATTAATTTTATGTGTCAACTTTACTGGGCCACAGGATACCCAGACATTTGGTCAAGCATTATTCTGTGTCTGTCTGTGACAGTGTTTCTGGAGGAGATTAGCATTTAAATCATAGACTGAATAAAGCACATTGTTCTCCTTCACATGGGTGGGCCTCATCCAGTCAGTTGAAGGCCTGGATAGAAAAAACAGATTGACTCTGTCTTAAGGAAGGGGAAACTCTTCTTGCTAGACTGCTTAAACCAAAACATTGGCTTTTTTCTAGCAACTTTGGGTTGCCTCACTGGCTTCCACTGGCTTTGTGGTCCTTCCATCACCTGGGTAACCAATTCCCTGTATTACATTTCCTATTTCAAATCCTAAGTTATTCATGTTTCTCTACAGAACAATGACATAGAGCTTGGGAGGGCCTGGCCGAGAGTTCCATAAGGAATGAAAATTAAACTCCAGCTCCCAGATAAGTGGTAATATCTAGAGCCACAATTCTCAATCCTGGCTGCATATTGAATCACCTGGGGAGTTAAAAAAAAAAAAAAAAAAGCAATATTTGGTCCAGTTGAATTACTTGGTCCAGTTGAATTGGTCTCCAGGGCTGTGACCCAGCCATTGGTGTTTTCTTAGAAATCACCTACAGATGGCGTCAGAGGGATTTTTTTCCCCCTCTGATGTGATATAAAGAAAATTTTGCTTTTATGTGACCACATAGCTTTGGAAAACCAATGTAGACCAAAGATCAGAGGTATATCCAGTAAAGATTTTTCCCCTAATTTATTTTATCGAGCTATAATGTTTATGCAATGAAATGCACAGATCTTAAATGTATAGTTTGGTGAGTTTCTTGTAACCCATACTCCCACACTCCTATCCAGATAGAGAACATTTCGTTTACCCTGGAAAATTCCCTCATGCCTTTACTCAGTTAATTCCAACACTACTAAGAAAACTGTTCTGTTTTCTACATAGTTTTGCCTTAGACTTCATAAAAACAGAAGCATGCAATATGTACAATTTTGTCTTGTATGTATTTTCTTTTATTTTTATTTATTTTGAGAGAGAGAGAAAGTGGGGGAAGGACAGAGAGAGAGACAGACAGACAGACAGACAGACAGAATCCCAAGCAGGTTCCGCGTTGTCAGCACAGAGCCCCATGTGGGGCTTGAACCCTCAAACTGTGACATCATAACCTGAGCTGAAATCAAAAGTTGGACCCTTAACCGACTGAGCCACCCAGGCACCCCTGTGTCTTACATATTCTAATGATCACAACGTTTTATGACTCAGCAGTGTTGTTCCATGTATCAGTAATTCATTTTTACTGCTCACTAGAATTCCATTGTGTGAATAGACCACAATTTGTATCTTAATTCTCCTGTTGGTGGATATTAGGGTAGTTTCCAGTTTAGGGCTGTTACGTATAAGGCTGCTATGAACATTCTAACAAATGTAATGCTGGGTTTTTCATAAAATGCCTTTATCACATTTTCTTTCTGTTCAGTTTGCTGAAAGTTTCTATAATGAATGCGTGACTTTTATCAAATAAATGCTTTTTCTTGCATTAAGATTATCACTTTTTTCCTTTATTCTGTTAAAGTAGTGAATTATATTGATTAGTTTTTAAATGTGAAACTAACTTTGCATTTCTGGGGTATACCCAATAGTAGGATATATTATTTTCTGTATTACTAGATACCGTTTGCTAATGTTTTGGTAAGGATTTTTGCATCTATGTTCATGAAGAATATTGGTCTGTATTTTTTGTTTCTCGTAATGTCCTTATCTGGTTTTTGTGTCAGGGTTACGTTGATCTCATAAACTGAGCTGTAAAATATTCACTTTTTTTTCTCTTTTCTAAAAGAGTTCGTATAAGACAGATACTACTTCATCCTTAAAGGTTTGATGAATTCACTAGTAGAGCAAACTTGGCTTAGAATTTTCTTACTGGGAAGGTTTCAACTATAAATTATATTTCTTTAACAGATAATGGAACTACATGATTTTCATTACTATATTTTATAAATTATTACATTATCATAAGATATATTATAGGACATAAAATTATATACTAGATTATATAGCTTATTATAATTTTTAATAAGTTTTCTATTTTTATGTGTCAGTATGGGTACTTGTCAAGGAATTTGTTTGCATCTAAGCTGTCAAATTCATTGGCATAAAATTTCTCATATGATTACTCTATTATCCTTTGTCTGAAATATTTGAACTGATATTCCCTTTTTCATTCCTCGTATTGGTAATTTGTGGGGTTTTTTTTCTTGATCAGTCTTGCTAGAGGTATATCAATTTCGTTAATCTTTTCAAAGAGACAACTTTTTATTTTCTCTATTGTTTGTCTGATCTATTTAATTGCTTTCTGTTCTTTCTGGTTTCTGTTCTTATTTTCTCTCTTCTGATTGCTTTGGGTTTACTTTGCTCTTTTTTTCTAGGCTTTTAAAGTAGAAGTTTAGGTCACTGATTTTAAAATGACATTTCTTTTCTAATGAAGTATTTAAAACTATAAATTTTCTTCCATCCCTGCTCTGCCGCATCCCACACATTTTTATAGGTTTTGTTTTCATTATTATCTGGCTTGAAGTATTTTCAATTTTTTCTTGTAATTTCTTTTTGACCCAGGAGTTATTTGGAAGTTGTGTTGCTTGGTTTCTAAAGATTTGAAAATTTTTCATGTATCTTTTTGTTACTAATTTGTAACTTAAAATATATGATCAGAGAACTAACTCTATAATTTAAATCCTTTTAAATTTAATGAAACTTGTTAGATGGCCCAGCACGTACACTATCTTGGTGTGTGATTCACATGTATTTGCAAATAATCTGTATTCCGCAGTTTTTGAGCATAGTGTTCTATAAATGTCAGTAAAACATAGTGTTCATCAGAGCTTCTAGATCCTTACTGAATGTTTTTGTGTATGTTTTCTATCAGGTATTGAGAGAAAGGTGATGAAATGATTGTGGATTTGTCTACTGAGCCCTTTAATTCTGTCAGTTTTTGCTTCATGTATTTTGAAGCTCTGTTATTAGGTATGCACACATTTAGAATTATTACATATTCCTGATAAATTGGCCCTGTTATCAAATGTCCTTGTTTATCTCTGGCAATATTCTTTGCTTTGAACTTTACTATGTCTGATATTAATAAAGCCATCTAGCTTGCTTACAATGAATATTTGCATGGGACATCTTTTTTCATAATTTCATTTCTAACCAATCTGTACCTTTATGCTTAAAGTGTATCTCTTATAAACAACACATAGTTGGATCCTACTTTTATCCAGCTTGATAATCTCTACCTTTTGGTTATCACATGTAGTCCACCTATATTTAATGTAATTATTTATAGCATTGGATTTGACTCTATCATCTTGCTATTTGTGTTCTATTTGATGCGTCTGTCCTTTTTGCTTTTTCCTTCTTTGTTGCCTTCATTTGAATTAAACAAATATTTCTTAGTATCCCATTTTATCTCCTCTATTGGCTTTTACCTGCACCTATTTTATTTTTTAATAAGAACTACAATATACATTGTTAATTATGGTCTTCTATGAATTAAAGTATACTATCTCACATATATGCAGTATACTTATATACTTCCCTTCACTTTCTTCTGCCTTTTCTTCTATTATTAATGTATATTTTACTCATGCATATGTTATAAACTCCCTCATTATTTCTACTTTAAATAGTTAATTGTCTTTTAAATAAATTTATAAATAAGTATGTTATTAATTTACCTGTCTATTCACCATTTCTGGTGTTCTTCATTCCTCCATGTAGCTCCACGTTTCTGATGGTTACTATTTCATTTCAGACTGATGGGCGTATGCTTACAGTTCCTGTGCTGCAGTCTAATGTAATGAATTCTTTCAGCATTTGTTTATATAGAAAGGTCTTCATTTTTAAGGATATTTTTGCTGGACATAGACTTGTAGATTGACAGGTCTTTCCCCCTCCTTTTAGCCCTCTAAATGTTATTCTATGGTCTTCTGGTTTGCAGTGGTTTTGATGAGAAGGTCTTATCCTTATCATCATTTCCCTCTAGGGGATATTTCCCTCCTTCAGGAATTTTGTCGTTGTTCTCAGGCAAGTAGACTATGATATGACTAGATATAGTTTTCTGGTGTTTATGAGATGTTTGAGGCTTTTCAGGAACTACAATTATAAATGTTAGATTTCTTGGTATGGTCCTATGGTCACTGAGGTTGTGCTTATTTTAAAAATTCTTTGAAATTTTTTGCATAATTTCTTTTGATCTGTCTTCAGGTTTGCTGACCTTTTCTTCTGCAGTGTCAAAACTGTAAGCCCATTCAGTGAAGTTTTTATTTCATATATTGTATTTTTCACTCTGACAATTTACACTTCCTTTCATGGCTTCTAAAACCTTGTTTTAATTCTTCTTCGGTTCATACACAATGTCCAACTTTCTTTTAAATCCTTGAATATATTTATAAAAGTTGTTTCAAATCCCAGGGCCATTGATTCCAACATCTCTGTCAACTCTGGATCTGTTTCTATTGACTATTTTTTTCTCCTGAGTATGTATCACATTTTCCTGTTTCTTTGTGTATCGAGTTATTTGTTACCGAGCTTGACTTTTGGGATGTGCTATGTAGTTGAGAGTCTTCCTTTAGTCAGTGTTGAGTTTTGTTCCACCTGGTGGTTACTTTATTTGCAGCTTAGCTTGGTTTTGTGGAGGTTTGGTTTTAGGCTTTGTTAGGGCAGATCTAAAGTTGTCTTACTTTAAGGTTCAAGTGGTATACTCCTAATACTTGATTACTCTGGAATATCAACTAATTGCTGTGGGATTTTACTGAGGTTCACTGTCTGGTTTATCAGAACTGAAATATCTCTGGAATTCCCATTCAGATTGTACCTCACAAATAATTGTTCTCTGTCAGACGTCTTGAAGACTCATCCTAAATATTTATAGCTTGGTACCCAGCCAAGACCCAAGGAGATCCCTATTCAAAATTCGGGGCCTCTCTTCTCTCAGGTGCCCTACACTGAAACTTCCGGCAGCCCCAGCATCCCTGAATTCTGATCTATCTTTTCTCTACCTGGAAAACCACTGTGGTTTGTTTGGGCCCCACTCCTCTGTGCCTTGATTTACAACATAGCCCCAAGCAGATTTTTTTTACATATTGAATTTTTCATAGGGATGAATGGGAAGTTCATCTGTGCATTTTCCTTCTCTCAAAGATTATGCCCCCCTATTTCCTATCATCTAATGCCCACCACAACTCCATATGTTTTGCCCAGCATTATAGTTGCTTAAAGTAAAAGGGAAATCTAATACCTATTTTTCTATTATGGCTGGTACTAGAAGTTGTATCTGGTAAGTTTTTTCTCCTAAGTTTTGCTGTAGAATCCTGGGAGTTTTGTAAATTACTAGGAAAGAAGGGCTAGGAGAACAAGGGGAGGAAGAAGCCCCTAACATTTAGGCTCCAAAATGTCAATACGGGAAGAGCTTAAGAGCAACAATCAGGTTCCAAGGAAGGAACTTGAATTTGCAGATGAATACCACTTTTGCATAAAACATCAAGAAAGAATCTATTGTTTATTTCAAAGAATGGAAGAATGGCTTGTTGATGGAGGAGGTAAAGCTTCTTTAGCCTATTTTAAGACATAACTACTGGGGTGCCTGGATGGCTCAGTTGGTTGGGCATCTGACATCAGTTCAGGTTATGATCTCTCGATTTGTGGGTTCCAGCCCTGTGTTGGACTCTGTGCCGACAGCTTGGAACGCGGAGCCTGGAACGTGCTTTGGATTTTGCATCTCCCTCTCTTTCTCTGGCCCACCCTGCTCACAGTCTGTCTCTCTCAAAACTAAAATAAACACTAAAAAAAAAAAAAAAAAAAAAAAAAAAAAGACATGACTACTAAACACCTGTTTTTCAATGGTATGGAAGGCTGGAGAGTGAAGTAAAATTTCAGTTGATTAAAGAAAATAAAGCAACGTAGTCTTTCTTACACACAGTTTTGGAGAGTAAGTTTCAAATCCTCTAAAGAAACCTTGTCAAGACAATTAGTCAAGTGAGTCTCGGCTGTGGCCATCTGTCATCATGAGATATTTAGTTCCAATCATAAGAATTAAACAAAGAAACCTATAGAAACGTAACCCAGGTGTTCCTATAAACTCTTGAAAATCACACAAGCCATGAATAAGAAGGGTCTTTCTCTCAGTATAAAACTATGAACCATAAACACTGAAAGAATTCCATTTCTCTAGTGTACTTAGATTAATGAAGAAGAAAAAGCAGAACTAATGTCCCTTTTTGATATATATTTATGTATCTGCAACAATTATCTTGTTGATAATTGCAACAAGATACATTTTGTAAGCCATTAACTAAGCATACTCTTCATAATTCATAAAAAATGGTGGGTTTTTTTTTCATGTTTAAAGGAGAAAAATGTCTGTTTGAAGGCATTCAGTCCTGATTATAAGTTTTTGAGCTCCTTGAGAACAAAGAAATCCACTCTGGCTCATTGCAGCAGTAAAAGAGAATTGTAAAGAGAATTAAACAGCTAAAGGTTGCTAAAGGAGGCCCGAAGATGGAGGGGTGGAAGGTGCCAGACACAAGTAGGAACAGTGCCCCCACCTGGGCTACAGAGCTGGTCCAGTGACACCTTCAGAGGCTCCCCGGCTGGGGCTGCCATCACAGTCTGGCACTGGACATTACCACTCCCTCCTCTGTGACTGCACTTCAACAAAGTGGAGGTCTCTGCCTTCCTCCTTGCCAGATGGATTCTGTGCAGAGCTCATCTCTTGCCGTCACCAGCTTCCAAACTAATTCAGAACAGATACGTCTGATCGGTGGGCCCAGATTCCATGGTGACACTCCTGCTACATAGGAAGCTGAGAAACCAGGTTCACCCCAAACACAAGGACAAATTTCATCCATAGCTGCTAAGCATAAGCCAACAAATCAAAGTATGGATAAATACATAAGGAAAGCAAGGAGGAACCTCATAAGTTATTTGGATAAATTCCACTATTATTATTATTTGAGAGAGAGAGAGAGAGAGAGAGAAACAGCACATGCATCAGTTGGGGAGGGGCAGAGGATAGGAAGAGAGAGAATCTTAAGCAGGCTCAATGCCCAGCACAGAGCTCGATGTGGTGCTCAGTCTCACGACCACGGGATCATGACCTGAGCTGAAATCAAGAGTTGGGGATGCTTAACCAACTGAGTCACCCAGGTGCCCCAATTCCCCTATTTAAAAAATCTGAGGAAACAAAGGCACATGGACACGAAGTGACTTATCACACATCTACTCTTTCTCACTGCAGATTCACTTTTCAACTCTCAGGGATGACAACTACCTTGTGTACTCCTGTTTCACACTTCTGCAGAAGATACCTTCAATTGACTAGGATACTCATTTTGGTTGAACCAGATTTGGCCTTACAATTGTCCTCAACACAGCCCCTCGAGCAGCCACAACCACAATTGGCATGAGAAATGAAAAACTATTTGCCCTCCTTGTACAGCGTGAGGCTGACATTCACTCAACAAATTCTTAAATAAATTCATGAATAGAATAAGATTTAGTATAATTAACACCCTTGGAGTCCACAAAAGATATTTGAGGTTATTTGTTAGATGATCTCTTTGAGACTTAATGTTTATTATGCCCAGTTGTCTCTATGCTGGTTACTGGCACAAATTCATCATTTGTTTAGAACTGTTAAAAAACGCCAGGCTGCAACTCATTGTCTTGCCAATAATAGCACCAATATCCCCATTCATTCAGATGAAGAGTTTTCTCTCTTTGCTCTTGTCAAGTGTCCAAGTGGGTGAGACAATGGCTTGGGAGGTTTCTTTCTGGTACAGAAGGCAATAAACACCAAGATGCTGCTCTCCTCCTGTCATTTCCCTTTGGAATTGGGCTGATGGCTACCACTCTCCAGCTTCTGTCACTACTGAAATCCAGTGTGGGTTTCACTATGCTGTATTAGTGTGCATCTAATCCAGATATGAAAATGGACTGGTTTCCTACTTAGATACTTCAGTGCGTGTAATAAAATCTGTATAGAATGGTCACAGGTTTTTGTTTTTTTAAATAAGTTATGGTATTGGATGCAAGTGGCAGAAATTTCAAACTGGCTTAAAAAGCAAAAAAAAAAAAAAAAAGGAATTTTACTGTCTCATTGGCAAAAACATCAAGGAACAGATCCATTTCCTGGGACTAAAACATGGTTACCTCCAGACTTTGCCTTCTTTAGTGTTAGAGCTTGTCCTCAGGCTTCATAAAATAGCTACTGGAAGCTCCAAATTCCTGCTCTGCTAGGCTCAAATCAGTGAAATAGACAACACTTGTTGGTATCTCCTATGTAAGTATTGTTATTCCCTCTAATTCAACAACTGGGTTCATGTGAACATTGGGGAACCAATTACTGTGGCTTGGGTGAGTCAGTGTCCTGATTGGCCACGTCTAGATCACGTGTTGCATCCTGGCTCTGAGGGTGCAACCAGTACTGTTATGCCTAAAAACAGTCAATGTCCACTCTAAGGACATACTCAGACACTGCCCAGCAGGGAAGAGATAGCATGCTCAAAGGGATAATTGAAGAGAGTTTAATGAAGGGACCACAGACGAGATGTGGGCAATGGTAAAGAAATCAACAAGGGATGGAGAAGTGCCCAGAACTATGACCAGTAGGAAACCATTGCCACCCCATTGGACTGAAGGGTTAAGGGAAGGGAGCTGTTGCTGGGATTGGGTGAGAGGCATAGCCCTGGGTATAAACCACCAGAGTGGTGACCACACATAGAGGAACACAGCCATTACCAAAGCATAGCCCAGAAGGGAGGGAGTAGAGACACTAAATTCCTTCATCCTCTCTTTCCATTCCTGACCTCTTTCCAGGGCCTCCCATTGGCCAAACCTAACCAGAAACCAGAGGACAAGGAGCTGGAGTGACAGTCTGCAGAGGCCAGCCTCTTGGCATAGAGAGCAGGGTGGGAAAAGCTGTAGAGTGGATCTGGAGAAGCAAAGAAAAATTGGCACATCTTTTTTCTCTAACCGAGGGGTTAGCAAACTATAGCCCATGGACCAAATCTGGCCCACCACTTATTTCTATAAGTAAAGTTTTATTGGAATACATGCAATAAGCAAACATTTATTTACTTACTGTCTATGGCTATTTATGTGCTGTTTAGCACATCATTCTGTGCCAGAAATTAAGAAATATACCAATTTCGGTGTGGATGTGTTTCCCACACCACCAAGCAATCCTCTGACACCAGCTGGGTGTCCTACCATTCAGTTCAATTCGTACACTATCTACCTGCAGATAGCATCAGGTCCCCCATTTAAAGGCTCAGTGAAAAAGAGACCTTCTCATGGTACCTGGAGGAAAGAGGACAGGACACACTGCAAACTGATGGCCTATGGGCCCTGTCCAGCTGTATATACATTTTTGTTTGGTCTTGCACAGTGTTTGAAAAAAAATTAGTTGTCAACATTTTAAAGTTGAGGTATTTAAAATAGATTTATCAGTTTCTAATGTCCCCGGGAAGATATGGCAACATCTGGCCCTCTTTCCACCATTGCAGTATTTCCTTGGAGAAGAGCTGCTGTGTCTCAGGCTCCTGGGCAGGGTGCTTGCCACTCCTTGTATGCCCTGGTCTCCAGGGGAAGAGGGGGGCACTGCCTGTTTGGTCTTGGCATGGCTGCTTTACTCATTCATGTTATCTGTCAGCGTGGACAGTTTTTGTTTGTGACCTCCAACTATGGAAAACTGCAATAGCTTTCTGCAAATGTTTTAGACTGAGAGAGGAAGAGGCTTCCTCAGTACCACAAAGAAAGAAGTAGCACCCACATGAGGTAGATGGGTCAGGGGGAGTGGAGAGAGCAGCTTTCTAGAATATGGACTTTAGCTCCATGTCAGAATGAATTTTAGACACTTGACTGCTCAGTCCTGAAATTGGACACAGTCATACTCCCATCTGTCAGGGACAATGAAGAAGGGATTCTTCCATTCATTATCTTGGGAACTGGATTCTATCCCCTTTAAAGAATTCTTCAGAATGCTCAGATTTAATACAATTCCTTTTTTTTTCTTAATTTTGGAGAGAGAGTACAAGAGCAGGGGAGAGGAGCAGAAGGAGGGAGGAGAGAGGGGGAGGGAGAGAGGGGGAGGGAGGGAGGGGGAGGGAGAGAGGGGGAGGGAGAGAGGGGGAGGGAGAGAGGGAGGGAGGGGGAGAGAGAGAGAGAGAGAGAGAGAGAGAGAGAGAGAGAGAGAGAGAGAGAGAATATCTTAGGCAGACTCTACACTCAGTGTGAAGCCCAATGCAGGGCTTGATCCCACAACTGTGGAATTGTGACCCGAGCTGAAATCAAGAGTCAGACACTCAACCTACTGAACCACCCAGACTCCTCAATACAACTCTTTTTAACTGGATAACATACCCAAATCAGAAAGTGTTAAAAGGTGCACAGTGGAAAGTCAATCTCCTGCTTCTGTCCCCCAGGCCTCAGCTCCCCTCTGGGAGGCAACCATTGTGCCTTCCTTTTGTACCTTTCCAGAGATGCTCAATGCATATGCACACTTATGCATTTTTCCTTGTATAAGTAATAACTCACTATAAAGAGAGAGAAAGAGAACAGCTTTACAGAGAGACTTCCAGATTTACCAATACACAGGTTTACCAGTCCCCTCCTGGGACTCTTCAAACACACAAATCCAATCATGCGAGTCTCCCGCCTGAAACCCTCCAATGGTTTCCTATGGTCCCTAGATTCTAGGACAAACTCCACTTGTTTCAGCATCTCCTTGGCTCCTAAGGCCCTGTGTGATCTGGATGCTGCCTCCCTTTGGCCATCTCTTCTTGGCAATGTCATCTTCTCTGTTCCAGCCAGGCTGAACTGCCATGCACTTCCTGCTAGGAACCATACCCTCCCTCATGTCTTTAGCACATGTTGTGCCATTGTCAGTATCTTACTTCTGCTTGTCCCCCAGGTGTTCACATATCGAGGCCTTCTCCGATGTCTAGGCAGGCGTCCCTCCACCCTATTCTCTACCAGCATCCCAGGTTGTAACACTCCCTACAGTTTAA
Source organism: Panthera tigris (assembly GCF_018350195.1). Taxonomy (NCBI): domain Eukaryota; kingdom Metazoa; phylum Chordata; class Mammalia; order Carnivora; family Felidae; genus Panthera; species Panthera tigris. The sequence continues at coordinate 114,287,004 of NC_056666.1, read as the reverse complement.
GGTAATTGCTTCCACGTTTGCCTGTCTTCCCAGCCAGGCTATAGGAGGGCAGGGACTCCTGTGGCCTTCACTCATCTCTGTGCCCCCAGCATTCAGCACATACCTGGTATAGAGGAGACACTAAAACACAGTCACTGAAGTCATAAGTGAGGATCACTACAAAGGAAAAGAAAGATCACAGGCTTTCCTACTTACACCCCACTCCATGTCTTGGCACAAATATATGTTGGTGGCCGGGTAACTTGCTTTCTCAGAAGCAAGAGAGCATTTTTATGATAAGAACACAAAATCCAAATGTCCATTTTCTGATACTTAAAGAGAAGTCACACTGTATGCGACATGAAATAAGGATTTCCTTTAATCTATCAGCTGCTTAGCTCTGAAAAGCTTTGATCTTCTGACAAATGACTGAATCTGCATTAAACAGCCACTAAATGGATCATCATTTTCTGTGCCCAGAATGATAAACCAACAGATGTCTGGAAAGGGCATTTAAGGAAATGAAAAATGATTTATAATAATATAATGGTGCCAATAATTTAGTGCCCCCAAAGCAATCGTATTTAAGCACTGTTAAAAACAAGACAACAGGCCCAAAACAGAGGTGCCTACGCTGAGCCCCCTATCACCAAACCAAGACTTACAGTTTTAGCTCTCCCAGAAATACAAACTTAACTAATCACGATTCACCTAAACAGTGTTAAATAATCTGCCCGATAGACCCCCGATATCCCCTAAAGGAAAGTAACGTTGCAATGAGCAACCTGATTTTTTTCCTATTTTACCTTCTTTGTTCCTGCTCCCTCTGCCTATGAAAGTCATTCATTTCGTACAGCTCCTCAGGGCTCCTTTCTACCTGCTAGGTTGGATGCAGCCCAATTCAAATTGATTTTTGCTCAGATAAACTCTTAAAATTTTTAATATGTCTCAGTTTATCTTTTAACAGTTCTGGTGTAAGAAAATGGAATGAAAGGAGACGCCCGTCAACCCCCAGGAGGAAGCAAACATGGGTACCTGTTGAGGCCCTGCAGCCCGCTGCCCCAGGAGGGGGTAGGGAAGTGTTTCTCAGATCCTCTGCAGCTTTTGCCTTGGAAGCTTCCAGACTTCTCTGAGCCTTTCTTTCTTTAAACCAGGTCTGACTTAAACTGGACTGAGGTGGAGGCGGCCATTGTGAGGGCTCAGGTGAATCAAATTTTGTTTTAAGGTTGACCAAGCAGGTTAAGCTTACCAAAAGTAACCTTCAAATTACAGTGGCCACAGCTGAGAGCCTTTAACCCAGATCAGCTTATCCATTTACAAGGTGCCCTTCAGATAAAGGGATCTCAGCTAAGCATTCCCCGCAAAGGGTAAAGGGAAATTTTTCTTCCTCTACAGTTTCTGGTGACCAGGATGAGACCCACTGGGACACCCTCTCTCAATCCAGAGCCCACAGACAGGATCCTTGGGAAAACTGGCAGAAGTGGGCAAAAGGCGAGAATTCTTATCCAAGCGACTCTCCCAGATTTCTATGTGTGCTGCCTGGTCAAGAGAAGCTTAGACTTTTGATCAAAGTTAATCGTCTAGAAAAACATTCCTAAGAAGTGTCGTCAACACCTTAATCGGCTGCCTTGGCACAGTCTCAAGGCTGTGGTTTCTACTTTAAGGCTGGAGCAGGAGCAAGCCCTGATCACTGTCCCCTTCTGGGGCGGAAGATAAGTAAGAACCTCCAGCCTCTCTTCCGAGTCAGGGAAATAAAAGGAGCCTGGCTGAGGGAGTTGCATGAATCTGCTTTACATTGTAGTTAGAAAGTGCATTTCCCTCCAGGAGATCATATCCTTTTCTCTGGCCTCCCCGGCCCCACAGTGGGTACGAGGTGAGATAAGAAAACTTGGATCTTCATGGATAGATACTTTGTTCTGTGCTCCAGGGCTCAAGGTCCAGGACCCGGGAAGCCCCTTTGTGTTTGCATCCAATGAGGCAAGAGCAACAACCACAAGACCTGGGTAGAAAGAGCCGCCAAGGGACAGCCACCCCACCCCCACCCATGCCTCCTCTTAAAAAGCTCCTGTCCTGTTAGGAGGAATCAGTGCCTCGGGTCTTATAAGCGTGAGCGGTGTGACCTGACTCTAAAATTTTAGCTGGCCTTCTTTCACCTTCCTGATAATTTTGTCCTGTGGCCCCTTCACCCTTCAAATGAGGCTGTTTTGAGTTTTTGCCTGTGCCGTGGGAACTGAACAGCAGAGGAAAATGGGACCCTCTCCTGACTTTTTCTTTCGAAAGCTAAGCCCTCAAAAGGAGTAACAAGACAACAAAAATCAGAGCATGAACAGCAGATTTGCAAGATCCCATGAGAAGGAAAAAACAATGTTGGGTGGAGGGGACACACCAAGCAGAGAAATCCTGACTGCATGGACGTTTACAGAACTCTGACCAAGGGGAGCCCACGTTTTCTTCCTGGGCGCAGCCTGGGGAGGGGATGAAGCACGAAGATTTAGAGATGTGTGTGTGGAGAAGACTTTGGGTAACCAGGGAGCATGTCTTGGGCCCTGGCCAACTGACCTATGTGTCTGAGCATGGGGAGAAATCAAAAGGGCTCCTCGAGACAGGCTCCCCGAGGTTTTTGTGGCTGAGCAGGACCCAAGAAGGGCACAGCCACCGCCAAAATGAAGGGGGCCCTGGACGATCAGGAATTAGAACAAGGAAGGGTTCAGCGGCACACTGTGCGTACTGACAACTGAACACTGCTGGATGGAGAATCAGACACAAGGAGATGGCCATGGGGGAAGGGAGGGCCCAGCCGAGGGATCCCGGATGCCTTGGCTCCTTCACTCCTGGAGCATGTGGCAGGGGGAACTGAACTGAGATCACATTTCCATCCGCACCCCCATCCCCCAAGAAGATGGAGACTTATGACCTAAATTAAGTTACCTATGTGGGTTGACTGATATCTAATATCCTATTGAGTAGAATTCCATTCTTGGGAAAAAAATAAAGACTGCGTGGATCCACTAAAAAACACTGAAAAGATATACATCCAACATTCACAGTGGTTACCTCTGGGTGGTGACACTACTGGATCTTTTTCTTTCTCCCTCTCTCTTTCCCTCTCTTCTTCCTTCTTTCCTTTTTTCTTTCCTTTTATCTTCTCTCTCTCTTCCAATGTATCTGCTTTTCTAGTTTTTCATAATGAACTATTTTCTAATTTCCTACAATGAATTTATTTTGGTAGGAAAAACATCACAATAAAATAAGAAAAATAAAAAATAATCAGCACTTAGGGTTGATTCCATTTCATTCTAAGGATGAAGGAGATTCCACTGAGGTCTGTTTGGTTTTCATGCTTGCCCCAGGACACGCCAAGGATCTTCTATGTGCTCCAGACTTTTTTCATCCTTCCTCTTCTTCTATACATGCCTGGGATTCTGGTCTTTCTAGAAAACCTCCAAGAATCTTCTTTGTGGAGGAACTCCCATTTGTAACTGCTAAATTTGCTCTTGTCCTTCACATTTTAGGAGTTTGCAGTTCAAAGAGATTCCTTTTAAGGCAATTTCCCACCTTCATCCAAGCAGGACACTGGCTATCTTATTTACCTGTGCTTGAGAGGCTGACATAACACACAGCATTTGATTCTGAGGGCAAAATCTAAATACCATTAAGGGCATTTATCGAGAGGAGGCAATTGCATCAAGTTCCCAACTCCTTGTAATATAGATAAATGGCTAAATTAGTTGTGTTTGGTTTCAATCAGAGAACCTACCACCCTCAGTTTCATATGAACATCTGATAAGAAATTAAATTAACCATACAATGTGAACTATATGTGGCATACGTACATTTCTAATTATGGCCTGGAATCCCCATGGCAGTCAGCAGACTTCTGGGGTAACCCAGTCCCTGAATCACTTTGTGAGAACTCAGAAAATGAACATTCATTTAAAGCTTGGCCTATGGCTGGGCAAGCAAATTTATTGCCACCCTCCCCCCGCCCCCACCAAATCATATTTGCTCTGGTTTTGAAGTTCTAGGCTGAAAGAATTTTGCATTTCCCATGCCATTAATTACTATTCACCTCACCCCCTACATATGGAATAATTAGAAGAAGATTCAGGGTGAATCTTTGATGGCCTTCAATATCTAGAAGCTGTAAGAAGGTGCTTTCTATCTGATGATGTGGTATGTCAGAGACCTGACTCCTTCCCCCTGACATCCATGTCTATTGCTTCTACCTGCATATTTCCTGCATGAAAACAACTTTTCTCCATCTTCACGGACATTCCCCCAGGCCAAGCATGGGTACTGCCATCTCAGCTTCCCATCTGGTCTTCAGAAAGTGCCATCCTTCTTCAATACAAGTACAATCCTGCCCTTATCTCTTCCAAAGCTCTGCAATCGATCCCCATTGCTCTTAGGGTAAAATCTCAACTCTCTCCTGGCTTTCAAGGCTTTTCATTAGAGCTTGCAGACCAGAAGCCTGTGGGATGGTAGGTTTTGCCTGGCTCACACAGTGCTTTTATAGATTTCAAGTGAAGCCAATGTTTATAATTTTGAAAACTTTGTGTACAAATCAAAATGGAAGGCTTCCCTTGGAAGATCAGGGCATCTGGTAACGCTGGGCACATGCTCTCACATGGAAAGAACTGTCTGGAGCTGAGGAGAGTCTCCCTGGTGGATCCAGCTCTCCCAGTCTGCACCACCCTGTTATAGTTCTTCCTATGGGTCTCTGAGGTTACCTGTCCGATGCTCTGGATGGGTAAGCTCTGTGTGACTGACCCCCTGACACTCTCCTGCTTCATCTCTCACTGCTCTCTCTTCATGCCTGCCTGATGAAGGCGGACTAACTTGTCTCAGTCTCCCCCTCCCCATCCCACCCTCCCCTACACACGATCCAGGCTCTCTCTCACCCCAGTGTGGCTGTGCTTTTCCGTCTACACACCCCACCCCAAGCCACCTTGGGGATGTCTAACTCCAACTCATTCTTCAGGTCTCAGTTTAAATGTGCCTTTCTTAGGAATGTCTGCCCTGACCTCACCTCCCCAGACCCAACCCCAAGTCACATTTTAATTGACCCTCCTAAGAGTCCCCTCTTGTGTAGAGCCTGAATTTGATGCTCAGCAATATGTGCTGCCTGGACACCTGGTGAAATTGGGAGGGCCTCGACTGGCCCACCTGCAAGCTCCCCTCCCCACTCTGCTGCTACAGACGAACGACTCTCCTTACCCAATGGCCCAGGTATAGTTCCTGCCTCTCTCTGACTAGTGGGTTTCAGTTCCCTGCCTCCTCATGGAACTATTCAAACAAGCCAATCACATCTCCTTGCGGGAACCAAGGGCACCCCACCTTCTCAATACTATGAATCTTGCCACTCACAGCCCTGAAGATTCACTCTGTCTCCTAGTGCAACGTTTTTGTGGCCTTGTATGGCATGTAGTGTCCTCCTCCCCCAGGCTGTGAGTATATGTGACTTACAAACTGCTGTTGACCTCACCTGTCCAGTGTTGAGTGGCATGTATTCAGCTATCCTTATAGTCCTAAGTTGGGATTCCCCCCCTTCAACAACAGACAATGAAAACAGCCCACAGAGACCATCACTACTTGCTCACTTACCTTCGCCCCGCCCTCAGACCATACACTCCAGGGACCAGGGGAACAAGCACGGGTAAACTGTTCACCTCCAAATCCCCAGTACCTAGCACAGAGCTTGGCATACAGCAGGTACTCCGTAACTCTCGTCGGAACTGTCCAGCAGGGTGGTGAGGACCTTATCAGTGGAATATTCAGCCAGAATGCAGGAGACGAGCATCTTTCAGAGACTGCAGAAGAGGTTTGGGCTGGCTGACAATGCACTTCTCAACTCCTAGGAGCCTGCAATTCCAGCAGTCTGTCACTTTGTTTCTTCGGATTCATGCTATTCCTTGTTTTGCCAAATAAGACGCAGTAGAAAACCGACCGTTTTTCACCACGAAACAAAGCTCTCAGTTTTCAAGATGCGCTAATGTTAAACAGCCTTCATTTTCAAGAATTAGGGACCCAGTTCAATGAGCAGACCATTACTATGCAAAATATGAAGAAGCTACAGAATTGAATGCTATTTGTTCTGAAGAGCACTATCACAGCCCCTGGGTGTTTACTGGGGGGGGGAAAAACCCTACCATCTGCAGATGGTTTAGCAGCAAATTTATACCATTTCCATGTGTTAGTAATGCAGTTCTAGAAATGAATCTAATCAAAGGGTTGTTTTAGCAGCGAGGATGTTCTCACTTAAATCCAGAAAACCATTTCCGTCATTTCCAGATTTTTAAAGATCAGAACCCAGCTGAGTTTGTGTAATATGCCATTTAAACATCTTGGAAATTAATGTACATATGAAAATAGTAGCAACACCAATGGGTTATCATCGAGCATTGTAAAACATCGTCTTGTAACATTATGGTACTTCAGAGAGGATATATTCACCATTTAAATTTTAAGAGTGTTCCACTGCTCTTTCTTTCATTTATTGAGTTAAAACCCAAACTATTTCAGAGGCATAAATTTTGCATATTTTAGAGTTATAAATTTTGCAACTTAGGCAAAATTTATGCCCATCAGGCCAATCAGAGGAGAGGCTGGTAATGCTTCATTTTAGGTTATGCCCGCACATGAAACTAATTGGTCTTAAGTTCAATTCATAATTTGATGAAACCTTTTTTGCTCAAGAAAATCTTAGTTTTGGACCAACTATCCCAGGGGTGATGTCAAATAGAGACAAATTGCCAGAACAAACCCCTGCTCTCCAAGGGAGACAAAGGAGTGAAGTGGTTCTGAGCTTAGGCCTTAGATTTCATAACCCTGAGTTCTAATCTTGACTCTGCCACTTATTAGCTGACAGTTTGAACACCCCCAACCTTGTTATCTTAAAATGGCAACAACAGGAATACTTACATCATGGTGATACTGAGAAGGTTAAAGGTGAAAATTCATATAAACGCTTAATCATAGCTACCGGCACATCAAAAGCATTCTTTAAATATTAACTATTATCATTATTATAGATCAGCTTCACAAAATGTCCCAGCAATGAAATCTTTCACAGTTTGATTCTGCAACTGGCTACTGGAATCTAGAATTTGCCTCTTGGATTGCCATTGCCATTGGCTCCCCACCAGTTCCCATAGTTTGAATAATGAATACATGACTGCGCCAGTTCCCTGAAGGGAAAAAGCCAAGGAAAAATAGGGATGGAAATTGGTATTATAGACAATAATATGAAATCAGGAAGCGACATTATCTTTGAAGCCATTACATGAATCAAAAGCGCAGCCAAGGCATCAATCTTTCCAGGTAAAGAGATCATTCATTATCGCACAGAAAGTGGCTGGCAGCAAATTTCCTTTCATCTAGGAACATCAGCCCCAATTATGTGTTGTCCCCAATTATGTATGTCGTGCCGTGACTGGGCTTGGCCATTTGGAATCCAAGACACAAAGCCAAGAGACTGCAGTGACAGTGGGCAGCTTGAGTAGTTTCGATTTTCCACAACTGGACTGTTTTCCCATGAGACTTGACATGGAAAAGTAGGCCTTGGCAGTGGCATATTGTACCCCTGTCTTCAATGCCTATCCTATAGCTCTGATTTTCTGTAGCACCAACACATGTCACTTTGGACATTGGTTAAGTAGGATAGACAAGACTGTCCTACCTAATTCAGGAAAGGATGATCATTTTCACCCGGATAGAACCAATTAAGCACAGCATTCTGAGGATTATTTCACCACCACTTACTTGTAGGAAGGCAGGTAAGAATATTCTTCATCACCTCCAAAGAGACAAGTACTTAATGTGAAAGGGACACACAATTTTTTATTATGACATTCGTATCTAAATTGTTACAGGTTAACATGATCTACATGCATAACTTGAAAATATACAAACATACTCTGGGCAGGAATCATGGTTATCTTCTTACTCACCGTTGTACACTTAGAATCTAGCTCAGTCCCTGAAACATAGTGTGTATTCATGAATATTTAATGAATGAATAAATGGGGAAGTGAATATGTATGAGCTCCTTCAGTTTTGTGCCTCTGTCTGAGATCTCTTTCTACCTTTGTCCATTCAGTAAACTTCTACTCATCCTAAAATTTTCTGCTCAGTTGCCATTCATGCTGTGAAATCATTCCTTTCATTTCATGTAGGGGAAGTCCGCTTTGTGTCTTCTGCCACAGTCTCCTGTACATACCTCCGTGTCAAGGTTTCTATATGCAAACAACAAAACCCACTCTGGCTGGTTCAAGCAGAAAGAGATTTGTTAAAGGATATTGGGGGGGTGGGCAGATGGACTCACAGAATTTGGAGGAGAGATCAAGAACCAGGTCTCAATACTACCTAACCAGAAATAATAGCCAGGGAAGAACCTGATCACACTAGCTGCTTGGGGAAGTCATGGCAGCTACTGCTTCTGATCCTTAGCACTAATCACCCAAAGTGTCCTGAGGAGACAGGCATGGCTGGCTACAGCCACCTCAGAACTGGACACCTCTACCCTCGTCTCATCAGAATATTCAACCTCCATGTATAAGGCTGCCTCCTCATGTTGATCATTTCTGCCGCCACTTGTACTAGAACATGTCATTGGAAGAACGCAGGCCACATGCCTGAACTCCAGCTACAAGTGGTCTATGAAATGTTAAGTTTCAGTTTTCCAGTCTGCGTAGCAGAGAAAGGCAAGCTAGAACGTGTTGAGTGAGCCATCCAACTATATGCACCATGCTTTCTAGCACCACTGTCTCCTCCACTTGGTATGAGTTCCTTAAAATCTGAGAGGAAAAAAATACAAGCACCATGAAGGATCAGTGCAGAAAATCCAACATCTGACCCATTGGAGATCCAAAAAGAGAACACAGAGAAAAGGGAGAGAAAGAAATAATACCAATGTATTTCCCAAGATGAAGGATAAGAGTTTTTCCACTGAACGGTGTGCATTTTAAAGGATCCCCTCCTGGACACATCTCCAAGAAATTTCAGAGCTCTAAAGATAAAGAAAATATCCTAAAATTTCAGAGAGAGAAAGAAGTCATCTAAAAATGGCCAAGAAAGAAACAGACGGGTACAACAACACCACATGCTGAAAGAAAATGGTCTTTGACTTGAATTCTAGCCCAGAAAAAATGTCATTAAATAATAATGGCAGAATAGATTTTTTTTATATGCAGAAAGTTTATCTCCTATCCACTGTTCACTTGGGAGTTACTAGAGAAGATGTGAGGAACTAAATCTAGAAAGAGGAAGTCATAAGATCCAGGGGATGGTGTGTCCAATTTAGAGGAGAATGGGAGGGAAGGAAAAACCAGCTAATTATCAGTCCCAGGAGACAATCAGTCTAAATCAGAGGAGGTAAATGGAGAGTGCCAAGAGAAGGTCTCTGGGGAAGAATAGTCTAAAAAGTAGCTACTATGCTGGAGACATTTTAGGAACATAAGCATATGAAAGAGGCAGAAAATTTAAAAATTAAGTCAATTAGAAATTCCAGGAAAAATTTAAAAACTATTACATGATTATTATCATAGCACATTACTCTTCCTCCAGAAAGATAATACTGTAAAGTTTGTTTAATGATTTTTAATTTTTAAAACCAACGAAGAGCATGCTCAGCAAAGACTATAAATATAATGACTCTTGTTAGTGTAAAGCTGCCAATTCAGATGAGAGATGTAGGAAGGGAGGAGAGGTTATGGGAAGGAAAGGGTGACCATGTACTAATAATATCTTACAAATCTAGGAGTGTAGTACCCAGCATCCTTACCCCCATCTTCTAAAATACCACCTCAATTTTCCTTTGGGTCATTTCTCCTCCTCAACCAACACATGCAGTCTTAATGAGAATGTCAATCCACACGTTTGGGTGGGCATGTGGCCCAGTATAAGCCATTCAGACTTTCTCTTCCTGGTAAATTAAGAATGGCCATTAATTCACATTGGGTGGTGTCTTAAAGAGACAGTGCATCAATTCTCAAAACAACCCTAGATTCCCAGAACAACCCCTAATCGTTACTTTGCTGAAGCTTCACTCTTCAGCCTCTTTGATTCTATGGGTGTCTGTCCTCCTCATTAACCCTCAATCCAATTTTTGCATGAATTAGGAAGAATTGGCTTCAGCTGATAAGATATGATAAGATAAATAGAAATTCAGTTGTAGTGTTTTAAATTACAAAAGCTGGAACTGAAAATAGTAATGTGAATATATAAAGGGTCATAGGATTAGAGAAGGGATCCAGTGAGCAAAACTCTCACATCTTAATAAGAAGTCAATGTAAAATGTGTAAAGCTGATAAATCATGAAAGGGCAATATAGCAAATTAGCAATAACCACCACAATAAAACTAAATAAATAAATAAGTAAAACTTTAAAATTTAAAAGGAGAAATGGTTTCTGGACAAAAAGGACCAGGTAGGGAGAAATAGGGCAAGAGACTATTTCTTTTTATTATAAACTCATCTTAATTTTTCCCTCTGTATACGCATTAACTGATAAAATTTTGACCATTAAAGAGGTGGGGGGAAAAGATTGTTGGTCTATCTATAGTGTAGAATGTTCAGAATTTCAAAGCCTTCTTCTCAAAATAGGCAGAAATCCACCCCTGGAAGCTGTTCTGGGCACTGGCATATTATATAAGAGCTGTGTCTCAGATTCTGAGGGCGGAACAACAGTGCCCCCATTGGTGGATCACCATGGGTCTCTTGGACCGGGGGAGGGCTGTTGCCTCCTCTGAATGCCCTCACCTGTGGACCCCCACAGGTGGACCCCTCACCTGTGTGACCCCCTCATGTGGACCACGTCAAGCATGTCTGCCTTTTCTCCACATGCCCTTGTCAAGCTTAGAGTAGTTGGCACAGGACTTGAATACTTTAGGTTGTTCTCTGCCCATCTCCTTAGCCAACTTTCACCCTGCTTTCCTGGAAAATCAGAATTAGTCTTATCTCTACTCTCAAGGGATTAGAAAAACATCATCTCCATATCTTAAGACCAAGTGATTTGTTTTGAATGTGAGGCACAGTTTTTACTGTTCTTGTATGGCATTTTACTGATAAGACAGGAAAAATCTTGATAGTGAAGGTGCGGAGATGGCACTTTTCCCGGGGTTAAATTAGGGGAAATCAGAAACTTCAAGGTGTGTTTGTTTTTCTTCAGTGAGTGAAGCTCTGGAGGTGATTTAAGCCATGCAGGGAGATTGTTAGGCAGGATAGACCCTGTGACAGTAGATGAGAGAGAGGGAGAATCCCACAGTTCTCTGGTTAACCATCCTAAAGAGGAGGATTAATGTTGCAATATTAGCATTCAGTTCAATTGTCAACAATGACCTGAGTTATAACAGGAGGCAAAAGGTGGCCACATGCACCCTTTCCCCATCTTCCCATTCCTGTGCCTTTGGATGAGAGTGACCATCTCCCCTTTTCCACATCCCTCTGCCATGCTGATCCTCAGTCTGAAAGATGGTGACTGTTCAGAGGAGAGGAATGAAGGAATCTGAGGCTGGAAGATCTGAGGGAAGGAAGGAGATCAATTAGAAGTTTTCAGGCTGCAGAAAGAGTGGAGTCAAGTGAAGAATTACTCACATTTTTAATTAATTAATTAACTAATTAATTAAAAATTTAAATGTTTACTGTATTTTTGAGAGAAAAAAACAGATCACAAGCAGGGGAGGAGCAGAGAGAGACAGAGAGAGAGGGTGATTAAGAATGTGAAACAGGCTTCAGGCTCCAAGCTGTCAGCACAGAGCCTGATGCAGGGCTCGAAATCACAGAGTGTGAGATCATTACCTGAGCCAAAGCCAGCGCTTAACCAACTGAGCCACCTAGGCACCCCAAGAATTACTCACATTTTAAAGGCAAGCTGCTCTGTACCTTCAGCATGTCACTGAGTCATATCTGGGAATTCCCAGAGGTGTCTCATATGTGCTCATGACCAGTCCCCCTCATCCTCTGCTTTGGTTCTCTTGTTAAAGTGTTTGCTTCCTTGGCTCAACTAGGAATTAGAAGATGGAATGATGATTCTGCCCCATAAGAAAAATGGATGTAATCACTGCATGTCAGAAGGAATATGCCCTGTAAAACCAAGATACTATGGTCATTATCACAGTGTAGTGTCTTGGACAGTACTAGGAAGTGCTGATACCAATAAATTGACCTTATAAAATTTACCCACCATATCATTTGGGCATATCACTGGGACATTCCAATCCCAACCTTATAGACCAATATTGGCCTATTGGCACAAACTTATATGTCAATGGCACTATTTAACAAGCTATAATGAACTATTACAGTGACTATAAACTCAGTTGAAATGATTTCTGTTCAAATTCTGGCTCCAATATTTACCATCTGTGTAACTCTGTAGGGATAGGTCTAGATTTTGTAGGGCCTAAAGTTTGTATAATCTGGGGAGCTCTTTAAGAAAAATAATACAAATGCATGAATTCAAAATCAATAGCAGGTCTTGTAAAAGACTTATGTGAGAGGCTTGAGCTTAAGCTTTATTAGCTTTAGGTCATGGTAGACCTGCCTCTATGTAGACCTTGCCTCTGGGAAAAGTTACCTGATCATTCTGAATCACAGTATCATCACCTATAACATCAGGATAATAATCATTACTTCATAAGATATATATATATATATATATATATATATATATATATATATAGTACAAGATATCTTGTATTGAAAGTCAGCATTCTAGAACTCAAAAATTGGTCACTTGTTATGAATATCCAAATGTAGAGAGGCCATATATTGTCATGATTAGATTGAAACTTTTCCTTTTCCTGAATTCTGATTAATTGTATATGTATATAGACAGATCCCCATGAATGTAGGGACAAGATGATAATCAGTCAATAACATAAATTCTCAGAAGTAACACCAAAGTATTGCAGTGCAGCAGGCATCATCAGATGGGATCTTGGCAAGGACAAGGAAAACAGTTGGAGGACCAAGGCAGGTAGCATGAAATGCTGTAGGTTTGAACGTTGACAAAGACTTTGCCCCACTTGCCACATCACCCTTTTGGAAAAGTGTTTCAACAAACACAACTTCATTTAAGCCCTCATGGCGTCTATGGTGGGCAGAGCAATGGCAATGACCACTCTTCAGAGGGCCTTCCTTGGCCAGCTCATACCACAGCCCACTTTCCAGAGCAGCCAAGAATCAAGCCTCCACCTTCATCATCACTTATTGTCTCCCAAATGTCAGATGTTGTGGTAAGTATTTTACCCGTGTTTTCTCATTTAATCCTTTATGTGCCATTACTTTCATTTGACGTTGAACCACTGGACCTGAGGTTCAATATCTTGCCAAGGACTTGCAACTATTAAGTGTCTAAGTACCTATGAAAGTTTTGAGCATTTTTATAACTATGTTAACAGATTTGGAACCCACTTGAGAACCCTGAGAAGGTTTGGGACCCATGGAGAAATTACCTAAGAGCCCCGGGCTGCCTCTGGAACTGAATCTGTATCCTCTATAGGAGAATATGTTCCTCTCAAGGATTGACATGCATAACATCATCAAGGCTGCAGGTGGATTTGGTTGTTTCTGGTCTATGTCCTATTTATCTCTGTATTGCTGTTGTCAAGTGCAGTTGCCGCCTAAAGGTTGTAAGATGAGCAAGTGAATGAATATTTTGGTCATGTGACAAATGAGAAGTATGGCTAGGACACCTAGGTCTCTGGACTCCTAGCCAAGGTCCTATTACTCTTAACTCTGCTGCCCCCTCTCTATGCAGATTTGGCTGCTGTAACAAAAAGATCCAAAATACAATGGCTTAAACAACACAGAAGGTTATATCCTTCTTATGTAAAAGTTCATGTAGTCATTTCAAGAGAGAAAGAGGTGAGGAAAAGCAAACCCCTCCCTTGTGTTCACCTAACCAGGAAGCTTCATGTCACTTCCAGACACATTTTACTTGCCAAACTAGTCACGTGACCACATCTGGCCACATGGAATGCTGGGAAATGGAGCCCTTATGCCCATCTAAAATTTCTACTAACATAAAAGGCAGGGGAATGGTAGTCTTGGCCAGAGGGGCGAGCCACTATGTGCAGTGGGAAAAGCACTAAGGTGTAGCGGGGCTTCCTCATTTGCAAAATACAATAATAAATATGACTACCCTGAGGCTCCGTGTTTTCAACTCTAAATAAAACAACAGTAGTAATCCATTTAGTGAGTATGTTCTATGCTCTAGGTGCTATGCCGTATACTTGTTTTATATATGTAATTTAATTCAATCCCTCTAAGCCCAGCATCCTTTTCATCCCCTTTGTTTTAGAGATAAGGAAACTAAGCCTCAGAGAAGTTAAGGAACTTGCTCAAGGTGTCACAGTGACAAAACCAGAGCAGGGCTCACTAACTCCAAAGCCCCACGCGTGAATCCCCTCTGCACAACCCTAGAATGGAGATTGTCTCAGTGATATATCTACCCTGCACAGTTGTCACCAGCATGAAAGGTGACATGACAGATGGAGTGCACAGTTGGGCCTCTTTCCCCAAGGAGGGCAGTGTGCCACTCTGGGGCTTCAGGCTTCCTTGCCTGTATTGAGTAAAGAAGCTGGCTCCAGAATGGGGACTGTCCAGAAACAGTCCATGGTTGCTGGAGACAGGCTGGAGCCGAGAGGAAGAGGAATCCAGGTTTGAGGAGAGAAGAGGGAAAAGCAATAAACTGAAAAATCACAGCTCTGCAGGCAATGGAATGTATTACTCAGAGATTAAAATGTCACAAGGAGTACACGTCAGCTCCAGACCTTGGAAAATGTTTTTTCCATCATAATTACTTCTTGCCACCAACACAGGACTATTTCCTTTTCTGGGGAGGAGATTGCCCAACTTGATGTCTTTCTAGCTTTCTGCAGACCTCAGAAGTTGTTGCTTAAGTCTATTCATAGTATTAACAATGGCCAACGCCAATGGGTGCTTACCATGTACAAGCTACTCACAGCTTATGAATCCTTCAATAACCCTGTGAGATGGATACTATTCACTTCACCCCCATCTTGCAGATGAGGAAACTGAAGCACAGAGATGTTAGCTAATGGTTAATGGCAAACCAGCGAACCTCATACAGGTGGTGAGAGGAGAGTCAGTATTTGAACCCAGCTCATCTGTTTAGGGGTAGGATCTTAAACACTCTCGGAAACTTCCTTCTCACAGCCCAATTCTGTTTGTGGGAAAGTGGGAAACAACACAAGTCCTCCCAGAAAGAACCTGGCAAGTTGTTTCTTTTTTTCCTCTTTCACATTAAGGCACAGTATGAGCCAAAAATCTAAGGCACGGAGCAAGAAATGTCAAATCCAACCCCAGTAGCAATTAGTAAACTAAATTAAAGTTCACATGCAATGGGATATATACTAGTTGACCTTTAAAAATGATGTTGTAGAAGGATGTTGTTAAGTTGGTGAGGTCATAACCAGTTTGTACGATGGGATTTGCATATAAAAGAAGCTTCTACACACACACACACACACACACACACACACACACACACACAAACACCTAAAAGCTTATATACTGAATCATTGCCAGTCCTTTTACCTGAGTAGCAAGATTTTGTACAAACTTGTTCATCTGATATCCCTCCATCCCATTTCCACCAAGATCCCTATAGGAGCTCTCAAAGCGATGATTCAAGTTCCAGCTTTTTTGAACTTGAAATTCTCAGGCTTGTGCTTAAAACCACCTGAAAAACAAGTTCAGTGACCCTGACCTCCCTCCCAACCAAAATCGACACTACTTCCTTTCTCTTTTCCTTCTGAAACAAACTCGTAGAAGTTTTGGACAGCA
Organism: Panthera tigris; assembly: GCF_018350195.1. Lineage (NCBI taxonomy): Eukaryota > Metazoa > Chordata > Mammalia > Carnivora > Felidae > Panthera > Panthera tigris. Next base: position 114,271,215 of record NC_056666.1, on the reverse strand, counting down.
GTACAAAGAATTATCTTTCTCCTAAAAATTTGGTAGAAAATTGCCAATCTGATGGCACATCGCCCCTGAATGAGTAGGTAATTCCTTCAATCAAGGACATTGTCCTGTGTAACCCAGTTCAACCATCAAAGTTAGGAAATAAACATTGATATACCACTACAATCTGACCCTCAAATGGGGATTTGAGTTGCACCAAGTGTCCCAGTCATGTCCTTTATGGCAAAACAAACCAGTCCAGAACCAAGTTACAGTTGGTTGTGTCTTGTCTCCTTCAGTCTGGAATAGTTTCTTAGTCCTTTCTTGGTCCTTCATGACCCCTGAAATTTTCTGAAGATGTCAAAGTCACTTATAGGGTGTCCCTCAGTTTGGGTCTGTCCGTGTGCTATGACTTTGTTAAATGAACATATGTTAAGTGTAGCACAGGGTGCCAGATGGTAAGCCACAAGAGAAATTGGAATAGAGGTTTATTACTCACAGGTCCTGCACGAAGTACACGGCAAACCTTGAGGGTCCACACTGCGGGGTCAAGGTAGAGTACAGAGACAGAGAGAGAGAGAGAGACAACCTTGATCATATGCCTTTCTCAGAGTCCATGGGTGCAATGCCAATGGGTTCCCTAGTTAGGGCCATATTGATCCAGCCAATCCAAACCAGTGGGCAGATACCAGGCACCCCAACTCCTCAGGTCTTAGGTTTGGTGGGAAACCCACACTATAAGGAAAGGCTGTTCTGATTTGTTGTTGCTGTGGAAGAATGTGAAAAATGCTTTGACCACTACTGAGCATGTGTTCTCTTTCTGTGTGTGACAAAGAGCAGGCCCAGGAGACGTTGGGAAACAAAAAGAGGTAAAAAGAAAAAAAAAAACAAACCTCAGGGAATTCAGCCTCACATTTGGAAATCACGTTCTCCTCTATCATCACTATTGACAAAGGCAGAGGTGCTGGGCATGCGTTATGATTCTGGCATTTGAGAGCAGGTGGGGCCAGGACAGTTTTCATCTGGGCATGCCGGCACATTTCTGAGAGGGCAGCCAAAGTAAGCCAGCCTTCTGCATCTCAGAGTCCTGTCTCCCCTACCCCACCCCCCCTCTTCCTCCTACTCCCTTCCTTCATCCCTCCAACAGCAATTAGCCAAGATCTCAGGGAGACTGAACTTTAGGCAGGGTGGGAGCCCCCCACCAGGCTTTTTTTTAAATTAAGTTTTTATTGGGTAAAATATATGTGTCATAAAATTTACCATTTTAACCAGTTTTCAGTGTATAATTCAGTGGCATTGAGTACATTCACATTGCTGGCGGCCATCACCACTGCCAATCTCCAGAACGTTTTTCATCTTGCAAAACTGAAACTCTATACCCATTAAACAATAACTCCCCATTCTTCCCTCCCCCAGCCCCTGACAACTACCTTTTTTTTCTTTTCTGTCTCTATGAATTTGATTACTCTAGGGACCACATCTGAGTGGAAACAGGGTATTTGTCCTTTTACGACTGGCTTATTTCACTGAGCGTAATGTCCTCAAGGTACATCTGTGTTGTAGCGTGTGGTGGAATTTCCTTCCTTTTTAAGGCTGAATACCCCCTAAGCTTTTAGAAGTTATGTAACTATATTAGTCTGTTAGAGCTGTCATAGCAAAATATTACAGACTGGGTGTCTTAAGCAACAGATACTGATTTTTCTCACAGTTCTGGAGGCTCGAAGTCCAAGATCAAGCTGTCAGCAGGTTTGGTTTCCTCCGAGGCCTCTCTCCTTAGCTTGCAGGTGGCCACCTCCTTACTGTGTCCTCACATGGCCTTTCCTCATGTGTGCACATCCCTGAGCCAAATTTCCTCTTATCAGTTCACCAGCCAGATTGGATCAGAGCCCACCCTAATAGCCTCATTTCAACATAATCACCTCTCTAAAGGCCCTATCTACAAATATAGTCAAAGGCTGAGGTGCTGGGGGTTAGGGCCTCAGCATATGAATTCTGGGGACACACACCTCAGCCCCTAACAGTAACCTTGCTGAGAAACTGATTCTTCAACTGGATGAAAACCATGGCGGCCACCTTGTAGGGTGCTGGTTCAGCTGATGCCCATGGAGCACTTGGCATAGCACCCGAGCCCAGCAACTTCTCTGTGGGATCAGCTGGCTTTGTTGCTTTGTTTTCCCAAGTCTTAGCACGGGTCCTTCCAGCACACATTGGGTGCTCACCTACCGACGTGTGTTACTTCTTTCATCTTGGATTGGGCAGAGGCTGGGGCAGCTTGAGGAAGGAGACTGGGGATCACAGCATTGCGGGGAAAAGAGAAAAAATGGGGTGGCAAACACAGACTTCACAACCTGCTAACCCCCCTGCCCCAGCTAACCTGGGATTACAGAGCTGCCGTATTTTAATGACGAACAGTTATGGCAGTTACAATGGACTGGGACTGTGCCAGGCATTGAACCAGGCCCTCTGGAAAGTCTCATCTAATCCTCAAGTAGGATTATCATCCCTACTGCTCAGATGAGAAAACTGAGGCCCAGAGAGTTTAAGTAGCTGGCATCACATAGGTGCCAAATGCTAGCGTCAGCTCCAGACCCAGAAGTTCTGTTAGGTGAGCCCCAACGCTTCTGATGACAATTACATAAAAATTACATATGCCTGTGAATAAGGATGGTAAAAGTACTTATATAATAAGGGGGTATGGTTAGAGGCAAGGATACCGGCTAATTTTTCTTCCACGTAAAATTTTCCACTTCTTCAATAGTCTGTGGCATTTATTCTTTCTAATTTAAGTTGTTTTAGGAAAAGACGGTGCATGTTGGGGCACTTCTCTCTTAAGGATTAAAAGAAAACCACATATACCGCCTCTCGGGGATGTCTGCAGAGCTATCCTGTTCGTCCACACCTGGGATTTTAAGAGCAGGCAGCCACCCGGCCCCTCACAGCTCCATCTGTCTCCAACAAGGATAGATTTTCAAAACATTCAGGGTTTTTTTTTTTCTCTTAGTTTTTGTGCCTTCTCTTTCTCTGCTCTTTTTTTCCTTCCTCACTTTGTTTTTAAAGCCACTCATGTAAGTGAGCTTGTGTCAACTTGGAATATGTGTGCTGTAGGCTCTGGGTCCCTCATGTTCCAACGTGAAGATGGATGTCTTGGATGTGAAGAGTTCTGGGAAGAATCACAGAGGGTTGGGTTGTTTTGTTTATTTTCCTGAGCTCTCAAGGCAGTGAGAAAACCCTAACCTCACCACACCCACCCTTCCAAACCAGTTTCTAAGTTTTTCCTCTGAGAAATCAGTCAAGTGACTATAGGGCAGCAAGAAGATCCCTTCGATATATGTTGTCTAACTCCCTGAGTTCCGTTAAGATGACTGTCTTTTTCTTAAGTAATTTCTGACATCTTTGTCCTAAACCTTAGACAGATTTTGATCTGGAATGATCAACTTCCTAGGAGACGTAGAACATCAGAAGTGACTAAGTATCCTCAGGGCTCCCTCCACCATGACCCAATCTTACTTTTCAGCCTCACCGAGATCTCAGGGCCATCTCCAAGTCACTCACCCGTGTCCACACCAGACTGGCCATGAAGCCAGTGACACAGCTCCTTCTGAGAAACGTGGCTCTTCACACTGGGAGGCACTGGGAGGCCGCCGTGCCTGCCACAACTTCCGTGCTGAGTCAAAGGCATCTGATAAGGACCAGACCTGAAGAGGAAACGGTGAGGTGGCCCGGGGTCAACACACAGTGAATATAGCCACAGAGACAGGCAGGGAGAGGGAAGCTGGGAAGAGAGAGAAGCAGAAACAGAGGGTGTCTTGAGCAAGGGAGAATTGCTACGTACAGAACAGTGGTTTCTCTTCTTCAGAGGAGACGGCACTCCAGTAGCTGGAGTTGCTATGGTTTCCTGAATCGTTTTCCAATTCTCCATGAGGCCCGAATGTGTAGCTGCTGAGATGGTCTTCTTCGCTAACTCACTGCAAGTTAAGTCTATCTGTCAAAAAGCCACATTTCCTGAGGTATCCTCAAGTTTATCATTGGTTTTTGGTGTGTGTGTGTGTGTGTGTGTGTGCACACGCGCGCGTATTTCCAAGTGGAGAGAGCTCAACACTCTGGTCTAAAAACGGATCCATAATCTTGTCCCCCGGACCTATTCTTTCTCATGCGTCGTCTATGCCTACTTTTGGTATCACGGTCCCAATTCTCAGGTTTCTCCCAACACCTTACAAGAGTCTATCCGTCCGTTTGCCAGCCCCTATCAAGTCTATCTCCACAATACAGCTCCTAAATCTCAGGGTTGGTAACCCCTCCTCTCACATGGCACCACTTCCCCCACCTCACTCTTAGCAGGCGTCACTAACTGATCACGGCACTCTTTCCCACTTACCTAAGCAAGGCTGAAAGCAATAACAGCAATAACAGCTCTGTTCTTCAAAGGCTTGTTATACACACCAGGTACTGGGATAAACATTTTGCATGCCTTATCTCATTTAATTCTCATAAAAAATTAAAAAAAAAAAACCGTGAAAACATACTATTGGTTTTTCCATTGTACAGGTAGAAAAGAGGCTCAGAGGGAGGTGAGAAGTAGCCTGGCTTCTCCCTTCCCCCAGCCCTCTGGTCCTTCTCTGTGGCCTCCCACTTGCTGACTCTAGCTGCAGTCAGTCGGCAGGGCAGCCAGGGAAATGGACTTTGCAGGAGTCAGCTCCTTGTGCTGCAGAGCAAAGCACAGGACAGGGGTTGGATCTGAGACCAAACAAATTGACTGGCAAGTAGCTGCTCCTGATTTCACAGCAAAAAAGGAATGTGTTCTGACTCTGAGAGCCCAAAGCATTTGATCTAGAAATTTCCATCTGCCCTTAACACTTTTTACCATGTAGTTACATATTTGCATTTGTGTATAACATACATCTGCTAGTCTTTTCTCTTTTGGTCCATAGGCTCTATAGGTTTACCAGGAAGACTCAAGTGTGAATTAGTGTCACTCTTGTCGTGACACCTTTACCCTGTGCTTTGCTCAATAAATATTTATTAAATGATGAATGATATTCAGTGCCTGTGTTTCTCCAGGCTGAGGTACGTAGCGGTGGATCAAGGGATATGCCAAGCCACAAAACAAACACCTGACATTTCCCTGGAGAGCCAAGCTCACCGTATGGGAAGAAATTTTAAACATAATTTTTATATAAAAACAAAAAAAAATGTATCGTCAAATTTACGTGATATTTTAAGGATAAACTACGTTTGGAAAGTAGGAGGCTCTTCATGTATTCATTTTCTTTAGTATTTTCTCTTCAACAAATGTTGACTGATCATTCTCTATACAGCACTCTAGGCAGACATGATTCCTGCCTTCAGGAATTTTACAAATCCTGTATCCACAAAATTCTATAGCGGACCGGAGAGCAAATGTTTTAGCTTTGTGGGCCAAACACCCCTCGTGGCATTACTCCAGCATAGGAAAGCAGCCATGGACAACAGGTAAACAAATGAGTGCCCTCGTGCTGCAGTAAAAGTGCATTTCAAAAACAGGCAGCGGGCTGGATTTGGCCAGCGGGCCGGAGTTTGCTGACCCCCGGCTAGTGGGGGAAGACAGACATTAAATCATTTCAGATGCTACGTTGTTAAAGAATATAGTACTATATGCTCCGTGGGCAAAACTAGTGTAGGTCACTTGGTCCCAGAGCAGGACCAGCTCCAAGGGTGTGTGGCCTGTGCAGTCACACAGGGCCCACTCAGAAGGGACCCCGTCCTTGGTTTAATGCTCTGTCGCAGCAGTCTTGAAATTCTTGATAACTTTATTTTTGAATTTGGGAAGTCAGCAGGGACAATGGAGCATGCATGCACAAAGAGGCGCTGTGCCAGGTGCTGGTGAACGCAGCGGCAGGCTAAAGCCCACACACATGGCCCGGTGCAGAGCGAGAAGCTGGCCTGGCCGTCCGGTGAGCATGCGCACACTTGGGGCTGTCGGAGGCCCGCAGCGTTCTGAGGGGCGGCCCCGCCTGGGACCTGGGCTTTAGACCGATGTCAACTTCAGCAGCAGCAGGTGCAGTGGGTCGGGGTACGGGGCAGCAGTGGAAGCCGTGGGAGAGGAGAGGGGTTCCCTTGAAGGGCAGCGCTGGGATGTACCCTAGAAGACCTGCTTGCCTGTCTGTCGCCAGAGCCCGTCCCCAGAGCACCTGCAAATATTAACTGGCTACTCCGAGCACCAGGACGGGAACTGCTGGGGCTCAGCTAGTAAAGTCTGTCAACAAACTATTACAAAACAGATGTTTGCACTGACATTGCAATAAAGGATATCAAGGAGTTGTTACAATTCTTCAAAGATTTTAGAATTTCTAGGTTTCAAAATTGGTGAGACATTGCAAACCAAATACCCATGGGCTTAGATGCGGATTTTTTTTAAAAAACTGTTACAGACTGTCCTATTCAACAGAATAGAACGGTATCTTCACACAGTTTTAGATAAACCAACAATAACAAGGAAGATAATTTAAAAATTAATTTTCCTTGTATTTGAGGATACAGTGATCAAATGCATAAGGAGGCATTTTGAATTTATGTAAAAATCATGAAGCTGCTTTTGGTTCTTGTATGACCTCCAAAAATTGCAGGGATTGTCAGAGGAAATATTAACATTAAAATATTAAACTTGTATATCAAAAAACCATAGAATTAGGGGCACCTGGGTGGCTCAGTTGGTTAAGTGTCCAACCTTGGCTCAGGTCATGATCTCGTGGTTGGTGAGTTTGAGCCCCATGTGGGGCTCTGTGCTGACAGCTCAGAGCCTGGAGCCTGCTTTGGATTCTGTGTCCCCTCTCTCTCTCTGCCTCTCCCCTGCTTGCACCCTGTCTCTCTCTCTCTCAAAAATAAATAATAAACATTAAAATTGTTTAAAAAATCATAGAATTAACATGATTTCCATAAGATAAACACTATGTAAGTTGTATTTATTTTTTGCTTATAAATAATATAAATTCACATATTCAACTCAGAACATACAAGTGATTTGTATGAAGAGTTAACGCTTTTTGGAAAAAAAGTTCCATAGGAATCATTACCTCTGATGTACTAAAATTCATAGTTCAAAAAAATTTATGGAAAATGTATCCCAGTGTTGTCACAGACTATAAAATATGCTTACCTTCCCCAGTCATAGTAGATTTCAACTGTCAAAATTAAATTTATCAAAATGTTTTTGTAACCTTGCATTTACTGATGGCTACTAATATAATTTCCAATTGCGTGAACTGAAATTGAAGTTGGTAAAAGTAAAAATGCTTATGACCTAATGAATGAATATGTGTGAAAGTAAGCCAGAAAAATCTTGATATCATATCAATCCATACTATTTATTGTCTTATATAAAATAAAATGATGACATCAAAACATGTTTGGGCCATTAAAAAATTTATACTGTTATTCATATGTCATTACCATTCTTACTATGTTTTATAAATAATAAAATATCTTCAAAGGAAAACTTTATAACTTGCCTTTAACTCTCCTTTCTTACCTACTTTGGGAACAAGGGGCCTGTATTTTCATTTTGCACTGGGCCTTACGGATCATGCAGTCGGCGCTGTCCAGGAACGTGGGCAAGCTTTCCTGAGGAAGTGGGAAGGCCCAGAAGTGAGAGGGAGCTGCTTGTCCCAGAGCAGGTGCAGTTCTCAGAGTGTGGTCCCTGTACCATCAGGATCACTGTAATCTGGGATCCTGTTAGCATTGCAGACTCGCAAGCCCCCGCACAGAAACTCTGAGGGTGAACCACAGCACTCTGGTTTTAACCCCCAGGGCATCCTGATGCCACCCCAGTTTTAGAACCACTGACAAGAGTACAGCGTGGGCATTGGGAGGTGTGGGAGGAGGCAGGACCCGGTCCTGAAGGCAATAAGGAGGTGATGGAGGTTTTAAAGCCAAGTCCTTACACAGGTCACAAGGCCCTCAAGGCTCTGTAGGTCCCACCCCCACCCCCTTCCTGATCTTGTCTTCTACCACTCTCTGCCTCAGCCACACTGACATCCTCTGGTGTGCCAGGTACTGTCCTGCCTCAGGGCCTTTGCACCAGTTACTTCCTCTTCCCAGAATGCTTTTACCCCAGAGCTGTCTTGCATTCTTCGGATATCTGCTCGAAGATCGCCTTCTCAGGAAGGTCCTCCCTACCATCCTATTTAAAAATGCCCCCCTTGGTGCCTGGGTGGCTCAGTTGGTTGAGCATCTGGCTCTTGACTTCGGCTCAGGTCATGATCTCACAGACTGAGAGTTTGAGTCCTGTGTCTGGCTCTGTACTGACAGCACGGAGGCTGCTTGGGGTTCTCTGTCTCTCCCTCTCTCTCCCTGCCCCTCCCCTGCTCACTCTCTCTCAAAAGAAAGAAACTTAAATAAATAAAAATAAATAAAAGCTCCCCCTCAATACACACACACTCACACCCTGATACATCTTCCCTGTTTCATCTTTCTCCGTCACACATACCAATACTTATTATATTGCTTTCTTAGTCTCCGGGTTATCTACCTTCCCCCATTTCCTACTGGAATGGTAATTCCACGAAGGTAATGGTTTTGTTCTGTTTCATTTACTGATGTATTCCCAGAGCCTAAAAGTGCCTGGCAGAAAGGGAACACTCAGTAAACATTTACTGCATGAACAAATAAAGAGGTTTCAATTCAAATAAACACACAACGATAATTAATAAGAAAAGGGTTCTCATGGCCCGTTTAACAAAGTCGCTAACAGTTGTCCTTAACTTGGGGCTACAAGCTGGGTTTGGTCCTAGACCACTAGGGCTCTGGCAGGGGGCATCCATGTGCTCCCCCTCACTTCTTCGCTTGCCGTGGTTGAGGCCACGTGACTCTTCCGCCCAGTGGACCGTGAATACAAGAGGCGTGTGTCAACGCCAGACCATGGTAGTCAATGGGAGTGCTTCCTCCACTCCTTCCTTCTCAGTTGGCTGTCACCACGGAAGCCTTGTGTGGCACCCCAAAGTCAATGCCTGGAGGAAAATATCCCTCGACTTTCTGTACGGGAGAAATAAACCTTTGCTGCTTTATCATGGAGATTTCTGGGCGTATTGTTACTGCAGCATAGCCTCGCCCAGCCTGCTGAGCCTCACTACCAGTGTCACTATCCACAGTGACAGAGAGCAAATTCAGAAAAAAAAAACGAGTCTTCTATTATGAAGGATAAGTATTTGGTGGCTGTAAGAAAGATCCTGTACCTTGTTCACGAGTATAAGTACGCAAAAATGGTGCCTGCACAATGCCCCAGTTGCAAAACACAGAAACAGCAGAATGATTGCATAGAAGTATAAAGATTGGAGGTAGACTCTGCCACGGTAGGCTAGGAAATTAGCCCGTCAGAATTTGACTCTCAGCTCTCCCACTTGCCTTGAACAGGTTAATTAGCCCCCCTGGGCCTCAGTTTCCTCATATGTAAATAAGGGTGATAACATTAGCTACTTCAGAGAATTCTTGAAGGATCGGGTGCAGTCAGGGAAGTGAAGTACGGGGTTCGAAGCGCTTGACATGTACCAACTCCTTAAACCCTCACAGCAACTCAGGGAGATAGGTCCTATTTTATCCCTATTTTACAGAGAGTGAAACAGATGCACAGAGAGATTAAGTCACTTGCCCCAGGCCACACAGCTAGTGAGTAATGGAGCTGGGATTTGGACCCTGCAGTCCAACTGCAGGGATGAATGGTGAGCTGGGAGTCAGGCACACTTGAGGCAAATCTCAGCCCCAGCACTGACTAATCGATTGCCTTTGAGATGACAACTTAACTTTTTGGGGTCATGATTTCTCGTAAATAAGGGAAATAGTAAAAAAAATAAAAATAAAAAAAATATATATATATATACACACACACACACACACATTTTATATATATATATATATATATATATACACACACACACACACATATATTATCTATATATATATACACATACAATATACACACACACACACACACACATACACATACAACATAGTGGGTCAGTTGGGATAATGTATATAAGGTACCCCCACTCCCATCCACCTGGCCCAGAGTAGACACTCAGTAAATGTCAGCTATTGTTGTAACCATTAACGTCCCACAGGGACACAGCCCGAGCGTGTGTCTGAATAGTCACAGAAAGGTAGAACATTTGGTCGCTCTCTTCCGCTCCCCACTGGAGATAATGGAAAGACCTATTCCCCTGTCCGGATGTTACACATCTAATAGAGCAGACCAGGTAACCAGAGGCAGCCCCTTAGCAATTCCTCGCATCGCAGGTGATGGAGAGCCCCTAGGCGGGGTCCCCCTCCTTCCTATCACCACAACCACCACTAGGGGCTTCCCCTGTGAGGCCTGGCTCAATGGCAGTGGTGAAACTTCAACAGGAACGTCTGGCCTTTGTAAGGGAAAAGGTCACTTCTGCAGCGAGGGAGGGGAAGGAGAGTGAATTACAAGATTTTTCTTTCAATGTCACATCTTTGCCTCTTATTTACCACATCTTCGGAGTGCCCGGGGAACAGTGCTGGGAGGGGCGGGCAGAAAATCCTGCCCCTTCCCGATGCTCCTTTGGCCCTATTTTGGGAGCGAGGCTGACCGGAGGAGCGCTGGCCGAGGCTCCCCAGATGAAGTGGAGGGCGGTCGCTTCGGACAAGGACTGCCTCCCCTCCCAGCCCGATGGCCTCGCCGCCTGCCGCTGTCTGAACAAACACAGCAGGCATGGGAAGGTCACGGACTTGCAGGAGGTTGGCAGGGCCCCGGGCCTTCCGCAAGGCGTGACCACCTCCGCTGAGCGCTGAGAACGTTTCCAGATGACTGCGGAAGCTGCTGGGCCCCGCGGCCCAGAGAGCGCGCGCAGCTCCCCTGCCCCGGGGCGAGGACCAGGCCTGCAGCCAGGCGCTGCCATTTCTGAGCGCCGCGCTCCAGGCCGGGCTTTCTGCTCTCCCTGCTGGAGGCCCGCCATCCTTACTGAGTGAATTTCCAAGAAAGCAGTTGACAGGCTTGGCAGCGCTATTCCTGGAAATGTTCAATAGGCCATCTTCTGGCAGGGGCTGCCGCTGACGGATGGGTCGGAAGGGGAGACCGCGTGCTCAGCGCCATCTCCGCCGGCCTATTCCCAGGTGCCCCTGAGCCACTGCCGTCCCCAAATACCACGGGCTGGGCTGGTGGCTGGCGGAAGGGGGGGGGGGCGGGCCTCCGCGGAGCTCGCCTCCTCCCCGGCAGGGCAGGGCGGCTGCCAGCGGGCTTGCTGCTAAATGAAGACAGACGCCCTGTGACTATAAATTATAGAACACATCAGCTCCGGCTGATGCACTGCGTGTCCCGCAGTAAACCCTGCAGGGGACACTTGGCCACCGCCAAAGGGCACGCTCGACAGCGCCTTTAACTCTTGTAGCAGTCGCAGGGGAGAGGCCAAGCTCGTCGCTGGGCAGAGGAGACCTAGGCAACTCGCTGGGGTTGGAATTTCCCTCTGATGCGGAGCAGGGAGCGGACCGGGGCTTCTCGGCCTCGGCACTATCGACATTTGGGGCGGGATACTGACTTACTGGAGCCTTCCGTGCATCCTAGGATGTTTAGCAGCGCGCTTGGCCTCCATCCACCAGCTGCCAGTAGCACTTCCTCCTGTGCCGCCCCTCCCCCAGTTGTGACAACCAAAAATACCTCCAGACATTGATTGTTCCATGTCCCCTGGAAGGCAGGTGTAGGGGAAAGGAGATGGGGACTCTCTGCCGGGTGATGCCGGTGAAGACAGAGACGAGATCTCACAATTTGGTCTCCAGCTGAGCTGTGTGATGCCTGGCAAGTCACAGAATGCTTTGGCCTCAGTTTCCTTGTCTGTAAAATGGGTAGGGAGAGAAGGACAACCGCGAGGAGTGTGGAGATCAGTTGAGGTAACGTCTGGTATTGCACTCTGAGGTAAAAGGTGTCACATAAATGAGCGTAGCAGCAGAATATCTGATGCTTGAGTCTTTCCCTACCTCAAAGGGCCTGGCTTCCTCTGAAAGGAGAAAAATAGCTGAATATTTAAAAAATTCCCAAGACTCTTAAATTACAACAAACGAGTGCTTTAGAAAGCTTTTTTCTTTCCTTATTTTGCTTCTGAATTCAAACAAGATTAGGTATGCTGTGGCTGCCTGAGGTTAATGAACATGATTTCCTTTTGTCCTCCTTGGAAGAGGATTTTTTTTTTTTTTAATCAACACCCTAGGAATTGCATCCCTCCAGTGAGAGAATAGAAGGTAAGGAAGCGGGAGTGTGTGACCGGTGCCCCTCTATTTTTTTTCTTCACAAAATTAGCATCTTTTTTTCATAAGTAGTGACCAAGACTGATCAATGAAATGCCACAGCCCTATAGAAAGATACTGTTGCTTTAAATGAGTTTTGCTGTTATATAATTCTCTGGCTGACTTCATCCCACCAGCTTTCAAGGAACTATAAAGAAATCTTTAAAGGCTAATGTTTCTCCTTTTGCACTGGCAGAAAAAACACAAAGGAAATGGGTAACCTGAGCTTCCTCAAAGAGCTGAGTCCTTAAGGACAGGACTACACGTGTCCCGCCCCACCTCCCCCTGTCTTGGTGTCCTTATCACGCTCCAGGGAGCCTGGGCCCTTCCTTTGCGGCTGTACTCATTGGAAGACCCAAGGCCACATTCGCTTTGGGAAATAGGACAGCGTGATTAATCAAAGAAAACAAAAAACAGCTCGGTTTTCCATAATGGGCCCATCGAAGGGCTTTTCTAGGAAAAACCCTGATCAAGCTGTTCCTTCTGTTTCCCTAAAGGCTGACAGCCGGGAGTGGGGGCTGGTGGGTACAGGAGGAGGAACCCATGGAAGTTTATTCCCAAATAGTCCCTTCCCAGAAAACGACTTTATTATTCTAACTAGCTCAAAGCACTGAGCATCCACTAACAGCAAGGGCCCCGTGGAAGAAAGCAGGCCTCCTCTTTCTGAGGCATCATTGTCCCTGCACCAACCAAAGGTACTCACCGACTTCTATGGAATCATTCTGATCAGACAGGCTTCCCAGAAGGGGACCTGGGGAGACGGGTCAGAAAAGGCAGCCATGTGGCACTGTTATAAAACCAGCTGGCACATACTTGCTTCATTAAAAACACAGGGTAATTCTGGAACGAGGTAAAGATAGGGCTGGGACTAGGCTGAGGACAGTAAGGTATCACCCCCAGGGCTAAATTTAAGGGCACCAAATAACCCCAGCAATCACATAAATAATAGCAATAGGATTTTGATGCAATATTTAAAAACCCCAAGATGAATGCCAAAAAAATCCATGATGGACAGCACATCAAAATTTAAAGACAGGATTTGGTTTCACAAGCACCATGTGTCTCCAGTGAACAGCACTTGACTTCAAGTGGTCTCAGCTTTAGAGGGTCTCGGTGAAGCAGAGTAACCAGAAGCCGGGACTCAGAGTCAGGGACAGAATATCAGCCCATGGCTACATGGCCTGCAGTGTGTCCCCAGCCTCTCAGAGTTCTGGTTCTCACTTACAAAGCGGTCTTAATATCGGCCACACTTTCCTCACAGGGGTTGTTAGGACCAAATAAAATCTTGTTCACGAAAGCATTTGGTAAGCCCTAACCTATGGTATTCTTGAAATGTGTAACAGAAAGTATAACAATAATACTGGTACTTGTAGTAGTGGGCAATATGGGACGTTTTTGGCGAGGGAAGGAGAGAAAAAGCAGGAGGGAGGCAAAGGCTGTGCCCCTTGGCTGCGTGGTGGGAGGTGGGAGGAGCTAGAGTCTAGATTCTGACCCGCAGTCAAGTCTCAGTTCAGCTGGTCACGCTTGCAGAGCTTTGGCCCATTTTCCAACTTCTCTGTGTCTCAGTCTTCTCAGTCTTAAAATGGGGATAATAATGGAATGACCATGAAGTAATGTGTGCATGGCACCTAATATAGTCTGGTACGAGCTACATGTTAACCACTTCCACACACACACACAAACACACACACACACACACACACACACACACACACATCTCCCTGCATTCCCACACCCCTACCCCAGGCCTCTCCCATTAAGATCAGAGAAAAGGAGGGGTGCCTAGGCTACTCAGTCGGTTAAGCGTCAGACTCTCGATTCTGGCTCAGGTCACGATCTCACCGTTTCATGAGTTGGAGCCCTGAGTCAGGCTCTGTGTGTGTGTGTCCCCAGCCTCTTGCAGCCTGCTTGGGATTCTCTCTCTCCCTCTCTCTGCCCCTCCCCTGCTCATGCTCTGCCTCTCTCAAAATAAATAAATAACAACTTAAAAAAATAAGAGGAAAGGAGGAGAGAAACAGGAGAGGCAGGAAGAATATAACCCAAGATTGGAGGAGGCAAGAGAAGAGAATCTGGGGGTGGGGAGGGTGGAATACAGGAAAGGAAGAAGGAAGAGAAGCAGGTGGGGACAATCGGGTCCCATTCTGAGCTGAGAGCCCTCACAGAGCAAGTCAGTTCCAGTTTCCCAGGAAACATCTGGAGAAAGAATCAAGCTCAACGATGTACTTAAGATTTATCTGTGATGACACACGTAGCTCTGATTCATTTGTTTTACCTGCTGTAGAATATTCTAGAACATGCCTGCATTTATAATATCCTTTCTCCCAAAGGTGGACATTTAAGTTGTTTAAGGGGGCTTTGATCCTATCTGGAAAGTTTGATTTCTTCATTTGGGTGGAAGATATGAAGTTCAATCTCACGGTCTCTTTTTTTCCTATGTCTGAAACAGCTGAACTCATCTAGAACTCCTACTGATTCCGTCAAACTTCCAGGCCTTGTCCTTCAGTTCAAAGGCAGGTGGGATTTCTGGGAATGGATGCAGGTTCCAGCCGCCACATGCCCCACAGAAGAGACAGCTCCCCTAGTGACTCCGCCTGCACTAAGCCACAGCTCGCAGACCTGTGGCTTCCCAGACGGACTCAGTGACCTGAGATCTGGCCCTGACCTAGAAGCCGCAGGGCTGGGCCCCACAGGCAGTTCCAGACCCAGAGCTGGGATTTCATGGAAGTCTCCGAGGAGAGATGCTTCAGGGGAAATAGTTTTCTCCTTGAACATCTGAGCTCCTCTGAATGGAATCTCTGTACCTTTCATAATGGAACAAAGGGGAAGGCTGTTTGCAAGTTCGGGGAGGCGAGAGTCACAGTTGATCCCCTGGAAATCAGTCCGTGCATTTCCTTACCAAAGAACTGGAGAAAGAAGTGCCAAGAATCCAAAAGAATAAATCTTCTGGACACAGTTCCTGTTTGCCTGTGGAATGTGTCGCTCCTCCTCTCCTCTCCTCCAGTAGCTTTGTTTCCTAGAGACTGTTTGCTTTGGCTACAGTCAGAATCAGTCTGCATTCCCCAGCGTCCACCTGCTCCAAGCACTGGCCTCAGACAGCCAGCCTGCCGCATGGACAATCCCCTAATCCACGACTGGTCTGGGATTTCGGGCAAGGACTAGGGTGAAGGGAGTGACGTGCTAGACTTGGGCACAAAATGTGAGGGGACACCCACAAACTCAGTAACTGACATACGTATATTTTAACGCGATATTTTAAAAGCTCAAAGTTAATGCAAAAAAAAAAAAAAAAAATTCCATGATGACCAAAGCATCAATATTTCAAATAGAGGCTGGGTCCATGTGGAAACTCCTGAGTTGAGTGCAGCCCGGAAGTGCTGGGGTCAGCCTTTCCTTTGTGAATCCTGGTCCCATCTCGGCAGGCCAGGGAAGAGAATGTTCCCACCACCCCCGGAAACACCCATCTACCCCACAGTAGGACAACAGGGTCCAACCTCTACCAACCACCGCAACACACGATCCCCTGCCCATAGACCCACTCACAGCTCTGGGCCACTTCCTCCCTCCTGGCTGCTCAGCCTCCTGCCCCTCCCCCTCTAGGACAATTTAGCCTCATCTGAACCCCATCCTCACACGTGCTTAATCCCACACAGTACGTACCATGTATAATGGTGTATTAACTATTTACTCCAGTGGCCCCAAAGTGACTGCTAGAGGGCATCTTATTTAGCTCATAAAACCTTTAAAAAAAAAATTAATTACTTGCCTACATTAAAAAATTAGGAGAGTCTCACAAAAAAAATCCAAATTTCTTGCCTGTTTCTAAAAATCCAAATTTCTTGGGGTGCCTGGGTGGCTCAGTCGGTTAAGCGTCCAGCTTCGGCTCAGGTCATGATCTTGCAGTCCGTGAGTTCGAGCCCCGCGTTGGGCTCTGTGCTGACAGCTCAGAGCCTGGAGCCTGTTTCAGATTCTGTGTCTCCCTCTCTCTCTGACCCTCCCCTGTTCATGCTCTGTCTCTGTCTCAAAAATAAATAAACGTTAAAAAAAATTGTTTTTTAATAAATAAATAAATAAATAAAAATCCAAATTTCTTGCCTGTCTTTAAAAATCCAAATATTTGACAACTAACAACAATAATACCTGTTTGTTGAGAATGTGCTAAATGCTGAGCACAGTACTCAGTACCTGAGATATTTTTTCTGTTTTAACCCTCACTGTAATTCTGTACTTACAATCCCCATTTTACAGATGATGACTGCGGCTCAGAAAATTGAAATAACCTGTCCTGAATCACACACCTAATAAGCAGGTTGACCAGACTCAAATCAGAAGAGTTTGACTCTAAAGTCCATGCTCCCATGCTCCTGTATCATCCACTATCCTGAGGGCGTGGACTAAATGACTGGAACACAAAGTGTTCCAAGAAGCCTGGAAGCCGCTGGGCAGAGGGCCCTAGTGAGTGCGTATCTGGTGAGGTGGCTGGCTCCGCCCCCAGGGCTCCTGCTTCTATCAGAGCAGCTCCCCCCCTCCCTTTTTAAAAACCATTTTATAAATTGGAGTCCCATTCAAGAATTCCTTGGGAAAAAGAATTCCACTGCTCAGAAACAAAAAGAAAACAAAGCCCTAAGCCCAAGTGATCTTTTTAAATCTCTTCTCCATTTACCATGCTTTCCTGGACCAACAGGAAAACTTTCTCTTCCCACCTTTTGAGCATTTGGGTGCTGGTCAGGCCACCTCTTACAACCAGTGAATGACCATGTGTCCAGAGCCTAGGAGCCACGGGGCCAAGACCTCTCTCCAAGACGTGCTGAGGGTAGAGAAGGGCCACGTGAATCTGTGCTGAGGCCAACACAGGCTGGGAAATGCTGCATTGAGGACAAGGGTGTGGGGTAAGGACGGCAGGAGCCAAGAGCCACTGAGCCTGGCAGAGGCTGTCCCTGCACTTCTCTTGGGTGAAATCTTTTAGTGGTAATCATGAACTGCAGTCCATTATGGCTGTCTGCGAATTGAGTGTATTCTTTATAAAGTGTCAGGAAGGGTGACCTCAAGGCAGTTGAGTGCAGTGGAAAGAGCTCAGGGAGGAACCAGAGCTGAACTCTGTCACAGCTTGGCACTTCAGGACCTTGGACATATATATATAAAGCGTGCGTTGCCTCTCTCTACATACCTTAACCAATAGTTCTAGGGACACAGGAAGACTACTTTAAAAAACAGAAAGTGACTTGAGAATGACTGTCTGTCTTAATGACATGCATGTGGTCTGACAAGTGCAAACCAAGAAAAAAGTGGGAGCTTCTAGACCTTCTCTGACGACAGGACTGCTGAAGGTAGCCTTGCCAATGTGATGTTAGTCTTGACTTCAACTGCCATCCATTTGCTAATGTCTCAAAAAACCCCGAATCTGTTCAGATTTCTCTCCTCAGATTCCAACCCATAGTTCTTACTTTGTATTGAACAGCTCCACCTGGGTGTCCCATACACTCCTCCAGCAATTCCCTAGATGGCATTCCTCCCCATCTCTCTGAAACCTGCTCCCTCAGCAGCATACAGTTCAGGAGATGGCATCCCCATCCATCCATCCCAGAAATCTGGGAGCCATCTTGGACTGCGTCCCTACCTCATTTCTTATGGTTAATCCATGTCAAGACTCAATCCACCCTTTAAGGAGCTCTTGAATCTACTTCTTTCCGGGTCGAATGGTGTGACCCTGGACTAGACCACCCCATCTCTGACTTAGATGATGACAATTGCTGCCTATTAGTTATCCTGCTTCTGATCTTGTCCTCCAACCTGTGTCTCATGCTCCAAATCACCAAATAGGTCTTTCCGAAATACATACACACAGAATGATGATCTTGCTAGAACATAAGTCTGATTGTCTTTTATCAAGCTTAAATCCCTTTGATGGTTTCCCATTTTTCTTAGGATAAAGTCCTAACTCTTGACCATGGTATGCAAGGTTAGCCCCCGTTCATCTTTCCACGTCTACTCTCAGTACTCCACCCAAACCGCATCTCTTTCAGTTCCCCAAACACACTCCACTCTTCACCTCATCCCTTTGTATGTGTTCCTCCATCTGCTGAATATATAGCCCCTGTGATGGTCAGTTTTATGTGTCAGCTTGACTGGGCTAAGGGATGCCCAGAGAGCTGGTGAAACATTATTTTTTGGCATGTCTGTGAGATGTTTCTAGAAGAAATTGTCATTTGAATCAGTAGACTGACCCAATGCAGGTGGGCATCTTCCAATCCACTGAGAGTCTGAATAGAACAAAAAGGTAGAGGAAGGATGAATTTGCTCTCTGCTTGAGCTGAGACATCCATCTTTCAACCAGGACTTACACTTACCCTGGTTCTCAGGCCTATTGAACTCAGACTGAATTATACCCCCAGCTGTCCTTGTTGTCCATAACTTCATTCTTGGCCTCCATAACTATATGAGCCAATTCCTTTGGTAATATATTCATATATGAATATATATGAATATGTATATGTATACATATATATACATATATAGTCATATATACATGTATACACATGTATACATATACATATTCATATATGTATATTCATATATATTCATATATGTATATTCATGTATATGTGTGTATATATATATACATATATATATATATATATGTATATATATATTGTGTTTCTCTTGTGAACCCTAATATAACCCCATTAATTCCTATTCATCCTTTGGGCCTCAGCTTAGATGGCATTTTATCCTGGGAGCTTTCACTGACTTTCCAAGACTGAGTGGGATACCTCTCTCTTGCATTTCCACAGCACCTTGTCCTACTTTCATTTTAAGTCCTATTGTTTTTTTTTTTTTATTTTTTTATTTTTTTTGAAATTTATTGTCAAATTGGTTTCCATACAACACCCAGTACTCATCCCAAAAGGTGCCCTCCTCAATACCCATCACCCACCTTCCCCTCCCTCCCACCCCCCATCAGCCCTCAGTTTGTTCTCAGTTTAAGTCCTACTGTAATGCACATGTTATAATTCCATGTTGTTGACTTAACCTCTTTTCCCACCAGGATGCAAACCCCATGAAAGTTAGCATATATTCTATTCTGTTTACATTTGTATCCCTTGAATCTAGGTCAGAGACAGACACACAGTATATGCTCAATAAATTCTTATTTTTCTGACTAGAGTGACCAGACTACCAAAAGAATGAGTCACCTTTTAACAGAAACATTGAGAATACTACCAGGAAAGAGTATGCTTGCTAAGGAAAATATTTCAGTCAGATGTGCAAGTCAGACTGTGCTCTAACAGTACCAAGAACTGACTATTAATGCCTTGGCAATTTGCTAACTTCTCTGCTTCCTAGAAGTCCACATATTTTGGGATTTTTTTTGGTAAAAGCTGTGAAACAAAATAAATCTCTGTCTATGTATTTGAGAACTTCCTGAGCTCAATTTCTTCTTGCCAGACATGGCTTCAAATCCTTGTTTTACGTCCTCTGTATTTTGTTATGACTTTCTATACCCTCCACTCATTAATGGCCCTAAATTGAAATCTCCCCTGAGGACAATGTCAGAAAAGGAGCTGTCATTAAAAGTGTATATGTACCTTGTATCAAGAGGCAGAAGTGTGAGGCTTTTTTAAAAAAATTTTTAATCAATGTTTTGACCTTGCTTTTACCTGACATTTCCAAACTCTGGGCAATTGGTTAAGCTATTTTAGTTACTGTGTTTCTCCACACATCTCTCATTTTCTTTTCCTTTTTCTTTTCAAAAATTTTAATATTTATTTATTTTTGAGAGGGAGAGACAGAGTGTGAGTGGGTGAGGGGCAGAGAGAGAGGGAGACACAGAATCCGAAGCAGACTCCAGGCTCTGAGCTGTCAGCACAGAGCCCAACGTGGGGCTCCAGCTTAGGAACCATGAAATCATGACCTGAGGCGAAGTCAGATGCTTAACCGACTGAGCCACCCAAGCGCCCCTCTCATTTTCAAACACAAGTAAATAATAGATTCAAAATGCTTTGGCCCTTCCCTGGTGTGAGACTATAGGAAGTGCAAAGACCTGGATTCAAGTCTTAACTCCACCATTTATAAGCTCGTGACCTTGGAACAACTATCTAACCTCTCCGAACTTCATCTTCCTCCTCTGGAAAGCAAGAATGACACCAATCTCACTCCTTACTCTCTGCCTTGAGTGTGGGAAGCGCCGCGTAAATGCTAATGTCCTTCCCAAACAGTTCTGCTATTAATTATACCCATGACCATACGCTGGTCCCTATGGAATCTCTGTGGACTGAAATAATTTTCTATGATAATAAATCTTGACTGTTGGCAGGAGCAGTTGCCAGTCAGTCTCAATATCCATACTCAAGAAGCTAAAACTTTTTAGATTCCTATTAAATGATACGATTGTTTGCTTTTTTCCCTCCAAAGTAGTACTCACATGCTCTGCTCATTCTTGTGGTTGTGGGGAGGGGGAAAACCTCATCCCACATAGAAAACAGAATCACTGACCTCTCAGTATTTGAACTCGGGGTCCAGAATTCAGCTGGACCACCATCAGTGGAAACAAGGAGCAGGGGGATACAATGCCTAAGAATGGAGAGTCAAAAAAATTCTGGAGGTAGTGAAATGTAAGAAGCCAGGGAATGGCCATTTTAGCTTGGCAGCTGGACACCTTACAGATTTAGATTTCCAAACATTGATTCCCTACCTTTGCCTAGCACCTACACCCTACAGAGATCTTTCACAAATAGTACCTCGTTTCGCCCCTACAACCATCCTGAGAGGCTGGCAAATATTACTATACCCACTTTTTAGAAGAAGAAACTGAGGAGAGCATGCCTAGATCATATACACTTATGCAGAATGGAGCTGATACTTCACATGGGGCTTCTGATCTAAGGCCAGAGCTCTTTCTACCATACTCTGCACTCTTCTTGCACAGCTGGGGAAAAGGAACCAGTCTTGGAGGAAGCATACATTCAGGAACCCCTTCATAGTGCAGAAAGAGGGGAAAACACCAGACTTGGGGTGAAAAAGACCTAAGCCTCATTCCCAAACATTAACTCTTGGGATGGCAATTTCCTTACTTCTCCAAAGAAAAGGTAGCAATAAATGATTCCAGGTTCTCTCCCATGTTTCTATTTCTCGAAAGTGCATCTTCAGTTATTTTAATGTATAACCTAAATACCTGTGACACAGTAAAAATGCCCCCCCAAAAAAGGAGTACATGACAAGATCAACAGAAATTATGGTCTCTTTGACCCAATATGACCACTATGGCTGATTTTGAAAGTTGGGATTTTCACTCATGGCTTCTTGGAAATAGGCTTCATTAACTTTAGTTAATCTTTCTACATTTCAATTCCCTTATATGAATGACAGACATTACCCAATGACATTGCCTTCAGCACAGGAAACAAGAATTTTTCAATTCCTTCCTTCTTGCCATCTTGCCTCTTCCTAGACTCCTACCCCCCAACCCAAGGGAAGAGGACTCACTAGTCTGAGTGGTCAGAGCCTGTGACCAGGGCAAGGGTGTGGTCCCTAGGCACGGTTCTCTTTCTTCTCTGTTTCATGCAGTTGTGTGGGCATGTGGGTTCAGCTCTCTTACTCTCTGACTCCTCTATGCAAGGGCCCAGGGAGATAAATCAAATCACTAGTCATTTTGTAATCTTTCCCCCCTGCATCCTTCTAGAGGGTACTAAGATGTCAAAATTTAGATTCAGGAAGGAGTGAGAGGTTCTGTTTAGGCCCCAAGGCCTAAGCCATGTGCTTCCATTCATTTTAAATCAAAACCTATAATGGGTGTTATTAGCTGTTGGCTCAGTTATTTGACTCATGTCCTCTGCCTACCTCTTTCTAGAGAACTGTGGTAGCCAGTCTCCATGACCATCCCCAGTGAACTCCTACTCCTAGTATTCATAACTTTTTGTAGTTCCGTCCCACACTGCACCAGGGTTGATCTGTGTGACCAATAGAATATGGCATAAATGACGATACATAACTCCTCAACTAGTTATAAAGAACCCTCTGGCTTCTGTCTTGGTTTCTCTGTTTCTCTTGGATCATTTGTGTTGGGGAAAGCAGCTACCATGTCTTGAGAAACCCATGGAGGGACTTCTGTGATTCCTTCCTAGAACTTACCCCTCTCTTTCTGCTCCCATCCCCCATGGCCAGTACCACCCATTATATCTCATTATCCCTATATGAGTGCTTCTCTGAATTTCCCCAGCTCCTTGAGACCAGGTTTGGACATTTCTTACTTGTCTCTGAATCCTCAGTGCCTAGCACAGTACCTGGAACATAGTAGGCTCTCAATAAATGCTTTTTGAATAAAGAGTGGAAGGAAATTTAGTTTTACATTTAGCTTATAGTCATACCTCATATTTATTTATTTTTTCCCTTTTGTTCAAGTATCAATTTTTAACAGGTTTATTGAAATATAATTGATATATAAAGAAGTGCACATATTTAATGTGTACATTTTGGTGAATTTCAACCTATGCAAATACAGGATACCATCACCACAGTCAAGGTCATAGACACATCCAACACAGCATCTCCCAAAGTCTCCTTCTGTCTCTTTGTTGTTGTTGTTGTTGTTGTTGTGGCTTTGTTTGTTTCTATGGTAAGAACACATACCATGAGATCTACCCTCTGAGCAGATTTTGAAGTGCACAATACCATAATAACTGTAGGCGCTATGTTGTACAGCAGATTTCTAGAATGTATTCATCTATTATAACTGAAAGTTGGTATCCACTGAATAACAACTCTTCATTTCCCCCTCCTTCTGGCCCCTGGCAACCACCTATTATATTCTCTGCTTCTATGAATTTGACTAGTTTAGAAACCTTATGTAAGTAGAATCATGCAGTATTTGTCCTTCCGTGTTGGGCTTATTTTGCTCGGCATCATGGCCTCTAGGTCTATCCACACTGACGCAAAGGGAAGAATATCCTTCTCTATTTAGGTTGAATAACATTCATATTTTACATGTCAAAAGTGTAGGGTTTGAATGTTTTCCAATAGAAGCCAAGTGTAGCCATCTATACTAGATTTCACAGACATTTAAGATCACTAAATAAGTCTGTGTGTAGAAGTAAAAGACAAGTCTAAGAAATCTCTTGAACTTACATAGGGGTTTCGACTCTGTCTCCAAATTTGGTCTCATACTTTTAGTTCCAGTGTGTACCACAGAGTTAAGCCCCTCTTCACAATGGAGAGCTTTATTTTTTCCCTTCTTTGTCCTTATGCCTAATTAAATTATATCCAGTGTTTATCAAATTATATTTACTAAGCTGAATATTTTGGCCCCAAAGATGTATTAATTCCAAGTTTCTTACTGTTGCCACTTTGGGTCTGTTTTTACTCAATTATACAGTCTCCTGAGATTGGCAGATGTTAATTCCAAGGATTGAGTGGACCTCTAAGAAGAGAGAGGATGGAGAAGAAACCACAGAGGCCAGGCTGACATTTTGTTTGTCTCCTAAATCTAGATTCTGAGAATCGGGCTAACATTGAGCCAAAGGCCCCAGGAAATCTGCTTTCATCTTTCTGTGCACTCCTTCTCCTTCCCTCAGAGACAAAGCAGTCTTCACAAGTTGATCAGTTGATTATATGTGGGTGCTCAAAGTTCAAAATCTTTAACTCCGAAAAATGCCAAATTTATTTTAAAGATGGATTATGAAGAAAAATTATCAGGAGGAGGACATTATATTCATGATGAATCTAAGAAAGTTCTGAAAAACATTCAAATGTCTATAGGCAAAGTTAGGTGAGTGTGTGTGTGTATGTGTGTATAAAACCCCTTCTTTGGTATACAGTGCAGGGTTCTCTTATCTTCCTGTGATAATCTCCTAGAAAGCCATTTTACTAAGAGCACAGAGTTCCATTTATCCAGTTTCTGAGGACTAGTCTCAGGGGTAACAGATGTAATACATATTGGTGATAATACAAGGCTTCTCTACTTAAATCAAACATCCAAAGTAAGACAAACAGTAAGACAAACAGTACCTTCTCTTCTGCACATGCTGTGTCTGCATATGTGGGGTGAAATACTACTTTAGTAGTGAGAAATTCAGCTCTTTTGAAAGTCTTCACTCCCTCCCTCTTCCTAGATGATTCTGGGATTTAGATATGCAACAAACAAAACAACAGAAAGAAGAGGAGAAAAACACTTTTTCCTGGAAGCCACAAAAGACCAATTTCTCTTTTTTTTTTTTGAGCTTTGCAGAACACACATAAGACAGAACACATCTCTAAACAGCTCTGACATATTTATCAGCCACGATGCTTTCTCTGTTAAGAGAGAACAGACACAGAACTATTGTTGCTGCCAAAAAAAAAAAAAAAGTGCTGTTTGAATCCTTTGCACTTCCTCTTTGCAAGGATGACTTGGGCTTCATTAAATCATCACCAGAAGACAAGATCTCTGTTGCTTTGGGACAGACAAGCCAACGGATTAACTTTGCCACCTCAGTGTGGTAAGAGGTATCAGATGTTGACCAGGTAGCAATTGGCTAAAAATGATAATCATCTCAAAAAGTGCATGAATAGTGTTTATACTTTCTTGGAACTGGGGGTAGCTTCCCTGAGCCCTTCCCCCACCCCAGCTTCAAAAAAGAAGTTGCTAAATATTTAATTTTGTGTTTGCCTAAGAGTGGTTAAACCAGTCACCCAGTGTGGTGCTTGTCCTTACTTCTGAGAAGGCAGACTGTTACTCAGTTTGGTTCTAACAAAAACAAGTCTGCTGAAACTAGTAAGGGAGAGAGGACTTGTCAACAAAGGTCAACTGGAATCAATACTGACTCTGAAAATAGGGTTTTCTAGAAAAGCCACAGAACAACTGAAAGGCACAAAGAAATCTTCTGGGTTCCAAAGGAGACCCAAAGACTCCACCTGTCTGGTTGGTCTCCAGATATCAGAGAGTGAATCAAAACTTGTAGAGTGTTTGTAAAAGCTTCCTCTTTAGAAGCATAGCTTGGGAAAAGGGTGGGCAGGGATGTATGGGGGATTTTGTAGGGGTCAGATGCTCTGTTCTTATGCTCTGAAAGTGGCATGTTCTCAACCATATTTGTAAAGTCACAGTTGTTAAGATGATCGTGAAGGATGTTAGAAGAAGCAGAATGAAAAGCAGGATGTCAAGTTGCACAGTCTCAACCCTAGGCTTGCCCCCTAACATTAGAATGTGATGAGAACTCTAATATCTTCCCCCAATCTCCAGAGACCACAAAGCTGGAGCCAGAGCCAATGAAAGAATAACTCTGTTCAAAGCATTGCTCTGGAGTGTGCAAACTATCTATTTGGCTCTGAGGCCACAGAGATCTGAACTCTACCGGCCATCCCTCTTCCACTTGAAGAAGAGAAAGGAGAGTAGTTTAGGATGGCGGACTGAGCCCACATAGCTACTTCCCCTTCCTCCCAGTGAAACAGGATACATAAAATAAGACGAAATTCCAGGCCTTCCCTAGAAAATGCCAGCTGAGTGGAAACAGAAGAATTCCTGGGTGGTAGCAGACTAGCAAAACTACCAGAGAGTTAGGAAACACAACTGAAGAAGGGGGCTGCTGGGTGAATAATTCTATAGCCTGTAAGCTTCCTCAGGACAAATGATCATCGGTCTTATTCATGACCGTGTCCCCTCTGCTTTGGAGAGCTCCTGGACCAGAGCAGGTATTCAGTAGTGACTGTTAAATATGATTATGTGGTTTTCCTAGGAGAAAAGTAAGTTTCAGGCCAGGAGGAGAGGATAGAAGTGTATTGTGGGATGCTTGACTGGGGAGTTGAAGCACTGACAGGCCAGTGCCCCCCAAGTTGCACACAGTCTGTTTGGTGTTTGCCCAGGCTCTCTGAGGAAAATAAAGGATCAGTCATGGGGACTCACAGAATAAGGATCAAGGCCAGAGAGAACAGAAGGGCATGGCGTACATATTATTGAATTGTTAATTAAGGAAAGGCAACTTGGAACAGGTGTGAAATCTCCTGAGGTGTTCCAAGGCTGTTAACTTTCCCTACTTGCTTATTTGGAAAGTGCCACCAACCTGCTGGCCTATTCCCCCTGCCCATTAACCTTAGAGCACAACACATCTGCCACAGTTGGTCGTCACATTTGGAGGGCAAGCCTAGCAAGGGATGTTGGAAGGTAACCTCAACAATTACTCAGGAAATGATGCCAGTTATCAATACTGATCCATTTATGTATGAAACGAACACCCAGAATCACCAGACTTTTGGACCAAACTCAAGTCCTAAAAACTGAATTAGTAGAGAATGGATCTCGGAGGAAAGAGCAAATGCAGGAAGCCAAAGAGAATGATGAAAATGTTTTATTTAGTATCTGAATACTCTGGATATTATATCACACAACAAGAGTAAGCTGCCATAGAAAAAGCAGAATCAGAGAAGAATAGAGGCATCTTAAAAATTAAAAATTTGATTAATAAATCATAAAATTCAATGCCAAGAACGAATTACAGAATAAATACAACCGAAAAGAGAACTAGTGATTTGGAAGACCCAATCAAGGTATTTTTCCAAGAGCATAAAGCAAAAAGTCAAAGAAAGAAATTATGAGGAAAAAAAATACAGATTTTCCCAAGGAAAAAAATATGTTTAATAGGAATTTAAGACATTATAGATAGGATAACAGGAAGTCATTAATAGAAAACTACTCTCTCAGGCTAAATAAGGACTCAAGTCTAGGTTAAATTTAAAAAACCATGAGGCACCTGCATGGCTCAGTTGGTTGAGCGTCCAACTTCAACTCAGGTCATAATCTCACAGTTTGTGA
The DNA here is from genome assembly GCF_018350195.1 of Panthera tigris. Classification (NCBI taxonomy): domain Eukaryota; kingdom Metazoa; phylum Chordata; class Mammalia; order Carnivora; family Felidae; genus Panthera; species Panthera tigris. The sequence goes on along the minus strand of NC_056666.1, from coordinate 114,244,199 downwards.
GTTCGAGCCCCACATCAGGCTTGCTGCTGTCACTGTAGAGTCCACTTTGCATCCCCTGTGTCCTTCTGTGTCTGCCCCTCCCCTGCTCCCATTCTCTCTCTGTCTCTCAAAATAAATAAAAACATTTAAAAAAAAAAAAGAAAAGAAAAAGAAAAAACCAACAATTCTGATTCTGGGCCTGCTATGTCCCAAGCAAGAATACTGAAAGAAGAGGTACACAGATATCTTCCACTGATGTTTCTGAATTCAAAAATTAAAGAGAAAATCCTAAGGATTCAGTGGTGGGGTAGGATGGAAATAGTTTCTTATAAAGAGATACCTTGGGTTAGACTGGTAATAAACATTTCATTTTTACTACTGAATGATGGACAACAATGGAATGTCTACATACTTTAAAGAAATAGGATTTCAAATCAACCAGCTATACTAGCTTTTAAGTGAGTGAGGAAAACAAAGACATTTTCCATGTACAAGGATTCAGAATACATACAATAGAAGTACAAGGTTTTCTGAAGCATTTCACTTACAACTAAGTAAAAGTCATTTCTTCAGTTGAAAAACCATTAGCTACTAGATACATGGAATTACTTTCCCTCCACTCAGAAAATTTTATAGTACGTATGTGACCGAAAGAACAAGACAGGCTAGCAGTGGTGTAATTTAAACTTAGGCGAAGTTTAAAGAAATTTTTTTTAATATTTACTTTTTGAGAGAGAGAGAGAGAGAGAGAGAGAGAGAGAGCGAGCGCGCTCGAGTGGGGGAGGGGCAGAGAGAGAGACACACACACAGAATCCGAAGCAGGCTCCAGGCTCTGAGCTGTTAGCACAGAGCCCGACGTGGGGCTTGAACTCACAGACTGTGAGATCATGACCTGTGTGGGAGTCAGACGCTTTACTGACATGTTTCCTGAACAAAAATGACTCCCAGAAAAACAAACAAACAAACAAACAAACAAATAGATAAATAAGTATTTCCCATAAGAAGACTTAAAAATAAATAGGAAGGTCTGTATCAGGTTTGTTTGTATTTAATAGGATGACTCAAAGCAACAGTGGCTTGAACAAAAGAGGTTGTTTCTCACATAAAATAAGCCTAATAGGTAGTTCAGGCCTGGTATAAAAGGAAGAGTGTTCTATTCTGTCACCCCCTAACTTTCTGTTCTGTCATCTTCAGGCCTAAATGACCTTCTTCAAGTCATCTGATGGCCCAAAAGGGCTGCTGGAGTTCTACCCATTATTTTCACATTCCAGATAGCAGCAAGGGCAAATGGGCATTCACAACTGAGAGAACATCTTTTATTATTTTTTTAATGTTTATTTATTTTGAGAAAGCACAGGAGCAAGGTAGGGAGAGAGAGAGAGGGGGGAGAGAGAGAGAGAGAGAGAGAGAGAGAGAGAGAGAGAGAGAGAATCCCAAGCAGGCTCCACCCTGTCAGCATGGAGCCCAATGCAGCGCTCGATTCCATTGCAAGATCATGACCTGAGCAGAAATCAAGAGTCAGACGCTCAGCTGACTGAGCCACACCCCCTGAGGTAACATCTTTTAAAGACACTTCTTGGATCCCCTTCAACACTTCTACTTACATCTCAGCCAGAACTTTGTCACACGCTCATACTTAGGGCAAGAGAAGCTGGAAATTTAGTCTTTCATTTTGTATGGCAACGTGCGCTGAGCTGAAAATCCATGCTGTGTTTCAAAGGAGGAAGGCGAGAGCAGAGACTGGGAGGCCACTAAGCAGTATCTGCACAGAATACCACTTTGTTGACTAGAAAGATTCAGTCTTGTAAAGTTCAAATTTCTTCAGGTACATCTATAAATTCAGTGCAATGCCAATGCCTGTTTTCCCTTTTAATTTAAAAACCTGAGGTAAGACCTGATCTAGTAATACACAGATCTTAACCATTACAGCTTAATGAATCCGGACAAGTGCATACAGCAGTAAAAACAACAGGCCTGTCGCGACCCAGTGCCCCTGGGCAGGGCTTCATCCTATCAGCGGAGGTCTGGGTAGAGGAGGCCAGACCTGGTTCTCTCTGCCGTGCCTGCCTGGAATAGAACTCCAGCAACACGGGGCTGGGGACGAGTTTTAAAAAGCCAGCAGTCTGCCCCTCCGGGCCTGAAACCATAGCCCCAGACTTCGGGAAGCCCAGAGAATAGGGCGCCCTCCCAGGTTCTTAGCTCACACACCCGGGGTGGAGCTCCCGTTCTTGCCAAGATTTAGTAGATTTTCTTGAATAAATATTTCTCTATTTGCTGTATGCTTTTTGCCCTTGGGACAATTTCCAGAGACTTGGCATGATTTATTTAAAAAGGTATTTTTCATGAGTTAAATTGTTATTTTCCTGGCAGAGAGGATCTAGGAAGGCCTGGCTCCACCCCTGCGACCCCATTCGTCATCGCTGGTGAACAATTTTCAGACATTCTTGTCTTTATTCTCATATATATGACGTGTCTTTTATCTGGCTCTTTTAAAGGTGTTTTTCTTTATGCTCAATTTTTAGCCATTTGACAATGAAGTGCCTTGATAGCGGTTTCTTTCTCTTTCTTTCTTTCTTTCTTTCCTTCCTTCCTTCCTTCCTTCCTTCCTTCCTTCCTTCCTTCCTTCCTTCTTTCTTTCTTTCTTTCTTTCTTTCTTTCTTTCTTTCTTTCTTTCTTTCTTTCTTTCTTTCTTTCTTTCTTTCTTTCTTTCCTGCTTGGGGTTTACTGGGCTTCTTAGAAATATTTCAGCCAAGACTTCCTTAAATATTCTTTGCCCCATTAATTCTCTCCTCTCCTTCTGAATAACACTTATGTTAGATGCTTATTTTTCTATAGATAATTGAGGCCCTGGTGGGTGGTTTTTGTTTTGTTTGGTTTTTTTTTGCCTTTTTTTTCCCCCTTCAGTTTGGTGATTTTTGTTGACTTTTCTTCAAGTTCTCTGATCTTTTCTTCTGTCATATTCATGGTGTTAATTCCATGCAATATTTTTTCAGGTATTGTATTTTTATTTCAGATATTGTACTTTCCAGTTTTATGATTTACACATTTTTTTTTTAGCATTTTCATATCTTTCCTTAAATCCCCATGTGTTCACATTTTTTCCCCTGTAAATTCTTTAACATATTTGTAATGGTAATTTTAAAATCCTTATATAGGGGGCAGCTGGGTGGCTCAGTCCATTGAGCATCTGACACTTGGTTTGGGCTCAGGTCACGATCTCAGGGTTAGTGAGACAGAGCCCCCGCATCGGGATCTGTGCGGACAGTGCAGAGCCTGTTTGGGATTCTCTCTCTCTCCCTCTCTCTTTCCTCTCCCCAGCTCGCACACACATGTGTGCACACCCTCTCTCCCTCAAAATAAACTTTTAAAAAATAAACAAAATCCTTGTATGTTAATTCCAATATCTGTGTTGTCTATGGGTCTCCTTTTATTTTCTGGGTTTTGGGAGGGTTCCTCTTGTTTTATTAGGGGTCATATTTTTCTGCTTCTTTGTATGTCTGGTAATTTTTATTGTATACTGGCCATTGTAAATGATACATCATGGAAACTCCAAATTCTGTTACCTTCCTCTGGTGAGTATTGGCTTTTGTTCCAGAAAGCAGCTAAATTTCTTGTGGATAACTCTAGTCCTTTGCAGGCTTGTTTCTTGGTTTTATTAAATGAATTATACTTTATTTTTTGCCCTTAGTCCTAGGATACAGCTCATAGTCCTGGGATGTGGTCCTTACCTGTAAAGCATGATGCTTTTGGTGCATCACAGGAATGCAAGAGATGTTTCTCAAGTCCATCTAATTTGGTGGGCTTTAACCTCAAACTCTATCTCCCTAGAACCAGGCAGCTGATGAGGTCTCTGCTCAGCTCTTTCAACCGTCCAGCTGTTGTTTTCTACTATTGCTCCTTGGAGTCTTGCCCTGGGCATTTGCAGTTGGGAAGAGTCAGCCAAGGTTCTGAGAAGATTTTGTACATAGATCTGGGGGCTCCCCCACTGTTACTCCGAACCTTCTGGGACTTCCCTTCCCCCTTCAACTTGCAGTTGCTCTGGCAGCCCTGTACTCTGGCCTCTAACTCTTTAGTCCAATAAGTCTAAGTTCTACAGATTGCTCAATGTCTGCAGGGGAAAAGCCAGCGAAATGTGGATTATATGTCCTCCAGTTTGTGTCTGTTTGTGGTCCTTCTCTAGGGCCTTGAAGTAGGTCTATAAGCAAAGTTTATAATTATTATCAATGTGAGATTTAGTCTAATCCAAACTACTCTGCCATTACTTGAAGCCGGAAGCCTTTATATTTTTTTAAATATAAAGGAGATCATGTTATATATTCTATTTGATAACACTTTTTAAATTGAATAACATATTTTAGATATTGCTATGGGTCAATATATAGTGATTGACCTTATTTTGCCTGATACATGGTGCTTCAAGTATTCAATTCTAAGGCCGTACAACAAGAATAAGCTTAAATGGAACTATGAGTTATGAGTTAGACCTCTTTCAGTGTTCCTTGAAAGATACTAAATTACTTTCTTTTGAGTAAAACTCCTTATTAAGACTGAACTGTAAGAGCTCTTTGCAGATCTACAACATCATGAATTTAAACAATCCTCTATTAATGTGCATTTTGGCGGTTTCCAGTTTTTCCTATTCTAAGCAATGATGTAATAAACATCCTTATACATTAATTTTTTTTGTCTTTCCTACAGAATCATTATCCTAGGAGTGGAATTGATAAATCAAAGTAAATTCATATTTAAAATTTTAACATACAATTACAAATTACTCTCCAATAAAAGCTATCTCAATATATACTCTCCAACAGTATATGAGAATGTTGTTCAACACTGGATATTATTAATCTTCTAAATCTTTCCCATAAGATTAACTATGCATATGACATTCATAAGATGGGGAGTATCCAGCCCTTTTTGCTGTTCTCAATCTTGATTTTGAGCTATTGCCCCATCCAATTTTCTGACATCGTGTCTCAGTCTTGCCTTTCCTTTGAAGGAAACAATCAGTGCTGTCTTCTGGGCTCCCCATCAAAAACAATTTGGATTCTTCCAGCCATGCTTCCTCTGACTATACCTGCAAAACCTCATTCCCGGTCCAACCTGGCCCAGAGCTTTATCCCCCAGTGCTGCTCTACTATGAATATTCACAACTGACCGCAATCCTTTCACATTCCCTCATTTACTTTCACAATTTACTTCATTTCTCAAAATTTTAAATAGACAATTTTGTCTTTGTGAATTAAGGTCACTGCAATTTCATTTTAACCTACAACAATTTTGCCAACTTTGTCAGTAAGAAATGCTTTAATATGCCTCCAAAATTATTGCTGTAACTTCCTTGTCTTTCTTACCTTTAAAAAGTAACCATTAAGAGAGCAAATTACATATTGGGACATTTTCTCAGTAAAATATATGTAAAGGAAGAGTCAAAGTCACTTTAAAGTTAGAAAACTAGACACATTTTTCCTGTACTTTCTCTGGATTCCCACTAACTGACAGAAAGATATTCTTAAAAAAGATATAAAGTCAAGATAAAAAGAGAATTGGAGGGGAAAGGATAGCTAGAAAACATTGCAAGTTAAAAAACAGGAGGAAAGATAACCTACCTAGCAGACCCAGGAAATCTAAGTCCTAAGTGAGCAAACTTATAAGCTTGTATAAAACCCAAAGCATCAAGAATTAGAAGCAATAGGAGTTTGTAATTTGGGAATGAAGGGAGGACGGAAATCTAAGGGGAAGCTAGATACAACCCTCTTTCCCAGCAAAAACCCTCTTCCCTACTTTGTGCAATCAGGTGACTCACTCTCTTTCTACGTCAGCAGAAAATGAGGTTTATACCCTGGAGAGAGTATAAATAGGTCTCTGAGATGGGAGACACATGGCATAGTTGAGAGAAGCAACAATTTTGGAAACAGAAGGATTAAATAATAAATATTAAGACACTCCCCTATAGCTCCTCGCTCTCTTCCATCACTTGGTTCCCATAATACTGTGCAGGATATAAGGCAATTCTTCTCTGAAAAACATCTGACAAGCCAAAGGAAAGATCTAAAGACACTGACACTAGAGTTATCCAATTAAACAGCGCAGCCTGATCTGGTGGTCTTTCAGTCTCACCGACCATACTGAGCTGTCATTAAGTTTTTCAGTGTCCCCATTTTTTTTTTAAAAAAAGATGTTTATCCATTTATTTTGAGAGAAAGAGAGAGAGAATGCAAGCAGGGGAGGGGCAGAGAGAGAGAGAGAGAGAGAGAGAATCCCAAGCAGGCTCTGCATAGCCAGCATGGAGCCCAGTTTGAGGCTCGATCCCACAAACCATGAGATCATGACCTGAGCCGAAATCAAGAGTCTAATGCTTAACCAACTGAGCCAGCCAGGTGCCCTGCCCCTGTGATGTAAATGTAATTGAACAACCGTAGATCACCAGATATTTGAAGAAAGACTTAAACATGAAAGAGATTAAAAACAAAGAATTAATTTGGAGAAAACAGAAATTAAATAATAAGGTGAAAACTATCAGAGAGCTACAAGGGTATGCTATAAATGTGAAGCAGTAGGATGATGTTTTAAAAGGTGAATTCATAAAACAAAAAAGTCTTAGAAACTTAAAAAATGGTATAAACTAAAAATCCAATTAAAAGGTTGGAAGGAAAATTTGACAAAACATTACAAAGGATGACAAAATGACAGAAAACAGGACAGAAGAGATCAGAACATCTGAGGACCAAATCAGGAAGTTCAATATCCAAATAATATGAGTCATGGAAAGAGGAAAAAATTAAAAAATGGAGGAAATAAAATCACTAAATAAATAATTCAAGAAAATTCTTAGTATTGAAGGCTATTGTCAGATAAAAGGGGCCTATCACGTGTCCAGCAAAATGAATAAAATATATTAGTCAAACTATATCATATTTAAGAATATTGGAGTCAAAGAGAAAACCCTAAAAGCTTTGAGAGAGTAAGAAACTGGTTAAATTAAAAAAAAAAAATCAGAATGGCTTCGATCTTTTCAACAGCAACTAAGGAAACTAGAAAAAAATCTGCAAGTAAGTGAATTTTATAGAATTTTATGTCAAATGAAACTAGCAAAAATTAATATCAAAAAAAGCAATAATTAAATAATGTAAAGCCTTTTCAGATAGGTAAGTTCTCAAACAACATACCCACTATGCAGTGTTCTCAGGATGCAACTGGAGGAGATATTCCACAAAAATAGGGGAATGAAACACGAGAAAGACATGGGATCTAGGACAAAAGGAACCCAACAAGAGAGAGGTGAAAGAAACCCCCTGTGTGTTGGTGAAGGGAAATCTCGTGATAACAACCATACCGCAGGTCTAAAGAACAACTAGTCTAGACTGGAGCAAATCAGAAGACTCTGAGAAAAACCTGGGAGGACAAAACTGATAGAATGCCTAATGCATATGAACATTTTGAGAGGAGATGAAATAAGGATGAATTAGTGATAGATACATAGAAAATAAATAAGACCAATAACTCCAGGTAAAATCAAAAGTTCCTTAAGGAAAAGTAGTCGTAGTTCAACATTTATCTTATCATATTAATTCTGATCCAATCAAAATTATGATATAAACATTGGAAGAATGAAGGATGGGAAGTGTGTATGTGGAAGAGAGGTAGCAATGGAAGGTAAGATGTCTCCATAGTGACTCCATGTGAGAAGCCAGTAAATAATGCCCAAAGCTTGAAAAATCAGTGACTCAGCAATTCCACTCCTAGGTCTGTACCCAAGAGAATTGACAAAATATATCCACACAAAAACTTGTACACGGATGTTCGTAGCAGCTTCCTTCATAATAGCCAGAAAGTAGAAACAACCCCAGTGTCCATCAACTGTTGAATGGATAAACAAAAAAGTGGTATATCCTTTCAATGGAGCATCACTCAGCTTACAGAAAGGAATAAATTACTGACACATGCTGCAACATGGATGAACTCTGAAAACATTACTCTAAGTGAAAGAAGCCAGACACAAAAGGCCATATATTGCATGATCCCATTAATGAAATGTCCGTAAAAAGCAAATCCATGAGATGGTAAGTAGATTAGTGGTTTCCAAGGCTGGGAACAGAGGACATGGAGAGTGGCTGTTAGTGTGTTTGGTGTTTTGTTTTTTTTAGGATATTGAAAATGTTCTAAAATTACATAGTGGTGATGGTTGCATAACTCCATGAATATATTTTTAAAAATCAATGAATTGTACAATTATTTAAAAGGGTAAATTTCATGGTATATGAATTATATCTCAATATAATTGTCATAAAAAATCAAGGGGTAGCAGCTATTAAGAGATATAGTGGATCTGAAATGAAACAGCTAAATAAATTGAAGTGGGTTCCCTAGTGGACTAAATTTAAATGAGGGAAGTGGATGGTCAAAGGATGTTCTTTGTAATCAGTCATGTAAGACTATCTGACTCTTTATAGGGTTGTATTACTTCAATGGAAGTAAAAATGACATAATCAGTGACTGAAGAGCAAGTGGAAAGATCTGGAAGTTCTTGCCAATCCCCTAAGCTGGCAGCACGGACTGTGGCTTTGTAAAGTCTGGACCATGTGAATTGCCTTGAGTATGACTGTTGCCCTTTCACCAACAATGGGCAGCATCTCCATTGACGTCCTGATATGTTCATTTAACTTGGCAACAATGGACACAAGCTACATTGAACAAGGTGGTGTTCATGTCTAGTCACCATAGCCCCCTCACTGCCCCAGCACCTGACACATTGGCTTAAATATTTTTTTGAATTAGTGGAAAAATGAAACAAGTTCTAGGCAAACTAGAGGCAAATGAAATAATATTGAGGTCTTAGAATATTGGGGTCCTACATATAGGGCCTGGACAGTATATGCTGTCCGAGTGTGGTGAAGGGCCAGGTCACAAGAAATGGCACCTCATTACCAGTGCTGTAGAACCGGCACACAGAATTTACAGTAATATTTTCAGGTTACAAGCTATTGTGTCTCATGCCAACCTCTTTCTCACTGTTTCCATAGTCATTGACTAGCATTTGTAAAGTAATCGTTGATAGCTTTTGCCCTGTTATCTTTGACTGTGGTTCATTGAATAAAGGGGCATTACTGAAAGGTGACGTCTTGGAGAGGAAAACTCAAAAGCAAAATAAATGGTCCAACAGAGCCACCAAAATGGAAGGCTAACCGATGACAGAGCTCAAGGACCAAGCCTGAGGTAATGAAGCAGAGAGTAGGGGACCAGAGCATCCTCATAGGAACCTTCTGACCCCCAAGTGAGAGTGGGCCTCCTTTCAGTATGCTCTCATAGCTCACTGATCTTTTTCTTCTTATCATTTATTGTAGCTTATAACTCTTCACTGGATTGTAAGCTCCATGAGGACAGGATATATGCTTGTTTAGTTCACTGTGATATCCCTCACCAGTGCTTGGTACATTGTAGGTACTACAAAAACTTATTTGTTGAATGAATGAATGAATGAATGAATGAATCAAGGAAGAGCAGAAAAGTCTGAGGTTGCATGTGAGATGTAGAGCCTAGGGAAAGAAGAGGAAACCATAGTGGCTTGATGTGGGATGCCAACAGCCTGGACATGGGAAGGAAGAGGTTCACAGAAGTGCCAACTGTACCTGGAGACTGGAGCAGTAAAGACGCACACACATGAGTTTGTGCCTGAAGCACTCACTATGAATCTTAAATACTGGGGCCATTACTGCCTGAGCAAGCCCTGTACTGCAAGGGAGGCCACCATGTTTGGAGATCTGTTTAGGTCACAGTCGGTGGGACCAGGAAGGGAATTCCTCAGATTGTTACATGTTACAAACTTCAGGTTGACCAATATTGACTTCACATAATCTTTGCTGGAATTAACAAATTCCGATGGCAGATCATGTCCCAATCCTGTGAGCGATTTAAAAAGATAAGCTGTTTGGAAGGCTGGATGGCAGTCACAGTCAGCTATAAAGGGCAGGGCGATTGTTCCTCAGAGGGTAGAGTGGGCTAGTGACATTTCACTTTGGAAACAGTTTTGGCGTCTACTCCTTGGAGACAGAAGGAAAGCTTTAGGGTGAGGACAGAGAGCAATGAGATTCTTTAGTGATGTCAAGGAGGAGCTCAGATTTCCTTTATCTAGATCAAGTAAGAATACTTACTCCCCAGAACACTTAGATATGATGATAACTTCTTAGTACTGCCCCCATAATTGTGGGAAAAAGAAAATTTAAACCATTTATCTAAATCATGGTTGCCAGGAATGGAATGTGGAATCCTCATGCTCAGAGAAAGGGAACAGGCCCCTTCTTGCTGAGAATCTGGCTTTTCCTACACTTTCTCGCGCAAAGGCTATCAGGAGAAGGTTATGAATAGAGTCCTTTTCCTTCAGCCAATGAAACAAATGCTCTATTCAAACCCAAGCTGTGCCCTGCCTGCAGACTGTCTCAGCCAGGATTATCTTGGCTTTTGATGAAATCCCACAGGGCAATAACCACAACCTCACTTTGCTGTGCCACATCACATGACTTGATGGTTGGCGCAGCAGGAGATATTAAAGAACATCTATTTTATGAACATCACTCACTTAATTTCTGTAATAATGACAGGAGAAAGGCACTGACACCAAAAATCCAGCAGGTGGACTGGAGACATGTTTAATATGAAGCTGACAGGGCCATTCTGGGCCCTTGGCTGTATCTCAGGAGGTTATAAACAACAACAACAACCACAACAACCACAACAACAACAACAAAAACTCAGGCAGACCTGAGTTCAGATTTTGGCATTGCTATGTATCTTAGTGAATGACCTCGGCCAGGTTAGTTAACTTCCTGGAGCATCAGGTTCCTGACCTGTAAAATAAGAGAAGTGAGGCTAAAATCCTGGCTCCTAAGGTTGTCAGAGGATGAAATGACACGAAACTTAGCTGAGATCACCTTCCATGTGCCTGGGTCATATGCTCCATCAGTGCTGCTTCCTCTCCTTTTCTCTCCTCCCACCCTCTGCTCAGGGTATGTGAATGTGGTGCTCTGGCAGACTGAGTCCATTGAGATGGAGCAGGAATTTAGCTAAGGGGACGTGTTCTAGCATTGCCTTAAGTAAGTACCAGGACACAGTCTCTATGCAGCCTGTAATGAGGTAGGGGGAAAGGAAGCATATCCTGGGTCACCTGTTCTGGAGAGTTCTTTCTGTGCTGATGACTACAGCAGGTCCCCTCAGTGGAGCCTGGGACGCTGTGCTTCAGCAGCTGCAGCTGCCCCCGGGAACTGCTCAGCATCAAGGATGTGGAGTGCAGGAACATTTAGACCCAGCATCCGTTGACTCCCTCTTTCCACAAATATTGAAAACCTGAATACAAGACAGACACCATTCATTCATTCACTCATTCATCAAATATTTCTATAACATTTATTCTATGCCTGACACTGTTCTAAGGACTTTACAAATACTATCTCAATGACTCCTCAGATCAGTGTTGTGAGGGTGACACTATTATCTCTATTTCACAGGTAACGAAAGTGAAGCACAGAGAAGTTCCAGAACTTGCCCAAGAAACATGTGCACAAGACTGATTTTTACTCAGTGACAGTGAACATTTAGAGTACTTCATTGTTTGCCTAGCGGGGATGGGTAAGCATACATTCATTTGTTCACATTTTCATTCACTGAGACTCATTAATCATGAAGCTTGTGCCATATTAGGAAAGGCAGGGTCGACTACAAGGTACAGGTCTGCCCTCATGGAGCTGGCAATCCAAGGAGCAAATGCCAAGTGAGCCTCACTTGTATCCTATGACTCTGCAACCAGCAAAGTTGGGTCAAGAATGCTGACTTGGGTCAAGGATGCTGTCGTTTCCAGTCGAACAGACTTCTTTATATAAAATAAATGACTTTTCTGGGACATTAAACATGTGGCCTTTGCCCTTATAAGGCCCATACTAAGGAGTCCATCAGTTGTGCTTGTTTAAACTTCATAGTTTAGAAGAGAAAGTGCATGTAAGGCTAATGCACCCATCAAAAACCCAACAGAGTATAAGAAGGGCCCAGTGTTCCCAAACTTCCTATGTGTATCACTAATGAAGAATATTTTGCATGAGGTGTTAGGTATTTATTTCTATGTGTACTGTAAAACATATACACGACAACAGTGACTCATATTTCAAACATACTATTGCTTAAAGATTTTTTAAAGTGAGTTAATTCAAAAAAATGTTAAATTAATAACGGCACAGGTGGTATATTTGATACTGAAAATTAACAAAGTGGCACTCAGCTGACGGGAGTTTGGGAAGCATACAGCAGCTCCCATTGGGGGATGACTGGCATTTCAAGCAAGGCAGCTCTTCACTGGGTAGGGCGACCTCCCATAGTGTCAAATGCTTACTATGGTACCCCCCACGCATGGGGACAACCCCCTCCAAAAAATGCCTCCAAACATTTCCAAATGCCACATGGTGAAGGGCTGGGGGGATGTAGTGCCACTCTGGTTAGGAACTACTCCTAAAGATTTTCTGGAGGCCCCTTTAGGAAAAAAAAAAAAGCTATTTTCAGATATTTTTGAAATATAGAAGGAAGACAAGAAAAAGTCAAGTTCAATTTCCAAGTGGCAAGAGGTACCAGAGTAAGCAAATTGAGAACCCAAATGGGAAGACAGCAAATATACAGAAACTCCTGGCAAGAGTGGGGACAGACAGAGAAGGCCTGGGGCTGTCGACAGAGCCTTCTGGCTTGGGGCTGCTGTTATGGGGCAAGAGCAGTTCCTTCCTGCTTGTCTTACAGGTGCCACCTGGCATCTGACAATGACCAGAGAAAGTGCCCACTGCCTGCTGAAGAACAGGCAATACATACAACCTATTGCCTGAACCAAATGCAATGACAGCAAGCCAGGAGGGTATTTTGCAAGAATACAAGGATCATATGATAAAACAATGTGACAGACTCATCAATCATTAAAGCAAGAAAAGAAGGTCCTGGAAGACCACAAATCTGTTTCCAAGTGACCCACAATGTGCTGCTTACAGTGAGGAGGAATCATGAGAGGAGGAGAATAAATTAATGCTATTCGTACGCCACCCAGGATACTATTCATGCCCTTTAAAAATCTTGATAATTTTTGGCACCTTTGAGCCACTAGTCTTCCCAGCACGCTCTATGTTTGAGTGTCCTCTGCCTCAGTGTGCCTATAGAATAAATCTTTCCAAAGATGGCAACAGGTGGTCTCATGGAGAAAAGTTTTCAATGTCAAAATAGGTTTGGGAAATACTGCCCGTTCCATCTTGGAGATTCACAATGCATATTAGCACCTTAAAGGTTTTGAGAAAATTTCTTCTATTCCCTTGGTAATCAAAAAAGGTGAAATTCAAACCCTTCTGGTTTTAAAAGTTAGTGAACTTGTCCCACTGAACCCAACTGATGTAATCTTCTTGGGAAGCAAGCTCATCACCACTGTCCCTAGTCTCTGTCTTATCCATCCTCACTTCTGGGCCTCCTGTCACATTCCTCCTCCCTCTAGAAACACCCTTCCCCAGCCTTTCTACTTATCTATGGTCTGTCAGGCCCCAGCTCAAAGATTCATGTTCTATTTATTGTACCCTACAATGGACTTTTTTTTACTATGAACTTTCTTAGAGCTATATCTGTGCAGGGTGGTGTCATGTCATGTTGCCTTGGGATTATTTTCTGGGTGTGTGATATAGAGAGTTTGTAAGCAGCTTTGCTTCTTTTCAACTTCTAAAGGGAGTCTGTTATTGTACTATGAATTATAAGGGCCTTATTAAAAAAAAAACACTTCTTGATACACATCCTGGTGGATGTGCCAATGGCTGGCTTTGTTTCCTTATAAAACCACTTAGACTCTTTCTGTCTCTATGAATTAGCAGCCATTGCATAATGGTTGAAAATATGTATTCACATTTTGTATGTTTAATTACTCTCACATTCCTCAAATTAAATGAAATGTCTACTACAACAGATTTTATCTAAAACTGTATAATGTTGGGGAGTATTCAAAGCCAAAGTTAAGAATGTCCTCCTGGAAATGGAATTTGGCCTTTTACCCATATGAATCTTAAGAGTTTATTTTTATTTTTAGTATATTCCCTACCTTCCTCACCACCCCCCGCCCCCCGCTCAAAACCCCTGCCTTTCCCATGGCCTTTCTCTTAACAGTAAATAGTGATTTCATCCTTCTATTTGTTTAGGAAAAAAATCTTGTCATTTCATCATTGATTTTTTTTTTACTTTTCTTTTTTCTTTTTCTTTTACAGAGTTGGGGGAAGGGGCAGAGGGAGAGGGAGAGAGAGAATATTAAGCAGGCTTCATGCTCAGTGTGGAGCCCTAAGCGGAGCTCAAACTCATGAGTTATGAGATCATGACCTGAACCGAAATCAAGAGTCAGATGCTTAACCAACTGAGCCACCCAGGTGCCCCTGATTTTTTTTCTTTTAACATCACACCCAATCCATCAACAAATCCATTTGGCTCTACCTTCAAAACATTCAGAATCTGACCACTGCTCCCACTCTCCATGTAACAGATTGTGTCCCCTGGAAGCTGACTCTGAGATGGAGTTAAGTGGACAGGAAGGTTATCAAGGAGTGCTCCTGGGATTAATGCCTGGGGAAGGGATGCAAACAGGCTTGGGCAGAAGGAAAAGTTGGGCTGTGATTTGGTCACCCCAAAGGCCTGTGCTGACTCCACGAGGAGCCCTGAGCTGGGACAGCCCTTAGGAGTTGTCTTGAAGTGGGGTGAGGGGCCACGCCTTTGTACCCCTTACTGGTCACAGGATGCAGACTGCCCTGGGAAGGGGGGATGCCACTGGGCAAGAGTGCTCTCTTCAGAGGAGACAATCCTTGAAGACGGCTGCCAGCCAAAGGCCATTAGCTGGAGACCTCCCAGCTGCTGGAGAAATCAATCTACCATGCCCGAAGAAGAGCTGAACAGCGTATCTCACATTCACTACACTTTGCCATGACCATCTTGATCTGAGCCCCCATCTTCTCGAGAATGGTGCAATAGCCCCTGTACTGTTTCATTCAGCCCTCTTAAAATGTTAGCTAGCTCAATCCTTTGCAAATGTAAGTTAGATGATGTCATGCCTCTGCTGAATGCCATCCAGTAGCTTCCCGTCTTACCCTGAATGAAAGCAAAGTCATTACAGGGGCCCGTCAGATTCTCGGCCTCAGCCCCTAGTACTTGCCCTCTTGCCCACTGCACTCTAGCTGCTCTGACCTCCTTGTGATTCCCTGAAAACGTCTGGCAAGTTCCCATCTCAGGCCTTCACAGTTTTTTTCTTCCCTCTACCTAGAAGATTCCCTCAGGCCTCTCAGCATGGCTCCCTCCCTCACCTAGCAGACTTTACTCCTGTTACCTTCTTACTGAAACCTTCTCTGACCAACTTTTTAAAAGACGACATCACTCCTTCCTCTGGCTCTCACTGTCCCTTTGTGTGTTCTTTTTCTCCATAGAGGAGAGCTCCACGAGGGCACGAGTTTTGGACTGGAGCATCGACTGCTGTAGCCCCAGCACCTGTACCCATGCCTGGCATTCAGTGGGTGCTCAAAAAGTACATGTTGACTGAATTTTTGTAAGTCACAGCCTTCCCATAACTGGTGCAAATTGAAAATCGTTCCATGTGTTCTCTGTGTCTCTAGGAAAGTCATAATAGCTTTGTTTCCTTTCCTTTTGTTGAGCTTTGATCGTGTAGGCCATTCATTTTTCTCTACCCAAATTAAATGAGGCGACAGCTTAAGTGTCTTTTATAGAACAAGCAGTCAAGATGCCAGAATTCTGATTTTACCTCATATCCAACTCTTATAAAAACAATTTTTTCTTCCAAATTTTGTTAGGCTCTTAAAAGCTAAAGAAGATACGACTTTTGACAGTGTTGAACTTTGTCTAAACCCTGTGCTCCCTGACAGCAGTGATCGTTGAGAAATCCCCCCACGCTTTTTTGTTCTAAGAAATGGCTAACCACCACAATGGAAAAGTCAGCCTTCCCATATTCTAAGACCCACCTCCATTCTTCCTCATTATTCCCACAAGACTTGTGGATGACTCCCTTGTTTACTTGCCTCTATAAAATTCAGGCCTCCTTCCTTTTCTTTGAGACATTTCTCATTAATAAGTGTTCCTCCTATTGCGATAGCCTGAATAAAATTATATCCACAAGTGACTGGTCTATTGTCTTCCACACTATCATAAAGAGAGGACTTGTGTTGGGAGGGTTTATTTTTAGCCTCAAAGATAGTGTTCGTTGGAAAATCAGCAGCTGACAAATAGTAAGTGACAAAAGAACTCCTGACAATAGAATAGAGACAAGCCAGAGGGTCCACGCTGTCAGCAGAAAGCCAGCATGGAGCCCAGTTTCAGAGCTGGGAATAATTACTTTTTCCAGAGGTTGACAAAAACTTGACTCAAGCAGATGGCTGGACAAAAAGATACTGTTGGAAATAATTTCCCAGTATATAAAGTAGATGAGACTGTATATAATTTGCCCCTGAAAATCAATGATCCCCAATGTGCTGGGCACAATAGTCTCAGTCCTCTCCTGTGTAAGATCTCTGGTTATAAAGAGTTGGGGCTGAGGCAGAAAGCTCCTGGAAGCCAGAGATTGTCATGCACTGCATGTCTGCAAGCTCTTACCTTTCCAAGAGGTGAGTCTAGGAGGACCACCTGCCTGCCTTCCCATAGGGCAGACGGTCTATGACCAGCTGTGTAAAGATCAGAGCTCAGACAAATGGTTTCACCATTACTCCCATACTGTGGTTAGCCCTTCATACCAGGAATTACATACTAGCAAAATCCAACAGAAACATTTAGCTTCATTCTGTTGGACACAAGGCTTCCAAATACTCTACAAAACCAGAAAATGACCAGTCAGGCCTAGATGCTAATGAAGTCTGATGCCAGGGACCTTTTGACAACCTAAAGATTTAGGGTTCTTGGGATGAATGAACTAGATGCAGGTGTGGTGGGAATCTCCTAAAAATTAAATGCCAACTGTTGTGTGTGTGTACACATGTGCATTTTTTAAAAGAATGATTCCTCAAAGAAGCCTGCATTCTTCTTGCAGATCTCACAGCCTTTTCACACCCTTAAAGGGATCTATGCCCCCTAAAAAGAACCACCACCTATCACAAATATTCTGAGCCTTCAAGAAATATTCCCTACACAGCTCCCCCAACCCCCCCATCAACGGCCATGACAGCCAGAGGCACTAAGTTCACCACTCATCTATGAACGGACTTACTTCATTTGTGAACACTTGGTCTCTTCCTGGGATCAGCAATGAGCCAATAAGTCATGCCAAAGACTGTGGTATCAGCAAAGTCCTGATTAAATCAATACATCTCCTAGAAGCTGATGAGGGAGGTTTTATGCCACCAAAAGAAAGAATAATAATTAGTTGATCTAATCCATTTGATATTGTCTCACTCTATTTGTACTGCTATAAAAAAAAATATACCACTGACTGGATAGCTTATAAACAACAAAAACTTACTGCTCACAATTCTGATAGCTGGGAAGTTCAAGACCAAGGCACCACCAGCATGGTCACGTTCTAGTGAAGGTCCTCTTCTGGTTCAGAGCTGGGGCTTTCTCACTGTATCCTCGCTAAGCACAAGAAGCCGGGAAGCTCTGTGGGGTCTCTTCAAGAGGGCTTCACGTTTGTGACCTCATCACCTCCCAAAGGCTCCACCTCCTAAGACCCTCAACTGTAGGGGTTAGAATTTCAACATATAAATTAGGGGAGGAGGAACACAAGCATTCAGACCATACCAGATATTTTCCATGAATATTCTCCATGAAGAATGTCATTTGACACTGCAATCAGCACTGGCTAAAGACAGAATGTGAATATGAAATGGAGACATGTAAATATTATCAACACATTGGGTCTATGTTTTTTCTAAGTACTCAAACCTGGATTTCACGGCCTATGTTTTGAATTAATAATAGCTTTCAGAACCATTGCCATATATTTTGCATAATTTTAACAAACAAGGCTTAGTTGGCTCACTGAACTATGTCTTTGTGAGACTTTAATTTTTCCTACAAAAACAGTAAATGCCAACAAGATAGACATCCCTGTTCTTCTAAGCCCTGTTTACGATTCTAAGAAATAAACAGGCAGTTATTACATTAAAAACATTCCCTGTATGCCAGCAACATCTAATTTTAATCTGTGGGTCTTTCAGAGGAAGAACTAAGGGCTGGAAATGGCACAGAGAACCCCCAAATGCGCCTGATATCTAAAATCTGAAGCCTGATCCCATTCTCCTGTGGATAAATAAACCACATGTTTCTCAATGTCTTGCTGTCTTGATGTACGGAATGGGATAACATTGGCCAACTTAGTCTATAAATAAGGTTCTCTTTATTTCTAAATCACTTCGAGGCAGCACCAGGGAGGTATCCCGTAGACCCATGGCAAGAAGTGCTATTTGTCAAATTGGGCATGAAATAAATTAAGTGGAATTCTGGTGTCCATACACATTAATGTCCCAAAGGAACCAACATGCCAACTTGGGCAGAACTTACAAAACCTCAGTTGAGGTGCCACCTCCTCTGTGGCCAACTTAATTGCTCCTTCCTCAGTGCTGGCCAAAGAATATCAGAATTGCTAGCTGTTACACTGGTGTCCTCAGCAGGCTGAGATCCTATAGGGCGGGAACTAGGTCTAATTTATCTTTGTATCTCTGGTAGCTTAAGCAAATCAGTAGCTCACTGTTTGTAGGGATTCATTTAATGACGGTCAAGTGTTAGATCAGAATCCCACCCCAATTCTGAATATGCTCTGAAATGTGCCTACTAGTTCCTGTTTCTTATTTTTAGAGTCCTGCTAAAAGTACTGAGAAACCACGCACTTTGTTTCCGTATTGCAAGTCACAGCAGGAGAAGGTGATTCTGACCCTCGCACTTCTCAGGGCCCCAGCAGGGTGAAGAATGTTAGAAAAACCCTGATAGCTAAAATAATTCAGCACAATGATTTAGCGAAACATTTTTTCTCTACCGGACACTGTTATAAGCTTTTATCTTGTGGGATCCTCACTGGGACCACAGGTGGGTACTGTTACTGTACCTATTTTACATACGAGGACTCCGGCACAGAAACGTGTCCAAGAGAGGGAGCCTCTGGAGAGTATTCCCCATGCCTCTCACCTCTGAATCAAGGCAGAATGAATTGCTTCCCCTCTGCATTCCCAGAGACTTGGTACTCAGGCATGGACCTTATTGAATCGTGCTGTGATTAGAGGTCCATGTTTCTCACTGGCCAAACAGTGAGTTCCTGTCGGACTGTGGACTTATTGGTCATCTTTTTGCTTCCCCACCCAGCACAGAGACAGGCTTATAGTAGCTTCTCAATACATGTCTGCTGAGTAACTGAATGAGGGGAGTCTCTCTCCAAAACTACCACTTCTGGGGAATTCTCCAGAGAAAGGGATGAAGACAGACTCATTCTACTGCCTCAGTTGCGTGTGTGTGTGTGTGTGTGTGTGTGTGTGTGTGTGTGCATGTGCACGTGCCCCAGCAGAAACTTCTGCAGTGACCACTGATGTTTGGGGGAATTAACTGGCTTAATATTTCAAACCAACCCATTATACTTTGCTCACGCAAGTAGTTTTTAAAATAACTTTTTGAAAGTTTTAGAGAGTCTAAGTAGCTTTTAAAAACGTGCGACGTTAAGCTGGGCAATTCCTCTTCTAGGAGTTAATCCTAGGAACCTTCCTGGCTGTACGCCCATAAATGTAAATGTCTGTGGGGGCTGAGCGGATAATGCAACAGGCAGAGGAGCTGGGTAACAAGTGTGCATTCTGTCGAAGGTGAGGATGGTGACACTCTGCAACAGGTCTGCCCATTAGTGCAATGGGACAGAGGAGATCCGGGGTGACCGAACTTTGTTTTTCAACAGGGCCCAGAGATCTCAATTTTAAAATACTGGCTATAGTAGACTGCAAAAAAATGTACTCACGTTATTCCCCTCCCTCTCCCAACGCCCTTTGGGAAAGCCTTCCCATGTAGATTCTGGGCTGGCTTTAGGACTCACTTTAGCCAACAGAATATTAGCAAAAGGGATGCAAACAGAGGCTTGACAAGTGCTTGCACACTAGGGTTTGCCTCCTTGCTGCCCATGGGGAACCCCGCCACCACTGCCAAGTGAAGAAGGCAGGGAAACCTTTTGCAGAGATGAATGACCCAGACGCCTCTGTTGCTGCAGGCAGCAGCATGTCACTTTCCAGGCGCGCAAACGAGCCGTCCCAGATCAGCCAGCCTCAGCCAGCCCCCCAGCCGACCACAGATGCAGGAGGGCCCACAGAGATTAGCTGAGGCGACCCAGGTCAGAACAGTCCAGCTGGCTCCAAGAATTGTGAGCCAAGTTGTAAGCCAGCACACCTTGGGGTGGTTTGCTATATAATAAAACTAACTTATCTGGCGCTAAACAAAGGAGGGATCCAATTCATTGTAACTTCTGGTGAATGTAAAGATTTAGCAACAA
This sequence comes from Panthera tigris, assembly GCF_018350195.1. NCBI lineage: Eukaryota > Metazoa > Chordata > Mammalia > Carnivora > Felidae > Panthera > Panthera tigris. The sequence continues at coordinate 114,223,726 of NC_056666.1, read as the reverse complement.
GGAACTTCCTTGGGTCACATCGCTGCTTACAACAGTCAAAAAGCAAAAACTACCCAAAGATCCATCTTGTATAATGGGAAACTGGTTAACAAATGATGGCACATGCCTATGCTGGAATAGCATGCTACCGCTAAACACGAAGGTGTAGAACAGCAGTCACACACGGGTCTATCATATTTGGCGTGCCACCAAATTTGGATCAGCACAATATTACCGCTCACCGGAACACATTCTACTCTTGTAGAAATGAACACTGAGCTGAGTGGATCGCACAGTGCAGTGGAGAGGGCTTCTGACTAGAGGAAGAAATAAAAAGCTCAGAATAAAGCCCAGAATGTTTACAGGGAAGTGCTCAACTTTGCTTTTTCAGGACATAGTGTTAGGGGGGAGCAGCAAAAAGCTCTACTCAAGCAATGACATGGCCCTAAGAGAGGATCAAACACTGGGATAATGGTGGATGTTTTGACAGCGAAAGACAGTCTTATGTAGCTAGAGTCTTTTAATTTCTCTAGGCATGCTGCCAAAAATTATAGGACTTGGAAGTGTGCTCCAAACACAAAGGATGCTGAAAATCACTGGTATAGAAAAATCTTTAATGACATGGAAAGACAGCTATATGTTAAATAAAAGAAGCCAAGTGTAAAACAGCACGTACGATACAATCCTATTTTTTATTGAAGTATAATTGACATATAATATCCTATTATTTTCAGGTACACATCACAGCGAATTGGTATTTTTACACATTATGAAGTGATACCCACGATAAATCTGGTTAACATATGTCATCATACAAAGTTATTACAGTATTATTGACTATGTTCCCTATGCTACACATTGTATCCCCATGAGTTATTTATTTTATAGCTGAAAGTTTGTACCTCTTAATCCCCTTAATCTATTTTTCCTGCCGTTCCAACCCATCCCCTCTTCATCCTCCCTAACCGACATTTTATTTTCTGTACCTATGAGTCTGTTTATGTTTTGTTTTGTTTGTTCATTTCTTTTATTTTTTAGATTCCACATATAAGTGAAATCATATGGTATTTGTCTTTTTCTGTCTTATTTATTTCACTTAGCATAATACTCTCAAATTTCATCTATGTTGTCATGAATGGCAAGATTTCCTTATTTTTTATGACTGAGGAATATTCTGTTCTAAATATACGCCACATCTTCTTTATCCATTTATCTATCGATGGACACTTAGGTTGCTTCCATATCTTAACTTTTGTAAACAATGCTGCCATAAACAGAGGGGTGCAGCTGTTCCAACTAGTGTTTTCATTTTTTCTGGGTAAATTCCTAGAAGTAGAACTACTGGATTGTATGGTACCTCTATGTTTAGTTGTTTGAGGAATCTCCATACTGTTTTCCACAGTGGCTGCACCAGTTTGCATTTCCACCAATAGTGCACGAGAGTTTCCTTTTCTCCACATCCTCACCAATAGTTGTTATTTCTTGTCTTTTTTGATACTAGCCATTTTGATAGGTATGAGGTGACATCTATCTCAGTGTGGTTTTGATTTGCATTTCCCTGATGATGGGTGATGTGATTTTCATGTGTCTGTTGGCCATCTGTCTGTCTTCTCTGGAAAAATGTCTATTCAGGTCTTCTGCCCATTTTCTACTTGAATTATTTTTCTGGTGTTGAATTATAGGAGTTCTTCATATATTTGGGATATTAACTCCTTATCAGATAGAGACTTTGCAAATATTTTCTCCCATTCAGTAGGTTGCCTTTTTGTCTTGTCGATGGCTTCTTTTGCTGTGCAGAAGCTTTTTAGTTTGGTGTAGTCCCAATACTCTATTTTTGTGTTTGCTTCTCTTGCCTAGGGAAACATATCCATACATATGTTGCTAAGGTTGATGTCTAAGAGATTACTGCCTGTGTCTTCTTTTAGGAATGTTATGGTTTCAGGCCTCACATTTAGGTCTTTAATCCATTTTGAGAATATTTTTGTGAATGGTGTGAGAGAGTGTTCTAGTTTCTTTTTTTTTTTTTTTTGTATGTAACTGTCCAGTTCTCCCAGCATCATTTGCTGATGAGATTATCTTTTCCCCATTTATATATTCTTCCCCTCTCTATTGTAGATTAATTCACCATGTATGCGTGGGTTTGTTTCTGGGCTTTCAGTTCTGTTCCATTGAGCTATGTATCTATTTTTGTGCCAGTACCATAATTTTGATTATTATAGCTCTGTAGTATATTTTGAAAACTGAGGTACCTACATGATACCTACATCTTTTAATTTTGTGCGTCCTTTAACTACTTATTATAGTTATAGTTGATTTGACACAATCCCATTTTCATTATAAAAATATGCAGCCATAGGAAAGTAACTGGGGGTAGAGACTAAAACTCGGGTGTCATACTGGTTATTTTTGAAAGACAAGAGTAGGGGTAATGTTTATTTTGTTTTTATTCTTGCCCAGTGGTATTTTTCAAACTGCTATAATGAGCATGCACTATTTTTTATACAGAGAAAAATTAATAAAAACTAAGAGGGCATACTCATGAACGCACATGCATGTGTATCCCAAACCAAAGTGGAGCAAGACTTTATCTTTTCTCGGTCAGTGCTTGCAAATGCTCTGCCTCTTCACTGTACTCCTTCAGAATTCTATTGGGGGTAGGCAGCCTCTGGAACTGTAGAATCTTCCACCATGCAAAAACACATGGACTCCTTGCAGGCGCATCACCTACTCAATTCTCTTGGGAGGTGGGCAGAGGCATTCAGTATCACTTTTCACAGCCACAGGCAGAAATGAGGTAGTGATTTCGATGCTCTGTTCTTCCATTCTGCTAATCTTCTGCAAGAACGTGAGCAGGCCTAGCAGGCGCGACTGCTATTTGATGGTGGAGGCACACTGCTCGTTCAGGGCAACAAGTCAGAGCTCTCTGATGGCCCTGGCAGCCCATGATGGGCAAGTTCATCACAAATTGTCCTTCACTGCTGACAGAGCACCAAGGTGTCTTTGTGCATGGCAGATTCCAAGCAAATGGTGGGAAGATGAGCTAGCTTATCATCAGACCCATTTCTAAAATGCCATCTAGTCAGAGGCAGCAGAGCCCGGCCATATTCCCTTGGCCATAAATGCGGTGAGAACAAAAGACAAAGCAATTCTCTATTGGCAAACCCAGGGGACAAACAGCAACGTAACAAGTCCAAGGTTCAAAATGACAGGCAGTTTATTGAAGATGCCATAGAAGTTCAGTCTATCACTAGCACAGTGATGGGGCCAGAAGTCTGAGAATTTTACAAGACAGTGAATTAATGGCTGGGCTACAAAATGGAAAATTAAAGCTGATGGGGCCAGGAGACCATCCTTTTGAACTGCTTGTTGAACTGTGAAATAACTGACCTTTTTTAGTAAAGGGAATATGGTTGCCAGACATCTGAGAGGATGTTATCGACGTGCCACGGTCACCTTCGTGAGCACTCATTTCACGTTCAATTCTTCCATTCTATATTCTCATCCCGGAACACAGCGAGGTAAAAAGTCTGATTTTTTCCCTTTGAAAAAAATCCTCGGTTAAGTTAGGATTAGGAAATAGATTCCTCGATTATTCAGAAGAACAGATCACAGATTGGGACTGTTCACCTGTCCTTCTCTTGATTGGCCCCACGGTAGAGTTAGTACGTTACATCACAGGTTAAAGCTTGGCAGGAAGCATGGTAATAGCACTTCCTCCTGCAGTGTCCTCACCTGTAGCCACTATTCGGCTTTGCCTGTGAACTTTGTCCGTGTGCAGCCACAGCAGCAAATTAACAGCTCCCATTTTCTGAGAGCTGACAAAGGGCAAGGCACTAGACGAGCCCATGGCAGACATTATCTCTTTAACCATCACAAAAATCTTGGAAGAGGGGACAATCATTTCCTCATCTGTAGAGGCTTAGGTTAGAGAAGTGGAGTGATTTGTCCAAGGTGATGCTGCTAGCAGGAGGACAGCAGGACTCAAGCTTCTTCGAGGGGCATGTGAGAAAGAGGAGAAGCAGTATGGAGCAACAGGAAAGAGGCAGGGCTCCAAAGACACCTATTCTAGCTCATTCGGCCCCGGAAAATCATGCAATTTCACTACAGAAGGAGGCTCACCTCTCTTGCTCAACTACTTCATAGGATTTTTGTGAGGTCCAAACGAGATCACATACATGAAAACTCTTGAAAACAGTGAACCATTTGACAAATATCATGTGTCATTAATAAAAAGACAGAAGACTAAATCGTACTCCTTTAGAGCACAACACTTAAATCCCTACAATTTCAACGGAAAGACCACACCCTCTTTTGTCCCCCAACTAAAGCCTTTAAACAAATGGCACAGTTATTTTCTTAAGCAACCTTTTAAAGATCAAGGGCTCAGGTGTGCATGCTGGTACCTGAACTGGTCTTGCAGGGGAGCTTCAGTGTCTTAAATTTAATGCAGACACCCTGCCTATTTATCTTGACTGGAGAAAGTAAGAATTTTGTTAATACTTGTAATTCTGTTTCAAAACAAAAATGACTTCTGTAATTATGCACTTTTAATCTACGCACTACAGGAATGAGAAAAACAAACAATACTCTCTCATGAAAGGGTCACATTATATATAGTAATTCACTTTTTATTATCATCATCATTAATAGCAAAGTGCACAGTTCAGTTCCCAGGAAATATAAAAGTGGATGCTTTATATATAGGACACCTGCATGTAATATAACACAGTAGGGTTTTTTTTTTTTTTGTGTGTGTGTGTGTGTTTTGAGCCAGTATGATTTACCAGTTTACTGAAAGGCAACCACACAATTAAAACCTGCACAATTAAAACAATGCAATCTTCAAGCAATTAAAAACAACCAATTGTCAATGTGGTAGAGCCACTGAGTAATCTGGCCTTTCAAGTAGTATCAACTGGAAATCCTATTTTCTCCTTTTACCTAAGAATCTTAAAAAGAAAACAACAACAACAAGAACAACAACAACAAAAAAAAAAAACCCCGAAAACTACCTGCCCTGGGAGAAAGTCAGGATTCTGCACATGCAACTTGGGGACATGCTCCCCATGGGTGGATGGAGGGAGACACCATTATTCCAACATGTGCTGGAGCACCGAGGGGTCCACCTCCACGGCCTGAAGGCCTCTCTGCAAGCTCCGGAAGGTGGCCTGCTTCCCATAGCGCTGCCGCCAGCGGACGAAGGCCTCCACCATCTGTGACTGCACGTTGTGGGGGTGGTTGGCCTTACAGCGGTAGATATCCGTCTGGGACAGTCCCAGAGACAGCACCACGGGCTCCCACTCAGGGCCCAGCCTTTGCGCCAGCTGGTTAATCTGCTGGTCGGATGGGGAGCTGTTGAGGATGTGTAGGGGGATACCGGTCATCCGGTCATCTGGGGAAAAGAAAGACATAAAGGTGAAAAGAGCAAACACATCAGATGGGGGCAGACATGGGAGGACAGCCCCAACACTTCCATATGGAAGGGCCAACTTTTCCTAGTCTTCCTGGGGGCTGCTCAGTAAAAGGCCATAAACAGGAGTTTACAAAACACCATTTAGCATCTATGAAAATGTTTATTGCAGAAAATGTGAAAATAAGAAAATGACAATACTAGAAATCCCATCAGAGAAACCCGCTGATAATGATTTGATCTACAGTAAAACCTTGGTTTGCAAGCATGTTCCAGAAACAAGCTTGTAATCCAAAGCATGTGTATATCAAAGCGAATTTCAAGAACCATTGGCTCAGTTGTGACCATGTGACATTCGGCATCACATACTACTCGTATTGCAAGACATCGTTCATCAAGTCAAAATTTACTAGAAATGTTTGCTTATCTTGCGGAACACTCGCAGAACAAGTTACTCACAATCCAAAGTTTTACTGATATTTCTTTTCAGTTTTTTTGTATATAAAACATACATTTAGGATTACCTGGCACATAGTGCTTTATAACATGATTTTTTTCACTTCCATATCTTTTATCAGAGAGGCCAAGCAGGGGTTTCTGTGGGGAATTAAGAATGCCAGCCTGGGCCCCAGGGGTGACACTCTCTCCTGCAGGAATGGCTAGTGCTGGAGGGTAATGGGCTACATGGAATAGCTACTCTCTCCTGATAAACGTGAACACTACCCAGAAAAGTTGCGGTTCCTAACAGAAGCGGAAGCAAAGAGGCCTGCTCAGGAGAAATAAAACTTAGGGGCCACGAGGTAGCAGTAGGAGAGTTACCACCCTGGCAGAGCCCAGTGGAGGAAGAGAAAGCATGTGTTGTGGAGGGGCAGTGAGAGAACCTGACCTTGCACCTCCTAGATCCCCGTCTCCCCGAGGCCAGTCTGCTAAGGAACTCTGACACTGAATGAGTGACTACAGACGAGCTAGGCATATCCAGTAAGAAGTACCATTAGTTACGATGTAGAAGGCCTTCTAGAGGAAGGGGCTTAAAGCTAGGCCCTGAACACGAGGGAAAGAGCCCAGTGAATGGAAAGATGAAGAAGTGTGTCCCGCACAGAGGGGATTGCCTGTGCAGAGGCCCTGAGGCAGAAAACCATGGTAAATCGAAGAAAAGAAAGCAGTTCGGGGTAGCTAAGCGCAGAGAGTCAGAAGGACTCCAAACATCCCAAGTTCTGGGGCTGCTTATTGGTTAGGCCGGGACTAGAAGTGAGGTTTTCATATCCCTGGCTCAAATGTGTGCACGACAGTACTCTACTTGTACTACACTTTGTCACCAGTATTACAGGGATCTGGAGTCAATCCTACTTCACACTCACCAGCTCATTGTTTAGATTTATGAATTCAAGACGAAGGCACAAAGCATCCTATTAGAACAGCTAATGTTTTCCACCGCATGTGCCTTTGGTCCCGAGGCACTTGCCAGTATCTTAGGCAAGTTGCAAGTTGCTGAGTTGAAAAAATACGGTCAAGGACTCTGGTGGTGTTGAGACTATAATTTTTTTTTTTTTTTTGGAAATGATTAAGAAGCAATTAGAATAATGATGATACTACTGACAATATTTTATATTAACAGTAATGATTTTATAGCTTTTATAAAAATATGGGCACTTTTATAAAAATGTGGGCTCACTGAAAAAAACCCTTATTCCTTATTATTCAAGGAAAATAAAAAAAAGTACAAAGAAGAAAACAAGGCATCCAGTATCCCACCACTAGACTTACAGTTGCCATACATCATTCTGGGCATTTCTTTATGCACACACACTGCTAAAAGGGTAATATAATAGCTTTTGTCTGATAAGAGTTATTGATTTTTGCTTGAATATAACAGAAAAAAAAAGAAACAGAGATGAAACTAAATGGCTTTCTGACCTACAGTCAAATATTTAAACAACAATGACAACATGTACACCGAAAAGATTTAATGCTGAGAAAAACAAGTATAACATAATTTATATATTTTCACACATAAGTGGTAAACTATATATTTTCACATTAACACTCTATAATTAACACTTGATACTTCCTGTTCATTCCCTCATGATTTTTCTTGCTTATATCATTTTTATTGTGTTGGGTGCATAACATTTTTATGCTTCTGTAACAATAATCTGCCACCCCCTTGTCCCCCACCCAAGCTGTTTACTCTTAAAACTACATTATAATGGTTTGAATGTTCACCAAGGCTTTTTTGTTGTTGTTTGTTTTAAACCATGACTTTTCTACTTCTGAATCTGTTCTTTTGATTTGAGTCAGTTGGGTCAATTTCATCACAGGGTGATGTTTTTCAAGAAATGCTCATGGTCACCATATTCTTTGAGTTCCTTCAGATCAGGACTGTCTGCTTTCTGCTTTCACTGTTGAATAATATGCAAACAAATTTATATATTGTTTTACTATTATACTTTTAAAAGTTTTTTTTAATGTTTATTTTTGAGAGAGAGAGAGAGAGAGAGCAAGCAGGGGAGGAGCAGAGAGAGAGAGGGAGACACAGAATCCGAAGCAGGCTCCAGGCTCTGAGCTGTGAGCACAGAGTCCGATGCGGGGCTCAAACCCACGAACTGCGAGATCATGACCTGAGCCGAAGTTGGATGTCCAACCGACTGAGCCACCCAGGCGCCCCACTATTATACTTTTACATTATAAATATAATTCTATATTATTTAAATAATTTTATTCCTCTCCTAAGTTTGTAGATTGTGCTCATATTTTATGGTGGGGAATGTCGGTATGGGGAATTTGGACACCAACTTGACCGTCCCCCATTTTGTAGAACTTGTTTTTTCTGTCCAAAGCTTATGATCCTGAAGCTTTAGACCAGAGTACATCTTGGCCATTCTCTATCTTCTTTTCTAGGTATGTAGCATGATCTTCTGACTGAAGATTTAGCCCTTCTTCCCTTTCAGAAAAATCTTCCTGTGTTGTATCTCTGCATTCTTTTTCTGTTCCAGATGCTGGATGGCTTTGCCAATCTGCCACGGCTATCACTTTCTGTCTTATTACCTTAACTCCCTTCCTGTGATTATCTCATGCCTCTCCCCCATGCCATTCATTTGATGTTTGGTTATTTTTATGCTGTTTTATTTTGCTTTGGGTTTTTTTGTTGTTGTTGTTGGGTTCAAATCTTGTATTGTGTTTTTATTTCTCAATTTCTTTTCTTGGCTCTTCAATCTAGCTTTTAAAAATCCCATTCCACTTCATATCCATTAGGATGGTTATTGTCAAAAAAAAAAAAAAAATTCCAGAAAATAACAAGTGTTGGTGAGGATATAAAATGGTACGGCTGTTATGGCAAAGAGTATGGTGGTTCCTTAAACAATTAAAAATGGAATTACCATACAACCTAGCAATTTTACTTCTGGGTCATAGTCCTGAAAGGATCGAAGCAGTGACTCAAAGAGATATTTATAAACCCATCTTCACAGCAGCACTGTTCCCAATAGCCGAACAGTAGAAGCAAACCAAGTGTCTATCAAGGGATGAAGGGATAAACAAAATGTGGTAGATTATACATTAGAATATTATTGAGTCTTAAAAAGGAAAAAAGCCTGACTCATTCTATGTGTGTGAAATTGGAAGACATTATGCTAAGAGAAGTAAGCCAGGCACGAAAGGACAAGCACTCTGTGATCCCAGCCATATGAGGTACCTATAGTAGTCAATCCCACTGAGATGGAAAGAATGATGGTCACCAGGGGAGGGGAGAGGGGAATGGGGAACTGTTCAATGGGTAGCAGGTTCTGCAAGATGAAAAGAATTCTGGAGGTTAGCTGCACAATATGAATGTACTTAACACAATGGAATTGTACACCTAAAAATGGAAAAGATGGCAAATTTTATGTTATGCATATTTTACCACAATTAAAAATAAAAATTAGGGGCACCTGTGTGGCTCAGTCGGTTGAGCATCCAACTCTTGATTTCGGCTCAGGTCATGATCTCACAGTTCATGGGATCGAGCCCTACATTGGGCTCTGTGCTGTCAGACAGAGCTTGCTTGGGATTCTCTCTCTCTCTGTCTCTTTTTGTCCCTTCCCTACGTGTGCACGCATGCATGCACCCTCTCTTTCTCTCTCTCAAAATAAATTTAAAAAGTAAAAAATAAATAAAAGGAGGGACTAATCTTATAAAAATAAATAAATAATGAAGTTTAAAAATCTCGTTGTTTTATCGTAACTACACTGAGTTTTTATTTCCACTGAATCGATACTGAGCTCTCCTATAGCATGAAATATTCGTGAGGTTGAGTTTTCTTGGGTTGGGTTCCCACTCAGGCCGCACTGGTGTATGTTTACTTTCTGCAAGCCGTGCTCCTTTCTTTTTTCTCCTGTAGCATTTTTGCACAGTTGTCACGACACTTATCTTCATCTTGCTCCCATTTAACATGAGCATCTCTATCCAGGCTTCTGTTTGCTCTCTTATGGTAAGCCAAGGTACCCTTGACACTTTCTCCCTCGGAGCTACAACTTGGGGTTGGCTGTTGCCTTCTATGCAGTGTTCTGCCACGGAGGAGAGATAGGACTCACTAGCCTGCCCTTGCTGGGAGTGCGGTGCCCCGCTCTCTCTTTTGGAAGTCAGTTAAATGTCTTGTACCGAGCCTGCTTTGCCTAGCCAGGGTGCACTTACTCCTGTGGTCTCTTTCCCATAGCTCAGCTTGGAGACTGGGAGATGGCCTGCGTTTGGTTGCCTTCCTGCCTCTGCTGAGGGTGCTTCTTGACATTTACCAAGGCCATCCACTCACCTCCTCCACCAGCTTCTTTTCATACTGATCTGAATTAACAGGAGTCCTTAGGATTTTGTACACTTCCCTTCTTATCCCAGGATTGCTTCTGAAGGGTCAGGGTCTGGTGTTTCTTTCCCTGCCCGCCCCTTTTCAAAGCACATGGCATAAAAGCCGTGATTGGGTTTTGTTGTTGTTGTTGTTTGGCTACCGCTGGCGAATGTTTCTGCTTTTAACTTTTTTGGTTCAGTTTATCGGGTGTCGGGGAGGAGCCTGTGACTGCTGCACTCGGTCATCATTCTGACTCCTGGCCAACTATTAATGCAACATACGCTTTGGGCCAATTATTTGGGAGCGAGGGCGGTATTTGCTCTCATTCCTCTACACTTCAGGGTCACATATGCCTTGTGAATACTGCCACATAACTGGGAGAGGGCCAGCAATCTGTGGACACAGTCTGGAGTAAAGATAACTGGCACACGAGCACGACGCAGCCAAGGGCAACTCAAGCCCTTCCAAGGAGACCTTACACACAGAAAGAGAGAATAACAGCTGTTTGTGCTGTCTGACCTCTATCAGGAAAAGAATCCTCACGAGGCCCTTCCAACTCGAGAGTTCTGCTGAATACGAAGTTATTTAAAAATGAGAGTCCTAAGGCTGGAGTGTCAACATCCAAGGATTTACTGCATAAAATCAGGTCAAGCTATAAATGAATCCACCGTGACCATCTGGACACTGCTCCTCAAAGCTTGCTGTGCGTACCACTGGGGGTGTACAAGATGATATCAGGTGGTACACGGGTGAACATTCTGTATTTGAATTGTCAGGTACCTACTTAAATACAATTAGAAAAGTATAAATACCATTTCAAACTCATGACTGCAAAAATCAAGACAAGTAAATGAACGTACATTACAAAGTGGATATAGGATGACAAAACAAGTGATCAAAAAAGAAAAATAAGTGTTTAAATCAACAGTAAATTTAAATTAAAGCACGAACTTAGCGGCACCTGTGGTACAAAGATACAGCAAAAATTGTACAAGCAGAACCCCAATGACAGAAGTGTGGGGGACGTCGAGTGTTTCTACAAAGAGTGCTATTGGCACTTGAGGCAGGGAGATCCGCTCGGCAGGGCTGTCCCAGTGCACAACAAGGCCTTCAGCGTGCACTTACTAAGTGCGAGTAACACCCTAGCCTGAGCACACAAGTCCACATATCCTGGGCTGAGGCAATACTGTTCCTGGTTGAGAACCACCAGATACTGTGGCATAAGTATACACTAGTTTTAAATACCCTAAAGCAGGGATTCTCTCCCTCTATACTGACAGAATGTTCTCTCTTATACAGATCCTAAATCCTTCCTGCAACTCTTCAATCCCATTCCTGGTGAAGTTCAAACTCCCATGTTTCAAAAGAAACAACATTCCCTGACAAACGGGTCTATCACAATGAAGCCATGCATTTGAAGGGATAAATGCCCCCCTCCCCAGGTCTGCTCCCCACCCCCACCCCCGTCCCCTCCCATCTTTCCACCCCCCCCCATCTTTGTGGTCATGACATGAATAAAAACAACATAATGTTCCCCTCTCTTTCTCTATCTCCTCCTCCCTCACTCATACCAATAAACAGCTGTTCTGGCCTCAAACCAAAAGTCTCCTTCCCAATTCTTATTGCATTTAGAGTCAGGTATAAAGATTCACACTTCACTTTCTTGTTTCTTATAGGTCACTTGTCTCCCAAGCTCATTATGGGCAGAGATCATGTCTTCTACTTCTTGCCCTCCTTCTCCAATCTTTAGCCCCTTGCTAAGCAGAAAATGGAGCTCAGTGTACAATAACTAATCACATTCTTAAAAAGTTGCTCCAAGTCAAGTTTCCAACTCATCATCTACACCAGCTCTGTGCTTCTGACTTTTTCATTCGTTACAGAAAAAGAAGTCATCTCTTCCAACAAATCTCTGTGCAGACAGCACCCTGTGGTCTATCTGGCTGAGTATGTAATCTCTGAGTGAAGGAAAGCCCACGAGCCCATCCTCCCTGGTAGACCTCTCTTTTTTGAGCTGTATTCTATAATATGCGGCCACCTTAATGGTGACCTGCAAGGAGGAACTATACAGGATTCCAAAGCACAGTTCAGAGAATGAAGACCATGGAAGGTCACAGAAGACATGTAAGCAGCTGCTAGGAGACTCAGACACATCTATGCTCAGGAATCTACAATAATGGAAAGGATTTCAAGGATAAATTCCTTTAACTATAAACTTCTGTAATATAACCAGAGATGTAAGTACATATGAGTTCCTTATAAGAGTGACTCAGCGGGACATAGGGTTGCAGTTTTAGAAACTATGTATGTTCCTTTGCAGAATTTGGTAATATATCCCTCTTGACAACTCACTGCTGTAGTCAGCTGCTATCACTGCTGCGACTATCATTATGCTTCAGGTTTGCTGGACCAGAAAAAAAGTTGAGCTATGAGACTTCCCCCTTCTAATGTGGCCACTGTTGGAGTAAAAGGCTAATCCCTGCCTCAAGGACATGTAAGGCCTCTACTCAGGTTGAGTCCACTGATGTTCCACTGACCAACGCAAGGCATGTGGCCAGGACCAGTGTGACAGGGAATTAAGTCTTTTCATAGGGTGGGAGGAGTAAAATTTTGCCAAGCAATAATCTATAAACACTGACCCAGCAATTGCACTACTAGTTATTTCTCTAAAGGATACAAAAATGCTGATTTTAAGGGGCACATGCACCCAATGTTTATAGCAGCACTATCAACAACAACCAAATTAGGGAAAGAGCCCAAATGTCCATCAACTGACGAATGGATAAAGAACATGTGGTGTGTATATACGTGTGTGTGTGTGTGTGTGTGTGTATATATATATATATATACACACACACACACATACATACAATGGAATATTACTCAGTGATCAAGAAGAATGAGATCTTGCCATTTGCAACAATGTGGATGAACTAGAAGGTATTATGCTAAGCGAAATGAGTCAGAGAAGGACAAATATCATATGGTTTCATTCATATGTGGAATTTAAGAAACAAAACAGATGAACACAGGGGAAAGGAAGCAAAATAATATAAAAACAGAAAGGGAGGAAAACCATAAGACACTCTTAAACACAGAGAACAAACTGAGGGTTGCTGGAGAGGAGGAGGGTGGGGGGATGGGCTAAATGGTGATGGGCATTAAAGAGGGAAGTTGCTGGAATGAGCCCTGGGTGTTGTATGTAAGTGACGAATCACTGGGTTCTACTCCTGAAGCCAATACTACACTGTATGTTAACTAATGTGAGTTTAAATAAATAATTTTTTAATTAAAAAAATGAAAAAAATCCACAAGTGTACAAATACATTTTTTTAAATCTAGATGAACTGATACTGGGATATATAAAATACGAAAATTAGTGCCGGAAAAAATAGAAAACTCGAATAGGTCAAAGTATTAATGAAATACATTGAAATGGCAATCAAAGCACTTCCCTGTTAAAGAGCCCTAGGCCCAGACAGTGTTCTGGTGAGCTCTATCAAATGTTCATGAAACGTTTCACTTCCTAGCTTCTATAAGCGATTCTAGGAAATAGAAAAATAACAAAAGTTATGTAGCCTATTTTAATTAGGCTGCTTTACTTTTTGTTCCAAACAGGATAAGGAGAACACAAGAAAAGAAAGATTACAGGTTCTTTGCAATTATTATTTTAGATGTAAAAATCCTAAATATTCACTGAGTAAAAAAAAAAAATCTATTTAAAATAATATATTGTGAGCAAGTAGAATTTATCCTGGGATTACAATAATTTCCATATTACAAGGTCTCTCAATTAATTCAACATAGCAACCGTCCAAAGTGGTAAGTCAGTATTATCTTAATAGATGCAAAGAAGTATTTGATAAAATTTGATAAAATTATGATTCCTTAAAAAGATATCTTTAATTAGGAATATGAGGAACCTCCTTAACTTGGTAAAGACTGTAAAAACCTTCAATAAGTATTTGGTTTAATTGACAGCTTTTAAACATTTTCCTTTTAATGGTAGAGACAAAACAAGGATGCTCGATGTCACCACTACTGTTGCATATTGTCGTGGAGGTCCGAACCGGAGGTATAAAGAAAAAGAAATTAGGTACAAACATTTGAAGGGAAGAGGTAAAACTACCACTATTTTCAGGCTTGTTGATCTAATATGTAAGAAAAGGCCAAGATCAACAGATAATCCATCAGAACAAGTGAGAGGGTTGAGTAAAATTGCCAGAAAACAAAAATAAAAACCAACAAACCAGTATTTCTGCATTCTAGCAATAATCAAACACAAAATATAATAATAAACAATAAAACTAAACAATAAAATTGTAAAGTATCTAGAGATTCAATTAACAAAGATCACACAAGACCTCAATGGGGTAAATCTTAAGCATTTATTAAAAGACATAAAGCAAGATCTGAATAAATGGGGAGTCATTCGTGTTCTGGGTGGGTAGGCATATAAACATGACAAGTCTCGTAATGACAATTAAAATTTTATAATGGGGAAAGGAGAGGCTTTCTCCAAACTGGGGAGAGCTAATTATACAGAAAAAAATAAAACTGCACTTTTGTATCACGCCATAAACAGTGATGGATTCCCTGTGGATAAAGGTCCAAACATAAAAGGTAAAACTACTAAGTTAATAAGAATAACGGCGAGTGTCTTTATGACCTGCAGTGGGAAGATCCTTTTCAAAAGATAAAATTTTTTTTACATCAAAATTAAAGATTTCTGTGCAATGAAGGAGACCCTCATCCAAGATGACGGAGCAGAATGGGTCTACACCCCAGGAGGGAAGACTACCCGGACGGTAGACGGTAGTCCCGAAACCAAGAGAAGAAAGACAAGCACCTCCACGGGGAAAAGGATGAAGGTGGGACAAGGCGATTCAAATAAGAGGGAACTCACAAGAGAGAGAGATGCTCACACACAGAAATTTAAGAAATAACAACAGAAATAGCCATGACAGATCACTTTATGTGCCTGGAAATCTAGACAATGCCAAGCTCTGGCCGAGATGTGGAGACGCAGGGACTTTACTGGGCACTGGGCAGCCAGCCATTCTACAAGCCAGCAGCAGGTGGGCAACTGGAACGCAGTACACAATCTCGTTCTCACGCACGTGTACCCACGAAAAACTCTGAAAAAGCCCCCTCAGGGACATGTACAAGGTTGTTTATACAAAGTTGCATTATTTGTGCTAGCAAGTACACATATGCCTTCCAACCCGGTTCTCCTGTTTGGGGGTTTATAGATCCCAGAAAAATTCTCGTACAGACTCGGGAGGAGTCATGTACGAGGCTGTTTATATCAGGTAACGCTGTGGGAGGAAAGGAGCTCGAAGCAATGTCAGAGCTCACTACTAGGGGAAGAGGCAAACATGACGGAGTACAAAGGGAGTGCTGGACAGTTAGGATAAAGCAAAAATATAAGAAAAAAGAAGGAGACCTGTAACAATGGAATATTTAGAATGTATGTTGTAAAACACCACCACTGGTGAAAACACACACAAATGAAAGAACATATCCGAGACAGAAAAAAATGGTTTGTCGTGGGAGGGAAGGGAATGGAGAGGCTGGGGATGCCAGACTGAGAAAGCCAACTTGACTGGGCACCTCCCAGGGCCTTCGTTAACCTGGGTCCCTGAGTATAGCGTTTGTGCAGAGACGTCCCTTTGCCTGAGGCGCCGGCTGCCTGGAAATGAAAGAAAAGCACCTTAAAAAGAAAACTAATTAGAACCACTTGTTCTGATAGATAATCACAGAGAACAATGTGGTCCTCACAGAGAGGTGGAGAAATAAACTGGTCTTTCTAAAACTGATTCCTGGATTACGAAGTGACCGCCTACTCCGATAACAAGGCTGTGCTGCAAAATACAAGTAAATCAGACTTATTGCAGTGGAAAACTTGATTTGACTATAGTCCACGGAAGGTCAACAACAAAACTACTAGCAATAACTGAGTTCTCACTGAAATAAAAGAGGGAAGGGACGGTGGCCACAGCTCTGGCTAAGAATTAGCAGGTGTGGGTCCTATCTAAATTTGAATCTGCCATCAACTGGCCACATAACATGGAGTAAGACACTTAGCCTGTCTCAGAATGTTTTCTCATTTGCAAAAGGTAAAACCAGTGCCAAAGCCTCACTTAGATTATATTATTATATTATTATTATTATTATTATTATTATTATATTATTCTTAGCTAAGATGATTGTCAAATATATAGGTAAATCAGTAGATATCTTATTCTTGAACATAGAAACAATTCAAGAACTTGTTCTGAGCCTTTCTTTAAAAGTCTTGGCAATCTACCTAGTTGGTGTAATGAATAAAATAAAGATACCAGCAGTGCGATACCAAGGGTGAATACATGGAACCGTCTGCTTCAGATGCAAGCAAAAAAAGGATGCACTGTTTCTAGAGAATTGAAAAACAATAACAAAACCACTAAAAATCTGTTTTTCATATCAACATGTGCCAAAAATTCTAAACAATGCAAATGACAAAATATCTCTTTTCTCTGGGGTGGAATGCTTCCCTGCCGGGTAGTCTGCCCTGAGCCCCTTGACCCATTTCTTGATATCAGTAACAGGAACGCCACAGTAAAAAGATTAGTACAGAACACTGAATTCATTTAAATATAAAACTAATTTTAAACAACTGAACAGAATCTAATGTTATATACCCCGACTATATCAAAACAATACAAGTGATCAGAATTAAAGCTAGATTCTAGAACCGAAGATAAATATTGTATCTTGACTTCGTGATGATAACAACATCACTAACAAAAATCCAGAAGGGAAGAAGGACAGACTGTGAGAGCACCGATGATCTCATTTATCACAGTAGGGAGGAAATCAACACTTCCTAAAACGGAGAGGACGGCAGTCAGGATAGACTGTTATCTATGGCAGGAGAGAAGCCCTGAATCTCAGTGAGGCCCACATGGCTCTTCAGGGCATCACCTGCACGACCTGGGTGCGCACTCTATGCTGCATTGATGTGATGCTCCTCCATATTCACAGAAGCGTCCATGCTCACCAAGACGGAAAAGAAAGGCTAAGAGATAGGAGATCTGGCAGTTAAATACATCACTCCATAAGTGACCTTCTGCTCACTTCTGCTCACATTTTGTAGCTAAAGCAAGTCACAAGGTCACACCTAACTTGCAGGGATTGAGGGAGTACTCCTATATCCCTGAGGAATTCCTATAGGAATTCTCCTATGTCCCAGGATGGGGAGAGACCTGGGACCTGGGTGAACAGCATTAATGTCTCCCGAGAAACATAACTGGGGGGAAAGAAAATACAAAAACATCAAGTTCTTCATCATCTCTTAACCACAGACGACAAAAAATAACATTTCTTACTATGAAAAAAAAATGTTTATTCAAAGTTCAGTAATTTCTTAATTCTCACTTCATTTCTTTTACTCTAGTGAAATTCAAATAAAATTAAATGTAGTGGTTCTTAAATTTAAAAATCAGTATGTATCATATAACCATACTTTTCTGAAAGTATTTCTCCTTCCTCCCTTCCTCCTTTTTTTCTTTCTTTCTTTCTCTTTCTTTTTTTCTTTCTTTCTCTCTCTTTCTTTTTTCTTTCTTTCTTTCTTTCTTTCTTTCTTTCTTTCTTTCTTTCTTTCTTTCCCCTTTCTTTCTCTTATCCACCCATCCATCCATCCATCTTCCCATCTATAAACATGCTTAAAGAGATGTCCAACAGGATGTTCACTTATTGTTGAGGCTTACTTCTAAGTGATAGCATTTGTGATCTTTTCTTTTTACTTTTCTGAATTCCTGGGATTCTTTATATAAAGTGAGCATGTATCATTTTTATAAACATAGCAAGAGTCATTATTAGAATATGAATGAATGAGAGTTGACATTGCTGTAAGAAAGGACAGGGGATTATAGGAGCAGAAAATGTGGTATTTCATGATCATTATATCTTGTTTGAAATTACAAAATGGGTAAATGCTGATAGCTTCAGGCCATGTAGCTGGTTTGAATCGATTATGTAAAGGACATACATTTCTCTGTTTTATCAATTTCTTGAAAAGCCCTTTATATTTTATTCAGAATAGTTGTTGATATATATTCAAGGCTGATACATGTCATTCCCACTAAATATGCAGTTAGTTGCTTATTGAGTTTAAAAGAGACGTTCTTTGGAAATGGAGTTGGTTTTTCCCATTTAAAAAATAATGGACATTAAACACAAAAGAACGATTAATAAACTGAAAAGGGAAAATCATAACTTCTAACCAGAGCCTATTTACCCGTTACACACAGTGGGGACGGGGATGAGAGCCCATGAGAGCCCACAATACTTCTGGAAGCCCATGGAAATGTTTTAATTTCTTTTAAAATGAGAAGAAAAAAGGAACTTTAGGTCAAAGAAAATGTGTGAATGTATAATATTAATATATCCATCTTTATAACAAGAGTCATAAAATGTAATTTTTAATACTTTTTTATGGAGGAATGGGCCACAAAGGCAAAGTGCCTCCAGCCCATTCAAGTCATAATGCAGCCCTGCTTCTAACATCTCTAAGTTACAAGTTCATTGGCAGGTGGCAAAAAATTACTTGGTTTATTGAAACATGCTTAAAAACTACCTTTGGAAATTAAAAACAGAGTGTGATTGTTGAGAGACAAAATTCCAGAGTGCCTTGTAGATTACCCGGAGTGCGCAAGCGACTAATGCAAATTCTCAATGTTAATGACAACACTGCTTTTTCGTAGGTAATAAGCAAATGACATTAAAGATTCCTTTATATGGAAGTTCCACTATATGGATATAAAGTTTTGGGTTGTCACCTTTTTTCTAAATAGGCAAAATGAGCTCCTTAATCACATTATTTTCCACAGATGATTGTTCTTCAAAATTTTCAAAATCGTTTAAAAATGTTTGTAAATCTATTTTAGTCTTCAAGATGGAAACATCAATATTTAAACTGATAGCCAAACTACAAGAAGCAAGCTGCCCCCATGGTCCCTTGATATTATCTTTGTGGCTGATTCCCAGGCAGGAAGGGGTAACGGGAGTTAGTTTAAGAAGCCTCAACTGCATATTATAAATTATAAAATAACTCTGATAGCTATGTGTTCCTTATCAGTACTAAACCTGCCTGGAAGAAGCATAAGATCACTGATGAGTGCTTACAGGCAGCTGACTCCAGGCATCAAAAGTACATTCCTTTGACAGAGTTCCACTGGGCTGAGCGGCTTGGCGATAAGACCAAAGAAATAAAAGGGGATGGAGACCGTGTAAATTTGCCAAGCGAAATCTTTCAAAGTTATGACACAATAACCTTAAAAGTGAAAATTTCAGTCCTCCTACCAGCAACTGAAGGAGGGGCACGAAGTCAGGTTTCTTAAGTTGCTGCTTTCCCGCAATTGTAAGAGACTATTCGTGTGGTGAGTGACATAATCAAGAATCAAAATCACTTGGATAGATCGATGGAATGATACTAACAAGATTTAATTTGTGTTGGGATAAATGTGACATCCTACCAAGCTTAGAAAATCAATCACAAAAGTACAGAATGTTTTCAGCTTGTCTTAAATGCAGTTCAAGGGAAAAGGTTCTGATGTCTTCATTGCTGGCAAAGGGAATAGGAACCCAGCACACGCACAACACGCTCACATACAAACAACAAAACACCTCAGTTCGGAATCAGAAACGAGAAGACGACAGTCTCACAGAATTAACACGAGTCAGTCACACGGACCACGTCCAAGGTCAATGATCTGGCTGCACACTATATGGACAGAGATGCGGGACCCTGAATCTCAGAGATTATACGGACCTTGAACACCGGGTCTGCCCAAAGCCAGTTACCTGCAAGCACACAGGAAGTCAGTGTGAAAGCACTCGGCACCCACCACAGTGAACCACAAGTTTTAGTAAGACAGAAACTGTGTATCAGTCTTATTCACAGTGAAGACCTCGCACATGTCTGGTACTAACAGCTCCCAAGAAATTTCTTTTAAGTCTTTAGTTAAAAAAAAAAAAGTATGGAGGAAGTGCATTTTATGGAGGGGATGCATTCCAAACATCTCACACAACGCCAGACTAAGCACAGGGGTACTGCCATGGAGCAAGAGCTAAGCACAGTAGAGAATTCCATTTGGCTTCAGAACTTTGTGATTCTTCACAAAATTGGAATTTTCTAGGATTTGCAGGACTTCAAATTTTGTGCCTAAAGTACTACTTATCGATGATTTCAAATATGTCTAATTTCACGTAAGATGGAACGGTACTCTGAAAATAGATGCGTTAATTCAGCAAATATTAACTGCGGCCTACAATGTTCCTGGTCACCTCTTAGTGCTAATAATGCAGCAGGGGGCAAATTTAGCTATTTATGCAAATCGTTTGCAGTGTGCCTAACATACCTCTGTGGAACTTTGGGAGTGAAAATGACCTATCTGGACGAATTCATTGATCTCACCAGGAAAATAATGCAGGAACTAAAATCAGAAGGATTAAAGTCACTTGTTCATTCTCACAATTAATAGGTGACAGAGCTCAGTCAGAGCCATCCACAGATACCTCTCCTAGCAGGTATTCAGTGTCTACTTAACAGTCGCAATCAGCAGCTGAAGTTAGCAATTTATGACAGGATCTCAGAAATAACATGGGGTAATCGTTAATAACTATTCTTTTAATCTCCTTGTTCTTCTCAAAAAAAAAAAAAAAAAAAAAGGATATTTTTCCAGACTATGCTTTTCTGTTTTTTAACCTAAAAATTTTTTTATTATTGTATTTAAAAAAATTGTTAAGCTTATTTGAGAGAGGGCAAGAGAGAGAGAGAGAGGGAGGGAGGGGCAGAGAGAGAGAGAGAGAGGGAATCCCAAGCAGGATCTACACTGTGAGCACAGAGCCTGATGCAGGACTTGAACACACGAACCGTGAGACCATGCCAAGCCATGACCTGAGGTGAAATCAAGAGTCAGCCACTTAACTGACAGAGCCACCCAGGTGCTCCTTTAACCAAAAATTTCTTTTAAAAAAATATGTATTAGAAGCACGTGCATGTATGTGTGTGTAAAACTGAGTGAAAAGTTTAACAAAACAAAAAATACTTACCTTTTACTATATGATATCCTATTTTATTTTAGTCCTGATTCAACCATTAAAATGACTTCATGTTCCACAAACAGGTAGCAACAGGAAATCTGCTGAACGCTGTTCTACAATATATCCAGCTGGCTAATTTCTAACTCTACATTCAATCATTAGCTTGTATGTCACCGCCTCAGAGAAGCCTCCCAGGACTCTTCCAAGTATAACCAACCACGCCCTTCTTCGAAGCCTGAAATGAGTGACAGTGAGAATACAGGCAAGGGGCAGGGTTCAGGAGAGAATGGGAGGTGACACTGGAATGAATGTCTAGGCCACGCCTAAGCCCCACACTGGAACGGGAGCCCCTCGAGCACAGGGATGGAAAGGGTGCCTCCCATCGCTGATCGATTTCCTGGCCACCTGAGCACTTCCTGGCACATGACGAGTACTCAATAAGCAATTGTTGGAATAAGTCCTTTAGGGAGCTGATGAAAGAGCTGACCCCGAAAGCAAATAAAAAAGCCCATCCATCAGAGGCTGCACACTGGTAGCCAATGGACTTCATTTGGCCCGCAAACATGTTTCGTTTGGCCTATGCTGTTCAAAAAATACAGAGACAGCATTTGAAAATTGGGAGCTTTAGCAAAATTCCAGATTTGTGGCTTTGCTGGTCAGCTCACCAGAGTCATCCTCATGCTGGATACCCCCCAACATCCACTCTCTCCCACAATGCACGTGAAAGTCCAGTTCCTGGGCTGCTTTCCCTTGTCCTGGATCGCTCAGGCTCTACAGGTGTTTAATCTGTGACTCCTATACCAAAGCCATAGTCCACAAGAGTCTACTGCCTGGCGAATGAGCCTGCAGCCATCTGGGGAAAGAAGAGCATAGCAAAAGGGACCCTTCTCACCCAAGAAAGCATAGATCCTCCCAATTATCTATGGTCTTTTCCCAGTGGGGGAAATCTGCCCGAGATAATTGTCTTCTTCTCTGCCTCTGGGAGGAGATTTTTTAAAAGGGTGAATTTATAGGAAATAGGGACCAGAATTAGAACATTTTATTTTTCCTTGTATCCTTTGGCACTGAATAACACCATTTTGCACAGGTGGGTTTTCAATAAACTTGGAAGTGAGGCTGTGGAAAATTTTTTAAATGCTGTACTGGTCTCAAAATTCCAGTTGTTCAGATTATAAAAGTGATGTTTGAATACCTTCCTCCCATGGACACAGCCTCATGAAAGTCCAACAACTCCCAATTGAAATCATGCTCCATCAAAATCCCAGCATATTTTTAAATAGGAATTGAGAAGGTAATTCTAAAACTTACAAGGAGATGTGAAGGAACTAGAACAGCCAAAATAATATAAAAAAATTTTTTTTACCGTTTATTTATTTTTGAGAGACACAGAGAGACAGAGCATGAGCAGGAGAGGGGCAGAGAGAGAGGGAGGCACAGAATCCGAAGCAGGCTCCAGGCTCTGAGCTGACAGCATACAGCCCAATGTGGGGCTCGAACACACAAACTGTGAGATCATGACCTGAGCCAGAGTCAGATGCTTAACGACTGAGCCACCCAGGCACCCCGAACAGCCAAAATGATTTAGAAAAAGGACAAAGTTACAGAATTACACTGCTTGATTTTAAGACTCGTTCTAAAGAAATGAAGACAGTGGAATGTTCATGAAAAGACAGAGAAATAGATCACCGCAACAGCCTGAAGTCCAGAAATAGATCTACACCTACATGAGCCATGGATTTTCAACAATGGTGTATAGGCAATTCGGCAGAGAAAGGAGAGTCTTTTCAAATGATGCTGAAACACCTGGGTATCTGTGTGCACACACAGAAAGGGGAGGACTTCAGCCTGCCAATTACAAACTTGAACTCAGAATGGATCAGAGTTCCGAATGAAAAACCTGTAACTAGATACCTTCTGCAAGAAACATTAGGTGGGAAACACCTGCAACTTTAGCTTAGGCAAAGATTTCTTAGAAATGACACCAAAAGCATGATCCATAATAGAAGAAGATCGTCATCAAAATGTAACACTTCTCTTTGAAAGACACAACTCGAAGAATGAAGAGACAAACTACAGACTGGGAGAACATGTTTACAAATCATATGTCTTATAAAGGCCTTATCTACAGTACATACAAAGAATTCTCTACACTTAATAAGGAAACAACCCAATTTAAAGATGACAAAGACTTGAATAGACTCTTCAGCTAAGAAGATATATAGATGGCAAATGAATACATGAAAAGATGCACAACACATCATTAGTCATTAGAAATATGCAAATTAAAACCACAGTGTGATGCCATTATATACCTATTACAATGATAAAAATTAAGAAGACATATCCGATGTTGGCCAGGATGTGGAAGAACTCAAACTTATAGGCACTGCTGGTGGGAATGTATAGTGGGGACAGCCACTTTGGAAAACAGTATGGCAGTCTCTTAAAAAGTTAAACATATACCTACCATATAATCCAGCCATTCCACTGCTAGGCATTTACCAAAGAAAAAAGAAAGCCTGTGTCCATACAAAGACTTGTACGTGGACGTTCACAGCAGCCTTATTTGCAAGAGCTAATGATACGAGTGTCCATCAACAGGTGAATGGAAAAACAAACTCTGGTATATCTATACAATGAAATACTATTCTGTAATAAAAGGTCATGAAATATTGATATGCACATCAACATGAATGAATCTAAAAATGATCATGCTGAAAGAAGCCAGGCAAAAAAGAACACTGTATAAATCCATTTCTATGAAATTCTACAAAATGAAACCAATACCAGAAAGCATGTCGGCCTGGGGATGGGGCAGACAGGAAGAAGAAGGAATTACAAAGGGGAATGAGGAAACTTTTGGGGTGATACGTTCATTATTTGATTGTAGCGATGGTTTTGTGGATGTATACATGTGTCAAAACTTATCAGATTGTACACTAAGAATATGTGCAGTTTACCGCATGCCAATTATCCCTCAATACAGTGGTTTGTTTAAAAAAAAAAAAAGACAACAGAACAAGACAAAACACCAACCCTTCTTGTCGCCTGGCCCCACATCATGGTGTGAGGTCCTCCTTCCTAGGCTACCCCATAACACTGCACGCTGGCCCCGCTGCCATCTTCGTCACTGTGGATAGCTATCATCTAACTACTGGATTGAGCCATATGAAACTGCCAACATTCTACCATTTCTGGTCTAAAAAACGGCAGCTTCACCCGGTTCAACCTGCTGTCCCCCATACCTGATGGTGAATTCTCTGAGGTCCGAGGACAGTCTGGCCCAAGGATGTTTGCTAAGTGAATGCGCCGCCACTTTGGAAATCCTTTGCTCTCCAGCCAGCCCCTCTCTGTTGGGTCATCCCAAGCAGCTGAGAAAAGGGGCCCTGGGGGAGGGGGGCTGCCTTTAATCCTCATCCCTTTTATCCATTTAAAATCACTCCAACACTCTGTACTGTGAAACCTCCTTTTTGCATAATTTTAAAGCTTCCCATTTGAAAACGATCTTTCAAAGCAACAGAAACACACCCCTAGGTGCTGGAAGCAGAGGATGTAGCTTTGAAAATGTAAAAAGTGTTAAACATTTAAAGCAACCATAAATCAAAGGAAAACTCTGATTCCAGACATCTCTCTGAGGAAAAATTCCAGAGGCTGCAGTATTTTAAAATAATATCATGTGCTTTGGCCCCAGCCTTGGCTGCTTCTCCCTTGGAACAACAAAGAGAACCGCACCAGCCATCACAGGCGGTCTTGTTATATAATGCAGTTAATCGCACATCCTCTCCCCTGTGGGATTTAACCTAAGTTTCACAGTGGTCTATTTTATTTAGCATTGATAGTTTTATTCGTTTCATATTAAAGAGATCTTTCCACAAAATTGGCTGCTCTCTCAGCCTTGGCTTGAGAAGGAAAAATATCTGAATTAAAAATCTGTGCAACAGATGGACCTCAGTTACAAAGAATATCTCTGGCTTCAGAAATTCCTCACAGAGGCAGGTGTGAAGCCTGTTAATAAGTTCCTGGCTTTCAGATTTTCCTGAAGACGCTGTAGCCCTTCCATTTATGCATTCTGTAGGCAGAACAGAATGTAAAAACACACAGCTCTATAAACACGTGTCAGATTCTAGGGATGTATTTGCCTCGCTATTTGTTCATTTATAAGGCACTGTACTTTTACTAATGGGAAAAACAATACCATCAGGCAGACCGGAGGAGGAGGGAGAGAGGGGAGGTGTGGGGCCACTGACAGGCCCCCTCTCCTGTGTTCAGGGCCCCGGGGCTGCGAAGGGTCCAAGAGGTGGGGAGTGATGCACCTGGCATCTTATCCACTCCTCCTTGCCGCAGTGGCTCTTTTCCAGGGAGGGGTTGAGAAAGGGCTGCACCAAAGAGGTTCTTGTGGCCTCCTGCTGCTGTTCATCCTCGCCTTAACCCAAATCTCCCCTCCAGCTACTGAGTGGATGACAGAGAGGAGAAGCAAGAGAAGCCCTTTCATTCTCCACTGTGACTAATATGACAAATGCCCTGCTCCCAGCTTATAAACGGTTTCGAACACGGTCCTGGGCGGTTTCAGAGAGTTCTCCTATATAAGTGTGTTCCCCCTTGTATCATTTTAAAACAAGGAGAAGGGACGGCAATGGCAACACTTTTACTCTTGAGGCCGCCATCAGGAGGTAGGTGTTATCATCATTCTCTTTTTACAAAGAGGGTGTTAATATTAGGAGAAGCTGAATAAGTCTCTCCAAAGCACTCAGCCTAAGGAGTGACCGTCTGGTTTCAAAGCCGGGTCTGTCTGGCTCTGGAGTCTGCTCTTCCGAGGAGTCTCTGTGCTCAGCTGTCTCTGTCGGATTAGATGTGTGTCCACAGATCCCTTGCGAAAGAGGATTACTGGGCAGTAATTTCGTGCTGGTTCAAATATGGTTCCCAAACTGTTCAGATGCCCAGAGACACCTACTAAATGGTTGAGCCTGGAGCCAACGAGGAGGTCGCCTACAGAGAAGAAATTATTCATTTCACAGCCTGAGTTTCAGGGGCAGGTGCTCCCTAATAGATACTATAATACAAATAATAATACATATTTGTTTAATAAATAATACATGATTGATTTAAAACAAGCCCCTTATAAATCCACATTGGCAATGTCCATCTGACTGAGAAGATAATGTGAGCATTTAGCTGACAAGTAGACGAATGGGCCCAAAGGAACTTCCTGTAAAGTGTCCCCACCAACATGTCCCATTTGTGTCAGGGGCAGCTTTCACCTCCCGCTGGTCAGTCACGTTTCTTGGACAGAGCAGCGCCCTCTCACCGATGCAGGAGACACAGATGCCACAACCAGCATCTAAAACTTTAATAAATGAATACAGTGACTTCCCAGAGGAAGTGCCTTCAGGAATACCACTCAGCAGAAAGCTAGGTTTTAACTTCAGCTATGATAGGACATTCCGAAGTATTCTTGGGTGTTAACACAATAGTTCCAGAAGTAATCTGAGCCCTGGGAAATACACTCAAAGTAATTTTTTTGACTTTCTTTCCCCAGCAGCAAGGTATTTCCTTAAAAAAAGAAAGGAGAAAAAACCCAAAACAACAACAGAAAACCACATGTAATATTCTTTTAGCTTACTTACTGGCAGCATTTTGTGTGTGTGTGTGTGTGTGTGTGTGTGTGTGTGTGTGTGTGTGTGTGTTCCAAAGAGCATAGAAGCAGCTTTTATGGTTAGAAAATTGAAGTGCTATCAAACCTAGCAAATTATAGGGATGAAAAATAAAACAGCTTATCTACATATGTGCCATCTGCTTTTGGTTTTGTGTTTTGCACAATCAATTACTGGAAGCATTGGAAAGTATGCCGAGACACTGAAAATGAGACCCAGGGTGTGTCATAAGAGCGACCTAGAGATGAGGGTGATGCCGCCTCAGAGCCTGCACCAGAAGGCAGAGACTCGCAGTAGAGTTTCCAGGAACCATCAGTGCAGGGTATTACAAACAAAAACACAACTCACCCCCTGGAGCCGGTGTTTTGGGATATGGTAAAAAGCAAATTTCCATCCACTGGGGAATCGCCATCCATTTCATTATGTTGTCAGAGTGGGTCACTGTGTTCTCCACAACTCGGTATTTTTACTGCCGAGAGCAGTTGCCCCCGAACTGCTTGGATGGCGGACTCTTTGCTATTTGGTCATTTCCCAGACTTGTGCAGCTGGGTTTTTATGACGGCAGCCCTTTAAAGTAGGGTCTCTTTGGACCACTCCGTTCCAACAGCCCGGCTTCCTTCTCCTGTGACAATCCCCCCTTCATATCCCACTGTCACTAATTACCTGGTTCTATGCTCTCCCCCTTGCACCCCTCCTCTTAACTAGATCCTTCTCTCTACTTCTGCCTGAACCCCAGGCAAGGAAAAAGGCCTCACTTTTAAAAAGACAAGCTTAGACAAAGATGAGAATAGCAACAGACTTTACACTTCGAATGAATAAAGTCAATGCCTCCTGAACCGAAGAAGTATTGTGACAAACTAACAAACATTCTTAAGCTGAAAGAACTTGGTGGCAGAGAAGTCTTCGTGGAAAAAGAAAAAAGTTTCTTACTCCTGTTGATCCAACCAACTAATGGAAATATATCATTAGTGGAAGTAATTTAGTCTGAATTTCGAAAATTACTTCTGTCTAAGAGCAGGGAGTGGAAGACTACTAGTTATTGTTTAATTTTAATTCCAGTGTAGTTAATTTAGTGATACATCAGTTTCAGGTGTACAATATAGTGATTCAGCAATTCTGCACATCACCCAGTGCTCATCAAGCTAAGTGTACCCTTGGGGCACCTGGATGGCTCAGTCAGTTGAGCATCTGACCCTTGATTTCAGCTCAGGTCATGATCCCAGGGTTGTGGGATCAAGCCCCGTATTGGGCTCTGCAGTGAGCAAGGAGCCTGTTTTAAGATTCTCCCTCCCGTTCTCCCTCTGTGCCTCTCTCCCACTTGTGTGCTCTCTCTCTCTCTCTAAAAACAAATAAAACAATAAGTGTACTCTTAATATCCATCACCTATTGCACCCATCCCCCGCCCCACCCCAGTGTTACTTATTGATCCATTACTCACTCTTTTAAGTATAGTCTCTATGGGGAAAAACAGAGGCCCCAGGGATTCTAGAAATAAAATCAACAATGTGAGCCTATTCTTCTATGAGCACATTTTGTTTGTGTAAATCACTATGTCCGTTCGTCGGCCATCAAAAGGAGAGGACTATGAAATTATAAATCTGACTTCCATTGTTGAGCAATGGCTCAGAGATCTGAAAGAGAGGATTTGATTTCTACAGCTAGGTCTAGAGGAAAATATTTCTCTTGCTGATAAAATATTCTAATTGCCTTGGCTTAATTATGAGAGAGTGTTAATGTATGCATGAGTTCCAAGATACACTTGAATACAGATAAAAGAAGTATAATTAAGTACCATTAAACATTTTTAGACCCTAATGAGAAACAAAAAAGAGAATAATACAAGAGAGACAAAGCCCAGAAGGTGAAGGCATGTCACACTGTACCCCCCCTGACCCCCGCCCATGGCTTGCCTTTGGAGACAGGTCCTGTCACTCCATTTTCCCCCTTATACACAGCCTGCCTTTTTATTAGCTTAGGAGAAAGGAGCCCAGGGTTGCAATGAGAATGAGGTCTTGAGTCACTCAGGACTCAGAACAGCTTCATGGCAGTTTCCTGACCATGATTCACTAGGGGACAAAGAGGATGCAGTATCCGGGAGGATCTGGTAGCTGTCGTGGCTAATTTCCCTATGCGTGATGTGGCCTCTTTCCTTAAAGAACACAGGACAACTTTATCTGATTCGAGACTCTGGGGCTATGTTTCATCCAAGTTCCTCCAGATTGGTCAAGGCTATTGTTTGCCAAGTCAACTGCAAATTTCCCTTTTTGCAATCATCGATTTGTCCACGGTAATTTTCAGGGTGTGACAGCATGGCATGGGGCACTGAGCCCACAGATCTGCTCTCTGGTCCTTTTCCTGCCACTCACTCCTGTCTGTATAACAGACTCACTGCTGTCTACACCTCGATCTCCACACCCCGGGAAAGGCGGCAGAGCCCAGCTGGCTTTCCACAACTCCACAAGGAAGAGGCTGTTCCTGTCTCAAAAGCTGTCCGGATTTTATTTTCCCTGTCCTTTTCAGTCCTCCCTATCTCTCCACTTTACTTATTTGGCCTAAAGTCTCAAGCAATGTAGGTGATATTCATAGAACACCATCCTGGTCCTCCAGACTGTATGTTCTAATTTTCACGTTGCTACAGATATAAGCAAAACTAAAGGACGCGTTGGTTAGCAATCACAGCAGAAAGAATAATTAACCCAGTTGCATATTGTGTCTCCTTTCAGTCTTCAACTGAGAGGCCTCTGTGATTCAGTAGCGACAGCAGAAGCCACGAGATGGTTCAAGACCCAGCACAAGACCTGGAGACTGATGTGCCACCTTTCTAGCCTCAGCTTCCCTCCTGTCGAATGAGCTTAGGGGCTGCAAATTCAAGTATCTGCCAGGGCCTAGCAGGGGTCACAAGTGAATATAAAACGTGGAGCAGTGGCGGCGAGGGAGAGAGCGCCGCTCAGCACCAACCAAAGCCCTAGGAGGAGGAGGAGACAATGTCTCCACATCTTGTAAACTTTGGGAAGCCAAGAATCCAGGTTTTAGGTGAAATCTCGATTTTAATTAGGGTCAACTAAACATTGGTTTTACATGCTGTGATAGCCTGTCTGCAGGCTGGCTCCAGACCTTAAGCATCCAGCCTATCGCCTCTGTACTAGGCAGAGTGCCTCTCAGCTCTATCTTGGAGCTCAAGTTCCTGATCTACCCAGAGCTAGTTTTTGCAGTAAAATCTCTTATTAGTGGCTATTAATGCCAATTACTGTACCATTGTAGATGGAACCCAGATTTGATTTAGAGCTCAAGGGCAATAGGAAGCCATGAAAGACTGGGGGTCCGGGTGATATTAGAAAGAAGTATGGTGAGATCCAATTTACATTTTAATAAAATCACTCTGTTGGAAGAATGAACTGGAAAGAAGGGCCAGTGCACATGGCTGAGCAGGTGTTGAGGCACAAGGGCACCAGCCACACGAGCACATGATGGGGGAAATCCAGCCTCTGTCTGCTTATAAATACCTGGTCCCAGCTCCAACTTCTTATGTGGTCAGTATATACTTTTTCTACCCCAAGCTGCCCTGTAGGCTTGCTGGCCTTAAGGCAGAGGTAAAACAATAAGGCCAGTTGGAAAGTTACTGCAGGGGAGAGATGACTGTCTCAACAAGAAACCAGTCACCAGGCAGTGACCATGGAGAAAAGTAGATGGACTCCATATTGAAGAGTAGAGTGGACATCGGTTGTTGACTGATTAAATATAAGGACCAAGATAGAGGCATCAACAACAAGACGGGGGGTGCTGGTATTGCCACTGCTCTTATCGAAATGGAGAAAGATGCAGGAGAAGCAGGTAGACGCAGGATCCAGAGATCAGCTTTCTCAACATGTAAGCATAAGATGCCTGGGGGACATCCAAGTGGAAACGCCCAACAGACGACTAGATAGATATGCAGAACTCAAAAGGGTCTGGGTTAGAGAAGAAACCCCTTCAAACTCTCAAGTTTTCTTTGCTCTTTATTTTTCAAGGTCCCCTGTTGGATAACTCTAATTTAAAAATAAGGTAATCCATACACTGAGGCAGATTTTCCATCACTTTGTCTCCTTGGCGTACCAGGTGCAACCCACTGTCTGCTTCCTGCCTTCTGAGGCATAGCAGCAAATACTCGAATGGTGCTCTCTCACCCTGTCACAAGTGCTTACTCTGTATCAACCTGCTCAGTTCTCCCGTCAGCCCAATGAGATAGGTACCATATTGTCCTTGCTTTCTTAAAATGGAGAAAGAGAAGCACAGGGAGGTGAAATGGCTTGTCTGAAGTCACGCAGGGGGTAAGTGCCTTCAGAAGTTGGCTTTTACCTACCACACATTAAGTCCCACTGCCTCTCCAACATCCGAGATGGTGTTCACAGCTTCTTTTAGTTACCGACCCCCCCCCCCCTCCTTCCGCACTACATACCCCTCCCTGCTTCCTCCCCTGAACTGGTGACCAGAATCCCTCACTCGCTTTATTTGCCTCACATGAGCTGGTTTCCAGACACCCCCCCCCATTAGTTTTATTTTCCTGTTCTTGAACCACCGAAGTCTGCTGCCACGGACCATGTGTATGAATGAGTCTTCTCTTCTAGACGAAGGGCAGGAAGCAGGCCCTGTGTTTATTCCTTCCGAATCCTTTACAGAGCTGCCAAGTGTAGGCACACAGAGCAAGCCCTCTAATAAGGACAGGGCCAGACCAAGTAGGGATAGGTCTGCCCATGCGGATAACAGGGGTTGGCTGGGAATATATTTTTATCTGTCACAGCCCTAATTAAGGGAAAAGGCCTTATCTTGTGGCTAGAAATGTCAACATAATGAATTGGCTAATTGTTCCTTCTGTAGACCTTCTCCGGTGCCGTCTCCAGGTCAGGACGCTGAAGCTGGAAGGCACCTTACTTGGCTGCTCTGGGGCCAGGTTGTCTCTCACAATGTTTTTGGTCCTTGCCCTGTCCCTTTGGGGTGTTTTCCTGGGGCAGGGTTGCTGCCCCCTTCAAGACAGTGAAGGAGCAGAGCCCCCCTTTGTCTCTCCCACTCTGGGGTTTTCTTTCCTGCCCTGTTCCCCAGAGGCTGGGAGTGGTTAGAGAAATACCCACCACCCGTCCACTTCCTGCCAGGGGCCTGGGTACACTCCTTTGCACTGTCACCAGATAGCTCTCTTCTCACTCACCCCCACACCCTCCCCGGGACAGTAGAGCTCTTCCCGCTCCACAAGCCCTGCGTGCCCCTCTCCCCAGCTGGCCTCTATCATCTGCACGCTTCCCACCTCCCGACCCTCTGATGTGTCAAGAAAAAACTGGTCCAGGGCCACCCAGAAGACGCAAGTTAAGCCTGCAAGAAAGGCCTGTGCAGTGGGCACATCCCTATTCAGGAAATACAGCCTCAGACAATCTAACTTGTGGAAGAAATTGGGAATACGGGTTGCCTCTGAGGAAGGGGCTAAGGACGGAGAGGCAAGGCCTGGAAGAGAGGCTGACCTTTTTCACGAAATGCCATTTTGTATCACATCCTCTTCAACTATAAATACTTAAATGTTTCAACAATAACTCTCCTAGTTCTGATTCCAGGTGTGGTACACAACTTCCTGATAAAAATCTGGCTCCTAATGCAAGGTTTTTCTGTGGAAATAAAAATATGCTGGCCTGCAGACATAAATATCTGTGCCTTCCAGCACATTAATGAACAGGTGTTCTGATTTATACATTAGTCCCTCCTAAGACTGGGTGTCATGAATCAGCTTCTCCCACGCCACCTCCCAGCCTGTTCTGCCCTCAGTCTGAGATTACCCTTGACGTGCAAAGCTGAGGAACAGACCTGGAGGGGGGAGTTCTGGCAAGGCTCTGCTCATTGGCAAGGCCCTGCCTAAGTGGCCAGGCAGCCCCCTTCTGGTCTTGGGAAGCAGCTTTTCTTCCTATGGATCCCTAAGGCTGCTCTCATGTCTGGATCCCTGGGAGATGGCAGGCGAATGGGATTCCCCCATTGGCTGAATGGTGACCTGACAGTTGAATGTCCCACATTCCCAGCTTGAGCTTCCTAAAAAAGGAATCTGAGCCATCAAACGGAAAACCAGTTTAGAAGTCTGAGGGCCACATATAGTGGAGTAGAAGCCCTCAACATGTTTTACGATGAGGGACTCCCACCTGAAGCACATTTGTGGTGGAGGGTGAGGGGTGGGGAAAGAATGTGGCATGGAAAAGAAAGATGAGCACGCAGAGGCAGGCAGGTTACTGCCAAGAAAGAAAATTCTGCCTGGCAACCATAAATATAAAGATGACAGCTACTGGGACCTGGAGGAGGTTACTTAACCTCTTTGGCCATACTTCCTTTTGTGGAAAATAAGGATAACTATACCGTCTACCTCAAGTGGCTGTTCTATTGATTCAGTAGGATGATGTAAGTAAAGCACTTTGCCCAGCCAGGCTCCACGTTCTCTGCCCCCCATACCCTCCATCCCTACACACACAGAGCCCTGAACATAACTCTTAGGAATTATGAAAACACATTTCAAATACCCCAGGGCCAGGCAAGGCCTGGCCAGGAACAGTCCTTTGAAACACCAGGTCAGAGGCTCTGATGGGCCCCTTTACAAATGAGGGGGCAGTAACCTGGACAGGGAAGGGCCTTCGACGATCACCTGGTCTGATTCCTTTTGTACGTGCATTGCATAAATGAGCCAAATGAGCAGATGAAGATGAGAAGAAAAAATAAATTACTTAAAAAGTAGTAAACCTGTGACATTCTGTAGTCAAGTTCTGTATACTGAGCCCTTGAGTGTCTGGCACTCAACCACTTCTCCAAATCCCAACCCCGGCTTCCAGGTCATCAGCCCTCCCTTCCTGGGCTGGCTCTTTAGCACGCTGACCTATGTGAGCAAGACTTCGCAGAAACCCTCCGCACTTTCAGCGCCTTTGACGCTGGCACAGGGAGGAGGTGGGTGGTGGTAAACGCCACTGCGGCACCCCCATCCCCGGCCGTTGTCATCTCACGGGAGCGCATCCCCTAGATGGGAGTCACTGCGTGGGATGGGAAGTCATGGAAGGGGTGCCTACGTGGCTGAACTAGGTGGAGGCAGAAAAGGTGCTGAGAGCCACTTCCCCGGAGCTGCATTGTCCAGTACAGGAGCCACCAGCCATGTGTGAAATGAGCCTTGCACGAATTGAGGGCTGTGTGAAGTACACACCAAGATTTTGAAGTCCCAGTGAGAAACAGAGTGTAAAGTATCTCATTAATACTTGTTTGCCACTCCCTTCCTGTTGAAATGCTAATATGCCGGGTATATTTGGTGAAACAAACTATATTATTCAGACTAATTTTACATTTCTTTTTACTTTTTTAAATGGAGCTACTAGAAAATCTAAAATCACGTTTGTGACTTACGTTGCAGCTTGCATTATATTTCCACTAGAGGACGGCGCTCTAGAACCGGCTTTCTGTGCCCCCTCCCCTCTCACCATTGACGTCCTCATGTCAATTCTTACCCTCATGCATGAGCAGCGGTAAGGGTGGTGAGCTAAATAGCTACTCCTGGGCCTTTGTTACTCGGAAAAAGAAAGTAAACTAAAATCACGTTCCGTTAGTTGGTGGGATATTGCCTACCTACCCAATGATCAGAGCCAGAAACATTTCTGGCCTTATCATGCCAGGCCCCCCCTTCAGGCCCCTGGAGCACAGGGCAGGGAGAGGGAACCAGCCCTCACAGCAATGGTGGGTTCTAGATGCAGCTGAGCTACTAACCAATTACTGGGTTTTCTTTCTTTCTCTTCCTCTTTCTCTTTTCTTTTCTTTACTTTTTTCTTTTCTTTTCTTTTCTCTTTTCTTTCTCTCTCTCTCTCTCTCTCTCTCTCTCTCTCTCTCTCTCTCTTTCTTTCCTATTTCTTGGCATATATCTATCTCATCTTGGCTACCAGACCCAAGGCTCCTTGCAGACAAGGATCACATTTTTTGTGCATAGCACACAACTACATGCCCATCTCCCTAGGAGACCATCGGTAAATCTCTGTCGAATGCAATGTATGAAAGACTTAACGGCCTTCAGTTTACTCACCAGTAAAAATGAAGGCATCAGATTAAATAATCACATACGCTGACAGAATTTTTTGTTTTTTAAACGTTTATTTATTTTTGAGACAAAGAGAGACAGAGCATGAATGTGGGAGGGTCAGAGACAGAGGGAGACACAGAATCTGAAACAGGCTCCAGGCTCTGAGCTGTCCGCACAGAGCCCGACGCGGGGCTCGAACTCATGGACGACGAGATCATGACCTGAGCTGAAGTCGGACGCTCAACCCACTGAGCCACCCAGGAGCCCCTGGAATTTTAAAACTAAAAGGGAGCTTAGGATCCTCTGGCCCACTGGTTTTCAATTCAATCAGATACAATGCCTTGTTAAAAACTTTTTATCATAGTATATTTACTAACTGATAAAAAACCTACCAATATTTTTAAACAATATGCAAATTATAATGCAAAGGAGCATTGAAAAGAAAATAACTTCTATAAAATGATACATATGTCAATATATAAATACTCTGCATGACTCTTCTAAAAAGCAATTTTGCCTCAGATTCATACACCTGTGGAATCACCACGAATGTGACATCGATAACACAGACTATTCTGTGTTATTGCTGTGTTGGTGACTCAAACATCATTAGTGTTTGCTATTGGTGATCTGATTTTTCTGAAATGATGAATAATTCTTGGTAAAGTTTTGAAGAAAACAAAGTACAATCTTACCTCTACTTGTACATATTCCTGGAAAATTCAGTGTATATTTTCAAACGTGAAAAATACGCATCTATACGGAAAACAAAGTTACATTTAATATCTGGCAGCAGATATGAAAGCCGTGCAAGTTGTGGGATAATTCTTTGCTCTGCAGGATTGTCCAGAGTACTGTTCAACAGCTGGGCTCCTGCCCGTCAAATATCACCCACACCTCCCTGCCCCTAATCACTGTGACATCTAAAAAACACCCCTACAGACTGCTAAAAGCCCCCAGGGGGGTGATTCCAATCTCTGTGGAGAAGCCGTGACAAGCCAAACTTTTGATCACTGGCATAATTTGAACAATTGTGGGGGTCACAGATACCAGATCGCCATCTAGTTCATTTTCTATTTTGAAGACACAGTTGCACTGATCCACTATCAGAGAATGAATGGAACCATGAACTTAGGTTTCACAATTTGTGTGGCTGATTTCATGCACCCCTGTGGGTTCTATCATGTTGCAAGTTAGAAAAACGACTTGTCCTCTGAGATGTTTTGCCCATGTCCTTACTTGACAGAAGAGGCCCCGGGGTTCAGGCTGAGCTGGAGAACCCAGGCCTCCTGACTGCCAGTTCCATGTTTTCAGGCTTGTTTCCTCTGGCATACTCCAAAGTTTCTAGGACGTCACAGCAGAAGTTGTACTGGTTGCAACACTTCTGACTCCAGTTCCAGTGTTTGCTTTCAGGGCCTTGGTCATTAGCACTTACACATGACTCTAGGATTCATGACGAAGGGAGATTAAATATTTAGATCCCTCAAACAAGTCGAAATGCACTTGCACTAGATTTCTACTGGGTAATCCCACTTGAACCTTATTTACTCTGGGGGATGGGGGGGTGGAGTGTGGGTTCTACTCATTTTATTCAGAACCTGCATAAACAGAAGGTGAAGTCAGCTCCTCTACACCCCCTTCCTTATCTCAGAATGAGAAATCCATCCAGTTCCTCTGAGGATTTGCCCTGCCTTGCTCACAGCACAGTGCGTGTGCTCAGTGGGAACAATCTGCTCATGCCAGGAAACTAGATCCTGTTTGAATGACAGTAGTTATGAGAAAACAGTATGTCTACAGCCAGCACCAAAGTATGGCTTGTACTTGGTGGCTGGCACTGACCCACCAGAGAGTCGCCAGGCAGCTGAGAAACCTCACATGACCGCCAGGCTCCGACTACTGACTTTGCTTTCCCCTACCTGTCCAACCCTTTGATTTGAGCATTTATCTGCAGGCAATATTCTGTGGCTTCAAGTCAGCTTCTTTTCTGTGACCCCCTCAACAGGTGGGGGAGGGGGTGGTTCTGGCTTGCCCTGAACTACAATCTGCTCTCAGATTCCCCAGAAATACCTCTTCTTCAAACACATACTCTTTCCCTTTCCTGGGTAGTTCTGAGCTCGCCCTGCCTCCCACCCTGGCTCAGCTCCATACCCTTCCACAGTCCAGTGGTTCCCCAATATCCACAGAACCCAGGGCAAGCCCTAGTTCTGCCGGCAAGTGCCCCTGTTGCTGACGCTTGGACCACTGAGGTCCCTTTGGCTTTGAGATGATCTGTTATACAGACTCTAGTACATGAGCTAGAGACCTCAATCTAAAATAGTTACAGAGGTGGGACAAAAGAAACCAACTAGGGGCACCTGGGTGGCTCGGTCGGTAAGCGTCCGACTTCGGCTCAGGTCATGATCTCGCGGTCCGTGAGTTCGAGCCCCGCGTCGGGCTCTGTGCTGACAGCTCAGAGCCTGCAGCCTGCTTCGGATTCTGTGTCTCCCTCTCTCTCTACTCCTCCTCCACTCACACTCTGTCTCTCTCTCAAAAATAAATAAACATTAAAAAAAATTAGAAACCAACTAGACTGGTCATTAAGACTTTTCCAACAGGCATGGATAACGTAAATGTGAGAGAAGGTATAAAGGCACACATATGTGCAGGAAAAAGAAAAGGAAAAGAGAGAGAGCAAGTTTCTGTCCCAACTTCCCCTGACTGCTTGCAGTTCCATGTCTCTAAAATGAGCCAAGAAAAAGCTGCCAAGCGAGAGGTAGAGGACAAGGACATAAATGTAACATTTAGTTGCAGCACTCAGTAAAATCCCAAAGACTATTTAGTGCATGTTCTTGACAACTTCTCTGCATTGTTGTACTGGATTCTGTGGGATTTGGCCACTTTGGACATTTTTGCATGGCTAGATTCTTAGCATCGACTGAAAAAAGGAAAGAGACTCTGACACATTCGATTTTCAGTCACAGAACAGGTGTTAGTTCTTATTTAATTATGCAACCCCTTGTATTCTATCAGATGTTGGCAAATTTAAAATGTGCACCATTTTAATGCTTTGTCATATAATTCTTTTATGCTCAACATGTGTCACTTAAATTTATATTTCCTGCCTATTCTTCCCACACTAATTTGAACCATACAAAAAAAACTTACAAAGAGGAGAAACTTCATGCAAGACAAATAAGGATATTGTATTGGGGCAGTTCTTGATTAAAGGCAGAATTTTACATAACAATACAGGATATATGGCAAAATCAACTCAAGACCTTATATTGCAATCGCATTATATAACGAAGCAAATCCAGACCCAGAGTTTACACCAACCGTAATTCACGGACTGAAATAAAACTCAATGAAACTTGTGCCTGAGCCAGAGTTTGCTTTGCTTGGGTTTGGCAACAAATTATTAACTTAGCAGAGGATGGGTGGCAGGGGGAGAAAACAGACGCTTCTTTGAACCAATCCATGATTATAAAAGACAACTAATTCTCATTTGGTAACCAGCTAGATTTTTAAGTAATATTATCACTTTTAACTAAAACTGATACATCTAACCCAGACAGAAACTATGTCTAAATGATACTATTGGAACTTAGAATAAGAATAGAAATGATAACAATATCTATCATTTATTAGAGCCTAGCATATACTAGTTAGTAGGTTAGGTCATTTAGATACATCCTTTTGTTTGATCTTTTGAGGAAACTTTCTTTGCGTGTTTTTTGAAGTCCACAGTTTACATTAGGGTTCACTCTTGGCACTGTACGTTCTATGGGTTTTGATAGGTGCTTAATGCCATGGATCTACCATTACAGTATCATACAAAATAGTTTCACTGCCCTAAAAATCCTCAGTGCTTCACCTCATCATTGCTTAGCCCTTTACCCCAAACCCCTGGAAACCACTGAGGTCTCTACAGTTTTGTCTTTTCCAGTATGCCATACAGTTGGAATCATACAGTATGTAGCCTTTCCAGACTGGCTTTCTTCACTTAGCTATATGCATATGTTTCTTCCATGTCTTTTCATGAGCTCGTTTCTTTTTACTGCTGAAAAATATTCCATCACGTGGATGTACCACAGTTTATCTATTCAATTACTGAAAGGCATCTTGGTTGCTTCCAGTTTTTTGGCAAAATATGAATAAAGCTGTTATAAACACTAGTGTGCAGGTTTTTTGTATGGACATAAGCGTTCAACTTACTTGGCTAAATACCTAAGAGGAGGGCTTCTGGATCATGTGGTAAGACTATGTTTAGCTTTTTTGTTTAAAGCTTATTTATTTATTTTGAGAGAGGGAGAGAGGGAGCAGGGGAAGGACAGAGAGAGGGGGGGAGAGAGAGAAGGAATCCCAAGCAGGCTCTGCACTGCCCGTGCACAGTCTGATGCGGGGCTGAAACTCACAAACCTGAGTTGACCTGAGCTGAAACCAAGAGTCAGATGCTTCACCAAGTCACCCAGATGCCCTATGTTTAGCTTCTTAACAAACTGCAGAACTGCTTCCCAAAGTGGCTATCCTCTTTTGCTTTCTCATTACTTAATCTTTTAGCAATCCTTCAATGTATGTATTTTACATCTGTTAACTCAGATAAGAAAACGGAGATTCCAAGAAGTTAAATAATTTGCCCAAAGTCACACAGCAGAGTAAGGGCTAATGTTGGGATTCACATTTGGGTTGGTCTGGCTTTCGAGCTGGTGACCCTTCTACCAAACTATGCTGCATCTCCAAGCAAAACTCACATTCAGCCAGGGCAGGGTCCTTCAGTGGTGCTTGTGTATGTAGCCAGTTTCTACTGGAAATATTAATGTCCCTGTCCTGAGTCTAAAGCCAAACATCAGGGAACTGTCTGATTGCACAAGTCTTATAACTTTTCTCCTCTGCTGAACCATGGAGTCACTCTCCCCTTCCTCCTTGGCCACAGCTCCAAAGAGGGGCTACAAGGCCATGTGAACAGGGCAGAGGGCAGGTGTTAGAGGTAGATACACCTGAGTACAATTCCAGCTGTGGACAAAGACAATTTGCTATCATTAACCTTTGCATTATCACTCCATAAAAGTACTTTCAGTAATGCAAATACTAACCAACCACCCCCCACTCCCCGCATCAGATTTCTGAATTCAAGGCATCTTTCAAAGATCTAGAAAACCAGCAGCTGGCTATTCTAAGATGCAAGACTGGGGGAAAATGTCACTGGCTGCCATTTGTAAGTTGTTTTGTCAGGAAAAAAATAAAATTAAGACCTATAAGCTAAGAGATTTAGTCACTTAAAAATGTTTCTATATTTTTAGCTCAAGACAAGGGAGATTTACATTGCATTCTTGAAGTGTGATCTGAGATATTCCTCATTCTCAAGCAGGGCAGAAATCCAGACACACTTGTACATCAGGTAACTGATCACCATAACATGCAGTGTAGGTGTGGGGAAGGAGTGACAGGCAGTGATGGTTGAGGGAAGCAGGGGCTACGGCCAGCCTATGTTCACTGTTAGGTTTGAGGTCTAGCCGTCACTTACTTAGTATGACCTTGAGGTGGAGATCATTCTACCACACAGAAGTAGGGGATAGTAGTTCCACATAATAATACACATATCAGCCACACTGTATTCTGCAAAGAGCCCGGTGAAATTTCCTATTCTTAAAGCACCTCAGTTATCTCTCTTTCTCTCCTCTTTTTGGCAATTCTAGCAATGTTAGTCA
Organism: Panthera tigris; assembly: GCF_018350195.1. Lineage (NCBI taxonomy): Eukaryota > Metazoa > Chordata > Mammalia > Carnivora > Felidae > Panthera > Panthera tigris. Next base: position 114,183,051 of record NC_056666.1, on the reverse strand, counting down.
CACCAGCTTGCAAAGGGGCACAGAATGTCCTACTTTAAGAGAAAGCACAATTTGGTAAAGCCTGGAGAAACAGCTTAGAAGCTTAAGAAGAGGGATGCTTGCTCTCATGGATAGTAGAGTTTGGTTAGTTTAGAAAATGTGCTTTACATAGCAATTTGGATGAGCCTAGAAGACTGCCCTTTGATGGCGGTCTTTATTTAAAAAGTTTATGTAACGTTTTGGCTATTGGTAGAGGTTACAGGAGAATATTTCTTTGGCTGGTACTTGTATTAGTGGCTAGGTTTCTATCAGGGAGGATACAGGTTGAGGGGAAGGGATGAGACTGTTGAATATGAAAGCAGGCTAAATTCATGAAAACCTTATGTCCATTTCTTTATTTGCCAGATAAGGGCTCTGGACTTACTTCATATTTCCATCTGGGTAGGAAAGGGAAAGAAAAATGTATAAACCACTTATGCCAAGATGCCCACTCATCTTTATTCATTCAATAATCAAAACTGAACTGTAATCATGAAGTAGTAAAGAAGGGCAAAAAGTTGTACAAATTGGATCTTATGTCTATAACGTGCAACCACCTGGGCCTGAGGTCATGGGTCCAGCATGCCAGTCTATGTCATTATAGAATGACAGGAGGAAGGGGATTTATGATTATCCAGTCTGGCCACTCAACTCTCCTCATTCATATAAAGGAAATGGAAACCAATAGCTTCAAACGATTTTCCCAAGGTCACACAGCTAATTTATGGCAAAGATGGGGCTACCCAAATACTTCCATCCCCAGCCCAGCCAGTGTTCTTTCCCATACATCCAGTTCCTAAAACTTAGGCAGAACCATTCCCTGGGGTACAATCAGTGTGCGAGCAACAAGATAAACATGGCGTATTTTCCTGGAGGGTCGATTTTATTAAATGATAAACATTTATATGTCAAAACAAATATGGATATATTCTGGAATAGAAATTTTAAAAAACGTTTACGATAAAAAGAAGGTTTCACAAAGATTTTGTGCTTGAGGTGACCTACTGCAGTCTACCTTCCCAGACGCTCCTAGTCTGAGGCAGAGGTTCTTCAGAGAAACTTGGGAGAAGCATTTTAGAGTATGCATTCATGGTGTTTAGCTATTTGATAACATTGGTTCATTCAGAGATGAACAGGGACTGGACCTGTAGCAACTAAAATCACAAAGAGCTGAACTAAAAGGATACAATTGCAAAGCAGTCCGAAATACTGTCACTTGCCAGAACTTTCTTGTCTCACTGGCCTCCTTGAGAAACTGGGTGGCAACAGTGTTGGAATAAAGGGGAGAAGAATAATTTCAAGATACAATAAAATCAGACAAATCTACAAATGGCATGACATCATTTCCTCCATGGAACTTCATAATTACACTGGCCAGTCAGGATACCCTCTCCCTTCCCTTTATGACAAAACTTCTTGAATAATTTGTCTAAATCAGCTACGGTAGCCCCCCCTTAACCATGGTTTTGCATTCCACGGTTTCAGTTACCCCTGGTCAACTGTGGTCACACACTGTCAGAGGGTCAAGAGTCGCCTAACGCTAGGTCACAATGCCTATGTCACTCGCCTTGCTTTATCCCTCATGTAGGCATTTCATCCTCTCACATCTCAAGAAGGGTAACTGAAGTAAAGTAAGATATTTTGAGAGAGGGACCCACATTCACACAATTTTTATTATAGTATACTGTTCTAATTGTTCTTTTTTACTATTAGTTGTTAATCTCTTACTGTGGCTAATTTATAAATTAAACCTTATCATGTGCAGAAGAAAAAACATGGTATATATAGGGTCCAGGACTATCTGTGGTTTTAGGCATCCACTGGGGGTCTTAGAATGTATTCCCCGTGGAGGAGGGACTACTGCCTTTCCTAGTTTTTCCACTCCTCCTTCATGAATGTGTCACAGAAATGAATGAATAACTGATTTAAAATGGCGACTTTAACCAATAAATTTACAAATAAAATAACTTTAACTATACTAGATACAATATCAGACATAGTATATTATTTCAAATTCCTTTCTGAGTTTTGTGAACCAACCCAGTTCCATGATGGAATTTGGAAAATAGCCAGTTGTCATGGTTAACACCATGACTTTTGAAAAGTTTTCTGGAAGGTTTTTAAAAACTTGGTTTCCAAATTATGGGGCTATAGCCTGTTTAGAACCTAGATACTGAAGGGGGTGACGCGTTTAACCCTAAAGACTCCACACTACATTGTACCAAATTCAGAGAACATTTTTAGATAGTGAATATATACTTTATTTCCTCTTCATTTTCTTGAAAGACAATAGTATACTACAAAAGTTTCTGGGTCCTATTCTGTTATTAAAACTGAAATTACCTAGGCAGAATGTTCTATTCATATAGAATGGAATAAACAGTTCATGTGTGTATGTCTGAATTCCTCACTTTTTACACAACGCACCTGTACTATTAAGCACAGGTGACCAGCTGGTACATCTGTGCCCGGATGTCACTAAAAGCAAGAGTCACTCTGGTTTTCAGAGCACCTCTGCCCTTTCTTTCCTTCGTTCTGGACTTGCCTCTTCCATTGCAGGTTCTACCACATCCAAACTCTGTGTTTCCGCTCTCAGTGTTTTTGAATAATCTTGGTTTCCCCATCTTGATCCCCTGTGCCCTCTGAAAGACTATGGCTGTGTTCAACCCTGTGGCTCTCGAGCTGCGCTGGATGGGTTATCTAAAACCCGACCAACGCTCCTTATATTCCCGCTTCTCTCAAAGTAGAATACAGGCCTCAGAAATTACATCTCTTCTATACTGACACAAACCAAAGATACTCATTAAATAATTTTTATTGTCTTAATCAACGGCTAGTAATCGTATTTTCCCACATTGACGGGAAGCATCAAGTTTATACCAAAAGGTCGTATAGGAAAAAGCGAAGCTGCAAAACCCAACTTTAATGACTTCCACACAAATATTTCGGAGAAACATTAAAGTTTCTAAAATTCTGAACACCGAATTCTAACCAGTAAAATCACTAAAATCAGTGAGGACAGACAACACTACTCTACTTTAACCACTGGCTTGCTGAAATATATCAAACTTGTATGGGAAAAACAAGCTTGACCACTATGAGTAGTTGAAATACTCTCCCAAGAGCAAAAGCACTTTCCAGGGCATCCACTTGTTACACCATCCCTTAATCTCATGGTTTCCTGTGTTTGTCAGGATTCTTTGGCATAACTTGAGCTTCAATTTTACTCATGTTGACAGAGCTAAGAAAACAGAATTTCACTGCACTTAATCGAATCTAGGAAATAAAGAGATACATCTCCTACCATTTCTTCCTGAGTTCTACAAACAAAATTACTATAAAATCTGAATCAAATTCTGTAATAGATAGTATTTCTGCCACCTGCCTTTATATCTGGTCACTACAATGCAGTGTCCACAGTTTTCAAATGCATTGCTAAACAGCCTTGAAAACACACAAAAACCCTAAAACATTTAATATATTTAATATACTTAGTACCCCTAAGTTAAAACAAGCTTAAAATAGCAAAGAGAGTCAAGAAGATATTTAACTATTTAACTATGTACTTAATCACAGCGTATTTACCTATGTATGTGACATTCCCCCTGTGATGTCAAATAGGAATCTTAAATTTGACATTGACCTAATCAGATGTATTTCTCTCTCTCTCATCTCTACCCCAAGTCCAGTTCTTGACACAAACCTGCTGCCCAACCTTCCTCACATCAGCAAATGGTAGCACCTCCTACCCATTTCTCAGACTAAGACTTCTTTGGTTCCTCACTTTGTTCAGTTTTTTTACAGACCATATTTTCTTGTCCTTCCTTTTAGTGAACTAATTAAGTTTTTGTTACTTTTCCCACTGCCGTCTCTAAAAAGTATACAGTCTACTGATAAATTTTAAACACACGTTTAAATTAGAACTTTTAGCACACAGCTACAGTATATTTACATACTCCCCTGAACAAAACAGTACCTGTGGAATACCTTCTACCCCCCTCTATCTCCTTGGCCTCTCTTTCCCCCGTTTCTGCCACTCCCTCATTTTAAAAATCATACAGTTTCTACCCCAGGTGATTTTTAAGCGCATAAAATTCAGTAACAGTTTTTTAACGTACAAATGGAAGAATAAAAAATTTTCCTTCTGCCTCTGTGCTTTCCCCGAATCTTCGATCCAAACCTGCTCCACGACAGCTTTCCTGATGCCATCTCCCACTCACTCAGGCCACAACCTTGGAACCGTCCTGTGTCTTCTCTTCGTGCCACATCCTGGTCCAATCCGGAAGGAGATGGTGCCGCCTCTCCCTTCAGTGCACAGCTAGTCCCACCACATCCACCACCTCTGCTCTGACACACCTGCTCCAGACCATCTTCACCTCATACCTGGATTACTCGGCCCACTACACTGGGCCCTCTTCCTCTTAATCCTGAGTATCTACTCTTTACACAGCAGCCACGGTGACCTGTTGAAATCTAAGTTGGCTCAAAACTCTGCAACGCATCTCCATTTTGCTCAGAGTGAACACACAGACTCCTCCCAGGGGCCTAGAAAGCCTAGAGGGCCTGGCCTCTGGTGACACCTCTGATCTCCTGTCCGAACACTAAGTCTTTCATTCACTCTGCTCTAGTCGTCCTCTTGCTGTTTTCCACACGTATCAGCCATGATTTCCACCTGGGGCCTTTGCTCTAGCTCTCCTTTATGTGGTCCCTTACACACAGCTAATTTCTTCGCTCCTAGGTGACTGGCTCAGTGTCGCCTACCCCAACCACCCTAAGGAAAGTTACGTTTTGTATCAACAAGAGCCAAAGTATGGAAAGAGCCCAATTGTCCATCGATGGATGAATGGATAAAGATGTGGTATATATATACGATGGAGTATTACTCAGCAATCAAAAAGAATGCAATCTTGCCATTTGCAACTACGTGGATGGAACTGGAGGATATTACGCTAAGTGAAATTAGTCCATCAGGGAAAGACAAAAATCAGATGATTTCACTAATACGAGGACTTTGAGAGACAAAACACATGAACATAAGGGAAGGGAAGCAAAAATAATATAAAAACAGGGAGGGGGACAAAACAGAAGAGACTCCTAAATATGGAGAACAAACTGAGGGTTGCTGGAGGGGTTGGGGGGGGATGGGCTAAATGCGTAAGGGGCATCAAGGAATCTACTCCTGAAATCATGGTTGCACTATATGCTAACTAATTTGGATGTAAATTTTAAAAAATAAAATGAAAAAAAAAATGAAGGTTACATTTTGTTCCCATCCTACCCATTTTCCCTAGCCTGTTATATACCTTGTCTTTCTGCATAACACTCAGCACCTTCTAATATACCATATAATGTACTTATTTATACTACTTACTATTTATGATGTGTCTCCCCTGCTGTCCAAGGTAGAATGTAAGATGCTCAAAGATCTTTGCCTGTTTTCCAATATAAACCAGGTACCTGAACAGTGCCTGGCACACAGTAGGCACCTAATAAATATTTGCTGATTCTGGATGTACTGATGGATTTTTCTGCAGATGACTTTAGGTCTCAACATGAACACCGCTTCCTCTGAGAAGCCATTTCTGATCAGCCAAGCTAGAGCTGCCATGCCAGTCATAACACACAGGTGATTTTTGTCATGGCATTATCCTGTCTCACATGTTCTCACAGATTTGTGTTCCCTGTCTCTCCATCTCCCTGCTCCCCAACTTCACAGAGGTACCACTTTATCCGCCTTCATTACCAGAGTATCTCTGGTACTTAAGACAATGCTTAGCACATAGCAGACACTCAATAAATGCCTCAGATCATAAGTTGGAGGACTAGTTACCTGTTTCTTCATCTAGCATAGCAGCCTGAACGAACTTAGGGGGCTGAGGTCATGAGTGATCTGAGGCTGCCCCTTTGGGGGAAGCCCTTCCATCTCTTCTGTCACCTTTTGTTGGAGGGAACTGACTGCACCCAGAATGAGCTTAGTGCACCTTCAAATGGACTGACCCATGGCATCTAAACTGATCTAAATGGAGCATCCCTATTCTTTCCCTCAGTCTGTCTTATCTGTCTCTTCCATATTCCTCTTACTACACAGCCTTCATCAGGTCCACGGTGAATCCCAGCAGCCTTTATTCCAGCACTCAAATGGACTTTCCAAAGGGATAGTTTTATGGAAATGAGCTCCTATATCCTCAGCTTCCATATGTACCCTTTTCTAAAACTGCCTGACAGCTTTTCAGCAGTAACGACATTTTTTCTCCCACCCTACAAGTCCTACTATTTATAGATCTCAAATCTCACCATGGTGCACCACCCTAAATGATTCCAAATATTGGTTTGGGAAAAACCTCGGGCTTTTCTGTTTCTCTCTGTCCTCTAAACAGGTCTGTTGAGATGAGCCTGGCCAGTGTTGAGAAGTTCTGAATTCAGAATAAAGTAACAAAATAGTGATGTGGATTATTTTAAAGTAACTGTAATGTTAAAAAAAAAAAAACCAAATCTGGAACCACCAGATGTGCTGGATATAGTCTGCATATGTTTTTTATTGATTCCTTTCAACTTAATATGTTATTCGGTGAGGTCATTAAAACCTATTTTATCAAATCATGTCATGAAATAATTTATTCCATGCATGATCAGTCTTTACCTTCTTTCAACTTATGAAATGTGTAATGTTTTCTACCTTCTATTTTTACAAATGATGAAGACATTTAGATGTCAAGATAAAAACTCAAGAAAATATGATGTTTTAAAAAATCCTAGGGACACCTGGGTGGTTCGGTTAAGCGTCTGACTTCGGCTCAGGTCATGATGTCACGGCTCCTGAGTTTGAGCCCTACGTTGGGCTCTGTGCTGACAGCTCAGGGCCTGGAGTCTGCTTCAGATTCTGTGTCTCTGTCTCTCTGCCCCTCCCCTGCTCACGCTCTGTCTCTCTCAAAAATAAACATTAAAAAAAAAAAAATCCTTGTAGGCGCTATCCAGCAAAGAAGTTAGAAGACCACTGATCTACACTTACTTCTCTCATGGCGATGCTTCCGTTTTGTGAAGATGAGTTGGAAATGGGTTCTCTGGAATCAGCTTACCGAATCTATTAGAAACTCCTTCAAGTTTCTGACACACGGACAGCACCCTCCTCTGACTTCCAGCACTCAGCAAAATATTTCTTATTTTACATATCATTTAGGATAGGAGAGAGTGTCAGATGACTATATTCAGGCACTAACTACTATTTAAAAACTAATCTGGCCTGCATGGTGAAACTGTCAGCAGCCCAAAAGTCTGACCTTGATCTTTTACAAACATCACATGTCATACTCTGGGATAAAGCAACTACTACGCTTTGCCTTCACAGCACTTCTCAACAAGGAGAGGCAAGGCGTGGAGTGGGGGAGCAGAAGAGAGGCAGGAGCGGCTCATCCAGTGGGTAGGAGACACTTTGTTAGCGTTCAAGCCACCAGAGGACAAAGAATGACAGTGTGTCAGTCCACCTCCTTTGTTTTTGTAAAGAAGGCCAGCTACACCTGTCTGATGGTAACTGACATTTTTGGCAGCTGAAAGAAAACAGAGGTGTACCCGGAAAATTTCCCAAGGCAAGAAAATATGCTGAAATACCCAATCAGCTCATTATCAAGCATGCCGCCCTTGCCAATGTCTAAGAAGACAGCAACTCACGCACACAGTGTTCTTTCCTTTATCAGGCCGGAGAAACCACAGCATCCTTCAGGGACGTACACTACTTTGCCCAGCCAAGCATTTCTGGGTAATTTCTGAAGGAACCGAGTACTATGCAGCATTAATATGATCCGTGTTCTCCTCTTTCCCTCTGGCAGGCATACCATCATAAAGACACTTGTTACGCTCTGTCCCAGAGCCAAGAAGCGGGCTGCTGTATGGGCAGTAAGCAGCTGGATATGGCTGTAATGTCCTAATTTCACATAACAAATCAAGGTGGGTTTCTGGCCATCTTACTAATATATATTTCTTCAGGGAATTTGTGAGGGGTTTCCCTATATTAACTAGCTGTTGGTCTTTTTTTTTTTTTTTTTTTTTTTTGCATGTATACAAAATACTGTTGTTGTTCCTTTTCAGTGAACGACTCAATGTATTGGGTAAGAGAAAAGGAGAAAAGCATGTTCCGCTCTGAGGACTAGCTCAAAAAAAGGGGGGGGGGGAATGGACTACCAAGTGATCTCTTTAATAAATCTCTTTAATAAATCTCTTTAATAAATATAAATTATTAAAATAATTTATTAAAACTTGTATTATTTTTTTTAACGTTTATTTATTTTTGAGACAGGCAGAGCATGAACGGGGGAGGGTCAGAGAGAGGGAGACACAGAATCCGAAACAGGCTCCAGGCTCTGAGCTGTCAGCACAGAGCCCGACGCGGGGCTCGAACTCACGGACCGCGAGATCATGACCTGAGTCGAAGTCGGCCGCTTAACCGACTGAGCCACCCGGGCGCCCCTAAAACTTTTAATAAAATAAATTATTTTGACCCTATGTAACCCCTCCAAAGGAATTTCTATGCTTTCACAATTTCCCATTTCTTGTTACTTTAGTTATATCACATATTTGTTAAGAAAAGAATGACTTAGAAAGCTCTTGCGGACCCAATCAACTTCAGTGTAAGGCTGATACCTGTATTGCAGGATTCCACATATGGCAAGAGAGGCACACCTCAGAATTCCTAAGCACGAGGATGGCATGATTTGATCTTCAGAATTGCTTTACAGCTCTAGCAAGGGAATTCCTGCGGCTTTAAGAATCTTCACCACAGAAAGATAACCAGTGCCCAGCTCAGAGGTGACTTCTTTTTATTTTTTTAAGTTTATTTTTATTTATTTTGAGAAAGATACAGACAGCAAGTGGGGGAGGGGGAGAGAGAGAAGGAGACAGAATCCCAAGCAGGTTCCACGCTGTCAGCACAGAGCCCCATGTGGGGCTCGAACTCACAAACTGTGAGATCATGACCTGAGTGGAAATCAAGAGTCCAACCTTACCCAACTGAGCCACCCAGGCGCCCCAGAGATGACTTCTTGAACTCATCACAGTCCTTAAAAAAGCAACATGAATATATTCTGAGAAATCTTAAAAGCAGGAGCTGTTATGTTGGCTGACTCACCGTCCTTAACTACCATTTATTAGGTCTCCCCACCCTTATGTGGCAAGCGTTATTAATCACTTTTTAGAGTTCCGGGAAGTTAAGGGTCAAGGAGGTCGATGCAAGGTCAAAACGGACTCCATGGCCAAACAAAGACGTGACCCAAATCTATAAGTCTTTCATTTAGCTTTGGGTTCCTAGTTGTGTGTTTCCTCCCTTTCCTCCCTCTCTCCTCTCCCCTCAGCCCAGCCGTGAGGTTTTATTTTCCTCCTGTCTTGCTTGGTGTGACTTAGAAGGGTGACACCCTGAGAGATGAAGCAGCTAGCCACATTTCAACGGTACAGGAGGGATGGCGATTTAGAAGGAAAGAAAAGCTCAGTGGTGTCGCTTGCCCAAGGGCCTGACCACAACACTCAGTGGCTTGTCCTGATGAAAGCACCATGACTCCAGCGGACATCCAGGGCCACATTTCATTGCTCTCCCACCACACGGGAACGACATTAGTTCCAGCCGGATCTCACACAATCTGGATATGTCAATGCTTGCCAGATGTCCAGACGAAAACTAAAAAGATCCCCACGGCAGTAGCTGGTCTACACCTGGCTATACGGTTCCAATATCCACATATTTGGAATCATACATATTGACTAACTAAATGTTTACATTTTCTCTGGAACGTCTGGCATCATTTCCCCAGCCTAAATATATTTCGGCTACTGAGGAACATCCTCATTGACATCATGCCTGTCAAAATGCACTAATTAAGCATCTATGCTTCTAGAGATAAATGCCAGGCATTAAGGACCTCTAAGTGTATCTATTGTACAGAGATACATTAGACAGGGAGAGAAAGAGATAAAAATGTAAGGGCTTTTTGGTATGAGTTTTCTATTGCTGCCATAGCCAATGACCACAAACTTAATGACTTAAAACAACATTTATTTATCTTATGGTTTGTTATCTTACTGTTTTGTAGGTCAGAAGACCAACGTAAGTCTCGCTGAGCTGAAAATCAAGGCATCAGCAAGGCTGTGTTCCTCTTTGGAGGCTCTGGGAGAAATTCCATTCCTTTGCTTCTTGCAGCTTCTGGAGATGGCCCACATTCCTGGGTTCATGGCCCCTTCCTCCGTCTTCAAAGACTGCAACAGTGGGTCAAATCCTTGGGGTCGCATCTTTCCAACCCACTCTTCTGCCTCCCTTTGCCACTGTCTTTCATGTGATTCGACTGGGTCCGTCTAGATAATCCAAGATAATACCTGCATCTCAAAACCAGTCCCTTTTGCCACATAAGGTACTCATTCCCAGGTCCTGCAGGTTAAGATGTGTACATTTTGGGGGGGCCATTATTCTGCCAACCACAGACGAGTTTTTGTTTTGTTTATTTTCCATTTCAGCTGGAAGTAATTTGAGACCTCTGCTTCTCAGAACGCCAGGAGAGACAGATCTCCTGAGTTAAGACTTGTTAACAGCTTATTGGCAAGGCAAGGCACTTACAGTTTTTTGGATGGTTTTAGATGCTTAGTGCCAAAAGGTGGATGTCGAATGGCTTTAAGAGAGAAACTGTATTCGTTAAGTTCTTTTAAATACAGCAGATATTTCTTTTCTTGCTCACAAACAGTACTGGGTGGGCAGACAGGTTGGAGAGCTGGCTCCTATGCATTACAAATGGGACTGCCAAGCTTTCTGCACCTCTTGGTGTGATACATTTGCGAGCTTACACTATCATCTATGAAGTACTCTTGCCTGAAATATTTAGCCTGAGTTTAATCAAGCCCCTAGATCTAACTACTCCGCTTACAGGAAATACAGGGGAAGGAAAAACACACCAAACACCACCACAAGGATAAAATCACCCGAATCTACATTGTGTGAAACTGTACAAGTTAAACAATACATCCACGTTAACAGTGTGTCCCGAAATAAATAAAATACGGACTTTAAGTTTAATGAAGAAAGCACCATCTACTTGTTGCCGCATTTTCTGCTAATGAATTGCTGTAAGCTGGTATATTCAGAGAGAGGACCCATATATACACCTGCTGGCAAAGTAAACAAACCGGCCCGGGAGGCCGTGGCAGAGGCTATCATGCTGCAGCTGCCTATGGCCCTGTCACACAACCTCTCTTCCCGTGGCACAGAGACTCTGAGTTGGCCTTTTCTTGGTGTGGTCATTCTAATCCACAGACTAAACCACCTGGGTAGTACTCTCAGTGATCCAGAACAAAAGAGTCATTACTTCGTACCTTTAGTTTATTCTCATGATCTCAAAGTGAAGGACCTAATTTATTAAGTAACTGAAGAAACTGAAGACGTATTCCATAAAAATGTCTTTCAGGGGCAACTTTCCACTGCAAGAGAACTTAGCAGCCTGGAGACGCTCACTGCTCAGTGCTGTGACCCTCTAACTGAAGTCGCGGTCGTGACTAGCCGGGGAGGGTCGAGAGCGACAGGGCACTTCCTGGGTAGAAAGGGCACGTGACATTCCAGGAAGCATCTGGTTGCACGCGGATTTACATGGATGTGTGTGCTGGGTTATAACATAATGTAAATTTCAAAAAGGCTGACACTTCAGATGACTGACACTTGTTCTCACTGACGTCACGGTGACCGACACGACTTCAGAAACTGAAATCAAGAGGCAGGGGGTCCATGAGAAATGATCCCAAATAAGGCAATATTAATTTTTGTTTGAATGTTTAAATAAAGTTACCTAGTTCTCATGGGCCTCATAGATCCCCTGAGTCCTTAGACCCATTTGGAGAAAGAATAATGTAGTTCAAGTCCCTCATATTAAGGTTAGGATACCAAACTCAGACAGGTAGGAATACGTGCCACCTCTCCCTGTCCCTCACTCTGTTCGCTCAGAATTCTGTCTGGGATCTCTCTCTCTTCCACAGGCTGTAGGAGGGATGGGCCCCCAGGCCTGCAGGGCCAGGTTACCAGACTTGCCGTGGGCTGGCAGCTGACGTGGACAGGTTTTCCCAGGACCACGGCGAGAAATTCCTCAGCATTCCTCGCCCAGCCTTTCTGGGGCTCACCTGTCCCAGCTATCTGAGAGCTCAGCAGCGGTGCATCTGGAGGGGGTGGGCTTACGAAAGGAGTCAGCCACACGTTCAGCGTAGCGCTTTAATAATATTACAGTAGTACCCAAATTACTATTACTATCACACTGACAGTAATTACAAGAATACAGCAACAGGAAAGTAATAGTACGGTAAATCTGCGACCACACAGATCTCACATGTCCAGGATCTGAGCTCCAACCTTAGAGCAGATCTCACATGTCCAGGATCTGAGCTCTCTCAGTGTCTTCCAACCTTAGAGAGGAAGGATAATGGCTAAAAGCCCAGCCTGTGGCGTTCAAATCCCAACTGTCAAGATTACTAGCTGTGTGACGTTGAGCAAGTCACTTGACCTCTCTGGGTCTCTGTTTCTTCCCCCACCAATTGAGGGGAGGACCTAATAATTACAACTGCTATCTCACAGGGTTGTTATAAGGGTTCAATGAGTTAATCCCTGCAGTGCTTAGAACAGTGACTGACATAGCTATTATTAGCATCGCCAATATTATTTCTCCCTCTGCCTCTTCACTTGTGCTTCATACCAGCAAAAAGACAAAGATAGTAAAAGTATATCTTTTCTCATGCCCCAAAGGCATTCATTCAGCAAATATCTGTGGGAAGCCACCAAACACAGACAAGACACACTTTCCTGCCTTCAAGAAAGGTATAATCTCCTGGGAAACAAAGAAAAATTCGTATGACCGGTTGCAAATACTGTGCCAAGTGTAAAAACTGAAAAGCATACAAAGCGCTGTAGGACCAAGGAGGAGACAGCAACAGAGGTTACAGGGGTGGGGTGGGGGGAGCCTCGGTGAAGCTTAAAGCCAGAGGCCAGGGGGTGAGGCCTCCCAATGAGGCCTCAGCGATGTGGAAAGAGACTCTGTCCGGTCTTGAGCAAAACTTCACTGGTTCCCCGAAATCAATTCCGCAAAGCCTACAAGACGCTACTGGGCTGCGAAACCAAAAACAGCTGATTCATAGGATGCGGAAACTGTGAGCTCAATCGGGAAAGCTGCTTAAAAACAGCAGTTGCCTCCTCTTGGACTTTCTCTTCATGCAGCTCCACCCTGACCACCTGTCTGCCACACATTCTAGACACGTTTGGCTGAACACGTCCCATTGTCTTAGTTTTTAAGGTTGTTCCTGGTACACAGTTATGTAATATCCTTTGTGCAATGAAAACATTTGTAACAGAATTACGGACAGAGCACACATAAAATACAACATCAGCAGCCGAGCTACCGAGGTAGCTGGGCTCGTGTGTTAGCTGGAGCTCTCACTGTCTTTCAAGATGTAGGGAAAATTGGCTCAATCCTCCACCAGGTCTGCAGCCTCTGGAAACCGAAAGGCCTTCTCCACATTGTGGCGAGATCATGTTCTCAGGGCCTCCTTTACTTCCCGGGCCCCCGATGGCATGGATGCCGTCTCCCCGCTGCCCCGCACCAACTGAGATGTGAGCGTCTGCATCTCGGGTGCCCTTCCCGAGATCCACTCGGTGCTGGACGTGCACCAGCTCAGCACACTGCACGGAAAAGTCAGGGGGCCACCCGGAACAGTGCCCTCGGGGTCCTCCCCACAGTCTTCTGCACTTAGCTGGGACCCCGTCCCTCCTCCGCCCTCCCTTCTCCTGTTCTTGCACATGTCCCCCTTGCTCTCTGAACAACAAATGCTTTCCCTTGACTTCGTGCAGAGTAGTTCTGCCGACATCCAGACCTTTGGGGCCTCGTATTCTTCCTCCAGCACTCATCAAGGAGTTTTTCCCAAGATTATTTCCTTCATAAAACAAATTCTGATGCCAGATGTTCAGATAATAGTGTATCCATTTCCCCCTAACATTTCTATGGAAGAGGAGGGGCGGATCCCGGCAGAAGCAGCAACAGTGCCAGGCAGATTCGGCTGTGGCCAGTGCAGACAGCGGAGGTGGCATCAGGACATGTCACGTGACCTCAGGCCTAAGCTGCTCACGAGCATGGGACACACGCCGAAGGGGAAAAAGAGACTTGCAAAGGGCCGGAGCCCTGTTAGAGCAGAAGTGCTAAGAACCGGCAAACTGAAAATTATTAGCGTCAAAGAGACCCATTAACCCTAAGACCTCAGGAAACGGGCTGCAAGGAAAAACTCCTACGAAAAATTGTAACCTTAACACGGAATAGCCCCAGAAATGGTTTCATTGGTCTACAAGTAAATACTTAATATTTACAAGGTATAAGTATTATTCAGATGACTTATATGGGACTTCATAAAGAATGATCTTGGCAAAAGAACAGACATATCTATATTGCAAAAGAATGTCAATAACAAAACTGTTAGCTATGGCAGAAGAGAAAATCCCAACAGCTTAATTTTACCTCGAGTTTTCCCTTAAGATAGAATTCTTTGAGAAAGAACCCAAAAGTCCTTGAAAACAGAACTTACCCTCTTACGCTCTCCAGCAAATAAACACACATAGCTATTATTACACCCATTAGAAAAATAGATAAAAATTGGTGATTCCAACTCATCCCCTGTCTAGGAGATTCCTGAAGTACTTGCTAACCTACTCTGAGACATGACAACGGATTTCACTTTTGTCAGAAATTTCCTTATGTCCTCCTCAGAGAAGACTAAAATTTGTTCAGATCCCTGGGTCAGCCCTGGCCTGTCCCAGTCTAATAGTCAAACTGGTAACAACGCACTTGCCCAGTTATTTTATACAAGGCTGTTCAATTATCATATTAAAATTCAGACTTGAGCATAGTTTTTAGTTACATAAATAAAACTGGGGAAGGACCTTTCCAGCAGTTGATCTCACTAAACTAGAAATTTGTGAGCTGTTTGCTGCATGAAAAGAAAAATAAAGGGGAAAGAAAGGAAGGAGCAAATTGACAACTAAAGACAGACAAAGAAAGATAAGAAGAAACAAGAGTGTCTTAGATCAAAGAGCAAATGGAGCTGGTGAATCTCTGTTGCTCTTTGCTCAGACCTAGCTCTGCAGATGAATGGTCTGAAGCTCAAATACTACTGGAGAAGAAGACGTGGCGAGCAACTACGAAATATTACTGTCTTTCGGAGAAACTGGGAAACTAGACAAGCCCTCTGTGGATGGGGCCCCCGACAGAATCTGACAGCTGGAAACGACAAAGAAACCAAAGTACAATATGTCCTTAACCTGTTTGAAGATGTCGAATAAGGTTTTTACCCAGTACGCAAGAACAGAGTCCGAGTGAGCAGGAGACAGAGGATGGGGAAGAAGTATGGGGTAAGACTGCACAGATTGGTCCTTGGGAGCAAAGTTCTTTGATCCTGAATCAGAAACACAAGTCTTTTGTTCCTTCAGGCCAGAAGTACTAACCTCCTATATGTCCAAGATATTATTCTAGGTACTGGGGAGACAGCACACACAAGACAGACAGGGAATCTGCTTTTCTGGAGTTTACAGGCTAGGAGCAAACAATAAATACACAAACTCACAAGCACACACATGCTTTTGTATAAATTAAAAGAAAACAAGCTGTGGGCAGGAGTATAACCTGGGATCACGTGGGCCCTTTGGATAGGGTAGTTAGGGAAAAGTCTCTCAGCTCTTACTGAGCTGAGACCTAACTCACGAAAGGAAGCCAGCCTTCTAAAGTGATCGACATACCGGCAAGAGAGAAGAGAAACTGCAAAGACCTTGAGGTTGGTCACCCACGTGGTGTATCTGAAGAATAAAACAGGGGCCAGTGTGACTGCAGTAGTGAGCCATGGGAGAGGGGTGGGAGATAAGGGACAGGTATAGGCAGGAGCCACATCATGAGGGAGTTTGTATTTTCTTCTAAGAGCAATGAGAAGCCAATGGAGGATTTTAATCAGGGGAGTGACATTTATGTTTTAAAAGACTGCTCTGGCTGCTACCTGTGGTTGATGGCAGGGGCGAGCACAGAAGCAGAACGACAGGTCAGGAGGCAATCTGGAAGTCCAGAGGCAGATGTCAGATGTTTGGACCGGAGTGGTAGGTTAAGAGATGAGAGAAATAGATAGATGGATGTGGGTACATGCGGAGGTCTTTCAGCAGGTGATACTGATAGACTGGATGTGGGAGATGAGAGGAAAAAAGCAAGCAAGGATGATGCTCAGGTTTGAGGCTCAGTTAGGTGTATATAATGGGGTTCCTTGTTGAGACGGGGCTAACGAGGACGGGCCGGCCTCACAGAGAAAGCGGAGTGAGAGTAAGAGTTGTAATTTGGGTGCATTAAATTCAAACTGCCTCTCAGACATTCCAGTCTGGAAGTCAGGGTTAAAGACGTCAGCTGGCAAACAGAAGATACATAAAGCAATAAGACCCACTGAAATTATCCAGAAAAGGAGAAAAAGAAGTCCAAAGACTGGGCGTTAGAAGCTTCCTAATAGAGGTCAGGAGGAGGAGGAACATCAGTGAGGTATAGAAAATAACAAGAAAATGTGGGTTGACATCAGCCAAGAAAAGAAAATACTCCATAAAAAAAGTGACCTATAATATCAAATGTTGCTAAAAGTCAAGTAAGATGAGAAAAAGGCACTGACTGTCATAAATCATCACACATGACAAGATGGAGGTCAGCAGTGCCCTTGATAGAGGTACAGCCAGGGGGCTGGAAGCCTCATGAGGTGGCCTGAGCACAGTATGAGGAAACAGAAGCAGAGATACAGAGGGTTCTTTCTAGAAGCTCTGTAATGAAGGACAGGCAGAGAAACGAAGTAGGTGGGACAGGGGTCAGGGAAGGTGTTTTGCTGTTGCTGTTGTTGTTAACTTTATTGTCAAAGATACAGAGCAGAGGGTAGAATGAAGCCCTAGTGTCACAATCTCAACTCCTCATCACACTTCTTTCACCTAGTCCCCCACTCATTCCCCACTCTCCACCCACAGGGTTATTTTGAAGCAAACCCCAGACGTTATTTCAAGGAAAGGTTGTTTTGGGTTTAAGTGAGGAAGACTGTTTGTTCTGAAATACAGAAAACCCCATTAAACAATTGTTTCATGGAGAAAATTCCAGCTCTACTGCTTTAACAGACTGACTTCAATAAAAGGTATGAACTGTATTTTTCCTTTAAAGCAAGAATTCTCAAACTATGGCCCACAGCCAACCATGCGGCCATGAGGGGCTTACAGGTGAACAGCAAACTGATGGGAAGACCTAAGCCCTTCCATCGGTTCTAATGGTGGAAAAGGAAGTCCAAGATCATGGTCTTTTGTTTGCTTTTTCTATTTTTGGTTTTCGTTTTGTGCATGAATAAGTAGTATAATTTAGTAAGTAAGTTGTCTAGGATTACTAAAATTAGGACATTCCTAGAATTTGCAGATGACTCTCCTTCAAAATTATGCTAAGAAGTCTGATTGCCACACAATGCCTAGTACTGTTGCAGAATATATACGTATGATTGGAATTCCTATAAATTGAAGGAATTTCACCCTAATCACCCATGCATGTCTTGAGCTGCTTACTGTTTGCAATTCTTCTATTCTTGCTTTTTGGCTACAAATTACTTAGCTCCATCAGCAACAATTCAGTGTATTGTGGGCAGTATATAGGGATGCATATTTATATCATTGATATTTGCCACTTGTTCATTCATTGGTTATCTGCAGTACTGGCTACAAATATTTGAGACGCAGAACTTAAAACAGAAAATTCTATATACTCTTAACCTCTGTGGATCGAGGGGGGACTTGATCATTTTATTTCAGTTGTGGAAAACCTTAATCCTGTTGAGACGTATAGCAGTTAAGATCACAGACTAGAACTCAACAGACTCTAGGTTCAAATCAAGGCTTTGCGACTTAGTAGCTGCGTGACCTTGGCAAGTTAAGTCACATAACTTTTCTGTTCCTTAGTTTCATTATCTGAAAAATGGGAATAACAGTACGACACAGAGTACTCAACCAGTGCAACTTGTAATGACAGTGACAACTTGTATCTTTAAATGAGTGGGATGTCCATAACTGCAACGGTGCCAGGCACAAAGTTCTGTATTTTAACATACATATTTTGCTGCTACACCTGCTACCACAAGTGGTACCTGTGTTATAGTTTATGATACCAGGGTTCCACGAGAGGACACTGAAAATCAGTAAAACCTAACTTGAAATCTATATAAGTGATAGACACAATAGCATAAATGGTGTCAGGTTTTATTACCAAACCGATTTCACCCACAATATAACCAAACTACTCACTAAGAGTCCTAGTATGATTCCCTTCATGAATATTGGACCAGCCTTGGAGCACAGCAGAAAGCAGATGGAGGGTCTTCAACATCCTATCACATCTTTCTGCAAGCCTCCCCTGCTTCCGAACTACATGCTCTCCAAGCCCCCAAGTACCCTTATTTTGTCCTAAGTCCTTTACCGTAATACTCACCAGTATTTACCATGATAGTCACCCACGAATTCTTTCTCTAGGACCTTCTACCCCTAGCTATGTGTAAGGAGAAAAAATTTACAATTTTATTTCTTTTACAATTTACAATTACTTGTATATAGCTATTAACATCTTAAGAGTCTCAGAAGTATTTCTATTCTCAAAAGAAAGTTTTTATCAAAAGTTCTAATTACTGGAAATTTAGGCAGAGTAAGAAAACTAAGTAAAAAAAAATTAAGCAGTCTAGAACACCATAGCACTTATTTTGGAAAATGGCCTTAATTAAGTTCCGTTAGCACTATTTTCATAGTTTGTTCTGTTTTGAAACAATGCAGTTTTGCTTGACCTAACTTTTCTCCACAACAGCTCCTGCGGTAGCAGAGACCCCAATGTTTGAGTGAAAGGAGGAAAGAAAAGGAGGGGAGAGGCAGAAATTAGCTCTGTATGCCCAGAAAGAGAGCGTATGTGTGTGTATAACATTTTACTTTGGAGGAGATGCTGATACTCAATAATCACTGTTAATTAAACGACTGCCTTTTCTTGGGGGGGGTAATAAAATATGATTATTATTCATAATGAATTCATACCTAGTCAAAATTTGAGACCTAGAGAGACCATTCCTAAAGTCCAGGGCAAACCTGAGGACTGAGCATGCTTAAACCTGAAGAACCCTGTTAGTATTTCAAATTTACCATAATCTTTGATATTTCTAGCACAAATATCCCTTGCCCAAAGAAAAGTTACTGGATTAAACCACACATTTCATCTCCTGACTCATTATAAGAAGAATTTTAGGGGATTTCTATCAAGGTCATAAAATTATCAATATTCAAAAACTATAGTGTCTAAGTCAGGAGAATATAAATAAAATAGAAATTCACGACCCATGAAAATATAAACACAGTTACACAGACCATGATTGTTATGGCTAAACTTTAGGTCTATCTCTGAGTTGCTTGGGAACCAAAGAGAAGAAAGGAACTGTAGCATCTGCTACAGTTATCAGAAAGGATAATAGATACTATTTCCACCCAGAGAAGCAAAGCTCTTCCTGCAGCAGGGCTCCACAAGAAATTTTTGAAGTGGCCTTTGTGGCCTTGAGTAACAGAGCGAACAGGATCCTTGGCTCCAGGACCTCAGGCCAGGGCCCACAATGCTTGGGAGTTTCTGCAAAATTCCATCAGATCACAAGTTCCCCGGGTGGGACAGGGGGCTTATATTCAATTTACAAAAGCAACACATGGACATGATTTTCTAAACCCACATCTGCTACCTAGATGATGAATTCAAATGAACTTTAAAGAGTTCAGACTACTTTTACATATTGAAAGAAATCCAATTAAAGGCCCAAAACAGAGAATTTGTGGGAGGGGGAGGGGGAGGAAGGAGAGGAGGAGGAGGAGGAGGAGGAGGAGGAGGAGGAGGAGGAAAAGGAGGAGGAAGAGGAGGAGGAGGAAGAGGAGGAAGAGGAGGAGGAGGAAGAGGAGGAGGAGGAAGAGGAGGAGGAGGAAGAGGAGGAGGAAGAGGAAGAGGAGGAGGAAGAGGAAGAGGGGGGGAAAGGAAGGGGAGGAAGAGGGGGAGGAGGAGGAAGAGGGGGAGGAGGAGGAGGAAGAGGAGGAGGAGGAAGAGGAGGAGGAGGAAGAGGGGGAGGAGGAAGAAAAGGAGGAGGAGGAAAAGGAGGAGGAAGAAGAGGGCGAGGAGGGGGAGGAGGGGGAGGAGGAGAAAGAGGAGGAGTAGGAGGAGGGGGGAGGAGGAGAAGGAGGAGGAGGAGGAGGAGGGGGAGGAGGAAGAGGAGGAGACAACGACCACCCCACGAAGAACCTGAAAAACTATGTTTGGTTTTTCTTTCTAGAAGGCTATTCTCTATAGCAAACATCTCTTCCAAAATTTCCCTCCTTCCAGATGATAAAGCTATACAATTTTTAACCACTTTTTTCATGTACGCCTGACATAAAATAAACTGTATGTATTTTAAGTATGGAATTTGGTACAATTCGATATATATATATAATATCTATTATATATATATTATATATGTATTATATATTATATATCTATTATATATATATTATATATATATATATATATATCTGTAAAACCATCACCACAACCGAGATAATATACATACCCATCTTCACCTGAAGTCTTTGCCTGCCCCTTTGCCATCCCTTCCTCCCACCATGCCTAAACCCCTCACCCCAGCTAGCCACTCACGTGCTTTCAATTTTTAATGCTACGTGATTTAAAAAAGCAAAACACACACACACAAAAAGCAAACAAAAAAACCCACCTGTTTTTTAACCAAAAACTAAAATCTATACTTAACACTATTGTTTTGCGTGTGTTCCATAGTCATGCCCTGGATCTTCCAGACCAACCCATCACCTTATGTTCTCTCTAAAATTATACACTATAGGAAGTCGAATATCATGACTTCCGGTTCGTTCTCGCAGAGGAGGCTGTATCAAGGTGGCATGCGGAGTTCACTCGAGAAAGATGGAGTGACCACCCTGGAGGCTTCACCTTCCGGGGCAATTTTCTGGAGATAAAATAGCCACATTCTGAAACCAAGTGACTGCACCGGGTACTTCTTAGCCTCTGTTTGGGGAGAAACATGAACCCAGACTCTCAGACAAGAACTTTGGCCACTCTGAGAAATCAGGAGATTCTGTCAATGTAGGATGTGCGAAAATAGAAGGAATGGGGGCAGGGCTGGGGGGGGGATCCACCAGCACAGTCTCTGACCTTGAGAAACTTGGCTACTAAAGTTAAGACATGCAAATAACCCACAGGAGGAAGAAGAGATAAGAGCTAAGGGCTGCGAAACAAAGTCTCAGGAGCTCCCAGGGAGAGCTACGTCTGTCTCGTCTGTCTCGGTGCAGCTGAGTCATCATCATCAGGACAATAACAGCAACAAGGCCTAACATCCCCCAAATGCTTTCACATACCCAGGCCCCCGCAGTGCCCCACAACAGTGCTGTGAAGAAACAGGGCTACTGATCTCCCTCGGAAGGTGAGGAAACTGAGGTTTAGGTAGGTCAAATGACCCTGAGGAGAGCAGAGCGGGGACCGGAAAGTGTTGTCTTCTGATTCCAGGGCCATTGCTCTTTCTCCTTTCCCAGACAGCATCCTCAAGAGGTAATGGAACATGGCAACAACCTCGGAGCCTCCCCCGCAGAACCAAAAACATCGTTCTCACAAGGGTTCAATGACACATTTGGGTAAGAGGTGCCCTGAGATCGATCCTTGGACCTGGGGGACCACACACGTGGTGACCAGGTGCCACGGCAGAGTATAGACATACTCCAATGGTCCTAAGGTGAACAATATTTCAAAGGTACCAGAGATGCTCACCACTTCATGAAACTCCAAATTATCCTTTAAGAAAAGAGTAGGACAATTGATAATACTACTATTAATTATATTCAGGTTACTTATCGAGTAAGTTTACATTCTTACATATAAGGCTTCCCTGGGGTGAAACGTATCTATCATCACCATCATCATGATAAGTGCCTGATAATGCCTGGCATGCAGTCAGCCTCAAAAGATATCGGTGGAATGAATGAATGAGGTCAACGGGCCACACCACAGAATTCTTTATTTCTACTGTTAAACATTCTGACAGGAAATTTATTTGTCCCCAAGTCATGGTAGAATAATCACGGTCAACAATGAGGCAATCCTTTCCAAATCAGATAGCTTTAAAGAACTTGTTACAAACATGTATTTCTTTCTATTAAAGTCTTCTGAGAATGGATCTAATTTGTTTTATTTTCTTGGAGGAAATCTATCCCTGAGCTTGAGAGACTGCTATGCGATTTTAAAGGGAAAAACAAAACAAAATTCAGTCTGCTAAGAGGCGAAGTACGAGGATCTTTAAGCAGACATACTACACACAGGGACAGATGAACCTGCCTCTTTCAAAGCAGCCCTGTTGGGAAGCTGTAAATATATTCCAGTGACACTGGTTTTGAGCAACACACCTGCAGAATGCCTCTTTTGGAACTACCTTTACCTCTGTGATCAGTTTAGTGGCATTAAAAAAAAAGAAAAACTCGTCATATTGCTTTACGGTCCTGGCCATCTTTTAACCAAAAATGACTCTAGCCAGTTTGATTACCACCTGTGTGGCAGACTTAGTCATGAAGTGTTCTTGGCCAGAATCAAGTCAAACCCACCTTCTGAGGATGAATACCATCAGCATAAAAATCATCAGCAAAATGCACCAAGGGCTCTAAAGACAAATTCCAAAGGGAGACTTCAAAGATACCTTGAACAACATCACAGGATGGCCTGTGTAGCCTCTCGAGGTGAACTCATACACAATTCTGTACAAACTGGAATCTAAAGAGTCAAGACAGTCTTGTACGTAACAACTGCATTAGGTCTTAGCCATCTTTATATTATTCCCTTGGAACAGTGCCCTGTACATAGTAGGACATGTAGCAAATTCTTTTCAAAATAGATTTCCCTTGGGAATAATCAAACTATGAAATTACCACCAGTAACAGCAGGGTTTCCAACCACCAGACATTTTTTTCTAAGGAGGAAATGCAGTGTTCTATTTCATCATTGTCAGAAGTAGTTTTTAAGAGTAACAGACCATCCTATACTGCCTCCTATATCCACTGGCAAATAGGAAAAGTGTCCTTCCAAAATGGTGTCTTTTAAAGAAGAAATCTTTATTTTTAAACCACTGAAATGTAGGTTGAAGAGATTTCAAAATCTACGAAAAAGCACGGGCATCGACAGCATTCTTTTGTAAATTTTGAGCAACTCACCATCAAGATAAGAATGAAAAAATTACAGGAGACCTTCCACCATGACACAGGTAATGGAATTAACATTTAGAATGTGGCTACGGTGTGTTAAGTACCGTGCAACATGTAATCTTCAGGAAACCCAACAGAAGAGGTACAGCCATTCTCATTTCTACAGAAACAGCAGCTTGAAACTCTAAGAAGTTAAATACAGATATACAAGCTAACACATTAGAAGGCAGAGCTAAGGTTCAAACTCAGGCTTGTCAGAATCCAAAACCTTGTCCTTTACCCCTTAAGCTTGAAGTCCATCCCAGAAGTCTAAAGCAGAAGGCCCAATGGCCAGCTGTGTGTCACCAAGAACAGTGATTTGATAAAAATGAAAAAACTTGACAATGTTGGGGCGGGGGGATGGGTGAAACAGGGGATGGGGATTAAGAAGGGCACTAGTTGTGATGAGCACTGGGTGTTGCAGGAAGTGCTGAATCACCATATTGCACACCTGCAACTAACATTACACTGCACGTTAACTAACTGGAATTTAAATAAAAACGAAAAAACTAAACTAATTAACTAAATAAGTGAACAAATAGATAAATAAAATAGAACCACATGATCTAACAATTCCACTTCTGGGTATTAAAAAAAAAACAAACAGAAAGGACTTGCCAATGTTCAAAAATAAGGGGTTTTACGGGGCACTTTGGTGGCTCAGTTGGTTAACTGACTCTCAGTTTCAGCTCAGGTCATGATCTCAGGGTGTGTGAGATCAAGCCCTGGGTCGGGCTCTGCACTGGCAATGCACAGCCTGCTCGGGATCCTCTCTCTCCTTCTCTCTCTGACCCTCCCCCCACACTCAAAATAAATAAACTTAAAAAAAAATTAAAGTAAGGGGTTTTATATAAATTATGGATTTGTACTTCTCGTATATCAAATTCACTTCACTCATCTGCCTACACAGGCCAGGCAGATAATGCCTTTCGGTCTGTGACCCCTGCCATTCTCTGTTGCCTCCCCAACACTTTCTTTTAAGGCAAAAACCAAAACTAACATTCCACCCATATCTTACCTGGGTATTTCACAGGAACTTAGAATCATACCACTGTGATGAAGTAGACCATAACTGCTGAGGTCAAGTGCAAGCCTTTCATACAGAATTGAAGGCCAAAGAGTTAAGTGACCAGTTCATCGCACAAGAAATAGGACTAGATCTTGAATGTTCTTAATCTTGTCTGCTCTGCTACCCAGCTCCTCTTTGATAGCCAAACATATGTCTGAGTTAATGACCTACGAAGTGGGGTATCGCTATTCCTCCGAAATTCTGTTTGATACTATTAGCATGAGCTTGCGTTTCTAATAATCACTGCTCGTACTGCCAAAACTTCACATCTATTTTCTTTTATTCGCCAAAGCGCTCCTATGCACAAATCGCTCTGCTTTTATGGATCCACTCCTTGGCCTCCCTTCCTGTTCGGCCAGAAGCTGCCAGCAGCACTTGTGGTTGAATACCTCGGGGTAAAAGAAGGTGTGAAGAAAGCTCCAAAGGGCACCCTTCACTTCTCATTCACAGGTCGAGGACTGCAAGATGATACCAGTGGGTAACTCAAGCCTACTACCCTCCGGAGAAGACATCGTTTTAATTCTGAAGTTTTTACAGTTTTATTAGTCAGAGAAAATCAGTCTGAGTCATTCTCAATTATGATATAAATGCCAAAGCATATTCCAATCATATAAGCTGGCAAAGCTTCTTGTCCTTACTTGCAAAGGTACTGAGTTGATCAAATTTAAGTTTTAAAACCTTGTCTCCTGGACCAGGAGAAGATACTAAAGAGACAGCTTGTCAAACTGCAAGTTATTTTTAGAGGTGTTTGTAGCATATGCATTAGCAAACATAGTTCCTATTTTTTTTTTAAAGCGAAACGTCACGTTGGACTCATTCCAATGTTTCTATATGTGACTGAAGCCAGAAACAGCATTTGTGAAAATACCACTCTTGAGGGAAGTACACCACATTAATAATGAGTTGGGCCTGAAAAGATTTTAGGATTTCAAAGTAAGCAGTTTCCATGCTTCTCTAATAAATCAAGAGAGAATAGATACTCACTTTACTAAGCAGGAGAAAATTTTAGATTTCTACCAAAATGATATTTCTTTGCCATCTGTCTTCATTCCCGACCTGATTTCTTTCTGGTCGTCTTGAATGAATATCCATTCTTATGTCCTTAACTGTCTTGCAAGGTAGCCAGGCCAACTGGCTTTCCCACTGGACTGCAAATCACTCTGGAACCCTGTGTTCTAGCAACAACTGCGTATCTGACATCAAATACCAGAGGTCTGCTACAGGTGCTTCATCAATCTCTTCATCTCCTTCTGTTTGGCTTCAGGTATCTGCAGAACTATAAAATGGCACTCTGGCACATAACCTAGGTTTTGAAGGTGCCCTCATGTCCACCAAGGGACAAGCCATGGCAGTGTGGATTACTGGGTGGGATTACTTCCTGCTGATGCTCTGAGACTGTACAGGGGTTGACAGCAAAGTCTGGGGACTCAGAAAGCCTGACTCCAGAGCCCAGCTCTGCCATTCTCCATTCTCTAAGTGTGCAACCTTGGGAAACTCACTTAACCTCTCTGCGCTTTAGCCACCTCAGCTCTAAAACAAAACTGCTAAGAGGGTTAAACATTAGTAGGTATTTAAAGGACTTAGCACAGCTCCTGGCATACAGCAAGATTCAATATTTATTATTTATCCATTTTTGGTGCCTTCACTGGCATGCCCTGGATAGGAGCAAAATTTTGTCAGTTAGCCTGACTACATTTAGTGCCTTGATTCTTGAAGGAAACAACAATGTCAAACCCATTAATATAATTTTCTAGGCTCTCAGTCAGACATCTCTAGGGCATAAATCACCGTGTGGGACCAGCCACGAAGAACCACACTGCAGGTGCTTTGGAAAGTCACACTAAATCTTACAAAGCAGAGGTTATGACTCCCGCACGCCCTGCAGCAGGAATTCAGTGATGTGGCTTGCTATCATGCCCTGACTGATGACTGCTATTGTTCACATCCAGAGCGTCGCACGTGACAGATGACAGTGACATGGCTGCACGTGCCCATGGGCACGCCTGGGTTTTACAAATGCCAAAATACTTTTGCAAGAAAGTAAAGCAAACCATGGCTTGGGGGAAGTTCAGGATTTTACTTGTTTGCTAGTTTTTGAGGGTTTCCTTATTGCGATAGTCCTAAACGTATTTTACAAACACAAAAAAAAGGAAATCAGCCATTTTTCTCTGGCCTCCATTTCTAGTAAAAAGGTGATTCAACATTGCTGTTGAAGAGCAAGCATCAATTAACCTTATTTGGGGGCTTAAAGTTACAATTTATAGAGTTTTACTTTTTTATGAGTATGAAGAGACTTGCTACATTTCAGACTCATCACTGCTTTGCCTTTGATCAGGTCTTTGTAATTATTCCAATAAGGAAGACACTTTGTGTCTTTCTCATACACAGATGCTACTCCATTTGATTTACTCAGTGTTTAAAATTTACTAATAAACAAAATTAAAAATAAAATAGAAAAATTATAACATCAAAGGCCCATTTCTGAGAAGCAGCATAAAATAATGCCTAAGAATTCAGATTTCAGTGACAGACAGATGTGGGTCTGTGGACAAGAAACTTCACCCCTCTATATTTCAGTTTCCTCACCTGTATGGGGACAACAGTAGTGCCTAAGTTTTGTAAGGCTGGCAGCACCAGAGTGATGCCTGGTGCAAAATGTGGCTGAGTAAAAGACAAGTGAAGCAGAAGGAATGGAAGAAATGGAAAAAGGCAGGGAAGCAGGAGAAAAGGGAGTTAGCCAGGACTCCCCAAATTACACAAATAGTGGCTAAAATCCAGGCTTTTGGCCAGGATTTGGCCTCTAAAATAGCACAACTTGATTTTCTTTACTAGGTAGATCTTCCATATTCAATAAAGGAGAGAGAAAAGTGTAAAGAACCCCCTTGACATACCACCAAACTTCAACAACTGTTGCTTCCTACCATTCTGATTTCATCTACTTCCCTAAACACACTTTTGTGTTTTCTTTTGACGGCATAGTTTCAAAGAAAATCTCAAGGCATAATATCAACTCAACAGTAAGTGCTCCTGGAGGTAAAGACTTTAAAAAAAAATAATCACAGGGGCACCTGGGCAGCTCAGTCGGTTAAGAGTGGACTCTTGATCTCGGCTCAGTTCTTGATCTCAGGGTGGGGAGTTCAGGCCCTGCACTGGGCTCCATGCTGGGTGTGAAGCATACTTAAAAAAAAAAAAAGTCACAATACCACTATCAGATCAATAAAACTATCAATAATTTCTTAAATAACACATAATAGAGTTGTGTTTCATTTTCTCCTACTGTTTAAAGAAAAGAAAGGTATTTTTATATTATTTTTCTTCAAATCAAGTTCCAAACAAGGTTCACACATGGCATTTGGCTTATAGGTCTCTAAGTTTCGTAACATATAACCATTCCCCCTTCCTACACCCTACTTTTGTCTCATAACATTTATTTGCTGAAGAAATTGGGTCATTTGTTTTGTAGAACTTCCCACACTCAGGACTGGGCTGATCTGTAGCCTTGTGGTGGTATTTAACATGTCCCTCTGTCTCCTGTATTTCCTGTAAACTAGCAGGTAGATACGGAAACTTGGTAAGATTCTGGTTCTAATATGTGCCGAAGGGATGTGGGCAGAATACTGCACAAGTGGTATTGTTTCTTTTCAATCAGATCACGTCAGGAGGAGTATAATGTTTGGCTATTCTACTTTTAGTGACGCTGAGACTGATCAGTGGGTTCAAATGTCGTCAAGCTGATTCTCAATTACAAAGCACCAATTTCACTTAAGATTTTAGCATCCATTAATGACTGTTGCCTAGCTCCATTATTTCATTAGATGCTGCAAGACAGTGGTTTTCTATTTCTAGCTCCCTTCTGCATTTATTAGCTGTCATTCTCTATAAAGAACTTACCTGCCCTGGCACTTCCTTTTGTGGGGGGGCGATGAGAATGGAGGGTGCACCCTGAGGTGTCAGGCACACCGCAGGCGTACAAGGTGGTGGGGTGCTGCCTGCCCAACCCCGAATGGTGCACTCTGCCCCTCTACGGCACATGAATCTGCACCTAATCATGTTGTCGCCAAGTCCCGTTTCTGGTATTTTGTGTTTCAGCCGAAGAAGATGACGTCTTCAGGGGAAACCGTCTACTGTGGACAGGTATTCGAGAAACCCCCTTATGGGTGAAGAACTCTGGTACCTGGCTGTGCTATGGCTCTCGCAGGGGCACCCACGCCAGGGGAGCACCGGAACCTGACCACTGCAGGTGCTGTCACCCAGTGCCAGAGAGGCATGGGCACCCCGCACCGCACCCGGGCCCACTCCATCCAGATCATGAAGGTGGAGGAGACTGCGGCCAGCAAGTGCTGCCAACAGGCAGTCAAGCAGTTCCACGACTCTGAGATCAACTTCTGGCTGCCACACCGGGTCCCAACGTGCCACCACAAGCCCCACTTCCCCACCAAGAGGTCCAACACTTTTTTTCAGATGCAGAGCCTCCTTGTCCCCAGGTCTGCCCAAATTCCCTGGGAAAACCAAGAAAAAAGAACTCACCCTGAAGTACTGGCTGTGTGTGCGTGTGTGTGAACACTCGTATCTTCCTTTCTTCCTTATACCGCAAGGAGCATACTCTGTAAACACCTCGCCATTTTACTTGTATAGTTAACAATGGATCCCAAAGATGACGTCATGGCAAGATGTAGACGTTTTCCTGGTTCCTTCTTATAACTGCATATTATGCCTCTTTATGAACGTACCATTTGGTTATTTCAACCATTCCTCTATTGATGGATATTTGGAAGGTTTCTAATATTGGACTATTACAAACAATATTGTACTACTTGTGTCTGTACCATTGTAGATTTGGGGCACAACATTTAAATGAACTGTTCGATCCTCTCTTAAGTTAAACATGCCATCTTAAAAATGGTATTTTCAATGCATTACATTTAACAAAAAGAGGCTGAAACCCAAGATACAATATGGCAGAGTAAAGCTTTTTATTTTTTGTTTCCTTATTTTTAAATGTTTCTTTCTTTATTTTGAGAAAGAGAGGGTGTGTGCAGGCATATGGGGGAGGGGCAGAGAAAGAGAGAGAGAAAGAGAGAGAGAGAATCCCGTGCAGGCAGAGCCCGACATGCAGCTCAGTCCCACAAGCCATGAGATCGTCACGCCTGACCAAAATCAAGAGTGGGACGCTTAACCAACTGAGCCACCCAGGCGCCCCAGAGAGTTTTTTAAAGTGCAGTCCATTATACACCTGCATCACAATCAGTCTCCTGGAGTATGTGACAAAAATGTGAATTTCTAAGCCCACCTTCAGGCCTTCTGAACAGTCGGGTGTGAGATTCCCTGATATAGTGGGGAAATTGCTGTACGCAGAATGGAAAGACTGCCCTCTGGGTTCAGTCGTGACATCTGAGCCAACAAGACCAGCCCTGGGTTCTTTAGGAATGATTCTTCATATGCTGGAGATAATAAATACCTTCCCTACCAACTTCATGGGATTTCCGTGTAGTTCAAATGCAATTATGTGTGAGAAATCAGTTTGAAAACTAAAGTAAAATTAAAATGTTAACATCTAGCAATAGGAAAGGCTTTTGCTCAAGCAATATCCCCATCTTCTCCCTCAACAAATATCCTACTTATACATTTAATGGTAAAGACCCATAATTTTCCCTAAGTGCCCACATTCCTTCCTTGATTCATTTCTGAAAGTTCACATAAAATAACTTAGCCAGTTGGCATCCAAATGCACTCTTTATAGAAGACACACTACTCTTCAGGAATACCCACTCACCTCTGTCTAGGATACCATAAGGCAGTCATGACAAAACCTTGATCCAACACGGAGAGGAAAAGTAACTCAAGGCCACCACGGGTCTGCCTTTGATTAATTTTATACAAAGGTGGAAAATGCCTGATGCTTCAGAAATCATTGCCAGTAATGAGACACACAAAGAAAGAAAGAAAAGCCCAACCTACCATCAGTGTCCTAAAGAAGAATTTGTTCTGCCATAATTTGGTGCATGGTGTACTTTCAGTCTGGTTCTATGAAGCCAATAAATCCAGACAGGTTCAGAGTCTGTTTATTTTTAAATGACAGGCAAAACCACTATAATTTTTGTCTTCTTTCCAAAGGAGAAGACTATGCACTGTTCAGTAGTAGTTTTTTCTTAAGGATCCGGAACAGTTCCTACCATGTGACTGTGAAAGTCATTCCTCCAATACAGGGCTTGAAGTACAAGGTATGGTCAAACAATGTACAGGGGTAAATATGAAAGCTTTCAAAAGAAGAGGGGGGGGGTGGCTGGGAAGAAGCACTGGTGTTTTTTACATCTACCCTGAGGGGGAAAAAAAACTTTAGTTAACACCTATTGATGAGTCAAAGAAATAAAAAAACACCCCTGATGCAAGACGAGAAAGCTTTAGACGACTTTTCAACTGTTGGATCCGAGTAAAACATTAAGCATCCATTTTCAGAATGCACGTTAGGGGTTAGGTTTTTGGTGGATAATTGATTTTAAATGGCCTACTCTCCGAATGAGGAATTTACTAATCACACATGGAGGTGCTACTGGGATCGGGGTGTGTCAAACCAGAGCCCCTCTTCTCTATGAGCTGTGGCCTCAGAAACAAGTATCCTTTTCTATATGAATGTTGATCTTCCGAGCACACGTTCAGGTACAGAGCAAACAGTGAAATCAAATTATTTTCTTTTCAGAAACACACTTCACAGTGGTACTGTATTTTGGTGAGGTGAAGTGTTATGTTTAGAAAAGGTAGAAGCAGGGGAATTATTCACTTTTCTCCCTCTTGGTGAGAAAGGTTTCACGAAGGGAAGGGGACTTCAGAAGGCCCTTAAAGCTCTGTAAGTGAGACCAGCTGACAGAACCGGACAGGGAAGATCGGCCCAGCCCAGACAGTGGGATACGGGTGGAGAGGATCCAGACTTACCGGTGGACAGTGGTGACAAAGCCTGCGTCACAGATCGACCCAGACCAGAGGGACAGGCAGGACACACACCAGAGTGATTAGAAATGAAAACATCGGGAAAACCCAAACAGTCTGTGGATGAGCCTGAAACTATGAGTGACGC
Organism: Panthera tigris; assembly: GCF_018350195.1. Taxonomy (NCBI): domain Eukaryota; kingdom Metazoa; phylum Chordata; class Mammalia; order Carnivora; family Felidae; genus Panthera; species Panthera tigris. Next base: position 114,151,563 of record NC_056666.1, on the reverse strand, counting down.
TCTTGGCCTTTATTCAAAATAACACTTGACATTTATTGAGGATTTGACTATGGGCTTTTTACTTTAAGAACTTTTATCTGGGTTAAATCCATAATCAGCAATCCTGTGATGGTGGTACTTTCTCATCTGCCCTTTTCAGGTGAGGAAACTGAGACACAGGGATAATTTATCCAACATGACACAGCCAGGAAGAAGCAAAAGCCAAGATTTGAGGCCTGGCATTCTGACTCCAGAGCCCATGATCTCAACCACCCCTCAATGCTGCCTCTCTAGAAGAAAACAAGGAGAGTTCCCATAGGATATATTGGAGTTGGAGAAGAATGGCACAGTTAGGCTGGTAGAAAGATGAATTCTTCCATGGTGTTCAGACCTGTTGTGGGAAGTAACAGAAGACACAAAGACTAAGGTCTGATAGGCAAAGTGGGAAATGGCCTAGCACTGACCAAAGAGTTAAACAGGGCTGAACGCTGAGGATATCATGTAAGATGATCACAGTTTCAGTATCCTTTGAAAAGTGGGATGCCAAGGAGTCACCTCAGTCTGTGTCTGTGTTTTGGGTGAGGGAACAGCAGGTGAGAAAGGGCAGGGATGTCAGAGAGAAATGAAAGAGCAAAGATGCGCGCAGTCCAGGGAGGCTGCCTAGTGTAACAGCAGGAACCGGAGATTTGGACCCAGGGACGATTGGGTTGAAACCTGGCACTTTCTCTTTATTTCTATGTGAGCGCATGTAAGTTAGCTCTCTGTGTCTTTGTTTCTGTACCAGCAAAGCAAGAGTTGTTGTTGTTGTTGTTGTTTTAACTGAGAGCATTATATAGGATTAGATACATGATATATGCAAAAGTATTAGCATAGTGTTTGATATGTGTGAGGCATTCCAAAAATATTGGAAGGGAAGGGAAGGGAAGGGAAGGGAAGGGAAGGGAAGGGAAGGAGGGACGGAGGGAGGGAGGGAGGGAGGGAGGAAGGAAGGAAGGAAGGAAGGAAGGAAGGAAGGAAGGAAGGAAGGAAAGAGAGAGAGCGAGAGATAGGGGAGGGAGGAGGAAAGAAAGGGAGACCACCCACCAGCTGCTACATCTTACAATGGGGAAATTGGCAGGAAAGGCCTCAAAAGTAGCCAGAAAGGGAAGCAAGACTGCAGCCATGTCACAAGTCCTATGACACAGTGCCTGCATGCCACATTCGCCACATAGGATACCAATGCCTGTATTGGCCAGTCCTATTTCCAGAAGGGTCTGCCAGCACATAACAAAAATGGTTTGCCTGTTCATTTATTCCTCCCTTTGCTCATTCAACATTTGTTATAGCCACAGAGCTTGGCTAGGAAGAATGCACAATTGAGGAGATGCGAGAGACAGGACCATCATGATGTAGTGGTCCCCCTGCAGCTCTGTGATCATCCACCTAGTGGCTACATACAGCAGAGGGATCCAGGCACAACACAGTGACGACCAAGACATAATCTATAATTGCCCCCAATTCACTTACGATCTACTAGGAAAGAGACACACGAATACATTTTTACAACACTCATATGATCACTGCTATGAAGTAATTTGGAACGGGGAGGCAACAGTGACAAAATCTTATAAAAGATTTCATGACTGTCAATACTTTCATATCAGGGTCCCATAACTCTTACAGTCAGACAAGACCATATAATAGTTACTCCAACACGACTCTTTATGCAATTTATTCAACACTCATACGTTATCAGTCCCTTGTTCATTTCATATTGTTAAGCACAAGTGTGCACTGAACATCATAAAACTATTCTCTGTTATATTCTTTGGGGGGGTGGAAAATATTTTATACGTACTTGATCAAGAAAAAATGGTTGTTTGTTTGTTTGTTTGTTTGGGGGGGTGGAACTGTTATAGTCTTAAAACGCTGATGTTACCACTAAATTCACTCAAAGTCTGGTCCCGAATACCAGCTATAACTTCCAGCAATGTTTCGTTTCAACAATAAAGCACAGTTAATCCCATTACTAAGTTATTCATTACTGTGGAGAAATGAGCTATTTTCAAAGAACCACTGCTTGCTTTGAAAAAGTGAACATACAGCTCTTTGCCCTGGCAAAAATTTCAGAAGCGTTGCTTCCAATCTACCTGTAGGGCAAGATAAAGTTCATTTTATTTCAAACTTCCGCAAGATTTTAATCTCAGCATAATCAGGTTATATGCAAACAGTTTCCTAACCAAAATTTGACTTCTCTTCTTTCAAGATCAATAAAAACCACGCAGAATAGTGCTATTGGAAGTTCAGGCAGTGGTGACAACTAATCATTTCACTGGAATAAACTGAAGGGACCATAAAATAGATCCACTGCCCAACCACCCATTCCCTTTGAACAACCAAGGCAGCAATTACTTTTCAGAACTGGAGACTGCACATGCTTTTCTTGGATAATAATGGAACCACAACAAAACAGTCTTTGATTTTTAAGATTTTGACAGTCCCCAAAGTCTATCCTATTTTTGATTACGTACGAGACAGAAATGTCTATAATCATAGAATATTAGAGTCAGAAGGTCATCTTCTCCATCATCTATCCAACGTCTGAATCTCCTCTTTATATCTCTAACAGATATAATATAATCTCTTATTGAACCTTCCAAATTATTAGAAAGCACTTCGTTATATTGATATGAAATCTCTTTATTTGTAACTTCAACTTACTGCTCCTACCTTAAGCTACTGGCCACTATACACACTATGTCTAATTCCTCCTTAAATCTCAAAAAGTAAGGTATAAATAGAGATTAAAGCCTAAAACAAGAAAGAATATGCCTAATTCCTTTAAAGGAGTCCAAGTTACCAAGCCAAGATGAATTCTATTTAGGATACTGAATTAACTGACAGATGTATTAAGATGTGCAATACTCTGAAAAATTAAAGAGAAAGCAAACAATCCAGATTTTGAAAAGGATGGATGAATCTGATTCCCTAAGTCATGGAATAATGAACTTAATGCCTATCCCTAGCAAAATTTAACAACAAATTATTATACAGGTCAGCATTTCTGAAACAGTGCTCTCATGAGATGACACCTATTCTATTAACTTTTAAAGCATCTTTAGAGTTCTTCAGAAAACAGCCGGAGGAAAGCTGAAACAGAATGTTCATACTCACTTAGAAGGCAAAAAATACCAGGAACCATCAGGGGTTTACCATGAACGACTTAAGTCAAAAAACTTCATTTCCTTTTTTGATAGAGTCGCTATCCAGACAGATAGGGGGACTGCCACAAACATGATATTTTGATTTCAGTAAAGCTCATCTATCTAAAGTCAATAATCTGTATAAAGTGGTTTAATTAAATATGAATCTGCCTACTGAGTCTACATTAATTCAACTTGTTTACCGGCTTTCTGGAATCCTCTATCGAATGACAGGAAGAAAGAGAAGGAAGAAGGGACGAGTCTAATTTGGCGTGCTTTGTGAAGCTAGGCCACTTTTTGAGAATCCTTACTTTCATTCACAACCATCTGCTTGCGTAGCACGGTCGCAAGCGTGCTGAGGGTCAGTATCAAGCAATTTGTTCTAGACAGTCCAAAGTGAACCTTTAAAAAAGAAGTCAAGGCAGGCCTTGTCTGTGTTTTGTCATTTTGATGTTCCATTTTCCTTGTTTGCCCTGAAATTACACACTGTGGCTCTTGGCTAACATCTACAGAGTACTGTTTGCTTGTTTATGTGTCTTACAATATAATTTAAGCTGCAAACACAATCCTGTTTAAAACCACTAGGTACTGATAGGCATGGGAGTCAGGGTGTCCAGTCAAAACAGCCAGACTTTGAACCTCGTCAGGCGTGGATCTGAATCCTAGCTAATCACTTAACGGTTGCGTAGCTTCAGGCTTGTTATTAAATCTTCCTGAGCCTCAGTGTCCTTGCCTATAAAATAGGGTTGATGATAATACGTGCCACCCACAGTGGTCATAAGCAGTAGAAAAAAAAAAAGTAACTAAATTCTCCTTCCTCGTACTCAGTCCTGAGTGGAAACTCAACAAATTGTAGTTGTGACTATTATTATCATCACCAATCTTGTGTGCTTCAATTTATTCTGAACCATGTTTATGTTCTACATTCCAGTTTGAAGATCACTCTCTTTGATAGAGAAAGAGAGAAGCCAAATAGTTGAGTGGGTCTGCCTTTCGTCATGCTAACATTAGTCCATCCGCCCCAAGCAATGAGCTTAGCCCTCATTTGTTCTTGTTTTGCGCATAGCTTTTCAAGAGGCTTTTTCTGCCGTCTTTAGCGCTCTCTCCAGCCTCACCTCGGTCTGAACTTGAGCGCTGCAGGTATTTTCTTACGAGTTTTATGCCACTCTTCCAAATTGGTCCTTGAGCATGTGCTCCGCTTTCAATCTTGGATACATGTTCTCTTAATACCCAACTCACTAAAAACTTCCTTGTTCTTAGAGTGGTTCCCTCCCTTTTCTCCTTCACCCCCCAAAATTGTGATTTTTGCCCTCAGAATTCCCCTTCCCTCCTTCCTTTCTTCCTTCCTTCCTTCCTTCCTTCCTCCCTCCCTCTCTCCCTGCCTCCCTCCCTTTCTCTTTTTGTAGTGCCCTCTTTTCAAGTCTCTGGACATTGAAAAAATACCTATCCTTTCTCTATATTTTCCTGAAGTCACCATTACTATTTGGTTATGTCCAACTTTCCTTTCTTTGGCAGTTGCAAAACACTACGATCACAGCCATTCCCTCCCAAGGTTTTAGCCATTTCTACTTCAGTTACAGTTGGTTAGAACTAAGTTCACAGTAATATTTCCATCTCCTTGCTTCCTCGATCTGTGGTTTAAAAAAAGATAATGGCAGAAGGACTTCTGCTCTCCATGGACTGAAACATTTATCAGACATGGAGAAATTTCAAGTCCTCATCAATGACTGTATCTTGGCTTGTGGCAATTTTGACATTTTGCTAAATCTAAGCATGTGCAGTATCACCAACCAGCCAAGTAAGACTCTCACTCACTTGTCTACACTGACCTATAATAGTTATTCAGGCATAATCAAAATGTTTTGGTGCCACTGCCAAGAGAACAAGCTGTGCTTTGAAGTTCAGTCATGACAGTTCACGGTCACAATGTGAATGGGGTTGGAAACAGATGAAAGTTCGTACCCCCAACTCTGTACGTGGTAGAAACCTTGCTCTCACATTCTTTGTTCATTTTGTGTGTTTTTGCTATTTTTTTTAAATTTAGATATAATTGACCCATAATTTCTTACATTTTTGAGTTCTTCTATGAATTCATTACAACTTCCAGAATCCTAATACAAGAAGGAATTCTAGTACAGGCCATAACTGACCACCCTTAAAATGTATTTAAGAGAAACAACCCCAAAATCAAACAAACCCAAACCAAGCAAAAACTCTGTGTGGCTACGTTAATGGTTAAGATTTAGCTAATAGCCAGAAATCAAGAGCAATTTTAATTACCTTGCAGTTTCATCTGTCTCATTAATCTGAAGTTTTATTCTTCATTTATTGAATGAGAGGGAATTCCCTAAGAGAGGGTTTGCCTTTCAACAATCAGCTAAACATACTTAAGTTCCCCCAGAGGTCTAGATATTGACATATCCAAATTAAGATCACCAAGCCTGATAAGTGTAACTGAGCTTAGTTACTTCCCAGTTAACTGCAGGCTGGAGACTAAGAATAGAAATGCATATAAAAATATCTGCCAGTTATTCAACTAGTATGCATGGGCCAGAATAGCTCCCTTCCCTTCCCTCGTGCTCTGAATCACCAACCAAAGTGTCTCTCACTGCTAAAGAGTCTTTAGCAAGTCAAAATAAAATCAGAAGAAAATTTATTTCTTATAAAGGTTTAAAAGTGGGTAAGGTTCCTATTTACATCCTAATCGAGCACAAAGGCTCGTGGTTTCTTATCCATGATTCTTAAATGAAGTTTTAGAGAATAAAGTATATTCCAGGTAGTGAATCAAATACAGTGACCAAGAAAAAGATTTCTTGTAGAGGCTGCTTTTAGGCAACCAACTTGAACAATGGAAACCTGAGGAAGGTAGAAGGGCCCACAGCGGCCCCCCCACCCCCCTGGCTGAATATAAACAGGGCCATTTGGCAACCCACCTCAAAATATCCATAGGCCCTAGATGACCACTGAGTTACTTACACCGGATACAGGTGCCAAAAAATGAAAATTCCATATGTTCCTAGAGCTCCTCACCTTCCCCCTTTAACTACAGCCCCCCACCACTGTCTCCCGGCAGACAGCCTCTGCTTTGCTGTCCTGTCTGCTGCTCCTTTGTGGTGGATTCAGTAAATTTCTACCTCCTTTGTTCTGCCTTACATGAATTCTTTTACCACCCATGCCGTCAGCCTCCACCCATTCAGGAGACCCCACACTTCTGCCTGATACAAAATAATTTTGCCATTATGTCAATACGGACCCACACATGTGCCATCCTGGGCTTCTAAAGCAAACCGTTGGTAAGCAAGGAGTAGCCACCTAAAAAGATTAACCTCCAAAATGTAACTGTGGAGACCTACCTGAGGCTCTTTCTGAGGCTAACCTGAGACCTGAGAATAATAAGAAAGTTTTGGATGTTACAGTTTAACCTACTCTGTGCTACAGAGCCACAGTGATGGGTAATGAGGAGACGAAAGGGTAAAGAGTGTGTTAAAAAAGCCCCAATTATAAGGAAAACTGGGCCTTCACGGAAAGGTATGTTGATTTGCCCGTAACTTTCAGTGTTTGCTGTTAAGTTTAAATCTCTTTCCCTTAAGCTAAATTTTATCAATCAGTACAACTCAGAGGCCACTTAAAATCATAACTTCCTTTTAAACATTCTTATCATGATAGTTGCTGGCAAACACATTCCAAAAGAACAGTCACTTCCACTATGTAGAAAAAGCTTAACTGCTGAATTTAAAATGGACAAGTTGCTCTTATTCACAAAGGAGGGCCTCACTGTCCTTTGTGACCCTAGGCCTTCCTCCCCTTCTCCTTGACTCAGCAGCTGAGCTCAGCTTCCTCTCCCTGACCTTCCTTTTCCAAATGCTGGAGCACAGCAGGCATTTCTAGGTCAGCAAAGGAAAGTATTACTGCCTTCCAGGAGAACAGTGTCTTCTGTGTATTCAAAGCACTGAACAAGGACAAGGAGTCAGTCATTCAGTGTACTAACCCCCATTCTCACCCTAACTAGGGCATGGCATTACCTGCCCCTTGTCTCCATTCTGCTAGGGGAGAAACCCCACCAGCCAACTCTGTAGCTGGCTATCATCAACCACCTGAACACAGCTCAGCTTTGCATAGAGAAATACCTTCCCCATCAAATTCCCTGCCACACTGCTATAACATTGTCTTCCTGCCTGTCCCATAAGCGCATGGTAATGGCCACCTCCTCATCCTTTCCATCCCATTCCATGAATTCCGCCACCACTCATTTTTTCAACGGCTTCACTGACAAATAATTCACATACCATAAAATTCCACCATTTAAAATATGCAATTCAGTGGTTACTCACAGAATTGTGCAGCCACCAGCATAATCTAACTGTAAAATATTTTCATCACCCCCTAAAAAGAAATCCTGTATCTATTAGCAGTCACTTCCCAAATCTCCCCTGCCCCTACATCCCCGCCCTGAGCAACCACTTATATACACTCTGCCTCTATTGATTTGCCCATTCTGGACATTTTACATAAACATGTATGGTGTTTGTGACTCGCTTCCTTCACTCAGCATAACGCTTTCAAGGTTCATCCACATTATAGCATATATCAGTACCTTATTCCTCTCACTGCTGAATAACATTCCATTGTGTGTACATACGACATCTGGGTCATCCATTCGACAGCCAATGAACATCTGGGTTGTTTCCACTTTTTGGCTGTTATGTATAATGTGGCTACATACAAGTCTTTGTGTGAACACGTTTTCAATTCTCTAAGTCATCACTTATTTTTAGTAGGCTCTCTCCTCTTTGCCTGTTCTTGTCTGACCCAAAGTCTAGGATCCTCTATAAAATAAAAATATTGGGGGAAAAAAGGAATCCACGTACACTGTGGATAGAATGAAAATAAGTGCAGCCTTTCTGGAGAACAGTTTACCAATATCTATCAAATTTTTAAATACATGTACTCTTTGGTCTAGGAACTCCACTGCAAGTACCCTACCAAAAAATCACTCCACAAGAAGTTTGTGGATGGCTACAAAAATGTTCTCTGAAGCAGAGTGTGCAATAAATAGCAAAGGATTAGGAAAAAAACCTTAAAGACTGTTCACTAAGAGTCATGGAAAAGTCCTACAGTGGATGACAATGCCATGGGTTAAAATAATAATAACAAGATAGAACTATGTGGCAGTATGAAAAGCTGTCTTACATAACTAAGAGACTTACAGAAAAATGCATATATTAAATGAGTCCATGTATGTAAAAAAGGATACATCTGCGTGTGCTTCTTTGTCCACATGTCTAGAAAGATACATTTATTTTCATTAGAATCAGAGGTTTCGGGAAGAGGGACAATGGCTTTGCACTTCATATCTTTTTGTACAACTTGAATTCTTTCTATAAGACTGCTTTTAGAATTTAAGGTGTATGTTTTAAAACAACACAAATTCTCTTTCCAGGAGTCCTCTGATACTCCACTATGAGAATGTTAGGGAGAGTGTGAGAAAATGCTCGCCAAAAAGAGAAGAGACGCACCAAAGAGGAGCGGGGTGCTGAAAACAGACATCTCTTGCTTGCTGACTGATTCCAGGTAACCCTCAATCTAACCATCGAAAGCCGCTTAGATTCTGACTCCTGCCTGCGTTCCCAGAGAGACAGTATGGCACTAAGGGAGAAGGACAGACATCAGACAAGACTGGGTCCCAAGCCATATATGCTGCCACTTACTAACAGTGGAACTTTCACTACACCTGTCCTCCCCCAAATCCTCTTGGCCAGACCACAGAATAACCCATGCTCTTTCACTATGATGTAACAGTAATGCCAACTCCCAAGCATTCCCATCAGTCCTACAAATTTAGGCTCCAAATAGTACCTGTCAGAGAAAACTTTTGAAGATCAACTCCCAGATTCAGACCTATATACGCGTTTGCACATCCTCTGCAGTGGGTGCATGTGCTCCCCCTTCACACTGATTCAGTCTTCTGGTATTTCCGGCCTCTATAAACTCTTCTAAGGGTCTGTACCTAACCAGAAATTATGCAAGGCCCATTGGGCCTAGAAGGATGGTTATCAAGAACTTGTTGGCTCACAACGGAGTATTTGTTTTCGATGATTGATCTGTATCCAAGGGTTGTCTTATGCAATTGTTTGCTTGTAAAAACTCGACAAAATGATAAATGAATGGTAAATGTAAGTGCTCAATGCTCATCTTATACAGGAGACTTGATCAGGATTTTGATCTGTTTGTTTGCATTTTTCTCCCCATTTTTCCCAGTGTATAGTCACCACCGGCCAAAGTTATCCACACAGATTACAGAAATACAGATGTGTCTGTTTCAGAGAAAATCAAACTCCCAATAAATGAGCCCATTCTTTAAGATCCAATTCAAGTACCCACCTCCTCCAGGAAGCGTTCTTTACTCCCTTCTCCCTCCCACCCCAGCAGCTGGTCACTTCCACCTTATTGCTTCCAGGGCACTCTCATTTTATGTAGTAATTAGGGGTAAAATATTTGACCCCTTCCTTAGGCTGTCAATGTTCCTGTCTTAATCACTGCTCCATCCACACTGCCTCACATAATTCAATACACATACACGGGGAAGAAAGAAAGATTGCTCAAACACAGGAGTGGGTGAGTGAAGATTAATTCTCACCCTCAGTATAAAACACCCACTGGCTGTGGAGACTCCAGCCCCTGCAGTGTCTATCCCACCACCCTAAAATACCAAATCCTCCTTCCAAGGAAAACTGAAGTCCAATAATGATCAGAATAACATGTTTTTAAATCTCCATCTTCATATGCCAAAAGGCAAGGGCAACCCTATGGCAAAAAAACAAAGAATAATGTTTAAATAATTAAACGCAGAATAAATAGCAGGATTTGGGAAAAGTGGGTTTAAGCTCTAGTCCTGTCACTAATAGCTGGACTAAATTCTCCAGGTCTTCAGACTCCTCATCTAAAGAGAGTAAAACTTGATCACTGCTAAAGCCCTCTATCAGCTCTAACACTCTAGGAGTCCATGGAAAAGAAAATGAACAGACAATCCTTTCTTTCTTTCTTTCTTTCTTTCTTTCTTTCTTTCTTTCTTTCTTTCTTTCTTTCATTTACATAACAGATGTTACTGGATGCTTGTAGTGGAGGACTATGTGCTCACCAAACAAACCCATTTTGTTTTCCTCCTAAGACAGACATTTGGAGGGCTAACTTGAAAGTAGGTGTGTCTATGGAATTGAGTTCTGGCCCGTGCGAAATGAGTGAAAGTGATATACACCAACCCCAGCCTGTCCCACAAAGCCTCCTGTGCGATCCACATGCTCACAATCTTCCGTCACCTCCCAGCCAGAGAGAGATGACCCAATGAAGGTTCCAAGGTCTTGAGGAATGCCAGGAAGTCTGGGTCACTGAATGTCTGCATGGAGCAGGGCCCTCCCTCCCCACAGCAGGAAATGAACCAGTGAGATTTGGGGGTTCTTTGTTATAGCAGATAGCCTGCTCTAAGTAGTACCTTACATACATGATCACCTTTAACCCTCCCAACAACCTGAGTGGTAGACATTACTATTTACATTTTACTGATGAGGAAATTCTCAGAGAAGGGAAGTTAACATGTCAAGGTCACATAGCTTCATTGTGGCACTGGCAAGATTTGAACCAATGAATCTCTAACTCCAAAGTTCACCTTCTTTATTTTTTTTTTAATTTTTTACTTATTTTTGAGAGAGAGAGAGAGCAGAGGAGGGGCGGGGGGGGGGGGGAGGGGTTGTGCAGAGGATCCAAAACTGGCTCCTCGCTGACAGTAGAGTGCCCAAGCAGGGCCTGAACCCACGAACAGTGAGATAATGACCTGAGCTGAAGTCAGATGCTTAACCAACTGAGCCACCCAGGCGCCCCCATCTTCTTTATTCTGTATCACACAGTTGCTACCAAAGCCCCTCTGTACCCTCCTCCTTGCTCCTGGGTACCTCAGACTTGTTGCTAATAGTTCACAGGTGCTATTCCAACACAAATAAACTTGTTACTGAGAAGTAGTGCAGAATATGGCAAGTAGACCTATCTAGAAACTGTAGGCAATGGAAGGCCAGAATCTGGCTTTGCTGCAATCAAATATGGAAGTAAGTCTTGTATCTGACTCAATTTGGCCTACAAACAGAAGATTAAAGCATCCAGTAAGACCAGATAACCAGAATTACCAGTAACGTGCTCTAGGAAATAATCAAGAGATAACCATACCATTTTGATTTTCCCTTCAAAGAGTGAATTTGACATCATTAAGAATGACATTTAAATGCTAATCGAAAAGCAGTGTTTCTCTAGACAAGCACTTGCATGTTAATTAATTCTGAGGATAAGAAGACCAGCTTCCAATATGAGGTGTCAAAGGAGACAGAGCTCCTTTGGGGAGGAAGATAAAAGGCTATGGCAAAGGCATAATTAAATTACCTGGTTTCAAGAGTTTTAAAAAGAAATGTTATCCTTTGCAATGCAAATTCATATTGCTCTTTTGTGAGGACTGCATTTTAATGAATGGACCAAAGTACAGATTTCCAACATCAATGCCCTTTTAATGTAGTACCCTTATCACAGATCAAAACTTTTACCAGAACAGTAGCTAATGAGCTCACAGAGAATGTCAATACTGGAGAGAGAAGCCTAGTGCCCTAGAAGCCAATATACCACAGACACACTTAATTGTCATAAAGAATATAAGCTTCAATTTTTTAACATTTCTTTTTAGAGGAATCATGTAAATAATTACAATAGCCACAAACCACAGACTGAGAAAGATGTTAGGTTGAATATTTTATAAGTTAGGTTACCTCAAAAGGTAATTTTTTTTTTAAGATTTTATTTTTAAGTAATCTGTACACACAACATGGGGCTTGAATCCACAACCCCGAGATCAAGAATCACACATTTCACTGACTAAGCCAGCCAGGTGCTCCTAAAAGATAATTTTAACAAAGCATACATTCAACTTGCTATCATTATACCATACTTATTAGCATATTATAATGTGTATTGTGTTAACTTTTACTGTTTACAATGTATGGATCTCATCTTAGCCCTGCGAGATATATGATATACATTGTGCTCTGTACAGATAAATGAAGGCCCAGGGAGAGTCTATGGACTAACCAAGATCTCAGAGGTAGAGATTGGTCAGGCCAGGTCTAGTACCCAGGCTTCTGACTCTAATTTCAATGATCTTACCACTCTATTACATTATCTTTCTTCTATCTAGTTGCTACTAGTCCCTCCTGTCAAGCACATTATTGCTATGATATTACTAAATATGTGAAGGACATAAAGATTTGGGGAATCATCACAATTTGAAACAGGGTTTTCTTTTTGCTCTTCAACAAAGGCCCATTCTAGTAACAAAAGGATTCTGGTTAACTCATGTGTCGTACAGATGTATATTTTGTAAATATATGTGACAAAGGGTTTTTACCTAAGATATAAAAAAAAAAAAAAATAGAAAATATGCAAAAGCTATGAACAGGCTATTCACAAAAGAACTACAAATGGCTTGCTCAATTCCATTAGTACTAAAAAATGCAAATTGAAAGAACAATGAGTTATTATTTTTTCCCATCAAACTGAAAACTATTTTTTAAAAAAATCACAAATTCCCTAGGTTGACAAGAATGGAACCTATTATAACAGTGGGTGAGAGTTTAAAATGATACAATTCACAGGGGAAGATAAATTCCAGTTTTCCAGTTTCAGGAGTTAATTACAAGTAAAAAGGTATTGAAAATGGATATACATGGGGACACCTGGGTGGCTCAGTCAGTTAAGCATCTGACTCGATTTCAGCTCAGGCCATGGTCTCGTGGTTTGTTGAGTTCGAGCCCCACACTGGACTCTGCTCAGAGTCTAGCACAGAGGCTGCGTGGCAGCCAGCTCTCTTCCTGCCCCTTCCCTGTGAGTTCTCGCTCTCTTTCTCTCAAAATAAATAAATAAACTTAAAAAAAAGTTTTTAAATGTATATACATGAATGCTCATACCGTTTATAACAGTAAAAGAATAGAAATAAACTATGTTGTAACATAAAGTTACTGATTAAATTTTGATGTTAACCACAAAATTCTATAGCCATTGAAAAGAATTGGAAAACCAAATAATTAACATATGAAACACTGAGTAAAGAAGACCAAATGAAAAGATATCCCATGCATACAAACTGAGACGCTCAATAGTGCTAAGATGTCAACTCTCCTATAGATGTGACTGTCAAAGCAATGGATCTACAAGTCCAAAGCAGTCTTTTTTATTCTTACATTACCTTTCTTAATCCAAAGCAATCTTGATCAAAATCCCTGAAGTTTTAGTATGTCTCTGAGTATGTTTGTGGAAACTGACAAGCTGGTTCTAAGCTTTATTTGGAAACGGAAAGAACTAAAGAGTATCATCAGGAATTGGTACAAAGAAGACTTGTCTGCAGTTTATTAAGCTACAGCAATCAAAACTTGCATTAGCGCAAAAGAAATGCACCAATGAAAGAGAAGAGAAAGTCCAAAACCGGATCTGTACATAGATTCCTACTTTATTTACAGGAAAGATTGCACTGCACAGCAACACAGAATGGATGGTCTTTTCGACAAATGCTGCTTGATCAACTGGATATCAAGGTGCTATAAAATGAAACTTGAGCCTAACTTCTCACCATACACATAAATTAAATCCAGGTAAGCTGTAGATCTAACTACGAAAAGTAAAACAATAAAGCTGATGTAAGATAACCCAGGGGATATCTTCAGGGCCTTGGGGTTGAGACAAAGCAAAGATTTCTTAACTAGGACTCAAAAAACACTAATAACAAAGGGGCAATTCGTAAACTGGATTACACTAAAATTAGGAACTTTCACTAACCTCTATCAGAAGAATAAGAAAACCAAACCACAGAGTGGGAGGTGATATTTTCTTCTTTGAGGTATTTTTAACACATGTAACTAACAAAGGAACTTAATATCTAAAATATATGAAGTGCTAATAAATCAGAAAATGTCTGGCAATCCTACAGAAAAAATGGGCAAGACACTTAAGTAAGTACTTCAAACCTCTTCCACCCCCACCAAAGACACCCAAATGGCGAATAAGCACGTCAAAAAGTGTTCAACCTCATTAGACATCAGTAAAATGCAAATTAGAATCACAAAATACTACCATACACCTATCAGATTGGATCAAATCAACACAACTGACAATACCAAGTGTTGCCAAAGATACGGAGCAACAGAAACTCACATATGAGTTGGTATGAGGGGGTATAAATGGGTGGGAGTATAAACCGGTGCAACCACCAGAGCGCTACCCCCTAAAGTTGAACACAAACATATCCTGTGACCCACTAATTCAATTCCTAGATACGCAAACAACAAGAACTAGAACCTTCCTGGGTATCCCAAAAGCCATGTACTACAAGAATGATCGTAGCAACATTTTTCCCAACGGCCCCAAACTGAAAACAACCCCAACGGCTATCAACAACAGACTAAGTACGTATCCTGGCATTTCATTTCAATGAAAAAATGTTCAAAAGCGACAATGAATGAATACATGATACACATTAAAAACACGGATGAAGCTCACAAAAAGTGTGGAGTAAAAAAGTAAAAAAAAAAAAGTTACAGATGCTTCTTTTATACAAAGTTTGAAAACAGTGAGAAGTGGCAATAGCAGTTATCTCTGGCTGGGAAGCGGAGGCTATGGGGGGCTCCCAGGGGACTGGCAATGTTTCTTCACCTGGGTGGTGGCTCCACGGATGTGTCTGCTTTGTGATCATTCAAGGATCTGTGCACTTTTCTGAACATATGTTATACTGTCATAAAATACTTCAATCTGTATTTATTGGCTTGGAAATGTGTCTACGATGTATTAAGTGAAAAAAAAAAAAAGTAGCTCGGCAGATTACACGATTCTCCTTTTGAGATATACAGAACAGAAGCATGCTTCTCTAACACATCTGGGAGCAGAAGTTAATCGCTTGATTTCAAAAGGTAGTGAAAGTGAGGATTCACAAACAATAAAATAAAATAAAAATAAAAACACCTGCTGCCCACAACATCTCGTATTTTCACTTAACACTAAGGACCTGAGTATTTGCTTACTAGAACTCCACGCCATCTTTCCTGCATAAGTCATATCCTACCCCATCTTCTCCATTTCAGCTTTAGTTTTGTTAACATCAGACAAAAACGTAAATACACTTGTGAAGCAATACGAATGTGGACTCCTTCACGACCTCTAACATTTCTTCTCAAATCTTTTATAGCTATTTCACCCACTGTGAATTCCAGAGCAATTGTTTTAGAGATCGCAATTTGCTAAAGCATTCAACCTAATTTTAGTGGAGAAAACTGTTCTATTTTTATACTCATATTTCATTGGTTTATGTAATATTTAGATTACGTAACTGCAACAGTAACTTCAACTGGCATGAACAGGGCTAAGAAAAAGCACAAAAGGCTCTTAGCAAGCACACCATTTTGGGTACACTAAAGACACATTTGTTAGCAGAACGCATTTAGCCTTGAGAGTACTTCACTTGCCCTCTCTCTCGCTCCCCCCAAAAAAGGGGGGGAGCCCCTGGGTGACTTAGTTGGTTAAGCATCTGGCTCTTGGTTTCAGCTCAGGTCTTGATCTCTCGGGCTCACAGGTGTGAGATTGAGCCCTGTGTCAGGCTCCATGCTAGGTGTGTAGCCTGCTTAAGATTCTCTCCCCCTCTCCCACTGCCCCTCCCCAGCTCATGCTCTCTCTTTCTCTCTCCCTCTCTTGGGGGGGAAAAAGTGCTTCTTATATATATACTTAAGTCTTTGCATAAGAAATATAGAGTATATATTCCAAAATGTTAATACTGGTTTGTCTTCATTGGAAGTGTTTCTGGTAATGTTTAATTTAATTCGCTTGTGTATTTCTTCACAGAACTTGTATTCATACATTTTTTCCCAAGTCATAAGAAGCTTGTTATGAGAGCGGTTTAAGAAAGTTGGTGGGGGTTGGGGGAACTAGATGACATGAACCCTGCCCTCCTCTAAGCGAGTGTGACATGTGATGATTACGGCCATTAAATCAAACAGATCAGTTGAAACCCCAGTTCTGTCATGTGCTAGCTGTACATCCTTGCACATGCTCCCCCTCTAAGACTCAGACTTCTTTTCTGTAAAATGGGGATCATCCCACCTACTGCAAACAGCTGCTGTGGGAATTAACATGATAGTGTAAGACCTACAGTGAAATCACAGTGCTTCACACATAGTAAGCCTCAATAAAAGTTACCTTACAAAACAAAACCAGGAGGGAGGGACCAAGATGGCAACATAGAAGGCTCCTGAACTTCCCTCCTTCCCCAGACACATCAACTGTACAGCAATACAGAGCAATTCCCTTTGAGATAAATCCAGAAACTAGCTGAGCGACACCTAAACATCAGGTAAATGAGAAAATTCCCACATTAAAACTGGGAGAGAAGGCAGAGACACATCTTGCCATAATCCCACCCCCAACATCTGTGCCATACGAACAGGAAGGAACTTCCAACTCCCAGCCTCTCCCCGAGCAGTGAAGGATTTGGACTATACACCTTGTGCCCCAACTTTTAAGACTCTCACCCAAGGGACAGGCTCCCAAAACACTCTGCTCTGGAAGCCAATAGGGCTTGTATCCATGAGACTCCTAAGTAATATTATAGCAAACAAAGAAGTAGTTCTTAACGGGCACAGAAGCACTCACCAAGGCTATCCCCCAAGGGTTCAGTGCAGAGAAATCAGGCAAAAACATCCATCACTCAGTCTTTACCTAGAAGGGATCTGAGTGCATACTTTACAAGCTGCTGCCTGAGGGTCCAACTTTAATTTGGAGAGCATCCAGGGGCTGGCTGCAATCCACCTAGAGCCTGGGGAGCTAGCTGGAAGCCACTTCCCCCACCTTCCCCCTCTGGCCTACTACTGTGATAAAACCAGGTCACCTGCATCTCTCTGGAAGGAGCTTGAATACAGGTCTGCCAACCCAGCTTCTGGGACTGCCACCTGACACAAGCCCCCAGACTGCCCAGTTCAGGGCTTACATTCCTGAGTCCCGCAGGACTATAGCAAACAAGGAAGCAAAGAAGCAGTTCTTAACAGGCACCCATGAGCACTCGCTGTGGCTATACCCCCAGGGCTCAACACAGAGAGAACAGGCAAAAATGCCCATCTCCTAGTTTTCACTGGAAGGGGTTTGAGTACACATTCCATGAGCTACTGCCTGAGGATCAGCTTCTAATTAGCATGCTTATAGGGGCTGACTGCGATCCTCCCTGGAGCCCAAAAGTGCCAGTGGGCACTTCTTCCTCCTCCCTCTGGCTCACTCCAACAATAAAACCAAGTCACTAGTATTTCCCTGGAAGGAGCTTCTCTACACTATGTTGTGCCCTAATTTTATGGCTGACTGGAGGAATGAGCCCCCAGATCACAGAGCTCTGTCAGTCAAAGGGACATGCATTCATGAGTCCTATAAGACTATGTAAATAGAGAAGTAGTTTTTAAACAGGAGCAGGAGTACCCACCCCCAACAGCTATACCCAGAATCAGTGCAGAGGGAGCAGGCAAAAGTACCCATCTCCCAGTATCTCCCTGGAAGGGGCTTAAGGTACACGTACTCAGAGTATATACACTTTCCCACCTGCTGCCTGAGATAAGCCTGCATCCAGGTGCTGACTGCAATCCTTCCCCCCTTTAAGACACTGATGGGTCTTTACACATACTCAGCTACTGGGAACCACTAAGAACAAAGATGGCAACTTGGACGTTCACAAAAGTTTGAAAGACAACCAGGAGCTCGGGCTAGGCTGATTAACAAGGTTCATCTTCTACATGAAACCAGTCTGTCAAGAAGGGGAGAGGTAGTTTTACCTAATGTGCAAACACCAACATAAAGAGTCAAGGATAACGAAAAAACAGGGCAATATGTTAAAAAATTTTAAAAAATAAAAAAAAAAGAACAAGATAAATCTCCAGAAACTAATCTTAATAAAATGGAAGTAAGTGATTTATCTGATAGAGAGTTCACAATAATGGTCATTAAGATGCTCATTGAGGTAAAAAAAATAAAAAAAAAAAAAAAAAAAAAAACCAATGAAAGAACAAAGTGAGGATTTCAACACAGATAGAAAATATAAAAAAGTACCAAACAGAAATCATAGAGCTGAAGAATATAATAACTGAACTGAAAAATTCCATAGCAAAGTTCAACAGCAGACTAAATCAAGCAGAAGAAAGGATCAGCAAACTTAACAGGGCAGTGGAATTCATCCAGAGGGGCAAAAGGAAAAAAGAATGAAGATAGCTTAAGGGACTTATGGACACCACCAAGTGGGCCAGTATTTGCATGATAGGAGTGCTAGGAGAAGAGAAAGAGAAAGGGGCAAAAAGCTTATTCAGAAAAATAATGGCTAATAACTTCCCTAACCTGGGGAAAGAAACAGACATCCAGAGGCAGGAAGCCCAAAAAGTACCAAGTAAGATGAATCGAAAGATCCACAAATATTATATTTAAATTGTCAAAAGTTAAAGACAAAGAGAAAGACACTTCAAAGCAGCAAGAAAAAAGCAACTTGTTATATACAAGAGAGGCCCCCATAAAACTATTAGCAGATTTTTCTTGCAGGCCACAAATAAATAAAATGATATATTCAGAGCTGAAAGAAAAAAACTACCAACTAAGAATACTCTATCCAGCAAAGTTATCCTTCAGAATTTAAGGGGAGATAAAAGAGTTTTTTAAACAAACAAAAGTGGAAGGAGTTCATGACCACTAGAATGGCCTTACAAGAAATGTTAAAGAGTATTCTGAAAAGAAAGGATGCTAATTATTAACAGGAAAATAAAAGTACAAAACTCCTTGGTAAAGGTAAATACATAGTTAAATTGAGAATAATGGTGTGACGGTGGTAGGTAAATCACAGCTCTAGTATAAAGGTTAAAAGACAAAAGTAATTGTAAGTACAATACTTTGTTAATGGATACACACTACAAAAAGATGTAAAATGTGATATCCAAAACATATAATGTGGGGGGAAAGGGAATGTAAAACTGTAGAGCTTCCATATGCATTCAAAGTTAAGTTGCTATCAACTTAAATTAGACTGTTATAAATATGTTTTATGTAAGGCTCATGGTAAACCAAAAAGCAAAAGCCTATTCCAGATACACAAAAGAGAAAGAGAAAGGAATCTAAGCGTACCGCTACAGAAAATCAACACATCACAAGGGAAGAAACCAAGAGAAAAGGAAAGAAACTACAAAACAGCCAGAAAACAATAAACAAAATGGCAATAATAAGTCTATACCTATCAATAACTCCTTTAAATGTATGACTAAATTAGGGGCACCTGAGTGGCTCAGTCAGTAAAGTGTCCGATTTCGGCTCAGGCCATGATCTTGTGGTTTGTGGATTCAATCCGCACGTCAGGTTCTGTGCTGACAGCTCAGAGCCTGGAGTCTGCTTCGGATTCTGTGTCTCCTTCTCTGCCCCTCTCCTGCTTGTGCTCTCTCTCTCAAAAATAAATGTATGACTAAATTGCCCAATCGAAAGACACAGAGTGGCTGAATGGGTTAAAAATCAAGATTCAATCATATGCTGCCTATTAAGAAATCTACCTTAGCTTTAAGGACACACATAGACTAAATGTGAAAGGATAGGAAAAGATATTCCATTAAAATGAAATCCAAAAGAAAGTAGGGGTAGCTATAATCATATCAGATAAAATAGACTTTAAGTTAAAAACTGTAACAAGAGGGGTGCCTGGCTAGCTCAATAGGTACAGCACATACCTCTTGATCTTGGGATTGCGAGTTTGAGCCTCATGTTAGATGCAGACATTACTTAAAAAAAAAAAAAAAATCTTTAAAAAACAAATGTGTAACAAGAGACAAAAATGACCATCATATAATGATAAAAGGGTCAATTCATCAAGAGAATATAAAAGTTGTGGGGTACCTTGGTGCCTCAGTTTGGCTTCCGACTTAGGCTCAGGTCATGATCTCTTGGTTCATGGGTTCAGGCCCCACATCAGGCTCTTTGCGGACAGTCCAGAGCCTGGAACCTGCCTTGGGTTCTGTCTCTGTCTCTGTCTCTGTCTAACTCTCTCTCTCTCTCTGCCCCTCTCCTGCCCATACTCTGTCTCTCTGTCTCTCAAAAAGAAGTATTAAAAATTTTTTTAATTAAAAAAAGAGAATATGACAATTGTAAATATTTATTCGTTTAACATAGGAGAACCTAAATAAAGCAAATATTAACATACCTGACAAGAGAAATAGGCAGCAACACAAAAACAGCAGAAGTCTTCAGTATCCCACTTTCAACAATGTATAAAATATTCCAGACCAAAACAAACAAATAAGCAATGCAGAAACACTGAACTTAAAATTACATGTTAGACCAGATGGACCTGACAGACATATAGAGAAAGTTCCAGACAATAGAATACTCATTCTTCTCAAGTGCACATGGAACATTCTCCAGGATAGATCGTATGTTAGGTCACAAACAAGTCTTAATAAATTTAATGAGGTTGAAATCATATCAACCATTTTTTCTGACCATAATGGAATAAAATTAGAAATGAATTATAAGAAGAAAACTAGAAAATTCATGAATATGTGAAGACTAAACAACATGCTCCTGAACAACCAATGGGTTGAGGAAGTCAAAAAACAATAAAGATCAGAGCATAAATCAATGAAATTAGAGATGAAAGAGACAACAGAAAAAAATCAATGAAACTAAGAGCTGATGTTTGACAAAATAAATAAAACTGACAAACCTTTAGCTAGATTAAGGAAAAAAAAAAAGACGGTGACTCAAATGAATAAAACCAGAATGGGAGAGGAGATATTACAACTGATAACATAAAAGCACTAAGGATCATAAGAAACTACTATGAACAATTATAGTGCCAACAAATTAGATTACCTAAAAGAAATGAAAAAATTCCTAGAAACATACAACCTACCAAGACTGAATCATGAAAAAAGAGAACTAAACAGACCAATTACTAGTAAGGAGACTGAATCAGTAATCAAAAAATCTCCCAGCAAAGAAAAGTCCAGGAGCAGATGGTTTCACTAGTGTATTCTACCAAACATTGAAAAAAAAAAAAAAAAAAACCCACATTAATTCCAGCCCTTCTCAAACTCTTCCAAAAAATAGAAAAGGAGGGAACACTTCCAAACTCATTTTCTGAGGCGAGTAGTACCCTGATACCAAAGACAAACAAGAACACTATAAGAAAAGACAATTACAGGCCAATATCCCTGATCAATACAGATATAAAAAAAACAGAAAACAAACAAAAACCCAAAACAACAACAAAACAAACAAACAAAAACTCAACAAAACATTAACAAACTGAAGTCAACAATACATTTAAAGGCTCATACAACATGATCTAGTGGGATTTATTCCTGAGATGCAAGGATGGTTCAATATATGCAAATCAATAAATGTGATATACACATTTTATCCTACAAAATGAAGGATAAAAGTTATATTTTCATTTCAATAGATGCAGAAAAAGCATCTGACAAAACTCAACATCCTTTTGTAATAAACATTCTCAACAAACTGGGTACAGAAGAAATGTACCTCAACATAATAAAGGCCATATACGACAAGCCCACAGCCAATAACATACTTAAAGGTGAAAAGTTGAAAACTCTTCCTCTATCATGGGAACAAGCAACAATGCCCACTCTCACCACATTTATTCAACATAGAACTGGAAGTCCTAGCCAGAGCAATTAGAAAGGAAAAGAAATAAAAAGCATCCAAAATAAAAAAGAAGAAGTAAAACTGCCTGTGTTTATAGGTGACATATTATATATAGAAAACATGAATGCCTCCACCAAAAACATTGTTAGAATAAATAAATTCAGAAAAGGTACAGAATGAAAAATGAATATACAAAAATCAGTTGCATGTCTATATGCCAACAACAAATTATCAGAAAGAGAAAATAAGAAAACAATCCCATTTACAATAGCATCCAAAAAAAACAAAAAACAAACAAAAAAAAAAACACATATAGGAACAAATTTAACCAAGTAAGTGAAAGACCCATACACTGAAAACGATAAGATTTTGATGAAAGAAACTGAAGAAGATGCAAATAGAAAGATATTATGTGTTCACAGATTGGAAGAATTAATATTGTTGACATGCTAATACCACCCAAAGTAATCTACAGACTCAATGAAATCCCTATTAAAAATCCAATGGCATTTTTCACAGAAATACAAAAAGAAATCCAAAAGGTGTACAGAATCACAAAAGACTCCAAATAACGAAAGCAATCTTCAGAAAGAACAAAAGTGAAAATATCACATTTCCTGATTTCAAACTATCTTACAATAAGCTATAAAATACAATAATCAAAACAGTGTGGTCATTGACACAGAAAACCCAGAAACAAATCCATACATATATGGTCAATTTATT
The DNA here is from genome assembly GCF_018350195.1 of Panthera tigris. Lineage (NCBI taxonomy): Eukaryota > Metazoa > Chordata > Mammalia > Carnivora > Felidae > Panthera > Panthera tigris. The sequence goes on along the minus strand of NC_056666.1, from coordinate 114,128,938 downwards.
TTTGAGAAAGAGCCTAGAATATAAAATGCTGGTAGTTTCTTCAATAAATGATGGTTGAAAAACTGGACAGCCACCAGCAAAAGAATGAAACTGGACTACTGTCTTAACAATATACAAAAATCAATTCCAGATGGATTAAAGACTTGAACTTAAGGTCTGAAACTCCTAGAAGAAAACATGGGTAAGCTCCTTAACGTTAGTCTTGGGAATAAATTTTTGGATTTGAAACCAAAAGCAAGGGCAATAAAAGCAAAAATACATAGGTGAACTCCATCAAACCAAAAGGGACAGCAAAGAAACCACGAACAAAATAAAAAAAGGCAACCTACCAAACGGGAGAAAATACACTAAAACCTTGGACTGTCAGCAACTTGTTCTGTGAGTGTTCTGCAACACAAGCAAACATTCCTAATTAACTTGGTAAACAAGAGATGTCTTGCAATGTAAGTAGTACATGATGCCAAATGTCACATGATCACAACTGAGCCAATGGCGCGCGCGCGCTCTCTCTCTCTCTCTCTCTCTCTCTCTCTCTCTCTCTCTCTCTCACTGCAGGATTGTGGGTGATCATCTCCCATGCTCAGGCTACGGTGTTTGGCAGAAATCAGTGGTGTTTCACAATGCTGGAAGGTGCCCACAACTGGCACTAGTGTATTTCTTGTCACTTCAAAGCACCTATGGATGGTCATTTGCTTTTCCATACAAGAGTACGCTTGGGAATGCTTTGCTTCATTCTAGGTTAGGCTGCCTGTAGATATAGATCCTTTCCTCTGCTGCCTTATCACCAGTTACATTAAATACAGTACATGACAAGAGTTTATTAATACTGTACGGTAGTCAATCCATGTGAGCATATACAGCGGCCCCCGTGCAGAAAAAAGTTGAAAAGAAAGGTGGTAAGAAGAAGATGATTACAGTGGAAGTTAAGAAGGAAACCATCAAGAAGTATGAACAAGATATGTGAGTGGCTGAAATTGCAAGATTTTGTAAGAAGTCTACGTTGACCTTTTGCACAATATTAAAGAAAAAAGAAGGGCGCTAGATGCAGCAAAAGGAGTCACGAGAATATCAAAGCAATGGCCATGTGTTCTGGAAGGTGTAGAAAAGTTGCTTCTGGTTTGGATAAATGAGAAGCAACTAGCAGGTGATACTGTGACTGAGAACTTTATCTGTGAGAAGGCAAAGGCCTTGTACACTGACCTCGTAGGCAAACAGCCAGGTAAATCAACAGAAAATAAAGGCTTCAAAGAAAACAGGGGATGGTTTGAGAATTTTAAGAGGAGACGTGTTCTGAGGCACAGAAAGGCTGTGAGTTTGGCCGCTAAGGCAGCTGAAGCAATTCCTACCAAGTTCTAGAAGCTCACGGTTTCTCAGTGTTACCTGCTGGAGCAAGTTTTCGACTGCGATAAGACAGGGCTTTTTTGGAAAAAGATGCCAAAGAGGACCTACATTACAGAAGAAGAGAATGCAATGCCCGATTGCAAGCCCATGAAAGACCTCTCACCCTCTTGTTTTGTGCGAATGCAAGTGGGGATTTCAAAGTGAAGCCCCGGCTCGTGTCTCATTCCAAGAATCCACAAGCCTTCAAGAAATACAAGGTGCAGAACAGCCAGTTAAACATGTAGAGGTCCAATAGCAAGGCTTGGGTCACTCGTATCTTGTTCTTTGAGTGGATCAAAGAGGTCTTCCATCCTGCACTGAAGAAATACCTTTTAGAAAAGAATCTGCCACTCAAAGCCTTGCTGGTTATAGATCATGCTCCTTCTCATCCTCCAGGCTTTGAGGACGATTTACTGCAGGAATTCGAGTTCATTAAGGTCAAGTTCCTTCCTCCCAACACCACTCCAATCCTCCAGCCCATGAATCAGCAGGTCATTTCGAACTTTAAAAAGCTTTACACCAAAGCACTATTTCAGCAATGCTTCAAGGTGACTGAAGGAACAAACCTTACCCTCCAAGAATTTTGGAAACGTAATTTCCACATCATGAACTGCCTCAAGATCATCAACAAAGCCTGGGATGGGATCATCAACAGAACCCTCAATTCTGCTTGGAGAAAACTGTGGTCTGATGGCATTCTTGGACATGACTTAGAGGGGCTTGCTCATGAACGTAAGCCACCAGTTGTCCATGAAATTGTGTACTTGGGGAAGACCATGGGACTGGAGGTGAATGAGGAGGACATTCAAGAGCTGGTGGAGAAACATGGCCAGGAGCTGACCACCGACAAACTGATGGATCTGTATCGTGAGCAACGGCAAGAGGTTGTGGAGGAGATCTCGTCTGCAGAGGAGGGGGAGAAAAAGGCAGAGGAATCCCTCACTTCAAATGAGATAGGGAGATGTGTAAAATGCAGGAAACAGTACAAAATTTTCTAGAAAAGTACCACAAGAATAAGACCGTAGCAGTGCAAGTGTTGAATCTGTTTAAGGACAATGTAATGTCGCCATTTCCACAAAATCCTCAAAAGAAGGCAAAAGGAAGTGTCTTTGGATAGGTTCCTTGCTAAAGTTGCACTAAAAGGAAACAATTTCATTGAGTCAGTAGATAGCAGTGATTCCGTTAGTGATGGTGAAAGTTGTCCTACACAATAACCCTCCTCTCTCTTGTCTCCCTCACACCGGCCACAAAGGTTTTCAAAAGTAAGTACAGGTTAACTTGTTTATGTTTCTTTATATTTTGTATTTTCTTTGTTATTTTATATATTACAGTATCGTAATCATTTTTATATGAATATTTTTGTTGTAGAATGAATTATCTGAGTTTCCATTATTTCTTATGGGGAAATTCGCTTTGATATTCAAGTGCTTTGGATTACAGGCATGTTTCTGGAACAAATTGTGCTTGCAAACCAAGGTTTTACTCTATTTGTAAACCATATATCCAATAAGGAGTTAATATCTAAAATATATAAGAAACTCAACTCAATAGCAAAACAAACTGAACAACCCAATTTTAAAAATTGGCAAAAGACCTAAAGTAAACACTTTTCCAAAGAAGGCATACAAATGGCCAATGGGTACATTAAAAGGTGCTCAAGCATCACTAATCATCAGTAAAATGCAAATCAAAACCACAATGAGATATCACTTCACACCTGATAGGATGGCTATTATCAAAAAGACAAGATAACAAATGCCAGTGAGGATGTGGAGAAAGGGATCAAATGTGCACTGCTGGGGAAAAGGTAAACTGGACAACATGGAAAGCAGTATGGTAGTTCCTCAAGACACTGAAAAGAGAAGGAACACATGATCCAGTAATCCTACTTCTGGGTATATATCTAAAGAAAATGAAATCACTATCTTGAAGAGCTATCTCACTCCCATGTTCATTGCAGTGATATTCACAACAGTGAAGGTATGGAAACAACCCAAATGTCTGTTGACAGATGAATGAATAAATGGTAAATTTATATATAAAGGGAATATTGTGCAGCCTTAAAAAAGATGAAAATCCTGCCATGTGAAACATGGATGAACCTGAAGGACGCTTATGCTACAGAAATAAGTCAGAGAAAGACACTACTGGATGATATCACTTACATGCAAAATTTAAGAAAAAAAAAAGTAAAATTCAAGTAAAAAAGTAGAATGGTGGTTGCTAAGGGCTGGAGAATGAGGGGAAGGGGGAGAGGGAGGCAAAAGGGTAGAAACTTTCAGTTATGAGACGAATGTGATCTGCGGATCTAACGTATAACATGGTGACTATAGTTGACAATACCGTATCGTATAATTGAAATTTGATTTGCTAAGAGGGTAAAACTTAAGTGTTTCCATAAAAGAAAAAGGAAAGAAAACAGATTTAAAAAAAATAAAATCTCAAATTGTTCTTAGTAATCATTTTGTTGGTGGTAGTATCAGTATTGTTACATTAAGACTATTGTATGTATGTTGTAGAATAAAGTAAATGATTTTTTTTTTAATGAAAGGTGGGGGGGGGGGGTAGAGAGAAACAGAACAAATGTATACATAATGTAACAAAACAGATGAAAGGCAACACAGCACAACCTACTGGCAACACGCTGAGGAAACACAAGGTGAGGTATGAGGGACCGTAAGGGAGATGAGGTTAATGAGGGAAGGCTTCTTAGGTAAGAAGGGGCTCCAGTTAAGGCTTAAAGGAAGTGAAGAATAGAAACCAAGAGTTGAACACTTCACCTATCTCTAGAAGGGGAAGGATATAAAGAAATCACAAATAAATTTGTTGAGACCCTTTACATATGTTTGAAGCTTGGAACATATAGATAAACCAGAAGAAATTTTTTTTATTCTTTGTGAGTGTGAGACTTAGTATCTTGGAGAGCAAGGCGATGGGCTTTCTGCCTAGAACCACAGAAAGGACAAGGACTTTGTCTCTGGTTGGGTACAAGTGAGAGGAAGAGAATCATGGAAATGGACCAAGCTCATTCTATATCCTTCACTTGCAACCACGAGACCTGATGCACACATCTCTGAATTGAGCCAGCTGTCTCTAGGGAGTCCTCACAGGAAAGTTTCCCTCCTTCAACTGGCCAATCTTCCTCTATTATAATGTTCCAGGCACTGTCCTGGGCCCCTGGAAGAGAGATGGATAAAACAAGTTCACTGCCCTCGTGGAGCTTATATTCTAGGTTTGATTCTCTACTACCCAGCAAAGGATAGTTGATGGCATTTACACTTAAAATATCCATTTTCTGAGAATGGGGAATACCCAAGAAAGAATGAAACATGACCACCTTCACCAGGATCAGCTTCATTTTGGAGTTAGTTTTAACCTTGGCCAAAGGTAGAAGAGAACTAGAAAAAAGCATTAGGATCCTTGCCAGTTCAATAAAGGGACTGGAGGACAGTAGCCAGAAAAAAGTCCCAGAGTGGCCACAGGGAGGTGACCATTCAAATCAGATGATACAGCCCAATGGACAACTCCAATAAAAGTATCTTGTTACAGGTGACAATCGGGAGTCTTTTAGCTTTTGTTTTAATCAGAAAAAGCAGTATCTGTAATTATACTGAGCATTCCCTTATTACACCCCCATTAAAAGACTGCATTCTTGGCTAAATTGTGTGCAGCAAAAGGCACTGTAATAGGGAAGGGGCGGGGGCAGGGGCGGGGGGGGGGGGGGGTGGGGGGTGGGATGCGGGTGGGAAGACACAGCATGGGTGCAATCTATCCACTAAGCTTGGCCCTAGAATCTTTAGATTCACTAACGAAGGCTTATAGTAAGTCTCAAAAATAACCAGAGATTAGTAACTTAGCTAGTTTAAGCTGTCAAAAGATAAAGGATGTCAAGGGCAACAGGCAGGCATTCAGAGTTTTCCATTAGATATTTACTAACTGTCTCTCAAAAATTATATTTCTTTATAATGCTATTATTTCAAATATGAATGATTTAAAAATCTATACAAATGTTCCTCAGAAGGCATGTCTACCTTTTCAAGTCATGTCCATTTTAATCACTTTTAAAGTGTTTATGTGGTTCTTAAACTATGCCCCCAAGGATTACTGGTTAGAGTTTCTCAATCGGGACCAAGATATTCATTCATTCTGCTAATATCATACATAGCAGTCTTTTACTAATTCACAGAAAATAAGTTAATAAATAAAACATTCTCAATGTAAAGGAATTTGCACGTATTTTTTTCCCTTAAATTTATGGCACTACTTAATGCTCTTCCTAAAGAATCCTAGAGAAAGATAAGGGAACCGAAAACGAATTTTATTGGGAAAAAAATAAGGACCAGCCCATCACGCTTAGTCCAGCATCTTTTTTGTTTCCATTCACGTGTGCGATTGGAGTTGTGTGTTTTCTATTGCAAAGTTTTAAAGCAATCCAAAGAGCACAGCTAGGAGACCATACACTACCTACACTAGCCCTAAAGGGGCTCCCCTTCTCCACACTGATGCACTATGGACACCATGGTAAGGCACAGAGAATACTGGTGTTTACTGGGAAAAGCACCGCTCTGGGAATCAAATAACCGGAGGTAAACCTTGGATCTCAGTTTCCTCATCTCTAAAGTGGAGAGGATATTTGTCCTGCCTACTTCACAGAAGGCTAAAAGGACCACGCATTTTAAAGAGCAGTGTAAACTGGGAAGTGCTACACAAATATAAGACATCATTAGTACTATTATTATTAATTTAAAACTTCATTAAAAACAAACCAGAAAACCAGTAATTCTCTCGACCTCTTTCTGAATAGCTGTCCAAAAAGCCCTTTACTCCCTGATAGGCTGGCAGTTAGCACTAAAATGATGTTTCTCTTCAAGCATATCAAGCTCACAATCTAATCATTAATAATTGCAAAGATGCTCAGTCTTTCTCAGTCTCTAGATTGGACCTAGACTAAATCTTACATTTCTAATTTATAACCACACTCATGATTTAAAATGTCCATTGAGTCATATCTCAGTATCTGAAATTCTGAATTAGAGAATTTTACTGGTCCCTTATGTTCATTTGTCCATGGGGGTTTCTTTCCCAAATAATTCAAAACTAGATGAGTGCCTTTCATTTATATGAAGTACTTATCCCCTTTTCCACATTCATAGAAAGAATTCCATGAAGATACTTTCCTTGCACATAAAATTACATCAAAAACTTGAGATAAAATGAACTTTTATATACCAATGATCTCCATTCCAATCCCTGTAGTCAAAAAAAAAAAAAACAAACAAAACAAAAAAACCCCAATAACAATTACCAAATATCACAAAGAGGTCTACAATTAGGAAGAAAATTGTTCTATACCACAGACTCTTTCCTAGCATGAAGGTGATTTCTTGAGCAACTGAGACTCAAACCCTCCTCCCAAAAAAAATTAAAAAGAAAGAAAAAAAGGAGACAGAGACACAGATCAAGCATGAAGAAACATGATAATTCAAAAGTCTGACATGACTTTATTAAAATCCATTGATAAAAGAAAGACTACGAAGCACCCCTTCTATATGCTCTTTGTCATCAAAGAATACCGTTACACAAACCAGAAATTCCCAAGCTACTTGAGTCCTTCTTCTCCTTCTTTTCTATCCCTAAACATTTCTAGAATTCTGTCACTTCCCTCCATCCACACAGCCATGATCGCCACTCACTGGGGTTACTGTGATCGCCTTAAACAGGTCTCCCTGTTTCCAGTCCCATCCTTTCCAATTCACTGTTCACAGAGCAGCCAGTGATTTTTCCTAAGCCAGAAACCTGATCATGTCTGATCCTTCAATTAGAATAACTCAGCAGGGGGGCGCCTGGGTGGCTCAGTCAGTTGAGCGTCCGACTTCAGCTCAGGTCACGATCTCACGGTCCGTGAGTTTGAGCCCCGAGTCGGGCTCTGGGCTGATGGCTCAGAGCCTGGAGCCTGCTTCCGATTCTGTGTCTCCCTCTCTCTCTGCCCCTCCCCCGTTCGTGCTCTGTCTCTCTCTCTCAAAAATAAATAAACTTAAAAAAAAAAAAAAAAAAAGAATAACTCAGCAGGAAACAAGTCCTAAATCCATAATGTGGTTTACAAAACCTTCCAAGTCTGAGCCATGCAAATGGCTTCAGTGTCATCTCTCAACCCTAGCTGGTCCCTCACACTCTGAACCTGCTAACCTTACTGAACTCCTTAAAATTCCCTGCACAGGTCATATTTTCTCTCTGCCTCTGGGCTGTAGAAATAACAGAGCAGCTAAAAGAAATAAGGCTTATTTCTCTCATTTAACAAGGCCACAAGTAAGCGAGAGACGGGTGAACATCTCAATGCTTTCAGAGCCAGTGAATCTGTTATTCTTTAGGCCTCTCTCTCCTTCAAGGTCCCAGACGGAAGCCACAGGCACATTCATATTCTAGGCACAAGGAAAGTAGGAAGAGAAACTAGAAAATGGGGTGGGACTAGGAAAAATAATAACAGTAGCCAAGAGCATGTTTACTTTGGGTTAAACACTGTTCTAAGTGTTTTATTTATACTCATTTACTTCATTTAAATCTTTGAGGTAGCTATTCTATTCTATTCTTCGCTGTGCAGGTATAACTTGCCCAAGGTCCCGTGACTAGTAAGTGGGAGATCTAGGACTCAAACTCAGAGTCCCTGTGCTTTAACTAGACCCACTCAGCCTCCTCCAAACAAACAAAACTAGCCTGTCAAGGATCTGCTATGAGGGAGCTCTCTCTCCAGCCTCGGGTTATAAAGTCCACCACTCTGAACACGGACACTAACTCATGCATCACTGCTGAGACGCGGCAGTCACATGAGCCTGGCATCACCTCCTGCCACAGAGTGTTGGCGTTGTGCACGAAGCCCGGGACCAGTTACACATAAGCACACTAATAAAAAAAAAGTGCAACACAAGCAAGAAGACAACTGTCTTCCCTATTTTATTTTTTCGACAATATCTTGTCACAGGAGATGCTGAACAAAACGAAAAAAGAAAAAATTTCTAAACTTGAATCCAAAATGCTAATTAGAAGAAGGTACTTGTTATTCATGAGATTCTCATCTCAAGTTCAAAAAGTCAAAATGAGAGAGGCGGTTTATCCACATTAAACACACACACACACACACACACACACACACACACACACACACACACACTGCTTTGACTCACAGACCCCTGTAACAGAGCTGTGAATTTGCCGTTTTCCTGCTGGCAGACTTTTTTTAATAGAGAGGAGCAAAGCTTCTGCTCATTTTCCCTCTCTTGGGTCACCACAAGTTCACATCAATGTCTCAGAACTTAAGCCTCAGAAGAAAGAATGGCAGCAGTACTCCAGCTCAAGTCAGCTCCAACCTTGACTGCACCTCCTATTTGCCGTGTGGCCTGAGTCTCAGCTTCCTAATCTGTAAAAGAAGGAAAAGGCCCACTTGGTGGAGTTGTGGTGGAAATTAGAAAAGATAATCATGAAGTTCAAGCACAGCATAGCACTCAAGACAACATTATCATCATTCTCCAGGCAGTTGAGGGTTCACAGTTGCTTACTTTTCAGTTACTGGGATTCTTTTTTTTTTCATGTTTACTAATTTTTGAGAGACAGAGAGACAGCAAGAATGGGGGTGGTGGGCAGAGAGAGAGGGAGACCCAGAATCCAAAGCTGGCTCCAGGCTCTGAGCTGTCAGCACAGAGCCCGATGCGGGGCTTGAACCCATGGGCTCCGAGATCATGACCTGAGTTGAAGTCAGATGCTTAACCGACTGAGCCACCAGGTGCCCCGAGCTACTGATATTCTAGTGGGTGTGGAAGCAAACATCACATGGAAAGCAAATCTCACTCACATGTTGCTCACCACCAATGAATGAGACCGGCACAGCTGGGACCTGCCAACAAGGAAACCATTTGTTGGGTTTCTTTTGGTTTGGTTTGCTTTGGTTTGGGGGTTTTTAGCTCACATGTTCTTTACTATTTTAGCACTTGGGAAAGGGATACATTTAAAAAATGAAACTAATCAATTCAAATAAGAAATGATATATATATGTGGGAAAGTATTACATTGTATCTGGAAGGAACTGTTGAGAAATGACTCATATCACTGCCTCTGGCTAGGGCACTGAGGGACTAGGACCACAAAGGAGGAATACAAAGGAGACCTTCAGCATTTGTAACCTGTGTATCTGTTGACAGTTCAAAATAAGTAAAATGTGAGATATTAAATCAACACTGAATAAAGTCCTATGTATCATTTAAGGTCCAGCTCAACTTCCACCCTCATTCAACCAAACATTTGAGAGCCAAGCCTGTGACCTAGAAGGCCTCTACTGACCTCGTGGCTCTTCCTGCTGGCCTCCCCTTTCTCTGAATGTCCATTCTTCTCATCTCCATCATTTAGCTCCCAATTACATCTCATATACTTATTATCTGGTTCAAGAAAGCCAGGCATAAACTCATACTAAGCGGTGTAAAACTGAGAACTTTTCCCCTAAGGTCAGGAACAAGACAAAGATGTCCACACTCACTGTTATTCAACATGGTACTGGAAGTCCTAGCCACAGCAATCAGACAAATAAAAGACATCCAAATTGGTAAGCAAGAAGTAAAACTCTCACTATTTGCAGATGACATGATACTATGCATAAAAAACCCTAAAGATTCCACCTGGCTGTGGATGCTAGAACTGATATATGAATTCAGTAAGGTCACAGGATACAAAATCAATGTACAGAAATCTGTTGCATTTATATACCCTAATAATGAAAGAGCAGAAAGTAAAATTAAGAAAATAATCCCATTTAAAATTACACCAAAAACAACAAAATATCTAGGAATAAACTTAACCAAATTGGTTAAGTACTCTGAGAACTATAAAACACTGATAAAAGAAATTCAAGATGACACAAAGAAATGGAAAGACATTCCACGCTCATGAGTTAGAGCTAATATTGTTAAAATGTCTACACTACCCAAAACAAACTGCAGATTTAATGCAACCCCTATCGCAATACCAACAGCATTTTTCACAGAACTAGAACAAACAATCCTAAAATTTATACGGAAGCACAAAAGGCCTCAGATAGCCAAAGCTATCTTGAAAAAACAAAAGAGAACAAAACAAAACTGGAGGTAGGTATCACAATTCCAAATTTCAAGTTATATTACAAAGCAGTAATAATTAAAATAGTATGGTGCTGGCATAAAAATAGACACACAGATCAACAGAATAGAACAGAAAACTCAGAAACAATGATATGGTCAATTAATCCTTAACAAAGGAGGAATGAATACACAAGGAAAAAAGACAGTATCTTCAACAAACGGTGCTGGGAAAACTGGACAAGTACATGCAATAGAATGAAACTGGACCACTTTCTTTCACCATACACAAAAAATAAACTCAAAATGGATTCAATACCTAAGTGTGAGACCCGAAACCATAAAAATCCTTGAAGAGAGATAGGCAGTAACCTTTCTGACATCAGCCACAGCAACATTTTTCTAGACATGTCTCCTGAGGCAAGGGAAATAAAAGCAAAAATGCAGTAGTGGAGCTACACCAGCATAAAAAGTTTCTTAGCAGCAAAGGAAACAATCAACAAAACTGAAAGGCAACCTACTGAATGGGAGAAGATATTTTCAAACAACATATCCAATAAAGGGTTAGTATCCAAAATGTATAAAGAATGGATACAACTCAATACCCCAAAAAAACAAATAATCCAATGTAAAAATGGGCAGAAGACACAAATAGTTATTTCCCCAAAGAAGACATACAGACACATGAAAAGATGCTCAACATCACTCATCATCAGGGATATGCAAATAAAAACTACATGAGATTATCATCTCATACCTGTCAGAATGGCTAAAATAAAAAACACAAGGAACAACAGGTGTTGGTAAGGATGTGAAGAAAAAGGAGCTCTATCACACTGTTAGTAGGAATGCACACTGGTGCAGCCATTATGGAAAAGTATGGAGATTCCTCAAAAAAATTAAAACTAGAACTACCCTATGATCCAATAATCACACTACTGAGTATTTACCAAAAAAATACAAAAAACACTAATTAAAAGGGACACATGTACCCCTATGCTTACTGCAGCATTATTTATAATAGGCAAACTATGGAAGCAACCCAAATGCCCACTAATAGATGAGTAGATAAAGAATGTATGTATGTATACACACACACACACACACACACACACACACACACACACACACACCTACACACAATGGAATATTATGCAGCCATAAAAAAGAATAAAATCTTGCCATCTGCAACAGCATGGATAGAGCTAGAGTGTATAATGTTAAATGAAATTAAGTCAGTCAGAGAAAGACAAGTACCATGTGATCTCACTCATATGTGGAATTTCAGAAACGAAACAAATGAGCAAAAGAAATAAACGAAACACAAACCAAGAAACAGACTCTTAAGTGTAGAGAACAAACTGATAGTTACCAGACGGGAGATGGGTGAAATAGGTGATGAAGATTAAAGAGTAGACTTACCATGATGAAATAAAATAAAGTAAAATAAAATAAAATAAAATAAAAAGATAATTGAATGGAAATGTGCATAGGTCTTGACCCATGCCCAGATGCATCATTCTGGAATCACTGAGTGCAAACCCCAAAATAGGAGAGCCACAGACTCTCACCTGACTGGCTCCTGTGGGGGGGGGGGAAGGAAGGAAGGAAGGAAGGAAGGAAGGAAGGAAGGAAGGAAGGAAGGAAGGAAGGCAGGCAAGTACGCAGGCAGGCATAGTTCTCCAATAGACTGCAAATCCCTTAAAAGCAAGGAACAAGCCTTCTTCTTTATTGCTCTCAGCCTTAACCCAGAAATTACAGCAATAAATATTTGTTAATGGCTTGCCTAACATAAGCCAGAGAGTAGTAGTTACAACTGATCACACCATCTTCAAATTTCTTTATTCAGTTATATATCATGATGGAACCCAGAAGAGGCAGACTATCACTTCAAAGACTATGAGTCCTTTCTTGAGCTTAAAAAAAAAAAAAAAAAAAAAAAAAAAAAGCTTCAAGTTATTAACCTTTTCAAATTTATTTTAAGCTTATTGGTCTTTTACTTTCTGCTGAGTTGGATCTTTGTTCTAGGTTTTTATTGCAGTAGGGTAGTGCTTCCTTTAATATTAGGAACAAACAGCACAGAAGATGGAAGGAAAGCAAAGCTCATCCTCCAAAAAGACACTGTAATTTTCTGAGTTCACAGTATTTACCTGCCACTCCTTTATATGAAAATGCGACAGAATTTTTCTGAAAATCAACAAGAAATACATCAGGACCCAAAGCATACTGAGCAACAGAGAATTAAAATTGGGGAAATTACTGAGAATTTTTCCTCTGTTCCTATTTGTCACAAAATGGAACTAGTGCTCTTAAGCCCAATTTGGTCCCATAGGGAATTTTGCTGAAAATATGCAAGTCCACACTAGGCGATACAACCCGACAGTGTGGTAATGGAGGCATGAACCTGAAGAGTTGTAGCAAGTCAAGGCGTGTCATAAGAGCTATGTCCTACAGGAGCAGATGGAGTTGCCAGAGGACAAAGGGAAGGGGATCACAATCCAGGCCAACTTCCCTCTCCCTGCCCCACCAAACCTGCCCTTCCTTCACTGCCCCGACTCAATTAACAGCCACTCGACCAACCCAACTGTTCGGGCCCCAAACTAGGAGTGGCCCCAAACTAGGCGTGGCCCCTTGACCTCTCTCATAGCCCCACACCCCACTTCCTGAAAGTAACCACTTCTCACAGTCACCTCCCATGCTGCCTTAGTTCAAGCCACCATCATGTCTTGCCCAGGACATGACTAGAACCCCCTGAGCCATCTTCCTGATGACACCCTTCATCTCTTTCCTCCCTTCACACTACACACAACCCCAAAGTGATCTTTTAAAGAATGACAACCTGATGATACCACTCTCCTCCACACACTCTCCAGGACAATCGGAATAAATCCAAACTCACGTTAGAGTTGACCGGGGAGTTTTTTTTTTTAAAAAAATGCTGATGGCTGAATCTCACCACATAGATTCTGAGCCAGCTGCGGGACCGCAACTGTGCAGCCAGGGTTAACACGCTGCCGACCTGCCCCATCTCATCTCCCGCCGCTTCTCACCTCGCTCCCTGAACCCCAAACACAGCAGCCTCCTCTCCCTTTCTCATACGCCCGGCTCAGCCTTACAGCCTCTGCACCGCAGGCCCATCTGTTGGGACCAATCTTCCTCTTGCTCATTACTTAGTTTCCAGCTCAACTGTCCTTGGGGGGGCCTTCCCGACCCTGGCAAAAGCCACCCATCACAGTGCATGGTATCCCCACATCCTCACTAAAGACACCAGGAGAAAACAGCAAGTCACATGGAAAGTAGGGAGCCCCCTCACACTCACCCCAGATAAACAGCACCTGCAACAGGGCTGGTGCTCAGTGGATGCTTGCTGAATTAATGAATAAACAAACAAACTACCCAAGACATGGATGCTCAAATGTAAGTTCCTACTGAGGAGCCACCAACCTACATCTGGGCTCTGGTTCGACCCGCTGTGAGTGGTGAGATATTAAGGGCTACAAACTATGGAGTAGAGGAAAGTCTATAGACTCTCAGACATCTCATGTTTTAAAAACAGACAGTAAGAACTGCTAGTCTTAGGTTAATTTCTCTACAAACATGAGAACTAGAAGACTTCTCACAGCAAATAAAAAATGCCTAAACAAGTAATCTTCTAGATATATTAGCCAAACTCCTAAAAGTGTGGCCTTGTATCCAAGACCTTCTATTATAAGGCAGAGAGGTCCACTCTCCTTCCCTTACATGCACTCTCCCCTCCAGTCATATTAAGTTGGCCCTTTTCCAAACTCACCTGACGCCTCTCACCCTCCATACCTTCATCATCCTACCTCTGGCTCTAGAAATTCCCTTCTCTCCAAATCTCCATTTGTCCAAACTCCAACCATTCTTACAAGTCCATATAAAATATCATGTCCACAACATACTTCTCAATCACCTAAGTCCTCAATACTCCATTTTGTCCTTTGTAGTATAGATCATATTGTGGTTTCCATGCTTCCACTCTGGCCCCCTAAAATATATTCTCTATACATCAAACAGATCGGACTTTAAAAGATAAACTCCCACCAAGCACTCTCTTTCGGCGGCTCTCCAGTGTACCTACAACCCCAACTCCTTATGGCGCCAGGCCCACCTCCCTCTTGGATCTCATCTTGGACACTCCTGCCTTGCTCACTCCAGCCATCTTGACTGTTGCCAGTTCTGCAGAGGGGCCCATTCTTCCCCTCAGGGCACTTTCCCCTTTGTATTTACTTCTCCCTCTGACCAGGACACTCCTCTTGGCTCTCCCCAAGACCAGCTTCCTCTCATCCTTCAGACGTCTCCTGAAATAGCCCTCCTCAAGGAGCCTGCCCAGTCCTCCCTAGGAAGGCAACTTCCCCCCTTCGCTGTCTGTCACTGCAAAGAGTATTTGTTTCCTTCACAGCCCTTTGTACAACCTGTAACTCTTTACTATTTACGGGCTTGTTTCCTGTCTCTCCATTAGCATATAAGCTTCTAGGAGATGGTGATCATGCATATATTGTCACCACTATTACACTGTTCCCTCAGTTCCTGGCAGGCAGGATGCCTGGTATATGGGGGGTGGGGGAGGGGTGTCAATGAATGAATGAATAAACAATGAATGCAAAAAAAAATCATGCCTGTTAGCCTCCACAAGTAGATGAAGTCATTTTTCTCAGAACCACCACAGAACTTCGTTTTCTATCTCTCGAGTAGAATTATTCTCACTGAGTACCTCGTACAGTTATTTGTGTGTGAATTTGTTATCAACCAAGCTAGATTTGTTCTTAATCGTCTTTGTTTTCACCACAGCACCATCCATATTAAGCTCAAAAAAGAAGGATAAAAGGAAGATTAGGAGAGAGGAAACGAGGAAGAAGAGAGAAAACAAAGGAGAGGATGAAAGGGAAGGAAATCAGAAATCATAAGAAAGAGATGAAGGAAGGAAGGAAGGAAGGAAGGAAGGAAGGGATGATAGGGAACACAAATATAACACATAGATTAGTAAGGTGATGGTTTGCTTCTAACTGTAATTTTTTGGCCAACATTTCTATATTTTTCCCTAGCCTCTTTTCTACCTTCTTTCCATTTCAACTGAACATCCTCCCATACCCTTGTGCTGCTTTCACCCTGGGGCCTAGATGGACGAGCAACTATCATTCTCCACTTCTTTCTTGGGGGGGGGGGGGGTACTGTTAGCTGGTCATATCCACAATCAGCACACTGACCTTGCAAGGCCAACAAGGGTGGCTGCCACTCCCAGCATCCGGCATCTGGGGGAGTAACTAACAAGGCAGTCTGCTCCAGGTCAAAGTTTATTTTGAAAAGAGTAGACTACCAACAATTTCCATTCCTGGAAACCAAATGAACAGTCTTCGTTGTTCTCACATTTTCCTTTGGCCACTTCTTTCTATCTGCGTGGAGTCGAGCTGCGTGTTTTCCTGTACTTCCTGTTGTTTGTTTTTCTGGGATCAGACGGAGGGAGGGTGCCTGTGACTGTATCGTACCAAAGGGATTTTTCAGTAGGTTCATAAAAGAGAAAATCATGGTTAACAAGTTCCTTCCTTGGCCATAGTAAAAGAGGTGGTGATGAGGCGAGCAGTGGGGCGGAGGAAAAGGAAGAACGAGATGAGGAAAGGCTCTCAGTGGGCAAAGTGCAAGCTAAGCTGGAAACAGAAATGATTTCAAAACAGCCAAACAGTATTCTCTGGTGACTAACATGAAAGATGAAGAGCTTCAGAAAGCAAATAGTGGAGTTAGTTTTTCATCTAAAGAACCCAAGAGGAATTTTTCCCTTTATCAAGTACCTAAGCAAAGAAATATGGAAGATGTTTGTAAATGTTCAGAAAAGCTAGGTAAAGGTTCTATTGTTATTCCTTCATCTATGCAATTCTGTTTAACTGTAAAAGATTTTTTCTCTTCTTGTGCAATACTCCCCATTCCCTGTGCCCCCCCCCCAACTCCTAGGCAAGATTATATCAACAATTATTATTTCTTTGGTTTTTTTCCATTCCAGTTACATCATGTGCAGTAAAAGTAAACATACTTATAACACTGCATGTTGTGTAACACAATACAGTTCTGCATTTTGCTAGTCCTCAAAACTTAAAAAGTAATAAACACTCTGCACTCCCATAAAATTAAATGCCTTGGTATTTCAAGTTCTTAGTATAATGTTTCTTAGCCCTTGCATTCCCAGAAACCTGTAAGGATAGCTCAGAAGAAACAACTATAAAAGCACAACAAATAATGGTTGTAAAACGATTATGAGAACTTATCTGATTTCATAAGAGTGAGCTGTGAACAGTCCCAGCCTAAAGGTTCCATACTTTTCTTTCTTATAATAAAATAGTCTAATAAGATTGGATACTTAAACTGTGTACTCCCAGGATCTTAATGAAGCTTTTGAATATAAATTGATATACAGTGGTATCACATCAAAATCTACCAAATCTAAAATTAATGATAAATCAGGTAAATCAAACTAAAAACAAATCAAACAATTTGAGTAATGCCAAATGTAAAACCCCCAACTGTATCTAAAACTCTGAAACACTGAGGTGATCTTATTTTATTGAGAAATGTCATGAATTATAAAAGAACCACAAAAATTTTAACTAGAAGAAATGAATCAAATTGTAAATTATATTTCTTAGTATCCTGTGAGAGATATTTCAGTCATTGAGTTGAAGATTTGTGTTCACTTCCTGAAAAATTGTGGAGTTTCTAGAAAAGCCTCCCAATTATCTTTCTTTGGTAAATTATATAACAAGAATCGCAAGGGGCAATAAAATCTCATGTTTATTGCTAAACATACATTCTGACAACTCTTTAGAACCAAATTCTAATTTCTAATCTCAGACACCTGGATTGCTTGCCCACAGGGTAGGGACTGGTCTTCATTCTTCATTCCTTATTGGTAATGCACCTTTCAGAGCAAACCAACCATGGTCCTGACAGTAGCAATGAGGATTAACTGATACACTTGACTCCTTAGCAAACACCAGTGTGGGGTATGAACACACATTACTAAACTCTAATAATAGGAGCGATGTACCATATATTATCTGTTCTACCTCAATTACATACTGAGTCCAACCACCCTTTACTACCTGTACCACTTCTGCACCTGCCCAAGTCACCATCTTACCTCACTTGGACAACTTCCACAGCCTCTTGACTGGCCTCTTTGCTCCTTCCTGATCCTCAACAACCCATTTTTCCACTCCAAAGCCAGAAGAACCTTTCAAAACTATCTACTAGAACATGACACTCAGTGCGCCTGGGTGGCTCACTTGGTTATGCGTTCGACTCTTGGTTTCAGATCATGATCTCATGGTTGTGAGATCAAGCCTCACATCAGGCTCCATGCTGGGCATGGGCCCCGCTTGGGATTCTCTCTCTCTCTCTCTCTCTCTCTCTCTCTCTCTCTCTCTCTCTCTCTCTCTCTCTCTCTCTCTCTCTCTCTGCCCCTTCTCTGCTTGCATGTGTGTCCATGTGCACATGCTCTCGCACTCTCTCTAAATAAATAAATAAATAAATAAACATTAAAAAAAATCATACTTCCTGCACATTTTCTCTTCCCTTTTTCCTCCTCCTTATCCTTCTTTTCCCGTAGAAACAGACTGGGTGAACAACATCCTATGGTTGTTTTCTCCTTTTCAGGCTCTGATGAGAATGGGGCTAAGAGAATTGGCCCCTAAAATTGGCACATTCTTAGTAGTGATATTGCTGGAGTCATTAACACCTCACTTACCCAGAAGCCACATGTCTGATGAGCCAAACTTTCTAAAACACTACTGGAGAAGAACCAGAAATTATAGAAATGGGAAAGAAGACTCAGAGATATCACAAAGTCCTCACATCAAAGTTCCCTCATATTTGGGTGCCTGGATGGCTCAGTCTGTTGAGCATCTGACTTCGGCTCAGGTCATGATCTCACGGTTCCTAAGCTGGAGCCCCACGATGGGCTCTGTGCTGACAGCTCAGAGCCTGGAGCCTGCTTTGGATTCTGTGTCTCCCTCTCTGCCCCTCCCCTGCTTGTGCTCTGTCTCTCTGTCTCTGTCTCTCTCTCTCTCTCTCAAAAATAAAAGCTAAAAAAAATTTTTTTTAAAGTTCCCTCATATTTTAGACAAACCTAATAACCCCAGGCATCCCTTTTCCTACATATAACCAGAGAGAATATATTGTTGAGGATGGAGCTCTTGGGGCAGGCACATGGCAGTATCAGAAAGTGAACACTAATAGTCTGCCAGAGAGAAGGAGATAACAAAACTATGAAAAATAAACATGAGAATTTAAAAAACCAAACGATAATATATGGTACTCAGTGTAATGGAAAAACTCCACCTGGAGTAAACCCTAAGTGTATCACTATTTACAGCACAGTATTTCCAAAATGATCCTGAAATAACGGGAAGACGTTAGATGGTATTCCAAATATTTTCTTAGGAAGATGGAGAAATGCACAATATGTTTTAGTAAATTTTCCAATAAAATGGTTGCAATGGTTTTAAGAGATGCTGTTTAAAAGGTTATAATTCATTCATCCCTTAGACGAAAAATTCACTCTTCTGTGACAATGGTAATAACATGAATAAAATATTGACTGGCAAAGAAATTACTCTTGTTTAAGTTGAGTTCTCCTGCCAGTGGTGTGCTTATCTCAAGAGGGCACTCAAGGCTTCTCCCTGCCGGTGTGCCAGAGGAGGGGGCATCCCAGTACAGATGAACGCCAGGAGGCTATGAGTTCTCAACAGCTTGCAAGCTCCCTGGATACCTGACAAGCTAAGAGGTTGAGGTTCTATGCCTGTCTGGCATGTTTTCATCAGCTTTTCCCCATTGGACTCATTTCCTCTTTGGATTTTCCTCCCTCTTCCATCCTGTATACAGAAGCTGCCTACTACCTGGGAAGACTTAGCCGTTCTGCATTCAAAAAGTATTTATTAAGTACCTATTACAGATCAGGCCTTGTTTTAGATGCTGGGGATACAGGAGTAAACCATGAAGGCCCCACAATGAGTAGCTGATGCCAGCTCTTCCCTAGGCCTTTATTGTCATGTAGGGTACGGGATGAAATTAGGACACAGAGGAGGGACCTTCCAAATCAAAAGGAGATAAAAGCCTGCACAGAGGAAATGCTGGACTTCTCTGAAATGTGGCCTCCTAAGCCCACCACTCTCTTGTGAGGGATAAGGCCACATTCAGGAGCTGTATCCATTTACCATCAGATAGAGTCTTTGTCCTGACTGGTTAGCATACATCTTTTACCCAAGATAAGAAAAGCTACAGACCTTAGTACATGTCTGTGTCCAAATGTTCCATGTCTGCTAACCCACTAATCCACAGGGGACTCTGGCTCTCACAGTCTAAACTCACAGAGTTAATGTGACCAGTCTATTTTTCCTTAAGACTTAACAGGAGATACGGTCTCAGTAGTTGGCAAAACAAGGTATCAAAACTCCTCAGTGATCACTGCCTTTAATGTGAATGCCTTTAATGCCCTGCCTTTAATGTGAACATGGCTGATATGCGTTTTTTTTTAATGTTTATTTTTTTTTTTGAGAGAGAGACAGACAGAGCGCAAGCAGGGGACGGGCAGAGAGAGAGAGGGAGACACAGAATCTGAAGCAGGCTCCAGGCTCTGAGTTGTCAGCACAGAGCCTGATGCTGGGCTCAAACTCATGAGCTATGAGATCATGACCTGAGCCAAAGTCGGTCACTTAACCAACTGAGCCACCTGGGTGCCCCAACATGGCTGATATCCTTATCTAGCAAGTCTAAATAGAAAGACCTTGAACCCAAAGGACCTCTACATTATGACTTAACTAGATAGTCACCATCCCCAGTCCTTCATGCTAACTATACTTTGGAATGCTACCTGGAAACTGTCAGCAAAAGCCCTGCCTTACCCTCCCCTGTAGTTCAGTGGGAATAAGGGCCTAGGAAAAGTTATGGCCCACACTTAGCAAGTAAAGATGCTTTCAAGAGTTCCTCAGCATAGGGCAAGCAGTTACTTGCCTGTTCCTCTCCTGCAACCTTCTGAAGGCAAAACTATCCTCCACTTCCTGCTTTTTCACTACCTTCTCCAGAGTCAGGTGCCTACGTGCACTCTACTGTTGTCAGACAGTCAGAAGTTCCTGCTTTGTTGCTATACCTCTTTGGATAGAACTTCTGAGATTAATAGTAACCATAGTTTTTATACAAATATACAAAATGATTCTGTTATCAGTGGAAACTGAGAACAGCAACTCGATATGGGTATACTTTATAAAAAAAAAAAAAAAACAAGCTTTCTTGTTAATTTGTGGGTAAAAGGATCTCAGTTTTAGGTTTTAAAACGTCAAGCCTTAAAAAACTGTTTTAAAACACAGAAGTCTTTTTGTGATAGCCAGCCTGCAAAACGACCCAATAATTCTTGCCTCCTAGTATTTACACCCCTTTGTAACCCTCCCACCCCACCCTACTCAGGGTGAACTGTGTAACCAATAAGATATTCCTGAAACAACAGAGGAGTGTGACTTCCAAGAGTAAGCCATAAAAAAACATTCTGGCTTTCACCTTGCTCTGTAAGACTATTCGCTCTGGGGGAGGCTGGCCTCCAGGTTGTGAGGATACTCAAGCAGCTCAGGAAGGAGCTCAGATGGGAAGGAAGGAAGACCTGCCAACACCCAGCCCCATGTGAGTTGTGTGTCAGTAAGCCCATTGACAGTGATAGCATGGGCAAGAAAGGCATCCCCTGGGCCCAATTACTTGTGGTGAGCCCTGATCGAAGCCAACGTTCTGGCTGGACCAGCCCTTGTGGTTCTCATGACTGCAGGATACACACTTCAGCAAACTATCAGGGAACTTCGAAGAATAAGATTCTTTACTCACAAGCCCTGGAGGATATCTGACACACCCAATGGCCACACACCAAGATGGCAGGTAGAGAGGAAGGAAGAAGAGCCTGAGGCTCTGCCTTTATCGGGTCTAAGGGCTGGGTGCCTAGGAGTTCATGGCTTCACTCCTTATTGGCAAATTTAAAGCATTAAGGCATGAGAAGGGAGAAGCAGAGTCACCCAAATGGTCAGCTATCCAGGTTACCAGGGGCTTTCTAAAATGGGAATTTCGGGGCGCCTGGGTGGCTTGGTCGGTTAAGCATCCTACTTCGGCTCAGGTCATGATCTCACGGTCTGTGAGTTCGAGCCCCGTGTTGGGCTCTGTGCTGACGGCTCAGAGCCTGGAGCCTGTTTCAGATTCTGTGTCTCTCTCTCTCTCTCCGCCCCTCCCCTGTTCATGCTCTGTCTCTCTGTCTCAAAAATAAATAAACGTTAAAAAAATTTAAAAAAAAAAAAAAGATGCTTTAAAATGGGAATTTCATGGATGGGGGCAGCCTGGTTCCTTATCTAGTTGTTTTGCTAGTAGCTGTGTTACACAGCTAGAAATACATTTATTCAAGATGGATGTCTTTGAAGTAAATGCCTCAGCAATGAAAAACATAATGCCAGGCACTTACACTACAATAAAAAAGCCTAATGCTGGACACTTACGCTACATGAGTGGACCATCTGGGAAGTGTATTCTCCAGAAGCATGCCAGCCTTCACATCACTCAAGTCCCAGTTGACATATTGAGATGTCATGAGAGATCCCAAGCCAGAGCTTCAGCTAAGGCCCTTCTAAATCCCTGACTAAAAGAAAATGTGTGAGATAATAAACGCTTACTGTTAGCTGCTGCTAAATTTGGGGGTAATTTGTTATGCAGCAACAGATAACTAATATAAAACTTTATACTGTGAAGTTTCCAGCTGACAAATGAACCATTCGATGTTAACTATCAATTCATACCAGATCCAGCTACTACATACATTTGAATAAACAATACATATACACCTGTAGTCAACAGCAGGAACTCAAAAGTCAGACTAATTGGGTTCAAAGGTATGTTCTACACTGTGTGACCCGAGACAAGTTATTCATCTGTCCAGTCTTATAAAATGGGGATGATAATAACAGCACCTGTCTCATAAGATTGTTGTGAGTAATCCTAGTAAAGAACTATGTCAGGAATGTAGTAAGTGCTCAATAAATGCTACTTACTATGATTATGAGTAAATGAAGTTATTCTTTTTAAAAGGGTAAAAATGACAGTAGAATGAATTGGGAAAACACATTCACTTGGCTGCTGATTCTTTTTTTGGCTTCTGCAACATATAGGAAAGGGGGAAAAGGAGCCAAGAGACCAGAGAAGGCAAACAAGATTTGGATTAATAAGCCTTAATCACATCTAACCAGGGAAAAGGAGGGTGACCATATAGTTTGCCATAAAAACAGGGATAACTCTGACAGTGAAAAGGAACCCTACTGAGAATGATATTGGTATAAAATAGGACGGTCCCTAACAAAGCAGGTACGTAAACATCCTTAAGTGACTACAGTGTGGGAAATAAAACAAAAACTGTTGAAGATGAGAATAAAGCTCTGGAAAGGAGATTCGAATTCCAGAGCTATCCTGAGAGGAGCAGTCAAAAGTAAAAATTTAGAGCCAAGCATGTAAATAAAGCATTATGCTAGAGCCTTGACTGAGATCAGTTCTAAGATTCCTTTGAGCAGCGATGGAGAAGTTAAGAGTTTACCAAAAGGTACCAAATAAATGTCTTATACCCTTAGTTTTTCTCTCACTGTATCATATGTTCAAATAAAGAGTCAATCTTCCTTAGGTTTTTAGTGGGGCAGAACACATACTAATGTAGGTTTCAGTTAATAGCGACTTTAAGTGAACTTCCAGTTTAGACAAAGAGGACAGGAAAACAGCATCAGGTCCTGACAGCTTGCCTTCATTGTCGGTAAAGAACCCTTGAGGAAAGAAACACTAAGCATGTTGAACTTCCAAATGTGACAGCAATTCTTTATGGTAAACAATTCAGAATCTACTTTTTCCTATAATTATGTTCATGCTCTTTTTTTTTTTTTTTAAGCAAAAAAAGCAAGACTATATTTGGGGAAAGACTCTCAAGCTTACTTATTTATTTTGCTACCATATAAGAAAGAGTATGGTAAATACAGGCCCATTCCCAGGGTCAGTTCAATGAGAGCTCTCCCTGAGACTGGCTAAAATTAAGATTATTTACATTGAACTTGAACAGGGGCAGATGCCCTCAAAGAACCTCTTAAAGTACAGCTTTTCTGGAAGCAAAATTTTTAACTATGTATCACACTAGAATTCCCCTTATTGTGACATCTATAATGTTTCTATTCAGAAGTTATGTGGTAACATATAATTAGGTAATTTGGATAATGACATGTACGTTCAGGTCTCAGGACTTTACTGAATGTGAACGTCAAAATATATTTTTTAAAAGGCTAAAAATACAGTCGACATATAAATATGTAGTAAGCACATGTCAAAGACCTATGTAACTTATTAATGGGGAAAACAGCAAGGTGTTAAAAAAAATTGTTATAGCGAAAAAAAAATAGTTATAGTGAATTTAAAAAAAAAACTGAAACAAGATCGCTAAATTACATACAAAACCAGCTAATGTTCTATAGGTCAATAAAACTTAACCCTCAGGTTATCTCTTCTACCTGACAAAAATCATTTGCATCACAACAATTTTCTGTAAGTTAACTTCTAACTTTAATAGAGTCCAGGTACTAATTAATAGCAGTTAATACATAAAACAAAGTTACATTGTCTAGAGAATGAGATGACCCACAAAGTTACATTCTCTAGAGAATCTCCGATGACCCTTAGGTCTTACTGTAGAATGCTCTAGTACGATTTTAAAAGGTTATTACTATTGTCTTATTAACTTATTACCAAGTTTCAGAACATTTTGCTTAAACTGAACAAACTCCTGATTCAGTTGTCCATTATGATAACAACTATACCTTTTTCCCTGAAAACCCACCTAATTAAAAAGCCAGAACAGAGGCTAGATCCGAGGTTCGGGTGTCAAACTTATACCCCGAAGTTCCTTTCCACATTGTACTTACCTCCCATTATCAGGGTCCTATGCCAAACAATGACATTTAGTCCTTAAGTGGCCCCACTTAGACAACAGCCCGTTTAAGGGCATAAATATGACATATTCTTGTTCATGTTCACCACAAAAGCCCAGATCTTGCTATTTTTTCATTTACATAACAAAACTTTACTGAGAACCTACTATGTACAAGGAGCGGTACCAGGTCTGGTTTTTTTTTTTTTTTTTTTTACACTGAACCAAATTCTGTATAAGAAATCAGCATAGCCAAGGGGCGCCTGGGTGGCTCAGTCGGTTAAGCATCCGACTTCAGCTCAGGTCACGATCTCACGGTCCGTGAGTTCGAGCCCCGCGTCGGGCTCTGGGCTGATGGCTCAGAGCCTGGAGCCTGCTTCAGATGCTATGACTCCCTCTCTCTCTGCCCCTCCCACGTTCATGCTCTGTCTCTCTCTGTCTCAAAAATAAATAAACGTTTAAAAAAAAAATTTTTTTTTAAAGAAATCAGCATAGCCAAAAGAGAATGCCCCAAAGGTCCCAAAAGAAATGGACAAACACAAAAAAATCTATCATAAGTATAAAACCAAGGGAGGAAAAGAGGAAGGATTAAAGGAGAAAACATGTCAATGCTGGCAGCAAAGGATGGGTGTGCTGGACGATAAATGGACAACAGACAAAATCCCCAGTAGGAATAAAAACAACAGCAACGACAGGTAATAGGAGAACTGCTCAATATTACAGAAGTAATTGCTCATGCATTCTTTCACCAAAAAGCAATTTAATGACGATCGTTAATTGGATTTGAAGAGAAAATATAAAAAATAAAAGAGGGGCAAATGACATCAAATAATTTACATTTGAGTTAAAAACAAGGGAAATACTGGAATATTGCCAAAAGAGCTTAACCCTGCCAGTTTTTAATGTTACATGATGTCCCACTGAGAGGCAAAGTGGACTCATGCAAACCATATTCCTTCCTTGCTTAAAAACCTTCAGGAGCTTCTTGTTCTTCAAATGAAATCCATATTCTGGTTCAGAGCTTACAAGGCTCAGCAAGGTCTGGCCCACCTGCCTTTCCCTCCATCCCTGATCCTCTCTCCCCTTTGGTCATGAAGCTCCAACATGGCTTCTGAAGACCCTAGGAAGAACCAACCTCCTCCCCATCTTAGGTCTTTCAAACTTGCTGGCTCTCTATCTAGGATTCTCCTGACATGGCTAACTAACTCTGTCCATCCTTTGGAACCCAACTTCAATACCACTTCCTCAGAGAGACCTTTCCTAACCACCCCAACTCAAGGAGCCCCCATCTGCCTGCATCTTACTATTTCCTAACTTCGTACACTCACTTGTTTCCATGACAGCAGGGATCTTGTGTACATCACTAACCATTACATCCCCAGAACGGTACCTAAGCACTTAATATTATTGAAAGAATGCATGTGGTCAATATGAAGAACTAGATTACCACCCAACAGGTCGCACATCAGCGCCCTAGAATAGGTAGATTCTATTCCCTAGAATAGGTAATGCAACTTCTTGTCGCTTCTTGGAAGTCCTCCTGCTACTCCTACTAGGCCCCAGCCCATGAAGCAGTATCAGCCCTCATGGCTGCCAACAGCTTCAGATAAGCCCCAGAGACATTTGGTTCCATCCTAACTCTCAGAAGGGCACACAGTTCCTTCTTCCAGAAGCTTCCGAGTCTGAAGGGTTATCAAGCCAGGATGGGGCTCTAAAGAGAGACTGGACACCCTGGTCAGGCCAGATACAAATGCTCACACTGTGGGGCCTTCACGCCTCTGCAGACCACTTCTCCATCAGTTGAGAAGAGTCTTCCCTCCCCGTTTCTAGATACACTGCAACTCCACCCAGGCGCTGGTTCCCTGCACCTCAGCCAAAATCGGAAGAGAATTACTGGAAGGTATGTGAGGGGACAACAATGCTGGTAGATACTACTATTTATTGAACACTCATTCTGTGTGAGGCACTTTCACATAACAACATCACACTGACCTCAGAATCTAGAATTTTCTCAACCACCCTGGGAAGCAGATCAGATTTTTTTTTTTTTCCCATTTTGTCAACTGAATAAACCATCTAAGGTCACATTGCTAGAGGGGAGGAGAGGCAAGATCTAGACTTAGGTATAACTACCTTTAAAAGCTACATTATTTCTGGCACCATCTGATGTCTTTACAGGCAGTTGTGGAGAAAGGATGGGAGTAGAGGGGAGGGGAAATGCCATCCTGACATCACTGCCCTGCTCCCCACCCTAACATTAGGAGGAAAGGAAATCTGGGGGGAGAAGGTAGAGTAATGAATAGTAAGAAGACAGAAAGAAAACCTCCCACCCCGGCTCTCCCCACTCTCCCCTGATGCTTCTTACCAGCCCCCCCACCCCCCACTTTGGTCTCGCACTTTCACCAGCACCTGCCTGACAAGAGCCTCCCCTCTCTGATTCTGGCCTGACTGAAACACTTCACTCTTGCTGCAGGGCTACAGCAGTGTGATGGCTTAGTAGCTTCCCTAATTGGAATTCAACACATTTTTCCATAAAATTACATTACATTATGGTTACGGTTTATAATAGCAGTAGCCTTTTTATTTAGAAGAAGAAGAAGAAGAAGAAGAAGAAGAAGAAGAAGAAGAAGAAGAAGAAGAAAGAACAAAAGAAAGAAAGAAAGAAAGAAAGAAAGATAATAGAGATCCACTAATCTGAAATCCAAAATGCTCTGAAAACCATAAGTTTTTTCATAACTTATTTGGCAGCAAAACCTGACCTGACCTGAACTCATTTGGCCTGAGTTCATTTGGCGACAAAACTGGACCTGAACTGACATGTGGTTATTTATAGTTTTTATTTATCCCACTGAGTGTGAATATTCATCAGTTTCACTGCAGAAGTATTAATGTGTCTGATTATAGGATCCTGCTCCAGACCACACTGCAGTGCTATGTAATAACTGGTATATACACAATATTATCCTTTACGAAAAAAAAAAAAAAATCTAGAGTCAGCAAAATCTGGCCTCAAAGGTTTTGAATACAGAACTGTAGACCTGTCTTTATTCAGATTTAACCTCTTTGAACCTTGGGTTCATCGCAAGTCTGAAATTAGGTCACAGACAGCATCATTTCTTTAGGAAAATATATTCTTAATTTCAAACAAGCAACTTAAAAATGAACTTTTGGGACACCACTAATTCATGGGTTGGAAACTATATAAAAGTATACAATAAAGAAAAATTCTTCATGATAAAAGGTTTCCATCCTGCAAAAAAAAAAAAAAAAAGATCCGACCCTGCTTCCCATTCCCACACAATCTTCAAGGAAGTCTTCAGCTTCAAAAAAAAGGCCAATCTTCTTGCATTTCTCTATACACTGAAGAGTGTTGGAATATTAGAACATGGACCAAAGAAAAGAGAGGTAATACTAGAAATTCTGTTAACTACTTCCATTCTGTCCTTCTGTTCATTTATATTTCTGCCAAATTATGTTTATAAGACTTTTATTGCCAAAGTTTACCTTTCTAGCAGAAGGAAAGCATCAAATGCCCTTTTCAACACAAGATACGTTCAAAGGAAAATGCCAATCTTCTTACAATCATCTTATGAATGTGATGAATCCTGTAGCTGATTATTTTTCTCCCATTTTGTTTGGTAGAAAAACCAGAGCCAAATTTATAGCCTTCCTCTAGCTCCTATATAGAATTTTACACTGTAAAGTTATACCAGCCTTGTTGTTTTTCTCCTATTTTCCTTTGGCCCAATTTCTTCATCTATTTGTTTTATGCAGTGTTGGTAGTAGGGGAAGCAGTGGATGTGTTTGTATGTGTAAATTTCCTCAAAATCTTCTTTTAATAAGGTGGGGTTTGGATAAATAAACAAATAAGTAATTGTATACTTAATAATGTACTGGCATGGATCCATTTACTCCCAGCTGTAAAGACTTCAGTAGTAACAGAACTCTAAATCATTCTACTTGATTAACTGCAGGAATACTGAGCCATAATTAAAACCTTCTATACCAAAATGCCCATGGCCATCATTCATTATATGATCATAAATTAGGGAAAGCAAAAAAGCATCTTAGCTATGTTGTGTGTTTCAAATATATATATTGTCACCCGAGCTATGTGATTGAGATTTGACCATCACTTTACCCCAAAGGCTGGGGAGACACGAGTTTCAAGTCTCAGCATTCAAGCTATCTCTCTACTCCATATCCCCAGACCATCAGTTACTTCCCACAGCACCACATCTGAGCCTGAAATTATGAAATTCCCACTCTTTGCAGCAGACCCCCTACTTGCTGGACTTACTGGAAGACAATGGAGTTACTGAAAGATGGGGAAATCCCAGAGAGTATTCACAAAACCCTTAAGAGCCAAATGCTTTCTGTTCTATGGCTGCATCTGGTGATCAACCTTTTCTTTTCTTTTGAGTGGCTCCAAAGCATTCGAATTTTTCCTTATAGAATCCATACTTCTGAAGAGTTATCTAGTTAACATTTCTGAAAGGAAAAATTAGAATTTAAGTAACAAATGGTGGTCAAGATCCATAAATAGTAAATTAGGATACATAATGTAAGCCTGCCCACCCCCGGCCCAAACTGTAAGAAGCTCCATAAGAAGTGAAAAAGGTGTTTATGTGTGCCCTACGACAGAAGTCACACAGTCAAGCACATCTTAGGTATGAGTAACTGGTAGCTAGGTCAGTTTGTTATCCCAAATTGGATGCTGACCGAATTCTATTTGAATAGATCAAAAACTCACCAAGGCTGAAATCAGGCTGCAGAGGAAAACTATTCTTTCTAAAATGCGATTATTAGTATTACATATGATATTGGTAACTATAAACTGAAATCTATTTGATGCTACCCCATATGATGCCAAAAACTAAATGAAACAAGAAGACTGGTGGAGATTTCGCAACATAAAAGTCTAAGTTGAAAAAAAAAAAAACAAAACTTAGAGGTGATGTTTTATTAAACCTCGAAAAAGTCTTAATATTTGATGTTACCTGGCCTTTTTAAATTTTCATTTTACCTTGCAAAATTCTGAGACTTAAGGTGCTTAAAATCTCTTTAAGATGATGGATTAGGACTATTACCATCACAGGAAAGCTGTACCTGGAAGGATGTGGTAAGCAGAATTCTAAAGATGTGCCCCCAATATTCCCATCCCCTGTGAGGTAGTGCTGTGAAGGAACTTCACTGTGTAATTAAGGTTACTAACCAGTTGATTTGAAAGAGATTATGCTGAATTATTTTAATTACACAGGGAATTCAATTTTATACATCGAATAATGTTCTAATAATTAGAGCTCTCCAGCCACAAAATGGACTACGTCAAAAGTCAGTCAGAAATGTTCTAGGATGCTTACAATTCCATAGTGGGGGGAGAAAAGGCCTGAATGAACTCCACCTCCAACTCCAAATTCTGTGATTTCATCCACTTAGTAACAGAGTTATATTGGCTGCTACAAGAACTCTGGCATTCTCAGAGTCCTGGTTAAGGTGCTATCATTCTATATACAGACAGGCACATGAACTTAAACTCCAACATTAAGGTGCACAGGGTCATTCTCCCAGCAACATAAATTCTTAACACTCTAAGTTTCTAAATAAGAATAACATACATGAGTATACAGAAACAAAACTATTTCAGAGGGCAGGCTTTTGTTTTTAATTCTGTAGAATTCCTTTTCAAAAGTGAAGTTTGGACCTCTCCTTCTGGTTCTGAAGTGGAAGATGAGAAGGTGAGAGGGACCCAGCAAACCTGCCCTGATAGGAAGGGACCCAGAACACAACGTGTTAATGTCCCTGGGTCACACAAACACCTGACTACTAGTACGGTGTGTCCCTTCACAACAAAATCTGCTGAACCTGCTCATCACACAAAAGCAAGAAGTTTCCCGGCAACCTGTGATTGCTAATTTACTGAAGCAGCAGGCTGTTGTAAGGAATGCCAATTTTCCCTGTATTCTCTTTCCCAGACACAAATGCAAGTGTTCGTACAAGATTCGCATTTCACTCAGGTTCGCGTTAGGTTTGGTTTGTTTCCTTGAGATTGGCTGAGATTCCCTGGTTTTGGTGGAGTGAGGACAAGCCAGTCACTTCATATTTACCTTTCACTAAGGCCAAATTGGACGAACGCAAATAAACACGTCTTTCAAGTATACCTCTGTCACGCCGGGCGCTGCCTTTGCGTAATAGGCTGAGAACGAAGAGAAACTGCCCAGTCACCCGCAGATCACACCCAGGGCGCCCTCGGGGCGACGGGGTGACTCTCCACCTCCCGGTCAAGGCTGCACTGGACCGACGAGCGCCCCGAGCCAAACTCTCGGCTTATCTGCAGTTCGCACAGCGCCACCGCACTCACCAGTTCCTAGAGAAGGCATTCTGAGAAAAAAGAAAGAGCCCGGTTCCCTAGAAACATTAAATTAACACAAGGGATCTGGAAACAAAACAGCAGATGCCTGAAAGCTTTCCCCTTCACTGTTTCCTGCCTTCTTGGAAAATCTTTGCATTAAAATAGATTGGATTACCCTGCAGAGCCAGATGCCGCTTGAGAACTTCATTTTGGGTTAACATGAAAGCAAAGTTTGCCATCTTTTAAAAAGATTTTTCTTTCTGAGGTGGTTTGAAATATCGCCTTTGGGTTGTTGATATCGGCTAGGACCTGGAGCTGAGATTTTTCTGCATCACAATAGAGAACTTGCCATAACATTGACTTGCAAATCAGATAACAAAAATCATGGCTTGCATGAAAGGTGAAGCATAGAATGGTTAACAAGAGTTCAGAATCGGAGATTCACGTCTCTGGAAACAGCCTAGAAAGAGCACAGTCCAGCCCCTTATTTTACAAAGAAGTAATACGTTTGATTTCTAAGCCTGTTTACTTCAACCACAGCTAAAGGCATACAAAACAGTAAAACTATCTAACAGCATTTCCAGAGAGTCAAAAACAGAAGCAGAAAGGCTCATGAGTATTATTTCACCAGCCTCCTCATTTTAAACCCCATGAACTAACTTCCATCTACCCTATCTGCAAATTAATCTCAGACTACATAATTTGTAAATTCAAACCAAGATTAATAACCCCACACCTTGAGAACAGTGGGCCTTCGGCACAGAATGTCTTACACTTTCACGTCACCTTTACTTTCATATTTAACCATTTTTGATAGCTGAGGACAGGATCCAAGGCCTCCTGTGAGGTATCAGGGTTTTACGGAGGAAATAAAGTTTTTATTGTCACAGCACTGTCTTTGGCATTTTCACTTTTTTTCTTGATAACCTTTAAGTAAGGACTCATAATCCTTAGTCACTATTTTACATGAGTCTTGCTTTTCAGTAAAAAGTTACCTGTAGTCCTAAAAGGATTCTATGCTTATCCCAAACTTGGGAGCCTGAGATACGGGAGAAGTATACTACAGGGAACTCTCAACAAATATAAAATTAAATATCTTTGCCTCAGCATGAAAGCAACAAAACTCATTTGAAGCAAGGCAGTCAGACAAAATCATTTCATCTGTAATAAGACAAGTAGACCGCTCCACGAGAAGAGCAGCCCGAAATATTTTTAACAACTCACAGGGGATACACAAAATCTATCATTCCTCCCTGATGTGCGAAAAAACAAAGGGCAATTTTATAGTAACTCCAGTGCTTTCTAACTTAATGCTTGGACTTACGGAAAAGCAAGGAAAATTTTTAAATGTTTATAAGAAAGCAAAGGAAAATACTGCAAAAATTATTTAGCTGGCAAGTCACGGAGAAAGCCAGAATCTTTGCAGGAGTCACCAAACTACAGAGCAGTTTTAAAACCGAAAGTCAATCCAAACAACTCTTAACAGGTATTAAGTATTCTACACAACAAAATTATCAAATGTACATACTTTTTTTTTATATCACAAATAGGCATATTTCTAACTATTAGGAAAAAGCTATAGGTATACAAAAATCACTAAACTGCCGTGCCAAGAATAAATAACTAGCCACACAATGCTATTAGCCAATACAGGCTTTAAAAAAAAAAAAAAAAAAAGATCAGAAAATTTCAAACTGATTACAAGTGATCAAATGTGCCTCCTGCATTTCCTAGGTAGGTACTGATGTTAGGACTATAGCTTTCACAGAAATCCATTCCATTCTAATTTTCATGTATTAATCACAGCAACACTAAAACAAAAATGAACTGACTCAGCTTCTTTAAAAAATTTTTTTCATCGTTTAAAATAAAACCTTTGGTAAATGCATTTGGGAAAATTAACAAATTTTAAAATCCCCCTGCAAAATTATTTTTAGAAAAAAAAAAATCTTCATGACATAGAAAACTGTGGACAGCTTAGAACTC
This sequence comes from Panthera tigris, assembly GCF_018350195.1. Lineage (NCBI taxonomy): Eukaryota > Metazoa > Chordata > Mammalia > Carnivora > Felidae > Panthera > Panthera tigris. Next base: position 114,096,141 of record NC_056666.1, on the reverse strand, counting down.
TCAGAATTCCTTTCACACAGCTAATGGGTCTCTAATTTGGGGGATTTCTTCACATTTAAGTGAAATGTTAAAAAAATGCATATTTAGATATTCATTAAAAAGTTATTCTAATTATCCTGCTTTGCTCTCTCATTTCAGCTCAACCAAGTTAAAAATCTAGTAAATACCTGGTCAGCTTCGGTAGATTTTTTTCCCCGTTTTAAAAACCATTACTAAACAGATGAGGTTGCTATAGTTAAAACTCTGAATCCAAATGTCACATGCTGTATTGTACAAATGTGCACAGTATTAAATATACTTTCCCTTCTATATATCTTTGTATCTTTGGCCAAACTCCCCACATAAAGTTTTGGTTTACGATTTTGTATCCTAAAATACAAATGTTTGTATTTTATGCTATAAAAATCAGTAAACTCCTTCTAAAGTCAGATGCTTCAAAATAAATGATTCAAGTGTTTAATGAAAGCCCTCTTGTAATTAAAGAAGGCAGTTGGTAATGAGGAGGAAAATTGAAGGCATATTTACAGTAAATCAAAAACAGTGTTGCAATTAGTAGCCTCCACAATGATTATTAATGTTCATCCATAAAACACCGGTCTTTGCATTAATTCACAAAGACAAGCTCATTTTTGTTCTTAATATATGAAAAAAAGATTTCTGGTTTTTTTCCATTTTTAAGGTGAGAATGACTAATTTAAAAACAGAAAACAACTGCCAGCATCTTTCCTTTTCTCCATTTTAAAACTACGTTTTATTTTTATTTATCTTTTGAATTCTTGAAATTCAAGGACATTGTCACAGCTCTGAGAACCGAGAGAACAGAAACCACCAACAGGAGGAGATAGCCTTGGTGCTTTTGATTATATTTTCCTAGAAGGATTTATAGGATACTGATATTTAATCTTAATAGCTTTTACTTAAGAAAATCTTGCAATGCCAGAAAAAGTTAGATAATCTAAAATCTCAATAGTTCAGGCAAATTTAGCCTGTCGGCATACCCTGAAAACAGGATAATTTAATAAAACCTAAATAAGACATTGGATTTGATTTCAAGTAATATATGCTTTCAATATGTATGTCCTGTTAAGATTAGTGACACCAACCTCAAACCTGTCGGAAATGGGCAGTGTACGCATTTTTTAAAGAAGAGGCTCCGTCAACCACGGCTCGGAGTCTTCCCAGTTGGGTGTAAGAGAAGGACGGAAAGAGTGCACGGCCAGCCTCGTTCTCCTGCGGGGAGCTGCCTACCCCGTAGCACCACACTTCCCACTACATCCTGATCATCGTCAAAGTCAGTCAGAAATCCTCAGTTTAAGTGTCTCTACAGCCAGCTATCTGTCTGTTCTGCTGTGAGAAAAAGGGAAAAAGCAAAGAACATAAAACTCTCTATTCCCAAACTCCCTGTATCCTTTCAAAATCAAATTTCACTACCATAAGTTAGTATGAAAGAACAAGAAACCACCCATAACCTAAATGATTTCCCCTTAAGACACATCTGAAGGCCAACAAGTAGGCACATTCTTTTCTTCCCTTTTTTTTTTTGGTCCCCTTTTTCCTTTTTTTAAGTCAGACTCACTTAATGATCTTTATTCTGTTTGAATCTGGTCCTTGTTATCTTAGGTGATTTTCTGGAAAGAAGTAAGATTTCTGTTGCTTATAAAGATGAAATAGGAGGGTAACGCTTTACGCACAAAGAGGCAGAGACAAAGGTTACAGTGACGTCAACTTCAGTTTCTGCTGAGGGTTGCTGGGGTGTCAGTGGGGTTTTCTGGCAGGGCGGGGTGGGGGGTAGGTGTGAAGAATTGAGTGTGCTTTCTTAGCAGAGAGAGGATTTTCACTTCGTGTTGGTGTTATCCTCGTTCTAAGGAGGGGGCCTGCTTTGCCAGCCCTTCGGGGCAGACTTCATAACAGAGTGAGCAGGCTCTATTCTCTAGGAAGACTGAAGTTGGCAACTGCATCTCATGGAAGATTCCACAAAAGGCTAAGTTAGGATGAGATCGTCAACAGGCTTCAAAAAAGGCTGAGTTCCAGGCTCCATCCCCGAGGCCAACGGGCCTCCTTCAGGTCCTTGTCCCCACAGTCTGACACTCTTGGCCTCTCCTCTCTCCTCCAGCTTCCCACCCCATTCTTCTGCCAGCCCTTCCTTTCTCCTCTAACCCTGCAAAAAATGAGCAGCGCTGTTGTTTTGCTCCAACTGACAAAACAGCTAAGAAACACCAGAGGAACATGACTGCCCTTTGCAAAATGGGCCACGTGATCACCCTGTTTAAATCCAGCTCTTACAGTAAAAATGAATAGAGAGGGAGCTGTTTACGAAACTCTCCTGCTTGCCTTCATAATACTGTCATCCCCTCCCCTCTCAGCCTCCTAAATACCCACATGAAATTATATAATGAGCTTTATTTTCTCACTCTGAAACTCTTCCTTAGTCCAAATTGCTAATGCGGCAGGTTCCAGCTGCCTAAATTCCCTAAACAACATTCCCTGTTCCATAAAAAGCATGCAACTGCGAGCACAGCAGTCCTGCTCCAGGGCTCAGAACTAGGAGGCGACTCCCCAGTTCCTCGGGCCCGGGAAGGCCGTGAAAGAGGCAACATGGCCGATGTAAAGGCATATAATATCCAAGGGGCCTTTTCACTCCTGGGCAGCCAAGAGTGGACAAGGAGGGGCCGCCCTCCATTTTTCTTCTGACTCTTACATTGAAACCACCCTCCCAGTGGAGAAAGGTTGACACTAAATTTGAACTGTTTTTTATGAACACGCATTTGTTTCACCGAGAGGGAGCAGAGTTCTGTACAACAGAGTGCCTTAATGGGGCTCTGGGGTGGCTCAGTCGGTTAAGTGTCCGATTCATGGTTTAGGCTTGGGGTCATGATCTCACAGTTTTGTGGGTTCAAGCCCCGCATCGGGCTCTTTCCTGGCAGCGCGGAGCCTGCTTGGGATTCTGTCTCCCTCTCTCGCTGCCCCTCCCCGACTCACGCTGTCTCTGTCTCTCCCAAAATAAATAAATGAACTTAAAAAAATAAAAATAAAAAAGCAAACAACAGCCTGCCTTAGTTAGGTGACTTGAAAACTGTACATACAAAACAGGTAAATATAGCAAAGTGCAAATTTTGAGGCCATCCTTTAAATTAATTAATATAATTTCAATGTTTACATAATAGTCATTGACATATCTAACACTTACGGTCATGTGCCTCTACCTCTGACAAAAATAATACCCAAACCATCCTAAGCAGATGTGAATACTTTCGTGTGATTTTTAAGACTCTGAAAAAAGAAATTCCATGACCTACCTTGCGTTGCCAGACTTCACAACAGCCTTTATACTTAACAGTCGAGCAATCTAATTACTTGGGAGTTTCCTGGACACACACTATGCTAGCCCTCGTCTCCCTGTCTCTCCATACACTGTTTCCTCTACTTAGAATTCCCTCTCCAGCCCTATCTGCATAGCAAACTCTAATTTACTCTTCAACAGCTGGCCCACGTCGCCATCTCTCACCTGTCCCAGACCTAAGTCATCACGGCCCCCTTTGCTGCTTGTACAGGTACCTAGATTACCCCTCTCAGACAGCAGCACGTTTGTTCCTCCAGGGGAGGGACAGGGGAGGACGTCTGTCTCCCCTGCTGGACTCACATTCCTTAAGGAACGAATTGTTTTTATATCTCTAGTGCCTTGCATATTTTGCACCAAATAAAATAAAATTAAAATTAAGAAAAATTTAAAGATAAAATGAAAATTAAAAAGAGAGAAAGAACTAAACTAGTGTGGCTGTAAAATGACTTGTAGCGTTTAACCATAATGAGCATAATGAGCCTTCTAGGCTCATATAGACCCCGTTGGTTGATCTTAAGTCTGTCACATTATTGTCTGAAACCATTTGTTCCTGCTCTGTCCTCAAAGGAAAAGAAAAAAAGCCTGGCCACACTTCTCTGTGCTCTTTGGTGGGGGGCAGTGGGGGCGCTGGGTTACTGGAGAATAACTGGATTACCTAGTCGTATCTTAAAAGAAATCAGTGTAGAACTCAAGGAAACCAGTGGATCTATCAACATTTAACATACCCTCCGTGCTACCCGTCATAACAATTGGAATTGGCATGGATGGAAATAAAACAGAGAGTTTACTGTTGCAAACAGAATAAAACTACCATTGAGAACAAACAGAAGCAATAATCCAAGGAAGAGCTGGGATGAGGCGGTATCTGGAAGAAAAGATGGGAGAAACAGAACGACGAATGTCAAAACAGAAAGTTTTGAATGTGAGGGCTTTAGAAATCAGTTTGGTGTCTCTTTTCTAGTAATAGGCTGCCCATAGACAAGAATAATAGGAACATCATTCCCCAATTCCTACACAGTGCGCTGCACTGCTGTTTAAGCATCCCAGCGGCTCGCTTGCTTTGACAGACACAAGGGCTACGTACCAACTCACATCATAGCTCTGTTGCCATTATTATGCTCTCAGATTCTCTTTCTCTATTTTAACAATGTACATACCATATTCCTCAAAAGCCTTCTGGCACTAGACCAAAGGGAGAGAGGCAGAACAGGAGAGCTAAAAATCTCTTGAGGACCTGTTATATCTTCCTGGTACTTGCTAAGCACTTTATATACACCATCTATCCACCATTCTCCCAACAAGCCCATTTAGTAGGCATACTTATTCTCATTCTCAATGCAGTCTTAAACCCAGGTGTCTCTGGTTCTAAATCCAGTATTCTTTCCATAAATCATACTATTCCTGTTTCTAATATCAGCAGTGAGAATACAAGAAGTCAGCTTCAAAGGTAAGAGTTGTATCATTCATTCATTCATTCATTCATTCAACATTGATTCAGCAGCTACTATGAGCCAGGCACTTTACTCTTTTTGAGGATATAAACACAAACTAGTTCCAGTATTTGACCTCAAACTACTCAATTTATTGGGAAACAGACACCCAAACAAATGACTTGGTTTATTCTTTTCCCCCAGGCTCTGTATTAGGTTTTGTTTTCCCCTTTTGTCACTTTTTACTGCCACTTTACTAACTTTCCAAATCTTAGGAGTTGCTTTCCCATTCTTTATTTAAATATAAGTAAAACATGGGAAACCTCCACCACCATTTCATAAACTCCCTCCATTGCTAGAATGACATTCTGGAGGGAGCCAAAACTGAACAAACCATAATCAATTTAAATTTGCTTGTGCCACTCTCAGTTCCATGCTGCTTGAGTAATCGTTCGTTCGTTCACATATTTTTAGAGCATCTACTATAAGGCCCAGGGCTAGCTGAGGTGACAGTAGTGAGAATTAAGATAACCGGGGTCTGTGCCGTCATGGAGCTCATCTTCTAGCCATTCCAAGAGGGGAGGAAGGCAGTAAACAAAGCCATGGTTTGGGGCCAGCATGCTGTGAAGGAAAACCACAGAGTGCTGTGAGAAAGCATATAGGGCTAGGGATCTGACCTTGGCTGGGGAATGAGGAGGGTCTGCCTTTAGAAGTGACATTAAAGGGGCACCCGGGTGGCTCAGTCAGTTGAGCATCTGACTTCAGCTCAGACCATGATCTCACAGTCCGTGAGTTCGAGCCCCACATCGGGCTCTGTCCTGACAGCTCAGAGCCTGTAGCCTGTTTCAGATTCTGTGTCTCCCTCTCTCTGCCCCTTCCCCGCTCATGCTGTCTCTCAAAAATGAATAAACGTTAAAAAAAAAAAAAAAAAAAGAAGTGACATTAAAGCTGAGACCATGAACTGAGTGAAGCTTGATGAAGATAGGGGTGGAGGGACAGGAAGGGGAACAGAGAAGAGCATCCTAAGCAGAGGGAACAGCATGTGCAAAGGCCTGAATCTGGAAAGAACACAATGCTTCTGAGGTGAGGAAGAAACGCCAATGTATCCAGAAGACAGGTAACAGAGGGAAGGTGTCCCACGTTAGAGCTGCGAAGGTGGCACAGGGAGTTGATGCAGGGCATGGCAGACTCCCTTTTGGGTTTCAAATCTCCCCCTAAGAGCAACGGGAATGCACTGAAAGGTTAAAGCAGGTCCACTGAACTCACTTAATGTTCTTTCAAATTCCCTTGGCTACCTGAGATCAATGTATTAAGAAAAAACAAACAGTGTGAAAAAGCATTTTTAATGATAAAAAAACAGATTTAGAATAGAAAGCAGAGTGTCGGGGAAGAAAGAGTGCTAAACTAAGAATGAAAAATAATGGGTTCTATTCATAGCACTATTACCCTGAGTAGGTTATTTAATGTCAAAATATCTCCACTTCCTCAACTATCAAAATACTAAAAAAAAAAAAAAAAAAAAAAAAAAAAAAATCCAAATTCACAAATATGTTTTAAAAAGCAAATGCATTATTTATAATAAATAGTCAAATTATGGAATCAACCCAAGTGTCCATTGATAGATGAATGAATAAAGAAGACCATATATATACATATATATGTATATATACATATATATGTATATATATATGTATATATACATATATATGCATATATATACATATATATATGTATGTACATATATATATATATATATACATATAGATATTACTCAGCCATAAAAAAGAATGAGTTCTTGCCATTTGCAATGACAGGGATGGCACTAGAGAAGGTTACGGTAAAATAAGTCAGTCAGAGAAAGACAAATACCATATGGTTTCGCTTATATGTGGAATCTAAAAAACAAAACAAACAAAACCAGAAACAGATCATAAATATAGAGAACTGGTGGCTGCCAGAAGGAAGGGGGCTGGGGATATAGGCAAAATAGGTGAAAGGAATGAAGAGATACAAACTTCCAGGTACAAAATGAATTAAGTCATGGAGATGAAAAGTACTAGAGAATATAGTCAGTAGTATTGTAATAAACATTGTATAATGACAGATGGTGATGACACTTACCGTGGTGAGCACGGAGTAGTGCTTAGATTGTCAAATCACTATGTTGTACACCTGAAGCTAATATAACATCGTATTGCAACTATGCTTCAATAATTACAAATAAGTGAATAAATAAGTAAATAAAGCAAGCAAGCAAATGAGATAACACACTCGAGAATGCTTTAAATCTCTAAAATGGAAGCTCCTTAAGGCAAGGGCCTTATGTGTTTTGTCCACTGTTATTACTAGCACCTAAAGGGTGAATGGAAGGAAGGAAGGAAGGAAGGAAGGAAGGAAGGAAGGAAGGAAGGAAGGAAGGAAGGAAGGGAGGGAGGGAGAAGAGGGAGGGAGCAGGCAGACAAATGGATCCCATCAAGCACCGAACTGTACACATATGAAGCCAGAGGTGCCATGTGTGGACAAAGCCCACCCAGGAGGGCAGCCTCCATAGGGGAATGAGCTAGTACAACATCACAGACACTTGCGGACGAGCCAGGCCTCTCGGTGCCGACGCACCTCCAGCAGCTATCCTAGAGGCCCGGCCAGCAGGCCAGCCTGCACAGGATCAGAAACCTGTGGCACCCACTCCTTCAGTGTAGTAAGCGGAGGTGATGGGAGAAATGAAACCACTGCCCTTCATGCTGCTTCTGCCCAAGAGACTGGTCCCTGACAGGGACCCCAAAGTCAGGTCTTCCCTACCAATACAACCCATCACTCCACAGATTCTTATCCTTTCTCTTTGCCAAATGTCGTGTTATGATGAATTTTTATATAGCTTCTTAAACTTTTCTTATCTTGCATAGTCATGGCCGCGTGCACTCAATTTCTTAAAGAATTATAACTAAAAGGTAGAAAACAAAGATAAGAGGGATAAGATGTTCTTTGATATTTATTAGCTTTATAACAATGATAATAGTAACCATTCATTGAATACCTACTCAATTCCAAACAGAGAGTTTGATACTTAGCCTATTATTTCTAATTTTTTTTAATGTTTATTTATTTTTGAGAGACAGAGCGCGAGTGGGGGAGGGGCGCAGAGAGAGAGAGAGAGAGAGAGAGAGAGAGAGAGAGAGAGAGAGAGAGGGAGACACAGAATCCAAAACAGGCTCCAGGCTCCAGAGCTGTCAGCACTGAATCTGATGCAGGGCTCGAGCTCGGGAACAGCAAGATCATGATCTGGGCCGGTCGGACGCTCAACTGACTGAGCCACCCAGGCGCCCCAACCTACTATTTCTAATCCTCAAAACATATGAAAAGGTAAGCATTACTGACCCCGTTTCACAGAAGAGAAAATTAAGGCTCAGAGCGTAAGTGACTAGCCGAGGATTACAGGGTTATTAAGAGGCACATGCAGGGTTCAAATCTGGGTCTTTTAGATAATACAGTAAACATTCTTTCCATTATACCACGTATTACTATGAAAATGTTCTAAAAGAGATTGAACTATATATTGGAAGGGCAACCTGAGCATTTACCGTGTACCAGATGCTATTAAGCTCTCTACAAAAATCCTCTCATTTAATCCTCTCAACAATCCTATAAGGCTGGTACTTTTGAGATGACGAAGCCGAAGCCTCAAAGACTGGGGTAACTTTCCAAAGGTAAAAACACTGCTACGTAGTAGAGATTGGATTTTAACTCAGGTCTGTCTGACTCCAAAATGCACCCTCTTAACTGCTACTAACCACTTCCTTAGTCATCTTGTTCTGTTGCCCCAGATGGCCTCTGGAACAATCCACAACCAGCATTTTCACTGCAAATGTGTTCCTTCTTCATTTGATAAGCAATATTAAAAATCTCTTTTTTAAACTACCAGTCCAATCGAATGCAACTCCTTCCTCTGCATCCAAATCTTCAGAGATGCCCCCAAAATGTACACTAGTTCCCCAGTCTACAGTTCTCATCATTAAACAATGTCGAGTGGTTAGGAAGATGTTCAAAGCCACTATGCAAATTATCCACATGCCATATAGAGTATCAACTTTCAGAGTTTCGTTATCAACTCTAGGTTATGTATCAAGCCTCCTACGATATTCCCAACATGGCTACTTCCCTACCAGAAATAATACTTTTTTTCTAAACCAGCAGGTTCCCTGGGCAGGACTCCTTCAGCTATATTTAGGACTAGGTTTAAAAATTCCATTTGTTATTAAGAAGGGGTCAGCCTGGAGCACCTGGCAGGCTCAGCTGGTGTGGCACATGTGCCTTCTGATCTCAGGCTCTTGAGTTCAAGCCCCACGTTGGGAGTAGAGATTACTTAATAAAATAATAATAATAATAATAATAAAAAAAGAACAAAAAAAAGGTTAAAGAAACAAACCAAAAAAACCCGTGTCAGCCCAATAAAGAAACCTGACCTTGTGGATCTACTGATTGGTCAAACATGAATAGGACTCCCTTATATGTATTCAGAAGTTTACTCACATCAGTTTCACACTGATTGGATTTATAAACCAAACAGCAGGCAAACCATTACTTTAAACACAATCAGTAAAAAAAGAAGTGTGGCAATTCTTGGAAAAACGTGGGAAACCATGTGTATGTGTGAACTTATGCCTGTGTGAACTCTCAAAGAGTAAAATGTAAGTACAGGAAGTACCTAAATACTCCCTAACAAAAGCAAAGTAAATACACAGACCTGGATGAAATCCTCAAATTTGTGCTTAATCTTCACGTTGGAATGTTCCGTGAGCATGGGAAAATTATAATAAGTATTTTTAAATACTTTTTAAAAACCAGAGTATATTTGTACAGCAAAAAGAAATCAATAAATACTACAGAAAAACATAAAGAGGAAAATAAATCACTTATAATTACCCCACTGTCAACACCGTGTCCCACTTTTTTCTTGGCGTGCATGGGTATACAAACAAACACTGAGTTTTCTCAAACATAGATAGGGTTGCGCCACACGCACTGTTTTGCAACCAGCTGTTTTATTTTTCCATCCAACGGTAAATCAGGAACAATATTCAAAAATAAATATAGCTGTACATCTTCAACTCTCATATACTGATTTCACCAGTCTTTCATTAATGGACAAGTTTCTTTCAACCTTTGTGCTTTTATAAACAATACTGAATTGAACATTCTTGTACATGTAGTACTTGTCAAATTAATCCTTTCAGACAAATTCCTGGAAGTCGAAATACTATGTCAAAGGATGTGGCTCTTGATACATATTGACAAACTGCCTTCCAGAAAGATCATGTCAATTGACAGTCTCACCAACTACAGAAGCGAATACAGGCTTCTCCGCACCCTGACCTTCCCTAGCAATGAGTTTTCTTTTTAAACCATTGCCAATCTGATAGACAAAACAAATGGCAACTTCTTGTTGCTTTCACCTGCATTTTCTTTTCATATGCATATCGATATATAGAGGCGGTAAGTCAGTGTCTACTGAAGACCAAGAGCATTGGACGCAAACAGTCCTGGGTTACAGAAGCCCTGCTAAATGTGTGACCTGACCGAACTCCTTAAATTGGACTCTCTTCATGGCAAAATGTGAATAATTGCACCTGTCTCGGTATTTTCTTAAGTCCCTTAGCTCTGTGGCTGACATACAATAAACACTTGGTAAATCACAGTGCTAATTTTAGTCGTCATAATGGTCATCAGAGTAGTAGCAGAGGATTAGCAGCCATTTGTATGTCTTTCTCTTGCTAACTGCCTTTTCATATTCTTGGTCCATTTTTGGGCTAAAGAATTCATTTTTTTGTTTAGTAACCTATAAGAGCTCATTCTAAATTATGAGTTATAATGATTCTCTGGCTGCCATATATGTTGCCAATATTTTCCCCGTGTTGGCATGAGTTTTTAACTTTATTTATGGGGTTCTTCGTTATCTAGAAGTTAATCTTCACATAGTGAAGTCTTTTTTTTTTTTTTAATTCTCTAGTTTCTGCCATTGGTGCCATGCTTACGAAGATCTTCACTATCACAAGAAAGTGAAGTCTTTATAAATAAAGATTGGGTATATATTTCATTCTACTGCTTTTATAGACTTCAATTTTTTAACAGTAAAATATTTAATCATCAGTAATCTTGCTACAAAGTAGGGATTTAATTTTATCTTTTTTTCTCTCTTAAATGACTACTCTGTAATCCCAACACCTTTCAGAAAAGATTTCAGAAATCCTTTCGTCACTGATTTGAAATGCCACCTTGATATCAAAAAGTTGCTAATTCCTTATCTGAGATTCTGAAATCATAAAGCTCTGAAAACAAAGAACCTTTTACCTGTTTTTTTAAAGAATGGTGCCAAAATTTGTCTGGTAGCAAAGTCTGACCTAAGCCAACATTGAGGCAATTTCTATCTTTATTTATTCCATTTCATGTCACTATTAATGTGCTTGGCTATGGAAATAAACACATACATGACTAAGGGAAGTTGCTAAAAACCCTGAATTCTGAAACATTGCTGGCCCCAAACGTTTCAAAGAATGGATTGTGGACCTGTACTAGGTTTCCATACATACTCAAGCCTGCTTTTAGACGTCCCATCATGGCTATTCCATCGTAAATTCTTCTATTCTGTTACTATGATGAAGTACATTGACTTGCAAATGCTTCTCGAGAGGAAGAGAGAGAGAGGGAGAGCGAGCGAGAGACCAATCTTGAATTTCTGGGATAAGCCAATCATTTGGTGATGACATATTATCATTTTTCTGTTTTATTGTATTTAACTTGTGAATATTGTGTTAAGGATTTTTGCATCTATGTTAATGAAGTCTAATTTTTCTTACAATGTCTCTGTCACATTTTGGCATCCAGGTTATACTGGCCTCTATTTTCTGAGTTTATATGCTATTTTACTTTCATTTACTATATTTTATAATATTTTAAAATTTGATGGGATAAAATCTTCCATTTTTATTCTTCACTAGTCTCAAACAATATTTTTTCTAAACTTTAGAATTATTCTATCAAATTCCATAGAATAATCCTATTGCAATTTTTGTTGGAATTGTTTGAAATTTTAGATTAATGTGGACAAAAGCAATACTGATATACTTACTATATTAACACTTCCCACCAAAGAACATGATATGTTTCTCCATTTATTCAAGTGTTCCTCTATATGGATCAGTCAAGTTTGGAAGGGTTCTTCATACACGCCCTGCACAATTGCTATGTATTTTATGATCACCTTTATTTTTCAACTCTGTTCATGTCCATGGTGCTATTCTGATTACTACTGATCCTACTGATACTACTATTCTGAACTAATTCTGACTACCAGTTGTGGGTAACTGGTAGGATTTCTGGTATAATATTTGTCCTTGGAAGGGATGGAGGACCTTGTGGAAGAAAGGAGCTGAATATCGCCATTTCACTTGCTTGACATTTATTGAATACATAGTGCGTCCTAGGCATTCAGTTTCCAAACTATCCCTGTCCTCAAGGGTTCACAGTTTAGACAGTGAGATACACAAGGACACAGATCAGCATAATATGGCAGCATAAGCTCTGTGTTAGAGGAGAGCTCAAGAGATCAACACAGTCTTCCTCCACAAGTAGAGGGTATAATTAGAAAAAACTTCCCAAAGAACTGACCCCTGATCCCCGAGGTGGGCCCCTGTTTCTCCCCTTAAATAGACCTGGCAATGAGTAGGCACATCTAGAAGCTGCATTAAATCCTCCAGAACTAATGAGTGCCATTAAGGCAGAGCTGAGTATGTCCTGTCTTCCATGTCTAAACGTGGCAGCAAAGCCCTTCAACTTGCTGGCTTCACCCACTGGCTCAGCTACCCTGGCTGCCTGTCATTGAGCTGGACCGTAAGAACACTGTGGGTCAAGGAGCCACACTTCCCATAGCCCCTCTCTTCAACCTCAGGAAAAGGCCATCAGTGTCAAGTTGAGTCATTACAGTTTCAGTTACTAATGGGCCTGGCTCTCGACTCCTTAGAATCCCTAAAGTACTTATTTCTAAGCAGGGACATTATGTTCTGGAGAAAATGGCTCCATTTCAGGCCTGTAATGGTAACAAATCAAATGAAAGCGAAATTGCCGTGTGTCTCCTGGACAGTGACAGGTTTTGGTGCCAAATAAGCAGACCTAGTCAAGCTCAGGGACTGGCTGCTTGAGTGAACTATTTACCCCTCCTCCTCGGTTCAGTATGAACTGTGGAATCATCCCACAACTACAGAGCCCTCTGCAGTGTGACTGCAGGAAGATGTGCAGAGAGGAAGGGAAGAGAACGCACAATCACTTGTGTTTTTCCTGAAGAGATCCCAGGGATCTGTCCAGTTACTCCAAAGCACATCTGGAAAAAATTCACCTGTCTTGAACCCTGCTTACTCAACACAAAACAAGTGAAAGCACCACAAAATGCTCGATCATAGTGATCTTTTCAGTTGCTGGGGCTGAAAGTTTTCCCACCTGAGCAGCATAAATGAGACAAATTGCATAATAGGATAATAAGAGCTGCTGCTGAAAGATGCAATCACAAAATAAAAGGACCTTTCAAAATCTTGGTATAGTTGGTAATTAGCCAGGAATGGAATATACGGAAGAACAATCCCAAGGTTCCTGCTTCTTCACGTTATCGTGAAACTGAGATGGCCCAATGCCAAAGATCACTCTCACTTACAGCAGACCTTCTTCCTCTTCCGTCTTCGTCTTCGGCTGCAGCTCTACTCGTTTCTGTCAACTAGTGTGCTAGAGTAGTCCTGTCTGTCAGTCAAATCTCAAATGCCACAATTCACAAAGTTGCCATTTGTTCTTTCCTGCACTGAAAACGAAACTTTAACCTTGTAACATTCACAGGAGAAAATAAGGAAAATGCAATAACTTGCAGTTCTTTGTGCTTCAATCATCATGGCATAGATTTATTTATGTAAGTAAGATTTTTGCCTGAGAAGAGATGTTCCTGTCCAAGAAGAGTACTAGTAAACTTTGGTTCCCTCATACAAAAAGCAAGATCTGAAAAAAATCAAATGCGTAGTTAAATGTAAAAAATACATTTATTGACCCAAATAAATAATATGTGGTCTCAAATAAATAAGCCCAATCAAGTTGAGAGAGTCATTAAATAAACTACTTGTTGCCAGTTCAAGAGCATCAACTACGAAAGCAATTACAGCTGCAGACTTTGCATTCAGACTAACTCAGTTGGAGAATCACAGGTCTTGGGAACCAGTTCTGAGTTTAAATAATAGTGCCATGATGTGTAGCTTTGAGGCCTTGGAAAAATTCATCTCTCTGAGCTTCCTTCTCTGCAAAATGGGGAAAATACCTACTTCATACGGAGAGGTTTTGAGGATTGAAGAAAGGTATATAGAAAGCCCAACAATGAATAGACAGAGGAGGCATTTCACCCCACTAGTTTCCTATTCAAATTCTCAGCCCACTAAATGGTCAAAATAAATGTCTCTACTTTTTCAACACACAATGGACACTTACTATTTAATATACGGATCTTTCTTGCCTTACAATTAGGTTACTTTCAGATAAACCCATTTTAAGTTGAAAACATCATAAACTGAAAACGCATTCAATACACCTACCCTACAGAACATCATAGCTTAGCCTTGCCTACCTTAATAGTGCCCAGGGGCGCCTGGGTGGCTCAGTTAGTTAAGTGTCCGACTTCAGCTCAGGTCATGATCTCACGGTTCACGAGTTCAAGCCCCACGTCGGGCTCTGTGCTGACAGCTTGGAGCCTGGAGCTTGCTTCGGATTCTGTGTCTCCCCCTCTCTCTGCCCCTCACCAGCTCACTCTCTCCCTCTCAAAAATAAATAAACATTAGAAAAATAAATTAAAAAAAAAAAACAGTGCCCAGAACACTTATGCTTGCCTGCAGCTGGGCAAGGTCATCTCACACAAGACCGATTTTATAAGGAAGTATTGAATATATCATGTGATTTACTGATTCCTGAAAGTGGGGAACAGAATAGGTATATGGATGGGTTCAGATGGTCGTGAGGGTAGGGGTTGTTCACACCTGATCTTGTGTGGCTGACTGGGAGCTGTGGCTTCCTGCTGCTGCCCGGTGTCACCAGAGTGCTGTCCCGTGTATTGCTAGCCCAGGGAAAGATCACAACTCAAAATGTGAAGTGCGGTTTCTGCTGAATGTGTATAGCTTTCACACTATTATAAAGCTGAAAAATCAAGTCAGGGACCAGCTGTTTTGACTTCTTTCCGTTAAAGCACACCAAACTCATTTTGCATTACAATACTCCACAAGTCCATTCTCTTCAGCAAAACTTGAAATTTCTTATATATTTCCAACCTCTCATTTTCCTGTCCTTACAAATACCATTGTACCACCACCATTTCCCATAGTAGTTCACAAGGGATTCTGCTGGGAGGAGTGGGGCAGGGTACAGTGGGGTGGGAGCCTTTAGTCTTCAAAGGCAGTACTGGCATTTGGTTCAATTTGTATTTTTTAATCAACCAACATTTTTTTCTTCAAAGCAGAACGATTTGAGAACATGCAAATGATTATCTAAGGAGTATGTGCAGCAGGTGGTGACAATCAGAAACTCAGCTGAACACTGCCAGTAATCATGGTGGTCTAAAATTGTTTTATTCTTAGACATACATTGTTCACACATTATGATACCCGTAATGGGCCAGTGGTGAAAAAAGAGAGGCACAGAGAACACTCATAGGCAAATGCAACAAGTTAACGAGGAGGTTAACATAAAAATTGTAACTCTGCTACTCATCGGATAAGACTACTGAAAATTCCTTTGTAGTAAAAGAAAATGTCCAAACCAATGTTAAAAAGATGAAAAATGGTGACAATGATACCCAACGTGCCTTATCATTTTTCAGGAATACGTTCTTCTTGCTAATGAGGTTAGAAAGGTAGAAGGAGATAAAACGAGAAGCCTTACTTTTACCCTACAAGTAATTTATGTAAGAATCAAAGGCAAGAACATCTCTGGTCCTCAGTTAACTCATCTCTAAATAGGAGTTGTCTAATAAAACTCAACCCAGGGCACAGCCCATCAGTGGCAGCTAAAATCACTCCAAAGAATTTTTAACAATAAAAAGGGCATTGGATGATGTTCTCTCTTGACTGCAAAGCACTCCAATGTGACTTGGAAATAGTACCCCCAGTCACACCTAAGACTACCTGTGACAAACTCTGTTCTTTGGGCTAACGTAACTATCGCTGCCAACCTCTTTCTCCTGTTCCATCTCTATTCTAGAGGCTGGAAGAGCAAACATTCATGTTGCAGCCTCTCTCGCAGCACGGGGTGCCCATGTGACACTTTTAGCCAATGAAACAAAACAGGAAATGTGCTGGGGATTTCTGGGAAGACCACTGCTTTTCCTGATAAAAGTGACAGATGCATCAGGAGCGGCCCTTTCCCCGCTAACTTCCAGCCTTACGGAGGCAGCCATCTTGCAACCACAAGGAAAACCAATTCCTTCAACTCTCCCTTCTGAGAGAGGCAACAAGTTCTAATGACACACATACGATAATGCGAGCCACACACACAATTTTAAATTTTCAAGTGGCTTAGCAGCCACATTTCTAAAAAGAAAACCAAGCCGAAATTAATTTTAATAATGTATTTTAGGTAACCCTGTATATCAAAAGTATTATCACTTCAACAGATATTCAAAACAAAATAAATAATGATTAAATATGTCACATTACTTTTTTTATACTGAACTCCAGTATGCATTTGAACCCATTATGCATTTTCCACTTCAGAACACATCAACTTGGAGTTATCACATTTTCCCTATTCAACAATCATATGTGTTATATGGGGTAGAGGCTGCCATGTTGAACAGTACAGGTGTATTCGAAGAACATATGCAGTTTTCTGTAGACGGAAGATAGATAGTGTTCGGTTAATCAAATAAACTGGCCAAATATCATAGTACCAAGGTTCTTGACCTAGAATACCGCACAAACCTCTTTTAAAGGAGAGGAAAAGGGAGTTAGAACTCATGGATCTCTGAGACTATGTCCTTGAACTTCCAGGGATCAGTGTTCCCCAACTGAGTCTTCAAAAGGCTTTCAAAAGTGGCTTTTTTTTTTTTAGCTTATCCTCAAAATAACAACATACAAAAGAAAAGATTCTATTTCGGGGGCACCTGGGTGGCTCAGTGAGTTAAGTGTCCAACTCTGACTCAGGTCATGATCTGGGGCTTGGTGAGCTGGAGCCCCGCATCGGGCTCTGTGCTGACAGCTCAGAGCCTGGAGCCTGCTTCGGATTCTGTGTCTCCCTCTCTTGCTCTCCCTCTGTCCCTCCACTGTTCATGTTCTGTCTCTCTCTCCAAAAATAAATAAAACATTAAAAAATTTTTCTTTTAATTTTTTTTTAATCTTTTATTTCTTTTTGAGAGAGAGAGAGACAGGGCAAGCAGGAGAGAGACAGAATCCAAAGATAGGCTCCAGGCTCTGAGCTGTCAGCAGAGCCTGATGCAGGGCTGGGACTCATAAACTGGGAGATCATGACCTGAGCTGAAGTCAGATGCTTAACCAACTGAGCCACCCAGGCATCCCTAAAAAAAAAAAAAAAAAAAAAAAAAAAAAAAAAAAAAAATTGTTTTTAATTTAAAAAAAATATTTTTAATTTAAAAAAAGATTCCATTTTGTATAAAATTTGAGGAGCTCTATGATCCCAGTTTGAAAACACTGTTGGAAAAGAATCAGGAGGTCTTTATTTTTATTTGATTCTACTACCAAACTACATGGTGACTGAGGTTGGAGGAACCTATTTTTCCAGGCCTCTTTCTCTAAGGGTGCCCCCACTCTCCCACTAAACAACAACACTGTTCAAACATCCACAAACCATCTGTTAATAATCCATTCTAGAACTCTGCCACAAGGAGTTTAACACTCCCTCTCAGTCTATAGCTTTTGAGCCATATTCCTCACTACTGAAAATCAGGACTGCATTTACCTACCTTCATAATTCTGACATTTTTCCATTCTTCAAAATTTCAGGAAATAATACTTAATAATAATATATTATCCTGAAGTTCTTTCAGTGTCCTGGAATAGAATTCTTCTGGATCAAAAATCTTAAACTCATTTTGAGCAATTAAACAATGTCTTCCTATCCATTCAAGTTTCTCAAGCTTTAATTTCACGTTACCAAGGATTTTTCTGGCTTGTTCAGGATGACCATTCCTGCCTTTCATTTATTCATTTTGTAAGTACTTATTGAAGATCTACTGTATATGCCAACATAGTGGGACCAGAGATGGGACATGCACAAGACAGGCAAAGGCAGTCCCTGCTTGCAAAGAGCCAACAGTCTAATAATGGATAGAAGTCAGTAAACAAGCAAATAAATAAGTATGACAATTTCAGGTAGTAGAGAGTGATAGAATAACACAGTTAACGTTTGGGAGCACATCATGTAAATACTAATTTAATCCTCATAACAACTCTGAAGGATTTTCTGTTGTCACCAACCCCATTTTATCTATGAGAGAACTGAGAAACAGAGATTCAGTGCTAGAAAGAACAAAAGAGAGAAACAGAGAGAAAGAGTGCCTGGTGCGCTGCTCTGGTCTGGGAGGTCAGGACAGGTCTCTCCGAGGTCATCTGGGCAGGGCCTGGAACGAAGAACCAGCCACACAGAGATCTAGGAGCAGAGTATTCCAAGAGAAGGAACAAGTAAAAGGCCCTAAGACAGGATGAACCTGGCAGGATAAATCCGAGGGGCTCCAGAAACAGAAAGAAACAAAAAGTGGTTTGGAACATAAACAGGGAGGGGAGAGTCATAGGAGGGGAATGGTAAGAAGTGGAGCAGGAGCCAATTTATGATAAGGAGTTGGTATTTTATTACAAACACAACGGAAACCCTTTGGCATATTTTACGCTGAGGAAGGACATGATCTGATTTACATTTTTAAAAGATCGCTCTGGTTGCTCGGTGGGAAATGAACTGTAGGAGGCAAGGATGGAATCAGAAAAACCAGCTGGGACAGGGAAGACAGAAGCCAAACAGCAGTTGAGTAGCTGACATTTTCCTCTGCCATCTGTTAACATTATAGCATCAGCCCAGGGCAACAGGCTTGTTGTTTCCTTTTGCTTCTTGGCCTGTGCTTCCCTGCCCTGCAGATGGAGTCACTCGCTCTAGGTTACACTGAGAACTAGAGAAGAGCCCAGGACCACCTTTCAGATGCTTTGGCTTTTGATTCCAATCTCCACTCTAACCAAGGGAACACAAACAACACTATATAAATGGCAGGTAAAGCAGAAAACAAGGGCAACACAGTCAATTATGGAAAAATAGGTGCTGCTTACATAAATGGGTTAGAAAAAAGCTAGGGCAGAAAGCCGCCACCACGGGGTGAAAGTGCCCAAGTTCAGCTAGCGAGATATTGTAATGGGATCATGAGAAACTTGTTATATCACCTGCAGGAAATTACTTTCTATCTGGTGCCAATATACCTGATCACAAACACCACTTGCCCCCCAGACCTTTTGCTTTTTTTTTTTAATGTTTATTTATTTTTGAAAGAGAGAGACAGAGGGAGAGAACAAGCAGAGGAGGGACAGAGGGAGAGGGAGACACAGAATCCGAAGCAGACTCCAGGGTCTGAGCAGTCAGCACAGAGCCCGATGAGGGGCTCGAACCATGAGATCATGACCTGAGCTGAAGTCGGACACTTTACCAACTGAGCCACCCAGGTGCCCCATGAGATCCTTTGCTTCTTACACATACAAGTTAATGATTACTGTCTGATTGTTTTCTCCACATTCATGTGTGTAAGGTCTTGTCTTCACGTTCACCACGTGGGTACTACCTTGTGAGCTCAATAAATACAAAGACAAAACCCCTGTTTGGGGTCTTGTCTCCTCCCAGACATTAGCCTCTCTCATATTCAGTTCTGCATCCACTCTCTTGCTGGACAAGAGAGAACTCCAGACTCATAATCTGCAACACTCAATGATCTTCGGCTGCTGCTCAATTCAGCCCAAAAGGCGCACAGCACTCCTCTCTATAAACAATTCACGATGCAAAAACAAGGGGTTCAAATAATACTCCAAGACATGTGACTTCACTAATAATGTTCCCCTTTGCATTGAAAAGATACTACTACTAAATATCTAAGCATGCTGGCATGTACTGTCTGCAAACATTGCCACTAATAATTGCTCACATTCCTATTACATGCATATTACCCAACCCACCAAGAGGTGGAGTTTACTTCCCCTCCCTCCGAATTTGGGCTGGGGCTGGCCTTGTGACTCACTTTGACCAATAAAATGTGGTGGAAGTGATGTGGTGCCAATTCCAGACCTAGACCTCAAGAGCACCTTCCGTATTTACCCACTTGGAATCCAGTGACCATGCTATAAAGAGACCGGACTAGATGCCAGAGGAAATGAGGCCTTAATGGAGAGAACAAAGAGGTCCCATCTACAACCAACACAAGACACGTGAGTGAAGCTCTCTTGGACATTCCAGCCCCAGCCAAGCTCTGAAACTGAAAGCATCTGCTGCATTAGTGATACTAAGTGACACCACATGGAACGAAAGAACCACTCAGCTGAGCCTAGCCAACTTAAAAAATTGTGAGGAATAAGCTATTGTTTTAAGCCACTGTATTTTAGGGCAGTATATGCGGCTATAGTTAACTGATATAAAAATGTGTGAGCTGTTGATTCACAAGGCCCTGTGCAAATCATGAAGTCATCCAAGGATGTTAAACAGATCAAACCAAACAGAAAAGCCCATGGATGAAGTTACTTTATTATTGTTTAGTTTCCTGGGGAAATTCGCATTGCCTCTTCTGACTTCTAGGCATATGTATTAGTTTTACATTAGAAGCTAAAGTACTCTAATTTCTCATGCTCAAGTAAATTTAACATGTTTTGTTAAGAATCATTTATGTACTGTACTGGAAAATAAAAGATAAACTAGACCCAGGCTCTGCTCTCTAAGAGTTTATATTTAAGTGGAAGAACTACATGTACATAAATATTTCCAATTGAAGCAGAATGTGCTTATTTGATAATCAAATCACATAACTAATAAGTACAATGGATGAAAGAGGTCATTCACATGGAATTTCAATAGGTCAAGGCAAAAACCAGGATACTCCAGACGGAAATATGAACAGGAGCAAAGACAAAGAAGCACTGTAGTACAGAGTATTTTTTAGGAATGGCAAGTTCTCTGACAACTGAGACCCAGCATGACACAGCTATTCTAGTCCAAGTGAATCACTCCCTGTGCAAGCCCTGTGATGTGCTTACCACATGAAGCTATGAAGAGAGGGGTGACCCTATGAAGAGAAGGACCCAAAGTTATAAAATGAGGACCCCTGATGTCAAGGTGTTAAAACAAATTATCTATGAATCTATCGTGTATATTTCTAATTCTCTTTTACTCTACCTTGCAGGCAGTCAACAACACCATCTGTTCTCCACTTTGCTAAATCCTTCCCCTGTCTCAAGTTCTACGTTTGCTTACCCATTTATTCATTCAACTGTTTTTTATCAGGCACCAACTATTTGTCAGGCACTGTTCTAGGTGCTGAGGATACAATAATGAACAAGGCAGACAATGGCCCTGCCTTCATGAAGATAAACAGGAATGAAGGATAGGAGGCAGATACGGTAGGTGGTCAGAGAAAACTTGAAGAGGGCATATTTGACCAGAGGTGTGATCGAAGTCAGAAAGCAAGCCATGGGACCATGTGGGGAAAGAGCATTCTAGGCAGAGGAATGAGAAAATGCAAAGGTCCTGAAATGTCTGCAATATTCCAGGAAGGAGGCTAGTGAGTGAGGAAAAGAGAGGTGGAAAAGGAGATCATAGAGGAAGCAGGGATCCAGTTCACAGAGGCACTTATAGGTAATGACCAACACTTTGGATTTTGTTTTTAGTGTGATGGGAAGCCTATCTCCTGATGCCCTTTCCCAGCCCTAACCCCGCCCCAACAAGCCTCTACTGATCACTTCTCCTTCCTGTGCATTTATCACCTGTCCTTTTATTTGCCACCCCGTCTATATTCAATGGATTTCTATTCATCTCTAATGCATCAATTCTATTTCCTCAACTATGTCTCAAGGACAAGAATTGTATCATATTCTCCTCTGCATTTCCAGGGCTTGGCACCTACCTACATGGTGCTCAATAAATCTTTTTGGAAGGTGATAACGATGATGTAATCCCTTGAAGTCCTTTCCAGCTGTAAGATCTATGTTTCCTTTGAACTCTTTTGACAAACTAGTTTGCGCTATGACTCAGAGGACTGACATCTTTCTAGATATTTTGAGATTACAGTCATCCATTAAATGACTGAGATGAATCACATCAGAGTTTTTATTTAAATGAAGGTTGTACCACTTGGAATGGGATCCTCTTAAGTGGAACTACTATTAGTATTTGTACTTTAAACCATTTGAACCTCAGTAGAGGCATATATTGCTATTAAGTAAATGCTATCCTGATGTGATCCCAACACCTGCCATTAAAGATGGCCTCGAATTCTTTGCTGCTTCTCCTAATGAAAGGTGGAGGATAATTCCCCTCACCTGGAGTCTGGGTTGGTCTTAGCGACTTATCTGACCAATAAAATGTAGAATTAGTGTTCCGGAACTGATGGGGCTAGGTCACAAAAAGCCTTGAGCCTTAAAGTTTCCACCCACACCTTTTGGAGACACTCCCTCTGGAAACCCAGCTGCCATGCTGTAACTCAAGCACAATGGAGAGACAATATGTCAGTGCTCAAACCAACAGCCACAGCAAAGTCCCCTGCCAAGAGCCAGCATCAACAGTCGACCACCCCAGCCCAGACACAGGAGTAAAGAAGCCATCCTAGAAGTGGATCCTCCAGCCCCAGCCACTTCAACTGACATCCTATGGATCAGAGACAAACCACACAGGTAAGTCTTCTCTAAGTTCTTAACCCACACACCAAAATGGTTCTTTGAATCTGCCATGTTTGAGGGCAGTCTGTTATACAATAGTTTTTTTTTTTTAATTAAAAAAAAAAAAAACATAGAACATCACTACTCACAAAAGTGCCTGTCCCCCAATCATTTATAAAAATGACAGATACACACAGTCCAAGATTTGTCCTATGTCCAATGAACTGCTCTTCCCAGAGATTTAACCCATAGGCATAGGGAAGACAAATGAGGTGATTTTGAATGAGTACTCTGAATCAATCTCACTACTAAAATTGCAGGCCAACAAAAGTCACCTGAAATGCATCCAATGTAAAAGCCACAGCATCCATTTGGTTATACAGGTCACAGAATTATGCTATTGACCAAATTATACATATTTTCACTCAGTCACCCAACAGGTAAGAAAACAACTTAGAGTTGACCCTTGAACAATATGGGTTTGAACTACGTGGATCCACTTACACATGGGTTTTTTTCAGTAAATACAGTACAGTATGGCAAATGTATTTTCTCTTCCTTGTGATTTTCTTAATAATACTTTCTTTTCTCTAGCTTACCTTATTGTAAGAACACAGTGAATAGTAAATAAAAATACAAAATATGTGTTAATTGACTGTTTATGTGATTGGTAAGGCTTCCGGTCGACGATAGGCTATTTGTAGGTAAATTTGGAGAAGTCAAAAGTTACTTGCGGATTTTGACTGCGCAGAGGGTCAGCACCACTTAACCGTCATGTTGTTCAAGGATCAACTGTATTATACTATTTAAAAACATGGGTGGGACTTAAAACAGAAATTAAATGCACAATTCTATCATGCAAATAAAAAGATCCAACTGCTAGACAATGATTACATGCAATACTAGGAATCTGTGAAAATTATTCTCAGACGCTACCAGAATGGAAAACACTCAACTGCAATGGTCCCTCTCTTTTAGAACATCCTTTTGTTTGTGCAAAGAAGTTCTATTATGAAAACAAAAGCTCCTCAAAATGGGCAGGCATTTTTAGCCCCATCAGTATGAATATCACTTTTCCCCAACAATAGTCATTTCAGACCCTGCACGTGAGAGGCTTCTGGGAAAGCAGCCTGCTCATTTTATACCCTCCTCCTCTTCCTTCCCCCACTACCTTCTTCAAGTCATGTTTGGTTCTTCAAAACACACACACACAACACAATACAGAACCATTATGTGGTGCCAAGGGCAGGGAGGAGGGGTAAGATGAAGAGAACAAATTTTGGTAGTAAATGCTTTAGAGCATCAATGTTTCACATAAACTACTACCTCGTAGTATGTCTAATCATATTCCACCACGGTTTTCATAATATGAATTCACACTCACCACTGGTATGCCATTTTTAAAAATCAACAGAAGAAAATAAGTTCTCAAGAAAACCCCCTACAAGCGAGAGGCATAGCAATGTGAAAATGGCAAAATGCTTTTAACAGAAAACATCACCTTCCAGATTTATAAGCATGTGTGTTTGCTTGAAAAATAATTCATTATCAATAACAACAATAAAATCATAACAAAAGGAACCAAATGTCAACATTTATATCACTAGCAGCTACGTGGGTACATGCATTTTTCAAAAGAGAACTCCAGAATTTAATTAGAGAAAAATGTATTAACCTCTGATAAAAATACTTAATGAAAGACTAATGACTTCCTTCACACAGAAACCATTCCTTCAGCAGCAGTAAATCATTAGGTCAGCAAAACACATGTCTAAAAACACATGTATTTATATTCCTACACTGCATTGTATTTCTAAAACTGCTTAAAAGGCACGAGTAGCTAGTAACACCATCAAAGCACACACAGTGACGTTTTGGTTACGTGGCTCTCCCTATCAATAAAATGAAAGTTAAACAGGAATTTAAGAAATGTAGCAGAGGACATAAATCATGCTCTTTTCATTTCAGTGAGAACATTAGCAGCTCTGTGTCTTCCAGCCTCGGGAGCCATTACTTATATGTGAAATTCAAAAGAAGAGGAAGGCGTTTAAGCCAATAATGAAAGCAAGTTTGGCTAAATGTCAAACCACATGATACTAAGTTTCTTGCACCTTATTTATTACCAAGAAAGCTAAAACCTGCTCAATGGTCTTCTCTAATGCCAAAGCACCACTGATGGGGGAAATGAATATATGTCAAATTTACCTCTTCAAATCACTAATGTGGCCTGACATGTTCAGGCAGACAGGAGCCTGTCACCAAGGTATAGAGGATTTACATTTTCCACCTCAAATGGCCCTAACTCAGAAATAGACCTGTTATTAATACACGGGTACACAAAAGGGAACGTATAGTACCTAGGAATTGAATCATAATGCATTCCTCAGAGTCCCAAATACAGAAAAATTTAATAATCTGAAACATCAGATTATTTCATTCAGTCAAGTAATTTTTTTGGTTTCATGAATCTCTGTGATTACCTGGTCCATTGATGGACCACTTATGGTCCAATGATGGCTACTCAAAAAATAATGGGCAGGCACTGCCCTAGGGGGCAGGGGCTGTCCTGGGCCCTGGGGATACAGGGTAGCAGCCCCACTTCTCAAGGAGCTTCCAGTCTATGGAAGGGTAACTCACTGGTCAAGTAAAAACAAATTCAATCAAGTACAGGGATAGATTCCGATGGTGTTGAAAGCTCCAGAGGAGACAAAATAGGATCACACGATAGAAGGTGACGGACGAGGGCTCTAATTTGGACTGCCCAGGGAGGCCTCGCTGAAGAGGCCTGACACCTAAATTACCAGAGGAGCTAATCATGACAGGAAAAGTAGGAGCAGGGCACACCGGAGGAAGGAACAAGCTAGAACAAAGGCCTCGGCAGAAACTGCCCTGGGCACCAGGAGAAGCTGCTAGTTGACCTGTGTGGCTGGAGCACGGTGAGGGACAACAGCAGATGTGACTGGAGCAGCCTTCCGACCACAAGGGCCTCATGGGCTCCCATACGGGTTCAGACTCCATTTCAGTACAATGGAAAACCACCGGAGGAGGGTTTGCTCAGAGGAGTTGCACACTGCTGTGTGGAAAATGGATGTACTCCCGTACATGTGGAAGCCACTGTAATTATCCTGGCAAGGGAAGAAGATAAGTAGACAGATCTGAAGAACATTTTAGAAGGTTGGGTAATGGAACAGATGTTGGGGAGGAGGGTTAGTACGGGAAAAGATGAAAGCAAGGATGATGATTCCCAGGTTTTCAGCTGGAACCATGGGAAATCAATATTTCTGTCCGGGTTAGGTCCCTCATTCCTTCTCCAGTTGGACAGCTGGAATTAGAACCTGACCTTCTACTTCCTAATCCAGAAGTCTTTTAATTAAGAGTATTAAATTGAGATTTCCACATTAAATAATATCCAGTTTTTCTCTTTTGCTATTATTAATTATTCACACAAAGGCTCAGAATAATTTCAAGGTAAGTGTGCATTAAAAATCAAAAACATACACAAATCAACATGTGATAGAATTTCATAGAGCGAACATGCACACACACACACGCACACACACACACACACACACACACACACACACACGAAGTACATGTTAAAACTATCCCAGTACGGTCTATATTTAAGTTAATAGTACCAATGTCAGTATCCTGGTTTTGACAATGTATTATGGTTGTATATAAGATATTTTTGGTTGGTGGGAACTGAGTGAAAGATACCTGAGAACTCTCTGCACTACTTCTGGAACCTCTTGTCTTAAATTATTTCAAAGTAAAAAGTCATTAAAAAAAAAAATCTTGTCTAAGGACACAGAAGCAGTGGGAAACAGCCAATATCTAAGTCTAGATCACCTGATTTCTCGTTCTTTTGAGTGTACCATATTTTTTATTCAAAACTTCTTTGAATTAGGGGCGCCTGGGTGGCTCAGTCGGTTGAGCAAACCAACTTCAGCTCAGGTCATGATCTCGCCGTTTTTGAGTTCGAGCCCCGCGTCAGGCTCTGTGCTGACAGCTCAGAGCCTGGAACCTGCTTCAGATTCTATGTCCCTCTCCCTCTGCCCCTCCCCTGCTCACGCTCTCTCTCTCTGTCCTTCAATAATAAATAAACGTTAAAAAAAAATTTTTTTTAAACTTCTTTGAATTAAAAGAGCCTTAAGATAAAAAAAAAAAAAGCAATACCTGATTGGCATCTGTTTTCTTGCTTTCTAAAGAGAAACTGCCTTTTTGCCCCTTTTGAAGGCAAAAAGAATCTTTGGTTGTGTTCACTTCTGCCAAGAACATGGGCAGCATGCAGTCAGCAGCCTTGGAGGCAAAATCTACATTTGGCTGGTCTATAGTAGGTGCAAAGAAACACTCATTCTAAAAACAATTAAAATGTCAGTTTTGTGTCTGTTTTCATTTCCCAAGTGAACTGAACAAAATAACCTAAACGATGGAAGCCACTGGTGAAACGAATCCGGATGGAGCTTATCAAATGTGAATGGCCCAGAGTGTGGAAAACCAGTGCCCTCAGGTGGGTGATTTTCTCTCATTTTTCCAGGGCCACTGCTCTCTCAAGAACTATCAACAGTGCCAAAAGACCAACAGCTGTGCCCCATTCACAGGCTCACCACAGCACCTACAAGGTGAATTTTCCCGGAAAAAGTTGCAGGGGTTGGTTTGGTTGTTCGTTTTGTACAGGGTAGAGAAAGGATGGAAAAAATGGAGATACAGTTTCCAGGTGGTGGCACAGCGTGACCCTGAAAACCAGGTTGAGATACTTCCCTCTCACAAGGGAAACTGCAAGGTTGAGGGTCATGCCAAGCAGAGCCACAGTCAGTTACCACCCGGGACATGGGATTCTAGGTTTTCCCCCAAAGCCTATCGCTATCAGACCTAACAGCACCGACCTAAAGCCAACTTAAGTTAAAATGAGAAACGGAATGAAAATCTCTGTTTCTGCTAAAATCTAGGGAAACCTGGAAGGTATGGGGCAGATAAGTCAGCCCCAGAAGGTGGCAGATGGAGTGATGTTCTCTCTCCCTAGGCCAGTTTCCTCACGTTCAAGGCTCGACCTCCGCCCCCAAGCCCAAACATTAAGATTATCCATCAGCTCATCTCTCTCTTACCTGCCTCTCTCTTTTTCTAAACACATCAATTCTTCATTTGAGCCAAACAATCTATTTGCTATCCTTCCCCTCACAGAATCCACTCATTCAAGGACCTACTTTGTAAAAAGGGCAGGTATAGAATTCAGAAAGTGAAATGACACTGACAATACTAAAGGCAAGAGGAGGAGCTGGGGAAAGGTCATTCCATTTGCAACATGATAGGTTTAATGTTCCAGCAAAACATCTTGGGAAGGTATCTTGGAGAAAGCACTCAGCATCTACTCTGGACTGGCTTCTCCCCTAGTAATCATGACTACCTTCCCCCCCGACCCAGAGCTGCCCTAGAAGCATTCCGTACTTTACCCTTCTTCCCACTGAGATTGCTCAGTCATGCTTCATGCTCTGGTGCCACTCTATTCTCTGTACGCCACTGTTAAATGTCCAGAAATTCACATGCATGTCACCCCTCTATTGCCATAAAGACTACAAACTCCTTGAAGGACCTTCTAGTTCTGATGTAATCACTTTGACGCCTTTTAGAGCCCACAGCACTTTGTGAACACTCAAAATGTATTGTTAACAAATGCCTCAGGGGATTGAGAAACCTCATACAGCCACACTTCTGAATAACAGACAGAAATAGCACAATGGCTGTCTCAGGGAATGGGAAGAAATTTCTTAACCTTGCTTGGCATTACTTGTCAAGAGGTTTGAATTTCAGTGGTAAATGATTTCCTTCAAAGGAGGTGAAAACAGAGACAAGATAGGGGGTTGTAAAAAATACACTAAATACGTGACAGATGAGAACAAAAGCCAAATCCTCATGACGGCAAACCTTGCTTAACTCTTTTTGTGGTTAGTACCCAAATGCTAACATTATCTCATCACCCCAATACTTCATTTTGAGACTAAACCATGAGTAAGTATATGGGATAAGCTGAAATTAAATCCTCGTGTGAATGTGCAGAGTACAAAGGAGTTTTATCTGTTTGGTTTACCTAATTCTTTTTCTCTTATGTACAATTTTAGAAATGAAAGAAAAGGTTCAATGGCCCTGGTATGATGAATCGCTTCTGGCAAAATTTAATTCTAAAGAAATGGCAAAGATAATAACATACTTTCACAGAAAAAGTTTGTCCTGAAGAAGGGCCTCTCCCCTTTTGACTCTCAAAACAATTTTAGAACCAAGCATTAGCTTTAATCCAGCACTCTGGTAAGCACAAAGAAAAGAAAGGTAAACAAAACTGATTCCTGTCATGCAAAGCTATTTTCTGTCCCTTCTAACTCTTTATACGAAGTGTGGGGCAGACCTTCTCTGTAAAGGCCCAAATAGTAAATATTTTCTGGACCTTCTAGGCCAAAAACTCTCTATTGCAACTACAGAACTCTGCTGGTATAGTGCGAAAGCAGACACAGACAACATATGGACAAATAAGAATGGCTGTGTTCCAATAAAACTTTATTTATAGACGCTAAAATTTGAATCTCCTATAATTTTCATATGTCATGAAATATTCTTTTGTTTTGTTTTTGTTTCAACCCTTTGAAAAGGTAAAGACCACTCTTAGCTCACAGGACACACAAAAGCAGGTAGTGGACTGGATATGGACCACAGGGACATGGCCATAGTTTGCCAACCCCTGCTTTATACCAAAGGCAAGGTGGCAGCAAAAAGTCAAAATTAGCTTGGAAACTTCAGCTTACTTCTAAAAGAAGGTTGTTGGGGAAGGAAGAGGAACAGAAGGTGAATAGAGAAGGAAGAGGGGATGCCCATGAGAAACCAGGAAACTGAAGCCTAAGGGAGGAGAAACCCACGTAAAAGGGGTGAAAGCTTGGGGCTGTGGGAGGAGGGTAGAAAAAAGGAAGCAGGAGGCCAAGTTTCTAGGGCATCTGTGGGAAATGAAGGGATGAAAGGGAAGTCAGCTAATGAGTAGCCCAGGGGAGGGGCTGTAGATTAAACTGTGAGAAAGCTGAACATCATAAAAATGCAGATTAACCAAGCAGCCCAGAATTTAAGAACTGAGGCTACTATGTGTACAAAATTACTCTCTTAGCAGGCAAGGACAATTCTCCTTACAAGTCTGTTGGGTTACGTGCCTGTTGGAGACGGTGATTTTCGTTTTGCTTTTATCTTATGCAATTGCTCCTAGGAATATCAGTTCAAGAAGGCCAATTGTGAAAGCCTCAAGTCTTCAGTCTTAGAATTTCCCTCATCCTTTTTTTTTTTTTTTTTTTTTTGAGAGCGAGAGAGAGTGAGTGGGGGAGAAGGGCAGAGGGAGAGAGAGAGAGAGAATGAGAATCTTAAAGCAGGCTCCACATTCAGCATGGAACCCAACATGGGGCTTCATCCCATGACCCTGGGATCATGACCTGAGCCAAATCAAGAGTTGGACACTCAACCGACTGAGCCACCCAGGCACCCAAGAATTTCCTTCATCTTTAAAATGATTTGGCCCTGGGAAGAGATGGGCTTCAGGGGCTCTAACTGCTGCACCCACTCCTATACCTAATCTGTACCTCTATGAGACAAATTTTCACCAGTGAGAAGGTAAAAAACACACTCATATGTGAGATTTCATTGTTACAACAGTTAAAAATAAAGCTGATAAAATGGTTTAATAACCAGACAGGTTAAAAACTGCAATGCACAGAGACGAGAACAAAATGCTTTAAGTTTTATAAAATGAATGGTTAAAGGCTGGCACCCAGCAAACATTCAATAGCAACCTTTAAGAAATGCCAAAGAGTCAATTTCATGGAGGATCAAGAACCAAGGGGTTATTATCTATTGGCTACTGAGGAAGACTGACAAATAAGATAAAGTTAAAAAAGTGATAATAGTGTCATGGGCTGAACTGTGCCTCCCCAAAAGCCGTATGTTAAAGCCCTAACCTTACCCAGTGCTTGGGAATGCAACTGTATTTGGAGTCTTTAAGAAAGTAATTAAGTTAGAATGAGGCCATTAGGGTGACCCTAACCCAATATGAGTAGTATCCTTGTAAGAGAAGGAAATTAGGACACATGGAGACACACACACACACACACACACACACACACACACACACACACAGGGGAGACCATCTGAAGAGGCAGCAGGAGGGCCACCATCTGCAGGCCAATGGGGCCTCAGAAGAAACCAAACCTGCTGACAACTTAACCTGTGACTTTTCAGCCTCTGGGACTGTTAGAAAATAAATTTGGGTTGTTTAAACCACCTAGTCTGGCTACTTTATTATGGCAACACAAACAAACTAATATAAACAGTTATGACACCTAGCGATTAAGAGGAAGGTGAGGGGAGCAAATAAGGCTACCACAGATTCATACACTCAACCAACATTTATTGGTCCCAATAAGTATTTCTGCAATGTGCTAGGTTCTGAGTCTACAAGGGTGAAAAACTGAGTTCTTGCCTTCGATGAACTCACAGTCTACTTGAGGACAAAATTTCCTAACATAGTACGGATGTGCCATAACAGAAATATTCCCATGACACTTTGGAAACACAGAAGAGGGGTTTCTCAGTCAGCCATGAAAGGGGTGCACAAAGCTTCAAGAACAAGGTAACGTCTGGGCTAAGGGCTTTCAAAAAACCAAACAACGACAACAACAACAACATTACTTCCTTCTGGTTGTTTGAATAGGAATATATTTTCGAAGTGGAGAAAATAAATATCACTGAGGAAGAGGAAGTGTGATGTGAGCGATGGGAGGTCCTCCTTTGGCCATGTGGAGTTAAGGTGGAGGACTGAAGTGCAGCTGGCTATTCGGCCAGGAGACAGGGATTTGGAAGAGGTCACTTTGAGGTGGTCATCAAGCCAGGAGTGCAGATGGGCTCTGCCCTAGGAGAAGGTTGCTGGGAAAGGAAGCTGAGCCTCCAGCCAGGGAGAAGATAAGAATTTAACACATCTCCAGAGAAGCGAAGCATTTAAGAGGCAAGTAGGGCAAGGAGAAGCTGAGAAATAATAAATGGAGGGGCAGGAGGAAAAACAACACCGAGGAAGGGGGCAACACGAAGAATGAAAGAGAGAGCGGCCCCCATGTCAGATGTTGCCAAGACAGCAAGTGGCAACCTGAAAAATGCCAATGGACTTAACCAAAAGTCCCTGGTGACCTCTGTGAAAACAGCTACAAGGAGCAGAAGTGCAATGGCCACAGATTGAGAAGTGAATCACTGTGTTCAGATGGGAGGGCATTCATGAAAACTCAAGGAAATAAAAGCCGCCTGAGTCATCTTCTGGGGCTGGTAAGAGAGGAGGAGATGGACGACACAGAGGCAGTTGCAACAATAATGCTGGGGGTTGAGGCTGGGGGGGGGGGCGGTTTGCGGAGGGGACTCTCGTTCTGTTCTTCCAGTCTTCTGGGGGCTGCTTGAAGAGAGTGGAAAGGAAAGAAGTGAGGCAAAGGAGAAAAATGGCATTTATTGACTACCTGTGAGGCACTCGCTGACATGAAAAACACTACCTCCATTAACACAGCACTTTTTGTTTTGAAAGATTCATTCATATACCCTCTCATTTAACCTCAACAACTACTCTCAGGGAAGAATACCGGCAGCTCTGTCTTACACATGAAGAAATTAACATTTAGAGGAAAAAAATAAAAACAAAGTAATCTACCTGACCTCACAGAGCAGATAAAGGTAGAAGCAGGACTTCATCCAGAGCCTAGACCCAGTATCTCCAAACGCTCACCCAGCATTTTCACAGAACGAAATGCTCATGGCTCTGGGCTGGGTCTCAGCTTCCTCCTATGGAAAATGGGAACGATAATAGCCTGTACCTCACACTATTAATAAATGTAAGGCACCTAAGGGGCTGGCTCACGGAAAGTGCTCGATAAATGTGAGCCACTGTCAGCTTACATTCAAGGAGCAGAGCGTGTACACAGAACTTACACACCACGTGTCCATTCTCGGTGAGCAGGAAGAGCTGTCCAAACCAGAAATCCAGGAATCACGCCGGAATCCTCTTTCTCCTTCAGCCCACAGTTCAACCAGGCAATGAGTCCTTCTAACCCCGTGCTTCTCAACCTTCGTGTCGTCACTGCCTCTCTAAGAAGACGTCCCTAATAGCGTCGCTCCCATGAAATTTTAACAGCATGGATAACTGCTTAGCTGTTTATGTACTGTGGCCCTTTTGAATCTGAATATCTGAGGATTTTTTTTTTTTTTACACCATTTCCCCCAACCAATTTTCACCTTGGGAAAAGATCCCCTTGGGACCACCGCCCCCCCCACCCACCCCATGAAGAACACATCTAATAATCCTCCTTCCTAAATCTCTCTCAGCCCATCCCCTTCTTCTCTATCCTCAATGCCAGTAACTAGTCCTCACCATTTTTCATCTAGATTGTTCCAACAGCTTCCTAACTGGGCTTCTTACCCCTGTTTTGCCCAGCTTCCCATCCATATGTCACCAGAGTAGGCTTTCTAAATGCAAGTCTGTTCGTGTCAATCCCTCTCTCAAATTTCATCACGTTGTGCTCCATCACGGATTGAACCTTTACATGGCACTCAAGGCCCCTGTCGAGCAGCACTGGGCCTGAGCCTCCAGCCTTAGCTGCCATCACACCACCCCATCCCATCCCTAGACACTAGGTGCATACAACGTAAAGCCATTGCCTCCATGCCTCGGCACTTTCTGTTACCTCTGCCTAGAATGCCCTTCCCCTCTGCCTTCTTGTGAACTCCTACTTACCTTCAACACTCAACTATACACGCTCTCTAAAGCCTTCCCCAGTTCGGTCTTACCACAGGCTAGGTGGAGCCATCCCGTCCCTTGCACATACCTCTCTGGGTCACAACTCTTCAGTTACCTCTAATGGTAATAGTGACAACTAACATTCACTGAATGTTAAATAGATGCCAGACTCTATTCTAAGCCGTTTACACGTATCATCTCATTTATTTGGAGCAACCCGAGCGCAGGAATTATACTTTATTAATTCCGTATCTAACCTTCCGTATTCCCAGCCAACAGTAGAAATTCAATAAATGCTCGCTGAAGTAATGCAGGAAGCAAAGCTTTGGAGATGCTCAGATCTGCTCTTTCCTCTGACTTATACAGCCCCTCCTACAATGATTTATAGTGTTTACTCTGATAATAAGGAGAGGGATGAGATATGATTATTCCGCCAAAGGTTTTAACAGTTTCTTTGAAATATACTCCGTGATTTAGTGAAAACAGTCATTAGGAATGCCTTTCCAAGTGCAAAGGGGAAAAAAAATCTCATCTACCATCCAGAACACTCACATATTTACAAATCTAGTCAATGTGAGGGATATAAATAGATCTTAAAAATGCCACAGGCAAGAACTTAATCACCTATAGTGGAGCAGCTTGAGAAAAACAATGAAGAGAAAAGATTTAGAAACATAATATTTAAAAACATACAAACAGGAGACCTAGAAAAAAAATCAGGTTATATAATATCCTAGTGAAACACTTTGAAATAGAATACTCATAGAAAGATAAACAGAAAAATACTTGAAACAACAGAGTGAAGAATATTCCTCATAGTTCCTTAAGGGTAACTGGAGAAGGTCATTTAAGTCCAGCGCACCCCACCCCCACCCTCTGCTAACTGAAATGAAACAGCTAGTGACTAGCCTCAAGGATAATTTAACAGACTACGTCAAATTGATTCCGAAAGTTTTACTCTCTGGAGAAAAAAAAGTATATATATTTTTACACACACACACACACACACACACACACATAATCTTCTTTTATTCTTTAGTTGGCATCACAAGAAATTCCAGATTTAAGTGTTAGTATCAAGTAAATAATAACGTTCTGGAAATGACTGCAGTTGAGAAAAGAGAGCGCTTCTAAAACAATGTCCTAGAGTAAAAACCCAAATACTGCATTTCACTACTCATTTGTTATAAACCGTGATTATCTCTGGGCAATAAGATTATGGATGACTTCCATTTTTTTGGTATCTTTCTAGAGCCTTTGCTTTTTAAGCAACAAATTGCCTTTATATTTGGGGGGGAAAAAAGAGCTATTTTCACTTTTTAAAACATTTTTTTTGTGTGAAACTAATAAGAACATTTGTTATTAATTTACAAGTCGCTTTCACGTATGGCAGCTACATTTCCATTTATGATAACAAATATACATACTTTAAGTCACTACATCTGGTAAGTGCAGTAAGGCCCCAAAATGATTTGACATACCTCCCAAGAAAATGTGAGGTTTCTATTTTGACTCTTTGAATCTGGCCTCTAGGACAGCTGAACCAAAGAATGCAGTGAGAGTTAACACTATGCCAGCATCTGGGCCCAGGCCTTAAGAAACTGGCAGTTTTCACTTCCTGTCTCCTGAAACTCAACTACCATACTGTGAGGAAACCCCAGCCACCTGCAGAAAGGCCTATGTGGAGAGGAACCAACAGGCAGCACCAATTTGCCAGAAATATGAGTGACACATCTGGAAAATGGCTCCTCCTGCCCCGGTTAAGCCACTCCAACCGACACCAGCTAGAGCAGAAATGAGCTGCCCCTTCTGAGCCCTGCCCAAATTGCACATGCATGTAAAAACAAATCACTGTTCAGGATCCCAGGGTCGCGGGATCGCGCCCCATGTCAGGATCCACTCTGAATGTGGAGCCTACTTAAGATATCCTCTCTCTCTCCCTCTCTCTCTCTCTCTCTCTCTCTCAAATTAAAAAAAAAAAAAATCATGGAAAAAAATAAACAACTGTTATTTTAAGCCATCATGTTTTGAAGCAGCTTGTTACACAATAAAATATAACTAGAATACCATATTATATTTTGCCTCTACCTTTCCCCAGTTATAATTTAAACTCTTTGAGGGTATGATTCCATCTTTACATCCATCTTCGTAGTCATTCCTTCGTTCATTTGATAAACATGTGAGGACTAATGTGTATCCAGCACTATGCTAGACAGGTTATGCAGGTACAGAGATAAAAACAGTCTCTGCCTTAGATATGATTAGTCTGTATCTTCAGAGACAAACAAAAATAGACAATGATAGCCGTAACACAGCCTTTGCTGAATAGCCAGCAATGGTAGACAGTCAATAAATGTTGGCTAAATAAACGAATGACTAAATCAGGTTCTTAGAACTACTTTGGGAATTATATACTCTCATCATTTTATAGATGAGATGCACCAGTTAGCAATGTATTACTTCTTAGTTTTAAATTCGCCCTCTTTGCCCTGCTTCATGACCCTGGGGCTGGACCCTGGGAACATTTGGCCTTTGCCAGATGGTGTAGTGTTCGTTTCCATCAAAAGAGGGCACTGGAGGGACACTGAAAGCCCATAGCAGAGGCAGGGGCTTTTCCTTCGGGTTTGGGATGCTTTATTCCCTCCCACCCCCAAAGTGTACTGCCAGTGGCATTTGGGAAACGCAAAGGTGCTTACTCTCCAGGGAATTTCTCTGCCACTCAGCAGACTGCAAAGGATCAACTCTGGCCCACCCACATGCTCTCCCAAGATTCTCAGCCAGGTGGGCTTACAGACCGGTCCAGCCAGTTCACTGGCCACCAGTAGGCCTCCTATTCAAGTGGCAGTCACTCATCTCCAAAGGGGACTGAAACTCAGCCTTGGGGGTGGCGAGGGGCCTCTTGCGAGCTCTTGGTGCCTTCATCCTGTGCTCTCCTTCAGCCCTGGAAAAAATAGCTCCTTCCATCTGCTATTCCTATATTCCTTAGAGACCTCTTTTACCCCTTCAGTAGTTAACCATAGTTAACCTTTTACTAGTTAATTATTCTTTATATTATATTTTCCTTGTTCAAATTACTGTATGGTTTTGTTTCCTGAATAGATCCAGACTGGCACAAAAAGGAATAAAAGGGCTCAACTACGAGGAGGCCTGAAAGAGGACAACTGCCCACAGCCCCATCAAAGGGCTGATTGAGAATAAAAAGAAATTGAAAGGGAAAAGATAAAGACTCAAGGAACAAAAACTGCCGTGTCAATCTCATTCAAAATCTTTATTTTTGTCTAATCACATTTCTTAGAAAATATTTTTTATCTTCTTTGGTATTTTTTTAACTTCTCATTTGATAAGCTATTTTTAAAAACACAATGAAAATGTTGGCTACTTGTGAGACTCAAGGGAAGAAAGGGTCAGAAAATAAAGAAGCTGTAGCAGGCCCAGGTCAGGTACTCTGAGACACGTGACATGGACCAGAACCAAGAACTGGCATTGGGGACAGAAGAGCCTAGCAATTAACAGCATGGACTGGAGGGCCAGACTATCGGTGTTCAAATCTCAGCTCTGCTACTACCAAGTTATGTGACCTTGGGCAATTCATCTAATACTTTCATTTGTAAAATGCAAGTAACAATAATAGTGCTGACCTCAAAGGATAAAGTGAGTTTATGTACGTAAAGCCCTGAGGCCAGAACCCAATCCAAATGCTCTTTCTACCACCTCTCTACTTCAACATTCTCAAATCTGTTTTTTTCCGAACATCTTCTCATTTTGGAAAGGTTTCAGAAGACCTACCTTGCTCTCAAAATTGTTCTCCTCCACTTTTCCTACTACCTCTGGCCTTCGACCTCAGCCTTGCTATACTAAGACTGAGATGTAGAACATTCTCCTTCCTTTAAAGGGCTTTCATTTTTTTCCAGGTCCACAACTATAGAATGGGTTCAATATAAAAACAATGGGAATGATATAGTATGGTGGACATGTCTTAACCAGCTTTCACCTCTTCCGTTTGGATCTGTCCCTTTCCCACTCCAGGTGACTCTGGTGTCCTAAACGAAGGGCTCAGGACTCAACCTAACCCAGTCAGTCCCTGAATCTTGAGAGACGGCAAGGTGGAGGGACTCAGAGGAGGAACACCAATGGCCAGAGATGCCCAGAGGTGCCTCATTCCCACCTTACTGGGCCCTGAAATTTTAGCAATTCTCTCAAAGTTGTGAATAATCCAGTATACGTCAGAGAAATTCCTATTTTTGCCTACGTTAGGGAGAGGTCTACTGCTTGAACCAAAGAGTTCACATACATGCTGTCAGAGTGACTTACATCTTTGAGTTTCCTCATCTGTACAGTGGGGGTCTCTGAGGTCCCTTCTGGCGCTAACCTTCCACGGTAGTTCGAACAATGGGGCAAGTCCCAGCAGACGTGCTCTACTGCCTCTGCAAGTCTCCTAACAACTTGGTCATTATCACTCAGCACCTTACACCTTATATACAAATGGTGGAACTGAGACGTGCTTTAAAAGTCTCGTATTTGGGTTATGAAACCACAAAGCTCTCCTTTGCCACTTACTACATCTCAGCAGTATTATTTTGGTAACAGCGTCACCACCCTCTCTGAGCATAAATAGAACATGAACATTTCCAGGAATTGTCAACTTGGCACTTCTTACAAGGAGTTAAGATTTCTTTTATAACATTAACAAAAATAAAGCCTAGGACTAAACTTCTTTTAGAGGTCACATTTCCTTCTCAATTAAAATTTACTGTTTGGAAAAGTACAATGTACCCTTTTTCCCCCCTCTGGGGGAAAAGTCCTCCAAAGAAGCATATACATATACTCCTTACTGTTCAAACTGAGCAACAAGTATAAACACAGCTGCCTATTAAAATTAAGCAAAGGCAAACATTCCTGCAGCTAGCTACAACAACGGCCTACAAGTTTGAACGACACCCGTAAAAATAGAAAGCTACCTTGCTAAGCATACGGTTAAACTCTGAGGTTGTGCCATCGGAAAAGCTGGTTATTAGAACTGATGGCTTTCGCCTTTCGATAGCAAGATTTAAGAGCTGCAAAAGTGGAACCTGATTCCAGTATCAGGAGAGCCAATATACCGTCTCCTAATCACAGCCAAGAAGATTTAGTCTTTTTTTACTCTCAAGGTAGCAAGCCGGGACAGGAGCAACCCAGGGGCTCTGTTCCTTGACGCCATGTGGCCTCACATTAGACCTCACCCCCCAAAAAAGAATAAAACAAGAGACGGGGGAGAGAGACATACCAGCCAGAATTTAGTCTTCTGACAATAGGCAGTAAAGAGAAAGAGAAGTCCCTCGGGCTGCACGCCTGGGAGTGACTGGAGTAGGGGAGGGAAGAACACTGGGGGCTGGCAAATGATGGGCTCTGGAGCAGCCACCGGTTGTCAGAATTAGGGGGGAGAGAAAAGCGTACCTTGAAAATGTGTTTTTATAGGCCATGAATTAGCAGGCTTT
Organism: Panthera tigris; assembly: GCF_018350195.1. Classification (NCBI taxonomy): domain Eukaryota; kingdom Metazoa; phylum Chordata; class Mammalia; order Carnivora; family Felidae; genus Panthera; species Panthera tigris. The sequence continues at coordinate 114,057,193 of NC_056666.1, read as the reverse complement.
AAAGTGCCTGGATTCCAAATTTGGCCCTACTGGGTTGTATGACCCTGAGCACATGACTAAACATCTCCATGCAATAACAGTAATAATACCACCACCTGTCTCACCACGTTATTGCCAGAATTAAATGAATTAATAAATGCAAAGGACCTGGACCAGTTCCTGGCACAAAGTAAAGCTGCCAATAAATATTATGGTAGTTATTTCACTGGCTAAGCCATTCCCAGTACATCAAGCCTGTATATCCCCCCAGGGTTCTTCTAATGGATTTATATGTTGGCAGCAGAGTCACACCTGTGTAGGGTCTAAGGTTCTGGAACATTGTTGAGCAACACAGTTCAAGAAATTCAAAGAATTAAAAACACTTGTTTTTAATCAAAACAAAACTACGTATCCTTCTACATCTCCATTCCTACCACCTTTCCACCTCACCTCACCAGAAAACAAGAACAACTCTTCAAGCAAGCACACGACTTTGGGAAGTTCATACCTGGGGAACAAGTGACAAAGGAGCCACGCACCTAATCAGCTGGTCTGATTTCAAGGTTCTCAATCCTGGCTGCATTCCGCAATGACCTCACTGAGGCATTTGCGCATGTCCCTGTGCTTGCTTGGGTACACATGCATGGGTGTGCAAATGCATGTGTGAGTGTGTGTGTGTGTGTGTGTGTGTGTGTGTGTGTGTGTGTCTTACTACCACTGCCCAGATCACACCTCCATAGATTTTGGCACGAATTGGCTTGCGTCAGAGTCTAGGGATCAGTAATGTTTTAAAGCCAGGGCCGAGAAACAACAAGCTAAATCAACCACGATAGTCAATAGGGTGATTGATGTAGCCGAGTGGCCCATACATCCACAGGAGGGAGAAAAAAGTCACGGTGAGAATTTCTAAGAGAAAAGAACATAAAATCCATTTTTTAAAGTGAAATGGAAGCATCCTGCTGGGGAGAGGCCTGTCACATGTTTGCTATTCCTAGAAAGAGCTACAATTAGCTGCCAACAGATGCATTATTTCATCAGTCCCATAAATACTCGATAAAAGTCTTCCACTCTCCCTTTATGTCAGCCTTGCAGAAGCAGGGGGAGAAATCTGATAAAATGCAGTACTAAACTATCAAAATTTCCTTTTAAATGATTAAAATTAGCATTAATAAAAATAAAATATTTTAGCAAAATCTTATCCCAGTACACCTCTAAAAGCCCTTGAAATTTTTCCTCTTAAAACAAAAAGCATTACTATAATTTTTTAAAAGCTTATTTCAGTTATTAACACAACAGCATAATACAATTCCACTTGAAACCCAGTGGGGAGCCAAGAATAGCAAAAAAAATCCTAAATCAAGAGTTGGGAGTCCTGGATTCTAGTTCAACAATAAATTACATTAACTAGCTATGTAATCATGGGCAAGCTGACTTAATCTCCCTAGGCCTCAGCTTTCTCAGAGAAAAATTAGATGATCTATGAGTCCCTCCCAGCCTAAAATTCTGGAATACCAGAATATGTCTCCACCTTGCTGACTCTGGTACACTAGCAAATGAACATGTTTAGAACTTAGAAAAATTAAAATTCAGTCATTCTGGCAATTCTACTAATAAATTTAACCAATTCCCAGCCACTCTGCATAATCTGAATGAGAAAAACAATAAAGTGCCTTGAATATGGCACCATCTTCTATATGAACTATAGCTGGAGCCTTCCTTCCCCAACTCCACGACCAGGGGATGGTTTCTGCCCCAAACTCCTGTCTTGTTAAATAAGAAAATGTGTGGGAAGAATCTTTACAATTTTTTGCCACATCTTCAAACCATTATTTCATAGTATTTTTCTTCAAGTGACTCATTTTTACCTAAATAAAAGCTACGTATTTTTTAAAGTAACTTCACGGGACGCCTGGGTGGCTTCGTCAGTTAAACGTCCAACTCTTGATTTCGGCTCAGGTCATGATCTCACGGTTTGTGGGTTCGAGCCCCACGTTGGGCTCTGCACTGACAGTGCACAGCCTGCTTGGGGTTCTCTCTCTCCCTCTCTCTCTGCCCCTCCTCCTTTCACTCGCTCTCGTCTCAAAATAAATAAATAAACATTAAAAAAAATAAAAGTAAGGGGACACCAGGGTGGCTCAGTCAGTTAAGCCTCTGACTTCAGGTCAGATCATGATCGTAAGGTTTGTGGGTTCGGGCCCTGCCTCGGGTTCTGTGCCGACAGCTCAGAGCCTGGAGCCTGCTTCAGATTCTGTGTCTCCCTCTCCCTCTGCCTCTCCCCCACCTGTGCTCTGTCTCTCTCTCAAAAAAAATAAATAAATAAAATGTAAAAAAAAAAATAAAAGTAAGTTCATAGAAAACAGTTTTACTTGCCATAAATGGAAGGAGACCATGAGATTAATATAAGGGAAAAAAGGCAACACAACTCAAATCTAGCTAAATACTGTTGTCCACAGAAGGCTTTAGGCATAAGGACCTCTTTCTCGTTGTTAAAAAGAAAAACTGGCAAGTGTCAAGAGATATATTACAGCAAAGGGAGGCTTTCATTTGGATATCCTCAGGATTGAAACAGAAAGAAAAAGGAAATGACTCTCTCGCCATGAGATTCACTCCCATATCTGCACATCACCTAAAATCATTTTAAGAACTACCCAACATCATGGCTGTGCACGCATCTCACATTTGGGGAAGCACAACAACAAATGACCAAGACTGGGCCTTTGCTGACACGCAGCCTGACTCATCTCTCCGTGAGGGAGGTTATTATCCCAGACAGGCCTGGGCTCTAGCCACACTGTCACTGAGGGCTCCCACTGGAGCTCCTGCGCCTTTGTGGTCCCCTTTATCTGAAACGTTCTTCCTCTCGGTACCCACTCTGTTGCAGAATTCAGGTCTCTGCTCTGTGTCATCACAGCAGAGAGACTGTCTCTGACCACCCCGCACGGTCTGCAAAGCCCTCCCTCACCACACACACACACACACACACACACACACACACACACACAGCATCCCCTCATCTGCTTGTTGCCTATCCGTGTCAGAATACAGAATACAGTGAGCTCCAGAAGCATATGGGCTTTGTTTCCCATAATATCCTAGCACCTAATGTCAACACTCAATATTTGTTGAATGAACAGTGAATCCCCTCAGTTGATCTGGAGGTCCTTCACGTGACTTTATTTCCTAGCGCCTGGTATCTAGTTGGCCCTCAGGAAGGACATGATGGTCACGATGGGGCTCTCTGTAGACTCCGCCCTCACCACAGCGAAGGGTCTTACCGTGGATGCTGACCCACCACTCCCTCTCAAGCACACAGGATGCCATAAAGTGAACTCTACTCAGCCACACAAGTGTCTGGATAGACCACAAGCTGGAAAAACTGAGATCAACGCTGAACTTACATATGCAGAGTAGGGCTCGTTCATGGTAACGACCGGAGAATCCCAGGCTAGAAATTGTTCCAAAAAACCTACTACAATCCCTGAGATTTTTGCCATTATTGCTCAGTAACTTCAGATGCATCCAAGCATACATCTGAGAGCCAGAGTGTATCTTGAGAGGGTAGCCGATGTGCCTCTGCACGGTCATATTCCAAAAGGGACAGACAGAGCCCTGGAGCCCGTGGGTAGAGGAGAAACAGGCCCGTCCTGCGTCCTGCAGGGCAGGACGTGAGGGCGGCCACGGTGTCAGGGCATAGGGTCAGTGGCGGGGACCAGCTCAAACTCAAGCAAAGGAAGCAAATAGCCTCAGGAGGCTAGAGAGTTGAAGCAGCTGATGCTAACATATGAGGCACCGAGCTGTGTTCCAAGACTGCTGTTCTTCATCCTTGCCAGTGGCTAAGAGGACATAAAGCAGGAATCTAGCCTCCGGAGGAGGGGGGAGAAAAACACTCCCAAGTCTAACAGAAGACTGGAGTTAAAGGCAAAGTTGCCAGGCTGACTGTTAAGTGAGAATCACAGCAGAGACCTAGTCCCACAAACAGGGCCAACACCTTGGAACAGAGAGTCCCAGGGCGCAGGAGTCCCTCCCACCGTGACTTAGGCTAAGTCCTACCAGCTGGTGAGACTGGGGCTGCCCATAAACCTCCTTTCCAGATCCAGATTAGCTCAAGCACTAGAGACAGCTTGTCAGCAGACAGGGCCCATGAGCAGTAGGAAGCCAGGCAGGCGGGCACATGCTGTCTACATCCAGATTCAGCCCTGTTCTCATCTCCTAAAAGACCAGACAGGAGCCCAGGGAGGACTGCCAGCTGATCTACTGTCTACTGTGTGACCTTGGCTAGCAAGGGACACACTATGAAGTGTCCCTTCCACGGTGCCAAACTGGATTAAGTAATTTTATTGCCAGAAATCCTTTTTCAAAATATTAAGAGTCCTTACAAGGTGAGAAAAACACAAAATCAATTATCCATTAACATCTTAGACTTTTTTTTTTTAACAGAGATAGGAAAACCTATCATCTAGGCAGACTGAAGGAATCAAAGCTTTAAGGTATTTCTTCATGTTTCTGGATTTGATAAGGGTGGGATTTAAGAGACCAGAAGGGATTAAGATACAACTCGATTTTTCTCTAAAAAATTACACCCAGAATATAAATAAAAACCAACTAACTAGGATCAATCACCAAATAAGGCCTTCTGAGGCAGCTCAGAATTTACAGCGAAACACAGAAATTAAACAAGCAAAGGGAAAACCAGGATTCTTGGAGAAGACCAAAACAAAAATGCTTTTTAATCAAATGAAATCAGTTCTTTCTTGGAGAAGTTGCAGGCTCTTGGCCAAAGAGAAATAGGTATTTCAGCCCATTTGTTCTCAGGCCTCCTAAGAGGAGACCACCAAACCTACACAAATTAATTACTAACAACAAAGTGAGTAAAAGATCAGACGAGGTTAATGTATACACAGAATATATAAGCTCCACATTTTCCGACACTTTAATCCCTCAAAATTCAAAAAATGCCTTTACAAGATTTAAATGGACTCTTTAAGAGTTTATTAAAACTACTCTCTTACAACACTGGAAAAGCACAGGGTCCGGGGGAAGCAGACCTCTGGGTCCATCTGTGTTTTTGCGGGAACATGAAATTGAAGGCATCTCAACTCTGATACTCTTTCCAGGATTTAAAAATATATATATATATATTTTTTTTACATATAAAAAAAAGTGTGTGTGTGTGTGTATAGGTTTTCAATTAATTAAGTCCCAATTAACTATAGAATTAAAATATTGCCATCAACTTAATTAAACACTGAAAGTTTAAGGTCCCAAATAAGAGAAGGCTATTAACTAACAGCTCCTTTAAAATATATCATCTCTTCCATCTTTTACCCACCCACACACACTTTATATATTTTTTAAATTTATATCTTTATATATCTTGCTAAAACTTTTGGTATAGTGGACTTTCCATAACGTGTGGATATTAAAAGTGATTTTTATGAGAGGGAAAACTACAAAGTAAAGAAGGGAATGATAAATTCCAAATCTAGGATTTATCAGTAAGTGGGCTTTGGGGCTAAGCTAGGACTAGGAGGAGCATCCAGGGTCCTCAAAGGCAATGGTGATTTTTTTTAATTTTTTTTTAATGTTTATTTTTGAGAGAGAGAGAGAGAGAGAGAGAGAGAGACAGCGTGAGTGGGGGAGGGGCAGAGAGAGCGGGAAACACAGAATCCCAAGCAGGCTCCAGGCTCCAAGCTGTTGGCACAGAGCCCAACGCACAGGCTCGAACTCACTAACTGCAAGATCACGACCTGAGCCAAAGTCGGACGCTTAACTGAGCCACCCGGGCACCCTTGTTATATTTTTTTAAAAAACTGAGCAATGGGGAAGCAGGTGTTCTCTGTGCCGTTTTTCTCCACACCTTACTTATATTTTATAATCTTGCTTAAAATACTCAATAATTAACAAAAGTTATTTTAAAAGTGAGTTTATGTGATTAGCATTGTAGAAGATATAGAGAAATACATGTAAATCAAACTCTCCCTTCAAAACATTTTTCAATAGCTATGTTGCTCAACAAAAAGTAGGACAGTTAAGAGTATTCAATGTCTACAGTAGCCAACCTATCGTTCATTTGAACACTTCCACAGAATTAACAAATCGATATTATTTTTCACACAGACACATTCAATTTTTTCCTCACGTTAAACCGTTTCATTCTGCTTACTTTAAAAAAAAAAACTATCTTGCTCTCGGCTTCTGTGTAACTTTCACCATTTGGTAAAAATAAATCATAGTTTTTTTTTCTTGTTCTCTGAATAAATCTGAAGAAATGAAAATAGGGTCACACCTCTATGAACAACATACAACAGGACAATTTACATCACCTCACATCACTTACATCACCTCAAATGATTATAAAATTAAATTAAATATTTTGGTAGCAACAGCCTCTCAGTTTGCCTGTTTTGTTGTTTCCAACTGTTTAGTGCAAAGAGGAATCTCAAAGTCAAATACCAGGAAAAGACACTGGATACCCTATTTTTCTTCACGTGTCCCCAGTTCTATGTTATTTATTCTGTTTTCAGTAAAGTGGTAGATACGTCTTAGACACGTTAGCTTCAATTTGTTCACATACCTGGAGTATTTAATTTTGTAAGGACAGTCGAATTTGAGAATTCCTGCGGTCCTCAAAGGACAGCTATTTTCAGTATTTCAGAATGCCTAAAACATACATTTACCTATAATTTGGTCATGCTAGAAAATGAAAATATGTTTGCTTTTTCCACTAGGATTTAACCAAGCCCTCTTACATTAAGCGGTTATCTCATGCAGAGCAGATATTCAGACATATGCCATTAATAAAAATAGAAGAGGTAATCATGATTACTTAGTATGTGTGGTCTGAAAAATCATTCAAAATATGAGGTCCATGAACAAAAAACAAAAATAAAATATGAGGTCCATGGGGCAAAAATAATAAGATCGGTCTTTGATTCCTTATTTGTTTTTTAACCAGTTAGGTTGGTATGTTTAAAACTGCAACAACAAAGTCTGAGGACTACCGTCTCAGAGGAGTTCTACCACTGCTTTTAAAAACTAAAGAGAATGTTGACTTCCTGTTAAAAATTTGCAAGTCAACTTGAAACTACTTATTTTCTTTCTTTTTTAATTGATTTGTTTTTATTTTATTTATGTATAGATTTATTTATCTTTATTTTTATTTTTATTTTTTATTTTTATTTTTTTGCCAGTTCAGTTCTCTGCTCCTCCATCTTTGTAAAACAGTAAATGTCATGGAAGTGTTAGAGGGAAAGTGTTTCATAGCACATCTTCCTGCTACAAGCCATGCTAATAGCACCAGGACTGTTTCTCTTCTCCATAGCTTCCAACTTACCTTAAAATCGAAATGAGACCCTCTCCCAACTACTGACCCTCTAACATTAAATACTCCGGGTGTCTGAACAAAGCCAAACAAAAAAGAACGACTTTAAATCGTAACCTTTAAAAACTTACTTAAGCAGCTTTCCAAATAATCCCCTTTGGCCATGTAGGACAGCTTAGGGAACAGGTGCAAGGCGTGCCTTCCTAGAGGCTGTCTCCTCCTTCCCGAAGCTGACCTTTTCCAGCCAGCAGCTCTGGCACCCCACGAATCAGTTATCAGTGGGCCTAATGCCTGCTTTCCCATCTGCACTTTCCAAATGGCTCCCAATGCCAAGGGCTGAGATATGACCTGGCTCTCAGATGAGAACATGCCTCCCAAGTGACTTGCCAAGCTTCCCTGGAAGCATTTCTAAATGTATTCTCTGACCTCCCTTCCCACCCTCGCAATCATGGTTCATTCTTCCTTCCTTCCCTGCACTTCCTAATTCCACTTCCTCATCCTGTGCCTCCAATACCATGTGCCTTCAGTCCAAACTCCTTACCCACTCCCAGCCTAAAACCCCAACTTCACATCCAAAGGGCAGTTTCAACAATTTTGCAACTGAAATCAAATGATCTTTTTGAGGCCTACCTGCAGGCAGCTCAGTTATGGCTTCTTCCCTTGCCTTCTCCAGCTTCTCCCTAACCCAGGGAAATTCCTGCAGGGACTCTAGGAATGCATCAAATGCTTTAGGACCTCTGGAAGGTAGGATATCCAGCAGCAGCATTGTTTTCCGGAGGCCTGTGGCTTGAGCTTTGATTTCCTGAACATGGTTTTCCGTCAAGACTCCTTCCTGGTAAAGATACTGAAGAACCAGTCCCTCCACCAGGACCTCGGCACCCAGCTCCAGGCGAAGGGAGCGAAGCACCTGCTTGTCTCTAGCCTCCATCTCTCCCTGGGAAAAGACAGAATAACAGCTCAGATTACAGGACCGCTGACCAACCCCTAAAGACAGTGTCCTGCATGCAAGGCAAACTCCTTAAGGTCAGGTACCTCTTTGAATCTTAGCTGAGTGTCAGACCACGGTGTATAGTCCCTGGCTGTTAAGTCAAGGCAAATTAATTTTGAGCGTTTCCGAACATAACGAACAACCCTGAACATGAATCATCTTTTCTGTTTCTACTTTCCTCACAGTGGGGTCCTAGCTCGATTCCTTGCTTGATAAAAAGATTTGGAAAAACCTGGGTCCGAGACCCTGCTTTAAAAAAAAAAAAGCAACTTTGATCGGAGAATTACAGAGCAGCATTTCATTTTAACATACTTAAAAAGAAACAGTGGCTTTATTTTAACACTGCCTTCATCAGAGATGCCCAATACCAGAGTTAACTGCCAATACGCATGCAAGGTGCCCTTCTGACCATGGGCATTTGCTGAACCTGTACCACAATGGGAGTGAGCACCAGAGCCCAGTAGGTACCAGTGAGTCTAAGGTTCTTTTCCCAAAAAAAAAAAAAAAAAAAAAAAAAAAAAAAAGCCCTGTACACCATCACCTTCAAGAAAAATATTGTGTATGCCCAGCCTATGATAAACCTTACATATGGTCACAGACTCCACCCCTTCCCTCTAAGAATTCCGAATCCCTATGACTACACTGCCAGGACCACACACGCATGGGACATTTAATGGGGATCTTCTTTTTCTCTACAAGAAAAAAATGTCCACACGCCACTCCTGGTCAGTAGCCGTGCACGATTTAAAGGCCACTGCCCGTGAACTCCAGGGCGCCGGTGCGGAAGCCGTGGATGTAAAGAAGCGGCGGGGATGGGGGAGGGGAGGACGCGGCACATGGGGCTTCCAGGCACCCACAGAAAGTACCACCGGCCGGTGACCCGACCCCACCCCGTCGAGTAGCCCTCGGTGAAGTCTGAGAGGTGGCAGGTGAGGGGGAGGGTGTGCACTTTTGGCTGCCAGAGCGTATTTGGAACTTTTATTCCCTGCCTCGCCAGCTGAAATCCTGTTGTATTACGAACGGGAAGAACTATGAGAGATTCTCGGGGCAACCTGACAAGCTAAAACGAGGGTGCTGGGAATGAACTTCACAGCGGACAGAAGCGGGAGCGGCCCCGGCACCCCCCACCGCCACCCCAACCCGGTCGGGCTCGGAAACGCCGCCAACAAGTTACGTGGGCGGGGGAGCCAAGCAGTGCCCAGGCCGCAGACACCACAGTGCGGGGCCTTCGAGAAAAAAATGGATACGGGTTTCTGGTTTCCTGTTACTTACGTCTGCAAACACGTATATTGAAAGGAAAAAAAAAAAAAAAAAAAAACGCAACCGGAATCCAGACTGTTAGGGAACCTGTACCATAAGCACCATCTTTGTTGCAGGCGAAAGCCCTGAACAGGAAGTGGTATCGCCATCTTTGTTGAGGGCAAACACAGGAAGCGCTGTGAGCATTTTTATTGGGGGACCCAAGCGTCAGATTGAAGCCTTTTTCGCCATGTTTGCTGTGGGTAAACAATACAGCCTCTTGAGATGGAAAAATAGTAGCATCATTTAGCGGGTTATCTAAGGAAAGGAGTAATTGGATAATTGCATTTTAGTCCTAGAACTCCACCAGGGCCTTGCACACAATTCGCGTACCTTGTCAGGGAAGGCTTCCATGACCATTCTATTTTAAATTGCAACATTGGGGCCCCCGGGTGGTTTAGTGGTTAAGCAGCAGACTGTTGATTTGAGCTCAGATCAAGATCTCAGGGTTGGTAGGATCCAGCCCCTCATCGGTGCCTGCATTAACAGCGCGAAGCCTGCTTGGAATTCTCTCTTCCTCTCTCTCTGCCCCTACCGGGCTCACATTCTTTTCTCTCAAAATAAACAAACATTTAAAATTGCAACATTCATCTCCTGCACTCCCCATCTCTTTTTTTATTTAAAAAAAAATTTTTTTAACATTTATTTATTTTTGAGAGAGAGAGAGAGACAGAGCATGAACGGGGGAGGAGCAGAGAGAGAGGGAGACACAGAATCAGAAGCAGGCTCCAGGCTCTGAGCCATCGGCCCAGAGCCCGAAGTGGGGCTGGAACTCACGGACCTCGAGATCGCGAGATCGTGACCTGAGCTGAAGTCGGACGCTCAACCGACTGAGCCACCCAGGCGCCCCTGCACTCCCCATCTCTATTCCAACTTTGTTTTTATCTGTAGCACGTATTACTATCTTATTAAAACTTTCACTTAATTGTCATCTTTTTCCCTCCTCTAAAAATGTAGGATTGTTTATATCATTTTATATCAGAGTTCCTGCCCACAAAGAGATTACAAGTCAGTCGGTCATGATTCAGTTGTAGCAATCTGCTACTCTAGACAGTAAGGGATTTGCCACAGAAAATTGGGGACATTCACAAGAAAGGCTGGAAAAGTCCTGGCCGTCCAAAAATGACTCCCTCAACAACATTGCCTAACTGACTCATGGCCACAATTTGGAAGGTGTCGTCAGGAAGCCACCACTCCACAGTCCCCACCTCTTCTCAGCACTGACAGAGCAAGTAACTGGACATGGAAACACTGCTGCAGAAAAACCAGGGTCTCCACAGCCGTAATTGCCAACAGCATCAAAACAGCACCTGCAAATCTTATTCTGATGCATGCAATTGGTAAAACCTACTTTGCATGCAGAACATTAGCAGCAAAGGTGTCTGGGGCATGAAGTTTGGAGTTTTCCAACTTCTGAAACGCAAAGACATTCTAAAAAGACAGCAGCTGATACTGGGGGGGGGTGATCTTCTGAGTTCACCACATTTTTCATTTGGAAGGCAAGACAAATGCATGATCCAAATATAGAAAGATGGCAGAATATCAATATCAGGGTCCTTCCTGAATTCTTTTATGAAATGAGGCAATCAATAAATACATTCATTGATTCACTTTTAAATCAGTTGGGTGATATATGCAGAAAGTCATATGCCTGCTAAAAATTGGTTGACAGTAACAGGAAAAAAAACCTCAAATATCACTATTTCTATAAAGGTTTTCTCAACCAACACCTCTAGTGGAAGATGAAAATATCTTTGTAAGCAAGTCAGCGGAAAGCAATTCTAAACCTCCCTCCTCAAAACCTTCTAATTTTATTAAACCAGCAGTGACAATTTTTTTACATAGGTGACAAGTATTATTACTAGCATTTTACATATGTGAATACTGTAGAATCAAAATGCCCGAATGTCCTAGCCAAAATTTCACAGCTATATGTAGAAAAACCTGAATTCTAACCAGGTCCTTCCAACTTCATGCCCTTTCAGTACACAGTATGCATGGTGAAGAGTCTGTTATTCTAATGACAGCCAAAACATTGGCGGATCATTCTGGTGCCACCTCCTACTCTTGATAGTCCTGAGTTCCTAGTACTCTCTTCACTCTCTTCCTCTTTTTTTCCTTTTTTTCCCCCCTGGAATTGCTTTCCTTTCTTGGGCAAGATTTATCTTTTGTATGTGGACAGGTATTAGAAACATCCTCTGCCTTCAGCCAGATAAAGTGCAGACCTCTCGTGATAACTAGCAATAGCTGAGGTTACAGACTTTTGGGTGTAGTTTTTCCAACTATAAACTTTGATCATTTTCAAACATGTAGTAAAGTTGAAACACATGGCACAAAGCACACCCACATAAAACTACCTAGTTTAAAACACTTCCTAATGACTTGTTCTACTTGGAAAGACTTGAGATCTTCTGGGATCTAGAAGGAGACAGTGATGATGATGTCCAGGGGAGGTAGGGAGCCAATAGTGAGTTCCATGAAGAGTTCACAGAAGAGAAGAAAAGAGAGTAAGAGACAACATGAGATGAGTTAGTGCAGGAGCTGAGGGCTGTGGAGTCCAGACGGTGAACAATGTAAGAGGTTGGCTATTAAGAATTTGACTTAAATCCCGAAGGTGAAGCCCTTGACCATTAAATTCCTCTTCCTATGGCAAATTTAGATGAGCATTCATGCTGCCCCCTAAGCAACTAGGCTGGCTTTCTGATTACTAGCCAACTGCCATCACTTAGCCTATTGACGGATCACCACCCCACATCAGCATACAGTGATACTTCTGAGCAGCACGCCAAAGATTCAGTTTCACTCATATAAATATCTAAGACCAGCAGACCCCAAAAAATCAAACAGACCAGAATCTCTATCACGGATGATTCCTCCTCCACTCTGTTTATTCCCTCTCCGTAGGCTGGAAATGTGCCCCCACAGAGGATTAAGCACCTGTTACTCAGTGGTAACAAATCTATTTTCAGGAAGGACAGATATTTTCTTTTTTCTCTTTCTCCTACCATGTTTACTTGTGTCAAACCCATTGTTAGTTTGCAAAACAAAGAGTCAAAAAGAACAAATGTATTATTTTTCTGTCTTTCAATTTGGTCTTTGGTTCTGCAACTTTCAAAACAAAACTCAAAGGAGTTGGACACTTTTGCTTCTTACTGTTTAAAGGATGTGGAAATCAAGTCATGGAGAAAAATAGATTCTCTTCAAGCACACTTGAAACAGTCACAAAAATAGATCACAAATTAAGTCAAAAAGAAACTTTAATAAATTCCAAAAAAAATCAATAGCTTACTATGTACTCTACCATTTTACAATAAAATTAGAAATTTTAACAAGATAGCTTCCATCAATCCCATAAGCTTAGAAACTAAATAAAATAACTCTTAAACTCTTGATTTAAAAAAAAAAAAAGTCTGTTAGTACATCAAGATGGAAAACAGTATGGAGATTCCTTAAAAAACTCAAAAGTAGAACTATCATATGATCCAGCAATCCTATTTCTGAGTATAGATCCATGTTCATTGCAGCATCATACATGATAACCACATCACGGAATCAACTTAAGTGTCCATTGGCAGATGGCTGGATACAGAAAATGTGAGATTATGTGTATGTGTGTGTACGTATAATTCTAAATATGCACATATTCGGCCTTAAAGCAGAAGAAAATCACACCTGTTAGAATGACCAAAATCCAGAATGCTGACAATACCGAATGCTGAAGATGTTGAGCAACAGGAACTCTCATTCATGGCTAGTGGGAATGCCCAATGGTAGAGCTACTTTGGGAGACAGTTTGGCTATTTTTCACAAAACCAAATATACTCTTATCATATGGTCCAGCAATTGTCCTCCCTGGTGTTTACTCAGAGGAGTTGAAAACATGTTCCCACAAAAACCTGACACAAATGTTTATAGGAACTTTATTCATAATTGCCAGATTTGGAGGCAACCAAGATGTCCTTCAGCAGGTAAATGGCTGATTATACCATCATACTTCTGGACAGTGGAATATGATTCATCCCTAAAAAAAAAAAAATGAGCTATCAAGTACAAAAAGACATGGGGGAACCTTAAATGCATATCACTAAGTGAAAGAAGCCAATCAGAAATGGCTACCTACTGTACGTCCCAACTCTATGACATTCTAGGAAAGACAACACTATGGAGACAGTAAAAAGATCACTGGTTGCCAGGAGATTGAGAGGGGAATATGAATAGGGCAATCACAGAGGATTTTTAGGGCAGCAAAAATACTCTATGCAATGCCATAATGATGGATCCATGTCATTATACATTTGTCCAAACCCATAGAATGTACAACACCAAGAGTGGGGGGACCTGGGTGGCTCCGTCAGTTAAGCATCTGACTTCAGCTCAGGTCATTATCTCACAGTTTGTGGGTTCAAGTCCCACATTGGGCTCTGTGCTGACTGCTCAGAGCCTGGAGCCTGCTTTGGATTCTGTATCTCCTTCTCTCTCTGTCTCTCCCTCTCTCTGTGTCTCTGTCTCTCTCTCAAAAAAAACATTAAAGGGGCGCCTGGGTGGCTCAGTCGGTTAAGCGGCCGACTTCGGCTCAAGTCATGATCTCGCGGTCCATGAGTTCGAGCCCCGCGTCGGGCTCTGTGCTGACAGCTCAGAGCCTGGAGCCTGTTTCAGATTCTGTGTCTCCCTCTCTCTGACCCTCCCCCATTCATGCTCTGTCTCTCTCTGTCTCAAAAATAAATAAAACGTTAAAAAAAATTTTTTTTAAAAACATTAAAAAAAAATAAACAGTGAGCCCAAAGGTAAATTATAAACTTTGGGTGATAATGATGTGTCAGTGTAGGGTCATCACTTGTTACAAATATACCAGTCTGCAAGAAGATGTTGATAATAGTGAAGTCTCTATATGCATGGGGTACAGGGTATATGGCAAATCTCTATACCTTTCCCTCAGTTCTGCTGTGAATCTTAAACTGATCTAAAAAATACCCTTAACAGAAAGAAAGAGAGAGAGAGAGAGAAGGAAATCTTGTCGTATACTACAACATGGATGAACATGGAGGGTATTATGCTAATATGCTAAGTGAAATAAGCCAGACATGGACAAATGCTGCATGATCTCACTTACATGCAAAATCTGAAAAAGTCAAACTCATACATACAGAGAGTATGATGGTGGTTGCCAGGGGTTGGGAGAGGGGAAAATGAGGAGATGTTGGTCAAATGCTACAAAGTTTGAATAATGAAGGATAAGTAAGTTCTGGGGATCTAACGTAGAGTATGGTAGCTATCATTAGTACTACATTGCATACTTGAAATTTGCTATCAGAGTAGATCTTAAATGTTTTCACCATACACTAAAAAAAATAACTATGTGACATGATGGATGTATCGATAAGCTTGATTGTGGTAAACAACTACAACGTATACATATATCAAACTATCACATGTGCTCCATAAATGTAAACAATTTTTATTTGTCAATTACATCTCAGTAAATCTGGGTACAACAGCACTTCTAACCAATATAGAAAAAAAAAAAAAAAAACTTCATAGCAGAGAAACCTGGCAGGCACCACCTGAACCCAATGATCAAGGTTAAACCTCACGAGAAACCAATCATATTGACACCACGTGTCCCAACATGATGTGACAAGAAGGACATACCACCTCTGCTGTCCTTCCCCAAAATTCAAAATCTCAGTCTTTTCATGAGGAAACATCAGGCAAACCCAAACTGAGAGACCTTCCACAAAACATCTGACAATCACTAGTCAGAGTGTCACAGTCACGAAACTGTCACAGATCAGAGAAGACTAAGGAGATAGGACAACTAAAGAAAGAGAAGAACAAAGGTACAGAAGAGAAGAGGAAAGAAGTAGGAAAGGAAGATGGTGAAAGGTTTGCCCATCATCAGGTAAGTATGAAGACTTCTGAACCTGAATTCTTATTTCTCATTTCATGTTTGCTATTTTCTGAACACACAACAGGAATCTCATGTAGCTACTCTTCCCCATACCCTCCCATCCCCCCCAAAAAAGATTTAAAAACAGAATTTGTCAAAGGAAATGTAAGCATCTATCTCTCTAACTGTAAATCTTAAAACTATACTTGGAATCTGCAGCCATGCTATCCCCTTTTCTGTATAACTCTTGGTAAAATGCTGTAGATAATATTACATGAATCGTGTGTACTAATTGATACCTCTTTTACTAAGTTATGGATTCTAATGATTCCTTAAATTCTCTAATATTTTGTTTTGATCTTAGGTTAATTATTGCTTATTGTAAAAATTCTGGGACGGTTTATAAAAACCTAAATTGTAAACCTTTTAAAAGAGCTGAATACATTATCATGCAAATTATCATGTACTTATGTAATATCCCAACAACATTTCTAGATGTTCGAAGTATGTTAAGAGTTGATAGTCTAAGTGATTGATAGTACTAGGATTACTACAATTCATTCATAATTTGACTACAAGTTTTTATTGAGCATTTACTACGTGCTAGGATCAGGTAGGACTAACATACTGAAAGAGAGATATGGTCTCTGTCTTATGGAGCTTAGAGTCTAGAGAAGGAGACAAACATAAACAAGGACAAAAAATAATTAATATTTACAAAATATTACAAGTTCAATGAAGGAAGAGTGCTTTGATAAGAAAACCCGGTCAGGGGGCGAGGGGAGGGGAAAGCCTCCTATTTTTCTTCAAAAAACTTGCAATTATTATAAACCTGCACTACACACATGTAAAAGATGGATAAGAAGCCAGTTAAAAGTTTAAGATATTGGGATACCTAAAGATATTAGGACATGCGAAAATAAGTTCTTAGTTTCCTGGCATTCATGATAGAAAGAGAAAACCATTTGTACTATGGTTCCCATCTCAGAAAATACACTGAGTCATCTAAAAAGACCGACATTTCTCTGATGCTGGTTTCAAGCAGGAATTTTTCCTGTGATTCTTTATATAAGGAACACTGGATAAATTAATACTATGATTTCTCTGTGTTATTTTGTATAAGATACCAAAATGTTCTTCAAATGTACCTTCCCGGTATTAACCCAACTTAAAACACAAAATAATACAATATCAGAATGACTTTCTGGTGATATAACTAAATGCAGTGACTGAAAAAAAAGTAGTAAATGAGTGTCATTTAGACTCTAAATGACTAGCTAACGACCAAACTGAAGTCTTCTGAATGGTAAAATTTAATAGCTAAATTCTCTGCTGAATATCTACTGGGCTCAGATCATGTATCATTATTTGAGGAGAAATCCATACACTTCCAATAGCAGACATAAGGAATTAACGGAATTAACGTTTGTGATGAACAACTTAGTAACTAACCTATTCTTGTTCAAGGAAAGTGACAAAGAAGCAAACTATATGGATATCAGGGGACAAGGGTTAAGACGTTTCTCAATGAACAGCAACAACACAAATTTGAAATCGTTTAAGCGTATGGCCAAGCATTTGGCTGAGATGACAAAATCTGACATCATAAGGCACCAAAAAATTATTTTGACCCTATCTCCCCCCAAAAATGTAAGTATTTCCATTACCAATTGACCACACTGACCACAAAAAACTTCACATGGAACTCACTGAGTCTTTCTTTCCAAGCAGAACTTCATCATCACAATGGGTCTGCCAGGATGATTTATCAGAAAATGTACCAGGTATTTGAATGAACTAAGCTTTTATCTGGGTTTATTTAATAAAGTCCATTTAAAAATTAGACAATGACTACTAAATATAATGATTTTTGTTTCCGCATAATTGATGCTAGGCTGTTCTTTCTGACAACAATCCACCAAAACATTCAGCTGCATCTTCATAAAGCAAATACAACCATTAGCCCAGAAGAGGTGCTTCCTTTCCTTTCCATTTTCGCTGATAAGTGGGCACAGATCCAATCCATCCACTAGCAATGGCGGAAGTATAGAATTCTGAACAAACGGTGGATATCAATATTGAAAGCATTAGAACTGTTCTTCAGAGAGACTCTGCTTGATTTAATGGGGAAAAGAAATCAGCCATTAAAAGTGCTGATGGATTCTCTCTGTCTCTTGTCCCCAGATAATAAGGATGTGAATGCTGGGGTGCTTGGAGCACGAGTCAACCACAAGTATGAGATGGGCTGAAATAAGCTTCTTTCCACTCATGGAAGCCCTCCCACAGACAAGAATAGAAAGGAGGGGAAAAAACAGAATGGATTTTGTTTATTTTATTATTTATTTATGTATTTCTAATATGAAATTTATTGTCAAAGGGCACCTGTTGGGATGAACACTGGGTGTTGCATGGAAACCAAAATGGGTTTTAGACTGTGGCCTACTTCACCAAATTCATTTGGCCCACATAGACCTCCTAATGGCCAATGACCAAAGGCCATCCATATGTAGAAGAAAAAAGAAACACACTTCCCTTGCGACTTTTGAGGGGTTTGTTCTCCTCTTGAGTGGCCGTGGTAGACTGTCTTCTCTTGGGAACAGAGAATTGATTTTTCATTTTTGTGGTCTATACTCAAATCATCTAGTACAATGCACACAGCATGTGTTCAGCAAATATGTTTCACCAATAACATGATTGGTTTCTTTTGATCTCATTTTGTACATAGTCCCTAACAAGGCACCTGGCAGTAGGCACTCAAAAACATGGGTCAAATGAATGCAAATATAAGACAGGTGTATTAAAACCAGACTTCTTTTTGGCCCCCAAAATATATCAAAGAATGTAAGAAAGTCAAAAATTCCTTTCAATTCATTTTAATTCTACAAGAGTGTTATTACTCTGAAGTTTTGTTATGAGTCATAAGTCCCTGAGATTTTAAGAATACTCCTACAACCTCTTCTCTTTTCTAACTGTACTCATTTCCCTAAGTACTCTCATCCAGCTCAGTCCATTAAGTATTATCTAAAGGCAAAAAAAAAAAAAAAAAAAAAAAAGAACTCCCAAACGTTTAATTCTGGTCTCATGTACCCAGTTGTCCACTTGAAAACTCCACTCAGAGTTCAACAGGCAACTCAATCTTTCCAAATCCAGACTTCTGATTCTTCTTACCCCAGCCTATTCCTCCCCAACCTGCTCGCTTCTATAGATGTACCACTAACTCATCAAGCCAGAGACCATGAGTCGTCTCTGATGCCTCTCTTGCCCTCACACCTTCCATCCAACCCATCAATAAATCCTGTTGATTCTATCGTCACATCTCCTCACCTGGTCACGTCTCTCTCCACCCTCACCACTACCGCTATCTTATCTTTCTCAGACTTTAGAACTTTGCTCCGTCTTGTCATTCACATGACATTTTAAATGTCACCTCTTCAAAGAGGCCTTCCCTGAACACCTGATCTAAAACTGCTCCCCAATACAGGAGTACTGATGCATAGGGGCACTTGCACCCCAGTGTTTATAGCAGCACTCTCAACAATAGCCAAATTATGGAAAGAGCCTAAATGTCCATCAACTGATGAATGGATAAAGAAATTGTGGTTTATATACACAATGGAATACTACGTGGCAATGAGAAAGAATGAAATATGGCCTTTTGTAGCAACGTGGATGGAACTGGAGAGTGTGATGCTAAGTGAAATAAGCCATACAGAGAAAGACAGATACCATATGGTTTCACTCTTATGTGGATCCTGAGAAACTTAACAGAAACCCATGGGGGAGGGGAAGGAAAAAAAAAAAAAAAAGAGGTTAGAGTGGGAGAGAGCCAAAGCATAAGAGACTGTTAAAAACTGAGAACAAACTGAGGGTTGATGGGGGGTGGGAGGGAGGGGAGGGTGGGTGATGGGTATTGAGGAGGGCACCTTTTGGGATGAGCACTGGGTGTTGTATGGAAACCAATTTGACAATAAATTTGATATATTAAAAAAATAAATAAATAAAAAATAAAACTGCTCCCCAGACTCTATCACATCACCTTGCTTCATTTTTTTCTCAGCATTTATCACTATCAGTTAATTTTCTTGTTTGTTGCTTGTTTATTCTTACTTATTTGTTTCTTTATTTCTGTCTCTCCCCATTAACATGTGGGTGCATAAGAGCAAGGACCTTTGCTATCTTGTTTGCTGCTGTGTTTCCAATGTCTACAAGAAAGTCTGACACATAATAGGTGCTCAATAAATAGTTCATTTTCTTCCTTTTTTTATCGTATTTTAAAAAAATTTTCAAGTTTATTTCTATTCATTTTGAGAGAGAGAGAGAGAGAGAGAGCAAGTGTGGGAGGAGCAGAGAGAGAGGGAGACAGAATCCCAAGCAGGCTCCATGCTGTGAGCGCAGAGCCCAATGTGGGGCTTGAACTCATGAACCCCAAGAACCACAAGATCCTGACCTGAGCCAAAGTCAAGAAGTCAAGTCAACTGACTGAACCACCCAGGGGCCCCTCTTTTTCTTTTTTTTAAAGTAGGCTCCACACCCAATGTGGGGCTCAAACTCACAAGCCCTAAGATCAAGAGTCACATGCTCTACCAACTGAGCCAGCCAGGCACCCCTAAATGGTTTTGAATTAAGAAGTCAATGAATCAGGGCATCTGGGTGGCTCAGTTGATTAAGCGTCTGACTGTTGATTTCAGCTCAGGTCATAATCTCATGGTTCATGAGATCAAGTCCCACGTCAGGCTCTGTGCTGATGGTGCAAAACTTGCTTGGGACTCTCTCTCTCTCTCTCTCTCTCTATCTCTATCTCTCCTCCTCCTCCTCCTCCTCTGCCCCTCCCCTGCTCTCTCTCTCACACACTAAATGAATAAATAAATAAACAGTCAATTAGTAAACCTAAGACACAACTGTATATGGAGAATAAGCAGAATGCAAAACAACACAGGTTTGTATGTAAAATAACATATTCACTGAGACCCGCTTTGGATGATCCAATTGCCCTCAACAATTCTAACCTGAATTTTTTAAGCTAATAATTATTGAACACTTACTTCCTCCCAGGAA
This sequence comes from Panthera tigris, assembly GCF_018350195.1. Lineage (NCBI taxonomy): Eukaryota > Metazoa > Chordata > Mammalia > Carnivora > Felidae > Panthera > Panthera tigris. Next base: position 114,036,664 of record NC_056666.1, on the reverse strand, counting down.
CTGTGGGCATTCTTTACACATAATCATGTCGTTTAACTTTTTTCAATCCTTGTACCTCCTTAGGAAGTAGGTACCACTAGCTAAGTGGCAAAGCTAGGATTCAAATATAAGTCAGTCTTATCCCAAAATCCTAAATCCTAATTACTGCCCTCCTGATACCCTATTCCCTTCAAAACCAGTCAAGTTCTCTGGAAATATGCACCCCAGAGAGTATGGTCATGGCAGTTTAGCCTCAATTTAGAGCTCACGGATCTTTCCTGGAATGTCGTGGTTCACTTTGAGGACACATAGAAATCAAGGCATGGCCACCCAAAAATATGCTTCTTATGATGCACATCCTGCAAGCTCAGCAAGACATTACCCAAAACAGCATGTCCAGAGTCAGTTGATTATTAAATGTGTGAACCTTCTGCTGAACCCTATACAATGATTATTACATGCTTTCTAAGATTCAGGTCTCCAGTACAGAAGGATTGTGTTCTCATAAAAGTCAAGTGAGCTAGTACATATGATATCTCTCTGAAAAGAAATGAGATCTTTCACAGAATGTGCAGTATCATCCACTCACAGAATTCTGGACACGGAAAGGAATTGAGAAATGGCCCCTTATGTTACAAAAGTAGTACAGGAGGCACAGGAGAGGTGAAGTGACTTGTCGCAGAGCTAGTAGCTAATGGAATGAAATTACATCATTTACCAAATTTAATTCTCAATATGTAGCTGAGCAATGACCTTTTCAGTCATTCTGCCTGAGTTAGTACCCATTATTTCAAACTTTCAAAATGATGCCGAGTTCATGATATTGATGTGCACATATTTTTTTTTTCTAGACTTCTATTTTGTTTCATTTAAAACCTTTCAGGTTGCCAATCTCCATTGTTATAAGCAATGGACATCATTTCACCTTAATGTCTCTAGGGAGAGAAAACAAAGAAATTGCTATATATTCTCAGTAAATGATCTCTTCGGTAACTGACTGCCTGTAGATGTACCTGGTGAAAGGTGTTTACAAACGGCTCCAATTACAGCAGGGCATAAGTGTGGTCTGCCTTGAAAAATCTCTTTCATTACATATGCTTTTCTCCCTCTATGGTTATTTCCTGAATTAATTTCTTCCCCCAGTTCAACATGGTTCAACAGTTCCACAGTTATTCAAGATGATCCACTAGTACGAAACTGAACTTAGCCCTTTGCTATCTACTTTGACATGTCTCACACAGTAATCCTAACTCTCTATGTCCCTGGTATCAAACTTTAAGGGTCATTAGAATCACCAGGTGGGCTACCGAAAATGGGGTGCTGAAACCCCAGGGTTTCTGATTCAGAGGGCCCAGAATGGGGCTGGGGAATTTGCATTTCTAACGAGTTCCCAAGATGATGCTGTCTGGAGACCATTGTTAAATTATGCCAACAAACACTTTTGCATCAAGATTAACTGGAATTGAAATTACTTGAGATGGATTCTTATAGTCCTGGATTAAACCTAGGCCACAGATCCATACCTCCCACAAAAAATGAATGTCCAAAACCTTGTTGAACTCCTTCACTCAGAGAACAGAAAATGTAAGCTACTGTCAGAGTCTCCTGTGAAAATCAGTTATCAACTGCTGATTAGTGCTCTGAAAAATAACGAGTGTTACTGTTGCAGGTAAGATTCTATTAAGCACTTTCCATTTAATAATTCTTCATCATCCTGAACAAAGAAGAATTTTCAGTCCTGGGCAGTCCAGACCTGGTTCTGTTGCTTAGCAATTGGCTTCACATACTGCTACGGTATTGTGTTTTCCTCTTCAAAAAGGGACAGTGTGCCACAGGAACTTTTTAACTTTCCCAGAGTGCTCCCATGAAAAAGGATTAATAATCATTTTGTATTTAATCTAGCAGACTAAAAATTCTCAAGTTGAGAAGCTTTCTTTTAGGATGTCTAAATACACTTTGCTCTTTCTTCAAAGTGAAGCTGTATGATTCACAATCACTGAAGTATCTTCTGGAGGGATTCATCTTTCTGACAAAGAGCCATCAATCAGTTCATATATGTTGTAGAGTGCCTTGTCCATGTTCACCTGTGAGCTGAGCAAGTGCAAGGTTCAAAAGATGTGCAACAGAATACCTGTGGACACGTTCTGTACAATGTAAGGGAGCCGGTCTAGATATTATTAAGACAGTGTCTCCTTCATGAAATTTATGATGCATAGGAAAGACATGATTAACTTCGAAGAAATAGAGCAAACTATGTAAGACAGTACGCGATTAGCTACTAAATTATGAGGCACTCCACCAAAAGCCTTTTAAGGATTCAGAAAGGGTATAAACGAGCTAGCATTTATCCAGTGCTTCCTATATGCTAGGCACTTCAAATGCATTATCTCTTTTAATGGTCGCAACAGTCCTGCGAAGTCAGAATTATTATCCTCATTTTCAGATGAGGACACTAAGGTTAATTAGCTTGCAAGTAAACAAACCCAGGTCTGGGTTAAGTAAAGGAAAGCTTGGTGGAATGTATCCAGACAGAGAGGGACTCACCCATCATACTGCCCTTTTCCCTGGCATCACTCTGCATTATTCATAAATGCAGGGCCTAATTCCTACTTCCTCAGGGAAAAGACCTATGCTCTAATTCATGCCTATAAACCACTGTGAATACCTTTCAGCCAATAGAAGGTCTTCTGGGACAAAGGTAAAGGAAGAAGGATTTCTTTCTATATTATCTTTGAACAATGAGTTCTATAAAGTAATGTGTGATTTGCATGGAATTAAGTACGTTGACCTGTAAATGCCTGCCCCATATTTTTGTAACAGCAGAATCACAACAGCCTTCCAGATTTGAACTGTTCGACATCTCTGTCCAAACTACCTTTCTTTTTTATTGCATTAACAATAACCTAGACCTATTCTGACGAACTTTTTCAATTCAACTATTCCTTGAATTTTATCTCTAGCTGTGTCTTAAAAGGGCCCCAACTCTCCAAATGATGGCATATCATACCATCCCCAATGCTCTGCCCCTATTTCCCATGTACACTTAGAAAAACACAGCAAGGTAAGTGGTCATGTTTTCCATGAGGCTTTTGAAATGAAAGGTAAGGGTGGATGCATTTCCCTACTGCTAGACAGGTTGAGGGGGGTTATAAGGCAAATCCAAATTCCAGGCCCACAACTATGTCAATTATCTTAAAATTTTGTAGAAAATAGAGATACAAGGGCATAAATGGTTAATATTTAAACCACTACTGAGCCCTGGGTTGGGAATAAAGAATCCTGAGTTCCAGAACTATTTTTGCCCAAGTTCTGAGACTTCCAGAGTTTATAAAGCGTGAAGGACAAGAATGAAAAAAATCTGACACTATTCAACCCTGTCTAGGATACAAAGAAATGAGAACTCTCATAATCCAAAGAGTTTCTTCTATGGACAAGGAAACAATCAACAGGGTGAAAAGACAGCCTATGGGATGGGAGAAAATATTCACAAGCCATATATTTTACAAAGAGTTAATATCCAGAATAGATAAAGAACCCCTAAAACTCAACAACAAAATAAACAGTTCGATTTAAAAATGGGCAAGAGACTTGAACAGACATTTCTCCAAAGAGGATATATGCAAATGGCCAACAAGCATACAAAAAAATGCTCAAGGTCACTAATGATGAGGAAAATGCAAATCAAAACCAAATGAGATATCAAACCTCACACTCATTAGGATAGCAAACATCAGAAAAGAAAAGAAAAGAAGAAAAGAAAAGGTAATAAAAGAAAAGGAAAGGAAAGGAAAGGAAAGAAAGAAAGAAAAAGAAAGAAAGAAAATAACTAGTACTACTAAGGATGTGGAGAAATTGGAACCATTGTGCACTATTAGTGAAAATGTAAAATAGTTCAGCTGCTTAGAAAACAGTAGAGAGGTAATTTTTTTTTTTTTTTTACGTTTATTTTTGAGACAGAGAGAGACAGAGCATGAACAGGGGAGGGGCAGAGAGGGAGACACAGAATCAGAAGCAGCCTCCAGGCTCTGAGCCATCAGCCCAGAGCCTGACGCGGGGCTCGAACTCACGGTCTGTGAGATCATGACCTGAGCTGAAGTCGGACGCTTAACCGACTGAGCCACCCAGGCGCCCCGAGAGGTAATTTTTTAAGGTTTATTTATTTATTTTGAGAGAGAAGAGAATTCACACGTGCACATGGGGGAGGGGCAGAGAGTGAGGCAGAGAGAGAATCCCAAGCAAGCTCTGTGCTGACAGCCCCAATGTGGGGCTTGATCTCACAAACTGCAAAATCATGCCCTGAGCCAAAATCAAGAGTCGGACACTTTTTTTTTTTTTAATTTATTGTAGTTAGCTAACATACAGTATAGTCTTGGCTTCAGGAGTAGATTCCTGTGATTCATCACTTACATACAACACCCAGTGCTCATCCTAACAAGTGCCTTTCTCAATGCCCATCACCCATTTTCTCCACCCCCATCTTCCACCCCCATCAACCCTCAATTTGCTCTCTGTATTCAAGATTCCCTTATGGTTTGCCTCCCTCTCTGTTTGTATCTTATTTTTCAGTCCCTTCCCCTATAGTCTTCTATTAAGCCTCTCAAATTCTATATATGAGTGAAATCATATGATATCTGTCTTTCTCTGACTTACTTCACTTAGCATAATACCCTCCAGTTTTATCGACATTGTTGCAAATGGCAAGATTTCATTCTTTTTCATCACCAAATTGTATTCCATTGTATATCTATACCACATCTTCTTTATCCATTCATTAGTCGATGGACATTTGGGCCCTTTCCATACTTTGGCTACAGTCAATAGGGCTGTTATAAACACTGGGGTACATGTGCCCCTACAAATCAGCACTCCTGTATCCATTGGATAGATTCCTGGTAGTATTATTGCTGGGTCATAGGGTAATTCTATTTTTCCTTTTCTGAGGCATCTCCACACTGTTTTCCAGAGTGGCTGCACCAGTTTGCTTCTCACTGACACTGCAAGAGGTTTCCCCTTATCTCCATATCCTCACCAACATCTGTTGTGTCCTGAGTTGTTAATGTTAGCTGTTCTGACAGGTGTGAGGTGGTATCTCATTGTGGTTTTGATTTGTATTTCCCTGATGATGAGTGATGTTGAGCATTTTTTCATGGGTCTGTTACCATCTGGATATCTTCTTTGGAAAAGTGTGTATTCATGTCTTTTGCCTATTTCTTCAGTGGATTTGTTTTCTGGGTGTTGAGTTTGATAAGTTCTTTACAGATTTGGGATACTAACCCTTTATCTGATATGTCATTTGCAAATATCTTCTCCCATTCCCTCAGCTGCCTTTTAGTTTTGCTGATTGTCTCCTTCTCTGCGTAGAAGTTTTTATCTTGATGAGGCCCCAATAGTTATGAATTTGGTAGTGTGTGGGTGTCTGAGAATTTGTCCATCTCTTCCAATTGTCCAGTTTGTTGACATACAATTTTTTATACTATTAATAATTGTTGTATTTCTGTTGTGTTGGTTGTGAGCTCTCTTCTTTCATTTGTGATTTTATCTATTTGAGTCCTCTCTTTTTTCTTCATGAGAAGTCTGGATAGGGGTTTATCAATTTTGTTTTTCTTCCAAAAAACTAACTCTTAGATTCATTGATCTGTTCTACTGGGTTTTTTTTTTTTTATTATTCTATATTGTTTATTTCTGCTCTAATCTTTATTATTTCTCTTCTGCTGGTTTTGGGCTTTCTTTGCTGCTATCTTTCTAGTTCCTTTAGGTGTGAAGTCAGGTTCTGTGTTTGGGATTTTTCTTGCTTCTTGAGATAGGCCTGGATTGCAATGTATTTTCCTCTTAGGACTACATTTGCTGCATCCCAAAGGGTTTGGACTGTCGTGTTTTCATTTGCTTCCATATATTTTTAAACTTCTTCTTTAATTTCCTGGTTGGCTCATTCATTCTTTAATAGGATGTTCTTTAACCTCCATGTATTTGGGGGCTCTCCAAATGTTTTCTTGTGGTTGAGTTCAAGTTTCATAGTGTTGTGTGATCTGAAAACATGCATGGTACGATCTAAGAGTCAGAGGTTTAACCAGCTGAGCCACCCAGGTGCCCTTAGAAGTTCTTTTAAAAATTAAAAATAAAATTACTATATGATCCAGCAATCCCACTTCTGGGATTATCCAGGAGAATTGAGAATAGGATCTCTGTAGGACTCCACTCACATGAGGTGTAAAGTAGCCAAATGCATAGAAATAGAAAGTAGAATGTGGTTACCAAGAGAGGAAATGGGTAGTTGTTCAACGCGCCTAGAATTTCAGTTTTGCAAGATGAAAAGTCCCAGAGATCTGTTGTACCACATGGTGAATATAGTTAACACTGCTGTGTTGTACAATTAAGATGGTTACGATAGTCAATTTTATGTTATACATTTTTTACAATAGTCATTTTTAAAAACATCCATGAAAGCAAACTGGACCTTAGACTTCATTAAAATTAAAAATCCTTTAGGGACGAAGATTTTGTTATACAAATAAAGTCGGAAAGACCAAAAAAAAAAAAAAAAAGCAAATAGAACAGGTGAAACTAAATATGCTTAAAGAAGTAATTCACGTAAACCACATACTACAGTGCCTGACACACAGCAAGTCCCAGTAAATAATGACTTATTTTATGTTGTTACTGGCAAGGTTCATATAGCAATTTGTGTTCAAATAGTGAAACAATTTCCTAGGTTAGAGCAACACTTTCTTGAAATGACCATACTGTAGTCTCAGCTCCATTTCTAGGCATCTAGAGGATACTCTTTAGTGCACATGAGATATGTATATGAAAGTTTATTCTATTATTGATACTGCCCCTCCTGAAAAAGTGGCAGATCAACCTATCTAGATGTGAATAAATCTCAAATGTATGTGCTTACCTGAAGATGGCAAATTTTAGAAGAATACTGTGATGTGCACTTTGAAAATACATGGAATAATTCTATGTATACATACTTACTTACCTGTGCAGGAAGCATCGCAACATTTGTATGGTGATACCCAGCAATCTCATGCTATATATTACTTCTGGATAAGGAAAAAATCAATGGATGAAGGATAGAACTTACGCTGTATCTATTGCATTTTATTTCCTAAAATTAAAACAAATGTTAGGAGAGATATCTAAAACAAAGCTCACTATATTACACTTGGGTCATGGATATGCAGAAGTCTGCTACAGTATTTTCTGTGTTTTGTGTATGTGTAATATGCTTCATAGTTTACAGCCTGTAACATTAGAGTGTTAATATTAATTTTCACACGCATTTTCATTACTCAGTAAAACTCATAAGCACCCCTCTTGAAAGCCTCCTCAGAATCCTCTGGAAGTTTCTCTTTCTGGACTCCCACAGCATCTATTTTATTCCCCTCTGGTCAGTTCCTTATTTATTTTTTTTTAAACTCAAGGGTAAACTGTTAGATTCTCATTTTCAGTGACTGGCACTTCTTCACCTTTGTATCCTATCCAAAGCTTAAGGCCAAATTGGCTATGTTAGCATATTTTTAATAAACATACAATAAAATAATGAGGTTAAATTACATATTCCATAATTGCTGATGAAGTATGATGTGGCTGCTTACAAAAATGAGGAAAGTAGTTGATACAAAAAAAAAAAAAAAAAGGTATAGTCATGAGACAATACACCTGAGAAATCCAATTTATTCATCAAATCCTCAGAAGCCTAAATCTCTGTCTTAGCTCAGGCTACCATAACAAAGTACCATACACTGGGTGCCTTGAACAACAGACATTTATTTCTCACCTTTCTGGAGATTGAGAAGTCCAAGGTCAAGGTGCTGGCCAATTTGATTCCTGGTAAGAGCCCTCTCCCTGGCCACCTTTTCACTGTGTCCTCATATGACAGAGACAGAGTTCTTGTGTCTCTTGTTCTGCTCATAGCAGCACTAATCCCATCATGAAGGCCAACATTCAAGACATAATTACTTATGGAATTTACATTCCAATAATCTCCTTAAGCCTGCGTCTCCAAATACCATCACAATGAAGGTTAGGGCTTCAATATACAAATCTGGGGATAAGCGGGGGTGGGGGGTGGATACAAACATTCAGTCCATAACATCCATCCAGATGTAACACTCCACCTGTGAACATTATCACAAAGTGAGCAGGCAGGGTGTGGGCACTGGGGGCTACTACCCATGCTCAGAGTCTCACGTCTGTGTGAGGCAGGGAGAGGACAATGGTGGCAGAATTGTATGGCTTTTCTCCCGGTCACACATTTCTAAAATCTCTTCCACACCTGAATGCCAATGAATTTTAACACTTAACACTTCGTAATTGGCTTCATAATGCTCATCAGCTTGTCATTGATTGCCTTCATGTCTAGATGATGGAGGATTATAGAATTTTGCATTCAATTATAGAATTTCATAATCAATTACACAGCCCTTGAATGGTCCACATCTCCTTCATGCAAAAGTCATCTCAATGTTAAATTATTGAAAAATCCAAGGAAAGCAAAGAAAAAAATGATTGATGCATCCATTTCCTGTGGTTTAAAAAAAAGACCTACCATAAGCATAAATTGTTAGCATTAGATTTAGATAAATTATTGTAAAAATCAATTTAATAGAATTATCAATAATTACAAATCTAAAGAACGGCTTCTACATGAAGGTTGGTTATGTTAACATAACCAGGTAGTTGTTTATTGATGGACAAAGGGGTGCGTAATTATTCATTGTCTTGGAGATAATGCTGATTCATCACTCTGCTGATGGGCAACATTAACCACATCAGAAAAGGAAATCTGGTTCATTTATCTAAGGCTCCATAAAAGTCAAGTGTTAATTTTTGTCACAAAATTAAAAAGGTTCTTTTCTTTATTTTTCATCATGGAATAAAAAAACTGTGCACTTTCCTCGTGTAGAACTTGAAGCTCCTGGGTTTGAAAGATAAACTTCCAAGCCTCCCTTTGCCAAAACGAGGTTCCAGGAGATCCCCCCTACCCCCTCTTACTCATTTCCTATAAACCTAGAATTCAAACCAATGACTCACCATATTAGTTTCTCAGCAATAGACTGATATTTCTTGTTATTGCTCTCCTGAGTTCTGCACGTCTAGTCTTAGACCATGATAATCTCTCCCAACTGCAAATTCATTCTCATAAAACTGGATGAGAATTATATGAGGAGTCATTATAAGAATCACTATCGAGGTGAGCAGTTCTATAATTAATATGTGGGTTGCTTTTTTTCTCCAGGTGATGAAATTTTTTCTCCATAGCCCATCGAAGTACTTTCAGCTGAAGTAATGATGACATTGTAATGGTCATTGTAAAACTGGCTCAAAAGCTAGCCAATGGAAAATACACTGAACTAACAGGAAGTAAGCTGAGCTTCAGACATGACTGCCTGACTTATCCTGGGAAAGTCTCTTATTCCGTTCCCAGGCTGCCTTAGGTCTCTAACCCATAACTTTCCAGTCTCTGGAGGTCAAGTGCACTGAGAACTATTCCCTCACCTATTCTTACTTATTACTACAATACACACACCAAACTGTGTGTGGGCGCGTGTATATGTGGGCATTCATTCATCTGACAAGCCTTTATTTTGGGCCAACTATATGCAGACACAGCCTCAGGCTCTCCAGCATTCAGAAAATAAAACACAGTTCGCTCGGAAGGATGTACTTATGTGCAGTGTATGAAATAATGTGATTCAGCAAATCACAATAGAAATACAATGACCAATAAATACTTGAAAAAATGTTCACTCCCACTGGTAATCAAGGAATATTACATGACAATAGGGAACTATTTGTCACCTATCAAATTAGAAAAGGCTTTTAAACATTTTAATATCCTGTACCAAGTAGGGAAGGAACTTGGCTCCTATAAAACAGTTACTCTCAAATCTTCCTTAATAACAAAAAAACATTTTTTTTTAAGGTATTGGATGTGATAGGATACATCTAAGCCAATCATAGAGTCTTGCTGCCCTTACAAGCACCTGGTTTCTGCATTTGCATATGATGCAATTCTGTCTGTCAGACCTAAGGGGAAATTTTCTGGGAAGAGGAGGTTCCTGGGAAGGTTTTCCTCTTCCCCCCCCTTTTTTTTTTTTTAAGTTTATTCATTTAGTTTGAGAGAGAGAGAGAGCAAACACGAGCAGGGTGTGGGGCAGAGAGAGAGGGAGAGAGAGAATCCCAAGCAGGTTTCATGCTATCAGCACAGAGCCTGACTCTGGGCTTGATCCCAGGAACTGTGGGATCATGACCTGAGCTGAAACCGAGAGTTGGTCGCTAAACCAACTAAGCCATCCAGGCGCCCCAAGGTTTTCCGCTTTCTGTGAAAGGGACCCAAGACAGTAACATTTGTTGCTTTCTTTCCTTTGGATCTTGTTTGCACACCCCTGACCTCAGCAACTGTATTTCTAGGTCTTCATCCTTAAGAAACAATCAGAAGTATGCAATGATTGACATCCAAGGCCACTCATCCCAGAATTATTTACTACAATGAGAATTAGAAACAGTCATAAACAGTAGAAAACTGGCATAATATACATGGTGCTCTATTTTCTCCAAGGATTACCCCATTGAGGGTCAATTGGGAAAGAACTGCTAATATTACATTGCTCTGAATAAAGAATGTTTTAAATTGGAGGGGGAGGAAGAAATAGTCATAAACATCTGACAATCCATTTTGTTAAATAAATTATGGGACGTCCATCCATAAGGTATTACATATTTTTTTAAAATTGTATTATAGGGGCGCCTGGGTGGCTCAGTCGGTTGAGCATCTGACTTCGGCTCAGGTCATGACCTCATGGCTCGTGAGTTCGAGCCTTACATCGGGCTCTGTACTGACAGCTCAGAGCCTGGAGCCTGCTTCCAATTCTTTGTCTCCCTCTCTCTCTGCCCCTAACCCACTTGCATTCTGTCTCTGTCTCTCTCAAAAATAAAATAAACATTAAAATTGTATTATAGATTGGGGTGCCTGGGTGGCTCAGTTGGTTAAGCGTCCAACCTCGGCTCAGGTCACGATCTCTCAGTTCACAAGTTAGAGCCCTGCCTCGGGCTCTGTGATGACAGCTCAGAGCCTGGAGCCTGCTTTGGATTCTGTGTCTCTCTCTCTCTTTCTGCCCCTCCCCGCTCATACTCTCTCTCTCCCTCTCTTTCAAAAATAATAAAACATTAAAAATTTTTAATTGTATTGTAGATGTATAAGAAATTCCTTGTGACATATTGCCAAGAGAATAAGCACAAAATGAAAATTTTTGGGAAATTATCTGTATATGTACATGATGTGTGTGTGTATATATGTTGTACATATATACCTCCTGGAGGGTGCGATGATGGGAGATTTTTACTTTCTCTCTTTTTTTGTTTGTTTGTTTTGAGACAGAGAGAGAGAGTAGGAGCAGAGGAGGGCAGAGCAAGAGGGAGGGAGAGAGAATCTTAAGCAGGCTCCACACTCAGCACAGAACCCACTGCAGGGCTCAGTCTCACAATGATGAGATCATGACCTGAGCCAAAATCAGGAGTTGGATGCTTAACCGACTGAGCCACCCAGGCGCCCCTATTTTCTTTTTTGTGCCTATTTGGACTTCCAAAGTTTGTAGCATTAACATTTTTTGGTTACTGCAATTAGAGGGGGATAATGTTGTTTAAAAAACCAAAGCATCATGGGTAGGTGTTGTGACAGAGTATAAAGGAGACACGGCCTAACCCTAACTGTGAGTGTGCTGGAGCTGAGTTTTGAAATTAGCCAGGATTATTTGCTCATAAGGAGGAAGGGATATTTCAGGCAGGGGGGAAAGTACACCTTGAAAACCGAGCCTTTGGGGAACATAGCCCTTTCAGGGAAACGCTCATGGTTTAACCTGGTTAGAGGCTGGTAGATAGAGTGTGTGATAGGATCTCATAGCAGGTCACACTGGGGAGTGGCTCTCACAAAGGCCCTTGCAAAACATGCTCTGAATCTTAACTTCTCTTTCAGGCAGTGGGATGTGACAAAGATACAGAAAATTACTTACGTGGAAAAGCAGACATTTATGTGGCCACTTTTTTGTTTTGTGATATTTCCTCCGTGCTTTTGGGGGAGTCAAACTCCTATCTATCTACCGTCCGCTGCAGCACCATCCTGAGGTCCCTTTCTGGACTTTCCTGCATCACACTTGAAGTCCAATGCACAAGATAATAATCCCCGCCCATCACCTATTGCAGACGTCAGTGTGATCACCATGTTCGGTGTGGCCCACAGGCCAGAACCTGCAACTCCTACACCAGTGCCTCACAACCCTGGAAGGGCAGTATTGTTGCATCGTGCCGTTTAAGGGCAGTTGGGAAAGGCTACCCAAACCCAAGAAGTAAATAATTACCTGATGGCTAAGAAGCCAAAGCCATCCTTAGAGATTCATTCTCCAGAGGTATAGAAGAAAGAAAAGCGTGTCTGCACTCTGCCCACGTTCCTTTTCAAAAAACGTCAGCAGCAAGTATGGGGTGCCGGGTAAATATGTTTTGAGCTGGCGGCCAAGCACCACCTTTCTGGAATGTCCCCCTCTTCCTTATCCCACAGATGTCATAGAGTGATGGTTCAGAGACTGACACCTATTATGAGCTGGAATTAACCCAGTTCTCTCAAAGGAATGTGAAATACGAAATACAATTTTTTTTTAATTTTTTAAAATGTTTTTATTTATTTTTGAGAGAGAGAGCACGCAAGCAGGGGAGGGGCAAAGAGAGAGGGAGACACAGAATCCGAAGCAGGCTCCAGGCTCTGAGCTGTCGGCACAGAGCCTGACGCGGGGCTTGAACTCATGAACTGCAAGATCACGGGTGACCTGAGCTGAAGTCGGATGCCTAACCAACTGAGCCACACAGGCACCCCCTGAAATAAATGTTTTTAGTTGCAATCAAGCTGTTCTCTTGAATGGAAGAGAGGTCACCTTGGTTGCCATGGTTGGTGGCCACTTTCCCTCATGCTGAATAAGAAGGCAGAGGAAGCTGGTATGCAGCAGACAGACAGACGATGAAGGGGGCAGGCAAAAGCAGACTCAAGGTATGGTGCATTTGGGTAGACCACTATAAGAAACAATCCCAAGTCTCCGTGGCTTAACACAATGCAAGTTTATTTCTTGCTCACACAAAGTCCAATGTTAATGTTGTTGGCTGGGCAGTTCTCTGGTGCAGCTCTCTCCAGGAGGCAATTCAGGGACTCAGGCTCTTTCATTCCATCTCCACAATCTGGTGGTTTCAAGATCCCCCCAGCATCATCCCCTCCCATCCAGTACTGAAGAGAGAGAACATGAAAAATCACACGGGATATTTTGTAAGCAGGTCTCGAAGAGGCATATATCACTTCTTCCCACAATCTATTGGCCAGAACTCAGTCGTGTAGCTCCATCTAGACACGAGGAGGGCAAGGAAATAGAACTTCACTTTGTGTCTATGAACGAGAGCGGAACCAGATATTGGTCAGCACTGGAAGGATCTGCTGCATATGGAGAGAGAGAGATCAATCTTGCCTCATATACGAGGCTTCATTAGTCAAATCCAGTATCCTTACTGATGCTCACTCAGTTGACCTCTACTATTTACAACCCAAGGAAAACACTAACGAATAATCAAAACACTTTTCAGATCGTAAAGCAGTTCAACCACTCACAATCTCACTTAAATCTCACATCAAGCCTGTGGGATAAATATTATTACCATTCTCATTTTCTCGACGAAGAAACAGAGTCTCAGAGAAATTGTATCAATTGCCCAAGTCCCATACCAACATGTCCCGTCAGGACTGGCATTAAGGCCTTCAGACTCCAAAGCCGAGCTCTCTCTTCACTTCATTGTGAGGAAGAACCTCTGGGAGGATGGGAATTACACTCCTGACTCCTTACTGTGAGTGGTTTTTATGAGACTAGTGAGAACGCTGACAATAACTCTGGAGGGAGAGTGAAAGATGGTACAAAGCCACCAGATCTCAGGGGGAAGGGTAGATAAGGATGAAACAGAAGGACTTTCCTGTAGAACGTCCAGGAAGAGCAGGCACTCCACTTTCTTTCCAATTTTGCAGAGGCTGTGCTGGGAATTCAGAGAGAAAATCTGATCAGAGCCGAAAGGGTAGGAGCCGTTGCCGTACGGAGACCCACATTTTGCGTTCGGTGCCGGAACGGAGTCCAGACCATGACCGTGAAGAAACACTTAAAGAAAGCCCTGAAGGAAAGCAAGACAAATGCAAAGTCCTTGAGTCGTGGCACCAAGATGAAAGGCACCCGTTCCCCCAGCCTGGGTGAGAAGAACAAGGATGCGGGAGAGCTATAAATCCATCTTGGTGCACAATGAATGATGAGATAGCTCTGGAACGACAGCGAACAGCTGCCTGGTTTCCTCCGAGCTAACAGCTGCCGCCTCTGCTGGGCTTTCTCCGCCACCAGCTCCTTTGACATCCAGCCTAACAGAATTGATGATCAAGGCTCTCCGGTGTGGTAGCGAAGCCTCTGCCAGGGGGAAAGGCGTTTGAACTGCCGCTGAGTGCGAGGGGAAAGTGCCAGGTGGGAACAACCTTGACAAAATAAGGATAACAGAAAGTGCTCAAAGCAAATTGGTAAGAGGGAATGGATAGGGCTCTTAAGGTGGCCGTTCTCATGTGTCTTTGTAGAGATTTTCACTGGTCCCAGGGAAAAAGAGAAAAAGGACAATGTAGCAAGTATTTCTTTTTAAATGCATTCCATTTAAAGGACCGTCCTTTATTGCAAGATTACTTCCTTGCTTGCTTTGATGTTAAAATGTCCTTTTATGAAGTGATAATAATAGAAAATGGTATTTTTAAAAAGGTGTACTCCTGGCAAAATAAAATGTTGGCAGAGGATTTCAGTTCTCAACTTTTTTCTCTTTTGTTGGTCCATGAAATTGATAAGTCTGGTACCCATTCAAAAGCCCAAAACTCTTTAGGCATTATTCACAAAGAAATTGTAAAAAGGAGAAAACTTGGCAAACACCCTTACGAATCAGAAGGTTAAATCACACAAACTTCAAGGGTACATCAGTGCTTATAAGTAGGATAAATAATAGACCTTTGAGAAAAGTCATAACTCCAAACAGAAATGAATTAAATAGTCAGCTTCTATCAGCCTCAAAAATCAGAATTCTGGGGGTGCCTCGGTGGCTCAGTCACTTAAGTGTCCCACTCTCGATTTTGGCTCAGGTCATGATCCCACGGTCGTGACATCAAGCTCCACATTGGGCTCCACGCTGACACCATGGAGTCTGCTTGAGATTTTCTCTTTCCCTCTCCCTCTCTCTCCCTCTCTCCCTCTCTCCCTCCCAAAATAAATCAGTAAACTTAAAAAAAATTCAGAATTCTGGGTGCCCCTTCAAGCCATGTGAAAAAGGGTTTAGATGGCCCAACCAGTCTCAACTATTACTCATAATTATCTCTAAGACAAGAAATGTTACTCACATGAAAAACCAGAGGCTATTACATTCTGCAGAATGAATTACAAAATACTACCAAGGAGCCAGCTGCAAAGACTTTGATAGCAAAATAGTCCCCAGTGTTCACAAGGAGACTGGGAAGAACTCACAACAGCAGCTGTTTTACAAACGTGCAAAACACAGGTAAAAGAACAAGAGGAAAATGCTTGGAATAGAAGCCACAAGTGTTTCTACATGAAGGGCACTACCTCTACCTGCCCCCTGCTTGCATTATAGGACCAGGGCATGTGACAAAATGAGACAGGTTGGGAAAGGCAAAGGCTTGGGGTGCAGTGCAGAGGAGCAGGGTAAAAGAGTAAGGTATATTTTCCTTGACTGGTTTTCCATGAATTTCGGATACCCATGCCTCAGCTTAATTCAAGGTTGTGTTCCTAGCTTGCAATAACTTAAAGAAATATTGAGTGCTTTATAAGTAGGAAAAGAATTGTAAATGGAATGTCAAGACATTCACATTCCCTGAAAATTATAACAATCATTCCCTTGTCCCGTGTTTTTAACTTTCCAATGGAAACAGAAGTGATCGAGAAGGGTTTTGGAGAAGGAACTAACATTTATTAAACACCTATTATGGACCAGGCATGGTGCTTGAAACCTTCTTTATGTATGTTATCTCATCAACTTCTAACAACAACATTCTGAGGTATCATGGCCCCATTCTTCAGACAAGAACTCTGAGGCTCAGTGACAATGAGATGCTTGCCCAGCGGTCAATAGCTAAGTGTCAGAGTCAAGCACGTGTTTTCGCCACTACTGTCCACATCCAGCTACTCTCTCTGCATGGGGGCAGGATGAATGGCTATGGCAACTGAGATGAAGATGACCCCTTCTCTCAGAATCCCTCCTCCTACTGTTGCCCCCTTTGTCCTCCACAGCGTCCGTTTCACACTCCAGTGTCTGCCCCACCTAATGCTGAACCTCTTATTAGCTCACATCAAAGTTAATTTACTTTTCCTTTCTGGTAAGCACAGAAAATCACTTTGGTGCACCAAGTTAGAAGAGCATTTATCTGGTCAAATAATACAAATAATCTAACAGAGGAGGACAAAAGAACAAATCCCCTACAGGGCAGAGATACTGGACCTGTCTTTATTAGCAACCGATTACAGATTCCACTGGGAGGAATTTCAAGTCCACTAACAGGATTGCTCAGCAGAAATCTGGTGGGGTTTTCTACTTCCACTATCCAAAAAGCATTCCTTTTGTAGTAATTACCAGTTCAAAACTACAATGGCTAAAAAATATATGCAGGTATCCTGTTCCCAGCAGGCACAAAGACATGAAAACTGAAAGACTTGTTACGCTGGGTTGAACAGTGCCTCTAGTCTGTACTCCCAAATGCATGCCCACCAGAAACCTGTAAATGTAACCTTATTTGAAGATAAGTCTTTGCTAAAATGAGATCATACCTGATTAGGTGGGCCTTGATCCAATGGCTGTGGTCATTATAAGAAGGAAATTTAAACACAAACACATACAGAGGGAAGATGGCCATGATGGAGACAGAGTTTGGAGTAAAAGAGCTACAAGCCAAGGAACACCAAGGATTATAGGCAACCACTAGAAGCTGGAAAGAGACAACCTTCCCTCGAGCCTTTTAGAGGGACCATGGCCCTGCCAGTACTTTGATTGCAGATGTCTGGCCTCCAGAACTGTGAGAGAATAAGATTCTGTTGTTTTAAGTCATCCTATTTGCAGTACTTGGGTTCAGCAGCCCTGGAAAACTAACACACTTAGCACGTTCCATCAGTAAGAGTCTTGTCTAATGTAAAATGGCTAATTCTGTTCAAATTCATGTTTGCTGCAACTCCAAACAATACCTAAGTCCCTCCATCCTAATCAAAATCTCAGTGGGATTAGTGGAGGGGACAATTTAACAAGTTGACACTTTGTGTTGTCTGGAGCTAACTGGATCCTAGCAAGATGGCAAACTACCAGAACAGTGTTCGTGGGGCATGCCCAGAGATGCTCTCACTGAGCAGAGAATGAAGGAGGCAAGGAAGAAAGCCCTGAAGGCAGAAGACTCCTCCAAGCAGAGGAGCAAAATGCGAAAGCACAAAGACTCTTGGAGGGAGTGTGTCTGAGGCCTCAAGGAACCAGAAGGGCCTGGGGAACAGGGTCTGGTGAGCAGCAGGAGATGAGTTTGGAACACCCAGAACACGAGGAGCGCACGCAGCTCTATGAGACCTGTGTGAACCCTGCGAGAAACTTTTGGGGACTGAGGACAGTTGGAAGAAGAGAGGATTCTTCGGGAGCTGTGTTCTTTCTTCCTCTCTCACAATACCCTGGGGTTGATTTTCACCTGCCTCTAGAGAAGCAGAAAAACAGTGGCACCAGCCCCACAGTGCCAGCGTAGGCAGGGTAACACATTGGCAGGCGGCCCTGGAGCTGGGTGGGTGAGAAGAAAACAGGTGCAGGTGGACTGGTCAGCACAAGGTACTTCATCCTGCTCTCATGCCCACCCTTAAGAGAGAAAAACTCTTGGAAAAAGCTCAAATGTAGGGCAGAAGTGATGGAGGTTCCCTAAGGGACAGGTGACTTGCCTTATGTGTGATGAACAGGAGACAGCAAAGATGGCTCAAGCCCATACTATGGGGCTGAGAGTGGGAGGCAAGGAACTCTCCATCCTGGGGCAGGAGACCCTCTGCCTCCCAGGACCGGACCCCACCACACCCCAAGACCTGACAGTTCCCCAGTACAAGTGCGTATTGTCAAATACTGAAGTTGATTTCCCAGGGGAACAGAAACCCAAAGAGAGGAGCATTACTATTTAAAAAAAAAAAAAAAAGACAACAAAAAGAGAAGAAACAATTAATGGAGTAGTTAAATAATGCTAAATGAGCATCAAAATTTTCAAACACATACGAGACAATATTGGTAACATGACATCAGAACTAAGAGAATAAAGCACCAGGTTGAATACCTAATTTGCTTTGTTGAAATAACTCAATAAATGAGATTAATAACTTGAGAACTACACCCAAAGAACAAGTTGCTGAGCTGGGAGACCAAGTTGGAGGAACTCTACCATATAGATACACAGAAGGGATAGGATGATGAAAAATGTATAAGAAAAATTAAGAGATAGGAGAAGAGACATAGAAATGTCAACATGTGTTATAATGGGAATCCCAGAAGGAGAAAAAACAAACAGAGGGGAGGAAGTGTTTGAAAGGGTAACAGAATTTACCAGAGAGAGGAAAGCTGTTTTAGATCAAAAGACCTTACAGAAAGCCAAACAAAACTAAGGGAAAGACAACACCTGGATGTATTATGCTGAAACTTATAACCCAGCTAAAGTATCTTTTCTATGTGAGCATACAATAAAAAAGAAAAAAAGACCCAGAGAGTTTACCATCATGTGGCTCTTTTTGAAAAAAAAACAAAAAACAAACAAACAAACAAACAAAAACCAACTCTTGAAAGAGAAATACAGAAGGCTGCTACCATGGTAAAGGAAAATAAATAACTTGGAAATATTCATTGCCAGACAAGATGGAGTTCAAGACCAAAAGCACAAGGGATAGAGAGGGACATTATGCATGAGAGAAGGAACGGAGTTCAATACAAGATAATGGCTAAGGGGGAAACTGGATGGCTCAGTCAGTAGAGCATGCAACTCTTGATCTTGGGGTTGTGAGTTTGAGCCCCCCCCTGGGTGTAGAGATTACTTTAAAACAAAAAATCTTTTAAACAATCATTCCCCATCCACCCCCAAAAAAGTTAAAAGAACAACAACAAGATGACTGTGGACCTCTCTTCACTAAATAAAACAACAGCTGGCAGAACTATGGGGAGAAACAGAGCTATGAATGTTGTTGGTATATTTAATATATGCTTGTCAGAAACTCTGTGATCGAGCAAACACCACCTCCCTCCACAAAACCCAACAGGCACACACATACACAAATATATGGATTGTTTGAGAAACCAACTAATAAACAAATATGCACCGAGCAGAGAATATACATTCTTTCCAAGCAAACATAGAACACTCACAAAAAGTAATCATAAAGGTCACCTTAATAAAGTACAGTTGATGTATTACCAATCATGTTCTAATAAATAATAATAAAAGGATATTTAAAGTTATTCTTTATGTCTGAAAACTAAAATATATTCTACTAAACTAATTCTTAGGTTAAAGCAGAAATTGTAAGGAGCATTTAAAAATGCTTAGGGTCACCCGTGTGGCTCAGTTGGTTAAGTATCCAACTCTTGATTTTGGCTCAAGTCATGATCTAATTGTTCATGGGTCTGAGTCCTGCACTGGGCTCTGCACAGCATGGAGCCTGCTTGGGATTTTCTCTCTCTCCCTCTCTCTCTGTATTGAACCTCAAAAGACCTGAATAGCCAAAGCAATCCTGAAAAAGAAAAACCAAGCTGGAGGCATCACGATTCTGGATTTCAAGCTATATTACAAAGCTGTAGTCATCAAGACAGTATGGTGCTGGCACAAAAACAGACACAAAAAATAGATCAAGGGAACAGAATAGAAAACTGAGAAATGGACCCACAACCATATGGTCAACCCATCTTTGAAAAAGCAGGAAAGAATATCCAATGGAAAAAAGTCAGTTTCTTCAACAAACGGTGCTGGGAAAACTGGACAGCGACATGCAGAAGAATGAACCTGGACCACTTTCTTACACCGTACACAAAAATAAATTCAAAATGGATGAAAGACCTAAATGTAAGACAGGAAGCCATCAAAATCCTAGAGGAGAAAACAGGTAGCAACCTCTTTGACCTTGGCCAGAGCAACTTCTTTCTAGACACATCTAGACACAAGACAAGGGAAACAAAAGCAAACATGAACTATTGGGACCTCATCAAGATAAAAAGCTTCTGCACGGTGAAGGAAACAATCAACAAAACTGAAAGGCAGCCTACGGAATGGGAGAAGATATCTGCAAATGACATATCAGATAAAGGGTTAGTATCCAAAATCTATAAAGAACTTATCAAACTCAACACCCAAAAAAACAAACAACTCAGTTAAGAAAAGGGCAGAAGATATGAATAGACACTTTTCCAAAGAAGACATCCAGATGGCTAACAGACATATGAAAAGATGTTCCACATCACTCATCATCTGGGAAGTACAAATCAAAACCACACTGAGATACCACTTCACACCTGTCAGAATGGCTAAAATTAACAACTCAGGCAACAACAGATGTTGGTGAGGATGCAGAGAAAGGGAAACCCTCTTGCACTGTTGGTGGGAATGCAAACTGATGCAGCCACTCTGGAAAACAGTATGGAGTGTCCTCAAAAACTAAAAAATAGAACTACCTTGCAATCCAGCAACTGCACAATTAGGCATTTACCCAAAAGATACAAAATTACAGATTCAAAGGGATACATGTACCCCAATGTTTATAGCAACATTATCAACAACAGCCAAATTATGGAGAGAGCCCAAATATCCATCAACTGATGAATGGATGAAGAAGATGTTGTATGTATATGTAATGGAATATTACTCAGCCATCAAAAAGAATGAATTCTTGTCATTTGCAACAATGTGGATGGAGACAGAATGCATTATGCTAAGCATCAATAAGTCAATCAGAGAAAGTCAAATATATGATTTCACATACGTGGAATTTAAGAAACAAAATAGATGAACATATGGGAAGGGGGGACAAAAAAGAGAAGAAAGGGAAATAAGCCACAAGAGACTCTTAATGACAGAGAACAAACTGAGGGCTGATGGAGGGGAGGTGGTTGGGGGATGGGCTAGATGGGTGATGTGTATTAAGGAGGGCACTTGTGATGAGCACTGGGCCTTGTATGTGAGTGATGAATCACTAAATTCTACTTCTGAAACCAATATTGTACTATATGTTAACTAACTAAAATATTTAAAAAATTAATTTAAAAAATGCTTAGAATTGAAAACATCAGAAATTCTACAGGAAAGAAATATCAAGAAAGTACCAAGAAGAGAATTTAGAGCTTTGCATACATTTATTAGAAAATGAGAAATTGAAAGAAAATGAGCTAAACTCTTCTTAATCTGTGAATTTAGAAAAAAAAATGAATAAGCTCAGTGAAATAAGAGGGAAAGAAGTAATGAAGGTAAGGATAGAAAGAAAATAGAGAAGACTAATAACCAACAACAAATTACTTGAAAAGATGAACAAAATAGGCAGAACGATCTGTGGGATTTTACACTGAGTGTGCATTTTAAGCACACACAACAAACAATACATATCTTATAAGGGTGCGTATGTTATTTGAAGACCTACATCAACCATACTAAGGTGAATGTCGATGCATAAGAAATGAGAGTAGGATCAGTGATGGAAGTAAAAACATAAATCAAGAGATGGGTCTCACATGGATGAATGCGAACAGAGTTCTGTGACATTGGATACAATGAGCAAAGAAAACCATTTGGTAACTTGTAGGAGAATAATTTGGGGGAAAAATAATAAAGTTAAATCCTTCTTCACTCCCTACAGTACTTTCTTCAGGTGGATTAAAAAGTTTAATGTTAAAAACGAAACCAAATAGCTAAATAAATGTCTGATTATTTACCTTAATTTATCCTATCTATCTTATCTTTAATTTACGGTAAGTATAAATGCAGTAAAAGAAATATCAAAAGAGGAAAAAATGAATGCGTTGACTTCATTAAAATAAAACCTTTAAAAAATAAAATCATTTTGTCCAACAAAGAGAGATTAGAAAAATTAGGTACCGGGGCGCCTGGGTGGCTCAGTCAGTTAAGCGTCCACCTCCTGAGTTCCAATCAGGTCACAATCTTGCAGTTCATGGGTTCCAGCCCCACACTGGGCTGTGTGCTGATGATGCGGAGCATGCTTGGGATTCTGCCTCCCTCCTTCTCTGCCCTTCCCCTGCTTGTTCTCTATCTCTCTCTCAAAATAAATAAGAAAAAGAAAAAGAAAAGAAAATTAGATACTAAAAACAAGTGGGAAAGAATATTTGCAACAAAAAGTACAAAAGAAAAATATCCACAGTGTATTAAATGGTTATATAAACAGGAAAATAAGCCTTACTAAGAGTTGGGCAAAAAAATTCTTAATCCACAAAGAATATACAATTGGCTAATAAACATGAAAAATATTCTATCTCAGTAGCAATATGAAAAATGCAAATTAAAACAGAAATTTTCTATCTACTAAATAAGCAAGCTACTACGCTCATACACTCCCCTTGGGAATATAAACTGGTCCCACTTCCTGGAAAGCAATTTCACACTGCATGTCAAGAGACTTTTAAATTTTCATATATTTTGACTAAGTAATTCCTCTTCTAAGCATCTGTCTTTAGGAGAATATCTACACATTCATCAAAATGGAATACTAATTTTGGTACATTCATACTGTCACAGTGAAGCTCCATGAGAACATAGTCTCTGAATCCCCAGGGCCTGCCACACAGCAGGGACTCAACAAATGTTTGTTAAATGACTCTGAAATTCTATGTGACAGTTAAAAAAAAAAAAAGAATGAATTCAAATTATTAAATGGAAATATCCCTTAGACATATGTTACATGGTAAAGAAAACAAGATGAACAATAGGACATACAGGATGATCCCCCCGATGTAAAACTAAAACCAGCATCAAAATAAACAAAAAACATGTGTGTGTGTGTGTGTGTGTGTGTGTCTGAGTGTGTGTGTGAAAATGCATAGACAAATACATTAAAAAGTGTACACACTAAGCTGATAAGAGTGATTATGTCTAGGAGATGTGGATGCCCTATGAAGGGGACTTCGTGTTACTGAATGGTTTCAGGTATAAGCATATTCTCAGATGAATTGCCTACTTTAAAAATGGAGGTGTCCTTTAGGACACATACATGCATACATACATACATACATAAACATACATGCAAAGATGTTAATGATAGCATGATTTGTAACAGTGAAAAGTTGAAAATAAACCCCATAGAAGAATAGTTAGATACATGTTAGCCATGAAATATCATGTAGGCATAATAAGTCATGTTTTCTGAGGAAGAGTTGACAGGAAATGACATGGTACATTATCAAGTGAAAACAACAGCAGCGACAACAACAAAGACTCAATGCAAAAGATACAGGCTCACCTTTCAGGAAGCACCAAAGAAAGTTGTTCAAGCTGAAAGCAAGTAAGTCTGGGGAGTAGTTTGACTCCAGACACAAAATACAAAGAAAACCCGGGAAGGTAATTATGTAGGTAATTATAAGAGAAAGGCTAAATGCATAAAATGTATATTTCTTTTCTTAACTTATTTTAATAGCAATTATATAAAACAGTTTATATATAATCCTTGGGCCCACAACATATAGGAACATAATATATTTGAGAGTAACAGCACATAGAAGGAACAAAGCTGTACTGGAGTAAGGAAATGACACTAGGTGGTAATGCACATACACAGTAACAATGGAGAGAACTAGACAGAATAAATAAGAAGGCTAATATAACAAACAAATATAAACAAACTAATACATACTTGTAGTATAAATGTATACTACACAATATGTATATGTATACATTATACATATATACATGTATGATACCTATATATGGTATATACCCAACAATCCGTCATTATTACTATTATTTTATATAATTTTATGTCTTTTAAAGAAATTGCGAGAAGAAAGGATATATATAACAGCACAAGAAGGGGGAAGAGGGAATAAAACTATGTAGGAGAAAATTTTCTATATGTCATTGTAATTAAATTTGTATAAATCTTAAGTCTATTCCAATAAGCTAAAGTGGATATGGTAAGACCTAGAGCAACAACTAAGAAAATAACGCAAAAAATGTAGTGAGAAAAATCATTTGAGGAATTAAAATGTTATACTAAAAAATAACCACTTAATGCAAAAGAAACAGCAAAGGAGACTAAAGGAACAAAAAAGACATGAGTTGGGGTGGGGGGAAGGAAAATGGCAGACATAAATCCAACTATTTCAATAATAATGGTAAATGTGAATAGATCAAACAATCCAATCAAAAGGAAGAGATTGTCAGACAGAATCAAAAAAATAAGAACCAAATACATGCTGTATATAAGAGACACAATTTAGATTCAAAGATACAAATAGGCTGAAAGTAAAAGGATAAAAAAAGTTGCATCAGGCAAATGGCAACCATAAGAAAGCTGGAGTGGCTATACTAATATCAGACAAAATCAATTTTAAAACCAAAATAAATATTACTAGAGATAAAGATGGATGTATTATAATGATTATAAAGTCAGTTCAGCAGGAAAATACATAATTATAAATATATCTGTACGCTTAACAACAGAGCCCCAAAACACACGAAACAAAAACTGACAGAATTGAAGGAAGAAATAGACAATTCAGTACTAATGGCTGGAGACGTCAATACCCTTCTTTCAATAATTGATAGAACTAGGCAGAGGATCAACAAGGAAATGGAAGACTTGAACAGCACTGTAAACCGACTATACCT
The DNA here is from genome assembly GCF_018350195.1 of Panthera tigris. NCBI lineage: Eukaryota > Metazoa > Chordata > Mammalia > Carnivora > Felidae > Panthera > Panthera tigris. The sequence continues at coordinate 114,011,757 of NC_056666.1, read as the reverse complement.
AACATCTATAGAACACTCCATTCAACAACAGTAGAATACACATTCTTTTCAAGTGCACTATGAAACATTCTCCAGGGTATATATTAGTCTAAATAAATGTAAAGAGGATTGGAATCATACAAAATATGTTCTCTGACCATAGTGGAATAAAAATAGAAATCCATAACAGAAAGAATAACAGAATTTTAGGAAGATTCAAAAATATGTGGAAATTGAACAATATATTTCTAAATAACAACTCAAAGAAGAAATCACAAGGGAAATTTAAAAATATTTTCAGAAGAATGAAAATGAAAGTCTTACATACCAACATTTATGCGATGCAGCTAAAGCAGTGTTTACAAGGGAATTTATAGCTATAAACACCCAAACTGGAAAGGGGAGAAAATATCTCAAAGCTGTAACCCAAACTTACACCTTAAGACACTGGAAGAAGAAAAGCAAACTAAGTCCAAACCAAGTAGAAGGAGGGAAATAATTACAATTATAGTGGAAATTAATGAGATAGAGAATAGAAAAACAGCAGAGAAAAATCAACAAAACCAAAAGTTGATTCTTTGAAAAGATAAACCACATTGACCAATATTTAGCTAGACTAACCATGGAAAAAAAGAGAGAAGGCTTGAATTACTAAAATTAGAAGTGAGAAAAGGGACATTGTTACCAACGTTAGAGAAACAAAAAGGACTGTAAGAAAATACTATGAACAACGGAATGCCAACAAATTAAATAACATAGATGAAACAAACACATTTCTACAAACAAAAACTACCCAAAGTGACTCAACAAGAAATGGAAAATCTAAAGAGTCCTATAATAAATAAAGAGATTGAATTTGTGTGTTAATCATGCATTTTTATTTTCTGTATTTCTGATGCGTTGATATCTGAAGTCTTGTGGAACCTGAGAGACTGCCCCTTCCAGATTAGCCAATTCCCATAGATAGTAACCTACTCACCTGTGAGTGTACCTTTCATATGTAAACTAACACATCCAAAGCCCACCCCCCACCCCAACCCCCACCATCTCTGTTAATGGGCTCTTATACTCTGGGCCACTATTCCACTGCCCTAATCATCCCAGCTCCAAGTGCCAGGGAAAAATCACTATGCCCTAGAGCCTGCTGAAACCATTAAATTAACCAATCCTAAACCTGATGACACTGCTTTCCATGGAAACCATAAAAAAAGTCCTTGCCAATGTGTTTCTTCCCCTTGATCTCCTTGCCTCCTCACTGACGATGTTGTTTCCCCATGTGTGTAAGACCTTGGGAACTGCGAGTAACAAACTGTCTTCTCAACAGCAATGATCTCCTCATCTAATAGCTTTACCACACTTGAATGATAATAAAATAAAAAAATAATTGTTTTAAAACAATTAGTAATTTTGAAACTATCCACAGAAAAATCTCAGGTACAGATGGCTTCACTGGTGAATTCTACAGATAATTAAAAGAAGAATCAAGGGGTGCCTGGGTGGCTCAGTCGGTTAAGCCTCCTACTCTTGATTTTGGCTCAGGTCCTGATCTCATGGTTCATGAGACTGAGCCCCACGTCAGGCTCTGTGCTGACAACTCAGAGCCTGGAGCCTGCTTCGGATTCTGTGTCTTCCTCTTTCTCTGCCCTTCCCCCGCTCATGCTTTGTCTGTCTCTCTCTCAAAAATAAATAAACATTAAAAAAAAATTAAAAACAGAAATATAGATGCAAAGATACAGAAAAGCATTTGACAAAATCCAACACCATTTCATTAATTAAAAAACACTCCACAAACTAAGAATAGAAACTTTCTCAAGCTGATAAAGGGTATCTATGAAAAACCCACAGCTAACATCAGACTTAATGGTAAAAGACTGAATGCTTTCTCCCTAAGACTAGGAACAAGACAAGGATGTCCATTCTCACCACTTGTATTAAACATTGTACTGCAGTGAATTAGGCAAATAGACAAGAAAAGAAATAAAGGCATTCAGATAGGAAAGGAAGAAGTAAAACTATATTTGCAGATGACACAATCTTATACATAGAAAATCCTAAGGAATCCGCCAAAAAACTATTCAAACTAAAAAATGAGTTCAGCAAGGTTATAAGATAGAATATCACTATATAAAAGTCAATTGTATTTCTATACACTTGCAATGAGCAATCCGAAAACGAAATTAAGAAAATGATTCCATTGGGGCACCTGGGTGACTCAGTCAGTTAAGCGTCCAACTTTAGGTTTCTGCTCAGGTCATGATCTCACAGCTCAATTTGAGCCCTGTGTCATGCTTTGTTCTGACAGGGCAGAGCCCTCTCTCCCCCCCCTTCTCTCTCTCTCTCTCACCCTCTCTCTGCCCCTTTCCTGCTCACATGCTCTCTCTCTCTCTCTAAAAATAAATAAACTTTAAAAAAAGAAAATTATTCCATTTATAATAGCATCAAAAGGAATAAAATACTTAGAAATAAAAATTAACAAAGGAAGTTCAAAGTATATACCCTGAAAGTTATAAAATACTGCTGAAAGAAACTGAAGAAGACCTATTAAATGGAAAGACATCTCATGTTCATTGATCAAACGACAACATTGTTGGATAGGGCAAGTCTCATCCAATTGATCCACAAATCCAGTGCAACACCTTTTGAGATTCTAGCTGACCTATTTGCAAAAATTGACAAGCTGATCCTAAAATTCATATGAAAATTCAAGAGACCCAGAATAGCCAAAATAATCCTAAAATAGAAGAATGAAGCTGGAAAATTCACACTTATCAATTACAAAATAGTACAAGCTACAGTAAGCAAGGTAGTGTGGTTATTGGCACTAGGACATATATATAGATCAACAGAATAGAATTGAGAATGAGACATAAATCCTTTTTTAAGTTTATTTATTTATTTTAAGAGAGAGAGAGAAGGTGGGGGAGGGGCAGAGAGAGAGAGAGGGAAAGAGAGAATCCCAAGCAGGCTCCACCCTCCACCAGAAGCCCAACGCAGGACTCCATCTCACAACTGATCTCATGATGGCAAGATCAGGACGTGAGCCAATATCAACAGCAGGGTGTTTAACCAACTGAGCCACCCAGGAGCCTCCAGAAATAAATCCTTACATCTATAGTCAATTGATTTTCAAGAAGGTTGCCCAAGCAATTGGAGAGAGGAAAAATAATTTCCTCAACAGATGTACTGGAACAACTAGATATTCACATGAAGGAAGTAGGACCTCTATCTCACACCATTTACAAACATTAACTTAAAATGGATCAAAAACCTCTTAAATATAAGAGCTAAAATTACCAACCCCTTGGAAGAAACTATAGGTGAAAATCTTCACTATCCTGGATTAAGCAATGATTTCTTAGATATGACACCAAAAAAACAGCAACAAAAGGAAAACTAGATAAACTGGGCTTCAAAATTTAAAACTTTCATGCTTCAAAGGACACTATCAGCAAAGCGGAAAGACAACTCACAAAATGGGAGAAAATATTTACAATTTCTATATCTAAAAAAGAAATTGGACTTGAAATATATAAAGAATTTTGACAACTAGATAATAAAAATAAATAAATAAACCAGTTACAAATAGGCTAAGGATCTGAATGGGTATTTCTCCAAAGAAGATATATGAATGGTCAGTAAACACATGAAAAAAATATTCTACTTCATGAGCCATCAAGGAGGAAACACAAATCAAACCCACAATGAGATACCACTTAAGACCTGCCAAGACAGTTATAATCAAAAAGGCAAATAATAATAAGTGTGGGTAAGGATGTGGAGAATTTGGAACCCTGGTACATTGCTGGTGGGAATCTAAGCCGGTGTAACCCCTTTGGAAAAAAGTCTAGCAACATAAAGCTGGAGAGGTGGGCCATCCTAAGGAATCAGGACTCAGCATAGTCTGCAAAGGTATGTCCGCATTCAGCCGAGCCTTTAAGAAGCCTTCAAGGAATACATTGTTAAGACAAAATGGCAGCTGTGAGATAAACAAAAAGAGGCTCATTTTACTTTAAATACTCCCTAGGAAGACTTAAGCGGTGATCTCAAGCTGTAAAGAGCCAAGTCTGGCAGAACAGTTTAACAGCGGGGCTAAGTATTCGCTGTAGTGTCCACCCTGGGTGCCTCTCACATCGCTTATCACTTTCATCAGGCCTTTCTCTCTTAGTTACTGAGCATCCTATATTTTCAGGGCTTTTTGAAAATCATAAAACAGGATTGCACCACTGACTCTGCTAGTCTCATTACTGAATAATTTCAGACACGGGGTTTGGATGCCAGAAGAGTGGAAGGTAGCAAAACAATGGATCCAATGGGCAAAAGAATGATGATATGCCCTTCTTTTTCATCAAGGAATTCTTAAGCTTCTTGAAGCCGAATCCTGAATTTAATACTCTTGGCTAAAGCTGGGACTTGGTTAAAGATTAAATAATCAAATTTTTATTTCATCTGTACGAACCAGAAAACTACAATACCAGTGAAGACATGCACTGAGAAAGCAGAGATTTGGTATTAGATGACTGAAACTCTTTTTGAGAGTCTTACTTTGCATGTGCGTGTGACCCATCAACAAAAATAAATAAGAGAACTAGTAAGGATACATGAGGATGTTTTAAACTATTTGGCTCCCCCAGGAGATGGCCGGAAAGCTGGTGCCTGATTCAGCATGGGAAATAACCAGTAAGAGCAAATGCCAACAGTGAAGGGATCTGAAAGCAACATCAGAGGTGGGGAGAAGGTGGGGACCTTCCCTTGCTGCTGAGAATTTTAAAAGGATGAGCTTAAGGGATTAGTGAAGGGCTGGGCCCTAACCTGCTTGTTCTAATGGTAGCTTATAAGATACAATTGGAAAAGAACAGTAAGTTGCATCAGTCACTCTCATTGCTAACCCAACAAGATTCTTTCCACCAAGGAACCTCTTGCTGGGTCTTGTTTTGGGGTTCTATCATTAGCATGGCATCAGAAACAACTTTATCTACGTAGCTTCTACAGAACTACAGCTTCCCCCCCCACCATTAGTTTATGAAATGGCATGCAAATCCTGTTAAGAAATTCTAACAATCTAGGCAATCTCCAATGCCTGCAACATTCATATGCTCTGCTCTTGTAAACTAACACCCTCCGTGAGGCACGTGGGTGGCTGAATTGGTTAAGGGTGTGACTCCTGATTTCAGCTTGGGTTATGATCTCATGGGTTGTGAGATCGAGTCCTGCATTGGGCTCCACAACGGGCACGGAGGCTGCTTAAGATTCTCTCTCTCTTCCATCTGCCTCTTTCTCTCTCAAAATAAAAAAATTAATTAATTAATTAATTAATTAAAATAATAAAACAATGCCCTGCAAAGTTGTTTGGGAGGGCACACATCCCTGTATAGTATCTTTCTTTAAAAATTTTTTTAACGTTTATTCATTTTTGAAAGAGAGAGATACGGAAGTGAGTTGGGGAGGGGCAGAGAGGGAGACACAGAATCCCAAGCAGGCTCTAGGCTCTGAGCTGTCAGCACAGAGCCCGACATAGGGCTTGAGCTCACGAACTGAGAGATCATGACCTGAGCCAAAGTCAGACACTTAACTGACTGAGACACCCAGGCGCCACCCTCTCCCCCATAGTATCTTCAGTGGCACCTTATTCGTGTACCTGGAGATCCAATAAATATGGCTTGGTGCTGTTGATTATCCAGGCAGGAGTAAGTATCTTAATTGAATTTCAAACTCTAAAAAGTAGAGTCATCATGACATTTTCAACCTCTGTAGGCCTTCTTCCTAAAGAACTCAAAGTGATTATTTAAAAAAAAAAACAAAAAGCATGGGGCGCCTGGGTGGCTCAGTCGGTTAAGCATCCGGCTTCAGCTCAGGTCACGATCTCGCGGTCCGCGAGTTCGAGCCTCGCGTCGGGCTCTGGGCTGATGGCTCAGAGCCTGGAGCCTGCTTCCGATTCTGTGTCTCCCTCTCTCTCTGCCCCTCCCCCGTTCATGCTGTGTCTCTCTCTGTCTCAAAAATAAATAAACGTTAAAAAAAAAATTTTTTTTTAAATAAAAAAATAAAAAACAAAAAACAAAAAACAAAAAAACTCACTTAAAGTAATCATACCTCAAACCTCTCAGAAGACAGAAAATTAGTAGCTATTACTTGTTGAATGCTTATCATGTGGCAAGCAGTCTTCAAAGCATGCATTAATTGTATCACTTTGGGCAAATTCTGTATTCTCTATGAGCTTCAGTTTATCTGTAAAATGGGCAAACAGTCCTCCTCAAGAATCATAAATTCGGCTGCCCCCGGGTACCTAAGTAAGTAGCGGGAGCTGGATGTATGCACTTGAGCTGTTAACCAGGTGAGCTGTACCTGGCATTCTTGAGAGCCTACTCACCAACCTTGTTTCCTTCCTGTAGGCAGATCCTGCCTTCCCACTTAGAACAGCAGGAAGTGTGGGACATGCTTCCCGGGCCCCCTTGCCCTACCCCCCCCCCCCCCCCCGGGGAATTGGTAATATGATCCAGTCCTGGCCACTGTGAGCTCAGGGGGAACTCAGCTAGGGTTCTGTTTTGTTGTTGTTTTTTAAGACTTTCCTTCATAAGAAAAAGAAACCAATGCAAGGGCATGCTCTCCTCTTCTGGACACGTGTGTTTTTGCATGCGTCCTATGAGCCTTTGGAGCGTTGGGAGAAATGAGGAGGAACATCATTGCTGACATGCTTGAAGATATCAGAGAGGAAAGGCAGAAGACCTCAGCACTGGGGGAGGAGCAGTCCTTAACAGTGTTTTTGTGCCACTGTATTAACCTTGGAACTACCCCCACCTCGGGCTTAACTGAGGTTATAAATCCTCGCCTGAAGCATCGGTGTCACCTCTGAAATCAACCCATGGTATGGTGGCGGGGCTAAGGGCACGCCTCCTCTGAAGAAGCCGGCAGCATGGAGCCCCTGCTGGCTGCTGCCAGATGAGGATTTTTAAAGAAGAGCCAGGAATCCAGATTTTTACAGAAAAGTCCAGATTTTTAAATATTGGCTCATTTGAAAGAAACGTGTGCAAGCCAAACAAAACACGTTTGGAAGCCAAGTTCGGCCCATAGGCGGGCAGTTTTCAACCCCTGATCCACCTCAGAGAGTTGTAGGAACTAAATTAAATGGTTTAAAATAAGATCAGTAATAATAATGGCAAACACTCACATAGCACTTAATACGGCCCAGGTGTTATTCTGCTTGCTTTACCGACCCAGTCCTCGCATGTAACCACGTCTTGCAAGCACCTCATAGAGATATTTTAACAGACAAAGAAAGTAAGGAAAAGAGAGCCCCCTCGCCTTGCCCCTTCAGGCCTAGGGGCGGGGGTGGCTTTCCCTGGGAGCCGGTTCCCTTAGCCCTGCCCACATTTCTGTACAAGGTCCCTTTGTTAAATTCTTCTTGGTTATACTCTTTTGAGTATGCCATCCGCTGCCCTCCGGGACACTCACTGACTGATATGAATGATGAAGAAGGTGGATGGTTCCTTGTCCTCCTGACGCGCACATTCTGGTAACAACTACATAAACGAGATAGCCACGGGTACCGTGAAGAAAATAAAAGGTGATGCGACTGAAGAATGGCCGAGAGAGGCTACTTGAGGGGGAGACATCGGAGCTGAGACAGAAGGTCCGAAGGGGAGCCAGCAACCCCAGGACCTGGGAGACCCCTCTTCAGGCACACATGCCTGTCTATGTCAAAGTTTTGGGGCTAGAACAAGCATGGCGGGCTGGAAGGATGACAAGAGGCCGGAGGGGGCTGGAAATTGGCGAGGTGGGGGAGAGTGGTGGACGATGGTCAGGGAGACAGAAGGCACCAGTCACTGCTGGGCGTGCTGGGATCTGGGCTTTAAGACTGTTGGCAATTCTTACATTTCCTGTAGGAGCCACAGGGATGAGAGGAGGGTGGCTGTCTCCTCTCCCCACGGTGGCATGTATTTATTCATTGATATCCTTATACTCTGAAAAGGGGGAATCATCTGGCAGAAATGCTACTTTGCCTGCCGTGTTCAAGCCTCCAATTCGACCTGATATTGTGAACTTTGTTCACACCCACTCGGCAAGAACGACAGACAGCCCCGTGTCGTCAGTGAGTTAGCAGGCCATCGAAGCAGTGCTGAGTCTTGGGGTGCTGGCAGAGCCGCGGCTCCAATTCCCAGAGTTCAAGGCAGTGGGACTCACCGTTCTGGCCAGGTGCCTCTGGAAACGCGTGTTGTGGGGGCCGCGTGTTCGCACCAACCGAAACCTGGCATCGTTAGCACTGCAGAATGAACATGACACAGAGGCGGTGGGTCATCTGCTCTGCCTGGCTGCCTCCACCTTACCAGTGCTGGTCATGTCTGAAGGTCATCGTATTGGGCCCCTGGGTGGCTCAGTCGGTTCAGTGTCTGACTCTTGATCTCAGCTCAGGTCATGATCTCAGGGCGGTTCGTGAGTTCGAGCCCCGCCTTGGGCTCCGCACTGACAGCACTGGGGCCTGTTTGGGATTCTGTCTCTCCCTCTCCCTCCCTCAAAATAAACAAACTTAAAAATAACTAAGTAAATAAAAATAAAGGTCATCGTATTGAGGAAGACCCTGAACTTCCTTTGATGGTTGAAGATAAAGTTGAAGGTTACAAGAAGTCCAAAGTGGCTGTTTTGCTTCCTAAGAGACTTAAAGCCTGCAATGATATCAAAGAGTTCTATGCCTCTCAGCAAATGAGAGCTGGCAAGGGGTAAAATGAGAAACCGTTGCCATATCCAATGCAGGGGACCCTGCGTTATCTCTAATGAGGACAACGTTGTCCCCAGAAACATCCCTGGATTTACTTTACTTAATGTAAGCCAAGCGAACATTTCGCAGCTTGCTTCTGGTGGGGATGTGGGACGTTTCTGCATTTGGACTGAAAGTGCTCCCCGCAAGTTAGACGATCTGTATAGCACTTGGCAGAAGGCTGCCTCCCTCAAGAGTAACTATAAGCTTCCCGTGCACAAGATGCTTAACACAGACCTTAGCGGAATCTTGAAAAGCCCAGGGATCCAAAGAGCCCTCTGAGCACCACGGAAGAAGACTCGTCGCAGAGCCCTGAAGAATCACGTTTGAAGCTAACCCTGTATGTCAAGACTATGCCCCAGAACAGCGTTCATCGCCAGGCCAAGAATCACAAACTCTGGATGGACAGAGCAGCCGCAGCCTTAGAAGCCAAATCAGAGAAGAGGGTTCCAGGCAAGAGGTCTGTGGTAGAGAAGAAAGGAAAGAAGGCTGCTGGTGTGAAAAAGCAGAAGAAACTTTGGCGGGGGGGGGGGGGGGGGGGGCCGCAGCTTCCAAGCAACTGACAAGAAGCCTGCACAAGAGAAACCCACCTCGGAAGAAAAGAAGGCTGCTGCATAAAAAGTTAAATTTGTTTATTCCATAAGAGTCAAATCATTTCGGACAGCTAATTTTGAATAAAGACCTGATCAAAGGCAGGAAGAAAAAAAAAAGACTTTTAGGAATTCTTTGAAGGTCTTCCAGTAGAGGAGTTATTTGAGCTGTTTTTTAAGTCTACAGTCTTCTCCTGTGTGGACAGTGGATTATACATCAGCGAGAGGTTATTGCCACAGTCCAGCCTAGAGTTGTTGGTGCTTTGAACAAGAGTGGTGGCAATCGGGGCACCGGGGCGGCTCAGTCGGTTAAGCGTCTGACTCTGGATTTGGGCTCAGATCATGATCTCGCGGTTCTTGAGTTTGAGCCCTGCAGTGGGCTGTGAGCTGACATTGTAGAGTCTGCTTGGGATTCTCTCTCTCTCTCTGCCCCTCTCTGCTCTTGCTCTCTCTCAAAATAAATAAATAAACTTAAAAAAAAAAAAAAAGAGTGACGGCAATCAAAGTGGAGAGAGGTGAACGGGTCTGAGGTCCGTTTACACTGATTCTGAGGTATCTTAATATTCCAGTTTTTTCCATCCAGCGTCCTGGACCCCTGGAAGACAGTGAGCATGCTACGAGATTTTTTTTTTTATGTTTTCATTTTTATTATATACTTTCAAATTAATATGAACATATTCTGGATCATTTGTGTGCCCACATTACAAGAGAAGAGTATCATCACATAATTTCAGTGGCCTCATTTGACTGCCTACAATGACCAGCATTTAACACACTGTAATGTTTTTATTGAAATACAACACACAGAGAAAAGTACATCACCCATAAGTACATAGTTCCAGAGATTTTCACAAACAGAACTTTTCCGGGTAAACAGCACACAGTTGAAGAACACAACGCTCCAGAAAACTCTCTCGCACCCTCTCCAAGACCCTCCTGGCCCACCTCCCAAAGGTAGCCATCGTCCTGCTTTCTAACGCCATAACTTACTTTTGCTTATTTTTAAAAAATTTTTTTTAACGTTTATTTATTTTTGAGACTGAGAGAGACAGAGCATGAATGGGGGAGGGGCAGAGAGAGAGGGAGACACAGAATCTGAAACGGGCTCCAGGCTCTGAGCTGTCGGCACAGAGCCTGACGCAGGGCTGGAACTCACGGACCGTGAAATCATGACCTGAGCCGAAGTCGGACGTTTAACCGACTGAGCCACCCAGGCTCCCCCTATTTTTGAACTTTATATGAATACAGAGAAGAGAGTTACATTAGCAGGATGAATCCGACCTCTAAAAACTCTGTCCTGGTGTGTGTGGGCAGTATGGGTGGGGTTCCCACCAGGGACAGACCCTGCATTTTAGTTCATGCATCCTGGGCATTATGATGAAGATTTGACCTCAGAGACTAGAAACCAAACTATCACCAAGGTGGGAAGCCATCTCATTAGCATATCTTGCCTGCAACAACAGGCATGGCCCAGCACAGTCATATCACTGGTGCCGGGGCATAGAGAAGGTTCACTTGTCGTGGCTGTGGCCGTTCTGTGGCACAGAGTTTCCCATACTTAGGGGAGTCATGAGATGTTAAGGGTAAAATAGTGATGTCTTGACTTTTGTCTCTGCCTTTCCAATCTGCACCCCAGCAACTTCCCAAGGTCCAGATCAAAAGGTCTTTTCATTAATCTAGAAGAAAAGCCTGGCTGAATCTGCTTCTAGTCACATATATGCCCCCACCTCTAACCACCCCCCATAGCCCCCCACCTCCACCCTGTGTCAAAACAGGAAAACAAGCAAAATTTGGTTTTTAGCTACTCTCTTTTTCGCTCCAGTTCCAACGCCTCCTGTTACCCCAGTGACCTCCCACTAGTCCCCAGAGTCCCTCACTGGAGACACATCCCCTACTCATCAAAATGTAGCCCTGTTGTCTCCCATTCCCTCCCAATTCTACTTTCTCTTATGTGATGATGGGTGGCATAGGGTTAATTGGAGGAATGCCCAGTGTGGTTCAGTGGAAAGAGCACTGCATTTGGGGGTAAAGAGGCCTGGTTCTAGTTCTAACATTATATTAGATTAACTGGTTGAAAGGGACAGAACTGAACTTAAGCAAAAAAGCCACACATACACAATAATTAATGAGTTCCTACAGGAATCAGGGATCAGACACATCTGTATCAGGGTCTCCAATGATGTCATTAGGACAGACTCACTCTCTTCATCTCTTGGCACTGTTTTCCTTGGCTCTCCACTCATGGTGACAAGATGGCTGCCAATGGTTGGTCCTATCTTCTCAGCAACCCCAGTGGAGCGTATGAACTTCTCTTTTCCAATGTTCTGGAATCAAGTCTCGTCACTTTTCACTGGCCTCCTGGGAACACATGTTTTGATGCTCTGATTGGCCAGACCCAGTTCATATGCTCATCCCAGATTTGGGAGTAAACCCAGCACCACTCAAAATGCTATGACTGAGAGTGGGAAGGGCTGGTTCCCCCAAAGGGACTGAGTTAGGCAGAAGCAACAGATGTCTTCAGCTATTAATTGATTCTGAAAGCTTAACAAATCTTCCTACCCTTGGGCCTGGTTTCTCACCTGAAAAATGAGAAGGATGATCCCTATAACCTCTAAGGTCCCTTCTACTTCAACATTCTATTATTCTACCTAATTTCTCATAAGAATTCAATATCATGTTTTCATCTCTCAGAGAATAACTCCCTTAATCCAATTAAAAGGGGGAACAATAAAGACATAACTGTGTATATAATGAGCCTGTTAAGAAGGGCAAATCCCACCATATATGCATGTCTTCCCCATCCACTCTGCAGGATCCCTGCCCAGTGACCCTTAAAGAAGGAAGCAAGAGGCTGGTGCCACTGGAGAGGGAGGGGGACCGCATCGGAACTAGCCACTCATTAAATGATTAAATCGACCAATAATTATTATGCGCATCCTAGACCCCAAGCACTGGGAATGCACAGTGCACTCTGGGAATGCACAGTGAACAAGATACAGCCCCTGTCTCTAAGACAACAGTCTTGAGCTAGGCATAGACATGTAAGCCACTGATTTATCATCTAGAACGTCAAGGGCTATGGCAGGATGATAAAGCAGCTCAGATGGGCACCTAACGAGTGGAAGACAGGGTTTAGGGCATTAAAAGATGAGGGGATAGTCAGAGACGTCGTCCCTAAGATGAGGATCCTGAACAGGGTCTGGAAAGAGAGAAGAAGTTGGCGTGATGGGAAAAGCAGGGAAAGAGCATCCTCAAATGTACCTAGTCGGGCATGCTCAGGGCACTGCAGTTTGTTCTGAGTGACTGCCATGTGGAGTTTAATCGGGGCAATGGCAAGAGGGGAGGCTGGGCCTGACTGGGAGGGAAATGAAGGACCAAACCAAGGAGACTGAGTGTTATCACGGAGGCACCTGGGAGCCACTGAAGGATGTCAGCAGGATACAACATCATATTTGCACATGATGTACATATTTGCATGTAACACAATATCATATTTACAAAGGATCTACCAGTATGATGTGGATCAGAGAGACGGAAGGCCAGATTCCAGTCTTTAAGAAGTCTATGATCACGCCATTCCGATGGTAAAGGGACTTCCTGTGCAGTATCTGTCCACTTGCTTCGTAATTTCCATGTTGTGTATGTCTGTTTATTCACACTTCACCTTTCTACATAGAACATAAAGCTCACCCTTCAGAAAAATTCCTGCACCTGAAACAAAGACTTAAAAAGCCCATTCCCATTCCCATTCCAAAAATGGTCATAGGTGATCTACAAATCTCTGCTGAAAATTTGACCACACTCCACTCCCCAGATCTCACATCTGATTGCAGAATACCTCGAGATCTCTGCAAGCCGCAGATATTATAAGGATTTCATAATCCATCAGCATTTACGGGGCAGACCTGGGACCCTCTGCTGGCCGCTCAAAGAACCTCATTGGTCTGCCTTCTGTTGAAGGGAGAAGGTCCAATTTTTCTACAGAAAGTTGCTCTACACAAAGGAAATCATGGGTCCCTGCCTGCCTAGGCTTGAGGGTAGGAGATTATTCCTGGTGGCATAAATCCTCAGAGCATATGTATCTGGAGGAAAAGCAGAGACGCGCCTAAACAGCAGCGCCTCCCCGGACAGGAGAGAAATAAGGAAAAGTACTAACTGATCTGTGAAAATACCATGTACCTGACCAACCCAAAACCCTGGTCTAGAGAACAGGTGGCTTCCCAGTTCTGTTGTGAAATGACGAATAACTGAAAAAAGGGCCGGTTTACACAGAAGGATGATGCTCTCAGTGCACCGTAAGGCCAGTCCATTCGGAATCACGTGGGCCAACCACGGGGCGAGCAGACTTCCTTAAAAACTTTTATATTTGGCCGTGAAGTGCATGTTTTTGGTACTAGCTTCAACTCGCAAGCTCTGTTCCCTCCAGCTTAAATGACAGTGACAATGACAGTTGCTCCTTAGAGTCGTCCCACCTTCACATCTCGTTCGTATCCGTTGTCTCGCCTGGGCTCCTCAAGGCCCAGTTCTGTGAGCTCGCTAGCAAACGTCCACCTTGCAGACAAGGGACGCAGGCCACAGCCACCGCACAGCGATCACCGCAGCAGGGCTGGGTGGTTTTCTAGGAGGGGTGGAAAAAGCCGAAAAGAAAATGAAACCAAAGACCAGGGGCGGAAAATAAAGCCTCGCTGCCCAGGCTTTCCAGGCTCCGCACAGGCTCCTGATAGAAAAGCTGGAGTTACTAACTCCGCCTCTAAACTGATTTAGCTCTTTCCCATCACCATCTCTCAGCTGCTTTCCCAAGGTTTTCTCCTCCCTCCTCAGTGACAACTAAGAGCGTCACTAGAAAGGGAGGGGTGGGAGGAAAAGGGACTGGAAAGAGAAAGGAAGAGGAAGGAGAAGGAGCAAAAGAGATCCCTGGATAGCAACTCAAGAAATTCCCGTGTATAAGTTAGGTTCCCTTTGAAGAAAGGAGACACGGCAGAGCATAAAACAGAAGTTATTAATGATGTTATTGGCATTCATTCCACAAACATATGCTGAGATCCTACGGGGTCATGGATCCATGATCATGAGCTCATGAGTTCAAGCACCGCACCTGGCTCTGTGCCGACCGTGCAGAGCCTGCTTGAGATTCTCCCTCTCTGTGTCTCTCTCTCTCTCCCTCCCTCTGCCTCTACCCTTCCCCTGCTTGTGCTTTCTCTCTCTCTCAAAATAAATAAACTTTTTTAAAAAAGTATATGTGTGTGTGTGTGTGTGTGTGTGTGTGTGTGTACATATTTATCTGCTGTGTCCACTGCAGAACTCTGGTAACGAGTGGCCAGAAACCCACTTCTCTAGGGCACTAGCACACTCTCGTAGAGAGAATTCATTCCAAAGTAAGGGAGCTGAGCACAGACGTCTGTGGCTTAAGGGGGTAGGATGGAGAAAACCTGTTTCCGTGTCAGATCTGAGTTTGAGTGACTTCCAAGTTATATGACGTCAAGCAAATCACTAAACCGTTGCTAAGCCTTAGGTTTCTTGCCTATTAAATGGGGAAGAAACACCAACCTCATAGAGCTGCGAAGACATCTGGGAAGCTATAAAAGTTGAGCAACTCTCAACTTTTAGAAACAGAATGCCAAGTATAGGCATTAATAGGATAAAGGGCCCTAAGCCACAGCTTCTCTAAGTGTGGTCCTTACACTCACAGCAGAAAACCTGGGAGCTTGGTTAGCAGTGCAAATCTTCAGGGCCCATCCCACCCAAGCCTGCTGCATCAGAATCTCTGGAGTCCAGGAATCCAAGTTTAAACGATTCTCCAGGCAGAGTGCCTAACCATACAGGTTTGCCCAGGACTGAGGAGCATCTCAGGATGAGGGGCTAAAATCAGAAAGTCCGGTGCAATCTGAGATGAGTCGCTTGCTCTGTCTCCATGTGATTCTTAGTTCTGCTTGATTCTGAGAACCACTGCTCTAACGTACGTATATGTATTTTCAAATTACTATAATATAGTGGGCAACACGTTTGAAGATTCTACCGGAGCGTTCCACAAATCCCTTGGTTTGAAGATTCTACCGGAGCATTCCACAAATCCCTCGGACACAGTTAGGAATTACGGGTTTAAGATAAACCAGTATTTAGTCAATCTCCTTGTTAGGTCTGACATTTGGATAGATTCTGTTTTACCTGTTTGACCTTATCGCATCTTCTAGGAGGTAGGTATTTTTATCCTTACCTAGGAAACTTAGATTTAAAGAAGTTTGTAATCTGCTCCAGGGTCACCAATGAAGCCAAAGGGCTTGTGGTTCAGAGTTGACAGTTTGCAGAGCCTCTGCTGGTTCCATTCGATGGATGTTTCTCCAGGATTGGGATGCGTCTCACCAGGAATGAGAGATAATTTAATGAGGTACAGGAGATTTTAGCAGGTAGAGGAGACAGAATTAAACAAGACATCACACTGTAAGAAATAATACTAAAAATTGGTAATGCTGGGGTGCCTGGGTGGCTCAGTCGGTTAAGCGGCTGACTTCAGCTCAGGTCATGATTTTGCGGTCCGTGAGTTCGAGCCCTGCGTCGGGCTCTGTGCTGACAGCTCAGAGCCTGGAGCCTGTTTCGGATTCTGTGTCTCCCTCTCTCTCTGCCCCTCCCCCATTCATGCTCTGTCTCTCTCTGTCTCAAAAATAAATAAATGTTAAAAATAATAATAATAATAAATAAAAAATAAATTGGTAATGCTTATTTTATAGCCCTTCTTATCTGCCAGGCACTGTTACAGGAGTCTCATGTGTATGAAGTAGGTAATATTATTATCCTCAGATCTCCAGATGAGGAAAAGGAGGCACAAAGGTCACACGGCCAGTAAGTGATGTGGCCCTGGAATTAGAACACAGGCATCGGGACACAGCGTCCACATCTGAGCTATTTGCCTCCTCCTTGACACTCCTCTTTCAATCTGTCTGATTCCATGAAAAGTAGTTCCGGTTTAGAGCTGGCTTGTCTTTTTCACCATTCCGGGATTTGTTAGTCTCCCTTTGTAACTGGGAGAGCAAACCTCAGGTTCAGAACTCTCTGTTTTATTGACATTGTATTTGTTCTTATGGATATCTTCTATCTATGGTGAATGATACTGGATTTTCACTAAGACAGAAATATAAAGTTCCTTTTCCTTTAGGAAAAGTAAGTTATTGAAAGAAAAAAACCTAAGTCAGTAATAATCACACTGAGAGAATTAAGAAGGTGGAACGTGGTAGTGTGTTCCCAGGATGAGGGAAGAGGGGGTAAGGGAGGTGACTGGGGTAGCTGAATTTGGGGAGGTCCTGCATTTCCGCACATGCTCCCACTGTTTCAATCCTCAAGCTGTTTTGGTTCCCTAAATTCCCTTGTTATGTTAAGGAAAGCTGAACCAAGGAAAGGGAGGTACCCAGCATTCTTTTTTTTTTTTTTTAGTCCAAGTTAGTTAACATATGGTGTAATAACGGTTTCAGGAGTAGAATTTGGTGATTCATCACTTGCATATAACACCCAGTGCTCAGCCCATCAAGCGCCCTCCTTAACGCCCACCCCCCATCTAGCCCATCCCCCACTGCCTTCCCGGGAGCAGCCCTCACTCAGTTTGTTCTGTGTATTTAGGTACTCAGCATTCTTAAGAAAATACTTTCCCTTTTCATGGGAGGCTCTCCACATTTCCTTCTGTTCGGACTTTCAAGCCTCCTTCAGATTTTTCTCGCTAGCAGCCTTGATCCAAGACCAGGATCTCTGCATTTGAAAAGGAAGATAGAGGAAGAGCAGGGACTTCTGATCCTTCATACTCCGTTCTCTCTCTTTTCTGGGTACTTGGAAGAACCACGCATCTCCCTCTCCTTAAACTTAGGTGGGTCCACGAGACCTGGTTCCGCACTGACTCATGAATGCAAGTGCCGTGTGGCATTTACGAGGGAGAGTGCATTCCCCATGCGTCCTTCCTCTGTCCCAGTGACCTGGGAACTCCATGCTGGGGTCACCGGATGCAAGTAGATTCTGTCCCTGGGCTCCCACTCAGACAGAAGCTACCCTAGAGATCCATCAGGCCTGCAGTGGGTCCAGAGCCGGAGGGCAAAAAAAGAGCTTTTCTGTGCTCCCCTGAGATTTCCGGGGTTGGTTTGCCTTAACCTAGCCTATCCTGACCAATACAAGTACATCTGGTCATATTGTTCATTACCTTAGAAAGCACTTTCCACTACTGAGAGTATAAAGGAACTATCTAAAATGTTCAAGAGGATTTTACAAACAGGGATTACTTGAAACTGTAGGACCTAGGACTTCAGCAAGTGGCTCCATGTGCAATGGGACCCCTGGCAGGATTGGGTGCGGCTGATGAGGGATGTGGAGGACACAAACAGAAGGAGAGAATCCTTCCAATTCTATTTCTGAGAAACCATCCCTCGCCCAGAACCAGCCCACCTCCAGGTCCATGGTTGATAGAAGCGCTCAGCATGACTCTGGTAGATCAATGTGGGAATTCTTATCCTCTTCTGAAACCAGGGTCAGGAATCATTCGCTGCTCTGGGAGGGTTTCTGTTTGTTTCTGTTGCCAGAATTAATCCTGCTGCCTTTCACATAGGAAGAAGAAGAAGAAGACGTTTCTCCCATTTGTGAGAGTACATTTCCTTGTTACTGTTTTTTAAATCACGTGGAAATCTCTTACCCAAAGTTCTATCCAGTTAAGGCTTCTGCAGAACTAAGAGGTAGCATAATTATGAGAAAACACTTGCAGATGTCTTTATTTTATAAAAAATAAGGCTTTATATTCACTCAGTGATTTTGTGCATTCTCAAACGCATATGCATCATAGGACACTTAATTCTGACGACAGCCATCATGCACCAAGCACACTCTGTATTAAGCACTTGACTTGCCCTCCAGAGACTCCTCTCAACAGCTCTACAAGGTGGATATTGATACTATTCTCATTTTAGACACGAAAGAGGGTCCAGCACCTTGCCTAAGTCCCATAGCTAACCAGTGGCCGCAGAGGGATTCGAACCCAGGCCTATCTGATTCCAAAGCCTGTGCTATTCGTGAAATCACAGGCACTGCTACAACACTCTTTCAAAGGAGGAAAAGACACAGGGGGGTTTCGGTGTTTTGCCGAGCATCCCGTGTGAGATCAGGGAGAGCCTTGCAGCATCAGTGGTTCACAAAGCACTGTTCTGTTGGGGAAATGTTTATTTAGAAAACCACTGGGATGGAGAGAGAGAGAGAGGTGATGGCTTCATTTGTTATTCAGAGCCTTAGGTGGTTTGAATGGCTGTTCCCCCTCCAATCCCAGTGCCCACTGGAACCAGACTGCAGCCCCACTGCAATGCCTGGCATGTCCCCGGACACACTAGGAGGAGGTGACCAGCTCCAGGGCAGGAGACCCCGGTGGTAGTATCTGAGAATGGAATCATCATCATAGCCAATATGCCCATATTAATGCACTTAATTCCCCATAATGACCCTGCAAAGGGGACTCTCTAAGGCTCAGAGAGGTAGGTTAAGGAACTTATTCAATGTCACACAGTAGGAGGGGCTGAGCTTTAAAGCCAGGCAGGCCAGCTTCAGGGCCAGCACTCTTAATCACCACATGGTATACAAAAAGTAGAGTAGATTGGGAGCCTTGAGGGTTGGTTCTGGGCCTTGCTGTACCACTCACTCTATGTCCTTGAGCAAACATAACCTTTTTAGGTCTTATCTCTTCATCTGTGACTAAGGGGGTTCATAAGAGTCTATTATGATGATTGTACCAGGGTCAAAAGAATAACAAAGAAGAAAGTGTGCTTCCTTCTGTGAGATATAATGGCTCCCATGTGGAGCCTGAGTATCTAGAGATGCTGAGATACTACTTCTTCTCATCCTCATCACCATCATCACCACCATCATCATCATCATTTCACTACTCATGCTTTCTATGCGTTATCTCTAACCCTCATAAACAACGCTAAGAGGTTGTGTAGTGGACATTATTCAGTCGGCCTGGTATCTCTGCATTTGCTGGGAAAAGTAACTCCCTTCCTTGAGGAATACCCCTCCACTGACTCCCACATGTGCTTCTACAGAAGGTTGTCAATCACAGGAAACCACCCACCCTTGCCAAAGCTGACTGCTCCAATGGTCAGCATGTGATCCAACTTAGGCCAATCAGGTCCTTCCCAGGATTTTTCAAGTGAGATCGCAGGGAAGAAAACCAATCTCCCTCTGGTAGAGAAGCTGTGAAATAGGAGGTCATGTTTCCCAACACTAGAAGAACCACCACTCCCTAGGAACTGCAATTTTTGCACGTAGGGACAAGCAGAGAACAGAAACAGAAAAGAGTGTCCTAACAATGTTGCAGATCCTGGTTCCATCTGTCACCAAAATCTAGCTATACCCCACCCTTTGGGGGCTTATTAGAAATAAACCAGATAAGCACCACTGGCCAGTTCCCATTTAGGCCATTTAAGTTATTTACACCTATTTAAGTTCATTTGAGTTAGGTGTCTGTCATGTGTATCCAAAAATTCTGAGTGACAGAGTATTACTATTATTGTCTTTCCACATTCTCAATTTCAAACTGAAACTACCAGGCTAGTGAATGTCATTCTGGGACTAGAGCCCAATCTGTCAGACGCCAATGCCAGGGCTCTTTCCTTCACTATCCTTCCTCTTCCAACCTGAGAAGACAGTCCTAGAAGACAGGGATTCCTTGCCTGGTCTGGTGTCTACTGCAAAAGCATGACTTGAGTTGGCTAAACATTTTGAACCACTGGCCTCCTCAAGGAGGTAGCTTCTAGATTCCTCTGATACTATTCAGAAGCTTCACAGAGAAGACACTCAGAGAAGACAGTGAACTGGGGCATGGAGGCTTTGCTGGCTGCACAATGGTGTAGTGGATGGGGCTGGGCTCTGGCGTGAAGAGGTCTTTGCTATAAGGGTTCATGGTCAGATTTAACCAGTGGGCAGGGCAGACCTAAAGAAACCAGGGGAACTTTGGGTTTCAGGAACATACTCATGATCAAGGACCTACACGAGAATAAGGATGAGGCCTGCTAGACTTTTTGGGGTGAAACTCAGCCCATTATACCAAAGGCATCCCGTTCTCTTTTAGAGTTACCGGGCCTCCTGGTTCCCGACCCAATGCTCTTTCCACAGGGTCAAACTGCCTTTGCAATACCGCCCTTCCAGACATTGCGAAATATCACTTGAAATGTAAGAGTAGTTGTCAGGTAGGAGAAATATGGCTTATTCAAGACCTAACTCAAAACGGGAAAAAGGGATTTATTTCATTGACATTTAAAGGCATTCTTGATTTTTTAAAAAAATCCTGTAGCATCTGGGGCTCCTGGGTGGCTCAGTCGGTTAAGCATCCCACTCTCTATTTCAGCTCTTGTCATGATCTCATGGTTCAAGAATTTGAGCCCCACATTGAACTCTGTACTGACAGAGTGGAGCCTGCTTGGGGTCTTCTCTCTCTCCCTCTCTCTCTGTCCCTCCCCCACTTATGTTCTTTCTCTCTCTCTCTCTCACTCACTCTCTCTCTCAAAATAAATAAACTTTGAAAAATAAAAAATTTTTCAAAGTTAAAAAAAAATCCTGTAGCATGATTACCGATAACATTTATTAAGCACCTGAAGCTTTACTTATAATTTTTATCTATTAAGAATTCTGTATGAGGGGTGCCTGGGTGACTCAATCAATTAAGCGTCTGACTCTTGATTTTGGTTCAGGTCATGATCTCACAGTTCGTGAGTTCAAGCCCTGCCTCGGGCTCTGCACTGACAGTACAGAGCCTTCTTGGGATTCTCTCTCTCCCTTTCTCTCTGCCCCTTCCCAGCTCTCTCTCTCTCCCACTCTCTCTCTCTCTCAAAAAATAAAAAATAAACATTTTTTAAAAACTCTGTATGAATCCCTACAATATGTACACACTATGCTAGGTCCTGAGGGCTGAGTAATTAGCCAAATAGATATGCTCCCTGCCCTCAAGGAGCCTGCAATGTAGCAGGAGAGACAGATGTGAAATAAACACACACACACACACACACACACACACACACACACATACACACACACACACACACACACAATTATAAATGGGAATCAGGATTAAAACAGGAGAGAAAAAAAAGAGGAACCTAATTTATCAAGGGAAAAATTGAGGAGATAGGGATCGGGGGATTTCCAGCATAGGTTAGATGATATTAACGCATATTTAGACAGACAAACTAAGCAGAGACTTCCATCCAGTGTAAATGTAAAAGGCTAAGTGGCATGGTGATTAAAGGGACAGCAGTCGTGTGTTTAGCCAAATGGTCTCAGAGAAAGAACCAGTTAGGTCTCTCAAGAGTTTAGAGCTCCTGTAGCAACAGCTCACTTAGCATGAAAAGCTGGGTTCCCAGAAGTCCCGAACACTGCACTGTGGAGCCATATTGGAACCTGAGACAAAGGGAAAATGTACACTCCTATATACACTCATCAAAATATCCCCAAAATATTTTGAGCCTAGTGAGAAAAATTAGTAAAAGCTCTATAGTAAAAAATTATGACCATGTATAAAGCCCCGCATTCATTGCCCAATCTGTTCTCACACATTGTCAACCCTCGTAAACCCTCCTGGTGGCATCTGAGGACTTTGGGGCCAGGAATGTGGGGCTAATTGGAAATGACTGTTCCCATCCCACAACAACGCACCATGGTAACCCAAACAACACCCTATCTTCATGTGAAATTTTGATGTGTTCAACATGATTTTTTTCATTGGTTTTTACATTTAAAACTTTCATTAAAATATTATTTGTCTTGATTACTAAGTTTTTTGACACTTGCCAGAAGTGAGTTTTGCTGCCAGAAGTGAATGCCACGCTTGTCTCACCCTAATCCTGATGCTGGTCCTGAACCACACAAAGATTTCACCTTTGAACATTTCCAAAGGCAGAGATCTACAACAGGTGACTGCATGCCTTATCTAGGGTATTCCCTTCTGTCCCAGCATGAACTTGAATAATGTCAGATGTGAACTTTCAGGAACCAGGCTTCCCATTTGAAATTTTGGTTTTGGCACAGGCCAACTCTTGGAAATCGTGATCGGGGTGAAAGAACGGGGTCACCTGCCAAATGTTGTTGCATGGAAGAAGCTGCTGGTTGGATGATGTTGTAAAAAAGCAACATATGGTTTCAGTGCTACTTGTCGCTCCTTAAAATAAAATCATTTCTGGAAAATTTGCTACTTTTTATTTAATATTTAGGAGATAGTCCATAGTCTTAACATTGGCACAGAAGAAAGATGTTAGAACATATATTCTATTAAAGCATTTCCTTCTTATTAAAAAGATAATAGAGGTGCATTTTCTAGCCTAACCAGAAGCCAGATATGACCTGAACCAAATTAAAGAATAACATTTCCCTGGTATATGTTCCCGGTTTTGATTGGGCAACACCCAAATGTACTACCCATTGCTCAATAAATGTCACAAAATTCCTTGGACAAAATTAAATGGGTGCTTGCTTTCAACTCTGAAGCACAGGGCACACACTTCTTCCTGGATGATTGTTTTGAATGATGTGATGAAATCAAGCAAACACTGACAAGGTGTGGCAGTCCCAAGGAAGCTGAAATTCCCCGCTCAGTTCCTAGTATTAGAACTTCTCGGCAAACTAGATGCAAACATATGAAGAAACAAAAATACAGCCGCACCCAGCCCTACCACATACTAGCAGTGTGACCTTCAGCAAGAAATCTAATCTCTCTTCTTCTCAAGTGTTCAGTGAGTCAATTTGGGCTTGACCCCTAGTGTTGTTGTAAGGTTAAATAGAAACTATTCACTGGGGCACAGATTTCTTATGGCTTCCCCAATGTGCATCTCCTCTTATTCTATAGGAATAGAAGCCCCAATATTTACAGCTGCCTTACATGGCTATGCAGAATAAAGACTACATTTCCCAGCTTCCTTTGTAGCCAGATGTGCTCACATGGTTGAATTCTGACCAGGGAAAATGGGCAAGAACTAGTGAGAGAGAGCCAAGAACCATCATAAACTATGAGTATAAAGGCAATATTGTAGGACTAGCAAAGCAACAAGACAGAAGGAGCTTGGGTACTTGACCTTCATGGAGCCATCCTATCAGCCATGGATTGCGTATGTCCAGACTGTTATATGAGTCACAAATAAAATGATATCTTCTTTAAGCTACTGTTACTTCAGGTCTCTGATACGGTGAACAAAATTGTATCCTCACTAATATCCCATGTACAGTATTCGGCAAGTGACAAACACATCATAAGGCTTGCAAAAAATATCAGCTATGGTGATGACAGCAGTGGAGATGAATTCTACCTCTATCACCCTTCAGAAGAGCATCGGACAATTAAAATAAAATCCTGAGGGACCCAATGTGAAGCCCATTGCCCTTTCTTCCCTTTACTCAATTCTCTGACTCAAGTGACAGTCATACAGTAGACACGTTTACAAAGGACATCTACCCATGATCATTTCATGTAATTTCCCTTTATTAATTACAAATGTGCCTGAGGGGAAGGAAAAACATTCCTAAGGAAAAACAGCTTCTACTTAAAAAGTCAAATTGTCAAATGCCGTATCCTGAAAACCTCCAAGAATCAACATTTGTTAACATTTTCCATATTTGCTTTAGACGATTTTTAAAAATAAAGCATCACAGATATGGTTGAAGCCTCTGGCTTCACCCATGCAATTTCCAATAGGTGATGACCCTTCAGAAGTAGTTGAGTACCCTCCTCACTGTATAGTTGTGTCTTAATAAGTATATGTATCATAAGAAAGACATAGTGTAGCTTTAGATAATTTCTAATCTTATATATTATGTATACACTACATTAACACTTGGCAATTTTCTCATTTGGTAGACTATTAGACAACAATCATCCTTGTTAAATGTGGGGGAGGCATTAGTATCATTATTATCTATGTTTTTTTCATGTCTAAAATATATTATAAACATAATTTTAAATAAAAAGTAAGAGAATTTAAAATAAGTACTCAGAAGTTATAGTAACATGCACATCACCAAGACCATTCAGGTTGGGCCAGGTGTTATGTGTGTGGGGTGAGGGAGACAGGTGGTCATTTTCTAAACATTTTACCCTACGTGTGTGAGCAATCAACTTTTTAAAAAAATGAAAATACAGTAAAACCTTGGTTTGCGAGCTTAATTCTTTCGGAAACATGTCTGTAACCCAAAGCACTGGTATATCAAAGCAAATTTCAAGAACCATTGACTCAATTGTAATCATCTGACGTCTGGCATCACATGCTACTCTTATTGCAAGACATCACTTGTTTATCAAGTTAAAATGTATTAGAAATGTTTGCTCGTGGGGCTCCTGGGTGGCTCAGTCGGTTGAGCGACTGACTTCGGCTCAGGTCATGATCTCACGGTTTGTGAGTTTGAGCCCCGAGTCGGGCTCTGTGCTGACAGCTCAGAACCTGGAGCCTGCTTCGGATTCTGTGTCTCCCTCTCTCTCTGCCCCTCCGCCACTCATGCTCTGTCTCCCTCTGTCTCAGAAAGAAATAAACATTAAAAAAAAGAAAAAGAAATGTTTGCTCGTCTTGTGGAACGCTCTCAGAACAACTTACTCGCACTCCAAGTTTTACTGTATTCTGAACTTACCCAAATGATAGTTATGTTAATAGGTGACTAATCACTTTACAAATGTAGGTCTAACCTTCTAAAATACCCATGAATAGAAGCGCCTGGATTTCAACTCAGGTTATGATCTCAGGGTCATGAGATGGAGCCCAGCATCAAACTCCATACTGAGTGTGGAGCCTGCTTAAGATTCTCTCTCTCTCTCTCTCTCTCTCTCTCTCTCTCTCTCTCTCTCTTTCTCTCTCTCTCTCTTTCTCTCTCTCTCTCTCTCTCTCTCTCCCTCCCAGTCTCTCTCTGTCTCTCTCTGTCTCTCTCTGTCTCTCTCTGTCTCTCTGTCTCTCTCTCTCTCTCTCTCTCTCTCTCTCGGAGCACCTGGATGGCTGAGTCGATTAAGCACCTGACTTTGGCTCATGTCATGATCTTATGGTTAGTGAGTTCAAGCCCCACATTGGGTTCCTCTGCTGTCAGCATAGAATCCACTTCAGATCCTCTGTACCCTTCTTTCTCTGCCCCTCCCCTTCCTGTGCTCTCTGTCTCTAAAATAAACATTAAAAACAAAAGATGCTCTCTGTGAATCCACTCTGTCCCTCCCTTGCTCTCTCAAAACAAACAACAACAAAAAAGAAGTATTTTGGGGTACCTGGGTGACTCAGTGAGTTAAGTGTCGGACTTCAGCTCAGGTTATGATCTCATGGTTTGTGACTTTGAGCCCCCCATCGAAGGTTTTGTGCTGAAGGCGGGGAGCCTGCTTGGGATTTTGTCTCTCCCCTCTCTCTCTCTCTCTGTCCCTCTTGTACTCTCTCAAAATAAAATAAAATAAATAAATAAGATAACCATTTTCTTAAAAAAACAAAAACCCAACAGTAAGTTTTCCTTAAAACATTGAATTCAGGTATATTTGATAGGCATAACTACCTATAAAATAATATGTCTGACAAAATTCCTTCTCTATTATAGTTATTATAGTTAATTTTGATAGGTGATCAATAAAACTCTTTTAAACGTAAAAATATTGGATCAGGAAAAAATGAATCATTTCATCTTGGTCTGAGGAATATAAATGCAGATTTTGGGGGGGTATCAGTTCTTTAAAATAGGCCTTCGCCATATTGTACTGATATATGGCCTATTTGTGCAAGGACAGCCTCTACTACTCACACTTTTAGAGGATTAACAGTGACCCAAAACATCGACTTTTATTTTTATTTTTATTTTTTAGAATCTGTGTGTTCAGAAGAAGAGAAAGAAAAGTATGTATTTGGAAACTGGCCCTTCTCACACAGGCATAGCCCCCAACATCATGTTTGAGCCCAATTCCTCCCCCTCCCAGGCCAGAGCTGACCCGACGTGGTCTGGGTCAGTTACATTCTCTGACCCTGAATTTGGACTTGAAGTACGGAGGCAAGGTCTTCTGGTTACAGAAGCTGAGGGCAGATGACATTGTGAGTTGTGAGGCAATCGTGCACAGAGCAGGAGACGAAGGTGACCCACAGAGAACGAGAAGAGAAAAGAGAAGGCAGGGAAGCAGGGACAAGGAGCCCCGGGTCCAAGAGAGGAGGTGCCTGACGGGACAGCTGCCCTGGACCAAAAGCGTTCTGGTCTTTCCTGAAGCCCCCAACACTCGATCCTTGGAGTCCACGAGGTAAGCCTGTATCCCCAGAGTGACACGCCTGTCCTATTTCTGTGATCTCATGTATGGTTGGATACATGTATACATACGTGTGATGTACACATACGTAATGTATACACATCATGTATACGTATTACTATTATTATTATTTTATTTTTGCTTAATTCAGTTTGAAGTAGATTTCTGTTACTTGTAAGCAAAAGAGGCTTGACTCTTACACACACACACACCCCCCCCCTCGGCGAGCAGGCATTCTGTGAGGCCACCACCTGCAACCTGACCTCGCCACATAATTAGCGGAGATCTCATACGCGCACGCACCCTGCGAGGACTCACCAGGAAGTGGCCGGCCCCACGGTGTTTTCCCTCTGAGAGCTGTCAAATTAGAAACAAGTATACTGTCTCCATGTGGGTGTTCCCTGAACTTGTTTTAATTAGGTAACCGAACCAACACCTTGCTTTCCATATGCCACTTACGTAAAATCGATACATTTAATTCAGAAATTTTCCAGGGGCAGCTGCTCTGATAATGCAGGCCAATCATCTCCGTAAATACAAGCCCCTGAACCTGATGTTTCTGGTAAAGCAGTCGACGAGGAACAGGCAGCCACACTTCTGGCTCCACCCTCAGAGCTTGCTCATCCTCTGAAGGTTTCACTGGCCATTTTTTAAAAAAATGTTTTGATGTTTATTTTTGAGAGAGAGAGACAGAGTGTGAGCAGGAGAGGAGCAGAGAGAGAGGGAGACACGGAATCCGAAGCGGGCTCCAGGCTCGGAGCGGTCAGCACAGAGCCCGATGCGGGGCCCGAACCCACGAACTGTGAGATCGTATCCTGAGCCGAAGTCGGAGGCTTAACCGACTGAGCCACCCGGGCACCGCTTCACTGGCCATTTGAAGGCTACATTCCACACAGGTACTGGGTGCCCTTCAAACTGTCAAGCAATTACCCCAGATAACAGTGTGTTGGAAAAATACCTTGGGTTTCTCTGTAAAAAGATAACATGATGAGAATAGGGTAACTCTGTAAATCCGATAGCTTTTTAAAAATAGTGAAACAATAAGAGAACTGGCATTTAATATCTCCCATATAGATGGACACACTTTCTTGATTATTGAACTTGACTCCAGTGATCAACTAAAGTTCCTTGGAGAACCTGGACCAGATCTCATGTAATAAACATCCCACCACCACAGATGCTGTTGTGGAATGTGGGAAAGCAGGAATAAGAAGTGGTCAAAAACATAGGTTGTGGCCTCTGGCTGGACTGACGTGGGTTCAGGACTAGGCCTTACATCTCAAAGGCTTTTGGACTTGGGGCAGGTGCCTAACTTTCCTGAATCTTGGTTTTCTCACCTGAAAAATAAGGATAATAACAATGACTACTCCGTGCAAGGATGAAGCAAGATAATGCCTGTAGGGAACTTAACCTAATACCTGTGCAGAGTGACTCCAGAAAAATGTTAGCGGTGCCGGGTATTATTGTTGCGGTGGTTGTTACCACGGGATGGCCTGTTAAGCTGAAGGCTGTTGAGACTCAAAGGTCTGGATTTCAAGCTATTTTTGCAAGCAGTGAACTACTAAAAATAGGAGGCAGTGTTTACTCTCATAGCTTCGGGGAACAGCTATGACTTGGTCTCCGACCAAGTAGATTCGGTGGTAGCGTAAGCAGACTGGTAACTGCCTCTCCGTTCAGACCACATCCTGACTGGACTTCCCTCCAGGGAGCTCTGGACAACCCAGAAAAGCAGGCCCAGCAAATTTCTATAGGCCAGCCCCTTCAGGAGGCTTTCCAAGAGAGCGGACCCGGTGCCCTTCTTGTTTCACGCAGGAAACTGCAAACACGGCAGAAGACCCAGGTGACAACCTGAATTTCTGTGTTCCTTATCCTACCACCACCACACCACATAATGCTAGGGCAGTGACTTAGTGACTTACAGAATCCAGAGCTCCGAGGCAGAAAAGAGCCGCCATCTTTTCCGAGGAGCTGAGCAGAGAAGGGGAGTTTTGCTACAACCCGCGCCCCGTGGACTATCCTGACTAGAATCCTAAGAGTTGAAGACCATCCAAACTTGAACCGCTCCTGGTCCAAGGGACGCATCAGAGATTAGGGAAATAACACCTCCCAAAGTCTCTTAAAAGCCTATCACACAACCTTTGAATCTTAATTGGAAACTGGATCCATTTCCTGGATTGGATGTTTCCAACAGTAGAAAAGACGTTCTTATTCCAATATGTTGTGCAGCTCACATGACTTTAGACACACACACACACACACACACACACACACACACACACACACACGGTATGCATGTGTATGTGTGTTCTACAAATACCAAAAATTGACAAAGTTTTCTTTTTCTCATGTTTTCTTAATATTTTTTTGCTTATTTATTTATTTTGAGGGAGAGAGAGAGAGTGTGTGTGTGTGCGTGTTAGCTGGAGAGGAACAGAGACAGGGAGAGAGAGAGAATCCCAAGCAGGCTCTGCACTGTCGGCATGGAGCTCGACACAAGGCTCGAATCCACAAATTGTGAGATCATGACCTGAGCTGAAACCAAGAGTCAACACTTAGCCAACTGAACCACCCAGGTGCCCCTTTCTCATTTCTCCCTGACCCACGTCTTGCAATCCGTAATAGATGTAGCATTTGTCTGAGTCTATGGTGGTATCACGGTTACCAGCAAGTGATGAATGGTGTCTAATCTCTTAAAGGTTTTTTAAATTATATGTTATTTTTATTATCAAAGTTTCAGTGAACATTTCCTAATAAATTAAGTAGAAAAGAGAATAAAAAATAAAGGAAAAAAATTTTTTTTTGTTTTTTCATTTTTTTTTTAATTTTTTAAGTTTATTTATTTATTTCGAGAGAGACAGGGACAGCACAAGCAGGGGAGGAGCAGAGGGAGAGGAAAAGGGAGAGAATCTCAAGCAGGCTCCGTGCTGCCTGCACAGAGCCAGACACGGAGCTCGAACTCACAAAGCTGTGAGATCATGACCTGAGCCGAAATCAAGAGTCCGATGCTCAACCAACTGAGCCACCCGGGGGCCCCTAAAGGAAACTTGTTGTACGACATATCAAGATATTACATAATGCATCAGGAATGAGTACCCATGTCTTATATTCCCCCACACATAGATACGAAAGCACTGAATGGAATCATAAATCCTACGGTTTGGAAGGGGCTTAAGGAAATTATGTAAAACGTTGGCTAACTGAAACACTAAAACAGCTATTTACGGACAATATGACTGTCTACAAAAAAATCTAAAAGACTCTTCCGACAAACTACTAGGATTACAAATGCTGCTGGATACAGATGAATATTAAAAAATCAATAGTGAAAAAAAATCAATAGTAACACCATATCCCAACAGAAAACTAACAAAAGGTATAAATAAAAAATAAAAACAAGATTCCATTGACAACAGTAACAAAAACTTGGGGAACTTAGAAACCAATCTAACAAAGGAAATACAAGGTCATTACGGAGTAAAGCTTGATTGAAGCACATGAAAGACCTGAATAACTGAAGCCATGTTCCTGTATGGGAAGGGAAGATAAAGACGGCAGTTCTCTCCAGATCAGTCTGCAAATTCACGGCAATTACATTAAAACCGTAGGTTTTCCCCCTGTGGCATTTGACAAGTTGATCTACAAGTTAGTATCAGAGCAAAGAACCAAAAACGCCCAAGATAACTTAGAAGTGCAAAGAAAAGCAGCTCACCACACTAGTTAGCAAGCCTTATGGTTTAGCCACAGTGATGTCAAAAGAATGGCATTGGTGTACGGACAGACAAATAGAACAAGCAAACGGAATAGACAGCCCACCAAGAGACCCATGCTAATGGGGAAACTTGATACATGACAGAGGTTACATTACAAATCAGCAGGGAAAGAAGACCATTCAATAAATGGTGTTGGATCAGGTCATTTGACATTTGGAAAAAAGATTTTTTTAGAAATCCACACTTCCTGTCATTCACAAACTTAATTTCCACGTCAATTCAGTAATTAAAGTAGAAAGCTAAACTTTAATATTTTTATGACCTCAGGGTTGCAAAACATAAAACATAAAGAACAAGATTGGTAAATCTGACTGTGGTAAAATTTCAAATGTAAACCATTATTTACAAAAGTAAAAAAGATAAGCTAAAATCGGAAAAGAATTTTTAATGCATAAACCCCAGAAAGGTGTTTTCAATGCATATTTCAATATATAAAATCCAACAAGGTAGCCACCTTGGGTGGCTCCGTTAGTTAAGCATCCAACTTCGGCTCAGGGCATGATCTCAGAGTTTGTGAGTTTGAGCCCTGCATTGGGCTCTGTGCTGTCAGCTCAGAGCCTGGAGCCTGCTTTGGATTCTGTGTCTCCCTCTTTCTCTGCTCCTCTCCTGCTCACGCTCTGTTTCTCTCTCTCTCAAAACTGAATAAACATTTTGGGCACCCGGGTGGCTCAGTCGGTTAAGTGCCCGACTTCTGGTCAGGTCATGATCTCACGGTTCATGGGTTCGAGCCCTGGGTCAGGCTCTGTGCTGGCAGCTCGGAGCCTGGAGCCTGCTTCCAATTGTGTGTCGCCCTCTTTCTCTGTCCCTCCCCCATTCGCTCTCTGTCTCTGTCTCTCTCTCAAAAATAAATAAACATTAAAAAAAAACTTTAAAAAACCTGAATAAACATTTGAAAAATTAAAATAAAATAATAAAATAAAACCCAACAAGGGACTATTATCTGGAATATATAAAGAGCTCCTACACATCAATAAGAAACAGACAAACAGCCCAATGGGAAAGTGGGCATAGGATAGGAATGAGGAATTCCCAGAAAAGAAACCCAAAGGACCAAGAAACATAGTAGCTAGTAAGCAGGAAATGCAAATTATGACAACAATGACCCTCCATTTCATATCCATCAGAGTGGCAATGGTTAAAAGCACAATACCAAATGTTGAGGATATGGGGAGATGGAAATTCTCAAACACAGCTAGTTATCACAAATTGGTCCAACCTCTTTGGAGAACAATTTTGTACAAAGTTGACAATGGGCATACCTACAGAGCCCAGCAATTCTATTGCCAGGTGTATATCCCAGAGGAAGTCTGGTATCCTATCCATAAGAACCCATATATGAGGATGCTTTGGGCAGAACTGCGTATAGGAGAAACAGAAATATCTTTAAAGTCTCTTAATAAGAGAATAAACAGAAAATTTGGTACACTCATACAACGGAATATACATAGCGGTTAAAATGAATTCACTTCACCTAAAAGTATCAGCATAAGTAAATTTTGAAACACAATGTTGAATCTGAAAGGCAAATGGCAGGAGAAAGTGATATCAAGCCTTCTCATTTTATTAGAAGGTGTCACCATCCCTCTGACTTATCGCTTCCCTGAAAAATTGCAACAGCCTAAGTGCTTCCCATTCGTGTCCTTCCTTCTGCCATCTTCCACACGACAACCATGGCACCCATGGCAATCATCCTGCTTCCACCTTTCAACAGCTTCCCACAACAGCCTTCATAAAATCCAAATTCCTTACCGAGGTCTCCTCGGCCTTTCCTAATCCTTTCCGCCTCCTTCCCACTTCTTACCCTCCAGTCCTCCCCGCCTCTTTCCTTCATGCTGCCCGGTGTTCACATCCAGCCTCTGTGCAAAGTCTCGCTCTTCGATGTACACACGAAACTCATTCCCATGTGAGGGAATCGGCACTTGCTTGCTGTTCCTTCTGTTTGACTTGTTGTTTCTTATCGTTTAGGTTTTGATTTTAAGTATTCTGTTTTTGTTTTTGTCTTGGGAAAGGGAGAGAAAGAGTGCCCGAGCAGGGGAGGGGCAGAGAGAGAGGGAGAGGGAGACAGAGAGAGAGAGAGAGAGAGAGAGAGAATCCTAAGCAGGCTCCGCACCATCAGTGCAGAGCCTGAGGTGGGGCTCAAACCCACAAACCATGAGATCATGACCTAAGCTGAAGTCAAGAGTGGGACACTAACCAACTGAGCCACGCAGGTGCCCCTGTTTAGGTTTTGATTTTAAATGCAGTATCTTCAGCAAGGCCTTTCCTTGGTGCCCTACCAACCCCCTCATTCCCCTACCCTCTGCCAGTCTGAACCACAATATCCTACGTCATCATTTTCGAATTTACAGATACCTACAAGCATCCCACTTGTTCATATGTTTATATATTTAGGACAAAGGTTTTTGCCTTATTCACCATCATATTCCCAGGGTCTAGAGCAATGCCAAGCACACAGTAGGCACTCAAAAAATATGTGTTGATTTGTCTAGGTAAATTTTTAAAACACACAAAACTATGCTATATGATGTTATAGGCACCTAGTTACGTACAAAAAGAGAAAACCGTGGACAGTAACAGGGGTAGAGTTTATTTCTGGGTAAGAGGCCAATAGGATTGGAGAGTGGGACAAAGCTTTAAAATCAATCTGATATTTTTGTAAGTGGTGAAAGAAATACAATGACATTTATTAAATCTGCATATTGTCAAATCTGAGCAGCGGTCATGTAAGTATTGAGCTTTTCTGATCGAGATATTTCATAATGAGAACACAATTGTGGGTTTCAAAGAGATTTGAAATGACAAAATTACAGACATAGAGAATAAATTAGCAGTGGTCAGGGCTTAGGAAGGGGGTGTGGGGGCGGTGACTCTAAGTGGGAGCTCTTGGCGGTGACTGAAAAGTTCTATATCCTGCTTTTGGGGACAGTCACACTAACCCACAGGTAATAAAATGGCACAGATTTATACGGACATCAATTTTCTGGTCTGCACGTGCTACAGTTACATAAGATGTAATCACTGGGGGAAACCGGGTGAAGGGGACACTGGTCCTCTCTGTCCCTCTCGGTACCGTCTTCACAGTTTCCTGTGAGTCCAGAGTGATTTTTTTTTTCTTTTTATAAAAAGAGAGCTATGCAGTCCACCTAACATAATATTATTTCTGTTTGACAGATGAGACGAGTGAGGCCCTGAAGAAGAAAAGTGATGTTTGGCAGGCGGTATGTGGGCAGGGCAGGGGGGCCCCCAGAACCTGCGGTTTTCTTTGAACAACCAAGTCAACAAACGCATGGGTCTAGATCCCCCAGGGGCCCTTCCTCAGGACTCTGCCGTGACCCTGACTTCCCAGTGAGTAACTCGGTCTGCACAGCAGAGCTGCAGATCCCACGCCTTCGAATTGGAGAAACTTGCTCCAAATTCCAACTCTACCACTTAGCAGAGGGATGGCCCTTTACTTCAAGCACTCGGAACCTCGGTTTCCTCATCTGCCAAACAGGGACTGTGTGATGATGCACCACATATGCTGTTAAAATCAAAGAATGCACGCAAAGGGCTTGGCATAAAACTTGGCACACAGCAGAGTCAGGGCACAAGCAAGAGTCAAGAAACACAGCCTATTACCTGTGAAAGAAATCCAAATACGTTTACCATTTGTCCCAAGGACCCTCCTACGCAAGGTACTGTCCAACCACACAAACAGTTTTTGTGTTGGGTGAAGTGAAAGTGGAAAGGTGGGGACGTGGCAAACTGTGGACAAGTGGAGGCGGAGGGTGAAGTCAGGAGAGAGGCAAATGACCTTAATTGCCTACGCCCTCTATCTGTTATTAGAAAGTAGCGGGGAGACCCAACCAGAAAAAGAAAAGAAAAGAGTATAAAATCAAACGGCTTATTTTGTTTGTGTAACCCCACAGACGACAATACGATGTAATCACACACTCAATGCCGAGAGACTATCGACTCTGTTAGATTGACCAGACATAAAGCCAACCGAACGCGATACGCTTCAAGTTCCCAAAGACTACAGCAAGACTGTAGACGGTGGTCGTTTAAAATTAAAAAAGAAAAATGAGGACACTTCTTTCCTTTTGGTCACGAACTCCCTAACTTTAAAACCACTGAAACGAGACTGAGTCTCTGAGAGGAGAAGGATCCGGGCTTTGCTTTCAGCTGGCCGAGGAAGAGCATTCCAGCCCCAGAAGCACACACACACACATGCAAGAAACTGGACACTCGATTTGTTCTCAAAAGGTACATTAAAGCTGACAACAAACCCACTTGAAATTCTGAAATCAGAACAACAAAGAATTGGGAGAAAGAATTGGCCTTTCAGCCGAAAATATGCTGACAGGGTGACAGGGTCTGTGCCATGTCGGCAGAAATACATAAATCAGGTGGCTAAAAAAAGGAAACGATCTGGAGTGCAACTCATTTTTAGGACTAAATCACAAAAATTAATAAAAATATGTGAGGTTTTCCTAAAGTTACTGGGCATCAGGAAAACATGAGTCTATTGTAGAAAGAAAAGGTTGAGCATATTTTATTTTCAGTAAGGGGGAAGGTCCCCAAAGCATAGCCATCCCCTCGCAAATGCTTTTAAATCAGTAATTCCTACGACAGAAAGTGCTTGTTTCCTTTTGACAAGATTTTAAGTACACTAGTAAATCTAAGTTTAATGCCCATCAAATATTTTGCAAAAGTAATGAAGTCCAGGTAATAAATGAAATCTCAGTAAATCTCTCCATTTAAAGTATTGCTGACAAGAAGAATCGGTACCCTGTGTTTCTGGCTGGCTCATCCAATTTGACGTATTAGCAGAATGTAGCAAAATTTGCTTAAAGTGCTGGTTGTATAACGGTGAGATTCTTTTCTCATTTTTATTTAAAACACAAAGATGAATGACCTACAAGTACTAACTTTTCCCTTAACTCCCAGTGTTCGACAGCTCATATTCCTCCACTAACTCCCTTATGTAACATTCTTTCTAGCAATGTGAGCAAATATGTAGTCATAGTATCAGCCATCAGAGCAACAGAATTCTCTACAATGAATTAATTTCATGTTAACTACAAAATAAAAATGGAATTACACCTAAAAAAGAAGATAAGAATAATGAAAGGAACCAGAATATTTCCTCTTCTGGAAAATAAAAAATGGGAAAATCATATCAACTCCCATTAGTTCACTGCTAATTAAAGGATAGATTTGGTAAAGAATATCTTCTAAAGTCTTAATGGACTTAAAAAGCTACAAGAGCTGGACGGTAGAAATCGTAGTAGTTAAGAAATATCTTTGTTTCACTTTTAGGCTTTTTTACAGAATATGTAAAGTGCTGTAAAAATGAAAGTACTGTAAAACTGAAGGTCAATTTTAGTCAAAATGAGAGGGAGATTCAGGGTTTAGCTAAAACTCCCTATCTCAATTTTCCTATCTTGACAGTGTCTACATCTTTTCTTAAATTTAAATACATTATTAACTTGAATTCATTACCTTCAGAATTCATATCATAAAAATGTATGTATGTGAAAATGTGAAAAGCATCTGACCTTAGAAACCAATTTATTTTTCCCTTCTTATTTCAAAAACAATTTATTTCCAAATTTCCAAAGCAAATAATCTCCCAGGTGCTTCCTGCCAGTTGTAAAGAACATTCTATTTAGGGACGACATTGGAACAACACATTTCACCTCCTCTCTCTTCCTGCTGGCTTCCAGTGTGTTGGAAATTAAGAGTTTGAAATTAGGAGTTTTAATTAGGCAGGCTTTCTCTGCCTGTTGGTTTATTTCCTTTATTTTAAGGTAGAAGTCTCTATATGGTTGAGTGCAGCTCCTTACAAAGCCACAGAGGGTCAGACCTGAAATGGGAAAGTTATTTTAATTTAGTCCAGCATGTTTGTTTTCCCTTTTTGCTGACACCTA
Organism: Panthera tigris; assembly: GCF_018350195.1. Classification (NCBI taxonomy): domain Eukaryota; kingdom Metazoa; phylum Chordata; class Mammalia; order Carnivora; family Felidae; genus Panthera; species Panthera tigris. The sequence goes on along the minus strand of NC_056666.1, from coordinate 113,975,515 downwards.
GATCCTATTCTGATGTGACTGTGTCTTTGTTTAAGATGGCTTTTCAGGGTATGAGGGAGCTGCGTTTTAAAGGGCTGCGTCTTCTAAATGAGCAGGTAGTTCGTGACATTAAAAAAATTGTCGAAGTTCTGTAATTCCCCAAGAGCTGGCTATCATCTCAAAGGTATCTAGGGGGTGCGACTGTGGTGGTTTAAACAGCAACTTCATAGCAACTGGAACCACAAGTTTTCTGAAACGTGACTTGTATCTTGGTATCTGGTTACATCTTGGTTTCATCTGTAACAGGTTTGAACTATAAAAACCTTAAATAAAAATAAGAAATGAAGTGTTTCTGTAGAGGTGGTCCTCTTGAAGCGTTTGAAGTCATAAGCAGATCCCATGGGGCACAGATTCTAGACACAGAGTCAAATCACTGTGGTAAGAAGCACACACAAAATCATCTCTCTCCAGAACCACCTATCGGCTGCAGGAAATCAGTGTGTCGTCCACAGAACTGGCCACCCCTCTGGTATTACACGAGAGGGTGCGGGAGGATAAGTGGTTGGTATGGAAAGAAATACAGAAAGAGAAAGCAACAAGAGAGAAACCGGAGATAAGGGGATAGAAAGTAGGGACGACGGGCTGGTTTCAGGAGGAACTTGGTGCCGTAGCTGTGCTCAGTTGGTGTCTTTTGAACGGAACACATTGAAGTTGATATTATGATAACACCGAGAAAAGAAATGTTTTTCTGACTCTGACTTAAGATTTCTAAAGACAGTCTGCCGTTTTAACTGGAGCCACAGTCAGAGCATGAGCCATGTGCCTGCTCCCTAGTCCTGGGTGTCTCTGGTCAGGCTGGGTCTGAGGTTCTCAGACTGGGTACTGGGCCAGGCCTCTGGCTGGTTCGAAAGGCCCCAGGGCAGAGCACTTAACATTCCAGAGACATCATTTCTAGAATGGAAACTTAACTTCCAGGTCATTTAATTAGCAAATGAACAAGCTCATTTGGTCTCAATACTACATATGCTGTTTAAAAATTAACAGCGTTTAAAGGAGAACCCTCAACTATGCTTACAACTTAGAGGGCAGTAATTCATTTAAGCCTGAAATATTAATCTAATTGGTGCAACCTTTTTGGAATATGATTTGGAAATATCTATTAAAATGTTAATGCACATATGCTTTCACCCTAATATTCCACTGCTAGAAGTGCGCTCATATATATCCCCCTAAGCACATAGTGATGTTGGCACGGAGGTTTTTTCCTGCATCACTGTAATAGCAGAAAACTGGAAACGACCCAAATTTCGCCCATGAGAAGGAGATCCATGCAATCAGTGATGGTGCGCTCATAGGACGGGACACTGTGCAGATGTTGAAAAGAATGTGGTGGACCTTTTTGTTATCATAAGGATATACAAAGCTGTATAGATATGAAGAGATCCCAGAGACTGAAATAAAAAATTAAATAGCCGAATGCATAACATCCTATTTGGGCTTTAAAAAAAAAAAAAATGATTGAAACATACGCTTTTCGTGCATTTTAAAATTCTGAAAGAACAAAAGAGAAGCTTTTAACAATAGTGACCTCTGGAGAGGAGGCTGGCAATTTTATTTTCCCCTTCATAGGCTTCTGAACTGATTAGACTTCTAATCGTGGTAATAACAGCCCTGTTATTACTTTTAGAATAATTAAAAACGAGCTAATAATACACGCTGACATTAAACCCACATGAGCAAAATCCGCGCGGATGCTCCTCGAGGAGACTATCCAAGGAAGCTACATTCTCCTGTATGTCAGGATCACTAGGGCTGCGCGAGCAGATGTTAACCCGTTGGACATAGAGCAAAATGCGAAACACAGCCGTTGACTCTGGGTTCCCCGCTCCGCTGGCGTGTTTCCAACATGAAACGCGTTGACATCGGTCGGTTTCTAAAGGTCTCCTGTCTCCCGACGCTGCAGTGCAGGACGGGCAGGAGCCCCGGGCAGCCGCAGCCGCGTCCGGGGGGGAGCTGGCGGGCCGCGGCCTCGCACAAAGGACTGTTTCTGTATCACCCAGCGGCGCCAGTATCCCTTCCCCGGCCACAGCCTGTGTGCACGTGTCGCAGACATTAGAGCCAGTCCCTGCGGCAGCTCCGTTCGAAAACTCGAAAGCTCTCGAGTAGAAAGAAGGGAAACTATCCCAAGTGAGATTCCTCTTCTTCCCGCAGACACACACAAACACACACTTTCTTCTCCTCGCTCCCCGTCTTTTTCACGCTCCTCTCTACTGGTTCCTAGAAATATCTACCGGGCTATTTCGTTTCTGGTCTAGTATGCATAAATCAAAATCAATTCGTTTCCAGACTGTCGTAGGAAGCCTTGGTTTTAACCCCCTTTATTCACCATACCGTTTCTCTCTTTTGGTGCTGCCTTAACCTGCTTATTAAATGTCTTCAAAAAATTGGGTTTGAAGGTCTGTAGCTTAAATGTCTTCCAAATATAAAACTTTCCTCCACTATAATTATATTTCAATAATGCATTAAAAAAAAAAAAAGTCCCTTTGCTCCCAGAGTATTTTGAGGCTTAACAGCAATGCCAACAAGTAAAAACTTGTTATCTTCAGTGTTAAGGGAGAAGCCAGTAAGTTTAAAGAAAAGTTAACTCATCGTATTCTCGGGCAATACCTCTCACGTCTTCACTAACAATCTTTAACTTGCTCTTCAGATATTTATAATGCAAATGTGGGGGGTGGAAAAGGACTGTGATTTTCATGTATAAATTGGGAAGCTAACTTTTCCGCAGCCTGTTTCTCCCTGCTCTCTCTCCCTCCCTCCAAAAAAACAGCAGCAGTAAACAGCAAACAAATCTCAAGGTTAACCCCAAAATAATCTCTTTAGTTACTGAGTTGAGAAATGTTACATAGAAAATAAGGGGGGAATGTGCTTTTTTCTAAAAATTTGGGGGCTAATCTAGTGTGAGTAGCTAAAACTGTATTTTACTGCATCAGTAACTTTCACAAGTCCAGATACTTGCTTATTTGTGCCATAAATCCATATTAACAATCCACTACTTTGTCAACCTTCTCAGCTTTGGCGCTAATGGAAGGTGCTGTTAACAGCCCTCAAAACTAAAGTTCCTTTATTTCTTCTGCCACTTGAGAAAAAGTTCTGCCACAAAATTCTAATAACACTAAGTTCCTACAAATCAACTTGGAAACGTCTAAATGTGTTTTTCCTAGAAAAAGTGCCAGACATCAATTTTATCTGGCAACCATCAAAATACATCAGACCACAAAACTATACGTTCCTGGACCTCACAAGACGCACGGCAAAATTTCCTCCAGCCAACCGAGTGTTCAGCTGCAACTCTGCAGTCTACAACATGGGCAACAACACTGAAATTAACCTCTGCTACCAAGCCAGGTAACACGCCCCCCTCCCCCCTCCCGCAGAGGGATGGGTGGAAATTTCAAATCCACCTTCTCAATTTCTGGTGTGAGATTACACAGGATTATTCAACTCGGCATCACACTAAACTCACTTTCACAAAAAAACAAGCATAAAGTCCAAGTAATGGAATTTTTATTTGCACATTCTGTTATTTTATATGAAGACAAATGACAGAAAACATGGGAATTTAAGTAAAAGACCAATTTCCTAGAATGTCACGGTTGGTAAAACGTCTGTAACTGGAGTATGGCATAATTGATGTACACGGTGACCTCAAGAGAGGAAATGCCTTTGGGATCTATCAGTCATTTATTCAACACCTAAAATGAAAAACATAGTGGGGATTACAAGGCACTTTCCTGAACAGAATTTGCCATCTAGCTAGACAAGATAACACTACAAGAGTTCAGAACAATGTAGGATTGACAGGTGGGGGTGGGGGGTGGGAACCAAGGGACAGTGATCTTTATGTCTCTCCATACTGCTTTATTTTTTTCAAAACCTTGCTACATGTCTGACATTAATAAAGGTTTAAGAGTCGAACATCAGTGATGGAAAGGAAAGGACAGATGTGGCAAGGAACAGGAAGAATTCTGCTCTAGCCAGAAACTTGATGGGGGAGCAGGGTACACACAGATCTCTCCTTCTGCCTATGTCCCAGATCTATCAGCAAGTTCCCGCTGTCTCTAGAATCTCCCCCAGATTCTTCCTCCTCACCCTCTTCCCTGCCACTGCTTCAGGCTGCCCGCCCTGCTCACAATCCCCTTCCTCTGGTATCTGAGTTCTGACCTCTTTTGACAGCCCAGCAAAGACCATGGACCCCCTGCTTGGAATACTGTTTTGAAATTAAAAAAAAAATTGGAATACGCAGATCACAAAAGATGAATTCTATTAAAATGCACACACCAAAATGTTTTATTGGTGATGTGACAGGATAGATTTTATCAATTCGTTCAATGACAAGATGTAGCTGTGGGTCTACTGGCTACAGGATTTTCAGTTTAGTGAAAAATGTAAAGGGTATTTTGAGACAGCAGCAACAACCGTACTGTGATATCTATATACTATGTAACAAAAATTCCTGATTTCTACTGGTGACAAACTCACGTCTTCTCTTTCTTTTTCCATTTTTTTTAAGTTTATTTATTTATTTTGAGAGAAAGGGTGGGGGAGGGGCAGAGAATCCCAAGCAGGCTCCGCGCTGTCAGCACGGAGCCCAAGGTGGGGCTCAAACTCAGGAATCCTGAGATCATGACCTGAGCTGAAGTCAAGAGTTGGATGCTTAAACGACTGAGCCACCCAGGCGCCCCTCTTCTGCTAATTCTATTGTGATTCGTCGCCTACATTTATATTTGAAGGAAATGCTTGATTTCACATAGAGGTTAATGACAAAAACAATTTTTCACATCTGAGTTCGCAGATCCCAAGCGTTCTGTCCAGGGATTTCTTGCATCTTAATCTTGGATTAAGAAGTCCTGATCTAGAGATCTGCTCCTCCTGACCAGCAGCCACATTGCCAGTAAATCTGATGTTATCGTTCTTCAGCGCAAAAGTCTTCCACAGCTCCCTCACTTCCTGGGGCAAATGCAAACTTTTTTTGGAAGGCAAGCAAAACCCTCGGTGCTCTGTTCTCTGCTCACCATCTGGGGCTTATCCCCCAACTCTTGCAACCCCGGTGCCCTGCCTGTAGCTCAGGCCAACCCATTCTTTCAGTGCCAGGTCAAAAGCTGCCTCCTCCCGGATGCCTTCCCTGATGTCTTCAAGCAGACCCAGGCGTGTCTTTTCCGTCTCCACTGCTCATTGCACAAACCTCATCACAGGGATTATTTTACTGTGCTATGGTTGCCGCCATGTGTGTTGTCTTTCCACCACCGGCAATCCCCTTGAGGTGGAAACTGTTTTTTAACTTTGTGCTGGACCTTGCCTCATGCCTAGCACAAAGAGATGCTCAGTAAATCTCTGATGAAGGATTGAGTGAATGAAGGACTGAATAAATGAAAGAGATAAATATAAAGAGGGAGAAATCAAAGATAAAGCTACAGGTTGTTGGGGCGCCTGGGTGGCTCAGTCGGTTAAGCGTCCGACTTCAGCTCAGGTCACGATCTCACGGTCCGTGAGTTCGAGCCCCGCGTTGGGCTCTGGGCTGATGGCTCAGAGCCTGGAGCCTGCTTCCGATTCTGTGTCTCCCTCTCTCTCTGCCCCTCCCCCGTTCATGCTCTGTCTCTCTCTGTCTCAAAAATAAATAAACGTTAAAAAAAAAAAAAAGCTACAGGTTGTTTATTTATGTTTGAGAGAGAGAGAGAGAGAGCGAGCAAGAATGGGGAAGGGGCAGAGATGGAACCTGATGAGGGGCTTGAGGCTGGGATCGATGGGGGCGGGGGGGGGGGTGGTGGCGGGGAGGGTCTGCAGGGAGGATGCTCAAACCCACAAACTGTGAGGTCATGACTTGAGCAGAAATCAAGAGTCTTGCTTAACTGACTGAGCCACCCAGGTGCCCACATAATGCCACAGTTTCTGATCTGGATTAATGTAGGAAAAAAAAAAGAGAGAGAGAGAGAGAGAGCTAGAGAGAGAGAGAGAGAATGAAGGAAAAATTGTGCTCATAAAGTTTTAAATTAAGTACATGTACAGATTCTAATTTTTTCAAAGATATTAACTCATGAATACAGCAGAGCATAATTATCCACTCAAACACACCATTTATTCTAGTATTCTTATTATACATACATGTGCTACAGAAAAAGATCCAAACTAGAAACAGGTTGCATTCTGAAACAAGGTTTGCAAACCGGTCGTCTGGAGTTTAGAACACAGTTTCCCTCAGAAGCAAATTGAAATTAGTAAGAAGGTGCCCAATGTATCTCACAAGTCCATTTGATCTGTAGTGTGCCTGAATGTCTCCGTGTTTAACTGAAAACCAGTAGAAATAATACTGTTCAATACTGTTGTAATATAGCCAATTGGACAAAGCAGCAAGAAGCGAATGGGAACATTATTTATCCTGAATATTGACATTGGAGAAAAGACAGGTTTAATTTTAGCAGGCTGAGGAAGCCAGGAGAGATATTTACGAAGATCAGAAGGAACTTCTGGTTATTTCAGAAGCTTTTGAGGGAAGAAGCCTTGGCTGTTTAATATGTATAATTTCACTTCAAGACTGAAGACGTTTCCTTTTGGCTCAAGGGAAGGAAAGAGAAAAGCTATTTTGCAGTACTTGAAAACGTTTTGGAAGACAAAGGGGAAGGAGGAATGGAATTCGAGAGGTTCTGTGTGTCCTATAAAGGTTACCTGAGGTCGAATTATCCAAAATAGAAAAAAAGAAGCAAGCTTTATAAGGCATGGTATAAGTGGGGGGTTGTTACTGCTGCTAAGTATTTCTGGTTTTCTCCCCATCCTGGACACAGGGGAGGGCTGGACCACCCGGCCTCCTTGTGTCTGAGTGGCACCCCTTTGCAGAGTGCTGGCCAATGAGTGGAGAGTAGAAGTGACAAGGCAATTAAATGCCAAGGAGAGATCCTTGGGTTTCTCCTTTCCCACTGGCTTAGCACCTCAGCCACGTTTTAAGAGGTGACTCCTTTGGATGCCTGGGTTCTGAAATGACTTAAAGAAGAGCCCCCCTTGTGACACATGACAGACACGTATAGACAGGGAAATCTGTTAAGATATAAACCGTTGTTGTTTTCAGTCACTGAGAGTATGGAGATACTTGTTTCGCAGCATAACCTAGCTTATTATGACTGACACATTGTTCTTACACTTTACCTCCAGGGAAATGAGAAAGGCTAGCAGGGAAGAGACAAGCGGTTATGGCTGCCCTGGTTAGACATCTAAAGGAGAACAGAAGAAGGGAGAAGAGGTGTCAGTCAGATGGAAGCGATCTTCCCCAGCTGGTGCTCAGGGTTTGGGGAGATCTTGTTTTACTTGGAAATTAAAGACCCGATAATACCATAATTACAAATTGGGGAGACAGGGTCCTAGCCTTCTTGCAATGAACTACGTGCTACTAGAAGGCACATGGCCTTGCATTCATCACTGAGGTACATGCTAGGTGGAGGCCTCAGAGCTTAACAGCATTTGTAAGCTTGAGAAAAATGACGCAAGAGTGAATAAAAGCAGGGATTCGGGAGTCATACTGGCCTGAGTTCAAATCTTAGCTCTCCCTCTTAAGTCACTAAATCTCCTTTTCTCTAAAGGAGATAAAAACAGAATCGACTTCAAAGGTTTGCCGGGAGCACTGAATGAGGTCATATTTGTTAAGTGGCAAAAGCAGTGCTTGGCATTACTAAATACTCTAGCTTTTTCGAGTCTTCTGGAAGCCCAAGAGTTGGTTTGTTATAGAAAGGGCACCTCATTGTCAGGTCCTGAACATAACAAATCCCACGGCCTACGAAGTGTCGTTTCAAGCTGGATCTCGTGGGAGCTCTCAACCATTACTAAGCTCAGTGACGTGCCTCTGCCTATGACAGCTGCACACCCCCATCCTCCTAGGCTGTCAAGATCAAAGGTGCGCCCCACTTTAAAACAGATGCAGGAAAATCCAAAGATGCAAGATGGATAGATTGGGGCAGTATCCATCATGCTCCAAGATTCTTTTCATTTTACCAAAGAATCCAAGAATTCCAATAGTATTTTGCAGGTTTTTTTCATTTCTTCTTCTTCTTTTTTTTTTTTTTTAAATGAATTGCTTGACAAAGAAAAGGAAAAACAAAGCTCAGTGGTTCCCTTGTCCATGAAGGAGCAATCAGAAATGAGAATAATCTATGTAGGTGGGAAAAAGGACTTGTGGAAACACATCTGTTGCCCGCAACTTTCTAGGGGCACATCTATGACACTGGTCAGGGAGCAAAGCCAGCCCTCCAGGTCCTTGGTAATGAAAATTCATGCAGAGTTATTGGGATAATAGAGGACACATGTCAGATTCCTGTTTCTCCAGCACAACCAAGATCTACAACCCCACATTCAAACTCCTTGATTACAGGGACGCCCTCAAAGATCCACAGCCAGGTGAAAACACAAAATTCTTCTAACCGGGATAAAAATGGAATCAATTGTCTCCAGCTGTGAAAAAGTCCACAGTTAAAAGGAAGTTACTATTTTTTCAAAATAAATGAAAATATATTATGGCATAGAGGTAACAATCTACACTATAATTTAAGTGGAAGCTGAGACGCCACAAAAATGCGGAGCCTGCCTCTCCTAGGGCCGCTCCCACCCCAGTGGGAGAGAGATGGTGCTCACATCTGTGCACGTGGGGTACTTTATCAGACGGCATCGAAAAGAATGAAGACGCCAAGCTTCTCATTGTACAGATGAGATAACCGAGGCCCTGAGAGATTCAGCGTTTGGCCCCAGGTCAGACAACCAGAAGTGGACCCCAAGTTTACCCAGTCCTGAAAGAGGACTTCAATGACCTGCATTTTGACTTCGTTCCATACTTTGCAATTGATTAAATTCTTTCCGACTATCTCTCGACTCAGGCAAAGCAGCCCATGATGGGAACGGCCACTATCCCCTCAGGCAGCAAGGACTGCCCTGATGCCAACAAGACCCCGCGTGACTGACCCCAAGATGAGGCTCAGCCTGACCTTTATTGCCCACCTGCTTGTACTCACCGACCTTCTCCCCCTAGTTTCCTTACACAAACCTGGAAATATTTTCAGCACTTTGGAGTCAGTCTTTGAGACACTAGTCTGCTGTCTTGACCTCACCGAAATAAGTTCCTCATTCTGCCTTTGGGTTTTGTCAGCAGCGAGTGGCCAAACCTGGTGTGTGTGGGACGGGGACCCCCACCCCCACTCCGAGCTGGTGTTCTTGCACCCGTGCACGCTGGATACGGTCATAGTTCAAGTTTCTGCTGCTGCATCACCACCTCCTCCTTTCCTGAGGATGGAATCTGCCAAGTACGTACCCCGCCTGGCCAGTGTGGAAGCCCACCTTCCAAGGGAAGCATGTGCCTGCAGGACCTAAAGCCCCAGACTCCAGGGCAACTGTGAGCCTGCAGAGGAGGAAGGGGGTCAATGGCTGCCCCCTTCTCCATCTTCTGCCAATCTTGCCTCCTCCTCTCCCCACGCCTAGCAGCTCACACCTGCCTAGTCTCCTTAACTCTCCACTCTTGCTTTGTCCAGGACATTTTCCAAAGGGGCTCCAGAGGGATGATATAAAACACAAACCTAGTTTAGCTACGCCCCCATTTAAAAAGCTTTTATCCACTTGCCCTCCAGATAAATCCCAAGCTATTAAGATCTACAAGATCTACCCCCAACTCACCCCTACCCTCCTCTCCAATCCCTCAAAGAAACGCCTCTGTCACCGAGGAGTCTAAAGACTCCTTCCTGGGGCACCTGGGTGGCTCAGTCGGTTAAGCGGCCAACTTCGGCTCAGGTCATGATCTCGCGGTCCGTGAGTTCGAGCCCCACGTTGGGCTCTGTGCTGACAGCTCAGAGCCTGGAGCCTGCTTCAGATTCTGTGTCTCCCTCTCTCTGACCCTCCCCGTTCATGCTCTCTCTCTGTCTCAAAAATAAATAAATGTTTAAAAAAAAAATTAAAAAAAAATAAAATAAAATAAAGACTCCTTCCTGCCCTTTAATAAGCAGACACAAGGCACCTTCCTCTGAGGTCCTTCTCCAACCCCTCAAGGCAAGTTGATGGCACCTTGTCCACAGGTAACTCTTATTGCCTTTATCACAGCATTTTACTATACATTGTTCACAGAATTCAAGCTCCTATATGGGATCCTAAGACACAGAACTGAGCTTCAGAGCCCCCCCAAAACCCTGGGTTTAAACCATGTTACTGGAAAGCTGTTTTCTTTCTCCAAGCCTCAGTTTCATTTTCAATAAATGGGGAAATCCACACCTTACCAGTTTGTTGCAGGGATTAAATGGAATGACAAGGCAAGGCATAGAAGGTACAAGAGTGTTGACTAAGTTATCTCTTCCCCTGGGCTATAAGAGTTCAGTAATGCAAGAACAGGTTTTTTGTTTTCTGGTTTTTTTTTTTTTACTCTTTTGTATTCCTCATGAATAATACAGTAGACATGCATTAAATGTTGGCAGAATAAAGGGGAGAGGGAGAAAAGCAAGTGAGAAGGGAGGGAGGGAAGAAAGGAGGAAGGAAATTAAGTAATGAAATGAACGAACGAAGCTAGGAGCAAAAAAAGACACCCTGATCTGTTAGAGCTAAAAGAGGTATTTTTAAATATTAGTTATAGGACTTTGAGAATGTCCTATTGCTCCCTACTAGGAAACTCTGACAAGATATCTGCAGACACTAGGAAAAGATCATCAAGAGACCGGCCCATCCACCAGAAAGCAGTGTAGTTCAATATAGGATTGGCGTACAGATTTTAATGTATTCCTCAATTTGTTCATTCCTACTCTGGTCTAAAACACTGGACTTGTCACAAAGGAGGATACAAATAAGCTGATCTTACCGTCAAGAGGTCTCAGTTATAGAGTACCAATCATCCAGGGAGGGGGGGCAGGGAAAGCCTAATTTGTTGTGTCTGCCAATTGCTGTGGTGTAACTATTCCCACCGTGGCTGAGTTCCATCTACCAATGATTTACTCATAATTATTTAGCTCACAAAAAAAAAACCCTATGTATAGTGGTTCGCCCCCACCTGCCTTTATCCACAGGGGATGTATTCCAAGATGGCCAGTGGATGCCTGAAACACGGGTAATACCAAACCCCAATATATATACCAGGTTTTTCTTATCCATACATTCCTATGATCAAGTTTAATTTATACATTAGGCACAGTACGAGATAAGCAATAACATAGAACAATTACAACCATATACTGTAATAAGTTTATGTGAATGTAGTCTCTCTCAAAATATCTTACTGTACTCACCCTTCTTGTGATGATGGGAGATGATAAAATGCCTACATGAGGGGATGAAGCAAAGTGAGTGACAGAGGGATTGTGACATCTCGTCTGGCTACTATCTATCTTCTGACCCTACATCAGAACGAGAATCATCTGCCTTAGGAACCTCGACTGGCTAGCGGTAACTGACCCAGCCGGAAGCCAGCAACTAGACGGTGGGTAAGAAGTCACGGCTGTGTTTAACAACTGGCACTCAGGAGCCCTCAGCCGGCCACGGATTCTCCATCCCTCTTAGTTTTCTCATTCCTGCCATCGTTTTAGTTAACTCTGTTTTTTATTAGTATCCTCACTGCCTGACAGACAAGGAAAATAGATCAGAGAGGCAACTAATTTTTCTGTCAGTGGTTCTAGCAAAGGAGATTGAATGGGGAGGAAGGTCAAAACTATTAGCTACGATATGTTCATAGGTTTCTACTATCCCCCTTCTCTCTGCCCCGGATTCCTGCAGATGAGTGAAGACAGGTACCCTAATCAAATGCGCAAAACACGAACACACTTTCTGACCGAATATCGACTTGACGGCCGCAACCTGGAAACAGAAATGGGGAGAAAGCAGCTGTGTTGGAAACCTAAGAAAGGTCGCGTTCATCGAGATGGCAGAGGGGATATGAAAATGGGACTTCTCTGGGTAGAAATAGCAGGGAAAATATTTTTCTGAAAGTTACAGATAACAGCAGCTTTCTGGACCCAAATCTCAACAGGAAAAAACATACCAAACTAATAAGGGAGAACTGTTCAGCAAAACATACATCTTTATCTTAACATGGTTAGAAACCGGGGCGACATGGAAAAGTTTTATGAAGTTCTGTGATGAAGTCCCACTCTCTCAGCTGTAGGAAAGGTGTTCCCTGGGTGGTATTTATGCTTTAACAGAAGAGGAAGGCACTGGCCACATTGCCTTCCCCCTCCCAGTGTTTGTAAGGGAGGCGGCACCCCCCTGAATAACACGTCACAAAATGTGCTCCTGACCTCCAGGGGAAGTAGAGGGTGCAGTTCCGAGGAAGGCTTGTCTATAAAAGCGGTTTTCTTTTTATGGCTCAGCAAATGTCTTTTGATGTGAACCCCATTCTCTGTAACCACACTTCGTCTGATCCCGAGCTCCTGAAGGAATACCCTAGCCCTGCTCCGTGATTTCAGCTTACTTACTGTCTAGGCATTCGGGATTCCGGGGCTTTTAGAGGCTACGGTGGCAACAGCTGTTGCTTTATTTCGGTACTAAAGTTAAGCACCCTGAACTCAAGCCACACAGAGGAAACATTAGAAAAATCAAAACTATGTGAAGGTGAGTGAGAATACAAGAAAAAATATGCCTCCGCAGGAGGAAAGAAACACAACTATCACAGACTCATTCTCAAGGAGGCGAGAAGGGAGGGATGGAAGGCACTCCCACTCCGTTCAAATGAAGTGCAATGTAACAGTAAAGGAGCCTCCAGGATTTGACATTAAGAAAATAATAACAAACACATGCACGTAACAAGTGTGCATTTAGGGCTGGCTACCTGTTTCACAACCTGAAAGGAATCAGAGAGAGACTGGAGACAGATTTAATCTCCAGGTATTCGAAATTACCCAACTCAAGGAGAATATAATTACCCTCTTTCACTGGAGTAAATAAGGCTGGGCAGGGCTGTGTCAAATGAGCTAAAAGGGCAAATTTATGGCACAGAGGGCAGAAAGTAAGGCAGGAATTAACTGTGCCATTATGCCCATGAGCGGACAAAAGAAAGAATGGGCTCCACTGGTGAGGACAGGAGGGTGGGCAGTGACCCGGGCACCCACGACTGTGTGTGAGTCACATCTGGCAGAGGCAGAAATGAGATCATAAAACAACATGGATGGCAGGTTTTCGATCTTCAAACAGCAAATAGATTAGAAGCGTTGAGGAGTTAAAGTTAACACACAACTCTAACGTGGATTGAGACGTCACGAAAACCAGCAAGGGTGGATTCTCCAGGGTGGGGTGGAAAGAGCCGAGAACTGGTTATTACACCGCATGCATTCCAAAGGCCTGCTCTCCAAATTTTCAGAGGAAGAAGAACGTGATGTTAAAAGCACTGTAGGGCTTGCACACGCGGGGTGGAAAGGTACAGCTTTTATGAACACTGAGCCCAAGGCCAGCCTATCCGGGCACAAATACCAAGTCCACCGTCGATTTGCTGAACTGCGTGTGTGCCCACGCACGCACAGGTACGCTCAGATCTGTTGACCTCCCTGGGTCTGAAAATTCTCTTCAGTGAAATGCCGGAACTAAACTCTGCGATCTGAACGGTGATTTCACGTTTCAAAATTCTAGGAAATAAACCATCGGGAGAAGTTACAGGCCTCTTAGTAAATGAAAGGTCTAGGATGAACGATAACCCTTTTTTGCTCCAAAACACAGAACTGAGACAATGACCACAGAGGCAAGACAGGCCTCAGCCCAGCTGTTACATGGAACCACAGCCACTCAACCCCCACTACCCTGTGCCTAAAACCGACAACCGAGAAGGGCACGGCCTGGTCTCAGGACATTCCATCCCTTGGATTACTTCATGACGTCTCTGTCTCCTACCCGCCTACCAGGGTACAATTTTCTAAAAGCAGAAAAAAAAAAAATCCTTCCCAAGAAAATAAACACTCCAAACAACTGTCCCATTCTGTTACCTATTTGGATTACATAATTACTATGAAGTCAAGACTTTCTTACTGACATGCCAAAAAAGAACTCTCAGCTCCTAAGTTGAACTTTTTCTCCACCGTTCAAAGCTCTAAAAACTAAAACCCAAGTCCCTAAAAAGCAGTCCCTAGCGCCCACTACAATGGAATAAAAACCCCCCTGCCTCAAATCTGCTCAGAGTGGAAACTCACATCAAAATATCTTAAGTCCATGGAGATCTAGAAGTTCGTGTACTCTGTTCTTCAACAGTAAAAACAATAGTACAGACCCTCACTAAAGGCCCAAAGTGCCTCCATAGGGAGAGAATACCGGCTTTTTTCCTGGCTCCATTGAGGATAACTTAGTCAAGTGTACCTTCACCTTTTCCATTTGCCCATCTATAAAATGGGGCTACCAGTAATTGGTAACTGGCATCATTTGCCCACAACCAAGCAAAATAGTTAACCCTCGGGGCACCTGGGTAGCTCAGTCAATTAAGCATCCAACTCTTGATTTCCACTCAGGTCATGATCTCAAGGTTTGGTTCGTGAGTTCTAGCCCCAAATCGGGCTTCATGCTGACAGCACAGAGTCTGCTCGGGATTCTCTCCCTCTCCCGTTCATGCTCTCGCTCTCTCGCAAAATAAGTAAAACTTTAAAAAAATCTAAGAGGCACCTGGGTGGCTCAGTCGGTTAAGTGTCCGACTTCAGCTCAGGTCACGACCTCACGGTCTGTGGGTTCGAGCCCTGAGTGGGGCTCTGTGCTGACAGCTCAGAACGTCGAGCCTGCTTCGGGTCTTGTGTCTTACTCTTTCTCTGCCCCTCACCTGCTCATGCTCTGTCTCTCTGTGTCTCTCAAAAATAAACAAACATTAAAAAAAAAATTTTTTTTAAGTTAACCCCTTCCTCACTTACCCCTACACCAGGAAAAAAACTACTGGGCCAAGGTGATTCGAATCCCACAGAGGACATTAATTAAGGTACCTGTACTTTTCCAGTTGGGGCAGCAGTGAAAAGGCTGAGGGTTCCTTTTATAGCCTGTCGTAACTTGTTTGTCTGGATCAATGTAGAAATAGCAGCACTTTGCTCTTCATAATTCCTCTCCAGGAATACAAAGCGCTAGGATATTCCTGGAATGCCTCCTCACTCACAAATTGTAAGTCGGACCTCCTGCAATCACTGAACTTTGCTCATACGGTCGGTGTCAAGATTAAATGAGATAATGCATGTAAAGAGCTGAGCAA
Source organism: Panthera tigris (assembly GCF_018350195.1). Lineage (NCBI taxonomy): Eukaryota > Metazoa > Chordata > Mammalia > Carnivora > Felidae > Panthera > Panthera tigris. Next base: position 113,960,334 of record NC_056666.1, on the reverse strand, counting down.
GAACTAAATAAATGATGTTAAAAAAAAAACCCACAGCGAACCACCACACACACACACACACCTGCCCCCACTAAAAAAAGGACTATCTCCTGATGCTTATCAACTTACTTGGAATAGGGAAGACTGAAATGTAAGGTAATCGTTCCACGGCACACTCTAGAGATCTTGGCTAGCCTCTGGTGTTCTCATAGTCAGTCACCTGCTAGTAGTAACGCCAAGAACTTTCCACAATTCCGTGTGCTCGTTCATACCCCAGCAGTCCCGTCCAACTCTCAACATCAAGAGGCATCAGAGAGTTTGAACCAATGGGAACAGGAATGCAAAAGACCTTATAGAAAGTCCAAAGCCCCGGACATTGATCATGTGGAAGTTTTGCCAGAAAAGCCAAATACCCCACATTAACCGTTTAGTGGGGGGGGGGGGGCCCGGAAATAAAGTGCAGAATCTAAACATCCTAATGAAAAAGTCCACATCTAGACCAGCCCCTAAAAGTAGAGCTCTTCTCTAAATTTTAGGCTACAAATAAACTCTTCGTAAGGCACACCTAGCCATCTTTGCTGTTTGGCTGTGCATGGTTATATTGTCCTTCTAGGCCCAAAACCGTTTTTCAAGAGCTTCATGAAAATACGAATATTTTCATGACGAGGGATATGCGGGTTTTACTATGATTTATAACTGAGTTTTACAATTCACTTGGGGCACACAAGACATGCGACACTCACTTTGCCAGTGACACGCCGAAGAATGTAACCAAGCAGGACATTTTTTTTTTTTCTTTTTAGAGACGGCCAAATGAATACTGTCTGGGCTCTACATCTGCAACGGTCATGAGGTGGTGGCAAAAAGTAAATAGCCATAAAACTTTGATTTTTTATTGTGTGTTATGCCTATCAACCCATAAAAGGCCAGGATACGTCACAGTTTTTGTAGTTTCTAAGCCATTTTTTGGGGAAACACACAGGGCGTTAGTGTTAGCTTATTCAATCGGTAAAAAACCAGGCCACTTGAAGGCACTTGTACTTTCTAAGCCACGCCTGCCAAATGTAAAGGGCAAATGCGCCCCATAACTTTAGGGAAGGGTAAGTCACGTGCTACCTCTTGCTGAGTGGTTGGTTGATGTCACATGACAGATGTTTTTACCACACCTGGCTAGTACCAGGAACGAGTATGTTCCCTACAATTCAAAGTAACAAGTGCAACTTGTAAAAGTCAAGTATTTTTATTTAATACATTCTAATCAAATAGTAACAGCAGTAAATAAACACTTTGAAAAACAGGCAAGTATCCCCCTATCTCTGGAAGAAAATTAAGTCGAAGTATTCTACATGGTAGAAGGGAGAGACCAAGTGCTGATGTCCGTGGTCAGACAATTCAAGGACAGCTTGGAAATTTCTAAAGCCGTTTCCCAAAAGTCAATGGCAACAGGTTGGGATACGGCTACTTCAAAGGATAAAATGTCTGTATCTACATGGTTTTATTAACAGGGATTGAGTTGCACCTGTATAGCACATTCTTGTCTTTAGCCTTAAAGGAAAAGACAAAGTCTTTTCCGTTTGCACCAGTTGGAAATATTTCTGAAATAAGGCTCCCTTAAAATGGATTACTACAGTACTCATTCACATGAGAGAGTTCATACATGTAGTAAAAAGTCAAATACAGGATTTCATGGTCACTTTTTTGGTTGATTTGGTTAATTGCATAAAAAGGAGGATAAATACTCACAAGCAGGATCTGTTTAACAAAACTCCTAGGTACATCAAGAACGCAAAAACAGAAAACGTCCTAAAGTAGACTCTGATCACCAGGCATGTAAAATTAAAGCTAAGCCTGCGTCAGTTTTTTCCTTCGACTTCTTCAGTGCTCCTGCGCGGAGTTCTCGCTCTACCGCCAGGGTCTGGGCCTTCTACCTAGCAAACAGGAACCCTGGGAAGGCAAGGCATTCTGATAAAATGTTCCTTCAGCCTCTACTCAGGACATTTTATTTTTACCTTAAAAGGATCAGCTGGTCTTGGTCAGCCTTAGGGAAAGGAAGCATTACTCAGGTGAAAACATTTGGGGAAACTTTAAATACCTAGCTACCTCCTCACACGTTTAAGTTAGATGGACTTCAGCTGTTTTTAGAATTCCGAGTAGTTATCCAGAGTAGTGACTCAAGTTTTGGTTCTTTTTTTTTTTTTTTTTTTTTTTTTAAATACATAGCTGCATTCGGAGATACTCTATAGGAGGCATGTTTAGAAAAAGAGAAACACTTATACCTGGAATTTATATTCTTCCAAGTAATCTTTTAGTCTTGTTGGTAAAGGCAGTCCCCAGATGGTGCCGGTGCATTTGTTAATGGTGAGTCTACAGAGATGCTGCAGAGGCGGGGCTGATGTGTAGAGCGGTTTGGTCAGATAAAGGTGAACGGTGCCGTTCCGGGGCGCTTCTGGGCCTGTCCGCTTATCCTTGCACATCTGAACATAGTAGTCGATCAGATGAACCACACTGTCAAACTGTTTAAGCTTGGATTTGACACATATGATAGAGTCCAACCTGAATTTCCCATCTTGGTATTCGATTCGCAGATTAGTTGGTCCAGCTGATGTTTTAACAGATATTGTTAGTAGGTAGTCTGAGTGCGAGCTATCTCTAATCAAGAAAGTTCCTTCTGGTGCCTCTTTTAATTTCTCTTTGGCTTCATTAACAGTCATACTTCCCCAGTACCAACCTGGGGTTTCCGTTCAAGAAGAAAAAGAAGAGAGGGTAAAATAGTTATTATACAGAATTTCTTAAATAGGGCAAATACTTGGCAACAATTTTTCTAGCTCTAAAGAGAAGTGCGTGACAGTTTACCAGAGACTACCATAAATATTTTAGGTAGACATCTAATGAAAATGTGGGTTCCTTTTTATGAACACAAACTGCGAGCCAGTTTTCTTCTTTAAAAAGTAACGTTCGGTAGCCCTTTAAACTCTCTTGAGATTTTCTCCGAAGGACACAGAATTTTGCCATAGGACACACTGGCTGAGAAAGCATGATGCTTCTAGCACCGTTCAAGTGAAATCAAAGTAAATTAGAAATAACTCGGAAGTTAGAAATAAAAGGCGTGCCCTTACAAAGGTGGAAACCCCAACTCCTGGAATCCCAGCAGTTTTGTAATCCCAAAACTTCTTGGAAGACTCGCGACCACCCTCTCCCTTCCTCCCCAAATCCGTTCATGGCAGAAACTCTGTTCAGAGACCTTGGAAAGTACTGCTATTTCCTTGTTTTTGAAGCGCGGTTCTACTACAACAGCTTCTGTTTGTTGCTTTGGTTACAACTACCATATCAGCCACTGAGAAATGAGGGAAACCCCAACTGATAAGAAGTAATTCAAGTTTACAATCCGCACCTCCTTTGGACTTTGCCCTAATCCAAATCCCATCACAACCTTCCGTCTCCCCAGCGTTCTCCATTTCATCTGCCTGCACCATCCCGGGGCCCATCTCGTTTTCAAAAACCACTTCGAGCCATTCTGCATAAGAAGTCTGAACAATGCGCTCTTCCACCCCACCCCCCATCCCCCACCCCCCAAATTGCTCGGGTACCTGCAATCTGCCGGTCCGCCCCGCTGAGGGAAAGTCGGTGGTCCACACTCAAAGACCGAACCGCAAGTGACTTTTCCCTCTCTCTAGTACTACCAAAACTTCAATTTTGCCCCAAACGTAAGCTTTTGGGATTCAGATTTTGAAAGCTTGCGTGGTTTGCCAGATTTTTTTTTTTTTCAATCTTCTCTTCTTTCAGACGCCGAGAGACGACGGCGGGCCACGCAAAGCACAGGACTGCGCTTGAACCAAGCAATAACTCTGGGCGCGCAGCCCCTCAAGGCCGCGCTCTGCAAGGGGCTTCGCTGGCCGCCTTCCTCCCGGCCCTGCTGCAACCGCCCGCGCGGCAATCAGTCCTTGGAACTTGGCCGCCAAGGTCCCGGGCTGCAGCGGCGGCTCGGCTCGGAAGCCGGATGCGGCTGAAACTGCGGGCAGCGCAGCGCCCACTGGCCGCCCTCGTTCCCCGCGGAAAGGGAGGCGCCTGGCTCTTTCTCCCGCTAGGGTTCAAGCCCGTGTACCGACCCCTGAGCAGCTGCGGCAAACAGCTGAAGGCTCCAGCTCCCTGAGAGGCTATTTCCAAGCAGCCCTTCTCGCGTTCTGCCCACCCCTAGGCCTCTGGGTCCCCCGAGAACCACTTTTCTTTCGCATTCCCAAGGGTCCAGGGCCGTGCGGACATCCTCTCCGCGGGCCCCCGCCCTGAGGCGGGGACGGGAGGCGAGGGGCTGCAGTTCAATCCCATTCTGCGCTCTGCACCGCGGCCCCGCTTCCTAGCCGCGCTCCGCGTCAGCAAAGCCCCCAACCGCGTCTTTGGGGAAGCGACCCTTCTCGCGCGCGTCGCGGCTGGTCGGCTCCCTACCTGTTTGACTGAGCTCCCGTAGGGCCTTCGCCAGACGCGCCGCCTCCGGGGACGGCTCTTCCGCGGACCCCGCGGTCCCCCACTGGCTCTGCGTCCCTTCCGCGCCATTCCCGGAGGACTCGAGACACCGCAGGGTCATGGGAGAGGGGTCACCGCGGCAAAGACAGGTGGCCGCCCGCGCTGGGATCAGAGAGGGGCACGCGTCCTTCTTGGAAATCAGTGAGAACCCCAAAGCAAGTCTCTGCTGGGTATCCGAATTGGTGGAGGGGGAGGGGATGGGAGGCTTCTGGCGTTTCCTCCCCAGGTCCCAGTGGACGGACGGCAAAGTCCCCCGCAGGCGCGGTCACCCACAGTGTGCCTGCAAAAAAGAAAGTATGGGGTTGGGTCGGTCCAAATTGGACCCCTGCGTCTGGGACTGTGGGTGGGAAGACAGACGTGGAAAATCCCGGGGACTCCTCCGCGTCTATCCTCCCGCACCATTTAACCCCAAGCATGCAGTGACTGCCCCGGCCCAGCTGTAGAGAAAGGAGGATAAAAGAGAGAGCAGCGATCCAAGACGCCGGAGTTGCAGAGGGGGAGGGGGGAGGGACAGGATAAGGGTGGGGAACAGGGTGTCTTCCCGCCCAGGGCTACTAGCTGAAATCGCAGACTAGCAAAGACGAGTCACCTGCGGGTATGGTGGTAAATAGGCCCTAGTCAAGGACAGACAGAAAAATCGCAAAGGAAAGAACAGGAGATATCCCCAAATTGGCACCCCTCTATCTCACACTCCGCACAGCCCGGGGGCCCCGGGACGAAGCACCCTGAGCCGCCAGCCCGGGGCGCCAAGGTGCGCGAGCTGCCGCACCCCCGCCCGGAGGCTGCCTGGCTCCTCTCTGCCCGCTCCCCAGCGCCCGCTTGGGGTAGAGTTGGGGGGCTCCCCGGGCTCCGTGGCTGCCCCTCTAGTGGCCGGGCGGCGGCGGCTGCTGCAGCCGCCGCGGGCGCTGTCGAGGAATCGGCCCAAGCGCGCAGCCCTCGCGGGGGCTCGGAGCCCGGAGCCGAGACCCGGGCCGGGGCAGAACGGGCGGCTGCGAGCGCCGCTGGACGTGCAAGACAACGAACGCCGAGCCCTTACCTCGGCCTCGGCCGCAGCGTCCACACCAGGCAGCCTCCCCAGCGGACATGGGGCGGGGGAGTCGGGAGGGGCCAGGGAGAGGAGGGGTTTCTGCCCGAGTTTCCCCAGTTGACTTTTAATTTGGGAACGAGATGCCTGGGGATGCGCTCCGCACTAGCCAGAGTTCTCTGCGCAGAGGGCAAACAAAAGCCCGGGGGATCTTCGCTTGGAACCCCCGAGCTCTGAAATCCCCCACCCTGGGCAGCTGCTGGCTTTCCCTCCGGCTGCGACCAAGGAGGTGGGAAGAAGAGAGGGAGGAGGAAGGAACTAGGGCGGGAGGCAGGCGGGTGGGGAGGAGCGGCAGATCAGGTTATTAGGATTATTAATTTGGATGGCTGTTTGGGGCGGGGGAGTAAACTCCGGAGACTTCCCGACGCCTAGAAGGAGCCGAAGAAAGCAGGCAGTAGCGCCCGGCCGCGGGGCAGAGCCGAAGCTCGGACTCTCTCCCTGGCCGCTCTGAACTGCGGAAGCCAAGGCCGCCCGGAGCTCGCAGCCGCGCCCCATGCCCTCCCCGGCGACCCTCCATGGGGAGGAGCCTTCGGGCTCCCGGGTCCAGTACCTGCCGCCAACCCCCAACCGAGCTCCTCCGGCGCCCGGGTTGCGGGCGCAGGGGATCCTGAGGCTGTGCGCACCGGGCCCGGGGGCGCACTGTCCGCGGCCCGCGCAGCGCCGGTTGCGGCGGGCGAGGAGGTTCATGCTTCAAGGGAAGCCCAAGGCCCGTGAGCCGCGGTGGCGGCGGCCAGACATGGCAAGAGTTAAACGTCTGTCCCCGGAGCCGGGTGTGCGCGCGACTTCCCAGCCCCGCGCGCCTCCCTAGCTCCCCGCCTCCCTCCCCTGTCCGCGCTCTCAGGGCGCCCCTCCCGGCTGCTGCGGAGGCCGCTTTCCAGGAACTTTCCAGGAATCCGTCTCACGTGACCGCGGCCCCCGCTCCTGCTTTAAAGAGGCTCCGGCGCTAATGCGCAGGCTTCAGGGAAGGCGGGCTCATAGCGCTCGTTGCGGTGCTGGGCGGCGCGGCTGCCCAGGAGTCCGCCCGCCTCTGACCGCACAGCTCCGAGTGCTCCGAGGCGCGCACAAGCCCCACCACCACCGCCGTCCCCGCTTCGGCGGCCGGAGCCTGACCCCCACCGTGTCAGCTGTGCGCGGGGGTCTGAGGACCAAGCGATATCCTCGCCCAGCCGCGGGTCTCTGTCTTTCCCACCCGCTCCGCGCCTTCTCGACGTGACCCTCCCAACTGCACATTTTGTGAAAGGGATGCGGGAGAGGCTGGGGGTCCCCGAAAACGGCCCCTCTCGCTCTACGGCACATTAGTGGGGGTGGGAGAGGCCCCGATCCAGGCCCCCGCGCTCCCCACCGAGAGCCGGAGGGAGCGGACCGAAGGCTGTGCCCTCGCCCAGGTCCTAGAAGGCAGCCAGCGAGCTGAGAGCGGTGCCTCCTTAAGCGGCGCTAGCGGCTCTCAGTCTCCTCCCCCAGGCGCTCCTGCTCTCAAGTCTCCGGCAGCAGCCCAGTCGGGCTCCTCCTCCCCTCCTCCCCCTTCCCCTCCTCCCTCTGTTCGTAGTCTACACGGCCCCACTGTCTCCTTCCGCTGGCAGACCCCGCTCACCTGCTCTGACTGCTGAAGGGGCGCCCTTACCTACGCTCCCGGGTCGTGCTGGACCGCTGGCCTAGGTGCCTTGCAGTCCCGAGAGCTCTCGTCTTGGCGATGTCTCCCGCAGGGCTAGCGCCCAGGGACTGGAAATTCGGAAAGATCTTGTCACTCCCCTGCCCGGAGACCCTCACCTCCTCCCACCCGATTGAAGGCCACCTGGACTCCGTTGGAACTCAGCTCCTCGCCTGCATGCCCGCCTCCAAAGTGTGACCTACTTTTAAAAAACCATTAGCACTCACGGGAAAACCGGATCCCAAATTTCGATAACCATTTTTCTTTGAAATACTATTCTATTGCATCACTGCTCAAAAGCTTGAAAGGTCAATGGCCACTTTCAGTTGAAGCAGGGGCTAAGGGGAAGTTGGGCGAGGAAGGGGGAGGAGGCGTGGGGGAGGCCGGCTCACAAACCTTGCCTGGTGTCCCCCCTGCTGGCCCTAGGAGGAAGCGTAAACCAGCTTCCTGCCTTCCCGGACAGGCAGGAGTCAGGCAGGAATGATTCTCTCAATAATTTTCCTGCTTTTGAGTAAGTAACTATGCAAATGATAGGCAGGTGAGCCAGGAAGTAGGGGCGGGGGGGGGGGGGGGTGGCGGGGGGAGGGAGGCATTTCCAAGCTAACAAATGACTTTGTCAACAATAGAGTGGTGTGGATGGAATCGTGTTTTGTTTTTTAGAGTCTAACAAGTAGAGGGCAGAGCTAATTCAACCCTAGTTAAAACTGTATAAAGTGGCTGAATAATTTGGCCAAATCATTTACCATCTTTGGGCCCTCGGCCTTTTCTATAAAATAAAGGAACTGGACTCCAGTCCTGGCTCAGGGACTGGGATGAATGAACAAATCAGATTCATGTAGAGTTTGTGTGTAGTCTGAGGCCCAGAGAACCTTTAAGAACCACTATATCTACTAGGGTTCACTATGTTCTAGGTTATTCCATTTGGCTTCTTATTCCTCTGCGGAGAATCCCAGACCAAGGATGTACCCACTGTTCTGCAGTTTAAACTAAAAGATTTTAAGGTTTTTACAAAGATAAATTTCTATTTAATTGCCAGTTGAAATGAATCTGCCAGCAACCTTCCTGCATGTACTTTCCTGTTGCCTCCTAGCACATGCTGTTCCCTCTTCCTGGGATGCCCTTCGCCAGAATGGGTGTGTGGCCAGCTCTCATCATTCAGCTCCCAGCTCAAAGTCACCTCCACAGACAGTCATTGTTCACGAAAATTACAGTAAGCACAATGCCAACTGCAGGGGCACCAAATTTTGTAGCAAAGAAAGATTTTCGGCTTTTGTTTCTGAACTGTTTCCCAGAGATCCCAGCATTTTGTTGGCTTTTTTAATCCCCAAGAAACACATATGGGAGGGCCTCTTAGGAAAATATTTATGGGATCGTGTTAAGTGAGAAAAAAGTAGAATGTGAAATTGTATCTATGCTATGGTTACAACATTATAACATTATGTATATGCCTGTGGGCAAAAACAGAAGGAAATGTAGAGAAATGAAAGCAGCTTTCTTTCGGGTGGCAGGATATGGGTAAATTTTTAAACTTGACTTTCTTTAATACTGTTCCAGTATTTTGGATACAGTCATTGTTTTCCAAAGTTGCATGTGAGTGTCTTCAGTGACTCTAAGAGGGTAGAGTGTAATTGGTAGAACTTATGACTCTAGTCCTGACGGACCTCCTTCCTGAACTCCCAGGCGGGTCACTCAGCACTGCCTTTCAGATGTCTCATGGGTACCCCCAGTTTAGCACGTCCCAAACCAAGACCCGATAATTTCTTTTTTTTTTTTTTTAATTTTTTTTAATGTTTATTTATTTTTGAGACAGAGAGAGACAGAGCATGAACGGGGGAGGGGCAGAGAGAGAGGGAGACACAGAATCGGAAGCAGGCTCCAGGCTCTGAGCCATCAGCCCAGAGCCCGACGCGGGGCTCGAGCTCGCGGACTGCGAGATCGTGACCTGAGCTGAAGTCGGACGCTCAACCGACTGAGCCACCCAGGCGCCCCCCCAAAATTTCTTAAAACAACCCTGTTTGAGACAAAAACAAAAGCAGTTTCTCCTTCATTTCTCCCCATCTCTGAGAAATGTCATTTCTAATCTTCCATTGCTCTGGCTAAAAGCCTTAAAATCATCCTTGACTGCTCTCTGTCAAACGCCCCACATCCCACGTGTTAGCCAATCCTTTGACTCTGATTTCACAACAAACCCAGAAGTAAAGCCCTTGCCACATTTTCACCACACACCAGTCCAAGCCAGGCTTCCCATTCTCTGCCTGGCCTACTGCTGCAGCCTCTACCTGGTACCTTTGTCCCTCCCACAGACTCTTCCTGACAGAGCAACGACAGTGACCCTGTTTAAGGATCTGCTCCAGTCCAAATGGCTGCATCACACAAGAGTGAAAGACAAAATCCCAGTAGCTTCTCGGTTCTATTTATTTCCCTGATATCCCCTCCTGCTCTGTCCCTTGATCATTCCGCTCAAGGCACATTGGACTCCTTGCTGTTTCCAACACCTACTGCCCTTACTCCTTCCTCAGCACCTTCTCCTCGACCCACCAGGCTCCTCCTTCAGATATCTGCGTGGTTTGTTCCCTTACTTCCACGGGCCTTTATTCAGTGCCACCGGCTCAGTGAGACCTTGCCTGACCACCGTATTCAGATTCAACCCACCTCCACACGCAGTTCTCTCTCTTTCCTGCTCTGGTTTTCTCCTTAACACTGATCACTATCTAACCTAGTTATATTTTATTTATTGGTCTGGTTTCCCGTATTTCTCCTTCACTAGAATGTAAGTTCCATGAGGCCATGTACTCGTATTTGCATTCTTCACAGCTACATCTCAGCACCTCCGATAGTCCCCGGCATGTAGCCGCATTCCCCATACGTGTTGAATGAGTCAGTGGATGGATGGGTGGTCCGTTAGCAGTGTGGCTTTAAGGTTAAACTTCCCAGGCATGAATCCTCACTCTGCCACCACTTGCTACATGAGTGATCTCTGGCAAATTATTTATCCTCTTACGGAGATAATACTGGAACTTACCTTAGAGAGCGGAGGGGAGAACTAAATGAGATCATCATATCTCATATCTATATCCCTGTATCTCTCTAACGCTGTATCTCATATCTGTTCTGTTCAGCGGGGCAGGTGCACGGCTGCGACGCTGAACTGTCATTCTACTTGACGGGGGAAGGGAGAAGTTTCTTCTGTGGCCTGCATTGAGGAATTGCCAAGGCCTGAAAATCTCTCTGTGCCAAAGTCAAACTGGATGCTCTTGATTTGCGATGCAGATGTTCTAATACTGGAGTTGACAAGTGCTCCACACCAAGTTGTTGTTGCTGTTGTTGTTGTTGTTGTTGTTTTGCCTATTTGCAGACAGAGTGTCTTAATTTTTGTTTTAGGGGTAGGGGAGCGATAGGATGATCCATCATTGGCTTTTGTGTCTGGCGTGCCTAGGAGCAGAAGGTACTTTTAATTGGCCACCATCCCTTCCTTTCAGACTTTGCCATCTCGCTGCCACCACTGTCACCATTACCGCCACCACCACCATCACATACACTCCACCTTCACAAACCCCTGTGATTCTGGAACCCACCTCTCTGGACAGCACGTGACCCAGGTTAGTTAACAGAAATGTCTCAGTTCCCCGGACACAGAGGTTTCTCCAGTGTCACAGTCCAAGCAGATTGTTTTTTTAGGATTTGATGTATGTGCTGCAAGAGGAGCGATCCCCCCTCCGGCCCCCGCCTCTGAGATGATGAGCAGTGATGACCACGTGAGCCAAATTTTCTACCACCTAGAAGGAGCCCTTCAAAGAAGGGAAGCAACAGAGAATGCAGAGCTCAGGCTAGAGCGGGAGGAAGAGGTCTCCGAGCGCTTGAATCCAGTTCGCCTGAGGCCACACCACCCTTGGGCTCAGATACAGGAGCCAACACGTTAATTTTTCCTCCTTAGTTTGACTTGGGTCCTGTAACTTGTCATCAAAGACACTCTCATGGGGTGTAGGGAGTTGGGTAGGAAAGACTCCATGGGAGGGAGTGGAATAGAGAATTGAAAAGATACAGGACAGAACTATCTTCTGTATGATGAGCATCTCTTACTTCTCGCCTGGTGCTACTCAATACCAATTCCCTTTTACAAGGTCCTGCTTACTCCACCCCATGATGGAGCCTACTCCTTGGTGTCCTGGCCGGCTTCAGTGCTCTGGGTCAGGGATTCCAGGGGGGGAGAAGCTGGGCAGATGGCTTTCCCCTAGACTTCTGGGCCCCAGGAGCATGCGAGATGGACATGCCCTTGGTCTTTCTAGTCACAGAAGCTGAGGGGAGTCATATTCTAGGATAGTAGTTGTTAATTTAAAATCACAGAGCTCTCAGAAATTCTGGTAAAATCTATAGACTGGAGTTCACAAACCACCTGCCTGTGGGCCATATTTGATCCCTCGGAGTGTCACGGTTGGTGTGCCAAGATTCTCTCTAAAACCATGTGAATCAAATTAAAATTCTAGAGATTTCACCCCAAAGCGATCCACAATTCTGCTTTCTCTTAACCAACCTGAAACTCTGTCAACACTGGATCCCATTCCCTCAAGGCAGAGATCAGCTGAAGCAGAGTGGTGGCTGCCTCTGTGGAAGGCACATTCACCACCAGTCCTCACCATCCCCCGGCCTCCCCAACTCTGAACATGACTTGCCATTTGTCATCACACCTGCAGTGTTTTTCTTACGGTGGTGAGATATTTCTCTGGACCCCAGTCTCTACCAGAAGCAGGGAAATAAAAGATCGAAAAGACCAGATACTTCCAGACAACTGGGAGAGAACTTCTTTCTCTATAAAAGTGAAACATATTCCTCTGTGAATAATAAGCAAACAAAGTGTGGCTAGATTCTCATACCTGACCTGTTTCATTCTTCTATGTTCCTACATGGCCCAGGCGTGTGTGGACAGCCTCCATCTAAGATAGTCTCTGCAGAAATATCTTCTGGAAGCACAGATTTGGGGGATCAGTTGACAACCTGAAGCCCAACTATGAATCCTGAGGGGCCTCTTGACCAGAGGCAAGAACCCTGTCCTGAGGTGGAGAACCTCCAAGGAAGTGCTTCTCTAGAGATAAGAGTACTAGAGATAAAAGCCATCTCCCCAGCTTCTCCCTCCTGGAATCCCTGACCCAGAGCACTGAAGCCGGCCAGGACACCAAGGAGTAGGCTCCATCATGGGGTGGAGCAAGCAGGACCTTGTAAAAGGGAATTGGTATTGCACAGCACCAGGGGAGAAGTAAGAGATGCTCATCATACAGAAGATAGTTCTGTATGGGTCTTTCTGTATTGAATTGGTTGTATAGTCAGAGGATCACCAATCATAAGACTTTGGTGCTAGAAAGGACATCGTTTCACTGGTGCAGAATAATTTTCCTTGTTCTCTTTCTTCTCCCTCACGATGTTCTAATCCTCTTGCCTCATTTCTCAAACACACAAGCCTGGCTCAAGGCCTTTGCACTTGCTCTTTGCCCCATATTCTCATGGCATCACTCCCTCACTTTGTTCGGGTCTTTGCTCAGAGAGGCCTCCCGTTTCTTATCAACGACCATTTCTTTCTCCTGCTTTATTTTTCATCTCAGCAGCTACTACTACCTGACATTATAATGGCTTTTATTTGTCATTTGTTTGATGTCTCTCTCTCATTGAAACATAAGCAGAGATTTTGTATGTTATAATCACTACTCTATCCCCAATGCCTAAAGAAGCTCCTGGCCCATAGTAGATACCCAGTATAAAGTTAATGAATGAATGAATGAATGAATGAATTGAACGCATCCACAAGTAAGGAAACAAATGCGTTTACCACTTTTCTGCCCTGGATCCCTTGACTTTTCATCTTCCCCAGATGCTCACCTTAATCTATGGCTTAGCCTTCCGACTCTGGTCTGTTACCAAGAAGAAATTGGCTGTTTTAGAATTTCTTCTTAATCTCTGGAGCCTGACCTCACAACTATGGTACCTAGTAGACAGCATGTGAGAGACTCACCCACCCAATAAATGTTCATGAGTATTTAAATGCTCTAGGCCTTGTAGACAAATATAATCCAGCCTACTCTTAAGAGGGTCTCAGTTAAGTGAGAGGACATCACTGATGATACTAACAAAGGGTTAAAAGTAATAGAGAAATGCAGACTGGTTTTGCAAACAGCTGGGGAGCACCCCTACAACCACCTTGGGAAGTCCAGAAAGGCTTCACGGGAGAGGGGACCTTGATCAAGCCCCTTAACTTCTCGGGATTCGTGTTTTCTCAAAACAAAAAAAAACTTTGGATTTGATGAGCAGTTGTGTTTCCTTCTCATTCAAATCACCTTCCAAGCCCCACTCCACAACCTCCCAAAGAGCAACTGATGATGTTTTTATACATAAGCCTGGGCAGCTTCTAGGTATGTTTGATTTTCCAGAGAAGTTCACAAAGGTCAAGGCCTGTTGTGATGATGTGGTAAGCAGAGCAGTCAGAAGAAATACCTATTAGTAAATAACAAACAGCACTCCTGGCTTACTCATGGAATTCTGAGAAGCAGCAGTACCCAGTGAACCAGGCTAGAGATTGGCAGTCATGGGTGAGACTAACTTTAACCTAAGGCATGTGGCAAGGCTACAAAAGGCAAGCTCTGAATAACACAATTGCCACCTCCTTGAGCCATGGGACAACCTCCATACGCATTCCACATTGGAAGGCACGCTGGTCACATATACAGGCCTTTTCTGCTAATGTAGCATGTTAAAATTATAATGGTCGTGCCCTGACCTAATGGAAAGCAATATAATATCACCAGTTTGCCTGTATATAATGGCTTAAATCTCTCTTCACCAATGCATTATAACATATACCTGATCTTATTCATATAACACGTTGACAATAGTAGGAAAAAATGCCTAGTTTATGTGTAAATAAATTAAGCCGAAGTCGATTAAGTAGGTTATTCTGTACTTGTAAACAAATTGTCCTTGGGAAAACAGTATAGAGTTTAATATGAACAACGAAAACATTTTTTAAGTGGAAAAGTAGCTTGGAGGGTAAGTTGCTCTTTTTTTTCTTTTTTAATTTTAGAGAGAGAAACAGAACACGATCAGGGGAGAAGGGCAGAGAGAGAAAGAGAAAGAGAGAATATCAAGCAGGCTCTACACCCAGCACAGAACCTGAAGCGGGGCTCAATCCCACAACCCTGGGATCATGACCTGAGCTGAAATCAAGAGTTGGCTGCTCAACTAACTGAGTCACCCAGGGGCCTCGGGTAAGTTGCTTTTTAAATAGGTCATTCAAGTCACTAAAAGTACCTATCCCAACAAATGTGGCTGTAATATTTTCAAATGTTATTTACAACATTTGAACAAAAGCAAAGGATAGAAGTTGAAGGGAAAGTTTAGGTTCCTTTGTTTTGTTTTAAAATATTCCCAATCAAGAAATTGTTACATTTCAGTATGTGCCAACACTTCTAAAATAAACATAAAAGGAAAGTCTTATTTCTTATAAAATACATTGAAAAAAATCTATTTAGAAATAACTCTGTGGACATCATGCTGGTAAGTCCTGCCATTTTTCCCTTTGGCTTTTCCAGTGTTGCAGAGATTTTATTTCAAGTTCTCCCCTTTTTCCCCCCCCCCTCCCTCTTTTATTCCTTCCCTCTTTTATTTTTTTAAATGTTTATTTATTTATTTCAAGGGAGAAAGAGAGGGCATGCACAGGAGGAGCAGAGAGAGGAGAGAGAGAGAGTCCCAAGCAGACTCCATGCTCTCAGTGCAGAGCCCGATGCGGGGCTTGAATTCATGACCTGAACTGAAATCAAGAGTTGAGCGCTTAACCCACTGAGCCACCTAGGCGCCCCACCCTTCCCATTTTTAACACCAATACTTAAAAGAGACAAATTTGCCTGGCAAAGTCATCAGGCAAATCCTTATCTTTCACCACGTAGAATTTTTGTCCAAAGTCTATCATGCCTTCTGTTTGCCGCTATCACCTAGTTTCCCCCCCAACCCCACCACATGCTCATTGTCTACCAGATTAATTATATTGTAATCTGTTGATTCCAGCCATTAAATGGACAAAAATAAAAATGGCATAATAAAGATAGCATAGTAAATAATGATGGTATGAATAAACAAATATCACTAATAGCAACTGGGAAATCAGAAAACAGTTATAATATGACAACGTCTCACATAAAGATGACCACTACCAAAGAATAAAACACCAAACACCAAACCCTACCCAAAAGAAATGGGTAATCTGTATAGCCCTATTGTTATAAAGAAATAGATTCCAGATTCAGAAAGCTTCACTGGTTAATTTTACCAAACACTTAAGAAATAACACCTATACTTTATTAAATTTTCCCCCCAAAATAAAAGCGGGAATATTTCACAACTCATTCTAGGAGGCCAGAATGTTCTAGATATAAACAAAACAAAACAAAACAAAACAAAAAAACAGATAATACAGAAAAGAAAACTATAGACCAATATTTCTCAAAAGCACAATCACAAAATAATGGCAAATTGAATCCAGAAATACATAAAGAGGATGATATATGAATGACCCACTTGGATATATTCCAGGAAGGTGAGGTTGGTTCAACATTCACAGTCAGTCGGTAA
Organism: Panthera tigris; assembly: GCF_018350195.1. Classification (NCBI taxonomy): domain Eukaryota; kingdom Metazoa; phylum Chordata; class Mammalia; order Carnivora; family Felidae; genus Panthera; species Panthera tigris. The sequence goes on along the minus strand of NC_056666.1, from coordinate 113,944,495 downwards.
TTCACAATCTCAACAGAAAATCATGTCTTAATACATGTAAAAAAATCATTTATAAAATTCAACATTCATCCATCATAAAAAAAATTTCAGCAAACTAGGAATAGAAGGGAACTTCCTCCATCTGACAAACCTTACCTACAAAACAACAACAACAACAACAACAACAACAACAACAACCACAGCCAACATCATTGTAATGATGAAAGATTGAAGGTTCCCCCCCTAAGATTGGGAAGAAAGCAAGAATGTCCATTTTTACAACTTCTTTTCACCATTGTATTGGAGGTACTGGCCTGTGCTTTAAGACAAAAAAAATAAATAAAAGTATATAGATCGTAAAGGAAGAAATAAAAATGTCTTTAGTTACAAACAGCATAATCTCTACATAGAAAATTGTAAGGAATCAAAAACAAAAACAGTTACTACAACAAATATGTGAGTTTAGCTAGGTTTCGGGATACAAGATCAATACAAAAAATAAGTTTTACTAATTACCAGTAACAAACTACTGGAAATTGAAAATGTTAGTAATACCACCTACAATAGATTTAAAAACATGAAATATTAATAAAGTTAATCAAATATGTGCAAGAGCTGTACATGTAAGAGAAAATTTTTGAGTGCTGAGAAAAGTTAAGGAAAATTAAATGAAGAGACAGACCATGCTCATGGATGGGAAGGTCAATATTGTTAAACAAAATCTCAACAGCCTTTCTCCTTGTGTTGTAAAAATCAACAAACTGATTCTAAAATGTATTTGGAACACATGCGCAACCGTTTCCCCCAAACATGGAGCCTTGTAGTCCCGGTCTCACCTGATGAGGATGAGGGAGTGGTGGGTTCAGTTTGGGCTATTGGCTGTGCCCTTGCTCGCAGCCTGTCTGCATATCCCACCCCTCCCCCATCCCCGACCCCCACCCCCAGCTTTCTCCTGCTCTTTACTCCTGGAAGTTGTCAGGCAAATTTTTCACCTACAAGGGATTGCACATCTTCTACCAAGACTCTTCTGGTGTGGTTGGAAGTCCTGAGATAGTTGTGCTTTTACATGGCCTTCTAACATTCCAGCTATGATTAGTAGAGGATTTGGGAAACCCTAAGGTTTCATCAAGTGATTGCCCTTGATTTCGTGGGCTTTGGCTTCAGTAACAAATTGAGACCACATTACTATTCCATGTTTGAGCAGGCCAGCATTGTGGAGGCACTTTTGTGGTACCTGGGGTTCCAGAACCACAGGATCAACCTTTTGTCTCATGATTATGGAGATATCGTTGCTCAGGAGCTGCTTTGTAGGTTCAGGCAGAATCGATCTGGTAGGCTTACCATAAGGAGTCTCTATCTGTCAAATGGAAGGTATATTCCCTGAGACTTACTGTCCTCTCCTTCTCCAAAAGTTTCTCAAAGATGGAGGCATACTGTCACCCATCCTCACACGATTGATGAACTTCTTTGTATTCTCTTGAGGTCTCATCCCAGTCTTTAGGCTGTACACCCGCCTCTCTAAGAGTGAGCCATGGGACATGTGGGCAGGGATCTGCAACAATGATGGAAGCTTAGTTATCGACAGTCTTTTACAGTACATCAACCTGAGGAAGACGTTTAGAAGATGCTGGATGGGAGCTCTGGCTTCTCTAACTGTCCCCATTCATTTTATCTATGGACCGTTGGATCCCGTAAATCCCCTATCCAGAGTTTTTGGAGCTGTACAGGAAAACACCACAGTGTCGATTCTGGATGACCACGTTAGCCACTATCCACAGCTAGAGGATCCCCTGGGCTTCCTGACTGCCTGTATGGGCTTCCTCAACTCCTTCTGAGCTGCAAAGAGTAGATTCCCTGTATTATCTCCCCTACTCCCTTACCTGCTGTGTATTCCACTTAGAAAGAAATGCCCAAAAGAAGTCTTGGCCACCAAACACTCTCACAAAAGTCCACCTGACTCACTGGTGATCAGCATATAGTAAAAAACCCACAGAAGCTCCAGCTAAGGATGGCCCTAACAGTCCACCTCCCATTCTTCTAACATCTGAGCCAATGTATGCACTTGCCTTTGCCTTTGCACTGTTAGGAAGTTCTGATGAGCACTACTGCGCACAGAGACAGAAAGATAGGGAGACATTCTTAAAAGTCTTAACGCTGCTGTGGACTTTTCTGAAATATTTAAAAATGTTAATTTCTGGCCCATTCTCGGTTGGAATCCTATGGTAAAGAATGAGGAGAGGGTGTCTCCTTACACGTCCTCGAATGGCTTTAAGGGCACATCCTTTTGTAACTTCTCTAAGCAACACAGCTTAGTGAGAGTAAGTCTCCCTTGTCATAACTTTGTATTTCGTTCCACCAGGTGCTTTTAATTATAGGCATTTTGTTGACATAGATTTTGGTTTGAATATGTATACTTTATTCTTTTAATGTTTATTTTTTTTGAGAGAGAGAGAGAGAAATCACAAGCAGGGGAGACGCAGAGAGAGAGAGAGAGAGAGAGAGAGAGAGAGAGAGAATCTGAAACAGGCTCCAGGCTCTGAGCTGTCAGTGCAGAGCCTGACCCAGGGCTTGAACTCACAAGCTGTGAGATCATGACCTGAGCTGAAATCAGACGCTTAACCACTTAACCAACTGAGCCACCAGGCACTCCTAAATATGCTTTAAGACTATGATTTACCTGCACATATTATATATATTTTATAAGGATACTAAACCAGCGATGCTTTGGCAGAGTAGTGAACCTTATTCAACAGGTTTATTTTCTGAATAAACTGAATCAAATCCAAACTATTTACAGAATTTCCTAAAATCACAGGATGTTAAGGACCAGTAGCATCCGTGCCAGAGATTTACTGTTATTAACTAATTCTGACAGCAAATAACAGTCTGCCTCTTCATACTTCAGTGCTTAGAAGCACATCCCTCCCGAGCTAGAGGGAAGGGGATCGTTGTACTGTCCAAGTTTACTGTGCTAAATGTACACGGATTCCTTTTATGATGATTGCTTAACTTCTCTTTGGTTGTCCCAGAGAGGCTGCGTCTTGTAGCTCAGTAATTCCTGTTCTTTACAGACAGAAAAGTTCCAGAAACTTTAAGAATAAATTCTGAAAGGCCTATGAGCAAATGGTGCTGAATACTTTTTTCCTAAGCCACAACTTCATTGTCTTAGTCAAAACAGGATGATGGAGTGATTATTTTAAATTCTTTTTTTTTTATTAGCACTTCAAGTATAACAACTGACACTGGAATAAGTGTTTATTTTTTAATTAATAAAAATGAATTTTGACAAAAAATAAAGAAATAAAATGTATTTGGAAATGCAAAGGACCTAGAAATTATTCTAGATTATTCTAGAAAAAGAATAACAAAGTTGGAGGAGTCACGTTATCTGATTTGAATTTTTATTCTAAAGCTATAGTAATCAAGACAGAGTAATACTGGTCTAAAGACAAAAATACAGATCAAGGGAACAGACTAGAGAGTCCAGAAATAGATCCACCAAAATGTAGTCAACTGATTTTAGACAAAACTGCCCAGGTAATTCAATGAAGAAAGGATAGTTTTTCAACAAATGGTGCTGAAACAATTGGACGTCCATACACCAAAAAACCGAATCTTGACCCTTACTTCATACCACACACAAACATTAACTTTAAATCAAATATAAGAGACAAAACTATAAAACTTCTGAGAAAACAAAGGAGAAAATCTTGTTACTTTGGGTCAGGCAAAGGTTTCCTTTTTTTTTTTTTTAGAATAATTTATTTATTTTTTAATTTACATCCAAGTTAGTTGGCATATAGTGCAACAATGATTTCAGGAGTAGATTCCTTAATACCCCTTACCCATTTAGCCCATCCCCCTTCCCACAACTCCTCTAGTAACCCTGTGTTTGTTCTCCATATTTAAGAGTCTCTTATGTTTTGTCCCCCTCCCTGTTTTTATATTATTTTTGCTTCCCTTCCCTTATGTTCATCTGTTCTGTGTCTTAAAGTTCTCATATGAGTGAAGTCATATGATTTTTGTCTTTCTCTGACTAATTTTGCTTAGCATAATACCCTCTAGTTCCATCCACATAGTTAGTTGCAAATGGCAAGATTTCATTCATTTTGATTGCCAAATAATACTCCATTGTGTGTGTGTGTGTGTGTGTGTGTGTGTGTGTGTGTGTATACCACATTTTCTTTATCCATTCATCCATCGATGGACATTTGGGCTCTCTCCATCCTTTGGCTATTGTTGATAGTGCTGCTGGGTCAGGCGAAGGTTTCTTACACAGGACACACACATCACAAACCATAAGAAAATATTGATACATTGGACTTGACATCAAAATGAAAACTTTCTGCTCTTCAAAAGATAATGTTATGTGAATATATCTCAATAAAGCTGTTACAAAAAAAAAAGATAATGTTGACAAAAATCTTAAAAGCCACAGACTTGGAAAATTATTAGAAAATTCTATATCTGATAAGGAACTTGTATCTAGAATACTTATAAAAAACCTTCACAGCTTGGTTAGAATATAAAAGTCCAACTAAAAAGTCGTCAAAATATTTAAACAGACACTTTTCATCACAGGGTGTATATAAATGACCAATCAATTCATTAAAAGATGCTAATTTGAATTTAGAGAAATCTAAGTGAAAACATGATAAAATACCATTGCACACCCACTAGCAGGCCTAAAATTTTAAAGATTGGCATTATCAAACTCGGGCAGGCATATGAAGCAACTGCAACTCTCACATTGCTGGTGAGAACGGAACATGGGAAAACCACTTGAAAACAGTTTAGTGGTGGGGTGCCTGGGTGGCTCTGTCAGTTAAGCATCTGCCTCTTGATTTCAGCTCAGGTCATGATCTCATGGTTCATGAGATCGAGCCCCGAGTGGGGCTCTGCGCTGGCAGCATGGAGCCTGCTTGGGATTCTCTCTCTTCTCTCTCTCTCTCTCTCTCTCTCTCTCTCTCTCTCTCTCTCGATCTCTGCCTTTCTCCCACTTGTTCTCTCTGTGTGTCTCTGTCTCTGTCTCTCTCTCAAAATAAATAAACTTTAAAAATAAAAATAAAATAGCTTAGTGGTTTCTTATAAAATCAAACATGCACTTCCTGTGGTTGGTACTACCACCCCCAGGTATTTATGCAAGAGAAATGATTTCGTATGTCCGCACAAAGGCCTGTACATGAATGTTTGTAACAACGTCTTCATACTAGCTAAAGACTGGAAACAGCCCAAATGTTCACCAGCCGGTAAATAGATTAAAAAATCATACTATATCCAGACCATAGAACAATAATAGTCAACAAATTAAAAAAAAAAAAAAAAAAGCAAACTACAGACACATACAATTCGTCAGGAAGCAGTATGTGAAGTATGAGAAGCTAGACACAAAAGGCTACATATTATAGAAGTCCATTGACGTGCCTTTCTGGAAAACAGATTAGATGTTGCCAGGAAATGGGGGTGGGTGAGGAGACTGACTGTGGAGGAGCACGAGGAGGCTTTTGGAGTTGGTAGAAAGGTTTTACGTTTTGATTCAGGCAGCAATTACACGACTGTATACAATGGACAGAACTCACTGAACGATACGCTCTTAAAGGGGTAAATTTTATTTTCCGTAAATTATTCCCCAGTAAATCTGACTCTTAGAAAGGTAAAACTAAAAAATAACTAACTTGGAGAAGAACAAAGAAAGGGGAAAAGCTGAAGTCTTGTATCGTGCAGTCTAAGAAGTCAGTGTACATGGAAGATTCCATCACTGAATAACCTTCCTTCCCTCTAGCCCACATTTTGGCATTTGTACAGTCCTCACCCTAGAAAGACACATAAGAGAGGTAAGGGTGATTTTTTTTTTTTTAATTCCCACAACGTAAAGGTCTAGGCACATGCTCACCCTCCACCTTAATTCAGATTATTCAAGAAGGAAAATAGTTCAGGGTCAGTGAAATTACAGGTAAGAAAAGATACTGACTTACCTTCAGTACAAAAAACAGGTTTAAAAATAGCACTCTTGGGGCACCTAGGGTGGCTCAGTCACTTAAGCTTGCAGCTTTTGATTTTGGCTCGGGTCATGATCTCCTGGTTCACGAGATGGGAGTCCCGGGTCAGGCTCTGCACTGATGGTGTAAAGCCTGCTTGGGATTCTCCCTCCCCCTCTCTCTGCCCCTCCCCTGCTTGTGCTCTCTCTTTCTCAAAATAAATAAATAAACAGTTTTAAAAATTAGCACTCTCACTAGATCTTAAATGTTATAATCATAAGAAAGAAATAATATTATGGGATGGGGTGATAATCATGTTGTCATCTATAAACGTATCAAATCAACATGTTATATATCCTAAACTTACACAATGTTATATGTTAATTATGTCTCGATTTTAAATAATTTTTTGACGTTTATTTATTTTGGGGAGATAGAGAGAGAGAGTGGGGGGCAGGCAGAGAGAGAGAGGGAGACACAGAATCGGAAGCAGGCTCTAGGCTCTGAGCTGTCAGCACAGAGCCCGACACGGGACTCGAACCCACAAAGCGTGGGATCGTGACCTGGGCCGAAGTCACTCGGCCGACTGAGCCACCCAGGTGCCCCAATTATATCTCGATTTTAAGAGATAAAAATACATCAAAAATACATCAAAAAATTTACGGAAAATAAATTCCCCAAGAGACAAAAATAGCACTCTTACATTCTCCCAGATAGGCTGAAGTGGTTTACACTTACATTCGTTTTTGGCTCCTGATAGTTCTGCGAGTGGAATGCAGATAGAGCAAGATGCTGCGGAGACTGAATGGTTTCCACCCAGGGGGACATGCACCTGGATTTACATGTTGCGGGGGTCACTCCGATGGTCATGGTGGGAAAGCTGAATTTGACTAGGGCAAAGCGAGATGGACGGACGTGGTTGTTGAAATTATCCCTTGACAGATGATCAAACCCCTCACTTGGGATACTTGGAGTTAACGGAATTAGGGGCAGCACCCCAATGAGCCTTGGACATTGGTTGAATGTGAGGGGTGCCAGAGAAAGTGACTTTGGGGGGGGCACACTAAAGTCCCTGACTTGGTGGGGGATGTTACACCAAAAGGACCGGGAAAGCAGGGCCAGAGGTCATGCTTGGGACGAGCAAGTGTTCCCCTGTGACGCTTGTCCGTGTTGATCTGGGCATTTCACCTTGGCATTTCCCATAAGTCCTAACAAGGTGCCCACCAGAGAAAAGATGTTCCATAAATGTTTGCAGAATTGATTGAGGTGAGGAGGTTGTGCTTGAGCTGGCAGCTCATATCTGGCAGAGAAGAGAGGGCGGACCAGGTAAACTCTCATAAACATTGTGTACCTACACCGGGCTTAGGGGCAGGGACACAGCGGTAAAAACACGCTCCAGCAAGGCTGCTTTAAGGCCATGAAGAAGGGGTTCCTGCCTCTCAGAACAGCTCCAGAAAGATTCTTATTTATGATTCACTTTATTTACAGGAGCCAATGTCTAGACACAACCCTAGAATTCCCCTTACTGATGTATCTCACCATGTGCCGACCTGTGACCTGTGACCTTCCACTTCCCCGTAAAATGACTCCACACCCCATCTCACCCCTCCTTCTAGTGGCCCTCTCTTGTGTGCATCTTATGTGACTTTCCCGGACAGCTCCTGAGGCGAGGACACACCACTGTGAATAATGGAGGTGCCCCTGGTGAGGTTGTTCACTTCGCATGGAAGCGTCTTTTCTGGGCGCCCCCATGCTGCAGTCTTATGCTTCTGGAAGTCAGAACCTGATCTAGTTAAAAGGAAAGTGGCAGGTCTCCACTAAGTCCTGAAGGAACAGGAGACGGTGGCATGGAGAACCGGAACTCCATTCCCAGGGCTGTATCTGTCCTTCTCTGAATAACTCCCAGAGCCCAAGCCCCACTCAAGGACCAAGGACCATAAGCAAGTTATTTAACTTCTCTGCGTCTCAGTTTCCTCATTTCTAAAATGGAGATCCTTCTCCCTCATAAGACTGTTGTGGGAGGTAAACAAGACTGTATATGTGAAAGTGCTTTCTTTATAAATTGTAAAGCTGGAGCCAAATGGTCACAGAATCTGACAAATAGTATGTGCTCAATAAATAGTTATGTGTTTGTTTTTGTCTTAGCTTTCTAAAAAGCAGCAGGATGGTAGTCTCACCCCCTAAACCAGGACTTCATTTTAAACTTCATTTTTGGCTCTATTTTTAGTTCTAGGAGCCCTCCAAGTATTCTTCCTCAGACACTCCTAGGTGTTATATTTAAACGCCCAGCATGTCAATTCTGCCCTAAACACTTTTCCATTGCGTCACTATGACGGCTGATCTCACATGTTGACATGACTGGGCAGAGAAACGCCCAGATACCTGCTAAAACATTTCCTGGTATGTCTGTGAGAGTGTTTCTGGAAAGGATTAGTATGGGTAGAGTGAGTGAAGAAGATTGCCCTCCCCCATGTGGGTGGGCATTGTCCAATCTGTCAAGGGCCTGAATAAGAACAGAAAAGCAGAGGAAGGACGAATTTGTTCTCTGCCTGAGCTGGGACATCCATCTTCTCCTGCCCTCAGACGTCATGCTCCTGGTTCTCAGCTCAGGCTGGGACTTAGACCATCACATACCCCAAACCCCTTCCTCAGGCCGTTGGCCTTGAACTGAAATATACCACTGGCTTTCCTAGTTCTCCAGCTTATAGGCAAGAGATAGTGGAACTTCTCAGCCTCCATAATTATATCAATATATATGTGTGCGTGTGTGTGTGTGTGTGTGTGCATATTAGCATCTCCTATTGGTATTATTTGTCTGGTGAACCCTGGGTAATATAATCACCTTATATCTTATTGGAATCTTCAGGCAGGAGCTTCCTGATGATTTTTCCAAGCAATCTCTTTTACTTTTGTGGGGGAAGAGCTACCATTTGAACGACAGCCTCCTGCTGATTTCAGTGGATCAACTCACATCTCCTGGCAACTTCCACCAACACTTTCCTATCTTCCTCCAAATGCAACTTTGTAATCAGCGCAGTTGTGTGCTGTCCAGATTCCCTTCACCGGCAGGTGTACCGGCCCATGGCTACTGCAAATAACGGCTGCCACAGGCTTACAGCTGCACCCTTCCCTTGCAGAGTCGCCCTTGACCCATGGGAGCCAACTTGCCCAGCAACATTCGGGAGAGTATTCTACCCTCGGGGCAGCCCATAGCCAATGGCTAGCTGACGCAGGGCATGGAAGTTCGACCGCCTTACCCCAAGCTGCAACAACTTTGTGGTACTGTGTGGTGTTTTCTGACACCAAACAATTCTCCAACACCTATTGGGTGTCTAGCAATTTAGTTCAGTTCTAACGCTATCTATCTGGAGTTAGTTAGCATGCGATCCTACAAGTTAAAGGGCTCAGTCCCACAAGACAGACCCCACTTCAGATGCCAACCACAAATGGGGTCCCCAAGTGGCCAGCACTTAGTCTAACGGACTACAGATTCAGGGGTTCCCACGATGCCCCCACCCAGTTTCGATAATTTGCTAGAACAATTCATAGAAATTCAGAAAGCGCCCTACTTACTATTACAGTTTATTATAAAAGATAAAACTGAACAGCCAGGTGAAGACGTACATAGGGGGAGATCTGAAAGGCTTCCAAGAGCGGGAGCTTCTTAGGTTAAGGGTGTGCCACCCTTCCAGCACGTAGACGTGTTCACCACCCCCAACAGCTCCCCGAACCTCACGGTGTAGGGGTTTTGTGGAGGTTTTATTCTGTGGGCACAACTGATTCAATCACTGGCCATTGGTGATTGTCCTCAATCTCCCGCCCCTATGCCCTCCCCGGAGGTGGGGACGCAGGGCTGAAAGCTCTAACCTTCTAATCATGTGGCTATTTTTTTCTGTGGAGCAGCTCCCATCCTGAAGCTATCTAGGCCCCCCCAGAACTCACCTCATTAGCAAACAAAAGAGAATCACTTCTAAGGGTTTTAGGAGTTCTGTGTCAGATATATACTTTTTATTATGTCACGGGCACCTTGTGGGATCCAGCCGAGGCGGTACCTACCTCTGCCTAGCTTCTCCCCTGCCTTGTCCTGCTTCACTCGCATCCTCAAAGGTTTCACCCTAGAGCCCTTTGTCAATAAAGCACGCACACACACAGCCCTGCACCTGTGGGTTTCTACTCCTCACAGATAAATGTGTGTCGTTTATGTGACTTTTTTGACTGGGCATCCCTTGAGATCTAACCCATATCTAGTTTACCTTTGCCTTCCTGTAACATCTTCACAATGCCTTACACATATCCAATTGTCAGAGAATTTTGTGGAATGACTTCCTTTCATATTTTGAAGTCATTTTAATTCCCATTCTGCACCCCACCCCCAAAACTTAGCATATGAACAACAGTTCAGTTCTCCCCTGTGAAGATGAGGGCAAAGGATTTCAAGAAACTGCTCAAGAACAGACCCCCATGGCGATACCTCCAGGCCATTTCTGCCTGGTGCGGGAGATAGCCCACCAAGGCTGTTCAGTGCCTCGAGTATTTTTGTTCCTTCCAACTTCTCTGCCCGATCAAGTTAAATAGTCCCTAAGAGTAAATACATGTGGCAAAGATAAAACAAATATTTTTTTCCAGTTGGATTGGTTCATTCCTTGCGTGGGTTCAGACGAGGGAGAACCAGAATGTTTTGATCAAATCAGCTGTTGCCATGAAATGATTTGCTTGTTTACTAACGGGCTGTCTTACTTCTTGCCATTCTCTACCAAAGTGGGAATGCTTGGTATTATTGAGTGAACTGCTTTGAATAGGAAAATGACAAGGTTCCTTAACCTAATGTTCTTACTATGTGACAAAGTGTAAAAACACCGAATCAAAAGCAACAGACAAGTACAACCCTGTATAATTGCAGAGGAGAGAGGAAAGGAAAGCAGGTGGGCTCCCTTCGTATCCTGTTTACAAGTCTTTTTGTGCGGTGTGTTTCTGAAAACTAACTTTTCCACTTTCCTTTCTTTTTATATATTATATGTGCATCTCACCCAGGCGCTGCCATGACGTTTTGACCTCCTAAAAAGAGAGGTGTCGTTGCTCCAATAACTCCCACAGTGTGGTGACCCTGTACTACTGGTAACAGTAATTAGGATAGATAACACTGATTGGATCTGTCAGGCATTGCTCTAGGACTTCACATGTATTCATTGATTAATGCCCCAACACAGCTCTATGAACAAGGCAATTTTATTTTCATTTTTTAATGCTTATTTATTTTGAGAGAGAGAGAGAGAGAGAGAGAGAGAGAGAGACAAAGATGTGGCAGAGAGAGATGGGGAGACAGAGAATCCCAAGCAGACTCGCTGCTGTCAGAACAAAGCCTGACACGGGGCTCCATCCCACAACTGTGAGATCATGACCTGAGCCGAAATCAAGAGTCGGACACTTAACCGACTGAGTCACCCAGGTGCCCCTGTTTTCTTGTTTAAAAAAAAAAAAAATCCAGGGATGCCTGGGAGGCTCGGTTAAGCATCTGACTGCAGCTCAGGTCATGATCTCGTGATTTGTGAGTTCGAGCCCTGTGCTAGGTTCTGTGCCGACAGCTCAGAGCCTGGAGCTGCTTCAGATTCTGTCTCCCTCTCTCTCTGCCCCTCCCCTGCTCATACTCTATCTTTCTCTCTCTCTCAAAAATCAATATTAAACAAAATTTTTTTAATTCCATCTGATATATTTTTATACACCTAAGAGCTTTTTAAAAAACATAACCATCTTACCATTATCTCACCATTAATATCATCAAATATCCAGTGAGAAGTGTTTATATTCCCCCAGTCACTTTATAATATTTTTAAAAAGATTTTTTATTTTATTTTGATTTTTTTTTTTAGTTTTTAATATTTATTTATTTTTGAGAGAGAGAGAGAGAGAGACAGAGCATGAGCATGAGCATGAGCATGAGCAGGGGAGGGGCAGAGAGAGAGGGAGACACAGAATCCAAAGCAGGCTCCAGGCTCTGAGCCGTCAGCACAGAGCCCAACTCGGGGCTCGAACTCACCAACTGTCAGATCATGACCTGAGCTGAAGTCGGACGCCTAACCAACTGAGCCACCCAGGCATCCCTAAAGATTTTATTTTTAAGTAATCTCTACACCCAACGTGGGGCTCAAACTCACAACCCCAGATCAAGGGTCACATGCGCTACCGACTGAGCAAGCCAGGCAACCCGGTAGGTAACTTTAATATCATCATTTTGGACATGAGAAAACTGGGCCTGATAGATGTTAAAGAAATTGCCCAAGCATAGAAATTCTAAGTGACAGAGCCAACTTTGACCCTACAAACTCTGGCTCCAGACCCAAGGATTTACAAATCATTACACATACTGCCTCATAGCGTTAGTTGCAACAGCAGCCAACAACGCTCGAGTCTCAGTTGTATGCCAACGATGATGCTTAGTTATATGTATTGACATCAATCCTCATAAAAACTCGATCAGATTGATATTTATCATCCTCTTTTTATGAGGCACAGAGAGGTTAAGCAGCTTGCCTCGGGTTACCCAGCTGGTAAGTGAAGGAACTAGGTTTCAAGTCTTTGTAGAGTGCCTTTGTAGGCAATACTCTTAGGCTGTGCTCTTAGGGTGTGCTCTTGCTCAACAGGTGCTGTGAGCTTCGGCTTTGTGGGACAGGTGCACGCCACTACAGATACCACTTTGTAAAGTATGGTTCCTGCTGTCTCCCCTGGGAAAGATCCAGAGAGCCACAGAACAAGACATACTGGAGACCCAGTCTCCACTATACATCTTCTCTGGCCTCTTTGTTTGCCTGCTAGCATTTTCCTCTCATTTTGCTAAGAGCATTCTGGTTTTCTATTGGGGAATATATTGGTTTTCTGTCATTGCCATAATAAGTGACCGTTAACTTAGTGGCTGAAAACCACGCAAATTTATTATCTCACAGTTCTGGAGGTCAGTTGTCCAAAACAGGTCTCGCTGAGCTAAAAGGCAAGGTATCATCAGGGCTGAATTTCTCTAGGAGGCCCTCAGGGACAATCTGTTCCTTTGTCTTTTCCAGTTTCTAGAGACGCTCACATTCCTAGGCTCATGGCTGTGTTCCTCCACCTTCAAAGCCAGCAACCTGTCAGGCCAAGTCCTCTTCTCGCACTGGTTCGTCAACTTAACGATCCTGTTGACTGTATCGGGTTTACCTGGACAATCTCCCTGGGTGAAGGAGCTGACCAGCCACCTTAATTCCTCTGTGCCTGTTCACGGCTCCTCAGCGTTAGGAGATATGTGTCTCTGGGAGCCTCATTCTACCTGGCCCAGGAGACCTCCCTCTTTCACTCTCGGATCATATATTCTGCATTAGTCCAGCTCAATGCATTAGTCCATCCTGCCTCACAGGATGGGTCTGGGACCTTACTGGAATTCTTGGAAAAGGGAGGCCCTCCTCATCCCCCAAAGAGCTGATCACAGCTCAAGAGTGGGCCCTCTCCCTGAGTGGTCGGAGCCTTTTGCACTGGCTGTTAAATACGGTGACAGTCCTCCCTGCTGCTGGGGGTGATGAGCCGGTAGCTGCTGCGCCCAACTTTATGGAAACATGGGACGAGGGTCCCTAAAAATGAGGCCCCTTCCTCCTGCTGCTCCTTCGGGGAGCTACTATGTGGCACTTAACAATCTCTAAAAAACAAAGACAACTCAAATAAGATCTCTTTAATGTGACCCAGCTTAGCACTGTTCAGTACCTTGTTTGGTACTCGCCAGCTTGCTTTGAGTGTCAGGATGCACACCAGTGTTCAGCATGTTGACTACTTCTCCAGCCTCTCCTTTGCCATTCTTGGCATCCCCGAAGCTTAAAAAACTGCAATAAAATATCTTTTTGCTAGGATCCACCCGAAGCACACGTTATTAGTGGGGCTTCTGCACTGTGAATGCTGTGTAAATGACACAAGTCTCTGTGGCACACCAGAAGCATTTCTTTTTCTTCCTTGCAGGTCTGTGGGGCTGCTGGGGCAGCTCTGCCTCGGGCCGCAGATGGAGATTGGGTCCACTCCCATTTCTCTCACTGTCCTTGGACCAGAAGGTACCCAAGGGCAGTTTCTTTCTTTCTTTCTTTCTTTCTTTCTTTCTTTCTTTCTTTCTTTCTTTCTTTCTTTCTCTTTCTTTCTTCTTTCTTTCTTTCTTCTTTTTTAACGTTTTTATTTATTATTTTTGAGAGACAGAGAGAGAGACAGAGCACAAGCCTGGGAGGGGCAGAGAGAGAGGGAGACACAGAATCGGAAGTAGGCTCCAGGCTCTGAGTTGTCAGCACAGAGCCCGACGCAGGGCTTGAATTCATGAATCGTGAGATCATGTCCTAAGCCGAAGTCAGACGTTTAACTGACTGAGCTACCCAGGCACCCCAGGGACAGTTCTCATGGTAGAGGACAGAAGGACAAGAGGTCAAGCCAAACTACAGGAGCATGTTTAAAGTCTCTGCTCATATCATGTCCGCTAATATATTCCATTGGCCAAAACAAGCCATATGCCAAGTCCAACATCAGTGGATGGGAAAATATACTCTGGTCTCTCCAGTAGGGGGGTGAGGGGTGGAGGGGCAAGGTAGAGAGAGTATCATGGCAAAGACTGGACACATTCCAAGGGGGAAGAGAAGAATTAGAATAATCCAGTCCTATCACAGACACCCTCCATTAAAAAAAAATTTTTTTTTAATGTTCATTTACTGAGGGGGGGGAGGGGCAGAAAGAGAGGGAGACAGAATCTGAAGCAGGCTCCAGGCTCTGAGCTGTCAGCACAGAGCCCAATGTGGGGCTCGAACCCACAAACCACGAGATCATGACCTGAGCTGAAGTCAGACAATTAACCGACTGAGCCACCCAGGCACCCCCAGACACCCTCCATCTTTATATTGCCCTCTTCTTTCATGAAAAAAAGAGAAAACCACATAAAAAGGTCATTTCAAGGATTTCTGCAAAAATTTTCTGAAAGCTATTTCCAGAAGTTGCCAGGATTAGTAAAATTTCATTCCATCTCCTACCTTTAGGTCTGACTTCATGGGACTCAGGCAGGAGCATGGGGGCCCACATTCAGAAGGACCCCATATTTGCTTTAATGTTCTGCTGTCCCTGTCTTGAGGTTCTTAATAATTTTTGAATAAGGGGCTCTAAATTTTCATTTTGCACTGGTCCCCACAAATTATGTAGCCAGTCCTGTCTATACATGTTATATTTATGGTCCCAGATAGTGAGGACTAATGCTCAGAATGGCAACCCTAAGACCTATAGATTCCAAAATGACCCCCAATCCAATTACAATAACCATGTTCTTTCATGCATTCAACATGCTTATTGGGTACTGTTATAATTCCAGGATTTAGAGGTCAAACCATGAACTAACCAGCCCTGCCCTCGTGGCATTCACACTGTGCCATACTTCCTGTTATCTGCCCACTGGACAGATGACTTTCATGCACAGCTGTTCAGGGGACATCAGAGGCAGACACATATAGCAGAGTGTGTCATAGGCACTGTCGGGTGCGGGGCACATGCAAATCCCAGCAGTCACCAGGAACTCCATCCACCCCAATCTCTCAGAAACAAATCAGAAATGCAAGAGGGTGAGAGTGATAATATCAGAGCGCTCATCTTAAACCCACTCTGCATTGTAAAAGTAATAAATCTTTCACAACTCTGCTACTTTAGATGTTATTCTAGTCTCTAAAGTGGCAAAAAGACAGATCCATTTTAGAAAGGTTTTCAACCATAAAGACTGAAGTCAAAGAGCCAACCGAGTTTCTGGTTAACATTTCCCAGGGGCTCTTAAAATATTGTGAGAAATGCCACTCTGTGACAGCTTCAGCCGAACACTAGCCCCATCCTTCAAGAAAGCTGCTGGCTCTGGAGTGGGAGGATGTCAAGCTGCTGATCTGCTTGAAAGATCAGAACAGGTGTATTTCACACTCCAGCTGCAGGGACCTTGCCCTGGGGAGGAACCAGTCCTTTTCCTCACTGCCTTGCTTTCCAAAAATTCATGCCCTTAGACCCCGCACCCCCATGTACCCCCACCCCAAACCAGACTCCCTGCTTCCAAGCAAGCCCAGCTGGAGTAAACATGTTCCTACCACCCACGTGCGCCTCCTTGAACACACGGCACCAGTAGTTCTGTCAAAGTTGGTTCCTCCAGGCTCCAGAGGCCGGAGTGCCCACATCAGGGTCACCTGCGGGCTTGTTAAACACAGATTTTAGGGCTCCACCCTAGAGGTTTTGATTCAGTAGGTCTTGGATGGGTCCTCAAAATTTGCTTTTCTAGTAAATTCCCAGCTGCCTGATGCTGCTGATCTGGGTAACAGCCTTTGAGAACTACTGCTTTAGGGCACTGCCTCCTGAAAGGCTGCCTCAGCAACACTGTCGTCATGGTGAGACCCTAGTTCTCTGGCTTCTGACCAGCCCCGCTTCGACTTTGCTCAGTTCCCGTCCATTCGTCAACTCCCTTCAGCAGTCCCCTTGCTCCACGCTCCACTGAAAGTATTCTTGCTAAAATTAAAAATGATACACCTACTGCCACATTTAACGGACAGGGGACATCACTCTCAGGTGTCTCACCTGCTGTGTCACAACTCGGCACGTCCAGATGGAACTCCCCACCTTCCTCTGCACCATGAGCCTGCTCAGCCGTGTGGGTCCGCCTCCTTCTGATGACAGTATTGCTCTTCTTGGCAGCAGCTGCCCCGCCCAGTTTGCATAGTTCAGGTGTGATTTCCTGACACCTTGATTTGGGACCTGTGGCCTCCAGAACTGTGAGAAAATAAATTCTGTTGTTTTAAACCTCCTCCCCCCACCCGAGCTTGTGATAATTTGTTATAGCAGCCATAGGAAACTAATACATCCTGCTTCCATTCTTTTTAAGTTTACTTATTGTGAGAGACAGACAGTGGGGGAGGGGCAGAGAGAGGGAGAGGGAGAATCCCAAGCAGGCTCCACACCATCAGTGTGAAGCCTGATGCGGGGCTCGAACCCACAAACCGTGAGATCATGACCTGAGCTGGAGTCAAGAGTTGGACGCTCAACCGACTGAGCCACCCAGGAGCCCCGATCCTGCTTCCATTCTAATGGGGGTGGTGGAGGGGGGAACACTGCTTAGGAGATTTGACCTAAGACATCGAAAACAGGAAATTTCAAAGCTTCCTCAGGGCAGGTCTGGTGCTTGAAAAATAGTCCGGGCACCAGCCTATCCAATATGAAGGTAGTTACCATTTTGGCACAGATTAGTAACCTACCAAAGTAGGACCATCTGTTTCTTACGCCAGTCCTATATATTTGGTCCCTTGAGGTTGTAGGAAATTCTTTCTCTGGTAGATGGGAGATAGGCTTTCTTTATATAATAAATCCAGAAAAGTTTCCAGTTTCACTGAACAGCTCCTTTCCCAGAAAGTTTAAAATTAATTTTCTTTGTAATTTCTGATAATAAGTACTGATAGCAAATTTCCTTACCAGCTTTTGTAATCCTGATGCCGTCATAGATCCACTATTGCTGTAGGAAATCATTCTTCTTTGTGGCTGTGATGACATCAACCTCTATGAGGGGGAAAGAAGAAAAACAACAGGAAATTCTGTGTTCAGCTGTTAACTGATAGGCAAAGGAGGAACTGGTTTTTAAGTAAGTTCCCTTAATGAAGCGGCATCCTCCATTACTTGGCTTTATTTATTCAATCTATTTATTTACATTAAATCATTTGTAGTAGAAGTCCTTCGTCAAAAAAATCAGGGAGAATACTGCAGAAGCCATCACTTTGGTAGGGTCCTAGGTCATATTGCCCCATGTCAGGCATGAGCAGAGGGGCTGAAAAAGACCCCAACACAGGGTGAGGAGATAATTTTAAGAAAGAAAGAAAGAAAGAAAGAAAGAAAGAAAGAAAGAAAGAAAGAAAGAAAGAAAGAGTAAGAGAGAAAGAGAGGGAGGGAAGGAAGGAGGGAGGAAGAAAGAGAAAGAAAAAAGAAAGAGAAAGAAAGAAAAGAAGGAAGAGAAAGAAAGAAGGAAAGAAAAGAAAAAGGAAGAGAAAGAAAGAAGGAAAAGAAAGAAAGAGAGGGAAGGAAGGAAGGAGGAAGGAAGAGAAAGAAAGAAAGAAAGAAAGAAAGAAAGAAAGAAAGAAAGAAAGAAAGAAAGAAAGGGAAGGAAGGAAGGAAGGAGAAAAGAAGAGAAAAAGAAAGAAGGAAAAGAAGGAAAGAAGAAAAGAGAAAAGAAATACAGATGGCTAATAAACAGTTGACGTGGGCAACTTCACTGATTGTATTAGTTAGGGTTCTCCAGAAAAACAAAACCAACAAGATATGTGTATATTTAGAAATTGAACTTTATTTTAAGGAAGTGGCTCATGCCATTGTGGGGATAGGCAAGTCCAAAACATGCAGGGCAGGACAGCAGGCTGGAGACCCAGGGAAAAACTGACCCAAGTTTTTCCTCTGAAGGCCTTCAACTGATTGGATGAGGCCCACCACATTACAGAGGGTAGTCTGCTTTACTCAAGAGCTATTGATTTCAATGTTAATCTCCTCTAAAATACGCTTTCACAGCAGCATCTAGGCTAGGGTTTGACAAAAAAACTGGGCACCAAAGCCTAGCCACACTGACACATAAAATTAACCGTCACATTCATAACAAAAAAGCAAATATAATTGACAATAAGGTATTTTTCACTCAGCAGGTATCCAGAGATTGAAAAGAATTGCACCCTTTGTTGAGAGATAACAGAATACTCACACACCACTGCTGGGGGCACAGACACCAACAAATTTTTCTGTACTGCAGTTTGGCAGTATTAAAATGTCAAATGTGCATATTCTTTGACCCCACTATTCCACTTCTAGGAGCTTACTCTAAGAGAATATTCAAACAAGTACAAAGAGGCGGGTATATATGTACATGGTCCAGCAATGTTACATATCATGATAAAAAATTGGAAGCATCTTCAATGTCACAGATTATGAGCAGGTTACGTAAATTATAGAACATCTGTACAATGGAATACATACTAGACTTTAGAAAGCATAAGGATAGTCTATATTCCTAGACATGAAATGATCTTTGATCTCATTTATGTACAAGTAAGTTAACTGATACATTTCCTAGAAAAGACATTTACCAAAATCTTAATCGTGGTTCTCTCTGGGTGGTGGAATTTCAGGTTATTTTTGTAGTAGTTATTGAGGGCTTATTATGTGTCAGGTATTCTTTTTAAGTACTTTCTGTGGATTCAACTCATTTAATAATCTGTATTATTTGCATCTTTTTAAAAAACAAAAGCATTATCATTGTTTTCCCCAAAACTACGAAGTAGTTTTTAAAAATATCCCTTCTAGGGATGCCTGGGTGGCTCAGTTGGTGAAGCGTCCAACTCTTGATTTCCATTCAGGTCATGATCTCATGGTCCTCAGATCAAGCCTTGTATCAGGCTCCACACTGGGCATGAAGCCTGCTTAAGATTCTCTCTCTCCCTCTCCCTCTGCCCCTCCCCTGCTCATGCACTCTCTCTCTCTCTCAGATAAATAAAAGAAAATAAAAAATAAAAATAAAATAAAAATATCCCTTCAATTCTCCTGCATGAGAGGGAGCCCCTGTTTCCTAAAGCCCCACAATCTTGGAACCACCAAGAGTCGGAAACTACTCCACGCACACCCTACCAAGCATTATTATTGGGAATCTCCTCATTTTGAAAAAAAAAAACAACAACAAGAACAACCCTGACATTCTCTCATTGCTGTTGGAGTGTTTCGTTTGGTTGGTTGTTTTCATGGTCCTCTCTTGTTTATTGTGGACTGAGTGAGTGACTGAGTGAGCAATGTGTTCTCTTTTAACCCTGATTCTTACTCCTAACCCTTTCCCATAGGCAGCCCCTCTGATGTATCTAATTTGCCTCCTTCCGTTTCTGAGTGTTCTCACATGCATTGTACTTTTAATTTACCTAAAGGGTCTGATTTTATCTTTCATTCAAGGGTCTTCCCTGCCTCCCTCCCCACCCACCCAACACCAGATACTCAACGCTCTCCCTGTTTCTGCTGTGGCTGCCACGGGATTCCTGGAGTTGCAGGTGCGTCCTTCATCAACCCTCCATCCACGACTCACCCCCAATGCCTGGCTCGGCCCAGTATTTAAGGTTCACCCAAAAGTCAACCTTGGTTTTTGTTTTGTTTTGTTTTTTTCCTACGTGTAGCCCTCTCCAGAGAAACTTGGTGCAAGTTTTCCATTGGCCAGCCTGGAGGGAATTGCAAAGCCAGCACTGAGTGCCCAGTGAGAGTATTCCTTGTAGATCCCAAACTAAGGCATCTGGGCAAGACACTGTCTCCTTGCTCTCTTACCTCCAAATAACCCCCCTGCCCTCCTAGGTCACTTTCTCTTCTCCACTGGGTTGAAACAGCCTTACTTTCCAGTCTGTGCTAATGCTTACCTCTGGAGGCCTGTCAGCCCCAAAGACTCCTTTATGTATCTTCCCGAAGACCTAATGTGTCCTTCATCATCTCCCAGCCTGAGGGCTCGATATTTGCAAGAGGAATATGAGTCCCCACTGTGATCTTTCTATAATTTCTGCCTTCTACTCATCCCACTGGCTGCCTTTAAGTTTAGTCGGATTTAATCTACAGAAAAATGCTAGGAGGGGTGGGGCTGGTCAGAGGAGCATTTCTCTCAAAGTTAACGAAGCTTGAGTTTCAAGGCCCCTAACTTGGCAAGGCCTGAGAAGGAGCCCTAACAACGTGTTCACAAAGGCACATGTTTTTGTTACATTTGCAAATTTATGGTATTTTAACCACGATCAGTTAAGACCTCTGTCTTTGCTCTCCGACTTTCCTTCCATCACAATCTCCCTCCTGTCAGAGAGCTTTGAAGTGGCCTTAGACATTATGGGATCTAGCTGAAGGAAAGTTGGCTTGGGGATACATGTTGTAGGGTTTAGTGGATATATTTAAATGTTTCTTAAGCACTGTTGTGTCTCCTTGTTGCAGTATTCTATCCTAAAATTGTATTATTTTCTCAAAGAATGTTTCTAAAATTATAACGCTTTCTTTCACTTCACAAAGCCGAGTCTTCCCACGCCATGAAGCATAGTGCTTTTCACTTCAGGGGCACCTGGGTGGCTCAGTCGGTTAAGCATTCTACTTCAGCCCAGCTCCTGATCTCACAGTTTGTAAGTTCAAGCCCTGCGTGGGGCTCTGTGCTGACAATGCAGAGCCTGCTTGGGATTCTCTTTCTCTCTCTCTCTCTCTCTATCTCAAAATAAATCAACTTAAAAAAAAAAAGAACTTACATATCCCTCAGGATGTCCTTGGGTATTGATGATGCTTCTGTCCTGATCTTAGTTTTGAAACATTCAGGTTGTAGGTGGACCCCCAATTTCCACTCAACAAGTGCAGCCCTTGGCTCAGAGTATGGCTTCCAACTCATATATCTTTGTTAGTTTTCTTTCTGGGGCCTCTCCCCACTGTCACCTTACACACTCACTCTTTCTCTCTCTCCCTCTCTCCCTTTTATATCTGGCTCAGTTCAATCTCCTATTTAAGTATCACAAGTGGGAGTGCAGAATGGCAATGAGCCAGTTTTTCAATATGAGCTAAAATCTACAAGGCACACACTTTCAAGAACGCCCACAGCTGCCAGTCTTAACCTTAGAGGACAAGAGTAGGAAACAGGCTTACGTGGCAGGTGCTCTGTCTGGGTGTTTGGAATTGAAGCTGTTTAATGAGATAAAAATATTTCCAACTCTTCACCTAACAAAACGGGAAAAGTATTAAATTCTTTTAAATTAGAAAAGTCCCTCAAACTAACATCTCAGAAAAATTTTTAGTGCACACACACACACACACACACACACGAATAGTTGCTCAAGAACTAGTAGGTTAACAGAATTTCATTTTAGTGAAACACACTACAATGTCTCAGAAGAGAGGTTTTTCCATTGACTTAGATTCAAGATCAAGTTTTTTGTTGGTGGTCTTTCTTTGTGGGGGCGGGGGGATCTATTTTTTTATCTTCTTTTCCCCCTCTAAAATGCCTTTCCAGGAGTATTAACCCTACCTATAGTTTTTAAAAGTGTTAACCTTCAGGGGCACCTGGGTGGCTCAGTCGGTTAAGTGTCTGGCTTCAGCTCAGGTCATGATCTCACGGTTTGTGGGTTCAAGCCCCACATCAGGTTCTGTGCTGACAGCTCAGAGCCTGGAGCCTGCTTCAGATTCTGTCTTTCTCTGCCCCTCCCCTGCTTGCTCTCTGTCTGTCTCTCTCTCCCTCCCCCGCCTCCTCTCTCTCTCTCTTTCCCAAACATAAATAAACATTAAAAAAATTTTTTTAAATGTTAACCTTCATTTCTCTGGCAGTAATCCAGTCATGTATTGATGAAACAAATATTTACTGAGTGCCTACAATATTTCAGGCCTTGTTCTAGGTACTTCTTTCACTAGGAGAATTTTCCTATGTTATTTTTTTAAATTTTATTTTTTATTTTTAAAAATTTGCATCCAAATTAGTTAGCATATAGTGCAACAATGATTTCAGGAGTAGATTCCTTGATGCCCCTTACCCATTTAGCCCATCCCCCCTCCCACAACCCCTCCAGTAACTCTCAGTTTGTTCTCCATATTTATGAGTCTCTTCTGTTTTGTCCCCCTCCCTGTTTTTATATTATTTTTGTTTCCCTTCCCCTATGTTCATCTGTTTTGTCTCTTAAGGTCCTCATATGAGTGAAGTCATACGATTTTTGTCTTTCTCTGACTGACTAATTTCACTTAGCATAATACCCTCCAGTTCCATCCACATAGTTGCAAATGGCAAGATTGCATTCTTACTGGATTGCTGAGTAATACTCCATTGTGTGTGTGTGTGTGTGTGTGTGTGTGTGTGTGTGTATATATATATATATATATATATATATATATATATATACCACGTCTTCTTTATCCATTCATCCATCAATGGACATTTGGGCTCTTCCCATACTTTGGCTATTGTTGATAGTGCTGCTATAAACATGGGGGTGCATGTGTCCCTTCAAAACAGCACACCTGTATCCTGTGGATAAATGCCAAGTAGTGCAATTGCTGGGTCGTAGGGTAGTTCTATTTTTAGTTTTTTGAGGAACCTCCATACGGTTTTCCAGAGTGGCTGCACCAGCTTGCATTCCCACCAGCAGTGCAAAAGAGATCCTCTTTCTCTGCATCCTCGCCAACATCTGTTGTTGCCTGAGTTGTTGATGTTAGCCATTCTGACAGGTGTAAGGTGGTATCTCCTTGTGGTTTTGATTTGTATTTCCCTGATGATGAGTGATGTTGAGCATTTTTCATGTGTCGGTTGGCCATCTGGATGTCTTCTTTGGAGAAGTGTCTATTCATGTCTTTTGCCCATTTCTTCACTGGATTATTTGTTTTTTGGGTGTTGAGTTTGATAAGTTCTTTATAGATTTGGATACTAACCCTTTATCTGATACGTCGTTTGCATATATCTTTTCCCGTTTGGTCTGTTGCCTTTTAGTTTTGCTGATTGTTTCCTTCGCTGTGCAGAAGCTTTTTATTTTGATGAGGTCCCAGGAGTTCGTTCATTGTTGCTTTTGTTTCCCTTGCCTCCAGAGACGTGTTGAGTAAGAAGTTGCTGCGGCCAAGATCAAAGAGGTTTTTGCCTGCTTTTCCTCGAGGATTTTGATGGCTTCCTGTCTTACATTTAGGTCTTTCATCCATTTTGAGTTTATTTTTGTGTATGGTGTAAGAAACTGGTCCAGGTTCATTCTTCTGCATATCGCTGTCCAGTTTTCCCAGCACCACTTGCTGAAGAGACTGTCTTTATTCCATTGGATATTCTTTCCTACTTTGTCAAAGATTAGTTGGCCAGAGAATCTTCCCATGTTATTAAATCTCTTTGCAAACATGATTTAGTATCATAATATTTTATAATAAGCAGACCTGAGAATTTATTTAGCCATTCTGGTTTTGTTAAACATTTAGACCATTTCCAATTTCTCCCTATTATAAGTAAGGCAGCAGTGATCCTCCTTGTAATAGACACTTGTCCATATCTATGATTAATTCTACAGGACAGACGTCTATGAGTGGAATTACTAGATTGGAGGGTATGAACACTTGAGTTTCTTGACAAATATTTGTCAGACTTTCTAATGCATATTATCACCTTTGACTTCCTCAAATCCCCTTCAACTGAAGAATCACCCACCCCCATTTAAAGACAGGAGAACGTATTCAATTCCTTCTGTAGAGTTTTGCTGGTTCCTAAAATAATGGCAGTAAAAGTAATCAGGTTGTTTTCTTGAATACCTCTAGTCCTTTCTGTACCATACCCATTGTCTAGGATCACATTTCTGCACTCTTTTTGCAAAGACAAAACACTCACACAAGAAAGAGTATCCGTTTACTCGTCTGCTCGTTATTATCACTCTAGGCAGATGAGAAGTCAACCTGGGAAGGAAATCACCCACGAGAAATACAGAATCATACAAAGGAATGTAAGGTTATAGTAATCATTACCGTTCGTATTGGGGCCTCTGAGGAGGAGGGAGTGACAATGTATCCTAAACACACCCCTGAATGGCCTTGCTCACAATTGCAGCCCACAAAGCTCAAAATGCAGCCCTTCCTAGCTATCAGCATCTCTGCTCTGGCAAGTCAAACGTTAAAAATACCTCACAGGGGTGCTTTTCAATTTAGAAGTAAATTTCATCACCTAGTTCTTTGTCCTCTAATATTTTCTGGAATAACTTCATTTTCCTGTCTACCAAGAAAAAATTCTGCCTTCCAAGAAAACCAGTGCCATCTTGAGAATGCCCCCGGACATGGTGCTCAAAAAGAAAATCTAGGGGAAACAAAACCAGGAGCAAGTCCCCTTTGGTCTAGTTCGAGGCAGCGTATTTGCTAACTGTGTTGCCTTGTTATCTTATTTGGATCAGAAGCCCCTTTAAGCAGGAATTTTGTTTTGATAATGGTCTGCTTAGGACAACATCTAGTAAGATTGAAATTCAAGCTTTTCTCTTTCCTGGGAGTCAGGCAGCCTGAACACAACTGATTGCCTGGGTGTTTCCCCCTCTCATTGAGTCCAGACTGTTGGAAAATCCCTCATGAGGGCACAGTTCCTTCTCTGGCTGACCAAAAGGGTTTTTACCAAAGTGGAGAACAGAATCTGTGGTGGGTACAGAATGGCCATGATTCATTCACCCACCAATGAGTACTGGATGCTCAGTACAGGCTAGAAACTAGGCGGGGCATTGTGTGAGTAAAATGGGCAGATAACTTGCCCTCATGGAGCTTGCTGCTGAGTGAGAGGCAAACAGTAAACAAATGATTGTGCCCAGAAACATAAAACTTCAGGCTTGGTAAGTTCTGGGGCATCACGGACAAAGAGCTGTGAATGCCTATGACAAGAATGACTCGATTGGAAGATAGGCAGCTGTGGGAAGGAAGTGTGTTTCTGGCAGAGGGAAGAGCATGGACAGAGGGACCAAAGCTCAGTGAGAAGGGGGTGCACGCAGAAGGGGGTGCATGCAGAGAGGTGATCAGGGCCATGCAGGGTTTGGGTCTTCATCCTAAATGGATCTTTAGATTGCTGAACCCCATGTTACTTGGTGACAATTCCACTCTTAGGTATTTACCCAAGAGAAATGAAAACTCACATCCTCAGAGGACTTAGATATTCATAGAAGCCTTAAAATAGCCTAAAACTGAAAACAACCCAAATGTCCATCAACAAGAGAATGGATAAACTGTGGAATATACTCATACTTAATTTAAAGGAATGAACACACAACAACATGGGACACTCTCAAAAAACTTACATTGAGTAAAAATAGGCACAAAAGTCCATACCGTGTGATTATATTTGTATCAAATCCAAAACCAGGCAAAACTAATCTGTGGTGATGAAAATCAGAAAGTGGTTGCCTCTGGGAGTGGAGGCTAGGCAGGGGGCCAATGACTGGAAAAAAGGGGGCAAGAGAACTTTCTGAGGCAAAAAGAAATGAAACAAGAGAAAGAAAGAAATGTTTATATCTTATTTGGGGTGGTGATTTCACACAGGCATATTCAGTTATCAAAACTCCTCAAACTGTACTGAACATCTGTGCATTGTGTTATTTGTATAATATACATCAAACTTACTATTTTTTTAAAGTATAATACATACAGCAAAGTGTTTTAACCACAGGAGTAATAGGAGATTTGAAATGTGAAAGGAGCCCTCTGGCTGTGGTCTGGAGAAGGGTAAGAAAGGCCTAGAATGGAAGTAGGTAGACCAGTTACCTCTGCTTTATGTGACTGACCTAGAAGCCAGAATACTCCTGAGGGGCATATCAGCCCCTCATCAGCCTTTAAAAAAGGAGAATTCAGACCTCCCCTCGCTGACATCCCCCAGGAATTGTGCAAAAGGAATTTAGCCGGAGCAAAAAAGCTGGGACACTGGGCTAAGAGAACTAAGGCAACCACAGACAAAGGAATTAGATTGAACCAAATGACTATTACATAGGATCTTTCAAGACAGGATTAAAGTAATCATGTGTGTTTTGAATATTTCAAATCTGGTGAATGCTTTCTTAGGTTCTCTTCCCCACATCTACAAGTTTCTTCCGAAATTAAGAAATCTAGCAGGCTGGAACTGGCTGATGTAACAGGAAGGCAAAAAATGATCTTTTATCCAGTTAGAACGAACAGAATTAACATGGGGTGAGAATGAGGTTACGACTCTGAAAGAACAGGGGCAATATTACAGCAGTGAAGGAGGGTTTGGGGGCGGGGGGACTGGGTTATAGAATCATGTGTAGAATCCTAAGGCACCAATGCAAAGTCAGAGAGGCATCTGCTTGATGAAAGTTTAAAAGAACTACAGAATCTAAGCATCTCGGGGTTGGGAAGGATTCTTAGAAAGCATATCAATCT
Organism: Panthera tigris; assembly: GCF_018350195.1. NCBI lineage: Eukaryota > Metazoa > Chordata > Mammalia > Carnivora > Felidae > Panthera > Panthera tigris. Next base: position 113,917,652 of record NC_056666.1, on the reverse strand, counting down.
ACACATTTCACAAATGAAATGCAGAGGTAAAGGGACAAAATTACCCAGGAGTATTCATAACTAGCATTTGATTAGCACTTCACCAAGTATGTCCACACCTGTCGCCTCATTCAATCGTCATAAAGTGCTGGCAAATAGCAATTACTAATTTTTCTGTTCAGAAGAAAACTTGGGGCTCAGAGGGTGGCGCAGAGAAAGCTAGTTCTTATCGATGTTCAAGTTTCTCCTCTTCCAGGACATGCCACTAGATCACAGATCTCTGCTCTCTTGCAGTTGGTAGGATGGGCTGGCAGAGAACTGAGTTGTGGCCAATGGAATGTGGCAGAAGCCCCCTCTTTGGGGGCTGACTAAAACCTGGCACACAAGCCTCTCTTCTCCACACTCACTCTTCTCCCTGGCCTGCCATTAGATACACAGGATCCAGTAGAGGATTTGAGGCCCCAGAGGATGGTGGAGCCACACCTTGGCAGGAGCCTGGGTTCTGTGAATGACTCTGTGGAGCAGAGATTTTTTTCCCATTCACTGATCCAAGTTAGATTGTAATAGGAGTGTGGTGCTTGGGTTGCTCAGTCGGTTAAGCATCCTAGTCTTGATTTCAGCTCAGGTCATGATCTCACAGTTTGTGCTGTCATCACAGAGCCAGATTGAGATATTCTCCCCTCTCTGCCCCTTCCCCACTCATGGTCGCTTATACTCGCTCTCTCTCTCAAAATAAATAAAAAACATTTTAAAAATCTTTAAAAAGGGACGCCTGGGTGGCTCAGTCAGTTAAGCATCTATCTTCAGCTCGGGTCACGATCTCATGGTTCATGAGTTTGAGCCCCACATCAGGCTTTCTGCTCTCTGTGCAGTGCCTGCTTCAAATCCTCTGTCCCCCTTTTCTCACCCCTCCCCCGCTTGCGCTCTCTCTCTCAATCTCTCTCTCTCTCTCCAATAAATAAATAAAAACTTTAAAAAACCCAGCAGCAAGCGGATGGCTGCTGATAAGGATCGAGGGGAAGAGGATGCTGATGTGTATTGTGTTATTTGTATAATATACATCAAACTTACTATTTTTTTAAAGTATAATACATACAGCAAAGTGTTTTAACCACAGGAGTAATAGGAGATTTGAAATGTGAAAGGAGCCCTCTGGCTGTGGTCTGGAGAAGGGTAAGAAAGGCCTAGAATGGAAGTAGGTAGACCAGCAAAACCCAGGACCTGTTCCGCAGGGCGCACTCCATACTGAATAAGCTGACACCCCAGATGTTCCAGCAGCCGATGAAGCAGGTGACACAGCGGGCCATCGACACTGAGGAACGCCTCAAAGGGTTCACAGACCTCATCTTCGACAAGGCCATTTCAGAGCCCAGCTTCTCTGTGGCCTTTGCCAACATGTGCCGCTGCCTCATGGTGCTGAAAGTGCCCACTACAGAAAAGCCAACAGTGACTGTGAACTTCCGAAAACTATTATTGAATCCATGTCAGAAGGAGTTTGAGAAAGACAAAGATGATGATGAGGTTTTTGAGAAGAAGCAAAAAGAAATGGATGAAGCTGCTACGGCAGAAGAACGAGGACGCCTGAAGGAAGAGTTGGAAGAGGCTCGAGACATAGCCTGGCGGCGCTCGTTAGGGAATATCAAGTTTATTGGGGAGTCGTTTAAGCTGAAGATGTTAACGGAGGCAATAACGCATGGCTGTGTGGTTAAACTACTTAAGAACCATGATGAAGAGTCTCTTGAATGCCTTTGTCGTCTGCTCACTACCATTGGCAAAGATCTGGACTTTGAAAAAGCCAAGCCCCGAATGGATCAGTATTTCAACCAGACGGAAAAAATCATTAAGGAAAAGAAGACTTCATCCCGAATCCGCTCTATGCTGCAAGACGTGCTGGATCTGCGACGGAGCAATCGGGTGCCACGCCGTGGGGACCAGGGTCCCAAGACCACTGACCAGATCCGCAAGGAGGCTGAGATGGAGGAGCACTGGGAGCACGTAAAAGTGCAGCAGCTAATGGCCAAGGGCAGCGACAAGCGACGGGGTGGCCCTCCAGGCCCACCCATTAGCCGAGGCCTCCCACTTGTGGATGATGGTGGCTGGAACACAGTCCCCATCGGCAAGGGCAGCCTTGCTGACACCTACTGACACCTCACGGCTCACCAAGATCACGAAGCCCGGCTCCATTGATTCTCACAACCAGCTCTTTGCACCTGGCGGGCGATCGAGCTGCGGCAAGGGCAGCAGTGGAGGCTCCTGAGCCCTCTGATGCAGCACCAGCAGCTGCTCGTCCAGCTACTAGTACCTTGAATGGCTTCTCAGCCCTTCAACAAGCAGTACCTACAGAAAACACAGACAGCAGACGTGTGGTACAGAGGAGTAGCTTGAGCCGGGAAAGAGGGGAGAAAGCTGGGGACCGGGGAGACCGCCTAGAGCGGAGTGAACGGGGAAGTGAGCGTGGAGACCGGCTCGATCGCTCTCGGACACCTGCCACCAAGCGGAGCTTCAGCCAGGAAGAGGAAGAGCGGAGTAGAGAGCGGCCCTCCCAGCCTGAGGCACCGCGCAAGGCAGCTAGCCTCACGGAGGATGGGGACTGTGGGCGGGATGCTGTGAAGCGAGAAGCCACCCCGCCCCCGGCGAGCCCCCCAAAGGCTGCGCTCTCTGAGGAAGAGCTGGAAAAAGAAATCCAAGGCCATTATTGAAGAACATTTCCATCTCAATGACATGAAGGAGGCAGTGCGTACAGGAGCTGGCCTCACCCTCCCTGCTCTTCACCTTTGTGCCGCACGGCATCCAGTCGACACTGGAGCGCAGCACCATCGCTCGTGGGCATATGGGGCGGCTGCTGCACCAGCTGCTCTTTGCCGGGCACCTCTCCACTGCTCAGTACTACCAAGGTTTGTATGAAATCCTAGAATTGGCTGAAGACATGGAAATTGACACCCCCCCCCCCATGTGTGGCTCTACGAGCAGAACTCGTGATGCCCATTCTGCAGGAAGGTGGAGGACCTATGGGGGAGCTGTTCAGGGAGATTACAAAACCTCTGAGACCCCTGGGCAAAGCTGTTTCTCTGTTGCTGGACATCCGGGGGCTTCTGTGTAAAAGCATGGGTCCCAAAAAGGTGGGGATGCTGGGGCGAGAAGCTGGACTCAGCTGGAAAGAATTTCTACCTGAAGGCCAGGACGTCAGGGCATTCGTCGCTGAACAGAAGGTGGAGTACACCTTGGGCGAGGAGTCTGAAGCCCCTGGCCAGAGGATGCTCTCCTCTGGGGAGCTGAGCAGACAGCTGGAGAAGCTGCTGAAGGAGGGCAGCAGTAACCAGCGGGTGTTTGACTGGATAGAGGCCAACCTGAGTCAGCAGCAGGTAGCATCCAACACACTGGTTTTTGCCCTCATGACAGCTGTCTGCTATTCAGCAATTCTCTTTGAGACGCCCCTCCGAGTGGATGTGGCGGTGCTGAAAGCTTGAGCGAAACTGCTACAGAAATACTTATGTGATGAACAGGAGTTGCAGGTGATCTACACCCTCCAGGCCCTTGTAGTGACCTTAGAACAGCCCGCCAGCCTGCTTCGGATGTTCTTTGATGCGCTGTATGATGAGGACATGGTGGAAGAGGAGGCCTTCTATAGCTGGGAGAGTAGCAAGGACCCCGCTGAGCAACAGGGCAAGGGCGTTGCCCTTAAATCTGTCACAGCCTTCTTCAAGTGGCTTCGTGAAGCGGAGGAGGAGGAGTCTGACCACAACTGAGGGCGGGTGGGGCCGGGGACTTGGAGCCCCATGGACACTCGGATGGCCCGGCCAGCCGCCCGGACTTTCCATAATTTGGCTCTTGTTGATGACATTGCTATAAACATTGGGGTACATGTGCCCCTTCAAATCAGCATTTTTGTATCCTGTGGATAATTACCTAGTAGTGCAATTGCTGGGTCATAGGGTAATTTTTTTAAGTTTTTTGAGGAACCTCCATACGGTTTTCCAGAGAGGTTACACCAGTTTGCATTCCCAACAGCAGTTAAAAAGGGTTCCTCTTTCTCTGTATCCTCACAAACATCTGTTGTTTCCTGAGTTGTTAATTTTAGCCATTCTGACAGGTGTGAGGTGATATCTCATTGTGGTTTTGATTTGTATTTCCCTGATGATGAGTGATGTTGAGAATCTTTTCATGGGTCTGTTACCATCTGGATGTCTTTGGAAAAGTGTGTATTCATGTCTTTTGCCCATTTCTTCAGTACATTATTTGTTTTTTGGGTGTTCAGTTTGGTAAGTTCTTTACAGATTTTGGATACCAACCAATATGTCATTTGCAAATATCTTCTCCCATTCTACCAGGTGCCTTTTAGCTTTGTTGAATGTTTCCTTTGCTGTTCAGAAGCTTTTTATCTTTTTTTTTATGTTTATTTTTTTTAACCATTTTTTAATTTATTTTTTTTAATTTACATCCTAGTTAGTTAGTATATGGTACAACAATTATTTCAGGAGTAGATTCCTTAATGCCCCTTACCCACTTAGCCCATCCCCCCACAACCTTTCCAGTAACCCTCTTTTTACTCTCCATATTTAAGAGTCTCTTATGTTTTGTCCCCCTCCCTGTTTTTATATTATTTTTGAGAAGCTTTTTACCTCGATGAGGTCCCAATAGTTCATTTTTGCTTTTATTTCCCTTGCCTCCACAGATATGTCAAGCAAGAAGTTCCTGTGGCCAAGGTCAAAGAGGTTGCTGCCTGTTTTCTCCTGTAGGATTAAGTGTCTGACTCCTGATTTCAGCTCAGCCCCTGATCTCACAGTTTGTGAGACTGAGCCCTGTGATGATCAGAAGGCCCCCTTGGGATTTCTCTCTCTCTCTCTCTCTGTCTCTCTCTCTCTCTCTCTGTCTCTCTCTCCCTCTCTCTCTGCCTGTCCTCAACTCATTCTCTCTCTCTGTCAAGATAAATAAATAAGCTTTTTGAAAAAAAAATGATTCTTTTGGTTATAAGTAACAGAAAGATTCATTCAAATGGGCTCGAGCACAAAGTTAATTTTTGGTTCAAGTAATTAGGCGTGGGTTCCTCTTTCTCTTTCAGCTCCGTGTCTTTCAGGCTGGCTCCGTCCTCAGACAGAGAATCCCTTCATGCTTATGAGATGGCTGCAGAAATCCCAGCCTCACAGACCCTTAAGTTCATATTCAAGGGAGAAGAAAAATATATCTGCTGGTAGCATTAACAAATATCCCGAAACGTGCTCGGACTGTACTGGGTTAGGTGAAGTACCTACCTCTGGAACACGTGCAGATTGTCTTGGGCCTGGGTCATGGCTCAAGGATCTTGATCTTGGGCTCTGATACAGGGATCAGAGTGCACTGAGATCTCATAGACTCAAAGTGGGGGAAAGGTCAATCCCCAGAAGAAAACTAGAGGATAATTCTGTAAGGAGGGGCTGGCAAAGAAAAACTATGGAATGCAATGACTAACAATGCATTGAATGCATTGAGTGATTATAAGCACTGAACCCTAACCAGATTCTTTTTAAAGTACAAAGCCATTAGCCAACTTGGATTGCTGTCCTTGAATTCTGCAAATGTCTGGGTAAACATAAGGATTAAGGCTTCTACTTATCCTTACGGACTAGAAAAGCTAAAGAGTAGATAGTAAAACCTGTCAAAATAACTCTTCAGTTAGGAAAGTGTAAGTCTGAGTAAGCACTTGGTAGGTTGTAACTAAAGGGGTGAAAGATAAGAAAGTATACATACTTTCTCTTACAAATCATTTATTTCTTGTTGCTTTAGAAATGGGAGATTTAGGGGCACCTGGGTGGCTCAGTCAGTTAAGCATCCAACTTCGGCTCAGGTCATCATCTCACAGTTTGTGGGTTTGAGCCCAGCGTCGGGCTCTGTGCTGACAGCTCAGAACCCGGAGCCTGCTTCAGATTCTGTGTCTCTCCATCTCTTGGCTCCTCCCCTGCTCATGCTCTGTGTGTCTCTCTCAATAATAAATGTTAAAAAAAATTTTTTTTTAATGGGAGATTTAACAAAGTAACAAGATAATATACAATCAGTGCAATAAAGTGCAGAAAGTGAAGAATAGAAAATACAATTTAAATTAAGGTTGTTAATAAGAAAAAGATCCTTGGGAGACCACCTGGGATAGAGGTTCTACTATTAGGCATAAGTAGGAAAAAAAATCATTTTGAACAACTTCTGGGATGCACAAGTACAGGAGGGGCAGAGAGAGATGGAAAGAGAAAGAATCCCAAGCAGGCTCTGCACTCTCAGCAGGGCTCAAACTCCCTATTGTGAGCTCATGACCTGAGCCAAAGTCAAAGTTGGATGCTTAATGGACTGAGCCACCCAGATGCCCCCCAACTGCTGCTTTTATTAGGAAAAACGCAATAGCCATTTGTGGTTACTTTATTTCTTACTATTTGAGTGGGTGGTTTGAAATCCTTGTCAGAATGAAGTTAACTTCATTTTAAATGATAAAGGATAAAGGATTAAAGACCTAAATGTGAGGCCTGAAATCATAAAAATCCCAGAAGAAAACAAAGGCAATAATTTATTTGATATCAGCCATAGAAACATTTTTCTAGATAAGTCTCCTCAGGCAAGGGAAACAAAAGCAAAACTAAGTTATTTGGACTACACCAAAACAAAAGGCTTTTGCACAGCAAAGGAAACCATCAACAAAACAAAAAGAAAACCTACTGAATAAAGAAGGTATTTGCAAATGACATATCCATTAATAGGTTAATATCCAAAATATATAAAGAACTTATATAACTGAACACCCAAAAAAAAAAAAAAAAAAAAAAAGATACAATTTAAAAATGGGCAGAGGACCTGAACAGACATTTTTCCAAAGAAGACCTACAGATGGCCAACAGATGCTTGAAAAGATGCTCAGCATCACTCATCATCAGGAAAATGCAAATCAAAACCACAATGAGATATCACCTCACACATGTCAGAATGGCTAAAATCAAAAATAGAAGAAACAACAAGTGTTGACAAGGATGTAGAGAAAAAGGAACCCTCATGCACTTTGATGGGAATACAAATTGGTGCAGCCACTGTGGGAAACAGTATGGAGTTTCCTCAAAAAGTTAAAAATAGAACTACCCTATGATCCAGTAATTCTACTACTGGGTATTTATTCAAGGAAAACAAAAACACTAATTTGAAAAGATATATGTACCCCTATGTTTACTGCAGCATTATTTACAATAGCCAAGATATGGCAAGATATGGAAGCAACCCAAGTATCCATCGATAGATAAGTGAATAAAGATGTGGAAAAAGATGAATGGATAAAGATAGATATAAGTATAGATATAGATATAGATATAGATATAGATATAGATATACACACACTTATATATAATAGTGGAATATTACTCAGCCATAAAAAAGAATGAGCTCTTGCCCTTTGTAACAACAAAGATGGACCTAGAGGGTATACTGCTAAGTGAAATAAGTCATACAGAAAAAGAAACATACCATATGATTTCACTCATATGTGGAATGTAAGAGACAAAACAAATTAAAAAAAGACAAACTAAAAACATACTCTTAAATACAGAGAACAAATTGGTGGTTGCCAGAGGGGAGGTGGGTGGGGGGAGGAGTAAAATAGATAAAGGAGATCAAGAGTACACTTACTTTTGATGAGTACGAAGAAATGTACAGAATTGTTGAATCATTATATTGTACACCTGACACTAATATAACACTGTATGTTAATATACTTCAGGTTAAAAAAAGGGGGGGGTGAAGTTAACTCTTGACAGTATCAATGAAGTCATAAGCTTCTGACAATACAAATTCAAATGAGACTTATTTGAAGTCATTGTATGAGTGAGGTCTCTCTCTTTTGGTGAAAAGTGACTGAAACTCGAGTCAAAACTAGCTTAGGCAAAAAGGAATCTGTGTTAGCAGGCTCCTCCAGTTCTGAGATGGCAAGAGTGCACCTGGGCCTCACAGACAAGGGATCAGAGAGATTCAAATGCCACTCGGAGTGGCATCTCGCATCTCTGTTTCTCTTACACTGGCTTCTTCCTGGGAATTTTACCACAAACAAACTGATTCTCCACCTCTCTGTCTGACAGGGGGAGTAAGCCTCTTTCCCAGCATCAGTTTTTCAACCCCCAAGAAAAGACTCTCATTGACCTGGTTCAGGTCACCTGCTCACTCAGGACCAAAACACAGTATTTTGATCAGCCCTACTTGATGTGGTTACTCATCTTTAGTCCAAAAACTTCAGCCAGGAGTTGGGATTCCCTATGTTTGTGGTAAGAAAATAGATATTTTCTGGAAGAAAGAGAGGTGGAATACTTGGTCAACAAAACCAGAGATGTTTATACCAATGTCCAATTCTTTTCTTAATGATAAAGAATATTTAAAGTCAATAAACATAATTATCACCTTAATAATTAGAGAGTTACAATTGCACCACTAAAGCCCACATGCCAGGAAAAATGGTTGGCACAGGAGATAACCCAAATATTTCACAGGTGGCTTCAAGCTTTGTTTTGGTGTGCAACCCTGGCAGATGGCCTCTCTTAATGCATGTTGAAAGGCAGAGCTCCACGCAGATTCCTAAAATGAATCCTAACCTTTGGAGTTCTATATGCCATTCCGGGACTCAAGGTCAAATCATCCTTATCTTGCTTCTGACCTTAAGCTTCAGGTCTGATAATCAGATCTCTGGTTTGCTCATCTTTACTTAAGCCAAGTTTCCCCCTCTCTCCATCCTTCCATTCCCCCATGTGACCACCATATAGCCATTGGCCTTCACAGACAAGCTTCTTAGAAGGAATAATATCCCAGATCATGGTTTCTAAATACCATTTTCCACTCAAAGGAAACAGGAATTCTTAGACAAATGGCTGATGCTAGGGTTAGGGTAGGGAAGAATAAGAGGAACGTGAGACATCTTATTGTGCCAGAAAGTAAAGAGGTGCTTAAAAAAATAATGGAACATGTCAGATGGCTTGAAGGGCCCCTTATTTCACTTGTCTTCTTAGCAGCATATAGAACTAATCTCATTGTTCTTCTTAAAACTCTCTCCTTCTCTAACTTCTGGTCTTTTTCTACTTCTGATTCTCTTCTTAATGGCAGCTTCCCCCAAGAGTCTTTCTGGGCACCTCATTTTCTGCTCACCTCATAAATATAGGTGTTCCTCAGGGTTCAGTCCTCAGGCTTTTCTCTTTTCATTTTCTCCCTCCCTGCTGACCTTAGCTAACCCCACAGCTTCAATTGTTATATAAACAATGGCTCTCAAATATATATTTCTGAGTATACTTATGTATGGGTAAAGATGAGAAATAGATACATTCAGCACAGACATCTCACTTAGGGGTACCTGGCTGGCTCAGTCATTAGAGCATGCGACTCTCGATCTCAGTGTTGTGAGTTCAAGCCCCACACTGGGTGTAGAGATTATTTAAAAATAAAATCTTGGGGTGCCTAAGTGGCTTAGTTGGTTAAGCATCTTGACTTCAGCTCAGGTCATGATCTCACGATTTGTGAGTTCAAGCCCCACGTTGGGCTCTGTGCTGACAGGTCAGAGCCTGGAGCCTGCTTCAGATTCTATGTCTCCCTCTCTCTATGCCCCTCCCCCGCTTGTGCGCTCTCTCTCTCTCTCTCTCTCTCTCTCTCTCTCTCTCTCTCAAAAGTGAATAAACATTAAAATAATAATAATAATTAATAAAACCTTTAAGATGAGCCTGGGTGGCTCACTCAGTCAGTTAAGCATCCAATTGTTGATTTCGGCTCAGGTCATGATCTCACAGTTTGTGAGACTGAGCCCTGAGTCGGGGTCTGCGCTGATAGTGTGGAGCCTGCTTGGGATTCTCTCTCTCCAATCTCTCTTCCCCTTCCCCACTCACACCTACCCCCTCAAAATAAATAGGTAAACTTAAAAAAAAAAAAGAAAAATATTTTTTTTAAAAAGACATCTTTCTTAAGCCCCAGAGCCATATATCCAACCAAAACCCTCCTAGATATCCCCACTGAGATTAAACCACTATTATTTCAAAGATAAGCTGTTAAAAATTGAAGACATTACCTTCCTCTCATCTAGTATTCTTTACTTCTATACTAAATAAAGTATACTTTATTTCTATACCTATTGTCCAAGCAAGAAACTCTGGAATTATTCTTAATGACCTTCAGCTGGAGACAACCAGGAACCCATCTCTAGTTGAATGAGGTGAGTTTATGGCTCATTTGCAGTAAAGAATGCACAGCATAGGGAACCATAGAACTCAGTATAAGAGCATCAAAAAAACCCATTATAGGATTTGCTATTTGAGTAATTTGAGAAAGAGTCTAAGGAAGCAGTGGTCCATTCTAGATTGGATGCTGTCAGAAAGGGGAAATTTTATGATAGTGATCTCAACACATCTTCTGTACAGGAAGGAGAGCCCAGAGCAAGGACAATGCTATAATTGGTAAAAAGTACCAACACTCATTTCAGTCAAAAGAAGCAGGTGTTTGGAATTTTGTAGATGGCACAGTGACTGCTTTTGTCTACACTTAGACAAAAGCATGGAGTGGACCTGTTTTGTCTCATGTTATTATGGCCTCAGAATAATCTCATCGAATAGTATTCTGTGAAGTTCTTACGCCCGACAGGAAATAACATGGCTTACCTGTAAATGCCAGGTCAGCTTCTAAATGTCAGGAGCTGCCATTCCCCCTTCCTCACTCATTACTCTCTGTCATTTCCATATAAATTAGTTGTCAAGTCCTATTAATTTTTATTACTCACATATCTCTGGGTTCTGTTCCCTTCTCTACATCTTCTTTGTTTCTTCTCTAACTAAGGCCATTGTCATTTGTCATCTGAGTTTCTATATCAGTCACTGAACAGTTCGTCCAACATTTCATCTCCCTCCTGTTCCAGTTCATCTGCTACCCTCCACCCTTTACCCACAATGATGTTTCTAAATATAGCACCCCTGCTTAAAATCTGCTGTTACGTTACCAGCCATGTTGCTAATATTTAAATGGAAAAATTAAAAATCAGTGAGGTTAGAAATGAAAATTAACTTTTTTCTTTCCTCCCTAAAAGGAATCAAAAAAGGCAGACCAGTGTATTTACACAAGGAATCAGCTGAATATGGAGACTATTTTGAAGTTCTGATTCCCTCTTAAGAAATTATGACTCATTGTGAATCAACAGAGTGACAGGACTGCTAAAAAAACTTACTGCATTATTGGCACCATTAGCAGAAGTATATTTATTGTCCAGAACAAGAAATTTATGATCCATTTAGTTCTGGGTAATACATCTTAAGAAAGACATTATTAAAAGAGTATGTCCAGAAAAGGGCAATCAGGACAAGGAGGTTCTGGAAACTGTCATATGGATAATCAGAAAAAGTGAGGCTTAAAGAAAACTAAAGAGGGATATGACAAGTGTTTTTGAATACCCAAAGATCTGTCATACATTAAAAGAGAGTAAATTTATGTTGTATAGTTCCAGGGGCAGGATCAAGTCTTAGGATTACAAATCATAGGAAGGTTGATTTCTACTCAGTCTAAGAAAACATTTTCTAATAATCAGAACAGTCCAATAATGAATTAGCTTCCTAGAAAGGTAATGAGCTCCTAGTTACTAGAAGGGTTCAAGCCAAAGCTGAATAATTGTCTGGAAAGTATACTATAAAATGGGAGTTGTCAAATCTTCTGCTGAAGGGACAGTTCCTTAATCTCTTGTGGTCTAACACTTTAATAAATTACAATAAAATGAAATAAGTAGAAGTGAAAAAAATTAAAAGTCCAAGCTTTATTTTTTTTATTATCTGATTCAATGAACATTACATTTCAGCAACTAGAATTAGAACAAAGATAAAAGGGAAAAAGAGTGATTAATAAAAACTTGCTCATTGTTCCACTCTTACCACTGTTATTCAACATAGTGTTGGAAGTCCTAGCCTCAGCAATCAGACAACAAAAAGAAATAAAAGGCATCCAAACCAGCAAGGAGGAAGTCAAACTTTCACTCTTTACAGACGACATTATACTCTATGTGGAAAACCCAAAAGACTCCACCAAAAAACTGCTAGAACTGATACATGAATTCAGCAAAGTCTCAGGTTATAAAATCAATGTACAGAAATTGGTTGTATTTCTATACACCAATAATGAAGCAGCAGAAAGAGAAATCAAGGAATCGATCCCATTTACAATTGCACCAAAACCATAAAATACCTAAGAATAAACTTGACCAAAGAGGTGAAAAATCTATATGCTGAAAACTATAGAAAGCTTATGAGAGAAACTGAAGAAGACACACGTTAAAAAAGGAAAAATATTCCATGGTCATGGTTTGGAAAAAGAACTATGTTAAAATGTCGATACTACCCAAAGCAATCTACATATTCAATGCAATCTGTATCAAAATAACACCAGCATTCTTCACAGAACTAGAACAAACAATCCTAAAATTTGTATGGAACCAAGAAAGACCCCAAATAGCCAAAGCAATCCTGAAAAAGAAAACCAAAGCTGGAGGCATCACAATGCCAGGCTTCAAGCTGTACTACAAAGCTGTAATCATCAAGACAGTATGGTACTGGCACAAAAACAGACACTCAGATCAATGGAAGAGAATAGAGAACCCGGAAATGGACCCACAAACGTATGGCCAACTAATCTTTGACAAAGTAGGAAAGAATATCCAACGGAATAAAGACAGTCTCTTCAGTAGATGGTGCTGAGAAAACTGGACAGCGACATGCAGAAGAATGAACCTGGACCACTTTCTTACACCATACACAAAACTAAACTCAAAATGGATGAAAGACCTAAACATAAGACAGGAAGCCATCAAAATCCTAGAGGAGAAAACAGGTAACAACCTTTTTGACCTCGGCCACAGCAACTACTTACTTAACATGGCTCCAGAGGCGAGGGAAATAAAAGCATCAAGATAAAAATCTGCACAGTGAAGGAAACAATCAGCAAAACTAAAAGGCAACCAAGGGAATAGGAGAAGATGACATATCAGATAATGGGTTAGTATCCAAAAATCTATAAAGAACTTATCAAACAACACCCAAAAAGCAAATAATCCACTGAAGAAATGGGCAAAATATATGAATACACACTTTTCCAAAGAAGACATTCAGATGGTAACAGACCCATGAAAAGATGCTCAACATCACCCATCATCAGGGAAATACAAATCAAAACCACAATGAGATACCACCTCACACCTGTCAGAATGGCTAAAATTAATGACTCAGGAAGCAATAGATGTTGGTGAGGATACAGAGAAAGAGGAACCCCTTTGCACTGCTGGTGAGAATGCAAACTGCATTCCAGCCTCTCTGGAAAACAGTACGGAGGTTCCTCAAAAAATTAAAGATAAAAGTACCCAATTGCACTACTAGGTATTTATCCAAAGGATACAGGAGTGCTGATTCGAAGGGGCACATGTACCCCAATGTTTACAGCAACACTATTGACAATAGCAAAAGTATAGAAAGAGCCCAAATATTCATCAACTGACAAATGGATAAAGAAGATGTGGTATTTACACACAATGGAATATTGTTTGATGATCAAAAAGAAAAAATCTTGCCATTTGCAGCAACGTGGATAGAACTAGAATGTATTATCTAAGCGAAATAAGTCAGTCAGAGAAAGGCATCATATGATTTCACTCATGTGGAATTTAAGAAACAAAACAGATGAACATAGGAGAAGAGAAGGAAAAGTAAAATAAAAACAGAGAGGGAAGCAAACCATTAGACACTTTTAATACAGAGAACTGAGGGTTGCTGATGGGGTGTTGGGTGGAGGGATGGGCTAAATGGGTGATGGGTATTAAGGAAGGCACTTGTTGGGATAAGCACTGGGTGTTATATGTAAGTAATCAATCACTAAATTCTATTCCTGAAATCATTATTACAATATATGTTAACCAACTTGGATTTAAATTTTAAATAAATAAATAAATAAATAAATAAATAAATAAATAGTGGTTCTCTATGAAGCAATCTTCCCCAACTAATCTCTTCTCCAGTGACTTTCTTTTCCTGAACCTGAATGATGGTATAAAATTTATCAATTTATTACTTAATGTCTTATATTGGTCTCCAATTGTTAGGCAGACAATACTGCCTTATTGTTTAGTTCTGCCCCCACCCAACCCTTAGCCACCTAGTGTGTGCGGAAGAGAGTGTTAAAATATATGAATTAAACTGATAAGGAAATTATTAGTTGTTGAGTGTATCAGTGAGTGATCATTCAAGTAGAGATGGTTTATAAGTAAAGGTTATTAATTTCTTTTAAACACTGGAAAAGAAAACTCTAATCAATTTCTTTTTTAAAATTTTTATTATAAATTTTTTAAATGTTTATTTTTGAGAGAGAGAGACAGAGTGCGAGTGGGAGAGGGGCAGAGAGAGAGAGAAGAGGAGACACAGAATCTGAAGCAGGTTCCAGGCTCTGAGCTGCCAACACAGAACCCAGTGTGGGACTTGAACCCATGAACTGTGAGATCATGACCTAAGCTGAAATCAGACGCTTAACCTGAGCCGAAGTCAGATGCTTAACCGACTGAGCCACCCTGGCCCCCTAATCAATTTCTGACTGAAGGCCAACCATGCCATGTACACTCATCTCTGTCCCATGGGCGTAACGATCTAAACCTTAAAACAAATCAGTAATGGAATGGAATGGAATGGCCACACTATTTGGTGTTTCTCCCTTCAAAAAGTAGAGTCTATTTCCCCACTCCCTGAACTGGGATGGACTTGTGGAAGTCATGTACCAGTTTGGAGACTAGGCCTTAAGAGACCTTGTAGTTTTCACTCTGTACCCTTGAAACCCTGAAGCCATGTGAACAGGCCAGGCCTGACTCACTGGATAGTGAGAAACACAAAGTTCCCCTTATGGCTTCAGCCAACAGCCACTCTATCACTGGACATATGGGTGACACCAGCTAAGACCAGCCAGCCTCATCAACCCAATTAATGGGTCGCATTAACAACCTCAGATGCATGGACAAACCCCATCAGGATCAGGTGAGCCCAACCTAGACAAGATTTAGCCAGAACCGTAAACTATAGGGTTTTTTTTTTTTTAATTTCTTTAAAAAAATTTTTTTAAATGTTTACTTATTTGAGAGAGCGTGCTTGTGTGAGCAGAGGAAGGGCAGAGAGAGAGGAAGACAGAATCGGAAGCAGGCTCTACATTATCAGTGCAAAGCCCGACCTGAGCTGAAGTTGGACACTCAACCAACCAAGCTACCTAGGCGTGCCGGGTTGTTGTTTTAAGCTAATAAGTATTTGGGGAGATTTGTAACCTAACAATAGATAACTGATACTCAGGGATTCATCCAAAGTTCTCTTAATAGACAGAGCCTCAAGTAGTTTTAAACACTTATTAACAAGTTATTAAATCCTAAAAACAAAACAAACAAAACAAAAACACCTTAAAGTGAAGATTAAAGCTGACATGGGAGGGGGCACCTGGGTGGCTCAGTCAGTTGGGCGTCCGACTTCGGCTCAGGTCATGATCTTGTGGTCGCGATTTCGAGCCCCGCGTCAGGCTCTGTGCTGACCGCTCAGAGCCTAGAGCCTGTTTCGGATTCTGTGTCTCCCTCTCTCTAACCCTCCCCCCGTTCATGCTCTGTTTCTCTCTGTCTGAAAAATAAATAAACATTAAAAAAAAAAAAACTTAAAAAAAAATAAAGCTGACATGTTAGGAATAATTTATTTCCTCACAGAAATATTAATCAGAAAATAAGGTAAAGTGTCTCTGAATGGATAACTAGAAAGAGTAAGAAAATGGTCGAATGTTTTAATTGTAAATACATGATTTCAGGGGCACATCCAGTGGAATGCTAGAGCTGGTTCATAGCAACCTGATATCCAATTATTAAATTTTCAGAAATTTTGTGAGCCAGTTGTTAAACTTTTGGTAGATTAAATCAGCCATGATGAGAATATGTGCACCATGGAAATTGGCAAACATCACCAGGCAGAGCCAGAGTTCACAGTATATGAATGAACACATCTGCTGTTGCAGACAAATTTCATCAGTATGTGTGTGCGTAAATACACATATAAAAATATCCTTAATATTTAAAGAAGACATTGGTTCGTTCTGCCATGCTGTGATCTTGGGCAAGTCAATTAGTCTTACTGAATCTCAGTTCCCCTATCTATAAAATCAAAGTATGTGCCTCAAAATCATCTTTAAGGTGATTTTCGGGTCTACTATTTCTATCTTCTATGATCCTACTGATGGTAGTTATACCTGGGTGGCAATGATGAAAAAGACCAACAGGATTAATTAAAATTGGCACACTGACCATGTTACCAACCACAATTTTTGCTCTAATTCAAGATAAATTAAAGAGGGCAATACACTAGTAATTCAATGTGCTTTGGACTATGGAGAAGGAAGAGGTGAATTCTGACTAGAGGGGATTAGGAAAGGTCTGGGCAAGATATTTTGTCAATCAGGAATAAGGTCTCATCTTTGAATATACAGTGGCTTGAACTCTACAAGGGCTTAATAAAATGTGCTGAAGTAATTATATACCTGGAGAGAAAATTGGAAAGAAAATACAATCTTGTTGAATTAAAGACTGACTCAGTATTCTACTTGTAATTTCCATATGTAATTGTGGAACTCTGCCTCAGCTTCTCCATCTAAAAATGTTTATAAGCAACATTATAAGAATTCAGGCAATCATAACTGTGAAGCATGTCAGGAATCCTACAGGAAGATGCTATATAAATATGAAGATGATGTGACTAAATCAAAGTAGATGCCTTTGTGCCAAACTAGAAAGCACATTACATACATATTCTACCTGGGCATTTCTTCCCAGCGTGTTAAAATATCTTTTCTTTCAGAAGGTTAAACAGCATATTAAAAACTAGTAGGGGGCTAATGGCCAAACTGTAATTGGGACAGTATTTGCAAATTATTTTGCTAAGAATATTAGCAAGTCATTTTGAACTTCTGAGAAAAAAAATCTAAGAAATCATTCCCTTTCCCTGTAAGCAATGAAGACATTTATTTATGCCTTCAGCAAATAAAGTAATTTGCTAACCTCTTGGGCTTATGTGCTGATACTTCAGCTGATTCCTTTCTGGAAATCATAAATACACAACTGAAAAATATTCCGTAAGTAAGGGTTTGCATACATTGCTAGAGCTTTCCAAAATGGAGGTACATGCTGTCTTGTTTTCTTCTGTTCTTAAAAATGCTTGGAATCTAACTAAGGTTGCTTTCTTAGAATATGTGGAAACCAAACTTCCTATCTTGCATATCAACAGCACTCCAGTACTAATGTTATTATGTACTTAGCTGCAGGCAAGTAAGAACTAGGGCATTATGTGCTAGAGCCTTTAATGAACTGAAAAACAACAGATTCTATCCCCAGGAAAACACACAGATATATATTCTCAAAATTCTACACATAGATATCACCTATCCCCAAATCCCATTTGTAAAATTCTTAGGTTAAAGTGCTCTGCACTACAGCAAATCTTTTACAACATCATGTTTGTGGTTATATGAATGTACCAGGCCATATTAGGCACTAAGGACACAGTGGTAAACAAAGCCAGTCAGGGACCTTGCAAGTTACACAGCTGAGTTTAGTAGGAAAGATGGATATTTATCAAATAATCACACACACACACACACACACACACACACACACACACACACACACAAATGCTTAATTAAAAACTTTGATCAAGTGCTACAGAGTAAGAATTACATCCAACTTCCTTCAGATACCATGTAAGCAAGAAGAGAATGGAGGGAAATATTTAAAGCATTGAGAGCAGAAAAACCCACCAACCTAGAATTCTGTACCCTGTAATACTATCCTTCAAAAGTGAAGGAGAAATAAAGACTTTGTCAAACAAACAAAAATGTAAAGAATCTGTTGCCAATAGACCTGTCTTGTAAAAACTATTAAAAGAAGTTCTTTAGAGAGAAGGAAAACAAGACAGGTCAGAAACTCAGATCTACATAAAGAGCAGTGGTGAAGGATAAGTGAAGACAAAACCCAAACTTTTTCTTACTCTTCACTGATCTAACATAACAGTTTGTTTAAAAAAAAAAACAACAGTATATCTGATTATATGTATATACGCTTATGCATGAGAAATGAATGACCACAATGATACAAGAGACAGGAGGGAGGAATTAGAATTATCTCATTTTTATAAAATACTTGCACTGCCCATGAAGCAGTATAGTGTTGCCTGAAAGTGGACTCGGCTTATTTGCAAATGTATATATGCAACCACTCTAGGGCAACCACTAAAAAGGATTTTTAAAAAAGAAGTATATTACAACAGGGCCTGGCAAGTAGGAAGGCCTTAAGGGAAAAAAGGTGTAACAGATATGCTAAGAAAGGAGAGAAAACAGAGTCACATAAATCAAAACCATAAAAGGCAGAAAAAGTAAAAAACAAAAATAGAATAGAAACAAAGAACAAGGGCAACAAATAGGAAACAGTAGCAAATATAGTAGAAAATAATCCAACTATATCAACAATCACTTTGAATGTCAATGGTCTACAGGCACCAATTAAAAGACAGAGATTGCCAGATTAGATAAAAAAACAAGACCTAACTCTATGTTATCTGCAAGAAACCCACTTAAAACATAAAAACACATACAGATTAAAAATAAAGGAAGAAAGATATACTATAGTAACACTATTCAAAAAAAAGGAGCAGCTATATTAATTTCAGACATAGCACACTTCAGAGCAAAGAATGCTATCAGGGAAAAGAATGACATTACATAATGATAAAATGATCAATTCTCCAAGAAGACATACCAACTGTTAACGCATATGCACCTAACAACAGAATGCCAAAATATGTGAGGCAAAAACTGATGAGACTGCAAAGAGAAATAGATGAATCCATTATTATAATTGTAGACTTTAACCCCCTCTATCAGAAATGGACAGATCCGGCAGGCAGGAAATCAGTAAAGACATACCTGAACTCAACAACACCATCAATCAAATAGATAAAATGGACATCTATAGACTACTTCAACCAACAATAGCAGAATACATATTCTTCTCAAGTTCACATGAAACATTCACTAATATAGACCACAATCTGGGTCATATAACACAACTTAACAAATTTAAAATAGAAATCATACAATGTCTATAGCCAAAGTATGGAAAGAGCCCAAATGTCCATTGAGGGATGAATGGATAAAGAAGATGTTTATATTTACAATGGAGTATTACTCAGCAATCAAAAAGAATTAAACCCTGCCATTTGCAACAAACGGATAGAACTAGAGGGTATTATGCTAAGTGAAATAAGTCAGTAAAAGAAAAATATCATATGACTTCACTCATACGTGGAATTTAAGATACAAAACAGATGAACATAAGGGAAGGGAAGCAAAAATAATATAAAAACGGAGGGGGACAAAACATAAGAGACTCTTAAATATGGAGAACAAACTGAGGGCTGCTGGAGGGGCTGTGGGTGGGGGGATGGGCTAAATGGGCAAGAGGCATTAAAGAGGACACTTGGTGCAATGAGCACTGGGTGTTATACATAGGAGATGAATCACTGGAATCTAAAAACATTATTGCACTATATGCTAACTAACTTGAATATAAATTAAAAATTAATTAATTAACTAAAAAAACCAGAAATCATGCAATGTGTGCTCTCAGATTACAGTGGGATTAAACTTGAAATCATTAATGGGAAGCCAGCTGGACAATCCCAAAATACTTGAAGATTAAACAATACACTGCTACATAACACGTGGGTCAAAAAAGAAATATCAAGAGAAATTAAACAGTACTTTGCACTAAATGAAAATGAAACACAGCTTACCAAATTTGTGGGATGCAGTGTAAGCCACAAATGCTTAAAGGGAAATTTTAGCATTGAATATACATGTTAGAAAAAAAAAGAAATATCTAAAACCAACCATCTAAGCTCCCACCTTAGGAAACTAGAAAAAGAAGAGCAAATTAAATCTAAAGTACGCAGAAGAAAGGAAATAATAAGAATTAGAGTGGAAATCAATAAAATTGAAAACAGGAAATCAATAGAAAAATTGATAAGATCAAAAGCTCATTCTTTATAAAGATAAAAAAAATTAATAAGCCACTAACCAGGCTAAGAAAAAAAGAAAAGGCACAAATTGCTAATATCAGAAATGAAACAAGGGACATTATTACAATTCCCACGGACAACTAACTCTATACCCTCAGATAACTTAGATAAAGTGCGGCAATTCTTTGAAAGACACAACCTGGCAAAATTCACACAAGAAACATACTACTTGAATAAGCCTGTATCTATTAAAGAAATTGCATCAATAATAACCTTCCAGAATATAAAGCACCAGGCCCAGATGGATTCACTATGAATTCTACCAAACATTTAAGAGAGAAATAATACCTATTCTCTACAATCTTTTTCAGAGAATAGAGCAGAGGGAATACTTCCTAACTCATTCTATGAGGCCAACATTACCCTGAGACCAAAACCAGACAAAGACATTACTAGAAAACCACTAGCTAGTATCTAAAATGAATATAGATGCAAAAATCCTCAACAAAATACTAGCAAATCAAATCTAAAAAAAAAAAGGTGCAAAAGAGAATTATGCACCATGATCAAATGGAACTTATGCCAGGTGTATAAGGCTAGTTCAACTTTAAAAAATCAATTAATGCAATACACTAGTATTGAAAAAGAACCAAGTGAGAGGACTGGCACTGTCTGATTTCAAGACTTACTACAAAGCTACAGTCAAGGGAGTGCAGTACTAGTGAACGAGCAGACAAAATATTTCAACAGAACAGAACGGGAGAGCCTTAAAACAGAACCACATAAATACAGTCGACTGATTGTTGACAAAGGAGTAAATGCAATACAATGAAGCAAAGAGTCTTTTCAACAAATGGAGCTGGAACAACTACAAATGCAAAAAATAATAATAATCATCTAGACAATGACTTTACATCCTTCATAAAAATTTACTTAAAATGGATCATACACACACACACACACACACACACACACACACAAAGGGTCACAGACTTAAAGGTAAAATGCAAAACTATCAAACTCTTAGAAAATAACATGGGAGGAAGTTTAGATGATCTTGGGTTTGATGATAACTTTTCAGATACAACATCAAAGGCATGATCCATGAAAGAAAAAATTAATCAGCTAGAGTTCATGAAAATTAAAAATTTCTGCTCTGTGAAACGACAGTGTGAAGAGAATGAAAAGGCGAGCCACAGATTGGGAGAAAATATATGTAAGAGGCCTACCTGATAATAGATTAATATACAAAATATAAAAAGAACTCTTAAAACTCAACAATAACCCAATTAAATAACCTGATTAAACAAATAACCCGATTAAAACAAATAACCTGACTAAAAAATGGGCCAAAGACCTTAACAGACACTTCAATAAAGAAGATACGCAGATGGCAAATAAGTATATGAGAAGATGCTCCACAGTCATGCATCAAAGAAATGCAAATTAAAACAATCAGATACAACTACACACCTCTAATATTAGAGTGGTCAAAATCCAAAAACACTCACATCACCAAATGCTGGTGAGGATGTGCAGCAACAGAAACTTATTCACTGTTGGTCTGAATGCAGAATGGTCCAGCCACTTTAGAAACAAGCGTGGCAGTTTCTTACAAAACTAAATTTACTCTTACCTTACAATCCAATAATCATGCTCCTTGGTATTTACTCAAAGGAGATGCAAACTTATGTCCACACTTGTGCACTGATGTTTATAGCAGCTTTATTTATCATTCCCAAATTTGGGAGTGACCAACATACCTTTCAGTAGGTGAGTGGATAAAGCATAGTATGTCCAGACAATGGACTGTTTTTCAGCGCTAAAAAGAGATTAGCTACCAAGCTATGAAAAGACATACTACTAAATGAAAGAAGCCAACCTGAAAATGCAACATTCTGTATGATTCTAACATATAACATTATGGAAAATGCAAAACTGTGGAGACAAGAAAGATCAGTGATTACCAGGGGTTAGGAAGGAAAAGAGGATAAATAGGCAGACACTAATTTTAGGGCAATAAAACTATGCTGTAGATAATATAATGGTAGAAATATGCCATTCTACATTTGTCAAAATCCACAGAAGGTACAATACCAAGAGTAAACCCTAATGTAAACTATGAACTCTGGGTGATGATGTGTCAATGTAGGTACATCAATTGTAACAAATGCATCATCCGGGTGGGTGATGGTGATAACAAGGGAAGCTATGCATGTGTGGGGACATGGAAAATACCTGTACCTCCCTTTCAATTTTGCTGTGAACCTAAAACTGTTCTAAAAAATGAAGTCTTTTTAAAAAAGGAAAAATATCCACTAGAATGTTAATAACAGCATTATTTATGTTTTATTTTATATTTGAGAGAGAGAGAGAGAATGCAAGCAGAGAAGGGGCAGAGAGAAAGAAACAGAATATGAAGCAGGCTCCAGGCTCTGAGCTGTCAGCACAGAGCCCAACGTGTGGCTCAAACTCATGAGCAGTGAGATCATAACCTGAGCCAAAGTCAGATGCTTAATCAACTGAGTCAACCAGGCACTCCAACAGCATTATTTATAATAGGGAACAAAGAGAAACAATGATTATGTCTAAAAGCAGTGAGGAAGTTAATTATGACATCCAGATTATAGAATAATATGCATTCATTAAATGAGAGTATTTAATGATATGGCAAAAAAATTCTATTAAATGAAAAAAGCAAGTTATAAAACAGCATGCATAATTAATACTGTTTTTACTCTTTGAAATATATTTATGCAGTGAAATAAGTGGGAAGAAGGGAAGCAAAACTTGAAGTGTTATCTTTACAAGGGACAATTATGGGTAATTTTTATTTTCTATTTATTTTTTAATTAAAAAATAATAATGCATTATGTTTATGGTTTATAAACATTATAAGGGTGCCTGGGTGGCTCAGTCAGTTAAGTGTCCAACTTCGGCTCAGGTCATGACCTCACAGTTCATAAATTCAAGCCCCGTGACAGGCTCTGTGCTGACAGCTGAGAGCCTGGGGCCTGCTTTGGATTCTGTGTCTCCCTCTCTCTCTGCCCTTCCCCCACTCATTCTCTCTCTCTCAAAAATGAACATTAAACATTTTTAAAAAGTTATAAACATCATTATAAAAATTAAGTGGCTCAGTAGATACTAGTTAAGTAGATACTATCATCCTTAAGAAGGGACCATTTTTTGCTGTTGGCCTAGCAAAAAGTATAATGCCTCTTCAAATGTATTAGGGGTTTGGTAAATCCTTGACGACTAGATCAACAGAATGAATAATGGCCTCAGAATATCTCAACACATAATTTCACTACTCCCATTTATTCTACTAGACATTCTTACCTAAAGAACATCCAAATAGTCTCTGGTAATTAAGCACATTGTTACTGCCTTTGGGTAAGCAGTGTTTGAATTGAACTCTAAGAGTGCCCTCTGGTGGCTCACTGACAATGCTTTTATATCAGCTTGAGGTGTCTTAATCCACCTCATCAATGGAAACATGGGAACCGGAAAATTTTTAACGATTGAATGAATTCCCTTTAAAGGACCATCCCACCTTATGCAGTTTTTAAATTTCTAGAAAAAAGGAGACAAGTAAGTGGACCTTTGCTAAAATGTTTGTGATGGTGGATAAGTTACTACCCCTGGGGTAGAGAATGGAAGGAGCAGAGAGGAAGGAGGTGATGGTGGTGATGGAATATGTACTTACTTAGCAAACTAAATAACAGCAATCCATGAAAGCCAAAATTCTAGCATCTACAGTATTAACCTGTAGTTCCAGTACAATAAAATCAAAGTTAATTCTCCAAAGCATTGACATGTGGATGTGTGGTTTGGGCATCTTACAATCAAACAATCTCTATTTAGTACATCTTTGTACTTAGAAAAAAAGTTTTTAATTAATTTAATTGTTCTTTATTCTTCCTACTTTTATAATGTGGCATATTTCAATCTTTGTAAAAATGTGGATATAAATCAACCAGAAAAAAATCTAATCATTTTCAAAAATATGTCACTGAACATGGCTGGTAAATATTTAAAATTTCTGATTAGTAAGTTCTATCAACATGTTTTTCTTTGCTCTTTCCCCCACATTAATATATTAATGATAAAAGGAAGCCACTTAAAAACATTTCCTTTTGGTAACAGAGGGTGGCCATTATTACTTCCTTAATCCTTTCCTATTTATTATTCCTTACATTTTTACTGAATACTTGAAACTTCAGAGAGAGTTCCTCTATTAAAAGAACTAGATTAAAGAATAGACTTTTTATTTTATTTTTTAAAAGTTTTTATTTATTTTGAGAGAGAGAGAGCACGTGTGCACATGTCAGGGAGGGGCAGAGAGAGAGGGAGACAGAAAATCTCAAGCAGCTTCATGCTGTCAGTGCAGAGCCTGATGTGGGGCTCAAACTCATAAACTGAGATTTGGGATTATGACTTGAGCCAAAATGCAGAGTCAGACACTTAACCGACCAAGCCACCCAGGCATCCCAAAACAACAGACTTTAAATAAGTTTTCATTTCAATGAATTTCATTTCAATTTTACTTCAATGAAATCATTTTCCACATCAGATTTTAAAATATCACAAATATTTTACAAGTTTCAATAAAGCACCTTTCCACCTTCTTAAAAGATTCCTCACGTCCTAAACAGAAATCACAGGGGCAGCAATGCCATTAAGGATCACATATAAGGTGGTAGTGACAACCAACAGCAAAATAATCAATTAACATTCTCATCACACTAGTGATATTAACATTTTAACCACAGAGTTGCATGTGTTCTGAAGCTAGCATAATTTCTAAAACAGCCAGAAAAAAAAAAAAATTAAAACAAATTCTATAATATCCTTTCTAGGAAAGTACATTCTTAGGTAAAAGAAAATAACCCTTTGTCACTGTAATGCACAGTAGAAAGGCTCTGGAACCAGACCATTTGGATCCTGGCTCTCCCACTCCACTTGCTAGGTAAGTGGAGTTCAAAGTCACTTGGCCTTACCTATAAAGTAGGAATGATGATCTTTCTTCAAAGGATTATTGTGAGAATTTAATAATAATGTATATATATGTAAAGGACCTAGCAAGCAGTAGAAACTAATTAAAATGTAACTACAGTTAACCCCTGAACAAAGGGGTTAGGGGTACCAATCCCCATTGCAGTCAAAAATGCATGTCTAACTTTTGACTCCCCAAAACTTTAATTACTAATAGCCTATGATGACTGGTAGCCTCACCGATTAACATAATTGATTAACATGTATTTTGCATGTTATATGTATTTTATATTTTTATATTGTTACAATAATGCTGGGGAAAAGAAAATGTTACTAAGAAAATCTTAAGAGAAAATACATTTACAGTACTGTACTATATTTATCAAAAAAAATTCTGTGTATAAGCAGACCACTTCAAACTCAAGTGGTTCAAGGGTCAACTAGAATTTATTTCCTAGAAGCCACAAGAAAGAAAACATCATAACATTTATTTTCTGGGTGGACCCCATGAGTTTCTTTCCAAAGGCAATTAAAAAATCTCCCTGTGAAGGAGAACCATGCACATTTTTATGAATCATATTTATACTACTAACAATATTTGGCTGATAATGTAAAAATACTTAATCACAACTAGATACATAAAAATAAATGGTATACCTTAATATCTCAAAGGCAAGATAAGATGAAGTAGGTTTCTGCATATAAGAATGTCAAATCCACAATTACGTAAGATATATAAAGAAATTGACATTCTAAGACATTCTAAGACATAAAAAGACATTTTATTATTGTTTTGCTACATAACAGTGAATACACTCAATTGCATTTTCTCAAATGGCAAATAAGACACAAGATAACATCTCTTTGATTCCTGAAAACCTCAATATCATCTGTCTTTTGGAGGATCCAGTTTCCTACGACGTCTATGATACCTTGAAAAGAAGAAAATATTTAAGATATTATTTTAGTAAATGTTAACTGTTCCTGATAAAAATATAAAATTTCTATGATTAGTTTGCTGTTCATTAGCACTCAATGAAATCAACAAAACCTAATACATATATACACATATACGCTGTTAGATATAGTTTATACATACTTAGCTAGATAAATATTTCTTAATAGGAAGCCACATTTCCCCACTGTGGGAATTGTTTTCTACTAATTAAGCATTTTGGAAAGGATTTTGCAGCTGTTGAGGTTAATTTCAATATGGTAACCTGGGTAATTAATCCTTAATTAAAAACGAATAATTGTCTTTATCGTAAAGAAACAGCACATCATGAACGTGCTGAGCATGTCTATTAAAGTTTTATTCAAAAGGCAATGTCTTTCCCTACATGGAGCCCTCTTAAGCTACAAAATTATATTTTAATATACAATAGGATACAATCAGTAATATGTTTACAGAAAAATGTACAAGGTCACAAAAAAATGAAAGAAATGCAAATTCAAAGTGAGGAATCTTTTACTTGTTTTTGCAATCACAAATATTTTAAAAAATCATAATTCCCAACCCAAGCACAGGTGTGATGAAATAAGCACCATCAGACATGATTGGTTAAAGTATTAATTGGTAAAATACTCAGGAAAAGCAGTGTGGCAATATATATATCAAAAAACTTTTTAAAATAGTCTTTACTTTTGATCTAGTAATTCCTCTTCTGGAAATCTATTCTAAAACACATAGAAAAATAGTTAAAATATTAACTATTTTAATACTAAAATATATTAAATATTTAAATATTAAATATTAATCAGGGAGGGGGAGATACAGGATGCACATTTACATATACAGTAGGATTAAGACCATATAAAAATAGGCAAACTAACTTATTAAAAGAGAAATATGAAATGCATGGTTACCAGTGATTGAGTCATTTTACCATGAAGAATTTTTCTTTTTGCTTCTTTGCATTTCCTTATTTTCTGTCTTAAGAGAATTTCTGCATAGAGTACATGTGTTTATGGTGATGAGTTCTCTTCAAAAATTCCCTTTAGGCCAGATTTTGGCAAGTTGGCCTGAGTTATTTACTTTTTTGCTAATGTGGAAACCCAATGTAAGGATTTCTATACCATAAATAGTAAGCCATGTATCTTGCGCTCTTTAGCTGTGATTAAGATATCAAAAGCATTCTTTTTGCTTATCTTATGGTTTCATATGGGCAAGTTTCCTATACGTTGTTTTTTTTATACTGATTTTTTGAAAATTGACAAAACACAGAAATTAAGTTGATAAAATGAAGTACATCTATCTACAATAACACAGAACATTAAGTTAGAGAATAATATACATATAGTGTAATATACATGTATTTTCTACATGTACTTATACTGGCACAGAAAAAAACTCACCATTTTCTTAAGGTCTCCAGTTATATGCCAGATAATCAAGGTTTTACTAGTGCCACCCTGAAAGGTGGGGTCTCTCAAAGCAACTAGTCACCAGAATAGGGGTTTGGGAAGTCACAATTTCTTAGGATGCATGAATTTCAATTTCTGCTACAATCACTAGCCAGAAGCAAGCACCTTGATTATAGGGTGCCCTTATAACTTACCATTCGGACCTGGACTCTTGAGAGAATTAAAAACCCACCCTATTAATAATTAACAAAACAATGAAACCAAGACTCTTCCTGGAAAACCAAGACATATTGTTACCCTTCTTCAACTACACAATGATTCAGTGACATCTGAAATACTTGTCCACAGTTCTTAATCGAGAGCAGAACTTTATCTCCTGGTTCAAACCACAGCTGGATGTTCAAATCTGTTTCCTACTGATGGTAGTAACTAATTTTTGTGGGCTCCATGGAAAAATATTAAAATAGTTATTTAAATAAAGTAGTACTGCTATTCA